>NC_142011.1:48861165-50236082 GCF_049901735.1 Notechis scutatus
ATGGATAAAGTGCAGCGTTTTTTATTCAAGAAACTTCAGAGCAGGAATGGGGAAAACATTTCCATTTGAAATTAGTCTTTCTTGCTTCAGTGTACATTAACAAAAATATTTGAACAACTACCCCTTTTCAAAAAGTTTTTCCTCAGATGCAGAACTTGAGACATTTCAGCATTTTAAGGAGCAAATTAATATTCTGACATTTGGATTTTAAACATATTCACATTTAGATGAGAACCGTCTCAACCTGAAATTTCACCTGAATTGAAATTTAGTCCTGTTAGGGATAACATTGGTTACCTAACTTAGTTTGGGTAAAATAATATATATAGACTATGATGTGTGTATCACTTTAAACTGTAAACCAAGTATTTTAAAGTGGTTGTGTAAATCACCATAAGAGTGGAGCAAGAGAGCTCACTGTTTGCCCGGCTTTTTACTGGAATGCTGACAATGATGGATTGATGGTGATAACTGATGTGTTTGCTGAGAGAAGAAAAGGGGTTTGATTTTTCTTCATATCTCTGACTGCAAAGAGATATATCACTGGACTTGATTGATTGTAAGTTTAATGAACTCTTTTTCTACACTGGACTTTGCAAACTGAATAACTCGGACTGGACTGAACTTAGTGTATGACAGGATGGACTGTTTGACTATGTTATAACTCTTGCTCGGAATAAAACTATTTAACTTGCACAGTGTATCTGTCTTACTGAGTGTAAGTTACATTACAAACTATTTTGTCTCATATATCTGCCTGTCTGCTAGACTGCCGCTGCACGCTTCCTGCTAGTGGTGTATATCCCTAACACTGGTTATGGGGGCCCAGGTGCACAGTCAGACTAACCAGGATATAACAGGCTTATATTAAAGTGAGAGTTTGTGTAGCAACACAATACTGTAAACAGACAGCTGTGTTTTATTAATTATAGTTTAATATCCAGATAAAGATGGCATGAAGTCAATTTTACAAAGTTTGTCTCTCATATCCAAACTGGGATGGAACAAACTATGTTTCATGGTCTATGAAATGCAGCCTACTTTACAAAAAGAGAAGGTTTCAGAGTATAATTCAAAACCTACCAGAAGTTAGATGCATGGGGATCCGGAGGATGAGGATGAGGTGCCCAGAAAATACAAGAATATCAACTGAAGAATGAGCAAGCTCTCTGTATAATAGACTGACACTCCTGACCAACAGCTTGTCCATATTCGTGGGAGAAGAAATAGCTGCGAAATGTTGGGAGAATTTAAAGAAGATTTATGTTCGAGACAGTGTAGGAGCACACATATAAATCTTACACTTGAAGCTGTTTAGAACACATCTTCAAAAGAATGGAGACATGCTGAGTCATATAAATGCTATGAAGAGAATTTTCAAGAACTGCATGAAAAAGAACTTATCTTCACTGAATTACACCCAGTTTATATAATTTTGTCTTCTCTCTAGATGAGAGCTACGATGATCAATAACTTCACTTGAAGTTCTGCCAAAGATAATCTTACATTAACTGACATTACTGGCAGATTAATTGAAGAAGCCAGGAGAAGGCTTGAAAGGGATCAACTCAGAAGGGAACAACCACAATGTGAAGAAGAGAAATATCTTCGTCTTCGTATACAATTAGAAAATGTTTTAATTGTGGAGGAAAAGGACATTTGGCTAGATTCTGCAAGAAAGCAAAAAAGCTGTAAAAAGCCAGCCAGAATGCTAAAATGCATCAAAAGGATAAAGAATGCATAGAGTTAGCCATGTATAGCAATGAAACTGTGAATAATAATTTATGGGTTGTAGATAGTGGAGCATCGCACTGCATAATGAAAGATAAGAAAAGATTTGTTAAGATGTCCACAAGTTCACAGCAGATATCGTGTAGCTAATGGCTGGAAACTTAAAGCTAAAGATGAAGGTATAGCATATTGTTCTTGCATAAAAGAAAATGTAAAAATGTTATATGTACCACAACTTAAGTTTAATTTGCTTTCGGTTAGAGTTTTGGTTAAACTAGGTTATGTAATTACCTTTAGGGGAGACAATTGCATAATTGAAAAGAAGGTAAAAAGTGACTGCAACTTTAAAAGGTGAATTGTATGTGTTAAATGATAATTCATTAGAGGTAGCTAACACAGTTTATAATAATGTTAAACCTCATGATGAGTGCATACATTTGTTACACAGACGTTTAGGGCATATAAATTTTAAAATGCTTAAACAAACGGTAGAACTATCTAAGGGTATAAAACTGAAACCTTGCAGTAAGTATTTGCACTGCAAGTCTTGTAGTCAAGAGAAAAGCAAGGTGATACCAGCAAATAGAGTTAATGGATTTAAAACAAAGCAGCCTCTAGAGGTAGTATTTGCTGATATTATAGGTCCTAAAAACCAAGTGTGGAGGTGCTCACAGGCATACTAAGTATAATGGACCATTATTCCAGATATTGTTTCTGGAAGTTATCTAATGAAAAGCAAACGGAAAACATATCAAAAATTTCTTTAATTTCTTAAATTCGCTGAAAGAAAAACTAAAAAGAAATTAGTAACTCTTATCACTGATATTTGGTACGGAATTTATAAACAATAAATTCCAAAACAAACTGAAGATGGCAGGTGTTGAACATAAAAAGTCTGCACCATATAGGCCACAACATAATGCCATTATAGAAAGACGAGGCCAAACATTACAAGCAATGGCTCGTACTATGCTGTCAGATTCAGGATTACCTGAAACTTTGTGGGGAGAAGCAATAATGTGTGGTAATCATATATTGAATAATGTTGTTAACTCAACAACTGGTGAATTACCATTCACACGTGTGGCATGGCAGAAAACCTGACCTAAGCTACATGCAGACATTTGGAGCACCAGCATGGGTGCATATCCCTTATTTATTTATTTATTTATTTATTTGATTTGCCAATTGTTTACAAGATAATAAGTATAAGTGTATACATAGTTGTGAATACATGAAATGGGTACATATAAGAAAATAAAAGAAGAATAAGAGAAACAATAGGACAGGGACGGTAGGCACGTTGGTGCGCTTTATGCACGCCCCTACAGCCTCTTAGGAAAGGGGTGAGGTCAATAGTAGACAGTCTAAGGTTAAAGTTTTTGGGGTTTGGGGAAGAAACTACAGAGTCGGGTAGAGTATTCCAGACATTGACCACTCTATTGCTGAAGTCGTATTTCCTGCAATCAAGTTTGGTGCGGTTAACTTTGAGTTTGTATCTATTGTGTGCTCTTGTGTTGTTATGGTTGAAGCTGAAGTATTCATTGACAGGTAGGACATTGCAATGTATGATTTTATATACCATGCTTAAATCAGACCGAAGACGGCGTAATTCAAGGTTTTCTAGTTCTAGAATTTCAAGTCTGGTGGCATAAGGTATTCTACAACGAGTAGAGGAGTGGAGAACTCTTCTTGTGAAATATTTCTGGACTTTCTCAATTGTGCTAATATCAGATACGTAATGTGGGTTCCAGACTGATGAACTGTATTCGAGTATTGGTCTAGCAAATGTTTTGTATGCTCTGGTTAGTAGTGTGATATTACCAGAGAAAAAGCTACGTAGGATTAGGTTAACAACTCTTAATGCCTTTTGGCTATGTAGTTGCAGTGGGCTCTAGCACTTAGATCATTAGAGGTGAGTATTCCAAGGTCCTTTACAGAGCTTGGGTCATCAACAAGATCTTGACTATTCAGCTTGTATTTTATTTTCTGATTTTTTTGCCAATATGTAAGACAGAGCATTTATTTGTTGAGATTTGAAGTTGCCATTTGTTTGACCATTCTGATACATAGTCAAGATCTTTTGTAGGGTAGCAGTATTGTCTGTGGTATTGAACAGCTTTTACATCATCAGCTTAAAAGAACGCAATTGCTCTTAATATGATCACAGAGGTCATTTATGTAGAGTATGAAGAGAGTTGGTCCTAGAACACTGCCTTGGGGGACACCACTATTGACAGGTACAGAATTTGATAGGACGCTCCCAATTTTGACCATTTGTTGTCTGTTTGCCAGGAATGCTTCTATCCAGTTATTCAGTTGTCCAGAGATACCATAGGATTTTATTTTTAGGAGTAGTTTGTCGTGGTGTACCACTGAATCAAAGGCTTTACAGAAGTCTATGTAGATTGCGTCTATTGCTTTGCCCTGGTCGAGTTGTGTCGCCCATATGTTTTTGCAGTGTAAGAGTTGCAGATTACAGGATAGTTTTTTTCTGAAACCAAATTGTTTATTGGAGAGTAGGTTGTTTGTCTCTAAGTGGAGGATGATGGATTGGTTAATAATTGATTCCATGACTTTACAGGTGACGCAGCATAAGGAGATTGGTCTGTAATTTTCAACTAGGCTTGGGTCTCCCTTTTGAAGATGGGGATGACTGTGGCTTGTGACCATAGGTTAGGCAAGGAGCTGGTCCTGAAAGATTTTTCAAAGATTATGCTTAGAGGTTTGGCTATGGCAGTGGATAGCTTTTAAGAAGTAGGCACATATTCCATCCGGTCCAATAGATAGAGATGGTTTTAGATTGCGTAGTGCTTTTTTTCAACATTGTCTTCTGTAAAATCGATATGTATTAGATCATTGTTGTTATCTGTGGTACGGCTAGGAAATACTGGGCATTGTTAGGGATAACATTGTTTTACCCTAACTGTTTTGGGTAAAGATAATAAAATGATGAATCATGGTTTGTCAGATAAAGTGTATGTGACTTTAAGCTAAAGGAATGTAATTAAGGGTGCAGCTGTAAAAGTACTATATAAGCAGCAAGGCACTCTCTGGCTCTTACTGGCTGGCTTATTGAAGACTGCGTTCTTGCTGAAACGGGAGTGAAGAAGTGTGTTGATATTTCTAAACGGAGAGAAGATTGGACTGATTTATTGTAAGTGTACTGACATTGGCTATTCAACACGGACTTTGCAAATAGAGTATCCCTGACAAGACTTGACTGAAATTGATATATGACTACTGGACTGTTTACATGACTATGCTATAATTCTTAAATGGAATAAATTATAATTTTGATAGCACAAGCGTATCTGTATTTTTTACTGCGTGTTAACGAGAAGGCTTATCTCACACATTTACCTGTCTTCCTATCTGACTTCGCTGCACGTTCTGTTTAGTTTGTTTTCCTTAACACCCGTTGGGGAATCCAGGCTTAACAGGCATGATCCATTGCTGTTTACAAATACTGAGCCGAAGAATGTGTTAAAGAGGTTGGCTTTAATGGTGTCGTCATTGCAGTCTTTACCATCAGGTCCTATCAAGGGTGGGATGGACCTTGAGTCTTTAGTTTGTTGTTTACAAAATTGTAAAAAGCACAGGTGGAATTGGTGCTTAGAAGGTTTTCCTCTTGTTTAATGTGATAATTGGTGCATTCGGTCTTTATCTGGTGGCATAAATTTTTGTATCGGCTTTTGAAATTGGCAACGTGACCAGATTTGTTTTTCCGCCAGAGTGATCTCTTTTGGATTGAAGTTTCTTTATTGTTATGGGTAATCTGCTTTTTTGTTTTGTTTTGGGAGTTGTTGTTGGTACATATAGTTTGATGACTCTTTTGACTTCAAGTAAAAATATGTTGTAATGGTCTTCAACAGTATTGCATCCAGTGAATAGAGATTGCCAATCAAGGGATGAGAGATCGTTGTCTATAAGATCATAGTTGCCTTTTTTGAAGTTACAATTGGGGATTACATCATTGTGGTGATTTTTGTGTGGGCGATGTTGAGACAAAAGTCAATCATATTGTGGTCACTGCTGGAAAAGGGTTCTTTAGTTTGTATTCCGTAAATTAAATTCAAACTATTGCAGAAGATGAGATCGAGGCAGTTGTTTAGTCTAGTGTTGTTGGTTACTAGTTGTTCCAGTCCCAGATTTGTAATAGCACTGTAGAAGGTTGTGTGTATGATTTCAGTTGTACATTCATTTAGGGTCCAGTCAATATGAGGTAGATTGAAATCACCAAGAAAGATAAAAGGGTATGGGCAGGATGCAGCCCATGTTAGTAATGTATTTAGCTTGTTTACATGTTCGATGTCATAATCAGGTGCTCTGTAACATAGTAAGAATCGAATTGTGATATTTAAGGATAGTTCACAGATGATGGTCTCAGGAAGAGCAAGCTCCTGGGTAACTTGGATATTTTTTAGATGTAAGGACTTTTATAGAAGATAGCAACACCACCTCCTCTACGAATTTCACGATCTGATCGGTAAACATGATAGTCCCTTACTGTGGTAATGGAGTCAGGGAGAGATGCATTGAGCCATGTTTCACAGACAAATATAATGTTGAATTTAGCCATATTTAGTAGGAGGAAAATTCAGGTATTTTATTCACGCAGGCTTCTTGCATTGAGTAGTTTGCATTTAAGGCCAGTAGTAGTTGGAATTGAGGTAGTTAGGGGCGTGCATGCCTAGTCTTGGGTGATGGTGGATTGGTTGAGGTAGGGTTGTGGTTGAGGGTTAAAGCTGAGTTGCGGGTTGTGTGGCTTACTTTTGATACAGTCAGCATGGTAGTCAATGTACAGGTCCTTCTCTCCATTGTCTAGACGTTTTTTGAGTTCAGTGCGGAGTACACGGGAGCGGGCACGTTGCTGTATGGTTAGGTCAGGGCGACAACGGAGGTTCTTATGGTTGGTGTTGGTTTTGGCGAGTGAATTTATAGTGTAAATGAATTTACGCTTGCTTGATTCATTTTTGCAGATGACCCTGCACAAGCTGGCACAGAGCCGCCTCTGTTTTTGAGCTCTCGCCAATGCGGAAATGTCAAGTATTTCATCAGCAGAGATGGTTGATGCTTGATAATCACTGATGATGTTTCGCACAGTTGTGATGTCATCATTGTCATTGATGTCCTCTAGACCAAATAAGATGGCGTTTTGACGCTTTCCGCTCACGCTCAACGGCTTCTCTGATGAGGATTGGGATATCAATATTTGTCTGGGTTGTGTTTATTTGTGGATTGGGTTTTGGATTGGGTTGTGGTTGTTGGGTAGAGATGTGGTTTGTAGCTATTGGATGTTCAGGTTTTTGCGCTTGTGTCTTTTTTTTCAAGGTTGGATATTCTTTCTTTTTACGGCGTCCAGGGATGCTACTATGGTGTTAAGGGATGTTTCAATGGTTTCGATGGTATCAACTCTTTCAGACAGATCCAGTTTGGGTCTGCATGATTTGCAGAGATATGGAAACTCATTGGATGATTCTAGGTATTGAATCATTTGCTCAGGTAATCCCAAGCAGTCATGATGAGCGTATTTTTACACAGAGAACATTTGATGGAGTTTTCATTATCCTTTAGAATCTAATCACAAGTCATACAGATTCTGGGGAAAAGGTACATCTAGAGTTTACTGTAGCACTAGTGCACAATTCCTAGAACATGTAGGATGGGAAAAACTGGAGCAAGATTCAAGTAAGGAAGTAATTATAGAACCTTACAAAAGACAAAAAGAAAAAATCAGTAATAAGAAGAGTACAATTAAAGAGGAAGTAAAAGAAGAGCATATAGGACCAGAACAGGAAGAAATACCAGAACAGGAAGAAATAGATAATCAGGAACAGGTAGAACATGAAAGTCCACCTGTAAGCCCCTGTAATACCTAGACGTTCTACACGTGTAACCAGACCGCCTGATAGGTATCAAGCAAGTGTAGTTTGCCAAGTTAGTAAAGTTCCAACTAGTGTTGAAGAACTTAGGATGTATCCTGCAAAGGATCAGGAGAATTGGCAAAAGGCAATGGAAAAGGAGTTAAATTCATTAAAAGAAATGAAAGTTTATGAAAATGCCAAATTACCTCCAGGTGAAAAGTCCATTGGTTGCAAATGGATATTTAAGTTAAAAACTGGTAAAAATGGGACTGTTACCCATAAGGCTAGGTTGGTAGTTCAAGGATTTAATCAAACTGCATGTGATTATGATGAGGTATTTGCACCAAATTTAAAGGCAATAACCTTGAGAGCAGCTTTAGTGTGGGCAGCTAAGAAAAATTATATCATAAATCATTTAGATGTAGAAACTGCCTATCTGCATGCACCATTGCAGCACACTATATATTTAAGGAAACCAATAGGTATTAAGGATAATACATCAAATAATAAGGACTGTTGGAAACTTAAAAAGAGTCTCTATGGATTGAAACAATCTGGTTATGAATGGAACCAATATATTGTAAAGGAGTTAAACAATATAGGATTTAAAGCAGGTTTAGCTGATCCATGTTTATTTAAAAGAGAGACAAATGGAATAGTATCATTATTATTGTTGTTTACAGATGATATTGCTTTAATAACGAAGACTACCGTGTTTCTCATATAATAAGGCCGGGTCTTATTTTTTTTTGAGCCCTGAAAAATGGCTAGGCCGTCTTCGGGGTGACTTAATTCCCCCTTGCATCTTCGGGCGGGCGGGCGGCGATGGCTTGGATGTTGACCTCGGCGTTGGTGGGGTACTTCAGATTGGGGTCAACGAAGGCAGCACCATATCCGGTGTGCAACAAAAGAACTTCCTAACGGCAAGCCCCCCACCATTCCCCCGCATTTTGCATGTTTTAATATAGGGCTTAATTTGGGGGAAGGGCTTAATTTCATTTCATGCCTATAAAACATGCTGGGACTTCCTATTGGGGGAGGCCATATTGTTGGAGAAACAGGGTAATGATGAAGCTACTGAGATAATATTATTAAGTAAGAGGATAAATTTAAAGCAATTAGGAGAAATAAGACAGTATTTAGGATTGACAATAAACAAAACCAATAGTGGCTTTAAGATATCACAAGAAGATAAAATATACCAATTGCTAAAAATGTATAAAATGGAACTTTGTAAACCGGCAAAAACTCCAATGAGTAAGGAATTTTGTCACACTGATGCTCAAAGTTCAAAATTCGATAAGACTATTTATCAGTCATTAATATGTAGTTTATTTATTTATTTATTTATTTGATTTGAGTTGCCAATTGTTTACAAGATAATAAGTATAAGTGTATACATAGTTGTGAATACATGAAATGGGTACATATAAGAAAAATAAAAGAATAAGAGAAACAATAGGACAGGGACGGTAGGCACGTTGGTGCGCTTTATGCACGCCCCTACAGACCTCTTAGGAAAGGGGTGAGGTCAATAGTAGACAGTCTAAGGTTAAAGTTTTTGGGGTTTGGGGAAGAAACTACAGAGTCGGGTAGAGTATTCCAGACATTGACCACTCTATTGCTGAAGTCGTATTTCCTGCAATCAAGTTTGGTGCGGTTTACTTTGAGTTTGTATCTATTGTGTGCTCTTGTGTTGTTATGGTTGAAGCTGAAGTATTCATTGACAGGTAGGACATTGCAATGTATGATTTTATATACCATGCTTAAGTCAGACCGAAGACGGCGTAATTCAAGGTTTTCTAGTTCTAGAATTTCAAGTCTGGTGGCATAAGGTATTCTACAACGAGTAGAGGAGTGGAGAACTCTTCTTGTGAAATATTTCTGGACTTTCTCAATTGTGCTAATATCAGATACGTAATGTGGGTTCCAGACTGATGAACTGTATTCGAGTATTGGTCTAGCAAATGTTTTGTATGCTCTGGTTAGTAGTGTGGTATTACCAGAGAAAAAGCTACGTAGGATTAGGTTAACAACTCTTAATGCCTTTTTGGCTATGTAGTTGCAGTGGGCTCTAGCACTTAGATCATTAGAGGTGAGTATTCCAAGGTCCTTTACAGAGCTTGGGTCATCAACAAGTTCTTGACTATTCAGCTTGTATTTTATTTTCTGATTTTTTTTTTGCCAATATGTAAGACAGAGCATTTATTTGTTGAGATTTGAAGTTGCCATTTGTTTGACCATTCTGATACATAGTCAAGATCTTTTGTAGGGTAGCAGTATTGTCTGTGGTATTGAACAGCTTTACATCATCAGCGAAGAGAACGCAATTGCTCTTAATATGATCACAGAGGTCGTTTATGTAGAGTATGAAGAGAGTTGGTCCTAGAACACTGCCTTGGGGGACACCACTATTGACAGGTACTGGATTTGATAGGACGCTCCCGATTTTGACCATTTGTTGTCTGTTTGCCAGGAATGCTTCTATCCAGTTATTCAGTTGTCCAGAGATACCATAGGATTTTATTTTTAGGAGTAGTTTGTCGTGTACCACTGAATCAAAGGCTTTACAGAAGTCTATGTAGATTGCGTCTATTGCTTTGCCCTGGTCGAGTTGTGTCGTCCATATGTTTTTGCAGTGTAAGAGTTGTAGATTACAGGATAGTTTTTTTCTGAAACCAAATTGTTTATTGGAGAGTAGGTTGTTTGTCTCTAAGTGGAGGATGATGGATTGGTTAATAATTGATTCCATGACTTTACAGGTGACGCAGCATAAGGAGATTGGTCTGTAATTTTCAACTAGGCTTGGGTCTCCCTTTTTGAAGATGGGGATGACTGTGGCTTGTGACCATAGGTTAGGCAAGGAGCTGGTCCTGAAAGATTTTTCAAAGATTATGCTTAGAGGTTTGGCTATGGTTAGAGGTTTAGAGGTTTATCATATATAAGTAATTGGTCAAGGCCAGATATTGCTTATGGCGTTAATCAATTGGCGAGATTTAATGCTGAACCAAATGAACGTCACTGGCAAGCGCTAAAGTGTATATTAAGGTATCTTAAAAGGACAATGCACTATGCATTGTATTTAGAGCCAAAAGATGATTTGATTTTAAGTGCATATGCTGATGCAAGTTTTGCAACAGACATAAATACTAGAAAATCAACTTCAGGAATGGCTATACTACTAGGTAAAACACTGATTGGTTGGAGGTCAATTAGATAGCAACACATAAGTATCTCCCCAATGGAAGCAGAATTTTCATGTCTATCATTATTATGTACTGATTTAATTCTGTATAAACAGTTGTTGTTAGATATGGGAGTAACTGTTAAAGATGCCATTGTAGTTTATGAGGACAATCAAGCAGCCATACGGTTGGCTACAGATATTGCTGTAAAGACTAGATCTAAGCACACTGACCTTAGATATTTGAATGTTAGACAATCTGTAAAAAATGGTTTGATAAGATTGGTCTATTGCATAACTGAAGAAAATTTTGCAGATGGATTTACAAAAGCCCAAGGTGCAGTAAAGCACAAGGAAAATTTTGAAAACTATGTGTTGAAATTGTAAATAGATATATATATTATTATATTACCCAAAAGGGGAGAATGTTAGGGATAACATTGGTTACCTAACTTAGTTTGGGTAAAATAATATATATAGACTATGATTGTGTGTATCACTTTAAACTGTAAACCAAGTATTTTGGGTGCGGTTGTAAAATCACCATAAGAGGGAGCAAGAGAGCTCACTGTTTGCCCAGCTTTTACTGGAATGCTGACAATGATGGATTGATGGTGATAACTGCGTGTTTGCTGAGAGAAGAAAAGGGGTTTGATTTTTCTTCATATCTCTGACTGCAAAAGAGATATATCACTGGACTGATTGATTGTAAGTTTAATGAACTCTTTTTCTACACTGGACTTTGCAAACTGAATAACCCCGGACTGACTGAACTTAGTGTATGACATATGGACTGTTTGACTATGCTATAACTCTTGCTGGAATAAAAACTATTTAACGTGCACAGTGTATTTGTCTTACTGAGTGTAAGCTACTACAACGTTTTGTCTCACATATCTGCCTGTCTGCTAGACTGCCGTTGCACGTTCTGCTAGGGTCTATATCCCTAACAAGTCCTTGGGGTTATTTTATATAAGCAAAAAAAATTTTTTTTTAAATCTAGCTTTTTTAAAAAAATTCCATTTCTCTATCTTAGAATATTAATAGATTGCACAGTGTATAGATTTGGAATGGTTATTCTTCCCAGTTCTCTTCATGTATCCATGGAATCAAACAGGATTTGAAGGGACTTTTTAGTTCAATGGCTCACCCAGTGATGGGTCACCCACAATGCCGAGACACAACCTATTGTGGAAATTGCAAGCACTTTCTTTCTTTCCCTCCCATTGGGGCCTTAACTGCAGGATCTGCAGAGCAGAATTGCCAATAAACAATATCCTTGACTCAGCAACAAATAGAAGGAGAGGCAAACAGAGAAGTTCAGAAGCAGGAGCAGGAGCAGCAGCAGCAGCAACAACAACAACAACAACAACAACAGAAGGCCGAAGGAATGAACCTCAAAGAGGCTGAAAGTATAGAGACTAGTGGGGAAAAGAACTACTTCAAAAGGAGCAAGATCGCCACCTGATGGCCATTAAATGTGACAACAGAGAAGAAAAAAATAGAAATCCAAGAGAGATAAAAAGAACATGATGTGTAAGAAGAAATCGTCAATGTATACTAGATAAATGTTGTCAAGTATAGATAGGGTTCCTCAAAGTGGTCACTATTAACTCCCAATGGGTTAGTGTATTATTAGTCTTATTTGTAGCGCTTTGTTTAAAGTAATATTTATTACATTGTTTAATTATGAGTACAGTATCCCAAAACTATCCCATACTATCAAAGACCTTAATAAAGCAGGATTCCAATTCACAGAATGGAGTTTATAATATGCACATTGAAGCAAACATGACAGTACGTTTTGCAGATCTCCAAATGAAATATATGGCAATTGGACAGGTATCTAAACAGTTATACGGGTATCTATAACAGTTTCTAAAACTTGTGCATTGAAATAAACACTGAGCAGGGCTCTAAAGTCAGAAGTATTTAAAAGACTTAAACAATTAAAGTGTGGCTTTATAATCTCTCTTTCTCTCTCATTATGTACTAATCAACACATTAAATAAGATATCTCAACTTTCAAACTTGTATCAATCAGAAAGACTAGGGTTGAACGTAGCACAATTTAATATCAAAGTTTACAATAAAATGCGTTGAGATTTGTTTTAATGAAAAGGCATTTATTAACAGTGCATTAGTGAATGAATTGATGGTTTCAGACTCAAATTAATGGGATTTAGTAAATTAAGATTTCAATAGTTCTACTTATGCTTGGAACCAACTCTATTAGTTAGCATAATTCCCAGGGTTATCTGTTAAAATGAGCCAATGTTTTAAGGAAATTAAGCTTTGACTTACTTATTTTTTGATAATTGTTCAACTCAAACAAAAAACTGAACTTGCTAAGTGCTTGTAACAACAGTTGAAATTGCTAACTTGTCCTCTATTACTTCTGAAACATTTGAGAACAGCTTTCAAGAAAACTGATTGATAACAATTGATTGATAACTTATCACTGATTTTCTTTGCTATTTTCTTAGCAAAACTTCAATAATCACTCAACTTCTTTAGTTTTTTTGTTTTTAAATCAAGGGCATATAGTATTTATATCTAATTAAAAAATTGCCAGCAAAACAAATGTTGATTTTTGGTATGAATAATGATATAGGTAAACAAAAGTAACCCCAAAAAATTCAGTGGAGGGCAGCTATTGGGAATATAAAGCTAGGGACACACCAGTAATAACTCTGCATATAATTTTTGGGTCATATTGATGAAGACCCTGTACATCCGGGTCCCCAAACTTGCCAACTTTAAGACTTGTGGACTTCAATTCCCAGAATTCTGGCTATGCTGGCTGAAGAATTCTGGGAGTTGAAGTCCACAAGTCTTCAGGTTGCCAAGTTTGGAGACCTTTGCTGTACATCATGAAGTGGGTTATTCTGACACTGATGTATCTCCACCTATTAGAGGAAGTAGAGAGGGTGTGTGTTTCAATCAATTGTGATAGGATTAAGGATCAATCAAGGTTGGCTAATCAAAGTCATAATCTTCACTTTTTATGTCAAAATTAAAGCATAAGGCTTTGTGAATGTACTTCTTCTGTTGCACACAGTTCCTTGCTTTAATAGCAACTAGCAAGTTTTTTCATTAGTAATTTTCAGTGACAATATAAAGTGACAAAAAGGATGCAACAGTAACGCAGAAAGGATAAGAAATGTATGCTTCCAGCTGATCATGAAGGTTTTTTTTTTTTTTTTTTGTATCTTGTGGAAAGGAAAGGAAAATCCCTCCGGGACCCCTTAAAGAAAAAAGGGATGATGGAGAAAGGAATGAAGAAGGACGGAGAATCTTTCAAAAAAATGTGAAGAGAAAAGGCATGTTGGAGTAATTCCTGAAGAAATAAATGGTTCTTTCTGCTCCAAAGTACTACTAAATCTGAACTGGCATTTCTTATTAACTAACAACAAATGTTTGTGAATGTTAAAAATAATACAAAAATAATACAGATACCCTCTTTGAAAAAAACAGTTTTTCTGATTTAGGAAATAAATGAACTTGTTAATTAGTTGCTGAACTCACCAAAGGTATGGCATAATTTAACATCTCATTCATGAGATAAGATTTTCCAAGCTGACAGTGTCCAGATGAGTTAAATAACAATTCCCATCCTTTCTAATCAGCCACTGGTTGTTAGTTTTCAGAAAGATGAATTGAATAACCATTGCATGCATTCAGAGACTGATGTCACTGGAACATCTTTTCTTTGTTCATTATAGCAGTGATGGGTTTTTCCCCTTATTACATTCCAATTGAACTATTGTTTCTGTCTCTGATGTTATATGAATAGTCAGACTGACAGACTGGTAACAGACGATATCAAAGATGGATTTAATTTCCCTATTATGATTTGTTCTATTAAAAATGTTGTGTTCCTGTATATTCTTGACATGCGTTTAATTATTTTCCCAGTAGATCTTTTTTAACAGCTATTCTAGAATTGAGAGCAATGAGGCCAAAGAAAGCTGGTGAGAGAATAATTTCCATTAAAAATATAAATAAACTGACTTTATAAATCTTCCCTGAAAGTTTATGTGATGACCCAGGGTGTAACACAAACGTAACAAAATCCAAAATGTAAATAAATGTCCTTTAATGCCTCCAATTTGGCCCCACTGTTCAATAATACTCAGTTGGAGATAAAACGTACTCAAAAATAGTCTTCAAAAGAAAGCAATACAGTCTGAATTTAATGAGCAGATAGAGGTGAAATAAAAAACCAAACAAACTTCAATGATGAAATTTCCACAATGGAACAGGAGAAGTATTTACCAAATTCAAGGAGATAACAAGGCACAGTCTGCTGGAAGGACGCCAACCAAGATAACTTCAGACCAAAATAAAACACGCTTTGTTCCAGTATTTGCCAGTACGCACGTCCAAACTCTTATTCAGTTCTCACACCTGCAGCCCATGAAGAGGATCAAGACCCTCTCCTCCTGAGGAGACCATGTCTCTTCCTTATCCTCTCCTCCCTGCGTGCCCTAGGAAGGATAGGGGGTGGGCCTCGGTCCTCCTCTGACTGCTCAGCCAGCCTCTGCCCTTCCCCAGCCTCCTCCACAACCTCCAGAGCCACACTCCCACTCCCTGTTGGCTGTTTCTCATCTCCCTCAGAGTCAGACTTCACCAGGGGCATGACAGTTTAAGGCTCTCAAATTTTTAATCCTTCAGAAAAAACTCCAGAGCTAGTTTTCTGTTCAACTGTTTCTATAGCCACAAATCTTTTAAAACTTTAGCATATTTATTTTGTAAAGGAAATCAAGCCTTACTGTTCTTTAGAAAGACAGATACTGAAGCTGAAGCTCTTTGGCAAACTAATGACAATTAAAATCTCATTGGAAAAGACACTGATGTTGCGAAAAATTTAAGACAAAAGGAGAAGGAGACAGCAAAGGATGAGGTGGAAAGATAGTATCATCAGCACAATGAACATAAATGTTGGCAAATTCCAGGAGACAATGGAGGACAGGTGGGCCTGGCATGCTATGGTCCATGGAGTTGTGGAGAATTAGACATGACTTAGCAATTGAACAACAACAACAAAAGTAAATAACTGTTAGGGATATACACCCTAGCAGAACCTGCACGGCAGTCAGGCAGGCAGGCAAATATGTGAGATAAACGTTTTTGTAGCTTACACTCAGTAAAACAGATACATTGTGCTAGTTAAATAGTTTATTCCAGTAATAGATTTTAGCATAGTCAAACAGTCCATATATCATTTACTTGTTCAGTCCGTCCGGGGATTATACAGTTGCAAAGTCCAGTGTCGAAAAAGAGGTCAGTAAACTTACAAATATCAGTCCAGTAATATATCTCCTTCGCAGTAGAGATATGAAGAAGTCAAAACTCTTTTTTCTTCCTTCAGCAACAGCAGGGAAACACGAAGTCATCACACCATCAATCCATCATCGTCAGCAAAAAATCCAGTAAGCCAGCAATCAATCCAGTTCTCTTGCTCCCTCTTATGGCGATTTTACAACCGCACCCAAAATTACATGCTTTGCAGTTTAAAGTGACACACACTTAAACTCACTATCATAGTTTATATATATTATTTTACCCAAACTACGGTAGGTAACCATGTTATTCCTAACATACTCCCCTTTTGGGTAATATAATAATATATATATCTATTTACAACCTTAAACCATAGTTATCACAACTTTCTTTGTATTTGACTGAACCTTGGGCTTTTGTAAATTGATCGGCAATATTTTCTTCAGTCATACAATATTCCAATCTTATTAAACCATTTTTTACAGATTGTCTTACATTCAGATATCTAAGATCTGTATGTTTAGATCTCGTTTTCACAGCAATATTTGTAGCCAACCGTATGGCTGCTTGATTGTCCTCATAAACTACAATGGAATCATTAATAGTTATTCCCATATTTAATAACAACTGTTTATACAGAATTAAATCAGTACATAATAAAGATAGACATGAAAATTCTGCTTCCATTGTGGACATACTTATGTGTTGCTGTCTAATTGACCTCCAACCAATCAGTGCTTTTCCTAACAGTATAGCCGTCCCTGAAGTTGATTTCCTAGTGTTTATGTCTGTTGCAAAACTTGCATCAGCATATGCACTTAAAATCAGTTCATCTTTTGGCTCCAAATACAATGCATAGTGCATTGTCCTTTTAAGATATCTTAATATACGTTTTGTTGCTTGCCAGTGTTGTTCAGTGGGTTCAGCGTTGAATCTTGCCAATTGATTAACGCCATAGGCAATATCTGGCCTTGACCAATTACTTATGTACGATAAACTACCAATTAGTGATTGATAAATAGTCTTATCGAATTTTGGACTTTGAGCATCAGTGTGGCCAAATTCCTGACTCATTGGAGTTTTAGCCGGTTTACAAAGTTCCATCTTGTATGTTTTTAGTAATTGATAAATCTTATCCTCTTGAGATATCTTATAGCCACTTTTGGTTTTATTTATTGTCAATCCTAGATACTGTTTTATCTCTCCTAATTGCTTTAATTTTATCCTCTTACCTAATAATGATATTATTTCAGTAGCTTCATTATTAGTTTTTGTAATTAAAGCAATATCATCTGTAAACAACAATAATAATGACACTATTCCATTTTTCTCTCTTTTAAATACACATGGATCAGCTAAACCTGCTTTAAATCCTATATTGTTTAACTCCTTAACAATATATTGGTTCCATTCGTAACCAGATTGTTTTAATCCATAGAGACTCTTTTTAAGTTTCCAACAGTCATTATTCGTTTTATCATCCTTAATTCCTACAGGTTTCTTTAGGTATATAGTGTTCTGCAATGGTGCATGCAGATAGGCAGTTTCTACATCTAAGTGATTTATAATATAATTCTTCTTAGCTGCCCACACTAAAGCTGCTCTCAAGGTTGTTGCTTTTAGACTCGGTGCAAATACTTCATCATAATCACATGCAGTTTGATTAAATCTTTGAGCTACCAACCTAGCCTTATGGGTAACAGTCCCATTTTCACCTGTTTTTAATTTAAATATCCATTTACAGCCAATGGACTTTTCACCTGGAGGTAATTTAACATTTTCATAAACTTCCATTTGTTTTAATGAATTTAATTCTTTCTCCATTGCTTTATGCCAATTTTCTTGTTCCTTTGCTGGATACATTCTAAGTTCTTCAACAGTAGTTGGAACTTTACTAACTTGGCAAACTACACTTGCTTGGTACCTGTCAGGTGGTCTGGTTTCACGTGTTGATCGTCTAGGTATTACAGGGCTTACAGGTGGACTTTCATGTACTACCTGTTCCTGGTTATCTATTTCTTCCTGTTCACCTATTTCTTCCTCTTCTGGTCCTATGTGCTCTTCCTGTACTTCCTCTTTAATTGTACTCTTCTTATTACTGATATGTGATTTTGGTCTTTTGTAGGTTTCTATGATTACTTTCTTATTTGAATCTTGCTCCAGTTTTTCCCATCCTACATGTTCAAGGAATTGTGCACTAGCACTACAGTAAACTCTAGGTGTACCTTTTCCCCAGAATCTGTATGATTTGTGATTAGATTCATAACCTACAAAGAATAACTTTTTAGCCCTATGCTGCCCCTTGTGTCTCAGTTGTGTAGGGATATGCACCCATGCTGATGCTCCAAATGTGTGCATGTAGCTTAGGTCAGGTTTTCTACCATGCCACCGTGTGAATGGTAATTCACCTGTTGTTGAGTTAACTACATTATTCAATATATGATTACCACACATTATTGCTTCTCCCCACAAAGTTTCAGGTAATCCTGAATCCGACAACATAGTACGAGCCATTGCCTGTATTGTTTGGCCTCGTCTTTCTATAAAGGAATTATGTTGTGGCCTATATGGTGCAGACTTTTTATGTTCAACACCTGCCATCTTCAGTCTAGTTTGGAATTTATTATTTATAAATTCCGTACCATTATCAGTTACAAGAGTTATTAGTTTCCTTTTAGTTTTTCTTTCTGCAAACTTCAACCAATTAAAGAAATTCTGATATGTTTCCGTTTTACTCTTCATTAAATAACAGAAACCATATCTAGAATAATGATCCATTATGCTTAATATATAACGAGCACCTCCCACACTTGGTTTTTTAGGACCTATAATATCAGCAAATACGACCTCTAGAGGTTCCTTAGTTTTAAATCCATTTATTCTATTTGCTGGTATTACCTTGTTCTTTTCTTGACTACAAGTATTGCAGTGCAAATACTTACTGCAAGGCTTCAGTTTTATACCTTTAGACAGTTCAACCATTTGCTTGAGCATTTTAAAATTTATATGCCCTAAACGTCTGTGTAACAAATGTATGCATTCATCATGAGGTTTAACATTATTATACACTGTGTTAGCTACCTCTGATGGATTATCATTTAACACATACAATTCACCTTTTAAAGTTGCAGTCACTTTTTTACCTTCTTTTTCTATTATGCAATTTTCTCCCCTAAAGGTAACTACATAACCTAGTTTAACCAAAACTCTAACCAAAAGCAAATTAAACTTAAGTTGTGGTACATATAACATTTTTACATTTTCTTTTATGCAAGGACAATGTGCAATACCTTCACCTTTTGCTTTCATTTTCCAGCCATTAGCTAACGATATCTGCTGTGAACTCATGGACATCTTAACAAATCTTTTCTTATCTTTCGTTATGCAGTGCGATGCTCCACTATCTACAACCCATAAATTATTATTCACAGTTTCGTTGCTATATATGGCTAACTCTAAGCATTTTTCATCCTTTTGATGCCTTTTAGCATTCTGGCTGGCATTGTGGCGTTTTCCCTTCTTGCAGAATCTAGCCAAATGTCCTTTTCCTCCACAATTAAAACATTTTCTAATTGTATAGGCTGTCGAAGATTCTTTATCTTCTTGTGGTTGTTCTCTTCTGAGTTGATCCCTTTCAAGCCTTCTCCTGGCTTCTTCAATTAATCTGCCAGTGATGTCAGTTAATGTGAGGTTATCTTTTGGCAGTACTTCCAGTGAAGTTACATAGTCATCATAGCTCTCATCTAACGAAGACAAAATTATATAAACCTGATGCAGTTCTGTGAAGATAAGTTCTTTTTCATGCAGTTCCTGAAAAATTCTCTTCATAGTATTTAAATGAGTCAACATGTCTCCATTCTTTTGAAGATGTGTTCTGAACAGTTTCCGTGTAAGATTTATATGTGCTCCTACACTGTCTCAAACATAAATCTTCTTTAAATTCTCCCAACATTTCGCAGCTGTTTCTTCTCCACGAATATGGACAAGCTGCTGGTCACAGAGTGTCAGTCCTATTATACAGAGAGCTTGCTCATTCTTCAGTTTATATTCTTGTATTTTCTGGGCATCATCCTCATCTTCCGGATTCCAAGCATCTACCTCTGGTGGGTTTTGAATTATACTCCACAAACCTTCTCTGCGTAGAAGTAGGCTGCATTTCATAGACCATGAAACATAGTTTGTTCCATCCAGTTTGGATATTAGAGACAAACTTTGTAAATTGACTTGTGCCATCTTTCTCTGGATATTAAACTATAATTAATAAAACACAGCTGTCTGTTTACAGTATTGTGTAACTACACAAACTCTCACTTTATATAAGCCTGTTATATCCTGGTTAGTCTGACTGTGCAGCTGGGCCCATAACCAGTGTTAGGGATATACACCCTAGCAGAACCTGCACGGCAGTCAGTCAGGCAGGCAAATATGTGAGATAAACGTTTTTGTAGCTTACACTCAGTAAAACAGATACACTGTGCTAGTTAAATAGTTTGTTCCAGTAATAGATTTTAGCATAGTCAAACAGTCCATATATCATTTACTTGTTCAGTCCGTCCGGGGATTATACAGTTGCAAAGTCCAGTGTCGAAAAAGAGGTCAGTAAACTTACAAATATCAGTCCAGTAATATATCTCCTTCGCAGTAGAGATATGAAGAAGTCAAAACTCTTTTTCTTCCTTCAGCAACAGCAGGGAAACACGAAGTTATCACACCATCAATCCATCATCGTCAGCAGCGGAAGCCATATTTGCACTTTTGTTTGTCCCTCCCCTCCCAGAAAAATTCTTTTGTATATTCAGTAAGAAGAAATTATACAAATCCATTTCCTGGTTCAATATTTGTAAATCTCCTTTAGGAAATAAATTATCCACCTATTCCATTTCACGTCCATATCTTTCTCCATTTTATTGCTTATGATGGTTAAATCCCCCTTCAAAGTAATTTCAAAATTATCCATTGCAGCTTGTCCTTGATGTATAAATTGATTACTTACAAAAGGATTTGTCCATTTTATCAAGTTCATCTATTTCCCCCCAAAAAAGATAGGCAATAGAAAGCACAATAACTTCTGTTATGGAATTCTGCTCCATTCTTTTCTTATCAGAAAATATAAAAAACGAACCTTATTTTCTTATTATAGCAAAGCTATAATTCCAAATCAATCTGGACCCTTAATCCATATTTATTTTATCATATTCATTAGATTTTTATGAATGAACGACCAAACAAATGAATGAATTCTTTATTGGCCAAATGTGATTAGAGACAAGGAATTTGTCTTGGTCTTTATCCCACTTTTATTACTTTATTAACATTTAAATTTTAATTAACTTTCTGAAATCCATATTCTGACCACCCTTTTATTGTATAATTGAAAAACTCATCTATTCCAAAGGTTCTTAATATCAAATTTGTACCATTTTCCTCTAAGGGTGAAGGGGACTCATCCAATGAACACATAAAAATCTTGCTGATCTGAAAGATCTTTGTCTCTCCAACAGAACAACAACAATAAAAAAAGAAATCCAAAAAGTGATTAGGAAACTAAGGTTGGTAGCGCTTAATGTCCATCAAAGGCTGTGTTGCAGGAGTGAGCTTGATAGCATCCTAACTCCCAACTGCTCACAAGCCACTCATAAAATCACAATTTCTGTGGTCTACTCAAGAAAATTGATTATCTGAAAATGTGAATCATCTCAACAATCTCTCCTTCCTTTGGAGAGCTTTGTCTGGACTGGATCCTGCAACCAGGAGTGATTTCCTTGCAAATACAATCTGGTAATTCAGTGTGATGTCAGCTCATCATGGGGCTCAATGGAAGTCATTGTATGGTTTACTAATCTATAATTGCTAAAGAAAAATGTGGAAATCTGGAAAGGTATTTCAGCTTAAGTCACAGATAAATGAAATGTGAAAAATGTTTTTATAAAATATATGAAGCACTAGCAGAAAATGTTAATTGAAAACATCTCAAGCACATTGCTCCAGTTAAGAATCTGAGACTCTTTTACTTGCTACAACTGGAAATGGAAGGATGAATGGACACAGTCATGAACAGGCTTACTGGCAGATCGGTATAGAAGAGTAAGTGATATTTTTTTCCTTCCTGATTTATATCTGATTCCATTTTATTTGAATGAGCTGCTTCTTCACCGTTTATAAATGATGGAAGGATATTCCTCTCATCCGTTGGTTAGGTGTATTATATTTTTAGCAGAACTGATTAATCCAATACTTATTTGCTACTTCTAAATTTATTTGTGGGAAGGAAAACCGCCCTTCTTCTGCCTAGGATACAAATTTGTAAAACAGATGGGCATATCATTTCTCACCATCCACCCATCCAGGTAGCTAGCCAGCCAACTCCTCAATTGTCTAGTATTCTATCTGTCATCCTTGGGTGGAGTGCACATCACTATAAAACATATCGTAGCAATAGCAATAGCACTTAGACTCATATACTGCTTTACAATGCTTTGCAGGCCTCTCTAAGTGGTTTACAGAGTCAGCATATTGCCTGCAGCAATCTGGGCCATCATTTTACTGACCTCAGAAGGATGGAAGGCTGAGTCAACTGTGAGCCGGTCAGAATTGAACTACTGGCAGTTGGCAGAATTAGCCTGCAATACTGCATTCTAACCACTGCGCCACCACAGCTCTTATTGTAAATATAAAACTTGTAAAAACACCAGCCAACAGTCCAATGAGCAAGATGCAGTTAGCAGTGACAATAATAGTAACAATATTCATAATATCAAATCATCTTAATAAATCTAATTATATAAAGTGTAGTATTATAGTAATGTTTTATTTCTAAGAATAAAATATCTTAAAATAACTTATTAAAAAAAGCTTCATCATTGAAAAAATGAGATGTAAGTGTCAAGTGAGTCTCTCATTAGGGAAATTTGACACTACTTTCATCACTGCATTTAGATGCCTAGTATTGCAAGCCACAAGTTTAAATAAAAAATAAAGAAGAAAAGAAAAGGTTGCTTTAAATATCCGTGATAAATAAATAAAATTGACCATTCGATCGAGACCATGGAATGCCTTATGAGTATTGGCATACGTTTATGAAGAAAATTTGCTAAAAACCCATTATCAATTCAATCCTAAGCATGTTTGGTCAGAAGAAAATACTACTGAATTTAGCAAACTATACTGCTGATCAAATATGTTAAATAACTTAATATGCTGTGGAGTATGAAATCTATCTAGAAGATACATTCCTTCACACATGAAGCTATCTAATATTTGAAGCTCATTCATTTTGCTTTTTTGTTGTTGTTACATTTGCTGGTAATTGGCTTCCAAAATTTCTAGTAGAGATCTTTCCAAGGATCACTTGCAATATTTGTGCCCATTTGCTTCTATAAATACCACATGAAAGTTTATTGGACATACTAATTTTAAAATATTGACCAATATTTATGCAATATGCATGGTCCTAACTATGGTGCCAATATTCATGGGTAATCCTCCATGAAGTAAGGCATCTTACTATCCAATTGATTCCTAGGTATATGTCTTGATCAGCCTTTCTGAAATTCCTCCCTTCCACATTTGTTGGACTTCAATAATCCATCATGGCCTTTGTGGCAGTGGTTTTTGGCCGAACCGGTAGTAAAAAGCCTACGATCAACTGAGAGGAGCAACAAAATCCTCCCACAATCAGCTGAGAGGAAGAGAAAAGCACAGGATTGGCCCTCCCACCTGCCCCTGCGCTTTTCTCTTCTTTATCCTCCCAGCTGATTGGTGCTGCAGGTCTCAGCTGGTGTGGGGAAAGCTGTGCGCCAGCGTTAGGCAAAGCATGCCCACCAAGCCACGCCTACCAAGCCACACCCACCAAACCGGCGGTAAAACAATTTGAATCCCACCACTGCTTTGTGGCCTATCCAGTCGGTAAAGGCTGGTTAAAGGCTTTGTGTACATTAAGAATCCATAGGCTTTTATTTATTTTACCAATTGTACTTTGCTTTAGTTGTTTGTAACAGTTTTAGTAATATTCTTATGTTCTGATTTTTTGTACAGATTTGCTATTGGCAACAAGGCTACGGGCTGGTGCAGTGAAGGCTGCCAGGGCATTGTAGACACAGGAACAGTTTTGCTAACTATTCCACAACAATATTTAACGGATTTCCTTCGAACTGTGAATGCTGCTAACTATGGTTCAGTAAGTAGAGGAAAGAATCTTGAACAAATGTTGTGATTGTTCAGGGAACTGTTACCATTACGACTAGAGAAATCTATTAATTTTGGTTTCACACAGTTCCTCATTTTCTTGATCTTATGTTTGTTTTTCCTGATTTCCACAATAGGATGTGAACTTGTTATTTTTTTTTTAATCTACATGAACATTTATATGCATTTTGGGGTATTTACTCCAAAATAACAGGGGAGTGGGGGTGTTGTATGCTATTCCTTACAATGTACCTTTTTGTGCCCACTTGAACATTGTTGAGCTACAACAATATAGAATACAATTTTTTAAATTGCAAAAAAAAAGTTTGCTAGCAGTTTGTAAGTAAGCTCAGCAGTATAAAATTTAAGTCTACTCAAAAAAAATGCAAAAATAATTATTTTTTCTGTCACTCTAGTGGCCATAAATAATCTGAATATCATTTCATTGACCCAAAGACATTTTGCTCAGCTTAAAGGCAATTTTGGCAGACTGAAGAAAAGAGATGAGGGTTTATAGTGCTGCTGTAACCTGGCCGACCCTTCTTATTGCCTCAATTTAACCTTCCCTCATATTTGTTCTTTCACAGTATACGGTGGACTGCAACAACGTCCAGAATATGCCTACCATTATCTTTTTCATTAATGGTTGCCAGTTCCCACTTCCTCCTTCTGCTTATGTTGCCAATGTAAGTATGCGTTTCTAAATTCTCCGTGCATAGGAAACCACTTCATTTTAAGATGAATTGATGTTCCATACCTCAATAATAATGCCACATAGAAATAGCATTATGCTGATGCTACTTTATTTATAACAAAAATATATCCCTTAATTTGAAGCTATCAGATATGTAATCCTCCTTCTATAATTCAGTCAGAATACTTTCAGATGACACCGATGGCTTTTCTTGAAGAATCAGCTGCATATTGAAGCACATATAACATGGATTTTTTACCATGTCATTGCAAGCAAAGATTATACTCCTATGCAATTGCATAATAATGTGGAGAGTTAAACAATGTTTTATGTCATGTAATTTAATAATAATCCAAATCCAGATTCCAATAAAATATGATTGATGTTCCTTCTTTTCTGCAATAAGGACACAACCTGAATCAATTTGTTTCTTTTACAGAACAATGGCAACTGTTACCTTGCAATTGAGTCAACATATGTGCCTTCCTCAACTGGGCAGCCTCTATGGATCCTGGGTGATGTTTTCCTTAAAGAATATTATTCTATTTTTGACATGAAAAACAACAGGGTTGGT
Source organism: Notechis scutatus (assembly GCF_049901735.1). NCBI lineage: Eukaryota > Metazoa > Chordata > Lepidosauria > Squamata > Elapidae > Notechis > Notechis scutatus. The sequence goes on from NC_142011.1 coordinate 48,886,686, forward strand.
TTGGCACCATCAGCCTAAATGTGTTCTAATTTTCTTTCTGGATTAATGGAGCTGATTTTTGGATTCCAACAAAATGTTTCAAATTAAATTTGAAATTGTATGCTTCTCAACTGACATCCACTCTTAGCCCTTTTACATAAAGTTTGTTCACTTAAGATCCATTGCTATAAAGAAATAAATTATAACCTGCCAAACTGGTGTTTTAATATTCATTCATTAACAATGTATATATTTGGGGTTTCTTTCCACATTATATTGTTTTTTGTCCACAGTGAAATTCATCTTTTTCTCAATTGCTTTTGGTATAAGAAAAAATTGAGAAAAGCTGGCTCAAAATAGGGGAGAAATGAAAATGGAAAACAATACATACTAACTGCAAAATGTCATAATTGAGATAAAGCATTTTGGTAATAAAAGTTTTTACCAGGAGAAACATGTTTTGCAGTTCTGCTACCTAATGGACTTTGGCCCATTTATTGGATCAGAAGTTTGCATTTATTTCAGATATGAACCTTTTCTTCCTTGTCCCAAAGGTGCTTTTTCAAAAGGCAACTGGAGTTTGCTTTGCCTTGAGGACATTTGCTTTTCATCCAAGAAGCTTCTTCAGTTTTGACTGAATGGTAGATGTTAGATATTCAGTGGGGAAAAGTCAGTGATGTCAGACTTCCCCCATTGGTTCATTTTCCAGGCGGGAAAATGAACAGCCGTGAGTGGCTGAAATTGTGGACAGCAGCCTGTAAAAAGAACAGCAGACATACCGGGTGGCAGTCTTTTGTTCAGAGCTAAATAAAGAAATCCTTTCCTTCTACCACTGTCCTGCCTCTTCAATCTAGCCCATATCAAACACTGGCGACGAGGATGGGATTCTAGAAGAGAACAAAGGAAACGAAGTGAAGACGGAAAATGCCAACAACGGAACGCTGCTATCACTGTGCTGATCATCTTCACCCAGTCTTCGCACTGCTCCATTTTTGGAGTCAGTGATGGGGCTCAGCACCCCTGACACCCCCCTTTTGGGGTGCTGGAGTTTGTTTAAAGATTTGGGATAATGTTAGCATTACAGCAACCCTTCATTCCAACCAATAACTCCAAGACAGACATCTCTCAAAGGTTCCTTTATTTGGATAGTAACTGGAACATCTGTGGAATCCCGAATCTGAAAGTTTTGGGCTTCCTTACAAAAGTCAAAACTACAAATCCATCTCCCCTTAGCCACCATCACATCACATGGTCCAATCACCATCCATCCTAAAGTAAGATTCACATTTCATTATGCTCCACACTCAATGACCTTGAACCAGCAAAAGAATTTTATTCTGTCTAACTAGATATACTCAAATGAATTCCTGCCTCCCACTCTCTCAGGCTCAATTGTGGCAGTGTGGGAGCATTGAATCTCAATATGGCTTCCAAAGCTGACACCTCAGGCCCTACTACTCCATGTACGACTTGGGTTGGCTTTGCAGCAGCAGCATAAACATATCCAACAGTCTTGTGCAGGGCTTTTCATCTGCAAAAATCTTCCACTAAAAATGATAATAAATCAAAGTTGGTTTCCTCCCCAAAGTAACTGGAAGCAAATAAAGAATGATTATGCAAAAGACAGTCTTATGTGTGAATTTTTACTTGGCCAACTATGACAGCATGGTGCAGGAGAGATGTTTGGAAGAAATATGGCATCTCAATATTTTCTTTGAACAACAGAATTCCTCTATTCATTCATTTTTAAAATCTACCCCTATTCCAGTAGCTAAAGAAAGACTATATAGGAGAAGGCGGAGCTTCGTCGCTGCGATACAGCTGCGATCTCGGGGCTCCGAGATCGCAGCTGATATCCTCGCCCCTGGTCGGTCCCAATGGACCTAAACCGTCCCGTAGAGATGGTGATAGTAAGGGGCGCATTCTGTAGACCCCAGGGACATTGCAAGTCCCGGGTTGATTCAGAAGAAGCCCTTTTACCATCGGCGGAGAGGCAGCCATTAAGCTGCTGAAGCTGGGACAGCTCCAGAAGGAAGAGATTGAAAGAGAAAGTGTATCGGTTTGGTGAGGACTTTTTTTTTATTATTAGTATTTGGGACTAAAGGATACCCTAAGAATGAGAAGAAATCTTTAAGATTTTTGACAAAACTGACTTAGCGGCGATTTTTAAAGAGAAATGTCAAAGTGAGGCTTGGCTTTTTACTTTTACTTTTTTTTTCTTTGCATTGAACTTCTATGGTGATCTAGTTAATCAGACTGGTTTTTTCTTTTATATTTACTTGTTCTCTTTTCTCCTTTTTGACTGTTTATATTTTATAAAATAGAGGCCCCCTTTAGTATTTTTTTTTTAAATTAAATATATATACATACTTTTTCTTTCTTTTTAGGCTTTTTTTAGGGGGGAAGAAGGGGGAGTGGTTTTAAGAAATTTTTGCAACACTGCCAACTAGAGGCTTGAAAATATTTTATTTGAAGTTGAGAGCTGGGGAAAAAAATTTTTCTCAAGGCCACTGGAAGCGATAAGATAGAGGGAAGAGCACTGGAGGATGTTTATACAGGTGCCCTTTGGGACTTCTATTATCAATTGAATATTTGAAGCTTGGCTTTGAAATGTGTGGAGAAGCCAAATAAGAGCCTTGGATAAATAAAAGGCAGTGGGTGCTTTTTATTTTTTATTTTTCATTAACTGTTCTATCCCTCCCCACCAACCCCACAGCATTTTGTAATATTGATATACTTATTTTTTATTTTTTATTTTACCTCATATTTTTTTTAAAGGGGAAGCCTCAGAATATTTATTTTTTCCTTTTTATTTTTTTCATTGGGATATTTGCCTTTTTATCTCTACTTTTGACTTATTTTTATGGCTATTCTCTATTTTTGGAGGTCTTTCAATTGGATTAAGGTGGGAAGAACCTGAAGAACTCTTTTTTCTTTCCTTTTTCTTTGCTTATTATTATTTTTTTCTTAATATTGTTGGGCTTTATCTTGTCTTTTCTCTCTCTTCATTTTTAATTTTTACTTTGGAATTATAATTGAGTATTTCACAATTGGATTAAGGTCTTGAAGAACCTGAAGAATTTTTCTTTTTTAATTTTGGGCTTTTTACTTTTTATTGGCTCTTTTTTTTTCTTTTTTTGGTGTTTTCCTTTTCTCTAATTGGATTATAATTGGTTACCTTATTAATTGGATTAAAAGAACCAGAAGACTCTGAGCTACGCAATGAGTAAGATAATTTTACCTTCGGGCATTTCAACTTCTGCTCCTGTCTCCCCATCATATGGAGGACGACTTTCAATGATGGTGAAGCAAGATAAAGCACAAGTGGATTTAACGACGGTTATGCAAGGAATACAAGATCTTAAAACGAGTATGGAACAAAGAATGGAGAGTATTGACAAAAGAATTGGGAAGATTGATGAAAAATTTGAAAATGTTCAACAAATGATGGTGAATCACGATGAGAGAATCCAAAAAATAGAAGAGAAAGACAAGCAAAGAGATGACATAATTGGAAATATTGATAGCAGATTAACAACGGTTGAACAAGAAAAAAAAGTGGGATGTTGAAGTGGGAGATGGACAGGTCAGAATTTTATCTTAGATTCCAAAATATTGAGGAGGAAAAAGGACAAAATTTGGCTGCAGTAATGATTGAAATTTTGGCTGGAGCCTTGGAAATAACAGAGGAAAAGATGATGGATGGAGTAGATGAGATATATCGAGTCTTCACAAGATATGCGATGAGGAACCAATTACCAAGAGAGGTTCATGTCAGATTCACCAAAAAAACTATTAAAACCCAAATATTACAAGTGGCAAGAGAGAAGGTGTTGAAATATAAAGATAAAGAGATTATGGTCTTAAAACAAGTACCTAGAAAAGTGAGAGAGATTAGAAGAGAATATCGATTTTTGACCAAAATGCTATTGGAAAAAAAGGTGAACTATAGATGGCTGATTCCAGAAGGATTAATGTTTACGTGGCAAGAACAGAGACACAGAATTGATTCAATTGAGAAAGCAGAAATATTCTACAAGGAATTTTTTGAAAGAAGAGAAATGGAGAGAGAAAAAGAGAACATTTTAACTGAATTTGAAGAGGATCAAATGGAAATGGGAAAAGAGGAAGGCGCAATAGGTGGACAAGTGGAGACCAAAGAACAACGTGAAGTAAGATCCACGAGAGCTGTTAGACCTAAATATAAAACATAACCATGGAGGGAAAAAAATTGATTTCCATGAATATAAATGGACTGAATTCAGCCACCAAAAGAAGAAAAACCTTTCACAAATTAGAGAAACTAAAATTTGATATAATTTGCCTACAAGAAGTACACATTAAAAAACAACACGAACAATTACTGGCATGACCAAAATTAGGGAAAATATTTACTTCTCTGACTTACTGTAAGAAAAGAGGAGTGGTTTTGTATATTAAAGAAACCATTCCAGCAAAACTGATTTATACTGATGAAGACGGAAGAGTATTAATGGTTGAAATAGTGGACAATAATACAAAAACACTCTTGGTTGCAATTTATGCCCCGAATGATAAACAAGAAGAATTTTATAAAAAATTATACATGAAAATAATTGAACTGGACTATGCTAATATACTTATGATGGGAGATTTGAATGGAATCGTAGACAATAAACTGGACTATATAGCAAAAGCAACACGACAAAATAGGAAGACTCTCCCTAAATCCTTTTTTAAAATGACAGATGAATTAAATCTAAAAGATATATGGAGAGAAAGAAATGCTAAAACTCAACAATATACTTTTTATTCTAATAGACATTTATCATGGTCCAGAATAGATATGATCTGGACATCAGCAGAATTATTATCCAATATTCAAGAAATAAATATTGAAACAAGTACATGGGCAGACCACAATCGAATGATAATTAAATGGAAAGGACAAAAAAGAAGATCTAGATGGACATTAAATAATACTATTTTAAAGGAAAAAAACTTTACACAATGGATGGAAAAAAAATGGCCTTCTTCTTTAATGAAAACAAAAAAGAAGATACCTCAATACAGAATGTTTGGAATACAATGAAGGCATATGAAAGAGGCTTAATAATAGACTATACAAAGAAAAAGAACATTAGGAAGAGGCAAATGATTAAAGCTTTAGAAGATGACCATAAAAAACTGGAAAAAGAATTACAAAAAACGCCACAGAAAAAAAGATATTAAACTTAAAATGGATATAATTAAACATAAAATGGATCAAGCAGAGAAAGAAGAACTGGCACAAAAAATTAGAAGTGCTAAACAGAACTATTTTGAAGATGCAAATAGGCCAGGTAGATGGTTAGCATATAAATTGAGAAAAGAGAAAGAATCAAGGAAAATATTACAGTTAATAGACAATCAAGGTCAAATTTGTTATGGTAATAAAGAGAAAAAGGCAATTATTCGAGACTTTTATGGACAATTATTTAAACAGGAGGACCTCGATGAGGAAAAAATTAAACAGTATCTACAAAATGCTAACCTACCTAAGATACCTGATGAAACTGGGGAAATGTTAGAAAGTGCTGTAACAATGATGGAATTAACTGAAGCACTTAACAGACAGAACAATGGAAAAGCACCAGGACCAGATGGTCTCCCGGCAGAATTTTATAGAACACTACAAGAATCGTTGAGCACTTCACTATTAGAAGTCATGAATGAAGTTATGACAAATAAGAAAATACCTAAAACATGGTCAGAAGCCTATATTACACTTATCCCAAAAGAAGGGGTTGACTCATTACAAATTAAGAACTATAGACCTATTTCCTTATTGAATGCAGACTATAAAATCTTTGCTTCAATCTTGGCAGAGAGGCTTAAAAAATATTTAAAATTTTTTATTCACCCTGATCAGAATGGATTTTTACCAAAGAGACAAATTAAAGACAATATGAGGGTAATCCTGGACACACTGGAATATTACGAGGCGCACCCTGAAAAACAAATGGCTTTGATATTCTTAGATGCCCAAAAGGCATTTGATAATGTGAATTGGAGATTTATGCTATTATTATTGGAACAGATGGGCTTTGCTAGAAAATTTATTCAAGCAATAGAAGCCATATATTATAAGCAAACGGCAAAAGTAATGATAGATGGAGAATTCACAGACTCTATTAATATTAAAAAAGGTACAAGACAAGGATGTCCATTATCTCCTTTGTTATTTGTATTGACTTTGGAAGTGTTAAATAGAAATATTAGAGAGGATACAAATATAAAAGGAATGAAAGTTAAAAAGGAGGAATTCAAATTGCAAGTCTTTGCAGACGACTTGGTCTTTATTTTGGAAGATCCTCTAGAGACAGCTTTAAAACTATTGGAAAAGATAGAGATGTACAGTGAGATGGCTGGCTTGAAAATAAATAAAGACAAAACAAAGATTTTGACAAAGAACATGTTATTAAGACAAAGAGAAGAGCTAACAGACCTATTGAAAATTCAAGTTACGAACAAGGTTAAATATTTGGGGATATATTTGACGTCAAGATGTACTACACTGAAAGAGAATAACTATATTAAACTTAAACAGCAGATAGCATCTGATTTGAAAAAATGGGAAAACTTACAATTGCATTGATAGGTAGAATTTCAACAATTAAGATGAATATTTTACCTAGAATTTTATATTTGTTTCAAACAATACCAATTAGGTTAGGTAAGGACTACTTTGAAGAATTAAATAAAATTGTGTTGAAGTATATATGGCAAGGTAAGAAAGCGAGAATAAAATTAAAACTCTTACAGGATGCTAGAATTAGAGGAGGATTTGGCCTTCCTAATTGGGAGTTGTATTATCAAGCTGCAAATTTAATGTGGGCTAAAGAATGGATAACGTTAAGAAAGACTAGATTGTTGGCATTAGAAGGACATGATTTATTATTGGGTTGGCATGCTTTTCTATGGTATAAGGGAACTAAATCACAGGGTTATTTTAGAAGGCATTATATATAGGAATCGTTATGGTTGAATTGGGAGAAAATTAAGAAACAATGTTATTTGAAAATTTGTTATCAATGATAACAAATTTGGTTATCAACTATTGAAGCTTTTTCTTATCCTATAACTTATAAGAAGGAACAAACAGTTAGATATGGGGAATTACTAGATGAAAAGGGTGAACTTAAAACGATGCAAAATTTAGAAGAACAAGGTATAAAGATGAATTGGTTTTCATATGTGCAAATACATTCAAGGTATCTTAAAGATTCTAAAATGGAAGGATTCTATGACAAATTGACTGATTTAGATAGGATTCTGACAGGTACTGATGAAAAAGTGATCAAAAAATTATATAATTATTTGTTGGAAATTAAATTGGAGGAAGAACAAGTTAAAGAAACAATGATTGCTTGGGGGAAGAATTTTGGATATGGGATTGATTTAGAGAAATGGCAAAAGTTGTGGTCTCAAAATTATAAAATGACAATGTCAACAGCATATAAAGAAAATTTGTATAAGATGTTTTACAGGTGGCATTTTCCTCCGACAAGAATAGCAAGAATGTTTAAGAACAAATCTGAAAAATGCTGGAAATGTCATCAGATTCCTGGTTCATATTACCATATGTGGTGGACTTGTGAGGAGGCCAGGAAATACTGGACTAGAATTCGCATATGGTTGGAAAAAATGAAAAAGAAACATATAGATTTGAAACCGGAGATTTTTTTTGTTGGGAATCTTACCTGATACATATAATGAAAATTTAAAATATTTGATTGTAAATGTATTAACAGCGGCTAGGATTGTATTTGCTAAAAATTGGAAGAGTGAGAGAATACCATTAGAGGAAGAAATCATTAAGAAAATATTGGAATGTGCTGAAATGAGTAGATTGACATTTGAAATTAGAGAACAAGAAGATAAACAATTTTATGAAGTTTGGGATCTTTTTTATCAATGGTTAGATAATACAATATAATAATAGAATATTTAGAAATCTAGGATATAACGAATATACAGTTCTTTTTTTTGGTTTTGATAATATTTTAAGAATATTTTATTAAGATAGATTTGGTATGATTTTATGATCTGTTATAAAATAAATAAATTAAATTATTGTTATCTCGTTTAAGTATGAATTAGTTAAATTACAGTCAAATGATTGTTCAATAGTGATATTGGGATATATGGTTATTGATTGATGATATGAGTTATTATGCAACATAATTATTATGATGACTATGAAATGGATGCACAAAAAGGAGTGGTAGACCAACCGATACACTGCTTATAAACTTATGAAGAATGATGATGTTTTTATGTTATGTCTTATGTTTTATGTGTTTGTGTTTGTTGTTAAAATCAATAAAACTTGTTTATTAAAAAAAAAGAAAGAAAGACTATATAGTATTTTGTTAATATTTCTTCTCACATCATCTTATAATTACATCCTTTGTGTAGTTGCCTTGAATAGACATAACTGCAAACAAAGACTGCCTTTTTAAATATAGACATAAAATTAAATATGGGTCTTAATTACTCATTTACATTCAATAAGAAAGAAGGAAAACCTATAAGGTACCTTTTCTGTAGGGATCAAATCTGGAGAGCACATACTGAGCATATACCAAGCCAAGCATCAGCATGGCATTGATTTTGCTAGAAAATTATGGCTTACTTTATTGATCTATCATTTTAAGAAGATGGCTGTACATTGTGGTCTTCATGCAACCCTTTTCACAACCTTTTATACATCACAGGTGCACTGATTGCTTCTATGAAAGTATGCAGTGAGAGATTATAATAGTGAAGAGTCTACAGTATGTAGAGTATTCCACATCAACACCTTTTCATAAGTACTCAAGTGGGATCATCTCTAAAATGCTCAAGATGTACACAATGAGAAGGAATATCTCCCTTTTCACAGAAACCTCAGTAAACTTAATTTAGGTTTCCCTCCACTTAATGCAGTTCAGTGAGAGTTAGAAGAAAAATAGTGAACGATGAGCCTGAATGTAAGATGTATGACTGATAAACTCCATATGATTCATTACTCAAAGTGTGGAGGGAAGAAAACAAATGGAAGAATTAAAAAAGTGTTAAGACTAACTTTATAAAAATGAACAACATGACCGGAGGTGTCTTCTAAACTTTTTTCTTCTATTTGAAGCTATTTTAGGCATATTTATTTATTTGATAAATTTATTTGCTCCCTATCTTGCTGCAGGGTTATGCTAGGTAGCTTACAACAGTAAAAACCATGAAGTGTAAGCCTAACGGTAGCAAAAAAGTGAAACAATAAAATAAATAAGAGAATACAGTAATATGAGATTAAAAAATGGGAGGGAAAAAGCAGGGAATGCAGGAGGGAGAGATGGATTTGCTACCAATCTAGTAGTCACCTCCAGTGTGTTATTCCCTCATTGGCTCCCCAGCCCATTTGGCAGAGTTAGGTCTTCAAGCTCTTGCAGAAGGATAGGAGGGTGGGGACAGATCTCCCCCCGGGAGGTACCATGTTCCAGAAGATGGGTGATAGGGCACAGAAGTGTCTTCTGAATTCTTTGACTGACAGGATCCAAAGCAGGTCATATGATGTAGAGATGCGCTCAGAGGGTCCCTGAGTCTTGGAGATATGCCTTAAAGTGAATAAAGACACCAGTTTCTACATAGCCAATGATGGTTTATTCCATGATGAGCAAACAACAAACACTCTATTCAAGCAAGAATGGCTCAAAGCCAGGCAAGGTTAGCCCTGAGTGTTCCTATTCCCTGCTCCCTTTTATTAATACAGCAGCCACATCCACACCTACACGCAGCCACACTCCTGCCCTCACCTAGCCTATTATCCCCCCTTGCTGACAGTTTACCATCAAAGCGTTGTTTCTTGTCTACCTACCTGTCTTATCCCGCTTCTTCCTAAATGATCCTCACCTCGTTCAGCCTTCACCATCCACCTGGTCCAATCTCTTGCCCTTACCCACGTATTTCCCCACCTCCCAGCTGACTCCCAAGCCTATCCTTCACAATCAGAGATCAGTCACACGCCCAGCTGTCAGTTCGCCGGCTGGTATGGTCACAGAGCTTCTTCCTGTCTGCCACGTCATCGCAATGCAACTCCCATCTCCATCAGACCAGTGGGCGGCTCACCAAGGAAGAAGACAGCACTGGTGGGCTTTCAATCGACAGCCAGGTCAGCTCAGCATCCAAGAAAGAAGATTAAGAAGATTCTCGCTGAGCTTCGGCGAACTGGCGGGCTCCGAAGCAATGCTGCACTCAGAGCCCGACAGATGCACACTCTATGGTTATGGGCTTGAATAATCTATGAGTAGCTTTCCTGTCTAGTTGCTCATAGTCCCTTAGTATTGTTTTCAGGCTCTTTCTTGTCCCTTTTGTCCCAACGTGAAAGAAGAGAAAAGGATTATAATCTGTGGGTTTGGTTATTTTGGTAAGCCTGTCTGTCACATTTTTCATTTTTGCACATTGGAGACAATATACCTCCCTTAGTAGATTGTCTGATCTACAAATTGCTGATTCTGTTCCTCTGAGAAGTGAGTCACCTATTATCAATACACAGCCTTTTTTATTTGGGGAAGTTTGAGTCTTTTTCTGTCACTGGAATACTTGATGAAGTCTCTTCCCCGGTTGTCTGTATGTTTTCTTCCAGGGAAAGAAAATGAAATTGATTGTTCCACTGCAGCAGGGCTGGACTGGACAGCAAAAACAGTCTTCTTGATTATTTTTAATCCTGTATTGTCAGGCTTATCTGTGTTCCTGGAGTCTTTCCAACCGTTGGAGTTTTGCCATGCCTTCAAGTGTGAAATTCTTGCTCCTGCCCTGCCAAACTAATTACTTCAGTTTGGTTTGTTTGAACTTTAAGTTACAGTTTGTGTTGACCATGTTTTGGACTTAATTTTCTGCAGTCAAAGGCTGTTCCTGGGAGAGTTTTTGTCCAGCCAGAAGGTAACCTCGACATTGGGGGCAAAGTTGGAGATAATAAAGGGACTCAGCCCCCAAGCCTTGAGTTTGACACCCCTGATCCAGGGGGCTCATTTTTCCTGGTAGTTATTTGTTTCTTACTACATTCAGTTTGAACACAGACTTCTGCCTTTACTGTGAGTTCTTCATTTTCTTGGTTGAGTCTCAGAGTAAGCAGACTTTCCTCTAGAATCAAGAGCCTTCATTTTTTCTTCCAGTATTCTAATTAGTTTACATTTGGTGCAAGTATTTTTGGTTCCTTATGAACATACATTTTTGGCACATTGCAAATTGAAAAGATTGCTGATGCAACCTATTAAAAACCAAGATTAAAAACATGCACAGTAAAGTATACATAGTATACAAAAGGTTTCCTGGATACCTAAAAACATCTTATTGCAATTGATGGGGGAAGAACTACCATAGTAAACTATAACATTGAAGGATCTATTAAAGAACCCAATTCCCAAGATTATTGGGAGATTAAACAAGTTCCTGACATGCCTAGCTGACAACTTTGTCATCCAAAAGGCAGAGGAGTTTTTTAAGATTAAAAAATAGCACAGTAAATTTGATATCCAGTACAGGTTATTCATGGCTTTTCAGGACTGACTACAAGTGCAGTAGGATTTCAGACCAGCAAAAATATAGCATGGATAAAGTGCAGCGCTTTTATTCAAGAAACTTCAGAGCAGGAATTGGGAAAACATTTCCATTTGAAATTAGTCTTTCTTGCTTCAGTGTACATTAACAAAAATATTTGAACAACCACCCCTTTTTCAAAAAGCCTCAGATGCAGAACTTTGACATTCCAGCATTTTAAGGAGCAAATTCAATATTCTGACATTTGGATTTTAAACATATTCACATTTAGATGAGAACCGTCTCAATCCTGAAATTTCACCTGAATTGGAAATTTAATCCTTGGGGTTATTTTATATAAGCAAAATATTTTTTTAAAAAAATCTAGCTTTTTTAAAAAAAATTCCATTTCTCTATCCTTTTATTCATTGCATAATGAAGAATATTAATAGATTGCACAGTGTATAGATTTGGAACGGTTATTCTTCCCAGCTCTCTTCATGTATCCATGGAATCAAACAGGATTTGAAGGGACTTTTTAGTTCAATGACCCACCCAATGATGGGTCACCCACAACGCCGAGACACAACCTATTGTGGAAATTGCAAGCACTTTCTTTCTTTCCCTCCCATTGGGGCCTTAACTGCAGGATCTGCAGAGCAGAATTGCCAATAAACAATATCCTTGACTCAGCAACAAATAGAAGGAGAGGCAAACAGAGAAGTTCAGAAGCAGGAGCAGGAGCAGCAGCAGCAGCCGCAACAACAACAACAGCAGCAGCAGCAACAACAACAACAGAAGGCAGAAGGAATGAACCTCAAAGAGGCTGAAAGTATAGAGACTAGTGGGGAAAAGAACTACTTCAAAAGGAGCAAGATCGCCACCTGATGGCCATTAAATGTGACAACAGAGAAGAAAAAAATAGAAATCCAAGAGAGATAAAAAGAACATGATGTGTAAGAAGAAATCGTCAATGTATACTAGATAAATGTTGTCAAGTATAGATAGGGTTCCTCAAAGTGGTCAATATTAACTCCCAATGGGTTAGTGTATTATTAGTCTTATTTTAGCCCTTTGTTTAAAGTAATATTTATTACATTGTTTAATTATGAGTACAGTATCCCAAAACTATCCCATACAATCAAAGACCTTAATAAAGCAGGATTCCAATTCACAGAATGGAGTTTACAATATGCACATTGAAGCAAACATGACAGTACGTTTTGCAGATCTCCAAATGAAATATATGGCAATTGGACAGGTATCTTATAACAGTTTCTAAAACTTGTGCATTGAAATAAACACTGAGCAGGGCTCTAAAGTCAGAAGTATTTAAAAGACTTAAACAATTAAAGTGTGGCTTTATAATCTCTCTTTCTCTCTCATTATGTACTAATCAACACATTAAATAAGATATCTCGACTTTCAAACTTGTATCAATCAGAAAGACTAGGGTTGAACTTAGCACAATTTAATATCAAAATTTACAATAAAATGCTTTGAGATTTGTTTTAATGAAAAGGCATTTATTAACAGTGCATTAGTGAATGAATTGATGGTTTCAGACTCAAATTAATGGGATTTAGTAAATTAAGATTTCAATAGTTCTATTTATGCTTGGAACAAACTCTTTATTAGTTAGCATTGTTCCCAAGGTTATCTGTTAAAATGAGCAATGTTAAAATGTTTTAAGGAAATTAAGCTTTGACTTACGTATTTTTTGATAATTGTTCAACTCAAACAGAAACTGAACTTGCTAAGTGCTTGTAGCAACAGCTGAGATTGCTAACTTGTCCTCTATTACTTCTGAAACATTTGAGAACAGCTTTCAAGAAAACTGATTGTATTACAACTGATTGATAACTTATCACTGGTTTTCTTTGCTATTTTCTTAGCAAAACTTCAATAATCACTCAACTTGTTTAGTTTTTTTGTTTTTAAATCAAGGGCATATAGTATTTAAATCTAATTAAAAAATTGCCAGCAAAACAAATGTTGATTTTTGGTATGAATAATGATATAGGTAAACAAAAGTAACCCCAAAAAATCAGTGGAGGGCAGCTATTGGGAATATAAAGCTAGGGACACACCAGTAATAACTCTGCATATAATTTTTGGGTCATATTGATGAAGACCCTGTACATCCGGGTCCACAAACTTGCCAGCTTTAAGACTTATGGACTTCAATTCCCAGAATTCTGGCTATGCTGGCTGGAGAATTCTGGGAGTTGAAGTCCACAAGTCTTCAAGTTGCCAAGTTTGGAGACCTTTGCTGTACATCATGAAGTGGGTGATTCTGACACTGATGTATCTCCACCTATTAGAGGAAGTGGGTAGGGTGTGTGTTTCAATCAATTGTGATAGGATTGAGGGTCTATCAAGGTTGGCTCATCAAAGTCATAATCTTCACTTTTTATGTCAAAATTAAATTTTGGCAAATTCCAGGAGACAATGGAGGACAGGTGGGCCTGGCATGGTATGGTCCATGGAGTTTCGGAGAATTAGACATGACTTAGCAATTGAACAACAACAACAACAAAAGTAAATAACATTTGTACTTTTGTTTGTCCCTCCCCTCCCAGAAAAATTCTTTTGTATATTCAGTAAGAAGAAATTATACAAATCCATTTCCTGGTTCAATACTTGTAAATCTCCTTTAGGAAATAAATTATCCACCTATTCCATTTCACGTCCATATCTTTCTCCATTTTATTGCTTATGATGGTTAAATCCCCCTTCAAAGTAATTTCAAAATTATCCATTGCAGCTTGTCCGTGATGTATAAATTGATTACTTACAACAGGATTTGTCCATTTTATCAAGAAGTTCATCTATTTCCCACCCAAAAAGATAGGCAATAGAAAGCACAATAACTTCTGTTATGGAATTCTGCTCCATTCTTATTAGAAAATATAAAAAAACAAACACTATTTTCTTATTATAGCAAAGCTATAATTCCAAATCAATCTCGACCATATTTATGGTCCATATTTATTTTATCATATTCATTAGATTTTTATGAATGAACGAACAAACAAATGAATGAATTCTTTATTGGCGAAGTGTGATTAGAGACAAGGAATTTGTCTTGGTCTTTATCCCACTTTTATTACTTTATTAACATTTAAATTTTAATTAACTTTTTGAAATCCATATTCTGGGCACCCTTTTATTGTATAATTGAAAAACTCATCTATTCCAAAGGTTCTTAATATCAAATTTGTACCATTTTCCTCTAAGGGTGAAGGGGACTCATCCAATGAACACATAAAAATCTTGCTGATCTGAAAGATCTTTGGCTCTCCAACAGAACAACAACAATAAAAAAAGAAATCCAAAAAGTGATTAGGAAACGAAGCTTGGTAGCGCTTAATGTCCATCAAAGGCTGTGTTGCAGGAGTGAGCTTGGTAGCATCCTAACTCCCAACTGCTCATAAGCCACTTATAAAATGACAATTTCTGTGGTCTACTCAAGGAAATTGATTATCTGAAAATGTGAATCATCTCAACAATCTCTCCTTCCTTTGGAGAGCTTTGTCTGGACTGGATCCTGCAACCAGGAGTGATTTCCTTGCAAATACAATCTGGTAATTCAGTGTGATGTCAGCTCATCATGGGGCTCAATGGAAGTCATTGTATAGTTTACTAATCTATAATTGCTAAAGAAAAATGTGGAAATCTGGAAAGGTATTTCAGTTTATGTTTCTCACAGATAAATGAAATGTGAAAAATGTTTTTATAAAATATATGAAGCACTAGCAGAAAATGTTAATTGAAAACATCTCAAGCACATTGCTCCAGTTAAGAATCTGGGACTCTTTTACTTGCACAACTGGAAATGGAAGGATGAATGGACACAGTCATGCTCTGGAATGTCAACATTCATGCAGGACAGAACCACCATGCAGTTTTCCAAGATTCAACAAAAAAATAGCAATCATAAACTAAGAATGCTGAGACATAATTCAATCAAAAGTAACCTTGTCCAACCTTACTAGAGCAACTGATAGTAGAGCAAGTGGGATTGTTCTTTCATTTTCCATTAGTTCTTAAAACAATGGGAACAGCTTCCAAGGAAATTGATTATAGTTTTCCATTTTGATATATTATCACATATTAATTTTGCTGGCAGGTGATGCTTTGTGAAGCCAAATTCTATTAGTCTTTTATTTAACATCAAGGGCAAAAATTCAATTGAAAGTAATTCAAACAGAGGAAAGTTAATTCCTATTATCCATAAGAAAAGGTATATTGATATTGGCTTAGTATCATAAGATTAAAGAGAGATAAAGGGCACAAGAACAAAGATTAAATAGAAAAGAACAGCTGCATTGGATATAAAAGTGGAATCACAGCAGCCTAGTTGTTGGCAAAATTTTTGGATTCCCTGAAATAATTCCTCAAGACGCAAAGTATCATGAAGTGGTTGATCCTGGCATTAGTTTGCATCCACCTGTCAGAAGGTTTTCATAGGTGAGTACCTCAGCTAAGACCATACTTTAAATGAAAATAGAACTGAAACAATCTAAAGCATATCACTTTTAGTTAAAAAAATGATGGCAAAATTATATTTTTATCATTCCATGGCAAGCCTCAGTATTCCTACTTCTTCGCTTAATCTCTTGTTTGTGTAGTATTTTGTTTGATGGGATATTATTGTTTTTAGTAACAAAAATATTTTTTAAAATATGCAGATAGTTGTGACAGTGATATTCTGGCTATCTTTCTTGATATGTAGAATCATTCTGAAGAAAGGAAAATCCATTCGTGAAATTATGAGAGAGAACGGAGTGTTGGAAGAATTTTTGGAAAAATACCATATTGATCCTGGATTAAAATATCAATTCAATAAATTCAGTGCTACATATGAACCAATGACCAATTATTTGGACGTGAGTATTTAAACCACAGAAAATCTGTATTTTCCTTTCCTTCATCTGACTTTGTAACTCTAGCATTTAAGTTTATTTCCTGCACATTGTGATAGTTCTCCTCAGAACCAATCAATAGGATGTTATTTATGTATAATGAAGTATCACTTAGTTATTTCATCTTTCCTTTCTCTTATGAGCAACAGTAAATTGACTGCTGATGTTTGAACTCAGAAAAGAACACAATCCATTTATTTATTTAAGTCAATTTTGGATGCTACCTGATTATTCAGCAACATATTTGGCAGATTATTATTTTTTGCAGATTATTATTCAGCAAAAAACAGTTTTCTGTATTTTTTAGTCTCATGTGATTGGAACATTGTTTCTGACAATAATACTCAGATATCCCATCTTGTTAAAGAGCAACTTAATGTAATATGTATTTGGGATAGCTCTCTTTACTATGACTGGTGAGCATTCTGGGTTAGGGCTGCAATTTCTCTTACTGATTTACTTGAATAAAAGACAGCAACCAGGCCAAGCAGTCCATGCATAACTTACTCCCAAAGAAGTGGGACAACAACTCCAGTCTACAACTGGAATAATAAACAAATAACCCTTCAGATTTGAAAAAGTTTTTTCTCTTTTTCATGGAGAATGGGCAAGGTGAGAATAGAAAAACAACTGTTTCCTAGGGCTGCCAAATTTGGGCTGCCAAAATCGGGACATTGTGAGATGGCGGAGAACAGTGCACTGTGCCTCTTTGCTGTCATTTTGTAGTCATCCCAATGTTTGTATCCCTAGAACAGGTAGTTCTTGTAGTCATAGAGATACTTTTGAGGTCCCACTAGATGGCAACATTTCAGAGAAGGGACTGGAGGATGTCTCCCCTATTTGATCTCAAGGACGGGCAGGTATTGTCAGGGAGAGGTAGTTCCCTACTTATGTAGTTACTCCAAAGATTTTGTGAAACCTGTCTCATAATTATTTTCATTTGACAGTCTTACTACTTTGGAAAAATAACAATTGGGACTCCACCACAAGATTTTCTTGTTCTTTTGGATACTGGCTCTGGTGTTCTGTGGGTACCTTCTACATATTGCAGAACAAGGGCCTGTGGTGAGTAGTCCACTCTGTTGCTGAATGTTTTGAATGTGTGCTTCTAGACAAAATATTTATTTTTGTCAAAACCAAATATATTTCACCTTATTTAAAATCATTTATACCTTATCCATTGATAAGGAACCTTTTCTGGGTTGCAGAACACAACTTAGCCCTCCAGTCAGTGAGTGGATCACTGAAGGGAGTAGAGCTGAAAATTTGGGCTCTTTTCCCATCATTTTAGATATTTTAAGGTGATACAGATAGGAATTAAATAATTCCATCTGATTTTGCTCTTACCTGCATCCTTATTTTTTTTTTACAAAATTGAAAATAGTTGGTGCCTACAGTACTGGATTTCCCATTTCATAATTGTGTATATCATTTGCCAGGGCAAAAATGATAATCAGTTTAGAGGAAAAAAAAATCAAAATTCTAAATGTGTCACTGGCCCAAAATGTCCAGCTCTACACATAAATGATCAGCTCTACACATAAAGGTTTTTCACTGGAGGTGCATTTCCTAACACCTTGGGGGGTTATTTTAAAATGCTGAAAGTTGCCATGTTGCTCATAGTTTTGCATTGATTTGGGTCCACAAAAGAGGACCTCTTGACCTGTACTAGTAAAGATGATTCTTATGCATATCTTTTTCAAAAATGCCTCTTTCAAACTCTTTCTACCCCCTTGCCATTTCAGTGTGATCAGTTAGAACAGATGTCTCCAAACTTCGCAACTTTAAGACTTGTGGACTTCAACTCCCAGAATTGAAGTTGGAGTGGAAATCCACAAGTCTTAAAGTTGCCAAGTTTGGAGACCTCTGGATTAGAATTTTGATGTGGCTTTTTCCTACAACATGAGAGAAAGAAAAGTGTGGGCTGGTAATGAAGTAAAGTACAGATCTGTTGTGATTTTAAGTATAGACAAAAAGATCTTTCACCATACATAGAGCAAAGCTACTACTCTCTATTTTTTCTTGTTTTGTTGTAGAAAACCATAATATGTTTGACCCGAATCGCTCATCTACTTATTACAGCAATAATGAACAAACTTACACCCTGAAATATGGATCTGGTAATTTGAGAATAATGATAGGTTATGATACTGTGCAGGTGAGTGGATTTTAACCAAGTTGTTAGTAATTGATTCCTTAACTATGCCACACTGATTAATTCATTAGAATTGGCTCTTTTTATTTACATTTACACGTATAACTGTTTTAGGGGACCAATGCATAAAATAAGCATTAAAATGACCATAAGTCTAAAGAGAATAAACATAATGGAAGTAAATTGGTATCATAATAAAAGCCATAAAAACAGTATTCTGATTAAAATAACATACTAATTTAACACTGAAGGTCCAACATCAGATTAACCTTCACTATTTCTTGCATGGATGCAAGGAAAGGACCAGCAAAGTTTCCAAAGGAGAGGGTGCTATTACAAAAAGTCTGGTCTTGCGGTACTCACCAGCTCAACCTTTTTTTTAAAATAATGTCAATAAGATAAAATAACCGTGAAATCTTGTAAGGACGAGGAAAGAAGATATCCGATACCATTGTTGGGCATAACTGGCATATTTGCGAAAGGTGATAGAATGCATTCGGGACAATGACCCCGAATGAAATTCTACCACATCTTTATCACATAATTGGGGTAGCTGTCATCAGCATCTTCAGGGGAGTAAGAAAAAAAAGGCAATATATAACAGAACTGCAGCAATGTGACCAGAGCCCTGCCCTTTTTGTATTTGTGATCAGCAACAAAAACACAAAGTCTTGATTCTTTTATCACTTCCCATAGAGAATACCGTTTTCACATATGGATAACCTCAACTTTTAGCAAGCCACCACTGCCCTTGCTAGACGGTGGCAAGCCATTTCCATGCTATTGCAAAGAAAACGATATGGAAGTCACCAGAAATCAAGTCTGACTTGAACAAAACATTATGCATTGCTCACCATTTTGTATATCTTTATTATTTATTTATTTATTTTATCTATTATCTATTTATTTTTATTTATTTATTCATTTATTTGTCAATCACTTACAAGATACAGGTATAAGAATAAACATAGTTTTGAATACATGAGATAGATACTTATAAGAAAAATAAAAAGAAACAATAGGACAGGGATGGTAGGCACGATTGGTGTGCTTATGCATGCCCCCTACAGGCCCCTTAGGAAGGGGGTGAGGTCAATAGTAGACAGTCTAAGGTTAAAGTTTAAGGTTTAAGTTAAAGTTTTTGGGGTTTATTTTAGAATCATAGAATCATTAACTTTATGATAAAGATATACACATTTCAAGAGAAAGTGCAGAGTTGTTGCAATGAACTACAAGTGAAATGCATTTTTCAATCTTCTCTTTCAGATCCAGAATATTGTAGTTCAAAACCAACAGTTTGGATTGAGTGTGGAGGAACCCACCGAACCCTTCTATTATAGTAACTTTGATGGGATTTTGGGTTTGACCAATCCTACTCCAAATGCCCAGGGATCATACTCGCTCTTGTACCAGATGATGAATCAAAACCAGATTTCTGAACCTATTTTTAGCTTTTACTTCTTACGGTAAGATTAACTACATTATATTTGTGCCATAGCATGTAAGTATAATTATGGTTTTCTTCCAGAACGAGTGATCTGGAATGGAACAATTTACTTTTATTCCATGGCTCAATCCCATCATCACAAATATAATGGAGTTCAACATTTCAGCAATGAATGATATTCAAAGAGAGGGGAAACATCAGGTTAAGAAAGAGGTTTAAAATTATTTTTGAGTTAAATCAGTGTTGATTTAAAAACTTTAACAAAGATCTTATAAAACTCCCCACCTTCCCTTGGGAAAGCCTGATTTAATCCTAAATGTTTTATCTCATACACTTCCTCCCCCACTCCATAGAGTCCAAGGTAGTGTATCTCTTAACTCCACCTGTTGGGACCTTCCTCCTTTCAGCTCTTGATTCCACCACATATACTAAAGGTTACTTTATTCACAGTATGGGTGTAAGAAGATTTTTACCCACATATGTGCCTCTAATTATATTCCTATCTCACCAATGGAATTGTGAAAAGTTGAATTTTCACAGCCTTTAAAAACATGGTTCTCAGTGGAGTGAGCAGTTGAGTGAAGGGTGTGTATGTCAATGGGGGAACCTGAGATGGGTGGATAGTCAGTGTTAACACACAACAATCTGTGCTCAGTTTGCATTGTTATTTTGCAATTTTATCCAAAAACTGGTTTTTTTATTTTATTTTCTGGCCATATTTTCTGATGAAAATGATCCTAGGATTGTTTACTCTACACAAAAAGACCACAAGCAGATGAGAAGCTATAACTCTTTCTTTTGCCCATTTTTTCTCTTTCCTCTCAGCCAACCAACTGTTCAGTATGGAGGAGAACTGATATTGGGAGGCATTGACCCCCAGATGTACACTGGGGAAATTACCTGGGCCCCTGTGACTGCACAGGCTCAGTGGCAGATCAGTATAGAAGAGTAAGTGATATTTTTTTCCTTCCTGATTTATATCGGATTCCATTTTATTTGAATGAGCTGCTTCTTCACCGCTTATAAGTGATGGAAGGATATTCCTCTCATCCGTTGGTTAGGTGTATTAGATTTTTGGCAGAACTGATTAATCCAATACTTATTTGCTACTTCTAAATTTGTTTGTGGGAAGGAAAACAGGCCTTCTTCTGCCTAGGATACAAATTTGGAAAACAGATGGGCATATCATTTCTCACCATCCACCCATCCAGCTAGCTAGCCAGCCAACTCCTCAATTGTCTAGTATTCTATCTGTCATCCTTGGGTGGAGTGCACATCACTATAAAACATATCGTAGCAATAGCAATAGCACTTAGACTCATATACTGCTTTACAATGCTTTGCAGCCCTCTCTAAATGGTTTACAGAGTCAGCATATTGCCTGCAGCAATCTGGGCCATCATTTTACTGATCTCAGAAGGATGGAAGGCTGAGTCAACCGTGAGCCGGTCAGAATTGAACTACTGGCCATTGGCAGAATTAGCCTGAAATACTGCATTCTAACCACTGCGCCACCACAGCTCTTATTGTAAATATAATACTTGTAAAAAAAAACCAGCCAACAGTCCAATGAGCAAGATGCAGTTAGCAGTAACAATAATACTAACAATATTCATAATATCAAATCATCTTAATATATCTAATTATATAAAGAGTAGTGTTATAGTATTTTTTTATTTCTAAGAATAATAAAATATCTTAAAATAACTTATTAAAAAAGGCTTCATCATTGAAAAGAATGAGAATTTATTTATTTATTTATTTTGATTTGTCAATCGCTTACAAGATAATAGGTATAAGTATATACATAGTTATGAATACATGAAATGGGTACATATAAGAAAAATAAAAGAAACAATAGGACAGGGATGGTAAGCACATTGGTGCGCTTATGCATGCCCCCTACAGACCTCTTAGGAAAGGGGTGAGGTCAATAGTACAGTCTAAGGGTTAGGGTTAGGGTAATTGGCTTCCAAAATTTCTAGTAGAGATCTTTCCAAGGATCACTTGCAATATTTGTGCCTATTTGCTTCTATAAATACCGCAGAAAGTTTATTGGACATACTAATTTTAAAATATTGACCAATATTTATGCAATATGCATGGTCCTAACTATGGTGCCAATATTCATGGGTAATCCTCCATGAAGTAAGGCATCTTACTATCCAATTGATTCCTAGGTATATGTCTTGATCAGCCTTCCTGAAATTCCTCCCTTCCACATTTGTTGGACTTCAATAATCCATCATGGCCTTTGTGGCAGTGGTTTTTTGGCCGAACCGGTAGTAAAAAAAGCCTACGATCAACTGAGAGGAGCAAAAAAATCCTCCCACAATCAGTTGAGAGGAAGAGAAAAGCACAGGATTGGCCCTCCCACCTGCCCCTGCGCTTTTCTTTTCTTTATCCTCCCAGCTGATTGGTGCTGCAGGTCTCAGCTGGTGTGGGGAAAGCTGTGCACCAGCATTAGGTAAAGCATGCCCACCAAGCCACGCCTACCAAGCCACACCTACCAAACCGGCGGTAAAACAATTTGAATGCCACCACTGCTTTGTGGCCTATCCAGTCGGTAAAGGCTGGTTAAAGGCTTTGTGTACATTAAGAATCCATAGGCTTTTATTTATTTTACCAATTGTATTTTGCTTTAGTTGTTTGTAACAGTTGTAGTAATATCCTTATGTTCTTATTGTTTCTATAGATTTGCTATTGGCAACCAGGCTACGGGCTGGTGCAGTGAAGGCTGCCAGGGCATTATAGACACAGGAACATCTTTGCTAACTATCCCACAACAATATTTAACAGATTTCGTTCAGGCTGTGAATGCTGCTAACTATGGTTCAGTAAGTAAAGAATCTTGAACAAATGTTGTGATTGTTCAGGGAACTGTTACCATTACGACTAGAGAAATCTATTAATTTTGGTTTCACGCAGTTCCTCATTTTCTTGTTCTTATGTTTGTTTTTCCTGATTTCCACAATAGGATGTGAACTTGTTTTTGTTTTTGTTTAATCTACGTGAACATTTATATGCATTTTGGGGTATTTACTCCAGAATAACAGGGGAGTGGGGGTGTTGTTTGCTATTCCTTACAATATACTTTTTTGTGCACAGTTGTCATGCTCCTGTTAGATCTGACTCTGAGGGAGAGGAGGAACAGCCGACAGTGAGTGGGAGTGTGGCTCCGGAGGTTGTGGAGGAAACTGGGGAAGGGCAAAGGCTGGCTGAGCATTCAGAGGAAGACCCAGGCCCATCCCCTCTTTATCCTAGGGCATGCAGGGAGGAGCAGATAAGGGAGAAATGTGAATGGCATGGTCTACAGGAGAGGAAAGGGCCCTGATCCCCTTCATGGGCTGCAGCTGTGAGGACTGTTTAAAAGGACAAACTGTGCATGGTCAGTGCTGGAAGCAAAGCATGAAATAATTCTAGTCTTTCAGTTCTTATCTGAGTCCTGGCGTCCAATGTGTGTATTTAGATATCTGTGGACATCTTCAAGCCCTTATCCTGCCTTGTCTCATTAATTGCTTCAGTGTGGTTTGTGTTGTTTTTTCTATTTATAATGTATATGTATTTGGAGTTTGAATGGAATTTCTTCCTTTTCACAACTGTTTGTGGGGGAGTTTTTTATCCAGTCAATGATAATTGGACCTTTGAAGCCGAGTTGAAGGAATTAAAGGGACTTCACCTGTTTTTGTGACTTTGTTGCTTTTGTATCCCACCCTGGGTCTTCACAACACTCGAACATTGTTGAGCTACAATAATATAGAAAAGGTTTTGCTAGTGGTTTAAGTAAGCTCAGAAGTATAAAATTTAAGTCTACTCAAAAGAATGCAAAAATAATTATTTTTTCTGTCACTCTAGTGGCCATAAATAATCTGAATATCATTTCATTGACCCAAAGACATTTTGCACAGCTTAAAGGCAATTTTGGCAGACTGAAGAAAAGAGATGAGGGTTTATAGTGCTGCTGTAACCTGGCCGACCCTTCTTATTGCCTCAATTTAACCTTCCCTCATATTTGTTCTTTCACAGTATACGGTGGACTGCAACAATGTCCAGAATATGCCTACCATTATCTTTTTCATTAATGGTTCCCAGTTCCCACTTCCTCCTTCTGCTTATGTTGCCAATGTAAGTATGCTTTTCTAAATTCTCCGTGCATAGCAAACCACTTCATTTTAAGATGAATTGATGTTCCATACCTCAATAATAATGCCACATAGAAATAGCATTATGCTGATGCTACTTTATTTATAACAAAAATATATCCCTTAATTTGAAGCTATCAGATATGTAATCCCCCTTCTATAATTCAGTCAGAATACTTGCAGATGACACCGATGGCTTTTCTTGAAGAATCAGATGCATATTGAAGCACATATAATATGGATTTTTTACCATGTCATTGCAAGCAAAGATTATACTCCTACGCAATTGCATAATAATGTGGAGAGTTAAACAATGTTTTATGTCATGTAATTTAATGATAATCCAAATCCAGATTCCAGTAAAATATGATTGATGTTCCTTCTTTTCTGCGATAAGGATACAACCTGAAGCAATTTGTTTCTTTTACAGAACAATGGCAACTGTTACCTTGCAATTGAGTCAACATATGTGCCTTCCTCAACTGGGCAGCCTCTATGGATCCTGGGTGATGTTTTCCTTAAAGAATATTATTCTATTTTTGACATGAGAAACAACAGGGTTGGTTTGGCACCATCAGCCTAAATGTGTTCTAATTTTCTTTCTGGATTAATGGAGCTGATTTTTGGATTCCAACAAAATGTTTCAAATTAAATTTGAAATTGTATGCTTCTCAACTGACATTCACTCTTAGCCCTTTTACATAAAGTTTGTTCACTTAAGATCCATTGCTACAAAGAAATAAATTATAACCTGCCAAACTGGTGTTTTAATATTCATTCATTAACAACGTATATATTTGGGGTTTCTTTCCACATTATATTGTTTTTTGTCCACAGTGAAATTCATCTTTTTCTCAGTTGCTTTTGGTATAAGAAAAAATTGAGAAAAGCTGGCTCAAAATAGGGGAGAAATGAAAATGGAAAACAATACATACTAACTGCAAAATGTCATAATTGAGATAAAGCATTTTGGTAATAAAAGTTTTTACCAGGAGAAACATGTTTTGCAGTACTGCCACCTAATGGATTTTGGCCCATTTATTGGATCAGAAGTTTGCATGTATTTCAAATATGAACCTTTTCTTCCTTGTCCCAAAGGTGTTTTTTTGGAGTTTGTTTTTCCTTGAAGACATTTTGCTTTTCATCCAAGAAGCTTCTTCAGTTTTGACTGAATGGTAGAGGATGGAAATATTTGTACTCCTTGTAATCATCTGGCCATTAGCACTCCTTCTGAGATTGTTGAGGCCACTTGAAGGTTTCTCTCTGTCCTCAGGATCATCTGAATAGTGCAAATGGGTGTGGAACCTTTTTGGGCAGAATGGGACAACTCACCTCGGCCAACTTGCCATGGTCAACTCACTGTGGGATAGCTTGCTGCTAGACAATCCCACAATTCCATTTACTTATTTAAAATAATTTTAAAGCTATTTTAATTTTTGTCATTCACATTTTATTTTGTCCCTCCTTTGGCATCCTTTCTTTAATTATTCTGTCAGACTATTTCTTTGATATTACTACTGTAACTCTTGTCCCCTGGCAAATTGTTCTGTGATGAATTGCCCATGGCAAGTTGTCCCAAGGTGAATTGGCTGCAGCAAGTTGGCTGTGGTGAGTTGTCCTAGACCCTTCTTGGAATTGCTGAAAGGACTGAGTTGGAAACAGGAGATAGATGGTATCATATTCTTCCTCCCCTGTTGAGAGAGAGCTATTCAATCTTAATGTAGATGGTCTCTTTGACCCCTTTCAAACCAGCCGTCCTCTCTGTCCAGAATGTGGGCTTTGCTGTCTTCAAAAGAATGCCCTTTTGTCTTTCAAATGCAGGTGGACTACTGAATCTAGTCCTGATGAGTTTGTTCTCCTATGTTGTGCTATGTGTTTGTGATTGTTTTGTTTCTCCAATGTACAGTACAGATCACAGATCTGTACATTGCATCACTGCATTGTACTGCATATATAAGTGGTATATAACACTAAATGTTATTGCTATTGCTACCCTATCCTATAGCTTGTTCAAAAGAGGTGCCACATAATCTAATAGAACAGAAACAGAAGTAGAAAGTTTTTTTTTTTTTTAATAAAGAGGCCTACTTCTAGAATATTTGCAATTGATTACATTATTTTGGTAATTTTTCCTGCATTCTTTAATTGATATTACTTATTCTCAGCACTTTGATTTTCTTATTAGCCTTTTTAAGTTGTTCCAGTCTGGTTTCCAGTTTGAGCCTGACACCTCCCTTGTATATTTCTGAGTGTTGTTAAACAATGCCTGCAAAGTACAGCAGGCATGGTCAATTTCTCCTGTGCTTCAGTAACTGGCACCTTGGTACCTTTATGTACCTTAGACATTTTATTAGAGACAACATTACCACACCTATTCATTAACCTTTTGTTTCATTGAGATATGTTTTTGTAAACGGTGTCCAAAACTATTTTAACACCTAAAATACAGGGAACCTATTAGAACAGCCACAGTACTGAAATATATTTTCATACACTCAACCGACTGCTTAATTGAGATCTTCCTTTTCAGACATCAGTTTGTTTATTCTGTTTATTCTGTTACTTTACTGAGGCCTTATGGGTGGGAGTTATATACCAACCTGCTATATGGATGAACACATCTTTTCAATTAAATTGTAATTGGTCAATCAGTATATTTTGGATTGAATATATAACCACGAATCTGTAGATTAAAAACTTTAGTGAAGTGAAAAATATACTTCCCCTTTCTTATAGGGCAAACTCATATGATATAGGAAGTTCTATCTCATTAGCATTTTCTCACTAGCAACTTAAAATATCTTCTAAGGTCACCAACCATTGTTATATGAAATACAGTAATGAAGGAAGACTTTCTATCATTTCAAAACAGGTGGATGATCCTATAAAAAGGGTACAAATCTCTCAGTGTGAAATGTCCATTGAAGAAAAATATCAGTACATTTGTTAAAAAGACACAGAATAATATTTAAAACATTTATTTTTAATTTTGCTGTCCAATTGTTAGATGGGCGCATTTAATGTTGATTTTAAAAATAACTGCTTATCTGCTGCAGCTTAAATTATTGTTAGAAACCTCATTTTACTGTTGTATACCATATAACCTTGGGCTTGATGCAGAGAAAACTGATAGTTGGAATATTGAAATGAAAAGAACATAAGATTACTATGCCTCTGAATTTCCCCTAATATGTCATGTATTACAGTTTACCCAAGCTGTAATACATGAACTCAGGAAGAAAAATTATTCTGAAGTGTCTGGGACTGGAGCCTTCAAATACTGGGGAGAAATGAACAGCATTTGCCACATCGGGGAGAGATGGAAATAATGCTGGGAAACATCTGTCCCTGGGAAAGAGCATCAGCTCTGTTTTTTCTGCCTGATACATAAAAGAGAGGGGGGAATAATCAGATAGAGAAGCTGGTAATCAGGAAGTGCTAAAAGATATAATTTTATTTGCTTGGTCTAGGGCTTCTTGCTATTGTTTCCTTTTAAGAGTAACATTTGTTGAAAGGAGATTATTTATACTTAAGTTTAAGTGGCAGAGACTTATTTCATATGGGAAACACTGGTTTATAGATACAGTCATCTGATTTCATACCATAAACACTGGCTTAGTGCTTTAGACTTGCATGGGTAAATCTTAATAGTTAGATTAAAGCAAGATCACCCATGTAGTTAATGAAAGGTGTTATGGATTTACAGTGAATAAACCACCCATGTTTTCTTCTAGATCTATAGGTCTGTCTTAAGGCAAAGACACTTCTACATAGCCCCCAGCCTCCTCCTCCTTATCCTCTGGAGCAGGGCTCTCCAACCTTGGCAAGTTTAAGCCTGGAGGACTTCAACTCCCAGAATTCAAATTCTGGGAGTTGAAGTCCTCCAGGCTTAAACTTGCCAAGGTTGGAGACCCCTGCTCTGGAGTATCTTCACACACTGGATGAGCATCTTTTGCTGAATTCTATCTTCCCATATTTTTGGCCACACCCCAGCCTCAATTATTCCTCCTCCTTCTCCTTGCAATATTTATTGCTAATAGAAACTAATTGGTCATGGCAAAGGGTAATGATAAAGGTACCCTACACACACAAACTTTAAGGATGATTCAGATAGCATCAAGGCACCATGTGATCTTTCCATTTAGCACAAAGGGGGAAATCCTGGGAACTTTAACAAAACACCTTCAAAGGAATTGCCATTGTTGTGTTTTTTGTTGGAGCAAGAGGTGAACCAGTAATTAAGCGGCTCAGTTTCCTAAATTCCCTGGAAGCCTCACAACAACATGGGACTGAAGGGGTTTTGCAAATCTGATTTGGCTCTGCCCTTTGCATGCGGAAGGGGCTCACAGCAAGATCATCAGATACTTAGAGGAAGGGGCTCATGATTCACAACGAGGTCTCTTTGTGACCACCCATCTATATCTAGACATGTTAAATCCCAATCCTTGGGATTAAAGGAAGGATGATTCAAGTGCTTTAGGGAAAGATGCAACTGATTTACAAGACATTCATGAGTCACCTGCAGATTCAATATTATTTATGTGAATTCAAGTATACAACATGTCACTATAAACAGATGTTGATAAGTATCAGAGACTCTTTATTCAGAAGCACTACATCAGGCCCTATGAACTCTTTCTGTGGAAAACATCAAAGCAACTGATGTAATGAGCAATGTATTGTTTTCCTGTTACAAGTAACTAACCAAACTTCCCCTGTGAGCAGAGCAGAGTGCATTATATCAGAGGTCTCCAACCTTGGCAATTTTAAGACTTGTGGACTTCAACTCCCAGAATTCTCCAGCCAGATTATATAAAAGGCTTGTCATAATTAATACCCCATTGATTTCACCAGGTTCCTCAGATTAAATAAAGGACCAACCCATAATGAGTAGAGCAAGGCTGTCACGCGCTGGCCATGCCTTCACCAATTTTAGTGAAGGAGAAAAAAAGTCCAGATATGTCACATGACACCTCCGTGAAGACATGAGTTTGACACTCCTGGAGTAGAGATTTCTACAGTCTACAGTCTCAATAGTAACTTTTGCATGCTACAGCATAACTCTAATGCCTAACATCCATGGGGTTAAGACAGACAGATCATATTTTTGTTTTGCTCAAAGCTAATAAAAGGCAAATCATGAAAACAATCTTCCCTTACTTGTTCAGAATTGTCTCTTTCTTGAATTTAGCCAACCCTTAAGAACTTTATGTCAATTTTGTTGGAAGTAATCCAGCTGAAATCAATGGGGATTCCTCTGAGCATACAAGTACAGGATTGTGTTATTAAATTAATAATCTTTTATTAACTGTAGATTCAATTTATATGTATAGATATTCTTACATTTGGTCATTTTATGTATTAATATTCAGAATATCAACTTTCTTTCAGTAGCTCATGTTCTCCCCCGGCCCTCCAAAAATCCATTGTTTTCAAACTCATGCCCACAATAAAAAATAATGTAAATGTAACATATTAAACCTAAGTAAATGATGTCTTCAATGTTGATAAAATTGTGTAATTTTAATAGTTTTTTAAATTGTTGGAAAATTGAATAAAGTTTTATTAGAAAAAAAACTTACTTCAAGAAAAAGCAGGTGATTGCAATTTCAGTATTTTTATTTATTTCAAAATTAAATGTGAGCTCCTTTATGTAAGACGGGCAGCAAATAAATTTAATTAAAAAAAAAACCTAAGTAATTTGACTTTCCTTCTCAACTAAAAGCAAATGTCTAAATCTGAAGTCTTCTTTTATTTTTCTTATATGTACCCATTTCATGTATTCACAACTATGTATACACTTATACTTATTATCTTGTAAACAATTGGCAAATCAAATAAATAAATAAAATAAATAAAAATAAAATTGATATAACACTTTTTCTTGCTTCCCAGCCATGCCTCCCCCCCTTCGCATTAACTCAGTGATCAGTCAACTGTAGACCAGAGAACTGTATTTTTAAACAATCACAGAATCTTCCCTCTTATTTTAAGAATGCGAGTTATTCCTATTAAATATTTATATTATGTATTTTAAGAGGGTGAAGGAATAACAACATTTTACCCTAGTGTTGGAACGATTTAATGTCATTGTTTGTAAACCCGAACAAGATGCTATTGTTAAAAGTGCTACATTATATGCGGAAAAGAACCAATAGCAGACATGCTGGAAATTCTGGAAGATGCTTAAGAAAACGGAATAGGCGAATAATAATAATAAAGAACCCCAAAGGCTCTCAATTTTGGGGGGAACAGCGCAAATTTAAGGCGGGAACTCCCTGAACTACAGTTCCCAGCGATCCACGCAAGAGGGGCGGGGCCAGAAATGGTTGAGTGCTGCCCTCTTTTGGGTATGCCTAGGAAGTTGAGGAACGAGAAGGTGACAGTAAATGAGGGGGACAGAGAGCTGCCTATTAGGGGTCCTGGGACGGCGGCGAAAGTTGTAGAAGGAAACTTCTGCAACAGGCTGCCAAGAAGAGCGCCCAAGAGGAGCCGATCAGCAGACGAGACCAAAACTTCAGTGAGTTGGCGAAGCGGCTTGGCAGTAGCGGCGGGGTTATAATACGTTTCTCCCTTAAGAGAATACAGCGGTTTCCTGACCTTCACGGCAGGGTGAGTAAGGGAGGGTGGGAAACATTTCAGACGGGCCAGGCAGAAAGACTTAACGCTTTGCGGTGCCTTTCGGCCGGTGTTAACCGGGGCCGGCAAAAAGTAACAGTAACCCTTGCCGCCGCTTTCCTTCTCCCCCCCCAACCCCCGCCCATCCGCTGATTGGGGTGGCAGCGGTGGGTCCGACGCCTGGTTTGACCCGAAAGACATTCGGGATTCCCAAGCCAGCAGGTGCAAGAGAGGGCGAAGGGAAAGGAGATGCCGCGTAGTGGTGGTGGTGGTGGTGGGGGGGGAGGTGGGGGCGCGCATAACTCCAAGCGGGTCGCGAGAATCCGGGGAAACGCCGGGGAAGGGGGCGGCGAGCGGACGAAGCGGAAAGGCTCAGGCTCGGCGGAGGCGCCGGCGGGGCGTCCTCCTGCTTCGTCTCCAGTGAGCGGTCCCCGAGCAACTTCAGGGAGGGCCGGTAGATCCCGAGTTTGAAGTCCTACCCCTGAGCGCTTGGGGTCACGCGTGACGACGGGGGTGGGAAGGAAACCCGGGGAAGAAAGTTTCTTGAACCTCCCCCCCTCCCCCTCCCATGGCATTTCCCAGCCGGTGGCAGAGCCGCAGAGCAATTGAGGAGGAGGAGGAAAAGCCGAGAGCTGCTGACTTCGCCCGCTGCCAGGCGGAGGAGGCGGAGGAAGAGCGGGGGTGCGCTCAAATTGGAGAAAGGAGGAAGCGGGGCTTGGAGGTGGGGCTGGCCCGCCTCGCCTTCTTTCTCTGCAGCGCCGCCAGGAGATTACGGGGATCCAAGGGAAGCTTTGCATAACTGTTACTTCAAAAAAAGGGAGGGGGGGTTGCCTTTCAGCGGGGGCTCCCGAACTTCTGGTAGTTTTGCTGTTGGTCTAGCCGGCAATATTCCTGCCTCACTTCGCCTCCCGGGCTTCGTTCGTCCCGTTCGCGCTGCCTTCAAGGCGAATCCCGACGAGACGACTTTATTTCGTTCTGCTTGTGAAACGGAAGTTTCCGATGAGAGAGGTGCTGGAAGGCTCCTCGTTAGCTTTAATTTGACGTTTGATTATTCTTCGGACAAAGTCTCGGGGAATTCCCACGTGCTTTTGATGTTAAGAGGTGTGGGGAAAAAATAAATGCCGGCCGCGTCATGAAGCGCCCGGCCTGCCTCCGGCGCTCTTCGGTAGTTAGCGCTGCTTTAGGTGGAATGCCTCGTGCTGGGGAACCTCTACCATGTGCCCTGCTCCCCAAACCTGCCGATGATTAAACAGAATATAAGCCTTTGCTAGGGTAGGCAGGAAGGCGACGGTTTCTCTTTTAGGCTCCTGCTTTAGTACTTCTTTTTTTTTTTTTTTTTTAGCAATGGTGGTTGTACTGGAAATGTAGCTGCTTGGAGGTTTTGTTTTACAAGGGAGTTTACAAGTTTGTACAAGGGAGAAAAAAACATGACTGGGTGGCAAACTTCTATCAGAACTTGTATCAAAAATATCCCGGCAGGTCAAAGGTTAGATCTAGGAATAGCACTCGTGGGCTGCAAACAAGATATGATCATCATCACTGGTAGCAAAAAACAAACACACAAACAAACAAAAACTATGCAGCATCTTAAAACACTGGTTTACTGTATTTATGCCGCTCTGATATGATACATTTATTAAAAGTGTTTCCATGAACTTTCCAATGACAGTAAATTTAAAGAAGGTGTGAATGTGTTTATAGCTTTGGTGCTAAATACAAGGTGTAATTTATTATTGCTGCAATGCTTTAATGCTCTGCGTAATCCTTAGATTTCTGAGAAGCACTGTACTCAGAATATTTTATTAATACCTATTGCTTTGAGCTTGCACATTTTTTCTTAATGAACATAAGGGGGGGGGTGAGACCCTGAACAGATGGTAGCTCAGGGCACGCATCTTACTACTGTTCATTGTGCTTTTAATTTCCTCTACCATATTTGTTTAACTTCATGCATGGCTACTTCCACCACCCGTACGGGGGCTGGAAAGACAGGTCTCTGCCTGATTTTTCTTGAGTCTATTGCTTTCCTTTTCTGTTTACAGATGCTATATATGCAGGTCACACAGTACTGGATAAGCAGATGCAAGTAACCTGTCCTTTGGAGAAGAATTAAAACAAAACACGGAGTCTTGAGGATTCCTAGGGCTTGGTACCAGGATATATACAGCATATACAACCTCTTGGTGGCCATAAAATCACCTGCTGAGGAATAGTTGGGATTTTATGCCTAGTACAGGCTATCTCAAATCTCACATAACACATGCAACAGGAAACATAATGGGTCTGGTTTCTGTACTGTTGTAAGAAATGTGACTCAGAAGTGGGAGAGTTGAGTAATCCTTATGGCCGTCATTGACTAGTTTGGGTGTAAAACCTCTGCAAAGCTGGGATTTATTTGTTTTGATCTGTCCCCTGTTCGGGCATCTTCATTCAGAAGATAAAACTTCTTGGGAGTTTTTCCTTGTAGACTTTTCAGAGTAGCTGGCAAAGCTTATGTCTAGGAAACTATCTTTTTTCAGTCTGGATAGCATAGATTTTTGGAACTGGAGGTACATATATCCAGTTCCTATTCTTGCTAGATATATTTCTCATCTTTTACAAGCAGAGAATGATTACAAGCTCTCTTAAGAGCTAAGACCTGCAGCCTGTTTTGGCCATTGTGTTCTGAGAATTTTTTTTAGTATTGGCTTCTCTGTGTATATATTAGAAGTGATAAATGCTTCGCCAAGGATGAAGTCTTTTTCAAAGGCAGTTTTTTTTGAAAGTTATAAAACTAATTTTGAAAAGTAAAGTTTACATTCAGTAGTGTTAGAAAATAATTGGCAGGAACATGCAAATTCAATGATTTTAAATTTGGACCACATATTTAATTAAGTCATGCTTTAACTATGGTTTACTGAATCTATCATAGTGGCTGCCATTATGGAATATGCTGAAAAACTTGCTAAAGTGAACAGGCTTTGGAAAATCCCATTTCTTAGCGAAGCTTAGTGTGATGTATAAATCTGATCTTAGATAGGTGGAATTGCCATGTCTGAGCATGGCTGTTGTATTTTTACATTTTTTGTTCAATGTATTAAGCAAAAAGCAGTCAATAATTAACCATGATTTAACATTGTGTTTATTTAGTAAACTCTGTTTAAACAAATTGTAGCTTGTCATGAAGCTAACACTGTCCAATTGTTGCAAAAAGAAATCCATCTGATGTTCCTGTTATTTTTCCACATGACAGAAGAAGCTGCATGCTTTAAAACTAAAAGATGACTTATTTTTCTTCTTACTCACAGTATCTAGATTAAATGGTGAAAAAAATGTGACCTTTTCTTTGTGACCTTTGGAAGCATATAGCATGAAATAATGCTAGAGTGAGCACACCTTTGCATTTAAGTGCTACTTAAATCCCCATAGGTAGCTAGGAAGTGTATTCAAGTGAAGCATGAACTGATATGGTGTAACAAGTAGATAGATACCTCATCATCAGTTCTTGCTTGCTCATCAAACTGGAGGGAGCTGTTAGTTTTGCATATGGCACAACATTGAGAGAAAGACTCAACAGCTAAACAGTGAGAAATCAACCTTTATTAGCTAGAAAATAGAATTAAATGTAACAGAGAGAAAGTCATTTTTTTTTCACTTAGGAAACAAATCAAGTTTACCAGAATACAGTGCAGGTATCTTTCTTGATAATACAGTAGTACTTTTGGGAAAAATCCTGGAATAATTTATTTGCAGACTGAATATAAGCCAGCAATATAATATGATTATGGAAGGGACAAATGAAATTTTAGGTTGCATCGGGGGAAGTATAGTCTCCAAATTACAGAACACAATCCCATGATTTTATTTTACTTTGGAGAGATCCCATCATTATATTCTGTGCATCTCTGGACTACATATTTTTTTAAAAAAATCAGATTGGAACAAGTTAAGAAACAAGCAATAAGAATGATCAAAAGACCAGAAACCAAACCTCATGAAGAGACATTGAAAGAACGGAAGATTTTTAGCTTTGAGAAGACCCATGAGAGGGAATTTGATAGACATCTTCAAATATTTGGGGAAAAAAGTGGCTTTGGAGTTTTTAGGGGATGGAATTTTGGTTAAAGTTGTGTATGGACCATTTGCAGAGGTTTGAAAAGCCTGATTTGTCATGTATTTCTTTGTTAGATTTAAATCTCATATTTCTTTTATGAGTTCAAGCTAGCTTATATAGGGATCATCCTCCATTATTATTCCCACAGCAGTAAAAGGCTGGGCTAGAGAAATTGATTGGCTCAAAGTAACCCAATGAATTTCCATTGGTGAGATAGAGTGTGGATCTCTTCTCCTAGTCCAGCACTTTATTCACTACACCACAGTGGCTCTCTTATTATATATAAATTGTGGTATGACCAACAACATGTTGAATTGTTCAACAATCTGTAGTTGAGGACACAGTGTGATTTAATCATAGTATTGAAAAAAATGTTTAGAATTAAGGTATCTTCCTCTTTGTCACCAATAGAAGTATTTCTTACATAACTGAAATAAAATGAGACAGCTGAGTGGAATTTTGAATGGATGCATGAATATATTCATTATTCTTTATTTGGTGTTATTTCAGAGCTTGTAATTAAATATATAGAGACCTTTCAATATATATATATTACTGAACAAACTTGGTATTCTTTCTTGTTGAGTGACTTAATGTATATTTATTTATATCTATATATAAAAAGTTAAATGATTAATTAGCCACAAATTATGTGACTAAGGCAACTATTCATGCTATCTGGTATTAAAGGAGAAGTGTCAAATTATTACAAGGGGAACAAGAGGAGATGACTTTAAATGTTGACTCACTAAATGATAGGTAATTGGCAGAGTTAATTTGATCTCCCAAAATAAAACTTGCTATTACTTGTGTTAAAGCTCTAATGCAATAAGCTCAGGGGTATATTATCCATCCCAGAAGTATTCACTTTGCTACCAATATAATTTTACTCAAGGATTATTCAAATACAGCATACTGTTGTCACCACATGCTAGAACT
This sequence comes from Notechis scutatus, assembly GCF_049901735.1. NCBI lineage: Eukaryota > Metazoa > Chordata > Lepidosauria > Squamata > Elapidae > Notechis > Notechis scutatus. The sequence continues at coordinate 48,922,522 of NC_142011.1, forward strand.
TTGACTCAGTCTGTGCCTTCTATTATGTCTTATGAATCCCTCTTTTTTTGGTGGCTGAGTTTTTTATATTGGTTAACATTTTCTGCCATAGATTTACAACTAAAATAGTTTTAAAAGAAATTATTGTAGAGGTGCACTTATATTACATTTAATATTACATTCTATTTTCAGAATTTGGAGGTGAGCCTTGCTTTTTATATAACCAAAATAGCACCCCTGACTAGAGAAAAACATTGGCATATTTTCAGAAGCAGATGCTCTTAAGAAGTAAAAATAGAAATATTTGAGCAATAAATGCTGTTGAGGGGCAAGCCAGCCCAATGAGAAGTGAACTTTGCCCATGGACAAGGAATACTGACTGTCTGCTAGGAGAGTGGGAAATGGGAAATAATTGAATATTTTGGAAGAAAATATTTGGCTGATTTTATGTGTTTATTAGACTTTATGTTATTTTAAAATAGATTTATGAGGCCTCTCAACTCCAAACAATTTAGTGTAGTCTGCAAGAATAAAAACAGGAAAGATAATAACCCAATCAGCAAAAAAACGATCAGCCCAGAGGGGAAAACCCCACGTTCTTTTAACACAATCATATCCTTGAACCTCCCCACCACCATCCTAGTCCAATGTCTGGGAAAAGAGCCAGTTCTTAAGGGCATATCAAAAGGACACAGGATAGGGACCGTTCAGACCGTTGGGGGGGATATTGTTCCAGAGGGGAGATATCATAACAAAACAGATATAAAATGGAATATCCCTTACTGCCTCTACTGTGGCATTCTGAACCAGTTGCAGACTCTGAGTAGTCTTCAGGGCAGTACCATGTAGACTATGTTGTAAAGTCCATGCACAAGGTGATCAAAGTATAAGTGACCATGAGTGACCCCAGGAATGGGCTCAAATGGTACACAAGATGAATTTGTGCAAAGCCTATCCTGGCTCCAATTACCATTATTTTTTGAGCAGGAGCTGAAAGTTCAGGAGGACCCCCAGATTATGCACCATTTCCAAGTGGAGAAGCTTAGTCTCATTCCAAAACTAAAGGTCAAGGGCTCCAGATCCAAGTGTCCCAGCACAGTGACAATCTTGCTAAGGTTGAGCCTGAGCCTGTTCCCCCCCACTCCCTCCCATCCACACTTCAACAGTCTCCAGGCATTGGGACAAGACTTTGACAGCATTACTTGATCAATTTACGATTGAAATGTATACCATAGCTAGCTATCATCACAGTACTGATGCTACTTGACCCCAGTCGACAGATGACCTCACCCAGTGATCTCATGCAGATGTTAAAAAGGAGGGTTAAGAACATTAAACATTCTGGTACCTAATGGACCAGGGCCTTTGGGGTTGAGCTCTCTTGTCACTGACTGCAAAAACAAAGGAGGAGAAAAGAACCGGCAGAATACTCTTGTCAGACTAGTAGACAATCTAGAAGGAATAATAGTAGTGATAATAAATTCCTTCTGGTAAGGAAAACATTATGCAGTCAATTTCTATGAAAGATTGAGGGAAAAGTGGATAAAGATATAAAAATAAAATTTGGCATACAACTGGAACATTAAAAAAGAAACTGAAGGCTCTATGTTTGGCTACTCAAACGAATGCAATCAAGGGCAGAATTGAAAAAAAAATCACCAAATGATTCAAAATACAGATTGTACAAAGAGGCAGAAGAAACAGTAGATCATACACTCAGCTTGTGGAAGAAGATTGCACAAACTGATTATAAACAATGACATAACACAGTCACCAAAATGATTCACTGGAACATCTGTAAAAATTATAATGTGTCAATAATGAAAAATTGGTGTGAAGTAGGGTTGAAAATGAGCAGGTTTGTTTGTTTGGTATGCCATCCATCTCTGCTAGAGGTGCTTACAAACATTAAAAAGATAGTAAAACATCAAAACAATAAATAATAAATTGTGTGATTTCCAAATACCAACTGATAAATAACACCCATAACCTATCAGATTTAACTGTAGTTGAAAAGAATAACGTGTAGATAATTGATGTGGTAATATCAGGGGATTGTAGACTGAAGAGAAAGAAGATCACAAAGTATCAAGAATCCATACTGGGATATTTTGCTTGCAGGCTCACTTCTCACTTGTATCTTTCATTCCATTAAATTCATAGTTCCATAAAACTCACCAATCATTGCAGAATATCCTTTCTATTTTGTGAGACTGTTTCCATTGTTTCACTGTAAATGTTGCTTTAAAAAAAACTTATATGTGTTCCTGGTACGTGCAAATATTTCCCTTCCACTTTCAATATATGGATATTGACATACTTTCCGAGTGACACTGGATGGCCCAAATCCAGGAATTCTTATCTGCAGGAAGCTGTAGGAGGGTGCAAATGTAATTTCATTTTTCCCTTTCTTTTCATGTGTCCATAGTTACATCTTAATATATTATGTGATACTTAAAAACCAGACTGGTTTCATTCTGCAGTGTAGATTTGTTAAATAAATGTTGCTGTTCTTTGGAAATAAAGAGGATAAATAAACTGGGATTACCTTCCCAGAAGCCAAAATAATTAGTCTTTATGTGTGAATAATATTCCTGGCTTCATTCACTAAAACGTTATTTTAAAAAATCCAATTTATAACAATTAGTTGTAATATAAATTAGTACTGAAGTGCGGAACATGGGACAATTTCAATGAGAATTTTTTTTACAATTCTTCCTTTTGTCATCAACATAATTACCAAGTGTTGATAATTATTTTTGTACTTGACAGCTACCAATTTCCTTCAGACTTTTGACTCTTACGTGCTTGTGATCTCACTTTTGAACTTCGTGACATCATTCAATCAAAAGATGTACAAAATATGTACAAACCAACTGGCCTATATGCCCTTTGAAAATTTATTTAACAAGCTTCCATTGTCTAGATTTACACAACTCATTAAGTCATAAATCAGGTTTACAAATCACAGCGCTATCTTCACAAGTGGAGCAAATCAATTTAAGGATGCACAATATTGTTTGACGGGAAAAGATGCGGTCCAGGATTGTTGTAATCCTGTAATGTTGATATTGTGGCAGCATTTCTTTCTATAGAATCCTTTTAAAATATAATATCTGGTCAAGGACTAGGATGGCAATCTTCTCTTGCCACCCAGCTTGTACGAACTTTAGAAATCTATAGTGCTGAGCAGGCTTTGGTGAAGCCTAATGATTTTTGTTCGTTGCTTTAATGGCATTAGCTGAGTTTTCCAGAGTTGCCTAGCAGCTGTATAGTGCATTTGGCACAAAGCCTACTGGGTGAACGGCTGACCGAGACGTGGACATTGTGTTTTGGAGTAATTGACTTTAAGCTCTCTTTTAAATTGGGTAGACAAGCTTTTTCTCAGGCAAAGCCTTGGATTGTTAATGGACATGGTAGTGAGGTTCCACTGACATTAGGTGTGTATTTATTTATTTTATGCAATTTGACACTGCTCTTTTAGAAAGTGACTTTGGATGGTTCAAAGTGTATCTCCTCTGTGTGTATGTATTTTAGCAGTGATTTCTTATGATTCATGTTTCTTAGTAGATTTTCCATCGGTTTATTGATAAACTATCAAAAGGTTGTTTGCAGAAAGTTAACAAGGGAGTTATTGCCAGATATTTATCTTGACATATGCTTTCTCTTAGAACAAGTTATTTTAGGGTGTTTTAGTTAGCAAAAGGATATACTTTCTTAGATCCTACAGGGCTTGTTTATGAAATTGTCTATGGAAAGCCTCCTTCCATAGAAGATCTGTATATTGAAGGAGGACTGATAAGCTATCTGCAGACTCTTCACATCCTGGACATAAACTATTTAAACTCCCCCTTTGGGACAGTGCTATAGGGCTTTGTGGGCCAAAACAATTAGACATATGACAATCCCCCCCCCAGGCCCTCATTCTGCTAAACACCTTATTTTTGCAGTACTGTCTGTAGGTATTTACTCAAGTAGTATGGCTGTAGCATTATTATTTATCCTTCTCACTCCCCTTATTATTATAATTATAATCATCATCATTATTCTGTTGCTTTGCATGCACACTGAGAGCTTCTGCACTGAAGACAAATTCCTTGCATGTCTAATCACTGTTGGCCAAATGAAGTATTCTAATCTATATATATATATATAAGAGCGAAATACCACTCACACATCATCACAAAATCTCCAGAACCGTAAAGCCTACAAACTTGAAATTTGGCATGTGTGCTCTTGGTTTCTAGGTGCTCACTAAGAAAGGATTTTTCAAAATAATCCTCAGAGCATTAATATTTTGTGTATTATTATTATTAACACGCTCTGATGCTAAGGAGTTCTACTCCCCCTCCCCACCTGAAAAGAAATCTTTTCCAAATGCAAAACACAAGCAGAGGAGAGGAGTTTCAGTTTCTCTTTTAGTTTCACAGCCCCAAGCAGCTTTAGTACAGAACAGTTGAGCTAAGCCAGGCCCACGCTCCTTGCTTTCTCCTTCTTGCTCACACAGCAAATACTGTTTCACTTTCCAAACAGCCTTCAACTCTCTTACACACTGATGCTAGCCAGATGAATACCGATGGATGCTGGTAGGCAGAGACAGAATTTTTTCCCCTTATTTTCCTCCCAAAAAACTAAGCCCGGCCACATAGTTCCCCACATACCTGTAGCGAAGCACAGGTATTGAGCTATAGTATGTGTATAAAAAGATGAAAAACAGATAAATCTTTCTGGCCAATAGCATGCTTGGTTTCTAATCTGAACAAAATTCAGGAAGGGAAGTGGATAGTCCTTGACTTATGACCATTCGTTTAGTGATTGCTTGAAGTTATGACTGCACTGAAAAAAGCAACTTGCAACTGGTCTTTGCACTTACGATTGTCAGAGCATCCTTGCAATCATGAGATCAAAATTCAAGTACTTGGCAGTTGGCATCTTATGGAGTAAAAGAAGATGGGAAAGTAGATCGTTTGCATACTTTTTGCTAGTGTGCAAAAGGAAAATTTATGGATCTGTTATATGTGAGGTAATCTGTAGAATCGAAATTCAAGAGGGGCTTGGGTTTGCACCATTGAGAAAATATCATCTCATTTTCCTCTGATCCTGTATTGTAGAGGTATACAATTTTAAATGAAAAGCGTATTATATTTTAAAGAGGAAGGTGATGACAAAATTTCCCACAAACCATGTTTTTAATAGAGAGTTTGGTGTAATAGTGAAAGACATTGGTCTGGAAATTGTAAGCATTTAAGAAAGGAACAAGGTGATTAATAAAAGCCAGCACAGGATTGTTAAAAATAGGTCATGCCAGACGAATGTTACTGTTTTTGGGGAGAACAATTAGTAAATTAGTAGTCCAAAGGAATTCTGTGGATATAGTGTGCTTTGACTTTGGTAAGACATTTGATAAAACTGGCCATAACCTCCTTCTGGGTAAAATGGGACAATTAGTTGAACATCTGTAGCCAACATTTGATCATTAATATATACAAGGGGTTATGCGGTGGAGTTCTTTGAGGCTTTGTCCTGGGCCCAGTATTCTAAGATTTTCATAAATGACTTGGATGGGAGGATACTCACAGAATTTGCAGGCAACACAAAACTTGGGGGACTGTACAACTTCAGAAGATAGACTCAAGATTCAAAAGAATCTTGATAGACTTTAACATTGGGCCCTGTTCTACAATATGCAGGTCAGTAGAGAAAAATGTAAAGGTAAGAAAAGTTAGATGCACATGCATGAAAATGGCACATTTGGCTTAGCAGCCGTACTTATGATAAGGATTTAGTGTCCTGATTGAACACAGAGTAAGCAGTAAGATGCTGCAGGTGTAAAACTAGGCAATGCAATCTTTACTAATAGAGGTATATTGAGACGTAATAGTTCTATGCTGCACAGATTCATCCAGTTCCAGTTTTCACAGTTCAAGAAGTGGTGGAAAGAGTGCAGAAAATAGCAGCAAAGATAACGAGGAACAGTTAAAGGAACGGGCACATATAGCTTTAAAAAAAGGAAGAAAAAGGGATGACATGATATTGACCTTCCGTTTTTGAAGAGCTGTGACATGGAAGACGATTTATTCTCCATAGTGCTCAAGGATAGGACTAGAACCAATGAGTGGAAGCTTTGCCAAACTGAAAATAAGGAAGAATCTTTTGGCTATTTGAACAGTTTGTGAAACTGCCTCTTCCATTACTTGAGATTTGCTATGGACAAGAAGCAGTACTAGAATACCTGAAAGTTTGTTTCAACACTATGATTATGTGATTTCAGATGACAGAGCCTCAAACTATGATTCTGTATACTAAGCTAGGATTTAAGCATAATTCATATTTGATATAATGCCCAATATGTATGGAAAGTATGTTATTTCCATAAACATTGTTGAAACTTTGAGCTTCTTTCCAGAACACTGGAATAACCAGTTCCCAGAAAATAATTGCTAGAGCCATTTGTTCATTTCAGATTTATAGCTTCTTTCAGTATTATCACGTCATCCTTTTTCTGATGTCATAATAATAATGACATCAGATATATAACTTCATTGGCTAAGTGATGCTGGAATATGTGAACCAGGTGAATAGTCTCAGATTTACAAAGTTTAATATAAACTATTTTAGAATGGTGGGATAATGAGAGAAATTTGAGCTAAAATTAATGGAAAGGAAATAGAGGGAGGATGTTTGAAGTGGTATAGCAGTTCTGTGGTAATGTTTGGAAAAGACTACAACTTTCCTCTATCTTTGGCCATCTTTGTTGCATGTATTTTTTACTTGGCAGCATGAATTGCCATTCACTTCACAGACACGACTGGGTTGGGCTTTGTATAGTTTGTAGGCAAGGAAAGTGCAACCAAACTCACTGATTCCCCCCCCCCCCTAGTATAATTCACATTGCATTTTTAGGAGGTTGCATCTAGATGAGTCTCAGAACTCTGCTGTTTAAGGTTGGGAAATTTGTGGTTTACCTTACAAATGCAGAATATTTCATGTTCACAATGAGACAGCATTATATTGCCACTTAGGGATCAAGGCCAGACCAAATTAGTGAGCTCCCATAACTGAGATATAGAGTCTGGCAAAAATTAAACAAGAAACATGATTATTTGCAGATCCAAATAGCTAGTGAAGATTTATTAGGCCTTGACTTTTTAAATTATTCCATACATTACTCTTATCTGTACTACACTCTTAACCTACAGTATATTAATCCATAATATAATGATAATTCAAAATAACTAAACTCTGTAATGCATAAATGCATAGCATGTAGCTCTTATGTTGCTTTTTTGCATGCAATTAGTAACATGTTGTAATCTTCCAAAGGAGAGGAAGGGAAGGGAAGGGAAGGGAAGGAAGGAAGGAAGGAAGGAAGGAAGGAAGGAAGGAAGGGCATAAGTGATGCCCTGCTGGATCAGAACTTGGCCATCTAGTCCAGCAGTCTATTCTCACAGTGGCCAACCAACTGCACAAAGAAGCCCATTAGTCTCTCAACAAATGGCCTTCAGATGCAATCATGTTGTCATCCAGGCTAACAGCCATTAATCCACATGACTTCTATGGATTTATCCTATTCTTTTTTGAAGAAAGCCAAGTTGGTAACCAACACCATATCTCGTGGTAGTTCATCTATTGGTGCTAAGAATGTGGAAGAATTTTCTCAAAAGGACACATCGCATATTTAACCAAGTCAACTAAATTCCCAGCAGATGTATTTGCACAACATGCCACGCTTCATTTGTGTTAAATTTGATTAGGGCTTTTTTGTGTGTGATTTAGCAGGTAGTATATGAAACCAGCTTGTTTGTTGTGACTCAAAAAAGTGGATAATTTGATAACCAGGTTACATATGGTTGTAAACATAGCAAATATATAAACAAAATGCAGGAATCTGTATAGTAAAATACAGAAGATAGCCACTGCTTTGTGTTTTCATGTAACAAGAAATTTAGTTTCACTTTGCTTTAAGTGAGCAATGGTGTAGGAGAAATGATATATGTGAAACAAACTGATTTAGGATAAAGAAAATGTTTTCAAGCTAACAGTATATATTTCCTTTTCTACCCACTCCTTTTCTCCTGATGTTTTGAATATGATGCCTGCTTGAGGCTTGAGCATGAGACAATTTTCTTCTTTTTGCTTGGATGTTCCCAGGAAGAAATGCAAAACTGCTTTTTGTAAATACAGTAGCTACTTCTATTTTCTTTTGGGAAGTGCCTAAAGTATAGAATTGGAGGATTGCAGTTAGATTGGTAGATACAGTAGGCTACTTGGCTGCAAGTTTCAATAAAGTATCCTGAGAATCTCTGTTTTCAAATCAATTTCATGACATATGAAGATTCCAATTCTGTAAATTTTATAATTGTAATCTCCAGTTTTAGTAAACCTGCTTAATTTTCCCTATGCTGATTTGAATTGTATAAGCCTGAGTCGTCTTTGGCTGTGTTAATGGTTGACCAAAGCTGAGAACTGGATTCCCCCAAAATCATGCTAGTTCCTTTTGGTCTCTCAATACCATTCAATATTATACAATCACTGTATCTTTCTGACTGCACTATTTTTCAGGGGTTGCTGTTCTTCCTATCAGAGGGTTTTCAGAATTTTTCATGAGACTTAGTTACTTATTTTCTTACTGGCGCATTTATTTTATTTAATTAATTTGTATCTCACCTTTATTATTTTTTATAAATAACTCAAGGCAACAAGCATATCCATCTTTCTTCTCCTATTTTTTCCACAAAATAACCACGAGAGTTAGATTGGCTTGAGAGAGAGTGACTGGGCTAAAGTCACCCAGCTTGCTTTCATGGCTAAGGCAGGATTTGAACTCATGATCTCTTGCATTCTAGGTTGGTGCCTTAACCACTGAAACAAACTGGCTAATGTTTATGTAATGTTTAATATCTAAGCCATTAACCTGTGGTATCTCAAAAGGTATGACAGAGAGTTAGGGGAATAATTCCCTGATTACTCCCTTGAGGAAAATAGATAACTTTACATAAGCAAGAACAGCTGAAACATTTCCTAAGTCCTAGGAAAAGATAATAAAAAAACCTCTGAAGAGGTTTTAGTAGACTCCTCCCTGGTTGTCTTCTGTAGGTATATGAAACAGTTGTGAGAAGTCATTTAGCTCTTAAGTGAGGTGTCAAGAGCCTGTGGATGACCTGATAGCATTATTACTTTTTGCCATCTAACTCCAAGAATGCGGGCATTTCCCTTGAACAATAATTAAGATGAACAAACTGATGTTAAATTGAGACAAATAAAGCTACTATTGGTTGGGAAGCAAAGTTCTGGCATTACTGTCAGAATTGCATTGAGAGGAGTTATGGGAGAAAACTTTGGCTTGTACTTGTGCATGGTTTCCCAGACAATAAGAATGGCAAGTAGTTCATTTGCCCAGTTCTGTCTGGAGCACCAGATGTGGCTCCCCTAAGCCAGTTATCCATGCTAGGTTGCGACCCGACTTTCCAGAAAAGGCATAGATTTTCAGAAATCACAATGTTTGAGGTATCCTACAAAGCTCTAGGACATATCCTTGCTATAAGGCTATAGTTGAAGAATGTCCAGAAATGATAGCAGCCAAGCTGCTAACTGATATAGAATACTGAGAGTACATTACTTTCATGCTAAAATGCTCCCAGTCATTTAATAGTGAAATAAGAGCTGTTTTCAAAGATGACATTTTGTAAATATGACAGCAGAGAAGCATCGAAGTAGGATATTGGTGGCCTATTCTTCTCTATCTCACTATCTGCTGGCCTGATACACAGGGAATTTCCCCTTTCAGTCCATCTGTTTCCCCTTCAATCATTTGCAGTGAATGTAACAGCATATATGTAATAAGAAAATGCTTCCGCTCGGTGCCTAAGCTTGTACTCTGAGATGTAATATACAAATAAAAAGATTTATTGCTATCATTCTGTCCTTTTCATCACTTCCTTCTGTGACCCACAAAAATGGCAATGTCTAAGCAGATGGTTTCCATTTAATATTCTTCAAAATATGTCAGTAAATTTTCTGTTGCTGCCATTTGCAATAGCGACAGAATAAATAAAAATTATGCTAAGTTAAATAAGCACACATATGAACAAAACCTCTTTACTGATTGGCCAATGAACTGTTGAACAGAAACTACAGTTTGAAGTAGTTTGGTTACAGTTCAAGTACAGTTTGAAGTAGTCTGCAAAGCTCTTGGACATGCCCATTTCTACAATGTTTGGAATTTGACCTAAGTTCTTCTGATGTATATTTGCACACATGAAATATTTAAACACTTTGCTGAATGCTGTTGCAGAAAGAAATATTCTGGAAATGGGGGAGTTAGGCAATCATTATAGAGTCCTTGGTGCTCTCTGAGCTTTTTTTTCTTCCTTGCAGACATTCTTTACCTGACTAGGTGACATCATCAGTGTTGGTGAATACAGGGTTTGATCTCTGTTTATATACAGTCTCCACATCCTTCCATTTAAGATTAATGTTTCAGAATAGAATACAATACTTTATTGGCCAAGTGTGATTTGATACACAAGGAATTTGTCTTGGTGCAAATGCTCTCAGTATACATAAAAGAAAAGATACATTTGTCAAGAGTCAAAAATCATAAGGTATGACACTTAATGATAGTCATAGGGTACAATCAACAATCAAATCATACTAGGAAACAGTCAAAATAAATCGTAAGTATACAAGTGAGAAAGTTATAGTCCTACAATCACAAGTGGGAGGGGATGGGTGATAAGGAGTGAAGAGAAGATTAACAGTAATAGTAGTGCATACTTTGTAAACAGTTGAACAGTGTTGAGGGAATTATTTGTTTAGCAGAGTGATGGCTTTTGGGAAAAAACTGTTCTTGTGTCTAGTTGTTCTGGTGTGCAGTGCTCTATAGCGTCGTTTTGAGGGAAGGAGTTGAAACAGTTTATGTCCGGGATGTGAGAGGTCTGTAAATATTTTCACAGCCCTCTTTTTGACTCGTGCAGTATACAGGTCCTCAATTGAAGGCAGGTGGGTAGTAATTGTTTTTTCTGCAGTCCAAATTATCCTCTGAAGTCTGTGTCTGTCCTGTTGGGTTGCAGACAGTTATAGAGGTGCAGATGATAGACTCAATAATTCCTCTGTAGAACTGGATCAGCAGCTCCTTGGGCAGTTTGAGCTTTCTGAGTTGGCGCAGAAAGAACATTCTTTGTTGTGCTTTTGTGATGACATTTTTGATGTTAGGTGTCCATTTTAGGTCATGTGATATAGTAGAACCTAGAAATTTGAAGGTCTCTACTGTTGATACTGTGTTATCTAGTATTGTAAGAAGTGGTAGTATGGGAGGGTTTCTTCTAAAGTCTACCACCATTTCTATGGTTTTGAGTGTGTTCAGTTCCAGATTGTTCTGGTTATACCACGAGATAAGTTGTATAACCTCCTGTCTGCATGAAGATTCGTCGTTGTCTTGAATGAGACCAATCACTGTTGTGTCATCAGCAAACTTCAGTATTTTAACAGATGGATCATTTGAGATGCAGTCATTGGTATATAGGGAGAAGAGGGGGGGCTGTCCTGATAGTACAGGTATTGGATGTGATTCTGCCTAGCTTCACCTGCTGCCTCCTGTCTGTTAGGAAGCTTATGATCCACTTACAAATGTGTTCAGGTACCGCTAGTTGGTTTAATTTACTTAGAAGAGTGTCTGGAATGATGGTATTGAATGCTGAACTGAAGTCTATAAAGAGGACCCTTGCGTAGGTATTTGGAGATTCAAGATGTTGTAGGACAGGGGTGGGCAAACTACGGCCCGCGGGCCACATCCGGCCCATTGGTCTTTTTAATCCGGCCCGCCGAAGATTGGCACAGAATTAAGGTTTGATGTGAATGATTGAATGATTGCATTCATTTGATTTTGACTTGTAATGACAGGCATTTCGACACCAGGTGGCGGCCCGTCTGTCAAATTTTAAAAGTCAATGAGGCCCCCCGAGCCAAAAAGTTTGCCCACCCCTGTTGTAGGATGTAATGCAGAACCATGTTAACAGCATCATCTGTTGATCTATTTGCTCGGTATGCAAACTGCATGGGATCTAACAGTGGATCCATGATGTTTTTCAGGTGGGACAGCACTAGCCTTTCAAAGATTTTCATAACTACAGATGTTAGAGCAACTGGTCTGTAGTCATTCAGTTCCTTGGTGGAGGGCTTCTTTGGTGCTGGGATGATAGTAGAGCGTTTGAAGCAGGAAGGTTCTTCTTGAAATGTTTGGCTCTAGGTTTTCTTTGGCCTACCTCTTCTATTAGGCAATCATTATTAATAAGAAATTAAATTGGGCACAAGATATTTTCTACCATGTTATCCAGCTGCAGGAATACACACCTTCTTCTGCCTCCATTCTCTTACAAGGTATTAGAAGACAGCTTTTGTGGCATCATTGGCAACGGAACGCATTGTTGCTTCATTCTTTTCACAGTTAAATTGAATGTCTGCAATTTGGAGGAGATGGAAGGTTCAAGTACTTATGCCAATAATAGGGCATGCTATACACACCCAGATGCAAGGAAATATTGTAAGACCTCAACCATAATCTCTGTGGATCTAATTTCCTCCCATCCTTGAGACAAGAGCCTTAATTTGAGAACCACTGTTTCCGTGACTTTCCTCTTGCTGTGACTCAGGAATAAGAGCAGCAGGATTGCTGTCCTCGCAATAGTGACATTTCACTATGCTGCCGCTGTCCGAGGAGGGGTGAAAAGCAGGGAAAGAGACTCTTCTCTGCTGCCTATCTCTCTTCGTCCATGGGCTGAGCATGGATCATTTGCTTTCCCTAGCCTTTCCTTTAACCCTGCCCTGGCTAGAAAGCAAGTCTGTGGCCCCAACAGTAGCAGCAACAAGTCATCACCACACGGGAACTAAATGCAGATTCCTCCAGGGCTGATGGCTGCCTGTAGCTGTTGTGGTTGTGAGGCATAATGGTGTTCTCCAGGAAGTGCAGAAGGTAAGAGAAGGTGCAGTGAAGATAAAGGAAAAGGAATGGATTCACTACTGTGCTGAGAGAGACAAAAGAAACTGAGAAGAACTCCTTCCCTTATCTTCATTCCCCTGACAGCGTTGCAGCTTGGCTTGGGTGCTTGGCTATGGGGTACAGGCAGATATGCAAGTGGAGAAGGAAGACATGGGGTAGGAAGGGGGCTGAGATTGGTGTGATGGAAAGTGGTGGAGTATGCATAAGTTGCTGGTTTGGCAAGGTATTCCATGAGGATGGTTTCTGAGCAAATAAAAAAATAATAATAATTGTCAAAGGGTATTGGCTGTTCGCCAGCCCAGCCAAAAATGGTCATGGAGGTATAGACATAGCAGGATGAGAGGGCAACATGTCTTTAGTGAGCCAACTATAGGTCATGTTATAATGCAAAACTGTTAAGGAAATTAACTTAGTAGTACTTTATAAGAAATGATAATTTCATTTCATTTCTGATTATGATAATTATGTGATATGAGATTCTTATATTTTCAGCTCATTTTCCTGGCCTTGGGATGTGTTTGAAACCTGGAATCATTATTTCTAAATTCTGATGCTGCTATCTCTAATGACATGCATTTCATGCCATATGCAAGCTGGGATGTTATTTTCTCTTGCAACTTTATATATGTAACAAAATTCAATTGTGCATTTTTACAGTATTTCTTAATTTAAAAAAAGAATTGTAAGAAAAGAGTTGGATTGATATTTGAAGCTGCCTTAACATCAGTACTGAACATGCAGAAAGAGGAGTACCAATTGCCCATGTAGACTGTAAGGATTAGAAAAGTCACTATGTAAGAGGCAAAACTCTAGAGAGTACATCCATGATCATCAACTAGCAGTCAGAAGACATGATGAACCTCACTAATCTCACAGTACATGGATAGAAACCATCATAGTTTCAAATAAAAAACTGTAAGCATCCTAGATCAAGGTAAATCCAAAAATACTAGAGAATTCCTGGAAACTTGACACTCAGATAAATCAGCCAGTAACAGGTCTATAGAGATAAGCAACTTTTACACACCATTCAAGAAAGACAATAAAAAAGCTAAAAAGGAAACAAAAAGAGTAAAACACCTTCCCACCAACTATGGATATCCAGGTATGCAGGACACTAGAAAAATAAGTAGTAAATAATGCTCTAATCAAGGAACTATCAACTCAGATAATCAAGCAGTAAATTACAATGATCTAGGAGAAAACATCACCCTAACCAACACTGACAGGACAAGCCAATATAAACAAAGAGCAACAGTTCATATATCTACTGCCTTCTAGTACTAAAGATGTTACCTAGTTGGATAATGAAACATCTGCAGGAAAACAACCAAACTCAGAGAGCAACAAGAACTTCACAATAAAAGAAACTGTTTCCTCACTCAAGATGCTACCTCTCCCAATAAATGATAACAAGTGACTTTAAAGTTGGATCAATTATTTAACTTTCTGAGCCCAGCACGATTCCTGAGGCCACAAGCTAGGCTAGCTGCAAGATTTCTGACATATAGCAATGATGACTGGAATGGCCAACCACTGTCTTTACTGTATGCAAATCAGAGGTTCTGTGCACATGAACACTCAGCAATAAATGTTTTTTGTGTGGTCAGGAGTACAAAAAATTGCTTGAAAAAGACAGATTAAATCTGGCAGGCTTCTGTTGTGTGTAGAAAATAATGTTCTTATGATTTATTGATTTTCTTTCCTAGTTTAATTGTAATTTCTACATGCTGAAATTAGTCTTTGATGAATTTACTCCAGAGAAAGTATGTATGTATGTATGTACGTATGTATGTGTGTATGTATGTATATATGTATGTATGTAGAAAGTAATTAATGAATAAATTTAAAAAGTAAAGATATATTAGGTTATATGCAGTGCTCAACCTGATTAACACTATTATGTTATTGGAGTCCACAAGTGACTGTTGATAAAGCAGAGTAACTTGCGTAAGTCAGTTTTGATCACTTTGTCTACATACAGAAAATATTTTGTCATAATTTGAGAAAGACAGGACAAACGCAGGATTGCTCAAGAGCTGGCACAAAGTGTCACTTTAATCAAACTTTTGAATAAACATATCCTTAAAATTAGTCTGTTAAAGTTGATTTATTTATCTCGTTTTAATATTAGATACAAACATGCTACTTGTATCAGCCTTTGCCAAAGAGGAAGCTAATCATATAACTTTCATACATTTTTGTGTGCTTTGTGAGGTCTCTGGTATTCTTTTTCTAAAGGATGCTGCCATTCAATTTGCTGGGTTTGCAGTTAACACGTATATTTCTGCAGACAAATTGTTTATTTGTATAGGTAGAATACTTTTAACTTCACTATATTTTGTTTAATTACCTAAATGGATCTTGGATAATTTATTTTTGTGTTTATTCTTCTTTGAATCAGATTTTTGTCTAAATCAGAATGACCAAAGTGGCTCACAATGAAATGTGGATAAAATAATGAAGTTAAATGATTAAGAAACATCAACTAAATACATGCTTTTTTTAAAAAAAAAAACAGTAACAGTAACATATTTAAGTTTATTTCAACAAGTTTATTTTAAATGTCAAAAGCTTTTCTGTGTAAAAACATTTTTGCCTACGGGCAAAAGAATCAAACAGGGATGAAGGTAGGTTGGGTTTTGAGGGGGGAGGATGGTTGGCAGAAATGCATGTCAAGGCATTAAAAAAAATCAATAATAAAACTGACAATTATAAGAAAGTTTTATAATTTAAATTAGGGCTGCAGTGTAGTAAAAGAAAAATACCGCTATTCCCTCCTGCAGTGAGACAATAAAATAGAAAATGGAAATGAATTGGGATAAAATCCATGCTTTGTTGTAATCTTAGGAAAAACACACCATTTGACAAATATTCCATACTATATGAACCCAATAGTACAAACCATGTCCAGACCAGCCATATAGGCCTGCTTGCATTGGTTTTATTTTGTATAGATGCTACAATTATGTTCTGTACACCCCTAGTAGATCTGAGAAATCTTAATTCTATTCCTAATCTATGGATCACGAATATGTAAATGCCATTCTATAGCCTTTTTTTGAAACTCTTCAATCAGAATTTCTAATGACCTTGTTTGGCAGTTTCAACTATGTCTCTAATTTTCTACTTATGCCAGCATCTAATGCCTCAAATATAGATGAGTATCAAATATAACATGCTATCATGAGCCGCTGCAATAGTTTCCTTATACATGCCATATGGGGGAAAAATGAATCTGTTGGGCTTATTCTTCTGCATTGTCCTTTCTATTCATCTTAAGAGTTTATTTACAGTTTTTATCCAATTATCATGTAAATCTACATGACAAATACCCCGTTATGCTTCTTGAATATGTGAATACTGTAATCACATCTAGAAAACTTGCACAATTCAGTGCAGTTGGTATAGCAATTAGTGGTCAAATTGTTTAGTCTTGTACTATAAATTGAGGACTTTAAATTTTTTGTTCATTTTATATAATAATAGACTAATATATCATTGGTGATTAACTATGATTCTACCTTTTATACCTCTTTTGATTATACAGGTACTCCTCATTTAGCAGCCACAATTCAGACTGGCAACTTGGTTGCTAAACAAAGTAGTTGCTAAGTGTTTATGATCTTACTTCAGCTTTCCTTTCCTTTACAGACCTGTGAAAGTAATAAATGTGAGGACTGCTTGCAAAGTTACTTTTTCATCACCATAAATGCATAAATGCAAATTGCTAAATCAGTAATCAAGAACTACCTATATTGGCCTGTTTGTTTTGGTCAATTCCATAATGTATTATTATTATTATAGCATAATCAGCCAGTGTTTACATAGAATATAGCATGTTTATCCAGCTATCAAGTCCTATCCAAGGAATAAGCAGATGTTGTTTGATGCTGTTAAAGGTGTTGTTGTAGGATGTAAGCTATTCCAAGTAAAGCTTCTTTTGAAATTGACTGATGGTGATTTTGTCAGTGCTGATTGGTGTTCAGGTGTGCTCCAGTTGTTTTTGGATTGCATAAAAAGCATCTATCATTATTGGTATTATCTTTGCTTTCCTTTGCCACAGTTGTTCTTCTGTTTGCAAATCTTTGTATTTTGTGATTTTTTTTCTAATTCTTTGCCTTCTATTTTGCTGGCTTATTATTATATACATAACAATGTGAATTCACAGCTCGCTGTTCTTTAACTGGTGTTTTTTTTTTAAAACAAGTTTTATTAATTCTTCAAAACATACAATACATACACACACAAAAACACAAAACATAAAAGCATAAAAAATCTCTTTTCTGAAAGTTGCTGAGTCCCGGGTTATAACTCTTGGTACAGACACAAATTCAAATTCATATTCCTTGTATATACCATTTCATATCTTATTAACATTTTCAATTTTCTATATAACTTCTCCTCTCTTAAATTTTCTCAATTTTATTTTATTTATCTCCTCTCAATTCAGATCATAATATTTATTATTCTTTGTCTGTTCTATTTCAAGCCATCCATTTATTTTTCTTCTTTAAAAAAGAAGAAAAACTTCTCCTGTACACTATATGGAGTATGATGCCTTTATCTCTCTCCCCTATATTTATAATACTTAATATAAAACACATAAGTTACATTGGGATTCTGTCTGGTACATTCTAAAATTATACTATGTTATCAAAAATGATACAAATCTATTCATTAGTATTGATATTCATTTATATCTTGAACGTTTAACACATTACTTTTCAATTAAATCACATACTTTTATGAGAGCCCTATTTTCCATAATTATTCCCCCCCCCCACATCACATATTATTTCATTACAATGTTCCTCCTTCTTCTACTTCAAATCTCTCATTTCACAAAAAATTTCGCTAATATACCATATTCTGATCATTAATATTAACAATCATTTATATCTTAAACATTTTATCCATTTCAATTAAATATCATGCCTTTGTGGGAACAGTTATGCTTTCCAAAAATTATTACCCCCCCCCCCCCAGATCACAATCTTAAATCATATTTCATTGCAGTACTCCTTTTTCCTTAACAAAAATTTCACTAGTTTATGTTAAATATTTTATCACATTTTAAATTACATATTATTTCCAATTTTCTATGATTATTTCTAAATACAAATATAAA
Source organism: Notechis scutatus (assembly GCF_049901735.1). Taxonomy (NCBI): domain Eukaryota; kingdom Metazoa; phylum Chordata; class Lepidosauria; order Squamata; family Elapidae; genus Notechis; species Notechis scutatus. The sequence goes on from NC_142011.1 coordinate 48,940,629, forward strand.
AATACAGTCTTATGTACCTTTCTAGAATCCCTTTATCAATAAAGTTTATCCATTATCTCTAAAAAACTTTTGCTTCTTAACATCTTGCTCCCCACCATTAGGGCTTCTCATCCTTTCCTTTCTCCCTTGCTTCTTCTTCTCCTTGTCCTCTTTAACCTCTTGTCTCTCCACCTCCCTTTTATTCTGTTTTCCCCCTTTCTGTTGTTTCCTAACATAATGTCCCTTTTTCACCTTATTCTTCTCTTTTTGGGTTGTTTTTCCAGATCTTAGAGTCCTCTTTTCCTTTTTCTCTTTCTTTTTCCCTTCTCCAACCAAAGTCATTTGTTCATCAAAGATGGCTTCTTCTTTGTCCCCTTCATCCTGTTGTTCATTCTGCTTCACATAAGTATAAACCGCCATTTCTAAAAATTGAAAAATAGTGCCAAGACCATCTTTCCCTTCTTGTTTTTCTTTTTCATATTTTTGATATAAAAGTTTCAATCCATCCACAAGTGATGCCATTGTGTAGAGAAAAAGTTTTTCCAGACAACCACCCAGATGTTTTGATCAGAAATAATTCTCAAAAGTTCCAAAATCACCAAACAATCCAAACAGGCTGTTTCTTTTATATACCTTCTTCTTCTTCTCTTTCTCTTTCTGGAGTTAAAGTTTAATCACAAAGTTCCCTTTCAAATATATATTTTTGGAAGTCTTATTGATGTTTAGTAACTCTTTAAAATTCTAGGCAATCTTCTCCTTATTTTCAAATTTTGCTCCAGTTTTTTCCCCTCTCCCTTCCCACTCACAGCCAAAAGGATTTTTTCCCTCCGCTGTCACTTTAGGAAGGAGAGTGGAACAAAGAAAAAACTTTCCCTTTTAAAATATTCGCAGCTTGTAACTCTCACTAGAGACAATACATACTTAGCAGCCTTCAAGTTTCCAGGTCACTTTTCTTGTCTTGTCCCGGTTGGAAGCAACTTTCACTATTCTTCCGACTTTCTCCCTCCTGCACCTGCTTGTCCGGCTGCAGATTTCTTCGTGGCGGCCATTGCTGACCGCCGTTCCTCCGCCTCGGGAAAAGGGGGTTTAGCTGGCTGGGGAGGGGGTCTGCGACACCCCAAACCCCTTTCCGGATCCCCCCTGTCTTCAGCTGCCTCTACGGGGCAGCTATATCCCCCAGATCCAAATGGATCGGGGGAACCTTGGCGGCGAACGCAGCAGGGATCGCGCGGTGTCGCGAATCCCTGCCGCCGCCGAAAGCTTGCAAACCGGAAGTCCCTGGTGTTTTATTTTTTGTATCCTGCCTTTATTATTTTTACAAATAACTGAAGGATTCTTTTTTAAATAATTCAAGTTATTTTAAAAAATAACTCAAGGTATTGGTCTTCATATACACCACGTTTTTCTCAAGAATTCTAGGAAGTTAATGTATTGGCATAGTATAGTATGAGCCGTGGTGGTGTAGTGGTTAGAGTGCAGTACTGCAGGCTACTTCTGCTAACTGCCGCCTGCCTGCAATTTGGAAGTTCAATCTCACTGGGCTCAGGATTGACTCAGTCTTCCATCCTTCTGAGGTGGGTAAAATGAGGACTCAGATTGTTGGGGAAAATATGCTGACTCTGTAAACTGCTTAGAGAGGGCTGTAAAGCACAGTAAAATGCTATTGCTATATGTCAGATCCAAATAGTGTGGTCTTTTGTAATTGATTTTGTCAATGCACAGATTTTCTAAGTGCCATTCAAGATTCTATAGCTGTTTTTAATACTGTTGCTATGGTTTATGTAGTAATGTATTGCACTATAATATGTAGATTTTTTTCTAACTGCTTAGAGTCTTCAGATTGGAATGGCATATAAATATAAATAAATAAATAAATTCTGATGGGTTTGAGAGATCAAAAACATCAACTGGAGTCAAAATTGGTTTTTTTTTTAAAGAATATTTTGTAAAATCCTTTTGTCCCATGACAGATTTGCCAATGTTCCTCAGCATGTACAGTTGGAATAGTCAGCATATTGGTGCTGCCAGGAAATCAAAGTCTGGAGAGGCTAAGGTGGTGGTGTGAAATGAATACAACTGTGTCACAAGTGGGTGAACTCAGGACTTTGTGGATTTTGTTTTGTTTTGCTTTTGGAACAGGAATGTTAAACTCTGTTACATCTATTTTAGGATTACTCTTCAATGTTCATGCATTTTCCACCTTAAAAGGTAGGAGAATAAAATTAGGCAGTGTAGTCAAAGATGATTCCGTGAACTGTAAAAAAAGGCAGAGACAAAGTTTGAGCTTATAATCTGTAACAGAATGTTTTCCTTTCAATTCCTTTATCCCTTCCTCCTGTTGTTTCCAACTTTTCCCCTGGAATTCCCAAATATTCCCAAATATTCCAGTTAAAAACATTCATGTAACTTGTCTTATATATTGTTGTTGTTGAAAAGCTCTTAAACTTTTTAAATTTTGTTAAAATAAAAATCATCACTGAGAACATTAACATTGAATGGATTGAAAATCTAATGAACACATGCTATGTAGGTAGTAATCAGGAATTTGAAGAACTTCGTAGGATTAACCAATGCATCAATTGTTTTCTGTGGAAAAGCATGTTGGTAGTCCCACAAATGAGCCCGTCCACTTTATTTGGGGTTATCATTCAGGATCTGCCACCTACCCAGAGTGGTAATGTTTTCACTGTACTAAATATCTCAGCTTCTTCAAACTGTGGTATTTGAGGCATGGAAGGGAAAACATTTGGCCTCTGACCCAATTACTTGTTAATAACACAACAGCCTACATCGCTGGAATGCCTGGGCCAAAACATTCTCACAGTTGAGTTGCTTATGGGCTGTGCTGTACAACTCTTGCTATTATTTAGAGCTATCCTCTGGTCTGTAAAACTGCAAAGCTGCTGCAGAGGCTATTTAATGGCTTTCTTCTCCTCTTTGAGCCAAGGGAGTCATTTTCTGTCAGTCATCATGTCTAGTTATCATTGTATATTTCAACCTGGCTGAAACTTCATGGAAGAATTCTGTTTTGTACTTTTGGGCTTTATAAAGATTCCAAAAACCTCAATTGCTCCACTGATTAACTCAGTTACTTTTAGAATGATTTTATGAGGAAAAAAAACCAGGTACAGTTAAAAAACGCCTATGAACAAGAATTAGTATACCACTACCACTCTCTTCTGCAATGTCCAATGACAAGAGAGTTGAGAATGCACTGCATATTCTCCTATGAGCTGCTCGGAGCATCCAGAGATGGGAGGTGCTTCAGTCTCTGCTTGCTTAGGCTGAGCTCGAATTGAGGAACGCTCCTCCTTCATCATGTGACTCTTCCCGGGCGTTCCCCAGTTTTTGCTCAGCCTCGTGCGAGACAGGCTGTGCTCTCTCTTTGCTCCTTGGCCGAAGCAAGACACTTGGAATTATCTTTTATTATTCAGCTCTCAGGTTTGATTTCTCTCTCCTTAGCCCCTGCGCATTGGTTTAAATTGGCATACTTGCCATTAAGGGGGAAGCGCAGTTTTTCGCCCCCCAAGGGAGGCGAAGGGAGGGTCAGTAGCGTTTTTTTCGCACTACCTCCCATAGCCAATCCCTCTCTCTCTCTCTCTTCTCCTCTCTGCCTCGAATCCTTGTTGCTTTAAAAACCGTTCCATTTCAAGGCGTTTCACAGCATTTTGCTCCGTTAGAGCCGTACCGCTTTCCCCCCCCCACCCTCGAACGCCGTTGCTTTCATTACCCAGGAGAAGCCTTTACTTTACTTTTCTTTGCTATCTGAGACCTCATTTTTAACCAACCAGTGGTAGAGGCCGAAACTATTCCAACTCCTCCTATCCTCGCAGATCTGGTTCAAAAACAACTGGCGTCCATAGGGGTCCCCCCAGCCCCTCTAACCATGAAAAAAAAATTCAATCTCGACCCGGACTTCTCTAATCTGTTGAACACCCCTGAGGTTGACGAGCCCATTGTGGGCCTGGCATCCTCCTCGAATCCTACTGAGGCCTTAGAAGCCCTAAAACCAGAGGAAAAGCGTGCTGAGCTGGCCCTGCGCAGGGCCCATCAGTCGGACGCATGGGCCATAAGATCGGCTACGGCCGCATCTTTCTTTACTAGGTCTTCCATTCGATGGCTGCGCCAGCTTAGACAGCATGTCCCTGCTTCTAACACCAAAGCACACCAGGACATTGCTAAGATCACCGCTGCAGCTGAGTTTTCAGCAGACACCACATATCACTCCATCAAATTTTCTGCCAGGGCGATTACGTCGCACGTCCAGGCCCGCCGCCTACTATGGCTCAGATACTGGCAGGCGGATTTTAAGAACAAGGCCAAGCTGGCCTCCTCGCCCTTACTGGGGGACAAACTATTCAGCTCCTCCCTGGACCCCTTACTTATGGAAACCAGGAACAAAAAGAAATTCCTCCCTTCCCTCACCCGAAGGTCAGACCCCAGACAGCTGCAGCCCTTTCAGAGGGGCTCCTTTTGGCCCTCTTACCAGGCCCCCTTCTCTCCCAGATATCAGAGGCCTCCCTCTTTCAGACCGGGCCAACTCCAGGATCGACCCGACTCTGGAGACAGGAGTAGGAGGGGCGGCCAATATAAAAGGCCGTTTCGGGGGTCCGGAAGCAGGCCTTACCGACGTCCCAGATAGACATAAGGACTCTATCCCCATTGGCGGGCGCCTAAAGTCGTTTGCCACTATATGGGACTCTTCTACTTCTGACTCTTGGGTCAGGGAGACCATTAGATTCGGCCTTGCTCTCGAGTTCCATTCCACCCCCCCAAATTTCTTTATGGCATCCCCCCCTCCAAAGACCCGATTAAACGCAATCTGATGACTTCTGCCATCCAGCACCTCCTTAACATAAGGGCCATCCAACCTGTTCAACCAGACCAACGAGGTTGGGGTTTTTATTCCCACCTCTTCATCGTTCCAAAACACTCGGGGGGATGGCGGGCCATCTTAGATTTGAAGCAACTTAACCGCTTCTTAACTTACCGCAAGTTCAAAATGCACACCCTTCAATCCATACTACTGGGAATCAGTCAGGGGGACTTCCTCACATCCATAGACTTAACAGAAGCTTACCTACACATCGCCATTCGGCCTTCCCACTCCAAATTCCTAAGGTTCTGTTACAATAACCAACACTTTGAGTACGTGGCCCTTCCCTTCGGACTGGCTTCCGCCCCCAGAACCTTTACCAAGGTCCTGGCAGCTCTGGCGGCTCATATCAGAAATACCCCCATCCATCTCCAATGTTATCTAGATGATATTTTAATTCAGTCTTCATCTATCGATCAGGCAGTTAGGGACACCCAGGCAACTTTAGATTCCCTTCAGGAACACGGGTTCCTCATAAATTGGAAAAAGAGTCAGTTATTCCCTTCTACTCAGATAACCCACTTGGGAGCTCTTATCAACATAGTGGAAGGTAAGGTCTACCTGTCCTCACGTCCCTCCTCTGGTGGGCAAGACCACTCATCAACAAGGGCTGCTTCTTCAAGGAACCTCAAAGGCTGACCATCACCACGGATGCCAGCCTATCTGGATGGGGTGCCCACTTCCAATCTCTCTCATCCCAGGGGAGATGGACTGCAATAGAACAATCATGCAGTATAAATTGGCTGGAACTTCACGCCATTCTCCTGGCCCTGCGCAGCTTCCTCCTCCAGGTACGCGGGCAACACATCCTCATTTTGACAGACAACATCACAGCCAAAGCACACATCAACAAACAAGGGGCACACATTCAATCCAACTGATGAAGGAAGCCGAGCGCCTCTGTCGCTGGGCAGAGACCAACCTTCTGTCCATCAAGGCAGAGCACATATCAGGGCTATCAAATATCCAGGCAGACTGGCTGAGCAGGGCCACCATAGACCAATCGGAGTGGCGCCTCCACCCATCCCTGTTCAGAGAGGCAACAAGGATATTCGGGAAACTGGTGATAGACCTGTTTGCCTCCCCCCTCAATACCCAGCTCCCAAGATTCCTGTCAAGATACCCCTCCCAAGGAGCGGAGAATCACAATGCGCTCCACTGCCCATGGGCCCCGGGGCTCCTCTATGCATTCCCTCCTCTGCCTCTGGTACCCAGGGTTTTCCAGAAGCTGCTCCACGAAAAGGCGGAGTTGCTCCTGGTGGCCCCTTACTGGCCCAGACGACCATGGTTTGCGGACCTCCTCACCCTTTCGGTGGCACCTCCCTGGAGGATCCCTCCAGACAGAATTTCCCTGTCCCAGGGGCCCCTCCTACACCCGGACCCGCAATGGCTCCAACTGACCGTCTGGAGGTTGAGCGGAGCACCTTGAGGAAAGGACAGCTCTCAAATAAGGTCATTGACACCATCCTAGCTGCCAGACGACCTTCAACAATCCGAATTTATAATGCCACTTGGGCCATCTTCTGTCATTGGTGCAACAAACTTCAAATCAACCCAGTTTCTCCCTCCATAGCTCAAATTTTAGAGTTTCTCCAGGAGCGACTTGACAAGGGGCTGTCTCCTAACACGCTAAAGCGTCAGGTAGCTGCCCTGTCATCAGTCCTTTCTTACGAAGGTCTCAGTTCCCTCTCTTACCATGCCCTCATCCGAGCTTTTCTTAGAGGGGCTACCAATTTACGCCCCCCCCAGTCCACCGTTATCCCACCTGGGACCTCAATAAAGCCCTCCTCTCCCTCACCAAAGAGCCTTTCGAGCCCCTGAGGGAGACGGGTCTCCAATTCCTAACATATAAAGTGGTTTTCCTGGTGGCCATTACATCAGCCCGACGTATCTCAGAAATAGCAGCTCTGTCTGTCAGGCAAGACCTCTGTGTCTTTCACGCAGATAGGGTGATCCTCCGACCCGACCCCACCTTTCTGCCAAAGGTTAATTCGGCTTTCCACAGAGCACAGGAGCTCATCCTCCCCAATTTTTGTCCCAATCCGTCGCAGGAAAGGGAACAGCAATGGCACAAACTCGACGTAAGGCGCGCTCTGCGCATTTACATCAAACGTACAAAGCCCTTCAGGAAGTCGGAGGCCCTTTTTCTATCTTTCCAACCCCAAACTCTGGGTCACAAGGTGTCATCTTCTACCATAGGATGATGGATTAGGGTGGCCATAGCTAAATCGTAGCAGTCCCAGGCCCTTCCAGTTCCCAAGGGCATAACAGCCCATTCAACCAGGAGCACAGCCACCTCTGCGGCCTGGGCTACCCAGGCACCAATAATCGAAATATGCCGGGCTGCGACTTGGGCCTCACCTTCCCCCTTCATTCGGCACTATAAAATTGACATGTTTGCCTCTGCGGAGGCTTCATTTGGCAGGCGAGTCCTGCAGCGTGTTCTTAGGGACCCTAGGGAGATTCAGGACCAGACGGAGTCCCTCCCTTAGGACAGGCCAAGCTTTGGTATGTCCCATCTCTGGATGCTCCGAGCAGCTCATAGGAGAAGGGGCGTTGGTACTTACCTGATACGCCCTTTCTGTTTGAGCTGCGAGGAGCATCCAGCCCCACCCTAATTTCCATCTGGTGGGGCCTCTCTCTCTCGGCCAAGGACCAAAAAAAAAAAAAAAATTATTTAGGTGATAGGGATAGGAGCAGCACTTCTTTTCCTCTCGCCTTCGCAAAAACTGGGGAACGCCCGGGAAGAGTCACATGATGAAGGAGGAGCGTTCCTCAATTCGAGCTCAGCCTAAGCAAGCAGAGACTGAAGCACCTCCCATCTCTGGATGCTCCTCTCAGCTCAAACAGAAAGGGCGCATCAGGTAACTACCAACGCCCCTTCTCCTTTCATGTCAGGTAACAATGAAGCTCAACAGGCTTGTCCAGCAATCACATGAATTTAGTGTTGGTTCTAAATCATCCCCCCTTATCCTTGATGCTGCAGGCAAGTGAAAGGCAGAACTTTAAAACCACTCATTTAAACTGATCCTATAGCTGATCCTATAGCTCAGTAGCTGTTCTACTAAGATTTCACTGTTGTCTGTTTTGCTATTTTATAGAAAGAACGGAGATCAAATTATAACATTTGTTTTAACTTACAGTAAACAGTGCTCCTTTTGGGACTGTCCATGGGGTTTTCATGGCAAAGAAGTGGGTTGCCATTTCCTTCTCCAGTGGATCACATTTTGTCAGAACTCTTTGCTATGACTTGTCTGTCTTGGGTGGCCCTGCATGGCATAGCTCATAGCTTCATTGAGTTACACAAGCCCCTGCGCTGTGACAAGGCCCATGAAGGGATTTTCCCAGTTGTAATGAATGGCTGTGAAAGCTAGACCATAAGAAAGGCTGAGCGCCAAAGAATTGAGGCCTTTGAACTATGGTGCTGGAGAAGACTCCTTTGGTCCCTTTGGACTGCAAGGCAATCAAACCGGTCAGTCCTAGAGGAGATCAACCCTGACTGCTCTTTAGAAGGCCAGATCCTGAAGTTGAAACTCAAATACTTTGGCCACCTAATGAGAAGGAAGGACTCACTGGAGAATGAGAATGAATAATGCTGGGAAAGATTGAGGGCAATAGAAGAAGGGGACAACAGAAAATGAGGTGGATGGATGGAGTCACTGAAGCAGTCGGCGTGAGCTTCAATGGACTCCAGAAGATGGTAGAGGACAGGAAGGCCTGGAGGAACGTAGTCCATGGGGTCGTGATGGGTCGGACATGACTTCGCAACTAACAACAACAATAAAACAGTTCTCTGAAAGCTGTACTGTTTCGGAAACATAGTCTGCTTCACATATGGAAAGCCCATTTTCATTGCTATCATTTAAATTTATTTTATTGAGAAGATTCATAAAATACACTTTAAACTAAGCATTACAAATGAAATATAGCAAAACAGTAAAACAAAGACCAAAAATCCTCTCTTCTAGATCTGTTAAAGCTACTGTGTAGTTAATAGTGTATTTTAATTCATCTTGCCCTGTTTGCTAATTTGTTCATTTATTGCACTTACATCTAACAGCTCCAAGTTTACAGATGGTTGTTCCCTAATTTACCTCCAGAGTAATGATTGTAGACTAAGAGAAAGTGAACTAAATTCATCTAAGAGAGGTTCATCATGGTCTAAAGCTGATATCTTAACTGCTATACCTATATTGGTTCTTATTTATTTATTTTTATTTATTTGATTTGTCAATCACTTACAAGATAATAGGTATAAGTATAAACATAGTTATGAATACATGAAATGGATACATATAATAGGTAGATCTGTATCTCTAACAAAGGAAGAACTGAATATTTGGTTCACCTAAGTGTTTGTAAGGAACTACAAATAGCCCTACAATAGTGTGCAATAAATACTTTAAGTAGAATGAAAATCATTAATAAATAAATCTGTGTGCTGTTAAAAGGAAAGCTTCTTAATAGTTAAAAAACAAAACAGCAAACAGATTGCATTCATTTGGTTTTAATAAAGGATTTGTTGTATGCATGGATTGACATAGTCTCTGATATGTTCCTCATGAGAAAATGAAACTAGATAGTGCCTACAAGCCTGAAACAATTTGGTAAATTCTTCTGTTTAGAGAAAATTCCAGTGTATATTGAGCTAGAGCAGTGTATACTGAGCAGGAATCTTTTTTTGAGGCTAATTTTTGGTAGAAGATTATAGTTGATGCTGAGATATATTCTTCCAGTTACAAGTGATCTTATAAAATAGCTGCTTTCCATTAGGAAAGTAAAGTACATTTTTCTAAAGAAAATTGAGTACCAACACTGCACCTAATAGAGTTTCCTTTCCATAAAAGTATGCTTGCCCAATGATACGGTGGCATGGAGAAAAGAGCTGCTTCCGCAACCCTACCTACAGTATTTAGCCCGGCTAAGCACATCAGAGAAACCAGCCTGCTGCGATTAAATCCTGAGTCTTGGAATTCTTTTCTTGTGATGCAGGCTTCAACAAGATCTGTCAGCATCTGAGAATAGCCTAAACATCACCAGAAATCAACTTGGTGCCTTGCCTCTCAGCAAGCGCTTATGGGATATTGTTTTCTGTTTGTTCCCTTAAGTAGGATTATGCAAAAGCTGGAGTGTTGCAGATTCTTGCTTTCAGATCATAGTTGTAGATGTTGATTTGGCCTTTTATTGGTGCTAATGCAGTATTAAACTGAAGGACTCTCACCTCTGGAGAGAGGTGATATGTCTGTTGCAATCTAGTACACTGCATAATGAAGAAGTACTGCAGACGTCTGCATAATACAGGGCATATGCAAACACAATCCTTATGAGTGTGAGCTTATAATAGTGGAATACTACTACTACTACTACTACTACTACTACTACTACTACTACTACTGCATTTACAACATAAATAATTCCTTCTTTGAATCAGTAAACAATTGATTCCATGTGGGAAATTTGGGTTTGGTCTGTCTGTGATTGATACTAATGGAAGCCAGTTTCAATCTGCTGAAAGTTGGCATTTCAGGGGATGCCTTCTTGATTAGGACTGAGCTCTCTGAGTTTAGTATCTGAAGCCTTCTGTATTTTCCGTGGTTATTTAAAGCTTCCAATAAGGGAAGAGCTAAAAATAGTCTCTTCAGCTGGTCCTTGGAATATGTACAGTGAGTGGCATGCCTTGAGTGTCCCCTGAATCTCAGACTCAAAGGAGAAAATGTGAGATGTATCTAATAACTAGTAAAATGTACTTCTCTTTGGCACCAGTACTAACTAGGCTGGCTTTTTTTTACAAATTTCTTGCACTACTGGTTATGAGCATGAGGCTTCTGGCTGCTGCCAAGGCAGTCCTATCCCATCTCCTAGATGCTTGGCATGCCAAAATGTTTGCTATCGGGGATTCAGTATATTTATGAGCCATGTACACCAGCTATATAGCAATTATTATTTTTTTGCAAAGATGATTGTGTTCTGTGTTTATTTAGTACATAATTATTTCAAGCAGCAGGAGAATTATTTCAAGCTTTAAAGACATGACTATAAAGACATTTTCTTTATATATGGCTTACAACACTATTAAAAAAAAGTTCTTTGGAAAAAAGAGCCTCCATTGCAGCCTATAGTCACTTCTTACAAACATGGTTCTGGTTGGATAATCATGTGGCTAAATGGAATCATGTGTGTTTCTTTGTACAGATATCTGGATCTGAATGACAAGCAACACATCTTACACAATTAACTGCCCAAAAAGATTAGGCATAATGTGGTGAAGGAGAAATATCTATGTGATTGCATTTTTTTTTACATGTGACTGACTTACCATGTTGAAAAGTCTTCATGCAGTTGATATTTTAGGCACCTACAATCTCTTTAGTTCAGGGGTGTCAAACTTATATCATCACAGCAGCATCACGTGACATATTGGGGCTTCCCCCCCTTCACTAAACCAGGCGGGGGCGGGGCCAGCATGTGACGCATCCAGCCCATGGGCTGTGAGTTTGACATCCTTGCTTTAGTTGAATGAACTGAACTTCAACATTTTCTGGTTTTCTCAAGAAAACATCTTTTGAGTAGCTGCAACAGAAACTTACATCTTTACTTGATGTGTTTTGGTACTGCTTGGAACCTTACTAAATGCCTTTCCTGACAAAGCCTTCCAAATGCCTTTGATTATGATTCGAGTTTATGAGAGGTTTTCAGTGGCTTTCTGAATGTGGGATGTTTTGTATTACTTATGGGGAAATAATTATCTCCCATATAAAAATTCTTATTTACTGTAAATATTGCTATTTACAAATGGTGGTCAAATAGCTACCATATCTTCTGCAAGCCAATGTGCTGTTATTATTATATTTGGTCTTGGGTTGTTTTGGTTTGATTTGTTTAATAATGTTTTAACACTTGAGTAAATTCTTCAAGTTTCCACCCTCCAGATGTGGTTTGACTGCATTGTTGTTCCTACTTCTGGAATTGACAATTCTGGAATTGCCATATCTGGAGCAGTTATTGTTTCTATTCTTTGCTTTATACATTTTTAATGATTTTTTAAAAAAGATTTGTATGGATGCCCATGTGGTCCTTTGTTCTTGAGAGGATGTGTGTGAGACATATGGGATAATAAAAAAGGTCTTGCTTATAATGCGTTGCACAATTATTATTTTTTAACATGTTGGAAATCGCTTGGAATAAATGTTAGAAAGCGTGAATTATTTTAAAAACCAGAGAGCAGATATATTAATTTTTCCAATCAGGATGATTCTTTGGCTGAAGTTAGCATTAGGGTTAAGCATATCTTTCAACAGGGAAGTGAAAAAGACATACCGTATATACTTGAGTATAAGTCGACCCGAATATAAGCCGAGGCACCTAATTTTACACAAAAAACTGGGAGAACTTATTGACTCGAGTATAAGCCGAGGGTGGGAAATGCAGCAGCTACTGGTAAATTTCAAAAATAAAAATAATTAATTTGGGAAACGATCTCACTATCATGAAAGGTTTAATTGATTCACTAACCCAAAAGAAGAAGATGATGATGACAGCGGGAGGCAGGAGTCACTCTCTTCCCCTCCCTCGGAGGCCCCCTGAGTCAGGAGTCACTACCGCCGACATGGCCCCAGTCCCGCCGCCTCGGGAAGGGAAAGGCAAAGCGCTTTTTGCCTTTCCCTTCCCGGCTGGGGCTGTTGGGAGTCGCTGCCGCCGGAGGCCGCGACTCCACACCATTTTTTTTTCAGAGGGGAATCTGACTCGAGTATAAGCCGAGGGGGATTTTTTCAGCACAAAAAATGGGCTGAAAAACTAGGCTTATACTCGAGTATATACAGTATTCTTTCTGTATATAAGAGAGCCTTCCAGTATTCAAAGAAGAATCCTGCATAATAAGAGACACCTGGTTATGTTCTTCACAAATGATGATAATCAACGTCTTCCTAGCTCTAGGAAGACAGAGAAAGAGAGATCTGTGTTTGATTTAATTAATATAACAATATATAATTTGCTGGATCTCTTCTGGTTATGCTACTGTGTCCTGACCAGCTAGTATTCTTTTGCTTTTCCACTGTCAGAATGTAATAGGACATTCAGAGGGTGCTGAAAATGTATGCAGGGCAAGGTATTGCTATATAGGTTTATTCATTGTGTTCAGTGTAAAGATTTATCTGTTTGTTCATATATAGGAGGAGAGATCACTGTTGTATCATTCAAAGTCATCGATTGGCAAATATTACCACTGAGTTTGTTAAACTGCTTTCCTCTTTAGATAAAAAAATGTGCAACCTTTTGAAGTAGAATTCAGTTGTTGAATTTTCAGGGGCCTGTTTGTAAATGGAGATGACCTTTTCAGTCAAAGTCCCAAATGCTCGTCAGCTATTAAAGGTTACATGAAAATATGTCAAGAAATGGTCAAATTCCAACTTACGTAGAAATACAATCAAACATTAAGCCATTCATATTTAGGTTGCAGTGCTATACATATTTACCTGGCAGTATGACTCATTGAACTCAGTAGAGCTTCAGATAGTATGAATAAGAATGCAGGCAGTGTTTGCTTAGTGACTGTTCAAAGTTAGGACAGACCTCCCCAGAGTTAGTTATCACCTGGTTCCCCAGCTCCAACAACTGCAACTTCCCTCCTTCATTTACATGGTTTCATTTTTGGCTCTTGGCAACCAGTTCATGTTTAAGGTTATTTGTAGGGTCCCGTAGTCATGTGACTGTGATTTCCCATAGTCATGTGACTGTGACAGCGTTTTTGGTCAGTTTCCATTATTTACTTCTGGTTTCCAGCAAAAAAAACATCCATTGAAGAAAATGGGTTTGTGTAACTACTATGACCTTCAGCTAACTGCCACATTTGGTTAATGGTTGTCACAAAAAAGGTAGTAAAATAGAGACACAGTCACATGGTGACCTGCTTAATGACTGCCATGACTTATGACCATAATTCCGGGCTCAATTCCAGTCACAAGTTGAGGACATCTGTAGTACCACATGCTTGATCACATTTGCTAAATTGCTTTTATATGAAATTTACATGAAATTTGTACCATTATTGGGTTAAGAGGAATTCTATCTTTATTAAACTGAAGTGTCTTTGCCAGTGTCTAAAATCTGAAGTGAAAATAATTCCATCCAGGTGAGGGTAGATTTTAATAAGATTCAGTAGAGATTCTAAAAATATAAGCCTGTTCTTTCAACATCAGAAGATGTTCATGTTTGGGGGCGGGGGGGGGGGAGGAAAATACACAGGAGGGAGATAGAATTCTATGAAGAAAAAATGGGCAGGAATAGGAGTCTTAATTCATTCTCCCAAGCCAAACAATCCCAAAGTGACAATTTCTCCTGTGTTACAGATATTTCAGGACTGTTTCTAAGTAACTGTCCACTTATTGTAGGCATTTGAGCTGTCATTGGGAAATAAGTGGACTCTGACTTGTATGTATTTTAAAGTGGTGCCACTTGAAGAAATTAAATTGTGCTCTTATTTAAACTCAGCCCTCAAAGTTTTATAGTTTAGTCCCCAAAAATAACTTCTTTTGCACAAACGAACTCAATGAATACTGAGTTACGATATCTTTTTAACTCAATCTACATATTTTCAGTAGTTGTCTCAAGTTGATATTGGCATGTTGCTAAACTTCTTTAGGATTTTGGACTTGCTTTATGCTACATTTAAATCCGTGTGTTTTACATAGTAAAAGGAGCTTTGCTAACCCGTGGAATGGGATGTATAACAATCACTAAGACATTGTTCCACAGGAGTGAAATGAGTTTTCATTTATTATAGTGCTCTAATTGTAAAGACAGAAAATATTAAAGGGATATAATTGAATAGGTGAGTCATGTTTCTTTGGCAGAATGTGAATGGGAGAAAGGATTTCAATAGAATTGTGAGCATCTCAGTTTGTACTCTAAAATGGAAAGTTTCTCTCATTCCATAGAGACAAACTTGAAAATCTGATTTCAGTATGATGAATGCAATACAACTGCAGCTATGAAAGTCTGTGGGGAAATCACAGGGATAAAAATTGTTTGGGTATTTTTGTTTCACTGACTTGCTGAAATAGAGCAGATACACAGTTACTATCTTCATTAGGGAAATATAAATGTTTATTTCTACTTCTGGATAGAAAGCATTTGAGAATGAAGGTAGCATTTTTTTTTGGCTTTATTTCTTTATTCCCTACAAACATATCAAATCCAGTGTATCTATAAGCACAAATTTGGCAATGAGAAAATGGTATCTTTTTAACTGAGTAGCTAGATATTTTGGAGGAGGAGATATGGAGACTTGCTGGTGAGTCCTAGCGTAATTCCTAGATGGTGGTTTTATAGCTCATTGGTAAGTTTAGGTCACATCAAGATAATGAGCTAAGTACCCATGCTGTGTTGCAACTTCCTGCCTCTGTGGTTGCTAAACAATAATTTTTAAAAAGCTCCTAAAATGAGGAAATTAAGGTGAGAATTTCTAGGTGAGAATTTCAGATTAAATTAGTAATTCAGATTAGACCTAGTACTCTTCAATATCTTCATTAATGTCTTAGATGAGGAAATAGAAGGGGAACTTACCAAATTTGCAGATGATACTAAGCTGGCAGGAATAGCTAACACCCAAGAAGATAGACTCAAGATCCAGATGGATCTTGACAGACTAGAACTCTGGGCCATATCTAACAAAATGAAATTCAATGTAAAGAAAAGTAAAGTCCTACACTTAGGCAAAAAAAACACCAAAAGTACACATCTAAACTGGGTGAAACCAGGCTCAATAGCAGTAACTGTGAGAGGGATCTTGGAGTCTTAGTGGACAACCAGCTAAATATGAGTCAGCAGTGTGCAGCAGCAGCCAAAAAAGCTAATTGTATTAACAGAGGGATACAATCAAGCTCAAGTGAGGTACTAATACCGCTCTATAAAGCCTTAGTAAGACCACATCTAGAGTACTGCATCCAGTTTTGTATTATAAAAAGATGTTGAGACTCTAGAAAAAGTGCAGAGAAGAGCAATCAGGATGATTAGGGGACTGGAGACTAAGGCATATGAAGAACGGTTGCAGGAACTGGGCTTGGCTAGTCTGGTGAAGAGAAGGACCAGGGGAGACATGATAGCAGTCTTCCAATATTTGAGGGGCTGCCACAGAGAGGAAGGATTCAAGAAACTTTCTGACAGTGAGAACAATCAACCAGTGGAACAGCTTGCCCTTGAAAGTTGTGGGAGCGCATCACTTGAGACCTTCAAGAAGAGATTGGATTGCCATTTGTCAGAAATGGTGTAGGGTCTCCCACTTGAGTGGGGGGTTGGACTAGATGACCTATAAGGTCCCTTCCAACTCTGATTATCTGTTAAAAGATCTGTTAAAGCAGGGGTCTCCAACCTTGGCAACTTTAAGCCTGGAGGACTTCAACTCCCAGAATTCAAATTCTGGGAGTTGAAGTCCTCCAGGCTTAAACTTGCCAAGGTTGGAGATCCCTGTGTTAAAGAGTTTACTTGATGAAGAAATAAATAAGCAAAGCCTCTTTTGCTTTAATTTTGTCACCTCTTCTTCCTATATTTCTGATTAATAAGATAAATGAGTGTCAAATGAATATGATAACTGAGTTTCAGATCAGCTTGGGAGATGGCTTGTGCTTTTGCTTCTTATTGATGAACTTGAGGAGATAGTCCTGTGATTGCTCTCAAGGCTCATGAAATTCTAATGTTCTTCATAGAAGCAGTTTTCTTCATTTTGGAAAGTAGCAGACAGGAATATACTATAAGACCAAAGCATTGGTTACTGCATGTGGGTCCTATTTGGCTATATGAATACCTTTTCCAAAACCTCATATCAAATTTAGAGGTTAATTTAATTTGATCAATGCTGACAGTCAAATTTGCAGTCTTCTATAACTTGTATGGATCAGGGACTTCAAACCAATTAAAGCTTTCTATTTTGCTTCCACAAATTGTGGTGCATTTGAATTAGTCAGCTAACCAAGAATCTGTACACTACTAATCGAGTGCTGAATTCATACTCCTATGATTGTGTAAATTAACAATATATGGAGAACTTACAAGTAAAATATTTCCAATGAAACAAGAAGTTTGTCTTATTTTTCTATTTTCTATTGTTGAAAAATTATTTAATGTGGAACATTATCTGACTGGAGTAAAAAAGCATGAACCCTGCTTAAGGCAATATTGTCTAGTAGCTACTTTCTTTTTGTCCTGAATCAGAGAATTAGAATTAGAAAACTCACGATAATTAACAATATTCACAATATTCCTACTGCAAAGCTTTAAGGTCTTTTGCTGTGTTTAGAAGCAAAAAAGTTATCCATTGCTAAAACAACTTCTTTGCTGTTGTTTCCTAGGTAAATGATTCAAAGTTGACTGATCAGATTGAGTCTGAATATTGGGAATTAATATTTGAAGTTATTAGAATTTTAAAAGGATTGGTCAGAATATCCCTTTTCCTCCATCTGAATGTTATGATTTAAATCTTGAATTAGGTCTTGGCTAATGGTCATGGTCCTTGGCACAAAAGATATTTAAAGGAGTTTTGTAGTGAAGAAAAGTTTTAAAGCCAGTGCTCTGCTTCAACAAGGGATTATAGAGTTGGATCACTTATAAGGGAAAGTTACTTTCTCCAGTAATATGCATTTCTCTGCTTAGACCATGGTTTTAAGTACAGTGTAGTTCTGAGAACAGAGAAAATGGGTTTCTCTTTGGATATTCTGGGATTTGGGTAGCTTGGCTTTTCTAGTGTTTCTTCACACTGCATTTCTTGCTTCGAGAAGCTAGAACAATTTATTTATTTAATCAGTGGGTTTCCACAGCAGTGTTTTGTGTATTGGTTTTGGCATACATTTGAGAATGCTGCCCTCCAGAATGCTTTCTCTCTGCTTGTTTGTTAATGTCACTCAGAGAAGGAAATATAGAACAAAGAAGAGAAAATAACAATAAGATTCTCTGTCCCACCCCACTGTCCCTTCCTTCCTTCCTTCCTTCCTTCCTTCCTTCCTTTTTGTGTAATCCTGTGGGACCTTTGTGCTGGCAAAGAATTTTGAAATAGATCTGATGGTAAATTTGATTTTTATCATTCATAAAACATTTCTTGTCAGCCTCCAAGTAAATATTCTTCCAGAATCAGAAATGTGGGGTTCTGCAACATCTGTTTTGTTTTGGACAAATCGCAACAGTAGCAACTAGAAATTGAAGAGCTTCTCTGCAGTTCGGATAAAACATGGGAATATTAGAACAGTAAGATTGTATTGAAGAGAGCTCTAAGCATATGTTCTCACTTAGGCATCTCATCCCATTCTTTACCCTCATCTGATTGCTTGCCGGATCAGTCTTTGTACAGATAATCATCATCTCATCTTGAGGCCATCATTCCCATCCCTGCTGTGATCAAGAGGATCTAAGAAGTATAGCTACACATTGATCATCTCTGGAAATAATGCAAAAGCTTCTCAATGTAGTTGATCCACAGCAGTCCTGAACTAATTTTTGTAAGCTACCATCTGTATGTGAGATCTCCAGTAGTTGCTGAGAAGAATGTGTCTGTCATTTGCAAATAGTAATAACTTATGAAATTTGTGGAAGACAGAAGAAGTCTTTTTGAGCTTCTCTTCATTATTTCCTGCAAAAAAACAAACAAACCTTCAGACATAAAACAAACCCAACTTTACACTCACAAAGTTTGTAACACTATTACTGAGGGTTAGCAATGGATACAACTGGAAATTGAATTTCTCAAAGAATTAAAATCCACATGCTTCTTCATTTGAAATAGATATGTCACATTGTGTTTTAACAATAAAAAGTGCAATCAGATCAACAGCTAGAAATTGTGCTTTCCCCCCCCTCAGCTCCTAAAGAAGAATGATTTAATATCATAAGCCATGTTGTCTTCTTGAGTAGAGTGACAGCTCTGTAATCTAACCCATCTCTAGGCATTTTGAATGTGCTATATATAGTTGCAGTCTTCTTAGAAGTTTATTTTTGTCTCTCTTCATAAATATAGTTTTATAGTCATTAGTCATTTCTTTTCCCCCTCCTCACAGCAAATGTTTGGAGAGTAGGACGTTCAAAATTGGTTTAATTTGGAACTGGTTAAGTTAATTGTTCTTTGCTGTAGTGCTGTAATATGCACATTTATTGTTCTGTATCAGTAAGTTGTATGTATTATGTGATATTGAGTAAGAATGCTTCTTGAAGTCAATAATAATTAATTCTTGAACAAGCACAACAGTTCCTATCAACAAATCAGCCTTATAATAAAGCATATTAGTTGCTAAACTGCAACTTTACCATGCAGTCAACTCAAAGCAATAATATATAATGCTTATTGCAGGAGTTAACTTATTAACTCTTATTGCAAGAGTTATGCATTATAGATGAGAATGTTCTACAAATTGTGGTGGCATCGCATCTTCATGATATACCATTTTTTTTCTTGGATAAGAATATAGGCAAAGGGAAACATTAAAGATTGTATACAACAGACAACCAAGCTGGGTAGAAGATTTATTTTTCAGATTTGATCCTGCACACCCTAATAAAGTCAGCTTGCAGCGGTATACAACATTGTAAGTGATGTCCCTTGGAGCTTGTTACAGAATTCCCAGGGAAGGGAAACATATTAATAAACTATTCAGACATATGAACAGCATGGTGGCCTAGAGGCTGAAAATGCTCTCTTCCCACTCAGAAGTTTGAGAGTTCAATCCTAGGCAGTGGCAAATGTATCTCTGTCAGGACGCAAAGAGAAAATACCTGTTGTAAACTCTATGTAGGCATTAGGAAAGGCATCTGACCAGTAAACACTCAGGTCCATTTGGTCGCCCGACCGAATCCCAAAGCAAGGGATTACAGAGTCACAAAAAACTATCCAAACATATATTGGAAAATCATCTCAGCCAAGACTGCAAAATCCTCAAAATTCCTCAATTATCTTGCTGTTTCATCTTTTAGAGAAAGAAAAAATCCTGATTAGTTTCTTGAAGAGACTCTTAAAGAGGAGACAAGAGAATTAACTGTCACTAGGTCTGCTTCTAATCAAAGGGGAAGAGCTTGTTGAAGTATCAAAAAGAATGGGAATTTTTTGATGAAATGATCATATGTTGGAGTTCAAGATATCATAGAAAAAAGGAAATCAGAGTATTGCAATTTCCTTATGGCAAAATGGGTGGCAAATAAATTAAATACCTAATCATAAATGTGATATACACACTAAACCTTGGGACAGCTATTTCAACCAGTTTAGAGAAAATAATAGATGAGATTTGATGAACAGAAATTCTCAGTTTAAAAGGAGCAGAGAAGGCTTAGTAACTTCTAAAAAATAAAACACTGGAAGTTCCTCTGGACACATTCCAGTGAGAAGAAGAAAGTGTGTCTGTGTCTGTGTGTCTGTGTGTGTGTGTCTGTGTTTGTATATGTAGGGAAACCCTCTGAGAACTGCCCAGAGTCACTTATATAATGAGATGGGCAGGATATTCACATTCCATTTCAATTAAAAAGCACAAGAGATAAAATTATAAAATATGAATTCTAAAATCTAAAATATTATAAACATACGTCTAGATTACAGATATAATTTTTGCTTCATTTGTCATGGCCAGGAAATCAGTAAGATCTCCATTATAGGCTCTGTTTTGACTGTCACTATACATTGGATAGTTTGAAATTTCCGGTCCCACAGTCACAATCTGATTATGCTATTTTGCCCTACTTATAGAGGATAGTCAGCACATCTTCCATTGCCAGCGTGAATTCGGTTCAGTGTTGTCCATCTCGCATGGGGCTGATTAAACCCAGCTGTTTTTTTCAAGATGCAAGGCAAACATTGACATTGTGATGTGGGGGACAATTTTCTATACAATGCTTTTTCCACATATTCTATATGTCAAAATCATCTTCTACAAATACTTTAGCAATAGAAATAAATGGATATCTGAATCTCAACCTGTTTCGCTACAGGCAGGGTACAGTGCTCATCATTAGCAGCTGGGAGCTGTCAATAATCTTCAGGTGTTCTTGGAAGAGGCCATTTTTTATTACTTCTGGGGGTGGTGGTTCAGAATAGGCAGCCAGCATTTGCGAGTAATTTGGATTATCACATTAACAATCTACATTGACTCATGCAAGTGTTAACAATCCTGTTTGTGTACAGGCTATTAAGCCATACTGGGGTACAATACTTTGCTACTGAACAAATCAAGCTGAATGCAGATACCTGTAGTTCGGCCATTGCCGAACCCCAACTAGTGTCATTCAATTTGTGCAGGATGTTATTTATACTTCTCAATTTGGCAGCATACAAATTTAATGAACAAATAAACTTTGGGAACCTTTGTGAATGCAACAGGAGATAAACCGAGATAAAAAATTTAAGAGACCTTTATAGGATATGGGCAGTGGCTATAATTTCCAAGTAATTCATGTCCTTGACAGGTTATAAATGCTAAAGCACAAAAAGGAAATGTGGCTCAAAGTTGAAAGAAATAAAAAGGGCTTTTTGTTATGCTAATAGAAAAGGGAATTAAAAATGCAAGAGTTAAGCCTGTCTTAAAAAATTTACTCTTCAAGATATGATCATGACTGTCAAATGAAAGCAGGATGCTTTTGAGGCAGTACCAACATCTTTAATTCTGGCATTCTTGTTGGATTTTGATTATTTTACTCTGTTCTATTCTGTTTTAGACCTGATTTGTGATTTCAAATTGCATAGGCCACCTTGGGGATAACTGACATTGGCAAATTCAACTTTCTTATACTGACTTCTGATATCATTTGCCATGACATTTTGTAGAGGCCTCTGTGGGTTGAATTTAGGGAACAAGGTCAATATTGTTCTTAGTGTGTATGTGTGTATGTATGTGGGTGGCAAGAGAATTTATTTTAAAATGGCCCTGGAATTTTATATGTTTGAGAAGGAAACTGCTCAACTCCTTGTTGAAGCCATATTGATGGTTCATGACACACCCCTTCTGAATAGATAATTACCAATATGGTTTCAGGTCCAATTTAAAATGGTGGTTATTTGAAAGATTGTTTAAATGAACTTGCTCTTTATTTTAAGATCACATCTCAGTTATGAAAATAAGTTAGTAGTACATACTTTCATTTTCAGACATAAATATTCTTATATAGGTTCCTAAAGCTTGTTTGTTTTCTTCAATATTACTTCAAAGTTCTGTTTCTGTTTGTTTGAACTGGATTGTTTTGAAATGTGTATAAAACTAATCAATACATTTGAGCTATTTGTATTAGATAAGAAGTAGAAACAAAAGCAAAACCAAAGGTGATATAGCGCATGGAGGTTTCTATGCTGTCAGTAGAAATTAAGCTCAACTTGAAGGAATTAAGCTCAAGGAATCTTTACTTTTTGTTTTGTTAACTCAGGAACTGACGTTTTGAAATTTGAAATGCATTTATGTAAATAAAACTTACCAGCAAATAAATACAGGTGAACAAACATCCGATGGCTTTGAAAAACTTACCTCCCTTTTTTTGATTATCTTTGATTATCTTGGTAGAAATGAATTTGCAAGTCAGATATTTCAGATCCATTCATCCTGGAATTACCACTGTTATTCTGACATAGGCTTTTAATAGGTAGCATAGATAGAATTTTCTCACTGGATTTCCCTAACCACAAAAATCCTCTCCCATCTCTTCTTACATGCCCCATCTATCCCATAAATGCATCTTCATTGTCTCATTGCAAAGTTTATTGCTTCTTAATATTCAATGCTGTATTGTAGTATTCATTGATTTTAACTTTTTTTTAATGCTTGGGTTAAATGCTGCTGACCTTCCATGACGATCATGCTTTTGTAATAGGAAGAATGAATCTTCCACTATAAGGATTTCATACTATAATTTCCGTATAATATATTAATCCATAACCATATAATGTGTAGGTTTTTATACAAGACTTCTGTCTTTAAAAACATGCTTCAGTATGTTCAGATGAGTGACTTTGACTTTCTCCCTTTATGAATGTAGGAAGCCATTTTGAAGAGAGATTTGAAGGAAAGATCACATATGTACCTCCCCAGTCCTTGAGGACATCAGAAGAGGCCCTGTCACAGGTGCCCCTTCCAACTGAAATTGGTGAGTAACTACTACTTCTAGGGTCTTTCTCTGCAGTGAAACCATTGATCTTTGGAGCTAGTGGTTGTCCAGATTTGGGGAGTCCATATATGACAGTCCTACGAAAGAGGGATACTCATTTTCAAGGATTTGATAAAGAACGATAAAACTTTTCCTTGCTATTATTATTTATGTGTTACTATAATTTCTATGTTACCATTATATGTAACTTTGTGGGAAGAATTGGTAAGCTGTTTGTGTGTACTGACAGATTCTTAACATAATTCCCTTGGTCCCATTTTTGTCCAAGCATAAAAATAGCAGAAATTTCAAAGGCATTGCCAAACTCTAACGTTATTTAATACTCTGACTTTGTATCTCAGGCGAGAACACCAACATTTTGTGAAATTTAATATCACAATGCACACACACACACACACGCACACACACACACACACACACCATTAATGTAGTCTCTTTCATAGGTAAAACTTTTCCAGGGCCATTTTTTTTTCTTTATAAATTTCTGCTTCTGTTGTGATTTACTTTGAAAGAATATAAAAGATAAATTTCACAACTGCAGAACATGGATAAATTATAATCTACTGTAGGAGATATGGTCTCCTGAAAAATTACCAGAAACTACAACTGCTATAAAATTAAGTAATTTGTAAATGACTGTTGTGAGCATGCCAATTATAAAAGAGTCATGTTGGTTATTGATTCATTTCTGGGGTTAATTTAAAAACAGAGCATTACCTTTTAAGGCTATGGACAAGTAGACAGATCTGAAGGCATTGAATGAATGCCTTTTTCAAACAAACCTGCTTATTAAATAATATCTTAATCAGATATCTGCTCCATTCCTAGCCTTAGGCAGGTAGGTGGAGAAGATATTTGTAGTATGGCACCAAATTCTGGAATTTCCTTCTTCAACTGGTGCCTAGGTTAGTGTGTTTACACCCCTTGGAGAAGGTTATGAAGTTCTCAATAATATTTAGTTGCTTTTAAATGCATATTTATTCATTTATCAAAAGCAGTTTATCTTTTTCATCCAGAAAGACTTTCAGAGTAACTTACATGTACCTGGTAAAACAGAACACAATAAAAAAAGGAAAAGGAATGGGAGAAAAAAATCAGAAGGAGGGGAAGAACAATAAATTCAGTTACAGATAGTCCTCTACCTATAACATTTGGTTTAGTGACCATTCGAAGTTGCAATGGCACTGAAAAAAGTTACTTTTGACCATTTTTCACACGTATGACTGTTGCAGCATTCCCATGGTTATGTGATTTACATTCGGATGCTTGACAACTAGTTTACATTTATGACAGTTGAAGGGTCCCGGAGTCATGTAATCCCCTTTTGCAACCTTCTGACAAGCAAAGTCAATGGGGAAGCCAGATTCACTTAACAATCGTGTTACTCACTTAAAAGCTGCAATGACTCAGTTAACAAATGTGACAAGAAAAGTCATAAAATGAGGCAAAACTCACTTAACAAATTTTTCACTTAGCAACATAAATTTTTGGCTCAACTGTGATCTTAAGTCGAGCATTATTTGATTATACACATTATTACTGCAGCAAGGATAACATTTGCCCAGAACTGGAAAGAGGCAGTTATACCAAATGAAGAAGAAATAATAAACAAAAGCTTGCTATGCGCTGAAATGGACAAGTTAACTCTAGAAATGAAAAACAAAGATGAATCAGCATACTATGCAATTTGGGACAAATTCTATCATTGGTGGGAGCAGAAAGGAAGGTCTTAAGTTGGGAAAGGAGTGGTTGAAAGGGTAGATGATTGGATGAGATGAAAAGAAGACGAATGATGTTAGAAATGTATTATATGAATGAACAAATGTATATATGTGTATAGTTGAATAATTGTTTATAAGAAAATGTATATATATGTGATATTGACCCAAAATCATGTCAAACTGACTTCACTATGTTCAATGTTTTTAATTGTTTTGTTTAATTAAATGTTTAACAAAAAAAAGTCGAGGACTGCCTGCACTAATATTGCATAAAAGTCGAGGACTGCCTGCACTAATATTGCATAAAAGTCGAGGACTGCCTGCACTAATATTGCATAAAAGTCGAGGACTGCCTGCACTAATATTGCATAAATAGTCTATATTATGACTATGAGTCTGCTCCTCTGTATAAATTATATGTTAATGTATAATTTTTATTTATAAGTTTTTAAAAAATCTTTACTTTGCTAGATCTTTGAGATGTAAGGTGTAAAGAGATTATACTGATCACCATTCCCTTGACATTTAACTCAAATCATTGCTACCTTGAAAGCTATAAATCAATGTTTTTCAAACTTGGCAACTTTTAAGATGTGGGCATACTGGCTGGGGAATTCTGGGAGTTGAAATCTTCATGTCCTAAAGCTGTAAGTTTGAAACACACTGTTCTAAGTGGTGACTATGGACACCTTATAAACTATCTCCTCTTGTATTGCTATCTTGCATGCTGTGTTCAACATGAGATTCTGGTTTGGAATCCCAACTACAGGAAGAACAAGTGGAGAGAGAGCTAAAAGTCAGGATCTTTTCAATGTGATATGAACACTCTGCCATGTCTTTCCTATGCCCTGGCACTAAGTCTCTTGGTTCTTTAGATAAATTGAGGAAATAATGCATTCTTATCACCAGATACATCATTATTATACTATTTTTGGAGCAGAGTTGGCTCATTTTTCCTTCCCAACTAGTGAAGGGAAAGTCCAAAGCAGTTTTATTTATTTATTTATTTATTTTATTTGGTTTGTCAGTTGCTTACAAGATAATAGGTATAAGTAAAAACATAGTTAGGAAAACATGGATACATATAAGAAAAATAAAAGAAACAATAGGACAGGGACAGTAGGCACGTTGGTGCGCTTATGCATGCCCCCTATAGACCTCCTAGGAAAGGGGTGAGGTCAATAGTAGAAAGTCTAAGGTTAAAATTTTTGGGGTTTGGGGAAGAAACCACAGAGTCAGGTAGAGTATTCCAGACATTGACCACTCTGTTGCTGAAGTCATATTTCCTACAATCAAGTTTGGTGCGATGAACCTTGAGTTTGTATCTATTGTTTGCTCTTGTATTGTTATGGTTGAAGCTGAAGTATTCATTGACTGGTAGGACATTGCAAAGTATGATTTTATATACTATACTTAGATTGGACCGAAGGCGGCGTAGTTCTTGGTTTTCTAGGTCTAGAATTTCGAGTTTGGTGGCATAAGGTATTCTGCAACAAGTAGAGGAGTGGAGAACTCTTCTTGTGAAATATTTCTGGACTTTCTCAACTGTGTTAATATCAGATACGTAATGTGGGTTCTAGACTGATGAGTTGAATTCGAGTATTGGTCTAGCAAATGTTTTGTATGCTCTAGTTAGTAGTGTAATATTACCAGAGAAAAAGCTATGTAAGATTAGGTTAACAACTCTTAATGCCTTTTTGGCTATGTAGTTACAGTGGGCTCTAGCACTTTGATCATTAGAGATGAGTACTCCAAGATCCTTGACAGAGTTTGGATCATCAACAAGATCTTGACTATTCAGCCTGTATTTATTTTCTGATTTTTTTTTTGCCAATATGTAAGACAGAGCATTTATTTGTTGAGATTTGAAGTTGCCATTTGTTTGACCATTCTCATACATAGTCGAGGTCTTTTTGAAGGGTAGCAGTATTGTCTGTGGTGTTGAATAGCTTTACATCATCAACGAAGAGAACGTAGTTGCTCTTAATATGATCACAGAAGTCATTTATGTAGAGTATGAAGAGAGTTGGTCCTAGAACACTACCTTGGGGGACACCACTGTTGACAGGTACAGAATTTGATAGGGCGCTCCCAATTTTGACCATTTGTTGTCTGTTTGACAGGAATGCTTCTATCCAGTTATGCAGGTGTCCAGATATACCATAAGATTTTCGTTTTAGGAGTAGTTTGTCGTGTACCACTGAATCAAAGGCTTTACAGAAGTCTATGTAGATTGCGTCTATTGCTTTGCCCTGATCGAGTTGAGTAGTCCATATGTTTTTGCAGTGTAAAAGTTGCTGATTGCAGGATAGTTTTTTTTCTGAAACCAAATTGTTTATTAGAGAGTAGGTTGTTTGTCTCTAAGTGGTGGATAATGGATTGGTTAATAATTGATTCCATGACTTTACAGGTGACACAGCATAAAGAGATTGGACTGTAATTTTCAACTAGGCTGGGGTCTCCCTTTTTGAAAATGGGGATGACCATGCTTGTGACCATAGTTTTGGCAAGGAGCTGGTCCTGAAAGATTTTTCGAAGATTATGCTTAGAGGTTCGGCTATGGCAGTGGATAGCTTTTTTAAGAAGTAGGCACATATTCTGTCCGGTCCAATAGATAGAGATGGTTTTAGATTGTGTAGTGCTTTTTCAACATTGTCCACTGTAAAATCTATATGTATTAGATCATTGTAGTTGTCTGTGGTATGACTAGGAAATACTGGGCATGATCCATTGCTGTTTACAAATACTGAGCCAAAGAATGTGTTAAAGAGGTTGGCTTTAAAAGTCTTTGTAAATAACTGTATATAGGCATAGCAACATTTTTGCACATTGGTTGATGTCATCTTTATGTAGCTATTTATAGCGGCTACTCTGTTAACTGTTTAAAATTCTGGATGACAAAAAAACAGCGTAATGTAATCTCATCTCTATATTGGCATAGCTATGATCTGAGGAACAGCGATATACAGTATTGTTAAGATTCCTGGCCTGAACCCATAATTAACTAGTTATGTGTAGCTATCTTTCCTGTACAGCTCATGGCAGCACACACTGATCCCAGGGACATATCTTTCCTTAATGAGTTCTTTTCTTCATTCATCTAAAATAAAATTTACATTTAAAGTTTATTTACCAAAAGGAAGAATGCTTCCGCAATAATTACTTGTGAATGGAAGGGGTTGTTTCTCATTCACTGAAGAACAGAACAATAGGCCACTGAAAGCAAGTGAATAAACATGATATAAATAATTGAGGCCTCGTCAAGTAAAAGCATTTAGCCAAACCTGTATGAGCTCAGAAGTCAAGTACGATCTGTTTAGCTGCTTTAACACTTGGATGGGTACTACTTGAGAGTTCCAGGGCTATAGGTTACAGATGCAAATTGAAAAAAAAAAAAAAAACATCCCAGAAGACGACAATGGAAAAACATGTCTATAATGTAGCTAAAGAAATGTTGAATGATAGCACTGAAATTGTCTTTTACAAAATACAGACCAAAGTACATGCTGCTAGAAGTGAATATATCAGCAGAAGGTAAAATTAATGCGATCAAGCGACTGAGAAATGCCCTCATTTGATTGTCCTTCATGCCTCTGTAATACACATATTTACACATATTCATTTAGGAGGACTTTGCTATTCTGGGGCAGGGGGAGGTCCTTGGTTAAAGAGAGCCTCCATTGGAGCACTTTACCTCTGTGCATGAGTGGTATCAAGAAGGAAGACAAAAAGACTAGAGATCCTAAGCATACTTATTTAGCAATAGCTCTTAGACTTATAAACCGCTTCACAGTGCTTTACAGTTCTCTCTAAGCAGTTTACAGAGTCAGCTTATTGCCCCCA
This sequence comes from Notechis scutatus, assembly GCF_049901735.1. Taxonomy (NCBI): domain Eukaryota; kingdom Metazoa; phylum Chordata; class Lepidosauria; order Squamata; family Elapidae; genus Notechis; species Notechis scutatus. The sequence continues at coordinate 48,969,165 of NC_142011.1, forward strand.
ACAATCTGGGTCCTCATTTTACTGACCTCAGAAGGATGGAAGGCCAAGTCAGCCTTGACCTGGTCAGACCGAACTGATGGCAGTGAACAGTGAGTTAACCTGCAAAACTGCATTCTAACCACTGTGCCACCAATGCTCTTTAGGAATAGGTTCCTCTGAATCCAAAGGAATTTACTACAGAATAAGAGCAGGTTTCCTGGGTTTCCTTGTCTTTGGAACTCAATGTAAAGACTCTAGTTACTGTAGCTCATTTCTTCTTACATACAAAAGGTTAAGACAACTCAATATTTAGAATAAATTCCCTAATTTCAATCTCAGTTTACATGGAGTAAGGGGTGAAAAAGAGGGAAAAAGAGGGAAACAATAGTCTACACCACTGGCTAATAATAGCAGTTATTACATACATGATGAATGTTAGATCAAGTATGCAAAGTATGAAAAAGGAGGTTGTTGTTTTTAATTGTAGGAAATCAGTCATTTCTAGCATTTGCCATTAATTTTGGTGTAGATTTTTTTTACTGTAAATGAGGAAATCTAGAAAAGCAATAAAAATATAACCTTCAGCTTCCACTCTCAAAACAGTTCTATATTACCCTTCTCCAACCTTCAAAAAAGTAGGAAAGCATCCTAAAAATAAATATTTAGTTGAGTCCAATTCTGGAGATTACCCCCATTGCCCACTTCAGGGATTTTTTTTTTTTTTTTGCTTCCCAGTCTGGTCTATAACCCTGGAATTTCCTGGGTAATTTCCCATCAAGTGCTATTCATATTCAACACTACTTTGTTTATTATTATTATTATTATTATTATTATTATTATTATTATTATTATTATTATTATTATTATTATTATTATTATTATTATTATTGGCTGGGTGGTGGTGGTGGAGGAGAAGGAGATAATCAAAGTTATCCAGAAAACTCTGGCAATAGCAACTGCCAGAGTTGTGGCAGTTTTCATCTATACTGTAATGTTTGGAAATTATGACAGTTGCAGTCCCAGCACATCCGGAGGGTACCTGAGTAGGGACAGACCTGTGTACTAACCATTTTGCCTGAATTTGCATGTAAAGAAACATTGAACAGATGGAACATTTCTTTAGACCAGGGGTTAGGGGTTAGGGGTTAGGTTAGGTTAGTCCTCATGGACCACCAAACTCATAATTTTAGATCCCAGGGACCACTAACCAGTTCTGTGGGCATGGCCTAATTTGTGGGTGTGGCTTGGTGGTCATGTGACTGGCTGAGCATGGCTTGTATGTAAATATTATAAATATTTATATAAATATTGATTTTTTTTAATAAAAAAGAGCAACTTTTACCCAAAATCAGGCAAAGCAGGCAGATTGAGTTGCTCACAGAATCACAGATTCATTCAGAGATCTATCTATCTGCCATTGGCTAGCTCAGTCTGTCACATAAAATTTGCTTGTAAGCAAACTCATAAAATTAACTCACAACACACCATGCATGTAAATATTGAATTTTTTATTTAAAAAAGGGCAACTTTTACCCAAAATCAGGCAAATCAGGCAGATTCAGTTGCTCACAGAATCATTCAGTGATCTATCTATCTGCCATTGGCTAGCTCAGTCTCTAAAATTTGCTTGCCGTGAGTCTGCACTGAATTTGCTTGCAAGCAAACCTTCAGTCCTAAGGGAGGTTCGGCTGTGCTGAGCCGAAGATCTAAAGACTAGCTAGAAAGCAAGAAATCCAATCATTTCCTGCTTCCTAGCTAATCTAAATCTCCCGGCACAGTAGAACAGATGATGGTTGGAAAAAGGAAAAATAGCAATTTAGTAGGCAAGTTTACTGGGTAAGGAGTGAGTGGGTGGGGAGGGTTCCTGTGGGCCATGTGGGCGGCGCAGCCTTGTGTTCCTGTGCAGCCTGGATTTATTGCTTTGTGGGGGTGCTCTGGGGGTGAGATTTCTCTGTGGCCCACCAAAATTTTCTCACGGCCCACTGGTTGGCAACCGCTGCTTTAGACAACAGAGAGCTTCCATTCAAGATTAGAATTACCAACTTTGATCCAACTATTTACAAAGTCTGCACTACTATTACTATTAATGTACTCATCACTCCTTATCACCCACCCCTTCCCACTTGTGATTGTATGACTGTAACTTTGTTGCTTGTATCCTTACGATTTATACTGACTGTTTCCTAGTATGATTTGATTGCTTATTGTACCCTATGACTACTAAGTGTCATACCTTACGATTCTTGACTCTTGACAAATGTATCTTTTCTTTTTATGTTCACTGAGAGTATTTACACTAAGACAACTTCCTTGTGTGTCCAATCACACTTGGCCAATAAAGTATTCTATTCTATTCTATTCTTTTTATACAGTGTCAAAAAAGAGGAATTGCATTGCTAATCAAGGAAATATTTTCATGCAACGTGCACATGCAAATTTACAAGTATAAATACATTCAGAAATAGTTACTAATTTTAACGAAACACCCTACCAAGAAGTGTCTGTTCAGCCCAGTGTGTAGAGAGCAGTACTACAAGATGAAGCAACTATATTCTGCTATTGAACAACAGGTACAAGCAGGGCTTTCTGATCAATAAATCAATAAATAGGCCTCCTGTTAGAGCTAAGTAAAAGGTAAAAACCACCGACTAATAGCTGGAGCATGAGCCAAAAAATAAGAATTTGCCTGCAAGAACCTGAAATTAGAGAAACAGGCCTTGCTTGTCCTGAACGTAATGATCCATCTTATCCCATGAACGATACAATATTTATTATATTTACAATTCTAGTGGGAAAGAAATAGTAATTGTTGATGATATTGAAGAATCTTGAATTTTGCCAATATGTTGCATGTTCTCCCTCTTGAATGGATATCTTTTCAATCTCTTAACAGTTTTTTCTGCTCTGCAATAGTGCTATAGGGCTATTTGATGAATTTTAAATAGTATTCTCCATTTTAGTGTTCTTAGTATATTCTTAAATGCATGTTAGAAGGCACATTTCATTAATTTGTACATAAAAATAAGAGTGCCCATGGTAGTGGGGACAAGGTACATGATGGTGGCCATAATGCTTAATTTTAAACCTCTCCTTGCAAATTTTCCTGTTTCAAAGAATGTGAATCTTCACTGCTACCTTCTTCTGGCAATCTTTTTTCCATCGCTTGATATATTTTGGCTTATCCTTTATTTTGTGTTCCCTCCCTCCTTCTCTGATAGTTCAGTTTAATTTAACAAAGCACATGTCAAAAGTGAGGCTATTTTTAGTAGATTTTTTTTTAAAAAACCAGGAAGTAACAGATTAAAAGCAAAAGCAGCAATTTTGAGACTTTCACACCGCCACCATTTTCCCTCCCCAAACTATCAGAAGCAGTTTGAAAGTAATTGTGATTGTTATCACATCTGTTGGCTTAAAATGCTAAGAACAAGGAACATTTTTTTTGTCTGGCATCAACAAAAATCCCCACGGTCATACTCTAAACAAAAGGAAGAACAGAATGAAAGAAAGAACCAGTAGCCTGCATCCTGTGCAGAAGAGAAAGGGGAACTGATAAAACTCTGGTCAGTGTCATCCCTCCTGATAAAATGTGTGCTACTGAGGTGGAGCTGAAAAGTTGTCGAGCAGCATTTTATAGGAATGCTTTATAGAACCTGAAGCTTACGAACCAGGACAAAGAGTGGGGAGGAATAGTTCCCTCCAATGGAGAAAGAACATGTCTCAAAAATGAAAGCTAATTTTGTAGTAGTTTCAAATATTCTGAAGATGAGCTGGTAATAGGTCAGCTTAGTTCTCCAACACTGAGGTTATAGGATTTCTATTCTTAAACTTAGTCAGAATTCTTATATGGAGATTCCTTTTGATTTATGTGTTTGGATAAGAATTGCTTGGCGGGCTGGAGAAGTGATTAATAGAGAGGCAAAATAGGGATGTGTAACACTTTGGATTCCAAAGGAAAATCTGGAGAGAGAGGCTGTGTGCATGCAGCTTCTGTCAACAATTCAAAGGAAAGGTCCTGGGATTATGCTACAGCTGAGGAGGGTTGTCCTCATTTAGCAATCATTATTGGGACTGGCAACTTGGTTGTTAAGCAAAGTGGTCACTAAGTAAAATTGCAAATGTGTTTGTGCTTTTACTTCAGCTTTCTTTAGCTTTACAGAACTGTGAAGGTTGTAAATGTGAAGATTGATTGCAAAGTTACCTTTTCATCACTGTTATATCTGGTAACAATTATTAATGTAATTGTTTTGAGAAATTGTTTATAGATGCTACATAAGGATCCCAGCGCTCCTCACCCCTTGGAATCCAAAATATTGCACTGCCTGAAAGCATATTTTATTCACTTTCACAGGTTTACTCCATTTTTGTTTTAAAATCCATGTTTCTTATTGTAAGAGTCAAGAACAGAGGTGGTATTCAGCAGGTTCTGACCAATTCTGGAGAACCGGTAGTGGAAATTTTGAGTAGTTCGGAGAACTGGCAAATACCACCTTGGACTGGAGATTTTACGGTATCCTTTCCCTGTCATTTTCTTGACCAGTGGTGGGATTCAAATTTTTATATACCGGTTCTGTGGGCGTAGCTTGGTGGGCACACCAAGCTACGCCCACAGAACCGGTATATAAAAATTTGAATCCCACCACTGGTCAATGAAATTGTTGTAAACAGCAGCCAAAATTTCCCAATGTAGTCTTTCATGTAATGTAATCTTTCCACCGATGTCAGAATCTCACAGGAATTCACAATGGAACAAAGAGAAATCAAGAATATTCCTATTCAGAGTGTTAACATTATGTGAAAGAAAGTACAATTTCTTGAAGGCCAATTTCAATGACAATTTCTAGCTTTTTAAAATCTATCCATCTACATTTTGGATGAGTCTTAAAATTCCTTCTTTTGTTTATTTTTGTACCAATTTTGATAATACTGAAAACATTTCTGAGTAATCATGCATAGACTTCTTCTGTTTTCTGTGTTTCTACTAATTTATTCATTCATTTATTATGTTTATTTCTTGCCTTTTCTCCAAAAGAAATCTAAGAACATTTGCATGAGACTCTTCATTTTGTCCACACAATAGCAGCCCTGCGTGCTAGATTGGAGCGACTGATTCAAAGTCACTCTGTGACTTCCTTGGTTAAGGGGAGACTTAGGGGTCATACCTTAATGACTGCACCACACTGGTTTTCAGACCTCCTATCTTATTTCCCCCCCACCTCCATCCTGTGAGTCAGAGTGAAAGCAGAAGCTGGTGAATATTACATAGGGTGAAGCCAAGCAGAGCCAGAAGAGCTATTTAAAACTTATCTTGGTTTTGCAGTTCTCCTTGTCTTTTAAGCAGCCCCTTTTGCTCTGATTAAGATCTTGTGATATAAAGGAATTTCCTAAAGGGGAAAACCTAGTGAATTGTTGACCTGTAATATTGGTGATTGCATTTTTTATAATAACATGGGAATCAGAATAGAGCTGGAAGGGCTAGTCCAACCCCTGCTCAAGCAGGAGACCCTATACAATTTGAGACAAGTGGCTTCCCTGTCTCTTCTTAAAAACCTCTAGTGATAAACACACACAACCTCTGAAGGCAAACTGTTACACTTGCTAATTAGCGTTATGAGGTTTCTCCTTAATTCAGGCTGCTTCTCTTCTTGGTTAGTTTCCATCCATTGTTTCTTGTCTTGCCTTCTGGTGCTTTGGAAAATAAGTTGACTCTCTCTTCTTTGTGGCAGCCCCTCAAATACTGGAATATTGCTGTCATGTCACCCCAGTCCTTTCCTCTAGACTAGTCATACCCAGTTCCGCAACCGTTTTAGTCTCCAGGCCTTTAATCATCTTAGTTGTTCTTCTCTGCACTTTTTCCAAAGTCTCAACATCTTTTTTGTTAATGTGGTAGCCAAAACTGGATGCAGTATTCCAGGTATGGTCTTAGTAAGACTTTATAAAGTGGTACTAATGCTTTACGTGATATTGATTCTATGCCTTTGTTTATACAACCAAGGGTTGTATTAGCTTTTTTGGTTGCTCCTGCATACTCCTCTCAACTACAAACCATGAGACAGTAAAAGAGAATTGTGATTGTAGCAGTAGAAGGAAAATATACAGTATTTTTCCTGAAAATTTGTTAATTCTGAACTTTTTAAAGATAATCTGTCAGAAGGGATTCAGCCAAATTCTGGATTTAAGGATGAAGCACTGTTCATTCAGTTAGCAATTGAAGCATTGTTAGCAAAAAAAAAAACACCTGTTTCCCTTTATGGCTGATGCTACTTTTGATTCACAATATAGTTTTATAGCCTGAAGCAAAAATGAATGACAGATTATGAGAATACTAGTGTGAGCAACAAGCAGAATTTTTACAACAATGACATTTCCAGTCTGTATACCTCCTAGGGAGATTTTATTTTACATAAAAATAAAGGGAAACAGTTTTTTATGTACCACTAAAATATCTATAAAGTATGCATAGAAATCTTGCAGATATTTTACATTTCATGGTCTTTGAGATTTTCTGCTTACTTTTTTCACTGTCTTGGAATTTTTGGATATCTTTAGGTCTTTATATTTCTCCAGGTAAATATATATCTAATGAACACTACAGTAATCCATAAAAGTTTATGTTGCATAAAAAATGAAGACAAATGAATTTTTCTTTCCTTTCAGTGCAATGAAGTGCACTGCCTTATGCCACTGCTTCATTAGCTGAACTGGTTCCTGGGTATAATTCAAGATGGTGGTTATTAAGACCTTCATTCTTGAGGGACACCTTGTTTCTGAATGTTTCTACTTGTTAGGTAAGGTTAGGTTGAGTTGGCATGCTTTGGGTCCCACTGACATTTTCTAGAACCCAGAAAGCACCCCTTTTTTGATGTAGTGCCCTCTAGAATGACATTGCCCCAGGAGACGCATATAATTCCCATCCCAATGACATTCAAGAAACTATTAAAACTTGGTTGTTCTCCCAGCCTTGGGATAAGATGGTTGTGGAATTGCTATGGTTTTGATTCTTTTGGTATTGAACTAACTTCCAGGTTGGTTGTGGTTTCTTCTAATTGTTTTGTTTTTTTTCCTCTTTTAATCATAAGTTGCCCAGGGTTGTTAAGGCATTGGGTGGACTCCAAATCAAATGAAATAAAAAATAAACATGTAATAATAAAGTATTCTGAATCTCCTACCAATTACAGCCATTCCTGGATTAAGTTATCATGAGCGAGAAGAAAAAAAAGCTTTTCTTCCATATCACACAATTTATATGCATTCTATCATGTCTCTCATCTTAACTGTTTTTTCAGCTGAAAAATCTCTCCATAAGCTTTTTCTTATGGGGTTCTACTCTTACTTTGATTATTTGTGTAGCCCCTTTTCTCCATCTTTTCCAATTATGTATATAGCACCATTTTTAAGGACAATGATTAATACCGTATACAGTGTGGACTTCAAAGAGTAATTATCCTAGACATTACAATGTTGGCCATTTTATATTCCTTGAAATTTGTCAGTGCAAAAGATTGGGCATCCGTTTAGAATCTTGAGATGCTCTTGTTCAGGTACTGTTTATTCCAGTCTTTTACATGTCTTAATTATTTTGACAGACATCGGGTTGTAGAAAGAAGTTAATGGAAAAGATCAAAAGGTATTATATAAGTGATGTCTGGTAGTTTTCTAGAGAATTTTGTTTATGCAGTAAAGTACATTTTCTTTTTCTCGTAATTTTTGAACAAGGGTGTTCAGCCTGTGAATAAACCCTTTATCCTTTTGCATGGTAATTGCTATATATTGCCTGTGTTATGACAGCAAGAAATATGACAGCTTAATCTGCCCTGATAGGTTTGTAAACTCTTCACACTCCACGACTGAAGAAGGCAGCTTTTGAAAGAGCTGAGGCACTTTAAGGACATCAGCTTCACCAGCAGGGTGTAAACTCTTGGATGCATATTTAGGAATCCAAATAAGCAGCTGCATTCATTCTTAGAAGTGTTGAACAGGTCTGAAAAATCCATGAGGAAGCTTATTCATTGTAGGAATTTTCTTATTACAAATTATGATTGCCACCCCTAAATCTCAAGTCTTCCCTGACTTAACATTCTCCAAACACTTTCTCAGGTCCGTACAAGGAACGGCTGTGGAGTTTGAGAGTAAGGGGGACTTATAATCTATTACATTAGTGAGCTTTGGTGCGTGAAAGCTTGGTGCAAGGTATATGATTTAGTAGAAATAGAAAACTTATGAGAGGTATCCCAAATGGCAAGAAATCCAACTGCTTGCCCAGAATGTTAGAAATTAATGTTTGGATTATATGTATAGACATTACATGTGTAGAAAAAGCATGAGGAAGATTTGATTTCTATCTCAAATACCATTTCTCTTGTGAACTTGCTAAGCCACCGAGTCTCATCCTCTATCACTCATTTATCATATGACCAAAGTAATCTAGACTTTTTTAATGTAAAATTTAACTCTGAAGTATCCAATGATAGGCAAAACATTGACTGCAATATGAAGAAAATTATTAGGGAGAAAATAATCAGCAAGTTGTTCTGCATCATCTCTCTTTCTGGACTTTTTAAAAAGAATTTTCAAATACGAATAAGTATAAGAATAAGTATATCATCTTATTCTTTTATCATGGGCCTCGTGAATTATACTTATGTCACATGCCAGAGCTTTTGGTCACCTGCCCAGAGATGATACAGAAACAAGAAATGAATAGGGTTTTTTTTAATTCCCTACATGACAGATATTACTATAGAGGGAAGTAAGATTGTTACTTGACTTTGATCTGAAATTCTTTCCCCCCCGCTCTTCCTTTTAAAATGAAAGTAAGTGATTAAAGGAGGGTTATAGTTTTGGGATTTTGGATTAGTCTCAGAGAATTGAAGGTTCAAATTCACTCTCAGTCACAGAAACTCCTTGAATGGCTGGGCCACTCACTCTCTTTGAGCCCAGCCTACCTCACAAGATTATTGTTGTGGGGAAAAAAATGGAAGGAGAAAGTGCTATGCATACTGTTAGGAATGATAGTCACCTAACAGTTGGGTTGGCAATATATAAACCAGGATAGTCATTTAATACTGTTGTATCTATAAGAGAATGTTGTAATTGTGATTGGCAGAGGTTCCTCTAACGGCCATAAGATGGAGCCAGAAACCTGGTTTGTTCTTTTTTGCACTTTCTTTGCTTTCCTTTTGCTTTTTGCCTGATCGTCATTCTGCTTGAATTGCTGTGAGTCTTGCAACTATTCGCAAGCTCCATTTACTGAACTTTGTTTATGATACTGGTAAAGAAAAGGACTTCATTTTTGGATTATCCCTGGACTGATTATTTTGAATACTAACTGCTTTAACTGCATATGATTTGGATTGTTTGTTGGACTTTGTTTACCCATTTACAGGAAGTAAAACTTACATTTTACTATTCAGTGTATCTGTGTCCTGGTTGTGTGTTATTCATCACCACTCTCACTATGTTTCCCTGAGTGCACTCATTCTCCTAATGGGGAATACCTCAACATATACTATCCTAAACTCTTTGACAAAAGGCAAATTTAAATCTAACAAATAAATACAATTTCTTACAAAAGGAACAAAGATATAATAGTAAATGAAAAGTATGTGTTAATTAAAAAAGCAAAAACAAATTAGCAAGTTATGCTATCATAAAATAGGACCAGTTTTTGGAAGAGAAATTTATATATATTATTTATATAAATGTGCCCTTTCAAAGCTGTTTGTGGAGTCATTTTTGCACCAGCATTTGCACTTTTTAAGTTTTTATGATGCTGCTTGTAACTTGAAAGGTACACAGAGAAATACATGCTGCTTATGCTCAATTCCTCCCATTAATATTAATGAATAATCACTTGCTTAAAAACTACAAGCTTGAAAATGAACGCAAAAAACATATGATCAATCATATGTACATCTTTTTGTACATATTTCTGTTTTGCCTTTTTCTCCTTAATTTGAAAACTGATGCAACAAAGGCTCAGGAAAGTGAGAAAAGGAATACAAGTGTTTTTGTATTTTAACATTTGGGAAATATTGGTGAAAACATATTGTAATTTGTTGTATCAGTTTCAAAAGCAATAACTTCCTTCAGGTTGCTAATTGAGAGTTCTGGGAATTGAAGATCTAACACATCCAGAGCTGGGAAGGCTGAACTATAAGTAAAAAAATATATGCAAAAAACAGGTTGTAAGTCATTTATTCTACTAGACTTATTATAGAAAGTTCTTAATGTTGAGAGATTTGTTGCTGTTACATAAGTTTTAATCCCTTGTGCCAGTGATTGAAAGCTAGCATTTAATGCTAAATCCATGAGCTTCAACTCTTCTGTTTTCTTCTTAGGGCTTTAGGTATCCCTAGCAAACTTTGACACATCCCAAACATCAGCCATGGCATCTCGCATTGGTTTACGGATGCAGCTTATGCGAGAGCAAGTACAACAGGAGGAACAACGGGAGCGTCTGCAGCAGCAGCAAGTGATGCAGTACATGCAGCAACAGCAACAAATGCCAATGGCTTCAACCCCAGCCATCAACACACCAGTTCATTTCCAATCACCACCATCTGTCCCAGGAGAAGTCTTAAAGGTACAGTTGTATGAATAAAACTTTGTTTAATGGAGAATGAGGGAGACAAATAGAATATCTGTTAAAACTATTACGTTGCAAGAAATGGCTGGCTGGCTGGCTTGTTTATTGTTTATTTATTTATTAAATTTATATGCCTCCATCTCACTATTGAGTCTTGGTGGCTTCCAATATATCAACTGGAAAAATACATTGAAAAGTCAGCAAGTCCCTTCATTTGAATTAAGCAATTGTATATACTTAAATGGAGAAAGAGGGAGACAATCTATGTAGAATTTTTCTTTCAAATGGTTTTGCCTTAGTATGCTCAGAAAAACACATGTGATTAGCTACTAATAAGCAATATTTTTCCAACTGAGGTATTGGATTCCTATAGTTTTTTCTTGAAGCATCCTACCAAATTTTATCCCTTGCTATAGTTTTGTAAAAAGTTTGAAGTGGTTTCATCATTATAAGGCAATTTATTATTAATTCTCTATGTACAATTGACTTTATTTAGTCAATGATTTAGTCCAATAACTTTTTATATATAATGAGATTTATTCTTCAAAAGCAAGTGAATTCCTTTAGTTTAGTTTGGCTTATTATTATACAAGTGGTTATTGACTTATGATTGTAATTGGGTTTGTAATTACAGTTATAAATCATTGCAGTTATAAGTCAAGACTAAATCTTAGAGTTACAATCCTTTTTTACAACAGTTGTTTTTTTAAAATATATTTTTATTAATTTTCTTTTTTTTTCACAGTAAAACATTATGGTATCAACAACGTTCTTGGCATCTATACAAGATTTTGATTTAAATATCATAATACATTATATTGTGTTTATCTGCTATTAAATAATATCTTTAGCTATAATTACTATTCTTATATCTTTATATAGTTTACAAAATTTTATTTTACTTTCTTAAGGGTTGTTTCAATTAACATTTTTGTCTCACTTCTTGGTTCTGTTTGTTAGCCATTTATACCAATTGTTCCAAATTGTAAAGAATTCAGAGTCATCTTTTTCTTTCAATTTAATTGTTAGCATATTCATCTCAGCACTTTCTGTTACTTTGTATATTATTAGTTCTTCATTGGGGGTATTTGGTGTTTTTCATACCTGCGCAAAGGCTATTCTGACGGCTGTTATAATATGTAACACTAGATATTTTACTTCTTTTGGTAGTCTTTCTTTAATTATTCCTAATAGGAAGGATTCTGGTCTGAGCTCAATCTGATAGCCAGTGATCTCTTTTAACCAATTTTTAATTTGAATCCAGTATGTCCTGGCCTCGGGGCAAATGTGATAAAATGTACCATCAACTTTTTTTGCACTTCCAACATTTAGGACTCTAATTGGAGTAGATTTTTGCCAATCTTGTTGGGGCTATAAAACTATAAAACATTTTATATGTTTTCTTTGTATGCTGCAGATACCGTTAATTTATAATTTATATTCCATATTTTTTCCCATTCCTCTAATTCTATAGTGTATCCAATATTCTGTGCCCATGCAATCATTGTACTTTTGACTATTTCCTCTTCCATTTTAAAATCTAATAAATATTTATATATTTTAGTTATAAGCTTGTGTTCCGGTCCCATTAATATTTTATCTGATTGGTTCTGCCCTTTGTCAAATCCAAAATCTTTTGAGTCTTTTTTATATTATATTTGAATTTGCAAATATGGCCACCAATCGATTATAATTCCATTTTTCTTCAGTTCTTGGTTTGATTTTAATTTCCCTTGACTATCTAATAGTTCTTCATAGCTTACCAAAAAGAATATAGTGTGTATTATAAGAATGTACCATAAGAATTTGATTGGAAGTTATGTATTATGTATTAAATTGAAGGTCATAACCTTAAGGTATATATTGAAGTTTAAATAAGAGTTGAATGGATGTAATTAAAAGATATAAAGGTGTCATACTCCAATTAGTAACTACAGGAGAAAATTTGTTTAATGAGAAAAGATAATATGAAATTGAAACAGAACAGACAAAAGTATAAATATAATGATTTGAATTGAAATGAGATAATCAAAATAAAATTGAGAAAATTAAAAGAGGGGAAAAACTATATAGAAAATGTAGAATAGTATAAGATATGGAATAGAACACAAAAATGAGCATGAAATTGAGTTTGTGTCTGTATAAAGAAGTTCAACCCGGGACCATGCTATTTAAAAAAAAGATGTTTTACTTGTATTTTGTATGTGTGAAAACCCAAATAAAACTTTATTAATACAACACACACACACACACACACACACACACACACACACACACACACATATATATATATATATATATATATATGGTGTTCGGCTTGGTTCGGTATTTTCCCACGTCATTGTAGTTCTTTTAAAGTTGTAGCAACGTTTCAGCAGAATCTCATCTGCCATCATCAGGCTTCTGTATTGTGTCCGTCTGTGGGTCAGACTTTTACAGTGGTTTCAGATTTAAATTTGGGGCAGCCTATTGCTGTGCCAGAATGGTTTTTTCTTCATCCTGATTGGTTGGGAGTCTTGGTCTGTGTTTATTGGTCTCGGAGTTTGCTGTGTTCTGCTTGATGGGTGTCTCTGATATCTTCTGTCTGTTTTTTGACAGAAACTTAAGAAAACATATATATATATATATATATGGATCTTTGGTTATTTGGTTATCCACATACAAATACCCGAGAACCTCAGAAAACATTATATATTTATATATATATATATATATATGTGGATCAGCCCGCAGTAAGATTCAAGTATCTAGCACGTTGGCGAGGTCCCACCGCCATCTTCAGGCTGGTGCTGGCTTAGTGCCAGTGCAAGCCTGCTTGCACTGGCACTAAGCCGAAGCACCAGCCTGAAGATGGCGAGTGGGACTCGCCAAACGCGTCCCAGATACTTTGAATCTACGCGGAGAAACCCGAATAACCAAAGATCCACATACAAATACCCATGAACCTCAGAAAACATATATATATATATATATATATATATATATATATATATATATATATATATATATATATATATATATATATATATATATATATATATATAAACAATCCATATATATATATATATATAAACAATATATATATATATATATATATATATATATATATATATATATATATATATATATATATATATATATATATATATATATATATAAACAATCCATCCATTTTCCTCCTCATAGAATGATAAGGCTTGAAGGAGTTTCAAAGGCTTCCTAGCTCAACTCCTTCCCATGTCGGAAATCCTTATTCCACCCCGGGCAAATAGTTGTTCAATCTTTGAATATCAATTCATAATAGGATGTTATTTCCAGGGGGATTTTGAATCCAATTAGATTGCAAAGAATAAAAAATCTAACAAATCTCAAACAAATGTTTATTATGGCAAGGTTTACCTATGTGGGCAGGATTTTTGTTCTTTCTGACTCTGGAATGTATTTGGTTGTTTAGGGTGAGATATCAGGGGTCTGATAGTTATGTAAGCAATATAGGTCTCTGACTTCTAGCAATCTGCAATCTATACATGATATGAAAAATCAAGGTAAGGAGAAATGAGGCTGGGTGCAATTTTAACAGTTTTAAAAATGACTCATACCCAATTAGAGGCTTATTAGAGGATGATAACAAAGATCTGTGACATTCATTTGTATAGCTGAACTCACAGTCACTCATGTCTCAATCACCTCTCAACAGAATTACAGCAATAGACTCTACATGGGGCCGCCCTTGAAGAGTATTTGGAATGTGACAGTGTGGGCAGATATGGATACTGGTTGTTCAGCAGATATGACACCTCTGCTCTGTGAGCTGCATTGACTACCAGTATGCTCCAGGTGCACTTCAAGGTGCTGATGGTTACCTTGAAAGCTCTTCATGACTATTTATGGGGCCATCTCTTCCCAATTATGCCTCGCCATCCTGTTAATTCCAACAGCAGAGGCATGTTCTGGATCTCCTGTGAGAGAGCAACCTTTTGTGTCCTAGCACCTGCCCTGGAACCATTCCACTCCAGAAATCAAACTTTTGAAGAAATGAAAATCTGGCACTGCCATCAGGTTTGGGGCTCTGATATTATGGATAACTTATTTTGTGGAGTTTTTTTTTTAGTATGAACACAGCCTATTTCTTTCTGAAGACGATATTTCTTTGAAAATTATGTTTACCTTTATGTGATAGCTCTTCTATTTCTCCAATACTTTTTAGGTTCAGTCCTTCTTAGAGAATCCTACCACGTACCATATCCAAAGGTCTCGAGACAAGAAGGTCCAAGAATATCTGTCTGAAACTTATGGGAACAAGTTTGCACCACTACTTGGTGCTCCTTCTCCCAAGCCGCCTCCTTCAGCCTCCCCTGGGGTGAGACCAGTTCATGCCATGCCTTCTTCTGCAGGCAACAGCACTCCAAACAGTCCAATGGCAATGCTTAATATCAGCTCCAATCCAGAGAGAGAGGTTTGTAAGTTCCTCGGGGGACACAGGAATTGTTGAAGAGGTTGGGTTAAAACTGTGGTTAGGAAGAACTCAAGTTCTTTACACTCATCCTGTAATCTGAAGTGGAAAAGTCCAGCTGTAACTAAACCTCATGATACTCTGATTATGTAATTGGGGGGGGGGAAGCTACATAATGAAAGGTGGTGTTTTGCATCACCCTTCTGTTGCAGAAAACTATTAGAGAGAACTTGGAAGTTGGGTGATTCAGCTGAAGCCTTAGTCAGATAAAGTTGCTCAAACCACCACAACAAATCTACTCTGATTTGGACCCTGACTTAGCAAGTCCATCAGAGATGCCTGGAGGCTGTTTTTAAGGGTGAGCAGCCCCGAGTCTGATGGAATCAAGTGTTATATATTCAAAATCAATCAATCAATCAATCAACCAATCAAACAAACTTACTTTTCCCATGTCTGAATTTATAGACATTTTTGAAAATCCCTTCAAAATGCATTGAAAAATCTATATCTGATAGCCTTTTTGTCTCTGTTTTAGATAGATGATGTCATTGAAGATATCATGCAGCTGACAACTACTGTGGGATGCCTTAATCCAGAAATTCATATGCCCAATACTGTGAGTATGCCTTTTAAAAAAACCAAAATTTCTTGTTTCTAGGCAAAAAAGTGTTCCTGGGAGAAGGAATAAAACAACTGAAATAAAGTGGTTGCATCTATCCTTCCTTTCTTTCCAAATAATTAATTTGGAGTCACTGTTTTGTAGGACACCAATAATACTATTTATGAATGCAAACATTTTAAAATAGTAAAAACTATTTTCATAACATTGTTAGATGACAAACATGCAATGTAAATATTTGAGCCCCTTGCATATAATGAATGGGAGATACATGGTTGGGAAGAGTGGTGAAGTGCGAAAAGCCACAGGATATTCCTGTAGAGAATCAGGTCCTCTATTGGCTGGTACTTTCTCATCCTCTTATTTTCTGTGTTAAAATAAATGTGCATTTGTCTCCCTTCCTTTGTTTTTCAGTTGCCTCTGTCCAGCAGCCATATGAATGTCTATAACAGTGACCTCCAGATGACTCCTTCTGTGGTGGGCATTACCAGCAGCTCCTGCCCTGCTGATCTCACTCAAAAGAAAGAGCTTACAGGTAACATGGCCAGTGTGCATATGCCCGAGTGGTCAGGGTAATTTTTAGTGCTTGCTTTATCCCAACTGTAGGTCAGCAGTGAATCTATTTATACACATGCATGCATGTGTTTATAAAATGAAACTTGTTCTGGTTGGCCCACTGCTTTTCATAACAGCTTGTTGTGTTATCTTTAGATGCCGAGAGCCGTGCCTTGGCTAAGGAACGCCAGAAGAAGGACAATCATAATCTAAGTAAGACGAGGCTGGTAAAACCATGTGGCTGAAAGGCATTCTGCTATATCTCATTAGCCCTTTTGTTGATCTAATTGTGGTCAATGATTTAGAAACAGTATTTTTATGTGCAAGCAATAAGTATGTTCCATTTATTATTCTGGTGCAGAGAGTGTAAAGAGATCAACTACACTCAATGGTCATTGAATGCACATGGAGCTGATTTACTATCCTCTGCAAAACCATGTTTTCATATAACTAATTTTATCATTTAATTTGCTTCACTATCTGATTGATTCATAGATTCCCCCCCCCCCTCTTAAAATGTCCTTTTTGGTTTTGTTTTCCTTCAGGGGAAAGGAGGGGAGAAGTTTTTATGTAATATATGAATTCATGTAATAGTGCTGCCTGGTCAGGAAAAATGCAGTCACATATGATTTTATTAAATTTAATTTTAAGAACCATCCTCTTGTTTGAGGATAATATGATTACAAATGGTTGAAAATCATAAAAAAACAAACAAACCCTGTATTATGTTGCTGCCCTTGGATCAAATAAAGAACCCTTCCTTTCCTTTCTGGGCATGTGTGCGGAAGTGACCTAACCTCTGCGGTGATTCCTTATTATATTACCAGCCAGTAATAAAAGATTACAGCAAAAATCCTACTTGGTTTTGCTTTAGAAGAAATATATCTGGCTGTTTATTATGATGCTTTTGTAATATTTGGTATTTACAAAGTTACCAGCAGATCAAAAATGAGCACAATTAGTATAGATGTTCTAGTCAGGATTCAGAAAAGCTATTTTATGCACATATCCAGAAATTACATATCTCAAAGTACTTCCATTCCTTTTGCTAATACTTGGCCTCCCCCTACCCCATTCACTTGCGCTCCCCTATTATAATCAAAACTCTTTCTTTTTGTACTGGAGTTCATGTTATACTTACACGCTTATCTGTTCATGTACACCCAAATGAGCACATAGGATGCACCCTAATGAGTATTAGAAAGAGCAAAAAGCCAAAGAGCATTGCAATTCTATTGTTTAGATGATTCAGTATGCTGCTGCTTGCTTCTTTTTAAGGTTTTGTTTGTTTTCTCTTTTTTGACTCAAGCTGCCATCCTTCAGAGGTTGGTAAAATGAGGACCCAGATTGTTGGGGGCAATATGCTGACTCTGTAAATTGCTTAGAGGGGGCTTTAAAGCACTGTAAAGCATTATATAAGTCTAAATGCTATTGCCATTGCTATTATATATTGCTCAAAGGGCCAGAGAATTTTGGGAGAAATTTAAAGCAACGAGGTTCAAAATGAAATTATGGTTCAAAAATGTAAGAGGTTCAAAATGAAATTATGGAGAAAACTGATTAAAAAGTGATTAAAATAAGTGAAATGTTGAAAAAGTGGTTGATACAGGCAAGTTTTTCTAAGTTATTTGATTAATCATGGAATATACATTTTTAACATGGAAAATAGGGTAAATTTTCCCCAAGTTAAAGTTTAATTACTTGAAAAAAGTTAAAACAAGCCATAATTTGCTTATAAGAAATCCACATTAGGAACAAAGTCACAAAATATTTCATTTATAAAAATTAGGGCGAAGAATTTATTTTGGCAGGAACAAAAAAAAATGGAGTTGTTCTATATGTTAAGCCCCAATTAATAATTCTAATTAGTGGGGAAGGAAATTGCATTACAAGGACTTAAACTTTTGTTCTGGGGCTTTATGTGTCAAACAAAAATAAAGAGAATTTTTATAAACAACATATGGAACAATTGATAAACTTTTCATATGAAAAGTGGTCATTGATAGACTATTGGAATTGCGTGGTTTCTCCATAGTTATAAAGAAAATCGGAGAAGAAAATAAAAAATACTCAAAATTACCAAAGACTTTCAATTTAATGGACAATTTAGCTTTGGTTGACATATGGAGACAAAAAAAGGGCAAATCTAGTGATTACACTTATTTTTCAAAAAGATACTACTATTCTTGTTTTCAAAAATAGATATATGAATTTTGAAAAATCTGGTCATCAGTACCTCTAAAGGATTCTATTAAAGACTTTTTCAAATCACAATCCAGTGAATTTGATTCTCAAAAGAAAACACACCTTTTAGATGGATATTAAATGAAATATTACAGAAAGACTGGATAGTGAAAGACTATTAAAAGAAAAGAACATTGAAAAGAAAAGAAAATTTCTATTAAAAGAAAATAATGTTTTTTTTGAAAACAACTTAAACAAAGGCACAGACTTAAGAACAATTTGGGGTACAAGAAAAGCTATTATTACAGAGTATTTTATACAATCCAGGTGTGAATTGGGGGGGGGGGAAGGAACAAAAGAAAATATAGGTTATTTTTTACAAGAGATTAACAGAAAGGATGAATCAAAGAAATATATGTATCACAAACAATATGATTTTAATAAGAAGGCTGATTGGAATTAGTGCTATTTACCCAGAATAAGTGTTTTCATGGTTCCATATATATAACCCTATATAACCCTAACCACCATAGTTTGGATCCATTGCAATTTCTGTATTGCCTTGCATTCTCATAGGAAGCGCAATGCAGTAATCCAATACAGGAATTGGATTATAATAGTCAGATAAGATCTGTCCAGCAAAGGAAATAATACGTTGTATTGGAACTGCTTTGTTGTGTGAGCATCCGGATGGATTGACTGTTGTTCCTGTATTGGTTTAATACAAAAGGAGGAATTTAGGAATAATTGGGGTAATGCAAAAGGAGGAACTTAGAATTTTCTAAGGATGTTCATCAGTAAAGGCCCGGCCCTTCAAAACGGAGTTGTTCTCCTTCTGTCATTGGTTGCCCATGGCTCAAATATTTTATATCTTTCTTAAAATAAGCAATTTCTGGTTATTTATTTCACCTTCTTTATACTTGTTTTTTGATGAACAAAGTTGATACTTTTATAATGTTTAATATCTCATACAGGATTTTTTTTCTTTCTGTTCTAAGTTGAAAGAAGACGGAGATTCAACATTAATGATCGTATTAAGGAATTAGGGATGCTGATTCCAAAAGCAAGTGATCTGTAAGTTCTAGTCAATGGTCCATATTTTCCTGTTGCCTCTTAAAGAGAGACAAGAATCCAAATTGAGAAATAGGCAACCAGAGTAAAAGTTGGATGGGAAATTATTTTCCCATGTCTGTTGTGTTGAAAACTATATTTTATATCTGCCTTTTAAAAAACACACCAAACACCTTCAAATTTCAAATGAAAAATTCTCCAAATAAAATCCCTACCTTTTTATATGTGTGTAACATGCTTTAATTATGTTGGGTTGGCCACCATCTTAACTTTTTTTATTGTCCCTGTCAATACCTCTGGGGGATAATATAAGCGGGAAGGCTGACCTTCTACCCTGCACCTATTCTTTCTTCCAGGCAAAAAAAAAATCCCTGCAGCATCCTGTTTCTAAAGCTGTTTTACTCCAGTAGGCTCTGTACGAATAGCTGCAGTTGGAGAGAAACAAAATGCAAAGAGAAGCCATTTTGAAGGAAACCACAAGATCTGGCTAATCTGTTTTTCCCTCATGCCTGCACGCCCTATGATTTGATTTTTTTTTTTCATTTTGTAGTGAGGTATAAGCCTACATTTGCACTGAGTATAGATAGAATGAGTGCTGTAAAATGCCAAAATAGCACCAAGGGAGCAAGACCGTATAAGAATAGCATCAGAAAGGAGCTCCAGTGTTGTGCTCCCTTAAATAGCCATTGGCTGAGTGAGGAGTGAAAGCTGCTCCTTCATATTTCACACACCAGAGCTCTTTGCTATGGAAAGCTTATAAACAAACAAACACAACAGACTACATTCAGATTTCAACAAGAGGGTATGGTGGTTTGACATTGAAATGAGACACAGGGAACTGTCTCTGAGAAAAATGCCAACCCTGAGAGAACTCAGGTAGCAGTATTTATTGAGAAAAAACACAAGCAAAATATACAGTATGCATATTCAGAAAACAATGACCTCAACAGGAGATTACTTCACCAGCATGAGAACACACAATCTTGGAAAGTCCCAGATGTTACCTTGCTAGGGTGAGATCATATAGCCACGGAAAGTCTCATGGGAAAGTTTGGAAAGTCCCATGAGAAAGCACAACTGTGTATTTTGTACCTTGAACTTTCACCCATTTTCCTATTCCTTCTAAACTGGCAGAATCAAAACAGAATGAGGCACTCTGAGCAAAGATACTCCTACCCCACCAAGAATGCCCACATCTTCCTAGACTTACTGCTAGTTATACAAAGGCCTTACAGAAAATGATAAAATAATCAATAGGTTATATTACCACATTCCCTCCTTTTTTATTTATTCAAAGATAGGGGGTGTTTTAGTGGCATAGTACACAGTTCCTCATGACCTGATCCCTCACGCCGGAAGACTGAGGTACACATTTGTAATAGATTAGGAATACATTGAATAAAACAACATAATAAGATACATATAGCAATAATAATAACAACCCCTTGCAATAAGGAGCGAAACCATGATCCATCAGGAAGCCAGGACCACAGACTGTCCCAGAATGATGCATTAAACCCATCAGCTCCAGATTGATGCTGAGCAATACGATCTTCCATGTCCTGAACAGTTTTTGTAATGTTTGGCTCATAATTATGTATAAAAACACAACAATGTGAATGAATTAAAGCACAAACTCCTCCTTGAGCAGCTAACATAATATCTAAAGCATATCGATTTTGCAAAGTAACTGTACGAATTTCAGACATTTCTACATTAATCATCTTAATATTCTTTATAGTATCATTAAACATAGCAACAGTAAAATTATTTAAAATATGAATATCCCTATAGTTCATAGCAATTCCCAAAGGTGGGATGAGACCTCGAGAAATTTGTGTCCATAGATTACCTCCCATGGTTAGACCGAATCCAATTCCCGGACGATTTCGGATCCGAACCTCAGGAGGTAATGTATCTAACTTATAGATAACCGGAATGACAAACCCCAAAGTACATGTCCCTGACCAATTTGCAGGGATTTGTCGATATGCCCACAGTCCACATAAAAACCAAAACCCTTCCAGCTGTACATAACCTTTTTGACTTGCCGCTTGCATCAGCTGTTTCATGTCTAGATATTGATACTGGCCAAATGCGTCAGACTCATTTTCCCATTTACCCAAGTTATGTTGTTCTCTGAACCATTTGTCCATTTAATAGTGTAATTGCAGACACTATGATTCCCCAAGAATTGTGAGTTTGTAATGTTTTGGAAACATAAATGTGCTGGAGACTGCAGTGCAGTCTTCACCTTGACCGTGAAGTTCATGGCATATGAAATGTTATGCTTTCCGGTCTGCAAAGTAGACCGATTAAATGGAACTCCATGTAGAGTCAGTCCTTCTCCCACTCTCCCAGGAAGGTGCATACACAACCAACAATTGGTGATGTTCAAGTTTTTGGCAGTTGTGCGCAAATCTTTAATGTAATTATTATCGGTCCACAAATCATCGCCCAAATCTCCGGCACGCTGAACATGCTGTCGCTGCTCTCTCCGCACCCGAGCAGCCCAGGACAGATTAGGCAGAATCAGCAGGATCAGAAACCACAGATACGCCATCCTGCTCCTCCGAAACTTCCTTCACAGGTGCTCTGCGAATGATCAGGTCGAACACACCGACCAGGAACCCAACAAATTTGACCAAGATGTTCAACTGCTGCATAACCACGTCCCCACGTTATCAGCTCAGCAGGAACCCATGCCGGATCCGGAAGGAACCGCACCAACACCCGAGGTCTCACCGCATCTGTAGAAGGAGAAGAAAATGCCTGCTGGCCGCGCCGCAGGGGGTTACCAGACAAATTTAAAAAATTTAAAGTATATAAAGCTAGATTTAATTGATCTTGAATCGCCGGAAGCCCCAGGAGCTTCCCTCCTTTTTATTTAATTTAGTCAACATGGTCTTGAGCGTGGAATTATGACGTTCTACAATAGCCTGCCCAGTAGAATTGTATGGAATGCCAAATTTATGTTCCACAGACCATTGTTTGCAAAACTGATCAAAACCGGTGCTCCGATAAGCGCACCATTATCAGTTTTAAAGTTTTAGGTGTTCCAGCAACTGAAAAAGTCTTAATGCAATGATTGATGACATGTTTAACCATCTCACCTCTTTGAGGGGTAGCCATTAAAAATCCTGAGTAAGTATCCACAGTCACATGTATATATTTCCAGGGCGCAAATGGCGGATATTGAGTAACATCCATTTGCCAAATCATTGAAGGTTTCAACCCTCTGGGGTTAACTCCCATAGGGATATTCGTGCCCTGCTTTGAACAAGTTGGACATTGTTGAATTATGGCAGCAGCTTCTGCAGTAGTAAGTTTAAATTGCTGTGCCAATGCTTTAACGTTTTGATGAAAATAACTATGACTGTCCCATGGCTGGACAGTGAGAACTGAAGTTACAGCACTGTCAGCTTTGGCATTACCTTGTGATAAAATTCCAGGCAAATTACTATGACTACGAATATGAGCAACAAAACACACATTCACACGCTGCTCCAAACATCCTTGTAACAACAAAAGCAATCTTAAAATATCAGGTGATATTCCAGGAGACAAATAAGAACCTGCTACAAAGGGTAACAAATTATACACATACAATGAATCCACTATTAAATTAAAATCCTGATTGTGAAAATTTTGAAAAGTTAAAACTACAGCAGCAAGTTCTGCCTGCTGGGCAGACTTCTGCTCTGAAGTCACTTTTGTATGCCAAATTCCAGATTTATCTTTCCAAACACAAGCACCAAAAACTTTCCCTCCATCAGTAAAAACTGTAGGAGCATCTGATATGCCCAATGGTATCCTTTCTTACATTTTGGGCACACTGATTTAGGACCGAACACCCTGTCCCATTGATCTCTTATTCTGCTGATTTTGACCCTCCAGGAGCCCGACATTGCGCTTTAAAATGTCCAGGCTTCCCACAATTGAAACAATTCCCTTTTGAGCATGTCCTGTTTGTAAAGCCAGAGCTAAAGTTTCCATGTTAAAAGACTGACTCCCTACCTTTCTACATGCATTAATCAAATCTGCGATTTCTCTCTCTCCACTTGCTACCAGTGGATTTAAAATCTTTTGCAATCTGTGTTAGCTTGTTCTACTGCTAACTTAAAAAGCAACTCTTTCTGGGCGAATTGATTATCAATTTGTCTTTCAATAGCCAATTTCAGTCTGCTAATGAAATTTTCATAGGGTTCATTGTTCCCTTGTTTGATGTTAGTAAAGGTCTTCTCACCACCTTCGCCATCAGGGAGAGACCCTATGGCTTGAAAAATTATTTGTGGGAGAAGAATGAACCCTTCCTCAGGCATACCATCTCTCTGTTGTTCCACTGTTGTAAAATTACCAGCTCCATAAAGCTGATCTGGGGTAACATTTGCTGTTCCCTCTGGACTGCCAGCTGTCTCCATTTCTGATCTAACACCAAATATTGAGCTGGAGTTAAAATCATATTCAACAGAGCTTTCCAGTCAGCTGGAATCATTTTATTTCCATAACCAACTGCTTCTAACAATGCCTGAGTATATGGCGTTCTAACACCATATTCTTTGCTGCTTGCTTAACTTCCCTCAAAATTCTGAGCTGTAAAGGCTTCCACTCCCGCTGCGGATTTAATGCAGCATCCATGACAATTTCCACTGGATTAAGTTGAACTTCTACTCCAAACTCCACCAAATCATCTCCTGATAATTCCCCTCTATTCTTTGCTTCTTGAATAGCTGCAGTAACTGCATCCACCTGAACCCTTAAAGGTAAACTCTTATCCTCTGACAAAGTATTTCTAGCGCCAGACAGTCCCCCAGATTTATCTGGAGGTGCCGTCGGCGGCAACAAACGTACCGCATGGCAAAGCGGCAAACCTTCTTCGGGGGTGATAGGAGCGGTTGTTCATAAGTAGCTAATGCATCCATAATCACCCTCCAGGTTAACAAAATTGAAGAAGGGGCACGAGGCTCCTCGTGCAAAAATTTCCCTATCTTTTTCCAGGACTCTACTTTAATACTACCTCCTCCGGATATGACTTAATATTTTTCCAAACATACTGTAGTAAGTCCTCAATTTCTTTCTTTCCTACAGCACAACCCCTACTGCCAATTCCAAACCCAAAACTATTCCCAATGATCCCTCTCAATTCCTGATGTGCTCTTTCTGAGCCTTCGAGAGATCTCCCCCATACTCACGAAAAGAATCTACCTTCGTCCAGCGAAGAAGATGAGGGCCCAGTCGACGTCCGCGACGATGAGTATAGGATGCGGGAAGCGTATAGCTTTCTAAGCTATCACGTCGGGGTCACCATTTATGGTGGTTTGACATTGAAATGAGACACAGGGAACTGTCTCTGAGAAAAATGCCAACCCTGAGAGAACTCAGGTAGCAGTATTTATTGAGAAAAAACACAAGCAAAATATACAGTATGCATATTCAGAAAACAATGACCTCAACAGGAGATTACTTCACCAGCATGAGAACACACAATCTTGGAAAGTCCCAGATGTTACCTTGCTAGGGTGAGATCATATAGCCACGGAAAGTCTCATGGGAAAGTTTGGAAGTCCCATGAGAAAGCACAACTGTGTATTTTGTACCTTGAACTTTCACCCATTTTCCTATTCCTTCTAAACTGGCAGAATCAAAACAGAATGAGGCACTCTGAGCAAAGATACTCCTACCCCACCAAGAATGCCCACATCTTCCTAGACTTACTGCTAGTTATACAAAGGCCTTACAGAAAATGATAAAATAATCAATAGGTTATATTACCACAGAGGGTTTGGTTAAAGATAGCATGTGATCAAAATGACACCTCATATGAATTTTAGATAAAAGGAACATTAGTCTTTCACATACACGATTTATGTGACATGACCCTGCTTCAGTCTGGATGGATTGTGGCTGCCATTTGCCAACCCCTAGTGTTTGTAGCCAGAATGAGGAACTGTGATTGTGAAAATGCCCAGTGGTTGGGAACTCTGGAGTTGTAATCCCAACACATCTGGAGAGGCTGGGTGAGGAAAGAGTGTTTCTGAGCAAGGACCTGGCAGCCAGAGAAGAGTTGAATCTACTAATTGGTAATGTTGGAAAAGACATTTAAAAATTATCTGGCACTCTAGGAAAAGAAAGACATGCTGTAGTAGAAAAATAATGTAGTCTATAATGCTATGGCAAAACTTGCAGGTGGTACACACCACTGATTGTGAATGAATGAAGGAATGCATTTTAAAAATGCTAAAATCTTGCAAGACTGCCATATTTTACAAAATATCCAGCTATAACAGGCAATTTTGATTTTAGCTTCCACAAGTGCTATCTAGTTGCTTTGTGC
This sequence comes from Notechis scutatus, assembly GCF_049901735.1. Lineage (NCBI taxonomy): Eukaryota > Metazoa > Chordata > Lepidosauria > Squamata > Elapidae > Notechis > Notechis scutatus. The sequence continues at coordinate 48,994,945 of NC_142011.1, forward strand.
ATATCAAGCAAGACATAGATGCTTCAGCCCTTCAGTGTGTTCTGATGGAGGAAAAAATTGTTCTGGGACTCATATAAACATGCAATATAGCCATATTGCATGTTTATATGAGTCACAGAACAATTTTGGCACAGCTTAATTTCTTCTGGGAATGTTAGTGCTGTGACATTGTTTTATTGGTTCCCTATGACATCTATGTATAATTGGATACATTTTTTGGTACCAATCTTGCTTTGTTTTCTGAGAGATTGCTTCATCCACCCAAGCTGATAAAACAGCTTAAAAGTCTAGCAATTGGGGAGGTGGCACATCTGATCTAGAGAAATCAAGTCATTTGACCATATAAAGTGTAATAAATTTTATATCAATTATTGATTGTTTGTCCATTTGTTTGAAAATCTCAAACAAAAATTAAACGGATTATGAGCAAGAGTTTTCTAACTCTGGAAGTAATCTTTTGAAAGGGCAACAGGATTTTTTCCCCTATGCTTTATTCCAGAGATGTGCGTTGGAACAAAGGGACAATCTTGAAAGCCTCTGTTGACTATATCAGAAGGATGCAGAAAGATTTGCAGAGATCACGAGATCTTGAGAATCATTCTCGGCGCCTGGAAATGGCTAACAAGCAGCTTTGGCTTCGTATACAGGTGAACCCCATGTCTTGTACTTTTTACTGCCTGTTGTATTTTTTACTGCATGTGCTTGTAGAAACTGCTTTCTTGTCTCACTGAAACGATATTAGTTTAATTCTACTTCTATTTGGAAGGCTTGCTTCATATTGTCATGCTAGGGAAAAAATAGAAGAGATTCAAAACATGGGCTACAAAGCAAATTCTTACAGTGATAGTCCTTTCTGTGTGCTCATTGATGGAATTCAGTGATTGCCTGAAAGTCATACCATGTGTTCTTTTTCAATCCAACATTGCTCTCACATGGTGATGTGGCATCCAAGATCGTTTTGTTGAAAAATAGTTTATGGAAATGCTTCATTTTCATTTTCTATTTCTACCCTGAACTTCAGGAGTGGGCAGACTCTGGGTTACACATGGTTTCAAGTGCCCTATTTTCAGTTCCCTAACATCTGATTTTGCTGCTAAAAAGTATGACCGCTTTTTTTTTTCAAAAATGAAAGTGGAAATAGAAGTGAGATGCTCTGGAAGAAAAATTATTTTCAGCATACCCACTCCAAATAATTCGAAATGGCACTGTTAAACTGTGACTGATCATCAAATGGGTGGAGATCGGGTGAAAGACTGCAAAACTGAAAGGAAGACTAAAAGTGGGACAATTTGCCACTCAGAGTTAATATTAAAAATTAATAGCTATTCCCCTTTTGGTGCTTCACCTGTTGTGAAGTTAGTTATGGCTTCTGAATTTAGAAAGTTGCCTATCCATGCTTTACTCCACTTGCTGCAGGAAAACATTTAAAATGATTACTTGGAGCATTTATAAATCCAAATTCAAAATGAAACCAGTAAGGAAGAGATACAGAGCATGGCTTCTGAATTTTCTTCCCAGCTCCTTAATAGCACCTTCACACTAGTTCATGTGACTAGAAGGGAGGGAGACTTAAAAAGAGAAAAGTTGGCAACATTCTTGATTACTGCCCAATTGTCTCTTCCATAGGGAAGCATTGGGGTTTTTCTCTGGATTTTCCCCCTTCCACATCCATAACCTAGATCTTGACATTTTGAACTTAGTCTTTCTTCTTTCAACTTCTCTCTATATATTGAATTTGATCTTGTTCCATTCTGGTTTTGGAGAGTTATCCTGACAAACTGAGTCTTGGACCTTTTACATATATTCTTTTCAATTTTTACTTAGATTGGAAAAATAAAAAATGGAAAAAAAAATGTAGGTATATGTATTGTAAAATTTGCATTTGCTATATGGAGGTAAAGACTGTTGTTTATTGATCATACTATACTTATCCAGTGTAGAAGGTTCCAAAGCTTGAATCATAGAATTGTTGTGTATTCATAATAGAACAGAGCAGAGGTGTGATGGTGGTTGTGATTACACATCCTATGCTTTTCTTTTGTAAGAATTCTTTATTTTGGTGCTTTGTCCTCAAGGAACTGGAGATGCAAGCCCGAGTCCACGGGTTACCAACCGCTTCACCTTCTGGCACGAACATGGCTGAACTAGCTCAGCACATGGTGAAGCAAGAAACTTCTGGAGAGGAGGGGACAGCAGAGGTCTTACAGCAGCCACAACTCCAAGCTGAACAGGAAGCTCAGCACCTGCCTCACTTTGCTCCTCCTCCTCCTCCTCCTCAGTCTCCTTATCATCAGCTGGACTTTACCCATAGCCTGAGCTTTGATGACAATTGTAGAGGTTTCCATGACCCGCTGGACCCTAGCCAAAATGTCTCCTTCCCGTCCTTGTCCAAGAAGGAGTTAGACTTGATGCTAATGGAGGATACTATGCTTCCTGTGGCTTCTGACTCCCTGTTTTCCACTGTGTCCCCAGAGGCTTCAAAGGCTAGCAGTCGGAGAAGCAGCTTCAGCATGGAAGACACTGATATGCTGTGAACAGAAGCCCTCCAGGCAGATTAGGAATTCAATATGGTTTATTTGTGAAGTGAAAATTCTTCATTTGACTTATCTGTTTAGAATTCCTCAAAGACTTATGAGGCTAATAAGAAATGGATCCTGAATCAGAGATGGTTTGTGTTCTGGTGGGAATGGGAGAATCGTTAGCACAAAGGTTTGTCCACAGTTCTTGAAATGTTAATCCCTCACTTTCTCCTCTGCCTTGATTTGCCAAAAGTGAACAATCTGTCCTCAACTTCCATGACTGCACAATGAATACGGTCAGTCTGATTCCTGCAGACCTCTCCTGTGCCCTGTGCTCTTCATACCCCAGCCCCACAAAGCCAGTTATTCTTTCACAACAATATGATTAGGAACCACCCCAGACATCCAGGTAGCTGTGTGCCCTTTTCGACAAGCAGCTTTAATCAAGATTTGGCATTTCAATGTCCAGGAAATAACTTAAGGTCAACTTCATCTGTTCCTACCTTTTGATCTATTATCAAAGGCCAATGGGAGTATCTTCTTCAAGGGTGCTTTCATACTGGAGTTCTTTTTTGTATTGAACAGGAACACTCAAATATATTCTTTAATGGGGTGGGGGATGTCACTAGTTAACTCTGAGTAATGATGGATGGTGATTTGTAATCATTTGAGAAAGGAAGAGAGTGTAATAATATTCACAGAATCTTTTTAATGTTTTCAGTTTCAATTAAGTCTGGGATACAACTGCCTTAATTAATGACTTGCACTTTGTTAGACCTTGAGAGTTTTCCCCTAAATTTTGGCTTGGGCCTCTCCACTGCTTTTTCTGAATCTTTTTTGGTTATCAATCCTTGACAGCTTAATGGCCATACAGGAATAGAACCGTATGATCATCTGGAGGCATTTGAAGAGTTTTTACTGCCACCAGTCATCCAAGAGACTGGGCAAATTGTTTTGCTAATTTGAACTAGATTTTATTTCTCTTTTTGTTGGTTTTTGCTTTTCAGTGGAAGAAGTGGGTGGTCTGATAGGTTGGTAGTGTTTTTGTGTTTGAGAAGTATCAAGTAATATCATTTGATTTATATTAAGCTTGTTAGTCTATTCTGTTCCTCTTAAGCTTCCAGCTTGTATGATTTAAAGTCCTATTACTTTGTTTCTGAATTTAGGCTGTGGAGAAACATAGATGAATGTATACTAATGTAAAGTCCACTTAATATAATTATTGAAGGGTTTAAAGTAGAGCAGTCGTAGCTCAGCAGTAAAACACAAAGGATACATGCATAAGAGCCCAGGTTTCATTACCACTATTTCCAAATAAATGTATCTTGTAACAGATAGTAGGACTGTAAGCAGTAAAGCAAAGCCAGCAGTGAATCTTGCCGCCTTAATTCTTGCTGTCCCCACAGCATCCATATTCTCCATACATAACAGTTCTGTGTTGCAGTGCTGAAACACATCAGTTTGTTCTAAAGACTGTGATTGATGGCTCTGATATTCCAGCCCTGACCGTTTTCATCAAATGAGAAACATCCTCCACTTGGCATGCACAATACTCTGATTACTCCATGTGCTGATTCCACCCCCTCTCTTTTTCTTCTTTTTTTATCACACTCTTGACTGAATCAACATTTCTGTATTTCTTGAAATTATGGATGGTTCAACTATCAACCATTAGATGACAATAGTAGATAATTTTTGTATTGCTTGTCTGCCATCAAGTGATTGCCCAGATTGCACAACTACTGGGCGAATGCTGTTGAAACCTTAAAGTTTGAGAAAAGTATTTTGTTATAGGAGCTGCACACTATATAAGAGGTATTTTGTTATATAAGAGCTGCACACTATCCAATTAACAGTATGTTAGAAGCCAGGTCTCCTAAGACAAAGTCACTAGAAACAGAATTCTTTCCCAGGCAGGCTACAGAAATACAAGTGGAGGATCATTTCAGTTGCAATTCTAAGATGTCGTGTGCATCATGTATCTTATATAACTTTCACAAAGTATTCAGAAGCAGAATGGAATGCCAAAGCTTAAGAGACACCAATATTATCCCTCCTTCCCAGTTACCCTGAAAATGCAAAACTTCCTGTTAATAGCAGGAGATACCATCCATCAATGCAATCTTGGGGTACTATATACCCTTGAGCTAGCACTGTTGGAATGATTAGTGAGCTATCTGTAGAGGCCATAGGGAATGCCATAGGGCATTGAAGGGAAGGAGGAAGGAAGCACTGCTACAGAGGTAAGAGGGGTTGGAGCTTGGGCCAAGAAAATAACTTGAGATGGTATCTCAGACAAGACCCTCATTAGTTCACATGATGATAAAGTGAGGGAGAGGAAACACATTCAGACTTGCAAGATTCAGTTATAAAGGTTTGGCAATAAAAATAGTCCTAATTTATATTGCTTTGGTTTCTTAGTCAGGTCTTCCTTATTGGGCTGATGTTATGCTTGCACCAAAACAAGGATACTATGTGGATTTGTTGCTAGAAAAACTGCTAGTTTAACAATCTCAGTATGTTCTGTCTCCTAGAATGTGATATTTGTAGCTTTTTAGTATACTTTTTGCACAGTCAAAAGTTTCTCATTGGCCCTTTTTTAAAGTCATTATTGCAACTGTTGCAATTCTCTTGTTTCTTAATAGCAAGGGTGTGTTGATCTGATTTAATAGAGATAAAGAGAGTGGATACCTTGATTCAGGAAGAAACAGTATGATAGGAAAACCAAGTTGTTTTTTTTAAACAAGACTTTTTATATTATTATATTTTGGTTGGTCACACAGCCAGATATTTATACTGGATTTGGCATTTTTATCCAACTATTCAGTTTATTATTATTTTATTTTTTGGAATTTGTACACTCCCTATTCTATATCTCCAACATGTGCATTCTCATCTAAATATATATCTCTAGTCTTTTAGGGATGGATGGAGAGCTAGATATGTATATGAGTACATAAGTGCAGCAGAAAAATTATATAGCCTCCAAAAAATGAAAACATTATCTTCATCTTGGAAATTAACCAAATGCTATCAGCTAGGAAAAGACACTGCAGAATCAATTGTCACTAATTCCATTGTAAACAAAATCTAATATATGCTTGTGTGATGGTTGCAAGCAGGTTTCATGTAGCAGTCACAAACTGACAGGACGGAAGTTCAAATGTAATGTTAGAAAGTAGTCTACAGAAAGAATAGTGGAAGCTTGGAACCAACTTTCAGTGGAGGTCAGAGGTGATATTCAGTGGGTTCTGACCAGTTCTGGAGAACCGGTAGCGGAGATTTTGAGTAGTTCGGAGAACCGATGGTAATCTTCCCTCAGGAGTGGGGAGGGAATGGAGATTTTACAGTATCCTTCCCCTGCCACGCCCACCAAGCCATGCCACGCCCACAGAACCAGTAGTAAAAAAAACCTGAATCCCACCACTGGTGGAGGTAATGGGTCAATTATCAGTAGCTGAGTTTAAACATGGTTGGGATAAACACACCTCCATCATCAGATTAAAAAAACAAAAACTCAAAGGACAGACTTGATGGACCACTAGGCCTTTCTCTGCCATCAGTTTTCTATGCTTTTAACACATTACATGCAGGCCGGGGAGATTAGAGAAGAGAGTCTATCATTTTAACTGAGGAATACCTGCTGAATTTTGCCAATAACATAATTTAAGGGAGGACTTGAAGACTCATATGACTGGAATATTTTCAGTTCTGTGGGTTTGGATAGTATTAGTGATAATTTTGCATTAAATATCTGTGTTGTGAAAATATTTAATTTTATGCCAAAGCATTTTATATAAAGCTATGCAAGATTGCCATTTGCTCTGTTATTTCTTTTCTAATGTACTTTAGTTTTAACCCAGAAATACTTAAGGCTAAGAAGCCCATGTTTCTATGTGGCCATATGTGAAATACACCTTCATGTGACATTTTGGAATCTTTGGTAACTGAGAAAAAACTAAATGGGAGACATTCAGAGTCTTTGATCAACAGATTTTAGATAAGGTGCAACTTTGCTCTGTGGAGGAATTTTCCTTTGGTATATTGTGGCAGTCATGCAATCTTCCTTAGTATGATGTCTTCAGGTTATGCTAAGTTAACAAATCCCTCAATTCTCATCCAGCATGATTACAGCAAGCAGTTTGGAAAAGCCTGCATACATACTGTAGGCATCTCTTGGCAGCATATTAAGTTCTCTTCCTCTTTATATCTCATTGTTATTTCCCATTTTAGTATATTTTTCTTTCTTAAGGTCTGCACAACCATTTGCAACCACCCCATCTTCTAAAATACATTTCAGTTAGTTCAGACTGTTTCTTACTGTATAGCACCAAGGACTACGACTTCCCCTTTCTATTAAGGAAGACTTTAGGAAGCAGTTTAGAGGTTGGACTGATAATGATTTAAGTCATATATGAAGACACTTATTCAACCATGTGGCACCAAATCCAATTTAATTTTAGATTGTTTTACAATCAGTGGTGGCACAATAGGAAGCTCATTGCTTTATAAGGCAATATCAGAATCAGAATAACAGAGTTGGAAGGGACCGTAGAGATTTTCTAGCCCAACCTACTGTTCAAGCAGGAGACTCTATACAATTTCAGTATCTTATTGAAAACTTCCAGTGACAGAGCATTATATTTATATATGAATTTTATCATTCATAGAATCATTAAAACGTATATCTAGATGATATCCTAAGCTTTCAGTACCAGGATCTCTATGTTCCATTGTGTACTAACAGATTCAGGTATTTAAAAAGAATATCTGATAGAAATTCTGCTATACATTTATATGAAGTGCCCATGGAAGGATTATGGTCATTCTATACATTTGCTGGAGATCCTCTGAGAGGCTGTGTTTGTATAATCTTGAGCTAGAGAGGGAATAGACAAATAGCGCCATTTTTATAACAACATGTATGGCAAATTGGATGGATCTGTTTAGTGCTTATGTACAATGTAGGATATCCTTGGAGCCTTGTGCCCACTGCCTATGAAAGTAAGCTAGTTTACGCAGGATAACAGAAGTTTAGAATTAGTGCTATGTAATAACCTACTGCACATTTCAGTCACCTCAATCATCATAAACAACACTGAATGTGTGAACTTCTACTAGAATATTTTTTCATACAAGGAATGTACTTTAAAAGATATATTTTTGTACTTCTAATTCATATTAGACAGTATTTTTAAAAACTGAATAAGAAAAATAAATAACTCATTGAAAGTGGTTTGAGGATTTTTGTGGTTGACTGCAAATATTCCATTTTAGTATTTCATGATGCATTGGGTCATTCTTTCAGAGATACTTGCTTACCTAAACAGAGAAACAGTATGACCACGGATGGGCAGAAAAGCAGAGGGAGCTTCCTGCCAATTTCCCCACTGATGTTGTGGGAAGCTGGAAATCACTACTCCTTGGCTGACCTTCAGAATTGACAGCCACTTTGCTGGGAGGGGAAGGGTTAATAAAAGGAATTGCAGAAACCTGCACTTCTGCTCCCCATCCCAGCACATCCCCAAGGGTCCCCTCCCTCCAGTGAGGAAGAGAGCTCCCTGGTTGATTGCCAGTGCCTCCCAGTCAGCCATACCTTGCCAGCAGCATCCAAATCACCCCCTCTCCATTCTCTTGCTGCCAACTCCTACTTAGAAATTTCCATTTTTAGCCTGGGTTCCAAAGCAGCCAATCACCACTTGCCTGTTGGCCCTAGTCACCAGCTAATTGGGTGCAGGAAAGAGGGTGGGGATCCAGCCCTCTCATCTTCCCTTGTACCATACAATTTACAGGTTTCTGCTAAGTGTGGTTGGAAGACATAGTGGCGCTGAAGCAGCCACAACTTCCCAAAATTTCAATCCAACATAGTCATGAGTCCCAGTATTCTTTAAATTAACCCATTTGAATTACCTTGGTTCAATAATTGTTGCCCTGTAACTTCCGATTTTGCCCAATTGGAAGTTACATACAAACAGACGCAGGAGTTTTAGTACTACATAGATGTTATGTGGTGCTTCTGCAGATACATTATGTAATTATGTAAACATGTATTGTGCAGTGAATATCATTGATTTCCAAGGTTCATTGCTCAGATAGCCTTAAAACACTTGTTTTCCTCAGGATTAAAAATTGTAACTCCTCCTTGTACAAGTCATAAAAGTGATGTAATTTGTGAAACCAAACATTGAAACCTAGGTCAAAGATTTGTATATTCTCTTCCCATACCACTAGGCTAGCATGCACCGCAAAGAAGTATATACTTTGAGTATATACTGTTGTTGTGTTAGAAATCACAACGGCTTAATATAAATGGATGACATACATATTGTGGGTAGATCTTAACTGGAGTGGAGAGAATCTTTTTCATTTTGAGAATTGGGAGGGGAGAATCCTTATATGAGAATTAATCATACTTTTTGTTGTTGTTAAAAAAAAGTTACTTTAAGAAAAAGGAAAATAAAAAAAAATGCACTGTGCTCTGATTCTGAAATGTTACTACTGTTTTATAAATAAATGTTTAAAGTAATGGACTGTAACAGATGGGAAACAATCATTAAATTTATTTATTTAATATCAGTTGATATATTATTTGCCTGCTTTGGAGTTGGAGGAGTTCATTAATGAATTAATATCACTTCTATTATAAATTTGCTTCTTACCACTGAAAGATAATGTCCCATTTGGTGTAAGGAAAATGGTACCTTTCATAAACATATTTTTCCAATGATTTCAGTTTTCTTTGCGTGTCACAAAAATAATGTGGAAGAGAAAAAATTATTTGTAATAAATCCTGAAAAGAACTATATTGTTATTCCTAAATGCTGCTATTTTAGAAAAAAAGTAATACTTGAACAATGATCTCATTTTGGTCTGAAAAAAGATATGATTGTTGGAAAACTGAGTAAAGAATGTTCCAATTACAGCAAGCTTCCTTTGCTTTAAAATACTGTACTTCTCTTGATTTTTTGACACTTATCAAACTACATACTTTGCCTAATGAAAAAGGCCATACAAATATTCTGGTCTACTTTCAGTATTTTTGAGTTGGAAAATATTTCAACATTATATTAACTCTAAGGGGAAAGGTAGATTAGATTCTGGTTCAAAGATTTAGGATAAATGTTTAATTTTCAGTTTTAGACCTAATCACATCCTATTGCTGTGCATGTGCATCTCTTTGTCTCCTCAATGAGAGGTTTTCATTTTAGTCCAGGAGACAATAATAAAGATCAGGGGCATCAAACTTGATTTCATTGAGGGCCGCATCAGGTTTGTGTTTGACCTCGGGGGGGGGGGGCTGGGCAGGGCCAGGATAGGCATGGCCAGCATGCCATCACTTGTGTCGGGGGCACCTGTGTTGGGGGCATCGAGCGCTCTGCCAGTGAAAATGGGCTCCCGAGCTCCGTTTTCAGCTGCAACGGCCTCCTGCAACTCTCTGCCAACATAAATGGAGCTGGGGGCGGGCATGCATAGCTCTTGCGAGCTCTGTTTATGCTGGCAGAGCGTTGCAGGAGGCCATTGCAGCCGAAAACGGAGCTGGGGGGACATGTGCGGCTTTCGCAAGCTCCGTTTTTGTTGGCAGAGGTACTGCGGGCAGTCCTTTACTATTTCCAGGGCAGCCATGCAGGCCAGATCTAAGCACCCCATGGGCCGGATCTGGTCCCCAGGCCTTGAGTTTGATGCTCCTGATCAAGATGGTCTTCTTACATTAGGTGGCAAAGTGAGAATTATTTTAAAAACTAAAGCAAGGAAAAAAGTCCTTTATACCTATAACTGTTATAGTGGTTAAAAATTGGTCTTGGTCTAGGCAACAGATGTCAAACTCGCAGTGTCACATTGCCATCATGTGACATATCGTAGCGTTTTTTCCCCCTTTGCGGAGCTGGGGTGGGCGTGGCCTGCATGTGATGCATCTGGCCTGCGGCCCGCCAATTTGATACCCCTGGTCTAGGGGAACCCTGATTCAAATGCAGCCATAATCATGGAAACCAGATGACTTTGAACTAATCACTCTCTTAGCCCAATCTTACAGGGTGGGTGCTGTAGAGATAAATAAAAACCCTTACTTCAAATCTAACAAATGAGAAAGAACTCGGTAAATCTACTTTGAGTCACCTTCAAAATGATACCTGTACCAATGACCTGCAGTGAGCATTCAGAGAGAAGGAGAGCTTCCAAATTTTCTTTCCATCTAGCCTACAATATTGAGCAAAATGCTTGCTGTTTCCCTCCCAGTGTTTGGCTTATAACCGATGGAAGAGCAGGAAGCCAGCATTGACAAAGGTCCTCCTCAAGGAGGAGGGACAGGTATCTGATGGTTCAGTATGTGAGTAGGGACAGGTATGTCCCTTTCTGTCACACCTATATTTCTGAACCACACATCTTACTTAACACTATGATTAAAAGCTCCCCAAAGTTCTTTTTTTAAATAGAGTGGATGTGCCTTAAAATGGCAAATGCAGTTCAATGCAAGCAAATGCAAATGAATACTTATTTGTATGTGTATACACAAAATTCTAGGCATCATGTATATACCTTAATGGAAACAGTGCCGATAGTAACCATCAGAAGAGGAAACTTATGGTCACTGTAAATAGCTTAATGAAAATATCACCGCAGTTTGCGGCTTCTATTTAAACAAGTCAAATTCTGTGTTTGAAATCATTAGAAATGAAATTACAAATCAACAGCCAAAATAGAATTACTCTTAATTATGTGGTATTGCTTTGAAAGTGCTGTTTACAGTGTTGTTCCTCAAGCACTGCATCAAAAAAATCCATAATATGCCCTGCATAATAAGCCAAAATGATTATGGTACTAAAGCAGCTGGTCCAGAAAGAAAGACATCACCTGGGAAATTTGAGCTTGAAATGAAGATGGACAAAATCAGTGGTGGAATTCAATTTTTTTTTACTACTGGTTCTGTGGGCGTGGCTTGGTGGGCATGACGTGGCTTGGTGGGCTGGCAGGGGAAGGATACTGCAAAATCTCCATTCCCTCCCCATCCCCGCTAACCTGCTTTCCAGCTCTGGTCTCCTGTGCAGAACAACAAAAGAAGACCCAGCCGATCAGCTGGGACTTGGGAGACAGAGAACAGATGGAGCGGGCCCAGTCAGAGGTGGCTGGTTCTCCAAACTACTCAAAATTTCCGCTACCGGTTTTCCAGAACTGGTCAGAACCTGCTGAATACCACCTCTGGACAAAATGTAGTAAGATTGAGGTATCCAGTATAAGGAAATTGCATGTACAGAATTGTTTTAAAACTTAGATCTAGATACAATAAGTTAATGCCTATTGAAACAAAATGGAGAAATTCAGAATTGATAAAAGGTGTTTCTTCATACAACAAATAATTAAATGTTACTGTCACCAGATATGGTGAAGCCCAATTTAGACGGGTTTAAAAAACTCAGAGGAGTGGACTAAACCTTTGTTAAGTGCTCTTCCAATCTAAGAACTTTATCCCCACTTTTATCACTTTGTTGATTTATAACATTTTAGTTTGGTTTTGCTGAAAGATAAAGCTGTAAAACTATAAAACAAACTAATAAAATCAATGAAATAGTTAGAACGCTAAAATAGGATTGTTATACCCATGAAAGAAGTGCATTAAAATGAAACAATAATATAAGCTCAATCAAAATCAAGAGAAACAGACATATTTTGTATAGATACTAAAAATGCTTAAACTTGGTGCCCATTATAAATGGACAGGAATGGAATTCTACAGTCAGAACATTTGCATTGTGAATGTGCTTTCTTGGGTTATTGCATAACAAAAAATTGGCAAATGCCATATCTTGAAGGATACATCAGGCACAACTTATAGTATAGAAGGGTAGTGCCTTAAAGAGGGCCTCTATATACACCAATCCTCTTGATCTTTAATTTTCTCAATTTATTTATGGTGCTCATCCAGTTGACACGTTTGTTCTTCACCAACCTACCAACCCCCCCAAAAAATGCCTGTTTTAGTTTTTATAGTAGCAAATTTTCCTTTATGTCAATGATTTACAGTATCATAAATCTTCCATGCTGCATGTGTTTGTTTACAAATAGTTAATAAGCAAGTGTGTGCATAAACAAGAAGACATTTAAAAATCTTTTCCTGTTACTTCATGAACAAAGAGATTGGTGATGGTGATGGTGGGGAACCCACCCTGTGATAATGTGGGAGAAGAGGCAAGTAAATCTGCAATGTGAAATAATTTGGAAAACGTTGCTGTCTTTGTTGATGCCATAACTAAATATTTTTCTTGGGAAATTTTGATATTAGCACAGGTTTATACACTTTAAGCAAATTGTGCTTATGGACTAAGAGCACCAGATGGTGCTATTGGCATGGCATCCAGGAGTTTTTAACTGCCATCCGGTTTTTTAAGCTTAGAATTTTCCTTTATCCATATTTCAGTATAATTTTGCTGTACTGAATCTTTTGCACAGCATTTCAAATTGACATACTAGTACTTTCAAAAAGAAAGAAGCGCAAACAAGTATTGAAACTGCTTTATTACAGGTTGGTTTTTAGGAAATGAGTTCCTATTTCTCCCTTTTTAACGTTTTTAAAGATAAATCCAAATCCCACAGAAGTTAATAGAAGGGTTGGAATGGGGAGGCAACTACCAGAATGATCAATAATTAACCAAATACAACCTTAAGAAAAATAGCTGAAGGGTGTTTTAGGTTAGTAATTCCATATACTGTATGTTTACTCAAAAGTAAGTCCTATTGGATTTAATTAGATTGTTTCCAGGGGAAAAATTATAGGCTTGAAGCCATATTTTTGGTCTTTTGCAATAATATACTGATTGACTAATTTAATTTATAAGCTATCCCACCACCGAGTGAATGAATGAATGAATTTGAATATCATATTTCAGACGAAGTGATCAAGCTGTGGCCGCAAGCCTATATGTACTTTTTGGGAGTAAGCAAATTAAGCTATTAAAGCCTTATAAACATATTGCTTATCCTGTTTCTGTCTAGAGCTGTTCAATGGAGTGTAATCTAAAATACAGACCAGAAGTTTAGGAAGCACCGATTGGCATGATTGATTGTGAGGAATCTTTGAAAGCATCATACCAAAGTTAAGTAGTACAGTATATCAGTTTAAGGATGAATTCCAGAATATAGTAAAAACTCTGGGGCATTCCAGACAAATGGAATGAAATCTTGTGATCCTACAATTGAAATGAAATTAGGCTTGGAGGCCTGATTCCTTAAATTATGGGAATGATCTTGTTTAATTCTTCAAGTCTGCAGTACAGGAAGAAAACTGAGGGTCAATCATAATTTCCAGTTATTGCTCAACAAATTAGCAGAGAAATGCCTGCTATTTATTGCTCAGCTATTGGTGAAAAACTGGGATGCATCACCCTGTCCAACAAGGTTCTATTGTTATGCAAACCTTCCTTCTCAAAAAAAAAAAAAAAAAAAGGCTAAAAGAAACTACATTTCAAGCATTTTTCTTTCTGCTCCTAATGTTAAGCTTCTGTACCTCAGTGCTTTTGTTCAATGGTGCATTCAGCCTGTCACATTAGAATAGCAGGAACTGCAAGACAATGAATGTGTGACATCTCTACAAGTAGCCACATTACTCATAAAACAGGATACAGCAACATGCAACTACAATGACACTCACTGCTTGTAGATAGAAGTTCCCCATTAATACAAGCACTGCAACTTCAGCAGCAGGAAATCGGGACAAAAGAAACATGAAGAAACTTGAAATTCTAGAACTAGAAAACCTTGAATTACGCCGTCTTCGGTCTGATTTAGGCATGGTATATAAAATCATACATTGCAATGTCCTACCTGTCAATGAATACTTCAGCTTCAACCATAACAACACAAGAGCACACAATAGATACAAACTCAAAGTTAACCGCACCAAACTTGATTGCAGGAAATACGACTTCAGCAATAGAGTGGTCAATGTCTGGAATACTCTACCCGACTGTAGTTTCTTCCCCAAACCCCAAAAACTTTAACCTTAGACTGTCTACTATTGACCTCACCCCTTTCCTAAGAGGTCTGTAGGGGGCGTGCATAAGCGCACCAACGTGCCTACCGTCCCTGTCCTATTGTTTCTCTTATTCTTCTTTTATTTTTCTTATATGTATCCATTTCATGTATTCACAACTATGTATACACTTATACTTATTATCTTGTAAACAATTGGCAAATCAAATAAATAAAATAAATAAATAAAGCACACAGTAATGGGCCCATTCCAATGGGTGGAATTTTAGGAGCAAGTTAAAATACGATCCCACTAAGGGATAGCTAGTGGCAGCACCCCATGGTAAGGATGATGATGGGGGTCATGAAAGCTATGCCTCTTGCAGGTAATTTAATACATGGGCCACAATGTCACTTTATAATCCACATCACTCACAAGCTAACACAAGTACATTTTAAAAAGCCCTGCTAAATAAGACCAAAGACTTACAATTTTCCTCCAATTATGGTAAACCAAACATTTTAATTACATTAAATTACATTAGTATCCCTCTTATTGTGTTCCAAGCACTTGTGAAGAAGTTCACAAAGATGTTATTATAGTATCCCTTTTGTTGTGTTCCCTAGTACCTTACATCTAGAGAAATAATACCTTGGATTCTGGTTGTTATATATAACTTTCCAAACCAGTAACCACTGATTATGTTCATAATCTCTGATCCTGATGGAAAATAAGGATGCAATTTAGTGAACTGCTCGGCAGAGGACAGGGATCACAGCTGCTGACTTAGCTAATTATGTAAAGCAGTTGTTAACAGCAGAGATAGAGGCAAGCATGGAAAGAAAAGATAAATATTGAGGAATAAAGAAGAAAAGCTGGAAAGCCCAAAAGGCAAGGCAAGATGCCAAACAAAGAAGTAGTCATGGAGGTGAGGAACTAAGATGGCGAAAAAGTAGCAACTTCTGAAATAAGCTCTGGTCTTGTGACAGGCCTTAACCCTTCTGGTTTAATCCTATGACCCAAAAATGCCACACAGAGGCAAGAAAAGAATCCAAGCCTGCCCCTGTAATGATACCGGGATCCATAAACCCAACAAAACAGACAAACAGATAAGGATTGTTTGCTATCTCCCTACTGCAAAGACAACAAAAAATGTAACAAATTTATAGCTTCAAGACTCCTTTCATTTCAAAAATGATGACACAACCTGGTAACAACAGACCTCCCTAACTCCCAAATACTCAGCCCAAATCACCCTGGAACGAAACTCCTAAACTCCCTCCTCCCAACTATTCATTCAATCTTTTCATGAAGTCTGCCTTTTTCTGAAAAACTCTGATCTTTATATGCAACAGCTAAGAGACATTGCAGTTACCTCAGTTTTCGATAAACCCTTGATTTGCAAATCCCCCATGGAAATTGGGATTAAAATGGTACTAGAAGCCGGCCATGTTGGAATTCTGGTAGTCTGTCCCATAATGTCAATAAGGCATCTAGACAGCCGGCTGTCTAGATGCCTTATTGACATTATGGGACAGACTACCAGAATTCCAACATGGCCGGCTTCTAGTACCATTTAAACCCCAATTGCCATGGGGGATAGTATACTTCTGTGTGCTATAGAAAAGAGCTGTTCCTAGAAATCCATCAGAATGTCCATAGATGGAACAACTGCAAATTTATTGTGACCTCCCTATTTTAGCTCCCAAACCACAAAAGCAGAAAAATTGATTTGAAAGATTTTCACTACTTACCCAGCAAAAGAAATGTTAAACGCATCATTCTGAGTTTCAACGAGCCATTTCTTCTTGCCAGACTCACACAAATGAGCAAATTCTTATGGCAGACTCATCACATCCAAACTGTCAAAAGTTTTCTAAGAAGGAGTTAGTCGGTTCTATAAAGATAATGATAAAATAAAATTCTAATTTTCAGTAAGAAAAATAAAATAAAACTTGTGCTATACATTTTAAGTTTTAGTAATACTGTAGTATGGTACAAAGAAGAAGAGACTCTTTGCTTGCTCTTATATGACCACAAAGAGAAAGAAGTAGAACAATTAAGGAATTGATTAATGTGAGATAGGTTGGACTGATTAATTGATTAATTAATTGCTGTATAATGTCACAAGGAAAGAAACTAAAAATGTTTATAAACATATCAAAGTGATATGATTTATGTGGCTCAAATTACATATTATATATAATTATATACTACTTTGGACACATTAACCCACAATTGCTTAGAAATGAGACGGGCAGCAAATAAATTTAATCAATAAAAATAAAATGTTAAATGAAGATCTACCTCTCTGGAGGGGGAATTAATGCTGGGAAAAATGGAAGGAAAGAGCGGAAGAGGACAACTATAGCAAGGTGAATTGACTTACATTGGTGAAGGGTGCACATTGGAAGGGCCAGGTTAGGGACCGATCATTATGAGAAAATCTATATATTTGCTAGGAGTTGACACCAACTTGATGGCATTAATTATTAAATAATAAATAGTTCTAGCAAAAGATTCAGAATCCTAGAAAAACAGTTGAGTTCTCTGTTAGGGTAATGTGTTCATTAAAAGTCAGAGTGTTTGCTAAATGTGTGCAGCTAATACAAGTTCACTCTTTACAAAGCTGCAGCGATGGTAAGGTAATCTGAACTGTTTAAAGCAGTGGTTCCCAAAGTGGGCGGTACCGCCCCCAGGGGGCGGTGGGATGCCTTAGAGCAGGGGTCCCCAACCACCGGTCCGCGGACCGGGACCGGTCCGTGGAACAAGTCCTATCGGGCGCTGGCTTGCTGGGCGCCGCCATCTTGTTTTGATGAAAAAGTGCTTCCGGTGAGTTCACCGGAAGCACTTTTTCATCAAAACAAGATGGCGGCGCCCAGCTGATGTCGGTACCGGGCCGCGCCATAAAAAAGGTTGGGGATACCGGGCCGCGGCGTAAAAAAGGTTGGGGATCACTGCCTTAGAGGAGTGCTGAGAGGCAAGGGGGCTGGCAGGGGGGCACTAAGAGGCGGCAGGGGGGCGCTGGAGGTGAGCGGCAGGGCACAATTCAGGGGTGAGAAAAAATCCCGTCACCACCGCGTTCGAGGCAAGGCCCCACAGGATCATCCCATGGACTTGCACACTCTGGTGCAAGGAGCTCTGCCCCGAACGCAGCATTGGGAAAGGAGAGCAAAGCCAGAGTGGCTTTGCTCTCCTTTTCAAACATCCCACTGCCGCGGCGTTCCACCCCATTGAGCCCCTTGCACCGGAGGCACCTGCCCAAGCAAGTCCGAATAGACTGGTGCACGAAGTCAATGGGGTGAGCCTAAGAGAGGGAAAGAGAGAGGAAAGAGAGAGAGAGAGAAAGAGAGAAGGAAGAAGAGAAAAGGGGGAAAGAAAGAAAAAGGGACAAAGAAAGAGGGGGGATGGAAAGAAGGGACAGAAAGAAAAAGAAATGAAGAAAAGGGGACAAAGAAAGGGGGGATGGAAGGAAGAAAAATAAAGAAAAAGGGACAAAGAAAGAGGGGGGATGGAAGGAAGGGACAGAAAGAAAAAGAAATAAAGAAGGAGGGAGGGAGAAGAAAGATGAGATATCTATTCTAGTCCAATCACCTGCTCCAGCAGGGTTAGAAGGAAGTGTGCATGTGTGTGTGTTCTCCTTGTAATTTACCAATACATTTTGGTTTTGCCTTCTTAAGAATTGGCACTGTAATACATTGGGGAAAAGTAATTTTTTAGGGTGGCGATCTGGTCCAATGGATCCTGTTTAAAGCCTCAACAAAATGTGAGAGCTTTCTGATAGTCTTGGCCATGTTTCATCCACAAAACCTTTAATTAATAGAAGCCAAAGATGTTTCAATGTGCTGGCAAAGATGCTGGCAAAGATGTTTCAATGTGGAAAAGGGCCTCTAAACTAGGCCTCATTTCAATCTGATGAATCAGGTCTCTCTCTCTCCCTCCCTCCCTCCCTCCCCCCTCTCTCTCTCTCCCCCTCCCCCCTCCATCCCGCCATGCCCCCTTTCTTTGTCCCTTTTTCTTTCTTTTCCTTTTCTCTTTCTTTTCTTCCTTCTCTCTTTCTCTCTTTTCTCTCTCTCTCTTTCCCTCTCCCAGGCTCACCTCATTGATTTGGTGCACCGCTTCGCTTGGACTTGCTTGGGCAGGTCCCACCAGTGCAGCGGGCTCAATGGGGTGGACCTGCGGGGCCGGCACCTAGAACGCGGCAGTGCTGGCACATTTGAAAAGTAGAGCAAAGCCAGAGGTCAGTAATTTTTGCTGCAAAGAATCACAAAAGCTTCTGGGTTGTGCACAAGAAGGAACACACGTCAATGCAATTCAGCAACATAAAATAAAGAAATATAAATAAAACAAATCAACAAGAATCGGCAAAGCATCTCTGATTAGATTTTATTCACTACTAGAATCTAATCAGAGATGCTTTGCCAATTCTAGTCCAATGACCTGCTCCAGCAGGATTGGAAGGGAGTATGTGTATATGTGTGTCCATGGCTGTCAAAACTCCAAAAACAGGTCAAGTAGTTCTGGGGAGGCCAGTCATAAATTAGAACACTTGCTAAGCAACCGGCCATTAAGTGAGGACCACTTGTATTTGGTTTTCCAGTCACCAAACCATGCTCACTCAGTCACGTGACCAGCAAGCCACGCCCACCCAGTCATGTGACCAACAAGCCACACCTACCCAATCATGTTACCAGCAAACCACACCCTCAAATTAGACCACGGCCGCAGAAACTTGAATCCTGGGTGTGGGGCATTGAGGATGAGTTTGTAGCACCGAGGGGGTGGTGGACTGAAAAAGTTTGGGAACCACTGGTTTAAAGCAAAAGAGGTTCAGAATATGGTGGGGAATATTTATTAATTTTTATTCTATAAACTTGAGATGCTAGTATTGCAAGTATTTGAAAAGGGCCAATTTAATCTGGTTATCTCTGTAAAAACAGAATCCCACCTAGTACATGTATACATGAATGCTTCACTAACTTGGGGGATGATTTTTAAAAAAAACAGGCTTACCAGTATTACTGCCCAGGACAAATCAGATATTATGGGAAAGTATTACTAAATATTACTAAAATACTAAAGAGCACTCACATTCACACCAAATGGGAAAGAATTAGTCACTTCTCTCTGAGGATACATAACCAATCAGCTTCTTTTGAGCAACTCCATATTGTCTGCTAGAGCAAACTTTTCACATGTTCTATTTTGCTTTGATCGGTTGAGATTGCTTTACCATCTCTGTGGCTTTATAAAGAGTGAACCTGTATTGGGTGCATACTATGAGTTCAAAGTTCTTCTATTAAGATTCTGACTCAAGGGGAAGCCAAGATGCATGCGAACTGCACAAATTTTTTCTTGTAGTCATCTGGATAGCACATCTAGATGTGTACAAGTGTCTGATATTGCCGGAATGATGTCAGCAGGGGTAATGCTTAATTTGAACATACTCATAGTTATTAATACCTGTAATATCTGAATAAGACTAAGGATTAGCTGAAATCTAGTTGTAGTCAAACTCTGGAGAAACAGGGAACGAGTCTGTTCCATCTTCTGAAGACAGGTTTCAGATATTTGAAGACTGCTATGATGTCTCCCTTAATTTTCCTCTTCAGCTTGAATATATCAGATTCTTCCAAATATTTCCAAGGATATAATTTTACCCTTTTTTTAAAAGGTAAGGTGATTTCACTGTGGGAGAGAGGGAGAGAAAGAGAAGATTCTCATAAAAGATTCAATGCAGGCTTTGGATATACTGACAGTTAAATTACGGGGGTGGGGGTTGAAAGTGTGTATTAAGAGCATTACTTTATACCATCTTACAATAATCACAGATACAGGTGTTCCTGAGGAATAATTATAAATTATTTTAAATGCAACGGAAGCTTTGACTGTTGTAGCTCTAAATGGCCCCACTAGGTATTCATTCTTGCCAAAACCTTCTGAATATTGTAGGAAGTCTTTCAAATCATACAGGTTTCTGCTGAGACAAGATGAATATTACAGTTCTTCCTTTTCTAATTAAGGGGATATTCAGCATGTTGCCATGCATAGGATACCAAAATGGGGAAAGGTTTGATAGCTAAGGAGGGAATTATTCAAAAAATCTTCTGCTCTATAATCACTCTTCCTTCAGCCTAAACCAAGAGACTGTGCATGGATGTTTTTCTCATTGTCTTGGAATCACCAATGTACCCTTGCCTGGAGAAGCAAGATCTTGTCCAGAAATTCATATTGAGAGCCAGTGAGAAAGAAGGCCAGGAGAACAGTTTGTCCTGGACTTCAAACTCAGGTGGGTCTCATATTAGACATTTCCTCTTTCTGGTTTCTTATGTTGTTCTGTGTGAGACCATTTCTTTTAATAGACATGATGAGGGACCTCAAAACCTGGAAGTGACCTGGGACTCTGTGAAGTTCTAAGAGGGCCTATTTATGCTCTAGTCACTTGGCATCTAGATTACTGTAATAATCTAATAAGGGACTTTCCTTGAAATGTATTCAAGAAAAAAAAAAGTAACATCAGCATAAGATCATGATGATGTCTGGACTAACTATACCCTTTTATGCATATGGAAGGTGAATAAAAAGTAAAAATTGAAGCACCAATGGTTGTAGCTTCACACAGCTATCTGTAGCTACAGCTTGAGAAAGTATATTCTCCATAAATAACATTATTTGGTGCTAACTTTGAAAAAAGACATCAGTAGAGTTATCTAGTGTTGCAGATTTAAAGCAGTAATTCTTAATATCTCTAAATCCAAAACCATTGTGATTTTCCATCTTGAAATTCATTGATGATTAATGATATTCCACCTGGTCAGTCAAAACATACATACAAAACATACCTGCTTCATATGTTTTGCAATTCACTATTTTGCATAAATAAAGAATGTGATTATTACTTTGTAAAGTTCTGACAGAGTGGAGAAATATATAGAAAGCTTTGGGTAGCAATGAGAGTCCCTATAAATGAGAAATAATTGGATTGTAATACTGTAACATTGGCTGATGCCATGCTCTAAGAAAAAAGTGGGACCTAGAAATTCCTTTTTAAATTTTAAGTTCTGTAACTAGAGGAAAACATCATTTTCATATACTAACCCTAAAAAAGGAAGATAGTATGCACTGGATATTGTTCTTTTTATATAGCTTAAATGCACACTTGATTTGAGAATGTTGAAAGGACTGTATTAGATTAGGTCAAAGGCACTAATGGACAATAGTAGACAACAGGTGAGCAATGGGTTGAAAACCAACACTGAAATAATAATGACATTAGTGCTGTTCCTGCAGTTTCCCTGGTATAGGTTTATCTCTTTATTATGTGTTTTTTTATGTACTACTTTTCTTTCAGGAACTTATGGTACCAGCTATAGCACATTTCTTCAGATTTTACCTATAACAATGTGAGATAGGTTGGACTGAATGTCCCAAAGTTATCCAGTGAGCTTTTGTTGCTTTGATTGGGATTTGATTCTTAAATCTTCTGGATCCTAGTCCAATATATTACCTATTACATTACACTGTTTGACTTGGGATTTAAAATATTGAAACCACCTTGCTATGCATACTTTGAAGAAACAGGATAGGAAGATAATTGATGTGTTTGAACTTGATGCCCAGCCTAGAAGATTCCTGAGAATACCATGGATAACCAAGAAAACAAACACACACATTTTTGAACAAACACAGGTTCAAATTATCCTACTTCAGATACATTATGCCAAACTTTTGGAGAAGAACTTTTGCTTTCACTTGAGCAAAGTATCCGAGGCCACTATCTGCAAAAGACATTGGGATATTCTCATCAACTCTCTTCTGTATATGAAACATACTTCTCCTGTCCTTCATTGATATATTTGTCTCATCACCACAATTATTAGAATAGGAGCTAATCACATCAGACTTCATGTATATCAGGACTGGCATCTCAAGTATTTATTGAATGAGGAATTGAGTGAGGACACTTCTTAAGACTGGATAGAACTTAGTAAACACACCTTGATTATCCTCTTTGTAAGTGAGATTTGGAAATTGACATAAGGAAGTTACTGTGAAGGATATTTTGACACAGTGGTGGGATTCAATTTTTTTTTACCACCGGTTCTATGGCCATGGCTTGGTGACCATGGCAGGGGAAGGGTACTGTAAAATCTCCACTCAGAGGTGGTATTTGCTGATTCTCTGAACTACTCAAAATTTCCACTACTGGTTCTCCAGAACTGGTCAGAACCTGTTGAATACCACCTCTGGTTTGACAGCTATGTAAGTTGATCATTTATACATTGACAAATAAGAGAAAAAGACAACCACTTTGCATAATATTTGCAAATGCTAGTTTATATTGTAGCATGTCAACTTAAAAATAATTACTGTAATTTATTCAGAAATACAATAATCTCAGTGCAGGGAAGGTAATTAATATACTTATTCCATCTGCCATTAATGTCTGCTGTTAAAGCAATTGTTGATGAGCAGCTTCAAACTTTCTACTTTATAGTTCTTGATTTTGTGAAATTTTCTTATGGATATCAAGTAGCTAGTTCTCTACCTAACATCTACCTTATCAGAGATATCCAATTCTTGAGGCTCAAAGGTTGCAGTTTAGCTGCCAAACCTTCCACAGAGGTGCAGAAAGTCACTCCGGACTTTAGAAACATAGTTAACTGATGTCAAAAAAATACTTTGTGGTCCATCAATTCTGCCCTTTGAGGGTTTTTTTGTTTTTTAATTTATGTATTTATAATTTTTAATTATTACTTTTTTATTTTTTTATTTTTGTTGGGTGATGGACATGTTTATCTCAAGCATATTTAAACTCAGTTACTGATGGTTGACCTATTGTCTGGCTGGAAACCATCACAGAATGTTGAAAATGAAGATCACGTGACCACAGCAAGTAGCCTAGCAATGTAGCAGTAGCCATTACCCTGAAGCAGCCACAACCTTCTCAATTTGCATTGGGCGTCATGGGTCTTGGATTTTGGACAGTCTGTAAATTAGCTCATTTCAAATACCTTTGTTCAAAAAATTGTTGCCCTATAATGCACCTTTTGCTCAGGTAAAGGTTATAACAACAAGAAATGTATTACTATATAGATAGATTCAGCACCAGTCTGAAAGCCAACCCATAGCTCTGTATTCCTACATCATTAGCAATATCAGATTTATTTTTGAATCAGCTGTACCATAGCTGTAGCTCCTGTAATGTTAGATTTGGGGCTGTTTGTTTGTTTTGGAAACACCGTGTTTCAGTTTCCCCACTGGAGGAAACTCTTGCTCCTCTTCCTGATCTCTTGCTCCTCTTTCTTCTCCTATAGCTTTAGCTCCTATAAGGGAAATGCTTGCTTGACATTGGCAGCTTTGCAGCTCTCCTTATTGGACCAAAAGAGCAGGGATGAAATTGACAAGTGTTTTGTTAGTTTCTCCCTTCTCTTTCCTGGAGGAGCAACCATCCTCCAGAGTGCCATATGGTTCCCTCCTCTTTTTCTTTGCCCTTTGTGTAGAGCTGGGGGGATCTGTGTAACTGCAGGACCTACAGCAACTCAGGGCAGAACAGTGATTTCTCGCTCCTTGTTCTCAGCTTTTCAAGGCCACCTAAGTGAAGACTGTAACAGATCGCCTTCAAAGTGCTTCTGATAAATTGGGGAATGAAAATGCTGGTGGTATGGAAGGGCCCTGGATGCTGTAGTCATGACAACAACTTTTTTTTCAGTAACAATCCTCTAATTAATTGCTCAGTATTGTAATTAAACCCTCAGGGAATGTACTGGGTTTATGTCTGACACTAACAGTTCAGAGATATAGCGGAGAAGCCATGTATGGATCTCACACCATCACAATATTTCTTAACAGGGAAGAGGAAGAACAGAAGTCCTATATAGGGCCAATTATTCCAGTTGGGATAAAAGCATTCAAGAATGGCTAGTATAAGTGCTATGACTGCACTTTATTTTCCCAACAATTTTGTTTTTGCTGTAGTAGCTTTTCATTAGAACTCTGACATCACCATCACTGATATATGAAGCAGTCAATGTTTGCTACTTCAACTTTTTAATCTTGGGACAAAAGGAGATATAATTCAGGCATCAGGTTTTAAGATGTAAACAGTTTCAGTAGTTTTAATTTAATGGAATGCTATTGAGATGAAAGGCTCCTTGTTTTGTTTTTTTAATTAAAGATGCCATGGATTCTGGGCTAAATTTCCTATTTATTAAAGATTTCCTTAGGAAAAATTATATATGGGAAGTGCATTATATTAAATTGATTACCATAGATTTCTATTTTAATGGAGATACAATGACAAGCTGTTGAAATTCATAGGCTAAAACTTATTCTCTCTCTGTTTTCACAAAATTGTCACTATGGGATATTCCTAAACCATACATAACCATTTGGGAAAAGCAGAAAATGGTCAGTGAACTGTTTTTTTATGAAAAATCAGCAAGCTTCCAAAGTAGATTCACTAAGATGAGGGTAAAAAAAATTACCCAGACTATCTTGGAAACTTTATTAAAGAAAAAGAGAGTGAAAGAGGGAGAGAGTGTATGTTTAGACACTTAAAAAAAACCCTCATCCTGATTTGATTTATCTGGGGAGTGTGAACACTAAATAGAGAACAACGCCTGAAGTGTGAATTATTTCCTATATTAACACAGAGGAAAAACTGATAGCCTTTTCATGTCAGGAGAATAGTAAGAAGGGGAGGAGGGAAAGAATGACATTGTTCAATCTCAGGGTTTGCTCACTCTTTATCAGGCAGAGATCAAAATTTATTCCCAGGATGAGGCCTGCGGCCTGGCTGAGGCCCTAGAGATTTTTAAGGGCCTAATTAAGAAAACAGGATGAAAATGGTGAAATAAGAGGCCAATTTACTTCTTGCAGAATAGGGAGATCAAATCAACTTATGAGCAATTAATGTGCACAAGGAGAGAATAAAAGAATGCTGGGAGATGGTAGAGGGCCTCATTTTAATGACATGCTCTGGTGTGGGTATAAAGGATTACTCTGAAGGTCAGATGTAGATTGAAACGACCTTGCAAATTCTTAACCCTCCTTCCAATTAATAGAACCAACTCAGAAATGCAAAAGACCAGTCTAATGTTCCTTTGCGATCAGAAGGGAGAAACAGAGGACGAAAGGGCAACAGTGGTCACAAAGGATGAGGTTTGGAAGGGCCGTTGATTACAGAATACAAGTCACCCAAGGAGGGGAAATTTATGTCAAAGCTCTAAGCAGGATATTAAAAGCCAGGTAACATTACCTGGGGTTGAGTTCATTATTAACTCTGCAGAATAAGCCAACAACCTATGATACTAAGACTTGCTGCATGGGATTTTTCATCCCCAGGTATATATATGAAAAGCATGAAGTTGACTAAATTAATATTTATATTTTTTGAATAGAATGTTCAGGAATTTCATCTGCTGCCCATAGCCACATCATATTGGATACTATTCAAACAATGGTGCTGGATGAATTTATCAAAAACATTTTAGTTGAACTGTAGATATTTCCCCATAAATCAATTTCTCTTTTTTTCTCATTTTATAGGGAAGAGAGAAAGGTTCATTTGCAAATCTTATTGAGAGGTATATGCAATGGTGGGATTCACATTTTTTTTACTATGGTTCTGTGGGCGTGGCAGCAGAAGGATACTGTAAAATCAGAGATGGTATTTACTGGTTCTCTGAACTACTCAACATTTCTGCTACTGGTTCTCCAGAACTGGTCAGAACCTGCTGAATACCACCTCTGGGTATATGCTGTAGAATTTTCATGTTAAATATATGTGAGTTATAATTATTTTTTTAAAAATGTAGTTATACATAATTTTTCTGAAGGTTGCCCTTCTGATTACAAATCTTAAAATGATTTGTTCCTAAATGTTGCCCTCATAATGATTTACTGTAAACTATTTAATAGATTAACTAGTGGGATCGGATTTGTTACTTCTCAATCCCCATTAAATCTAAAAATGTATCATTTGTGGCGATTGATGATATTTGTGCAATGTTATACAAATGATGCAAATTATGTCATTTGCATCACATCATTGATGTAATTACATCATTAAGTAAATGATTTACATTGACACTAATGACATCACACAATATAAATTTAAGTGCCTTGTCAGCTGCATGATGTATCAATTACAAATTAAAATCCATTATTTAAAATGGCTGCACACAAAGAAGAGAAAAAATTAATGTAATTAACAAATGGAAAAAATATTATTTTTCTATGTGAGTTTTCTACTTTCAACCGCCTCCATTCTAAACTAGCTTTTTCAGTTCTAAAAAGTTCTGTAGGTTACTTATTCACATTTTGTATGTAGCAAGTAGTTTTGTTGTAATAGCTTAATACTCATTGAGATAAGTTCAATTATCATGACTAGATGAAGTTAACAGGGGAGATGACCATATCAGCCAGCTGTGATTCAAGCAAAACTTGTGAAAAGTGATTAACTTAATCAAAGTCATTTTACAGTCCTAAATAGGATTGCTTCTTTTCTGGGAGGATCGGCTCCCAGTTCCACATAGGAACTTAGTAATGAATTGATAAAAAAATAGATTGTACTTTTTTTTTCTCATTCTACTCATCCTACCCCTGACTCCCAGTGAAACTGGATGTTGAAGTGGAAGCTTGTATCGAATTTCCATGGCCACAAGAGAGAGCCAGATAGTTACTAGAAAAATAAAGTGAGGAGAAACAGTGTCTTGATTGATTCTTAACTAAGTAACTGCTATCACAGCTGAACTGAATGGTTGCAGAGACATTTGTATCTGACAGATTTAGTGGATTTGCATTAGTGGCAATCTGGACATGGTTCTTAATTATATGAATTTCAATTACAAAATGTGAATGATTAATAATTTTAAAAAGTAGGTCAGGAAAAAACAGCCAGAATTTTGCACTTGCTTACTTAATGAATTGAGACAGATTTACTGACATGAAAGCTTGGATGTGTAACAAAAAATAGATTCAGCCCCACATACAGTTTACTTTATTATTGACCTGGGAGAGCATCCTTTACTACAGCCAAGAGGTACATTACTTTTGAGGGTATAGGATGAGCTGTATGATTCCCATAACTCTCCACCCTCCAACATTTAGCTACTAGTCCTTGGATCAGTATCTGCTCCATAAGTGCTAAAGCAGCAAACTGTTGTTTCTACTTCATAGCTTCTTTTGTCCTGATAGATAAGTGTCCTCAATATTATATGTTGGTTAACTTAAGAAACATATAATCACTTTTTAGTTCTAAAACTGTTGTGGAAACAGCAGAGAGTTCACCCATTGAAGGTTACAGGTTCCTTTATGGCAGGGGTGTCAAACTCGAGGCCTGGGGACTGGATCCGGCCCATGGGGTGCTTAGATCTGGCCCTTGGGGCTGCCCTGGAAACAGAGAAGGACTGGCCCACAGTGCCTCTGCCAGCGAAAACGGAGCTTGGGAAGGCTGCGTGCAGCCCTCGTGAGTTTCAGCTGCGATGGCCTCCAGCAACCCTTTACCAGTGAAAATGGAGCTGGGGAGGGCCGGAGTACTTGGGCCACCACAAACCCTCTGATATGAGTGATGTTGAGCTGGCCACGCCCCCTACCCATGCTCCCCCTACACCTCGAGGTCAAACACAACCCTGATGCGGCCCTCAATGAAATCGGGTTTGACAACCCTGCCGTATGGAATATAGAAAGAGGCCAGTTCAAAATTTAAAAGATGAAAAATATATTTTCATGTAAATTTAATTGACAGAATTCTTTTGTGACAATTTTTTCACTTTTGCAAAAGTTACACCAAAAAAGGTATGCCAAAAATTTGCCATGTTGATTTTTCATCTTTGGTATTTAAAAACATTTTCAGTAGAGCTCATAGATATTTCACTGAAAATCAGAATGATCAAGAGAGACTGGATAAAACTTTGAGTGGTTCAGATCATATCACATATACGCTAGAGAAAGTATACTCTAAATGAGTTCAAATATCAACATCAAACAACATTTTCAGGGGTGGGGTGGACATTTTTGAAGGTAAGAAATCTGAGAAGAATAGGTTGCATTAAATAGTTCTCAAAATGGGGGAGAGGAAGATGGCTGTTCATTTGGAACATGGAATTGTCATATTTTTATCTCTGTGAAGATCCTGCCAACAATACAATGTCACACATACCATAACATTCTCCCCATAAACATTAGTTGTCCTATCTCATAGCATGCAGGCAATAAATGCATATTACTAAATACATTATAAATTAAAATTTAAAATA
This sequence comes from Notechis scutatus, assembly GCF_049901735.1. Classification (NCBI taxonomy): domain Eukaryota; kingdom Metazoa; phylum Chordata; class Lepidosauria; order Squamata; family Elapidae; genus Notechis; species Notechis scutatus. The sequence continues at coordinate 49,023,687 of NC_142011.1, forward strand.
AGGAAATCAATGTCTTAAATTTAAAAAGGAAATCAAACTTTGACTTCATGAATATGTTTATAAAGTGAAAACCTACCTTTAGAAATATTGGACTCAGATCTCCCAGTAAGTCCCTTGTTTGGCTTTCTTGATTACTGGATGGATTTAGTAGTCAACTACTTATGGAATTACTAAGTTACAAGATAGCCATAACAGTAATATTTGGGTGGGAGAGTTTGAAGCGGTGCTTTCTAGAGATTTTAAAAAATGATTTTTGTAAAACTAGTAGTATAACATGCTATTATCCCACCATTTTTACAATACATTATTTGGCTAGAGTCATTACCGTGCTAGTTTTATCTGTAACATGCTACATAGCTTGGACTTAAATTATCTGAAGAACCATATTTTCTTATACTAGGGTGCCTGGTTTCCCTTCTGTCCTATCACCATACTCACCAAAAAGCAGCTTGTATCTCCTAGAAATCTGTAGTTCTTCCATTTCTCTTTAAGACATGTATGACTTCAGGTACATGAAGTAATACTGCTTTCAGGTTGCCTTTGTTTTTCAAAGAGAAATCTTCTCTTGTATGATTCTAGAATGGGCTTTCAATTTTAGAGCAATGAGAAATGTAAAAACCCAGAGTATTTATCTTGAACAATTTATCTTGAACAATAATAACAATATATCAGGGGGTGGGGGAGGAAGTAAAGAAAAAGTTTCAGGTTGCCTATCTAGTTTTGCCATATAAGACCTGTGAAGGTGTTTCTCTTTTGATCCATCATGTTCTCAAAAACTTGGAAACTGGGCCTAGAAAATTCAGTTTAGCTTTAGGTAATTTGGGTTTTAACTTTCTGGGGATGCTTTCACTGTCGTTTTATCCTTGATATATATGTTGAAGTTCACAGTTCATATTTCTATCCTTATATATATAATCTCAGTTTGAACTCAAATCCTCCCCTATTCAAGAGCCATTTTAGACCTCTCAGAGTTTTCATTTCATACCTTTCTCTCTCTCCCCCCCCCCCTTTTTAAGGGGGCACTGAAATTTATACAATATTTAAGTAGCATAGCGGATTCCTGGAAGATATTATTAATGTAAAAGGGACAGGCTGGAAATGCACTTGAACCTGGTTACAATTAGAGGGTGATTTTTCTAAAGGTCAATGAATTCAGATAATATCCAGGGGGGAAAAGAAATTTAATACCTTTTTAGTGAATTAATTAATTATAATATTATATCGGCTTGGGGTTCTTTTCCAGAGTGATTAAGGGAGCGATCTGTCTTTGGAGAGGCTGGGAGAATCAGCAAGTGAGCGAGAGACTGACAGAGAGAGGGAGGAAGGGGGAGAGAGGCACTTTAATGTAAGAATAATGGAGCCTTTTATTTCCTTTAAAAACTTACTGTATTTCAAGGCCATGCACTCCCTGCTTTCCTGGATCTATTTCTTTCCCCGCTTTGGCAAAGTCTTATGATTGTTGCACCAAAGTCCATTGTTTCCATCACTATGAGGGTCAAAAACTCATTTTGAAGTATGTTGTGTGCATGTTAATGCCTTAATCAGAAATGGATACTATGTATAGATATTACAATACACACGTTTGTATGTAAGTTCATACACATGTGGCAGATAATGTCCCAGAAAGGAAGAGTCTACTTAGACCAATCCTTTAGGCTTCCTGACCAGCCCAGGACTCAAACTTTTACTAAAGTTTTGGTTTATTAAACCTCTCCCTTTTAATTAATTATATTGGAATAATTTGCGTAGAATCCCAATATAAGCATTTTTTGAGCTGTAGAAAGCAGCAACTTATAAAAAACCAAAGCCATCATCACTATTAGAATTAAAGTCTATTTTGAGACTGTCTCCATTTATTAGCTTCAACAGACAATTATATATTTAATTCTTAGACCTACATATTAACATTTGCTTTCTCTGATTATTAACTAAAGTTGCAATCCTTACATCTACATATCTACACATATCTACAAAGCATGGATTTCAAAGCAGTAAAAATGCTAAGATGTGTGTAATTGATAAAAATCCAACAACTGAACTAATTAAGGTGCACTTTAGTAAGGAATATTCATAAATCAGAGCTGACTTCCTAGAAAACATATTTGATTGCATTTTGATTGTAAACTTTGCAGTCCAATTCTGTTTTTCTAATATTAATCCTATTAATGTCTTCTCTTCATATTTATAATGATTTATATATCTCCATATGCTCTGCTTGATTTCACCTTAACCTCTCATGACCAGGCTGAGAGTCTTCCAGATCCAATTCTTTCTCATTGCTAGCATCCTCTTTAAAAAAAATTGTAAAGTTTCAAGAGAAATCCCACTTTGCAACTTGTTAATTTATACATGAAGCTTAATGCTTCTAGGACTATTAAGGTGGATCCTAGAAGAATGCAGGACTGCCTTGAAATGAATGGTTTCAGAACTGAATCCAGAGTGATTTGATCTCATTGGGGATGGAGTGACTTAAGCAAAGTACCTATTTCAGGTTGTTGCTCCTTCAATCCAGCATCTTCAACTGATTCAAAGCAAAATAGCATGGTCATCAAGGTCAATAAGACTGGCAGCATGGGGTTGTCTGTTGCATCCACATTTCAGCAGTTTATACCCTGGGACCACAATGCAATGATGCTTGTCTTTCTTAAACAAAATTTTACTGTAATTGCTGTATCACCCTCAATTGCTCTGTGACCATGGCTGCTGAGATTGAACTTTGATGGGAAATCCTTTCGAAAGGGAGTTATTTATATCCTCACATAGTCTTCTCTTTAAAAGGGAGAGGCAAAATATTTTAAGAAGGATATCATACATGCAGTTAGTACATCAACATCAATTATGATTTTGTTATCTCTAGGATGCAACTCTAAACCACTATACAAGCCTAGGAAAATGCTTAAAACCAAAATGGCTCGAATCACAATGTTTCCTGGCATTAGTTTGTGTTTGCCCAAGCCAGACTGAAATTTATAGGCTCAGTTAATCCACAAAGCCAGTGAAATTAATTATAACTTTGTATACTAAAACTTAACATAATCTTTGTAGAGAGATATACTCCTAAGCAGAGGAGCATGCTGGAAATCTCTTAGCTACTGAAACTGGAGTTGCTTTTTCCTAAAGCTTTCTCAAGAAAGAAAGAAAAAGAAAGAAAGATTTCGATATTTGAACTCATTAATTACAAATCCATGGAAGTTGATAAGAGTTGAAGAGCTTGTAATTGTACTCTGTCCTTGTGCTGGTTTATGGGGATAAAATAGAGGTGTGTCTTATAACTCATGAATATTCAAATAGTCATTGAAGGGGGGTGTTAGGAGTTCTAATTGATTGCCTCATTAGACAACCCACCTATCAAATAGAAGCTTTATATAGGTGGCACAATACTGAAGGTCTATGGCTGATTAAAACACAAAATTTCACACACTTCAGTGAAGCACTTATCAATTATCTAGTTGCATCACATTCAACAGGCACACAGGAATGCTCATGAAGGTCTAGTTAGTTGTCAAATGATTGCTTCTTCTTCACAAATGGTTTGTCATTCAAGCCTTAGGAGGAACTTTCCTAACCTACTAGCTCACCATCCTAGCAATATATAGAGCATTCTAGGCACTAAACCATCAAATAATTTCTTCACACAGGGTAGTCAGTATAGTAAATTCTCCTTCAAGATGAGGTTATCTTTTAATGACTCAATGGACACATGCTTGGCTAAAGGAACTAAAGTGGCTTATCACTGCTTTGTCCCTGGGATGTTTATCAACTGCTGAGTCTAGCCTTTAGCCTTGGGATTTCTTGGTAGTCTTCCATCCAGGTACTGAGAGGATCTGACCTTACTGGATCTGACCCTACATTTTTAAGAGCAGCCAAGGGCAGTCAGGTGTTAATATTTTAATCGTTTTCTGGCAACACTTCATTATAAATATTAAAACAGATGTTTGAAAAGCAAAGAAATGTCTATCTAGTGATATTGCTCTCCCAAGAATCCACCAATGGATGAGAAGACTGGTTATAGACATATACAATGCAACTTGTCTTTCTTTGAATTATTTACTGGTGTTCCTCTTTATTAACAAGGAAAAAGCCATAGTTTTACAAGAGGAAAATGGAAAATAGATACAATGCTTAGCCATTTTTAAATGCACAATAGGCACAAATTAACAAGAATTGTTTCATGACTCATAGCAAAAATGATTGCTGATTGGAGACCTTTGAAGTTGTGAAGACTGCTGTGTAAAATATTTCTGAAGATATAAACAGTACCATCATAAGAATAAATAAAATCTCCCTTTCCATTTGTAATACTTTCTACACACACTCACTTTCTACACACACTTTTTCTGTATTCTGTCTAGCAATATTTCTTACACTGTACTTTTTTCTTTCATTCCATCATTCAATGTTTTCCTTAATAGTGTGCAGTTTTTTCCCCCTTTTTATAAGATACACATAAAGGTAATTAGTTGTTTATAACAGCAACATTCCACCTTCTTCTTATACCTTTCATGGGATAGAAACTGAATTGCAAAATTATTTTGTCGATATAACTGTTCTGCATTGCTACTTAGAAATATATCCTATTGAATTCAATATGACTTAATTAATTAGTTTCAAAGTTGATCATAATTAGAAATTGAGTTAATATCTTAAATAAATCCTATAAGCAAATACAATGTGGCTGGAAGCTTATTTTGGACATTTATATAACTGGATTTCAAGTGACAGGCTATATAGATGGAAATCACATAAATGGTTCTTGATTCTACACTCACACTCAATGGGCTTCAACTTTAAAGTTTTGCTTTAATGGCTTAATGAGATTTGATTCTTAAATATGCGCTATATTAATAGGAAAGATTAATTCCTTAACTACACTTTTCACTTTAAACCTAGTTCAATGGGGGAAGTGAAAAAAAAATACTGAAAGATCATTATGGTATTAATGTGAATGTTATTGAGCTGTCTTCTGAAACAAGATGCCCTCCAGATTTCTGGAAGCTATACCCTCAACACATTAGAGGGATACTAGGTTATAGGATGATTAATCTTGAAGAGCTCTCTATAAAGTGCTCTTTCAGCACTGGTTTTGACTTCTATGTTCTATAATATAGTAAATACCTTTTTAGTCTTCTGGGTGAAATTAATAACAAAATCCAATGGGCTGCTCTAGTAGCTTCCACATTCATTCAAGTGTATAAGATTGGAATCCAAAATGACAAGGAGATATCTTTTGCTAACTGGACCAGAGAGAGAGAGAAAGAGAGTATAAGAAACCTGGTGGAAAAATTTCTGATGATGAAGAAATAATGTTTGTAGTCTAGCCAAATCTAGATATTGATTAAACATGATGGGTACATATCAAGGAGAATTGGTCACAGAACCAAGCTGTATTTTTACAGTATTTCTGTTAAAATGTATGGTGAGGAAAAAATCTTTTTTCATTGGAAATTATTAAATGAAAATTTCATATGATGAGGAATCTTGGGTACATACAGTATGCTTCATGTAGTGAAAGATTCAGGCACAAATTATTATACTCTCTAGCCTCTTAGGGATTGCTTGTGTCAATCATCTGACATTTAAGGGCAACCTTGATTCCCTGATCTTCATCTGCAAAGTTTTATGCAAAATATGAGGTACAAGTCCTTACTAAGCACAACTACAGTGCCTTATGAGTTTTTATCTGTGTTGGGATAGACATAGCACTTCCACCTAACTCACTTTAAACTATTCTTCCTTCATTTCATCTTCTCAAGACAAAGCCACCATCTTTCTGCACACAATTCTGTTCTTCCTTCCCATCCCCTGGCCTCTCCCTCCTCCTGCCTACATGGCTGTGAGAGAGAGAGAGAGAGCTTGCTTGTTCCCATTGTGCTATCTTTGGGTCCTAAATTAAAATTTATGACATCTTGAAATGAGCAGTGAGGGTAATTTTGCTTCTGAGTGAAGATGCTAATGAGTCTCCTTAATGGCGTGAATAAGGAGTTGACGGGTCGTGTGTCACTTTGCGCAGCCCATGCCGGTGGTGTAATGGCCACAGTAAGTGTGTGTAATTATACCCTGTCTTCCTGTATTTTGGCAGCTGTTGTGGGAGAACAGGCGGCTCAGTCACATACATGGGAGGAGGGGGAAAGAGGAGGAACAAATCCCTTGTTCTATGGCATCTTGGACTAGCCCTTGTTCCATTCAACATCCCTTAAGCAGCAGATTTCCTGGATTTGGCTCATAGAATGATTCAGCTTTGGAACTTGACTTTGACTTCTCATTCAAGTTGTCTTTAAGCCTCACAGAAATGGGACTCTGCATGGATAGTCTGTAACATCTGTTGTCCTCTTCTTTCACTCAGCTTTTCATAAGAACATCTTGTTTTGGATACTGAAAGATCAAGCTGTTCCAAAAAGATAACCTGAAAAGTTACAATTCAGAGAGACAAATGAGCCAAGAGAGGGAAAGAATCTTTGATTATAAAGTAGGATGAAACTATTGAACAAAAAGTTAACTTGTCTATTTTTGTTATTTTTTTCTTACCCTATACAGTGAACAATGGCAGTAACAGCATTTCCTTTGCACTCTAGCTGTTTTGTTAGAGCCTTTTTAAAATTATCTCTAATATAATTTACTCCTTCTCCATTTGCTGTTAATTGTTATTTGCCTTTTTGCTCTCTTTGTAGCAAATGGATAGATTGGCTGCAGTATACATATTTGTTTAGCAAAATGGCTTTCCCCACCTTTTGTCTGAATAGCTTTCAGACCATACATAAACCAATCTAACATCTATTACAGTCACTGGAAAAAAAATTGTTCCACATTTTACCTAAACCAATACATAACTATTTAAGCCCTTCTCTATATTGTTATAGATGGTATTGTGTTCCACCTAACTCAATCCCCTTTGGGAGAGATTTTCTTGACCAATCTATACTCATCCCCTTTGGGAGAGATTTTCTGCAACTCTAATTCCGAGCCTGGTTTTTCTGCAGGCCAATTTTGCATAACTTATGATTATACAACTGAAGGTGCTGATCTCCCTGATGAGTTTCACGCTTCTAATATATTTAAAAATGCTTATTGTTTTCTTTTAATTGCTTTGCTTTGTCTTGCATTAACTAGTAATTCCCAATCATACTTTCATTTTTTAAATATCTTTTCCAGAGTATTTCCCGTAAATGAAGGCTTGCATATTTATTGGGAGAAAAGGAGCTGGAAATGGCTCAACTACTAGGGGTTAGAAGGAATATGTTGCTGTTCCTTAATGCCCAGAAGTCATTATTGAAAGGTGGATGGCATGACAATAAATGTGTCTTGAGGGAAATGATATGACTATTTACCTACTTGTGTTTGACATCATGAGAGAAGTCCATAATTACTGTCACAATGACACCATAACACAGATGTTACAATTTTGACATCATTATAGCTTGCTATGGAGAGCCAAGCTGGGACAATACAAACCAAAACTAGTTTTAACAGAAAAAAGTAAAACATGCTTTATGTCAAGGGTCTTCAAACTTGGCAAGTTTAAGACTTGTGGACTTCAACTCCCATAATTCTTGAGCTAACATGACTGGAGGAGGAATTCTGGGAGTTGAAGTCCACAAATCTTAAAGCTGTCAAGTTTGAAGACCCCTGCTTATGTAACAGTTTCTAGACAGGATACAACTTCCCTATCTTCATTGTCTCTCAGGTAACAGTACAAATTTAGCTGAGATAGGTTGTGCATGACATCTAGGGCAAGTATTGATAAAAGAAAGAGAATATCTTTTTTTATTTGTGTACTTATCACATGGTCCTAAATATGACGATGTAGACATATAAACCAAGATGGAGGAGTGGTGGTCCTCAAGGTACTTAGAATGCATTTAAGGCCAGAAGGTCTTTTTGCAAACATTGGCACTGGCACGATCAAGCTTATTTTAGATTAGTAAGCTTTAGCAAGCTGGAAAAAAAAAGGTTATTCCAGGCACCTGTGCCTTTAAGATAAGATCTACAGGTCTGAAATATTCAGAACTGTGCCTGTTTGCAGAAAAGATAAACCTGCTAAAGTGTCACTTTCAGTTTTGAGACTCTGCAGCACATGGTGATAACAGATGCTACTCTTAGTGCTCCCTATTGCTACCAGGCGTTGACTGAATTTTTGATTGAATTGCAATTGATTGTCCACACAATCAATTTGAGGAGATGAGGAGATCTTACTATGTGTTATGCAGAGGGCATGACATGAAAGTTCATCTCTGATTGATCATCACAAATATCTTTGTCCCAACATTTAGAAAGCGGTGATTCCCAGGCATCATTTTAACAGCTAGCTTTGTATCTACATGTTATTATGGTTTTTAAAGTTATACATGCACAGCTTCAATAAGAGTTTCTGCAGTATCAAGCAGGGAAATTGAAGATGAAGTTACTTCTTAGTAAACTCCACCAACCAAAAACATCTAAATAAATTCTGAAGTTACTGTATTTATAGTCCGGTTTGTGTTCTGTGTTGTCCCAATATTTTTTATCCAAGAAAATCCAGTCTTTAAATTTAGTCCAAGACTAATGAAATCAAAGCCATCTAGTTTGGTTCAGTACCAGATCAGAAACTGCAGGCTTAATTTCTCCAGAGCAAGGCAGTTCATCCCTTTCAGGATGTGCTAGAACTGAATTCTCCTATCTCTATCTTCAAAGAGATTGTATTTCTGTTTTTCTTCAAAGGGTTTTCTGTGGACAAAGAGCTTGAACATAAACATTCATTCTTTCAGAAAGTGACAAATTGGCTTAGAGAATCTCAAGACAAGGACCAAGTGCTGAATCAGTACATTAATCTTTCTTTTCTTCCTCCCTCCCCCTGCTACTCTACAACAACAACAAAGCTCCCAGCTGTTTCCATTACAGAAATGGGAATGCTGTCATACAGGGATTCCTGTCAACATGAGCTACAACAGAGCCCGCCTCAACTTATGCAGCACCATCCCTTAGCTGTTACACACTCTTTTGATGTCATTATTCGGCATCCCTCCAATTGTCCTGGCGTGTTTTTCAGCCAGAGCTTTCTGAGAAGCAAAATTTGGACAACCCTGTTTTTCCTGCCCCACCTCCACGCTCTGCAAACCAAGACTGTATCAGAACAATTACCCCATGAAAACCTCATTCTACTAATGCCATCTGTCGGAAAAGGAATGTGTCAGTGGAATTATGCCTCAAATGTTCAGCACATCAAAGAGCAGGGATCTTGCAGAATAATAAAAGTGTCTGTTACAGAGATACAAGCAGCAGTTTTAGAGGACAATATCAATAAACTCTGGAGAGCTGCTCATACGCTCAAATCGGAGGTTAGCCAGAAGATTGTTTCCCTGTGCCAGGGAGATCACGGCCATTGAAATATTGAAGTACTTGTATATAAACTGCTCTTTCAAGTATTTTTGACAAGGGTGCTAATTAAATCTTAATTGACACTGCACTAATTAGCTTCTTAATTACATGGAACCACATAATTAGCAGCACACTCTGTGCTAATTGTTAATTAGGAAAACCACACTTCTCCCGCCCCACTCCTCCTGTTGCCTTTTTAACTGAAGGGCCTCTTGTAGCAGAGAGGCTCTCAGAACAATAGGACTGGTAAATCCCTCTTCAGAAAGGCCCTACCCTGGCTGTTGCTGCTCCTCCTCTCTCCATCTAATACTCCTCAGCTTGGCTACTGCTGGTTTACATTCAGAAAAATGAGCTGTAGCTCAGGAGACTTCCCATTCTACAGAGCTGTTGGCAGCCTACCAGAAGAAGGTGTTTAAAACACTTTCCAGCTGCTAATTAATTATTACAGGATTATGATTTAGCAACATAATTCAAAGTTCGTTTATCATTTGGCAAACTGGACAATTAACCCCTCCTGAGGTGTTCTCCATGCAGTCTGGATGCTGCCCCCTTTTAATTAACTCTTTCTAAAACAAACAGACCTTAGCTACTATGTTCCAGATTTTACACTTTCTTTGCATTTCTGATCTGGGGTAGGATTAATGGTTTGCTCAAACTCAGAATGATGATGATTGATTGATTTTTCTATTACTATCTTTTTCTTACTTATAGCTCTGCTATGTTCTCATGTGCAGTGCCTGCATACATGTGTCTTATAGCAGTTATCTCCTTGTATAACATGGTTTCACAAAGTTGTATGTAAAGCTTTGAGCCGGGAACATTGGAACCAATTCTTGTAGCCAATTTTGGAGGTAGGGAACCATAGCAAGATAGGAGAGGATTAAACTACATTTTGCTATGAGACAGAACACTTCTCATAGGACATCCCTGCACTGGCTCCATTCTCTTCCTAGGTTTCCATCCTGGGGTCTCAGCTGAGCAGTCAAGTGCAGTATTATCTGCCTCACTGCCTGAAATCTCAAGTGACAAGATTTTCTTTTTTGTAATTTACAATTAAAACTAGTAACATTAAAGTTATCACACCAACTTGACTTAAGTATCTTTATAAAGTATAGATTTAAAGGGTTTGATTTGATAATTAGAATGCCTGAAGTTTCTGGACTGAGATTTGTGACATGATTAAAGAATAAGTAAACTATAATGCCTCCAATTAAAACAAAACAAACAAAAACCAACCCTCCCACACACAAATGGCAATTGGTGACATGTTGAAAATAGCTGAAGAATGGCATATAAAAAGCTACAGAGAGAAGGAAATTTATTCAACTAAAAACTGAGTTCCAGAAGAGCAAGGATTAGTATCCAAACAATGCAATTTGAAAAAAATTAAGAGTATCGAATTATATAGAAAGGAAAATATATTTAAAAATATTCCAGAAATCAAGTGAATTTATTATGCAAAGATGGGCACTTTTCATCCTGAAGATGAGATAAGGAAGATATACAAATGTATCAAAGAACTGTAAATAAACAAGTCCCATAATCAGTAATATTTACAAATGTTTCACTGAGCTAGAGACAGATTTCTAGGGATTGAAGTGCATTTAAAAAAAACATTACTGAACAAAGCTACAAGAATTGTTTAGAATCTTATAAGATGACTGTCAGCACCTCAATGAAGCAGTGAAATGCTTACATGCGATTCTGTAAGCAGGTATGGAAAACATTGAAGTCATCAAAGAACTGGAAAAATCAGATTTCATTTTAAAACTAAAAAGGGACTGTACTGTGCTAAAAGCATGAAACACAAATGCACTTGTGTTTCATGCTCCTAAAAGAATGCACAATGTTGTGCAATCTAGACTTTAACTTTGCATAGAATGAGAATTGCCAGATATACAAGCTGGATCCATAAGAGGCAGGAGTACTTGAGATCATATTGATAACTTTTCACAAATAATGTAAAGAGGCAGGTCAAAGAAGTCTATGCTTGTTTACTTAATTACACAAAAGTTTTTGACTATGAAGGTCATCATAAATTGTGGAAAGCCATTGAAAATATAGGTGTACCAAGCAACTCATCTTAGTGAATAATTTTTAGAATAACTGGGAAGCAAAACTTTAAAAAAAATTATAGACCAACCAAATGGTTCAAATTTGGAAATGAGTGCATTAAGTATATGTACTGTCCAGTTCTATACTAAATGCATATACCAAATATATAATAAAAAAATCCTGAACTAGAAAAAAATAGAAAATAGAATTAAAATTGCTTGAAAGAACCACTAGAAAATGGTTGATCTTTGTTTGAAGTTCCTGATCTTATACTAGCAATGTATCAATAGATCCAAAGCATTATTTTTTAATTCCAGAAAAGCAGCCAAATTAGTCTATGATAGCAAAAGAAATCTACATCAACTTAATGAGTATCTATGTATAATATATTTTCATAGACCAGAGCCTATTCCGGTAGATGAATGAACTATTTAGCTGTGGTTAGGCAGGTATCTATATATGAAGAAAAAATAAAGTTTATAGACAGTAGAACCAAACGCCCATGAACTGCAGGACTTGCAATAAGGCAAATGTATTCAAGATCACAACATTGTGATTTCTTCATTAATAAGAATACGATTTTTCTTGCTACATTAACTTTGCGTTAAAAGAGAATATTTTAGAATTGCTTCATTAGAATTTCCACAGATTAAAGAATCCAAAGTGATAATTCTGTAATACAATATTAAAAAAAAAATTAATAACATTTAGAAGTGTTCCTTTAAAGAGGAGGGGGAAGAATAAAAATAATATTTAAATAAGTGTTTTAATAATGCTTCTAAAGACCATTGCTAATCCATGGAGGTACAAATGAAATTTCAGAGAACAGCTTCAACCATATTACATCAGCTATTTGTGAAGTAAGCTCAAGACCTGATGGCTGTTCACATTCATTTTAGTGGTCCTTAAAAAGGACTGAAAACGGTCACCTTTATCCATGATAAAGGAGAATTAATTTCTGAGACTATAGTACAGGGGTCCCCAAACTTGGCAACTTTAAGACTTGTGGACTTCAACTCCCAGAATTCTCCAGCCAGCTGGCTGGAGAATTCTGGGAGTTGAAGTCCACAAGTCTTAAAGTTGCCAAGTTTGGAGATCTCTGTCAAAGTATAAGTTTTCCGAATAATGGACTACTGGCATAGAATTGATTGTATCCCACAAGGATGTGTTCCTCAAAGCACTCCAAATTTGATCAACAAAATCTAAATTGATTTCTGAAGTTCAAAATTCAGATCAAGACCTGGATATTGTAAGAGAAAGTGATCATACTATTGTGATGAATTAAACCCCTCAGTGAAAAATCAGAAATAACATTCACAACTGACTTCTTTATCCAAGTATACTGTAATATGCAGGAAATAAAGAATAATTATGATTTAATAGGAATAATGAACATCAGGTGGATTATCCCCATGACTAAAATAGAGGATAAGAATTGAAGGACATATGCAGGTGAAACTCGAAAAATTAGAATATCGTGCAAAAGTTCATTTATTTCAGTAATGCAACTTAAAAGGTGAAACTAATATATGAGATAGACCCATTACATGCAAAGCAAGATAGTTCAAGCTGTGATTTGTCATAATTGAGATGATTATGGCTTACAGCTCATGAAAACCCCAAATCCAGAATCTCAGAAAATTAGAATATTGTGAAAAGGTTCAATATTCTAGGCTCAAAGTGTCCCACTCTAATCAGCTAATTAAGCCATAACACCTGCAAAGGGTTCCTGAGCCTTTAAATGGTCTCTCAGTCTGGTTCAGTAGGAATCACAATCATGGGAAAGATGCTGACCTGACAGTTGTGCAGAAAACCATCATTGACACCCTCCATAAGGAGGGAAAGCCTTAAAAGGTAATTGCAAAAGAAGTTGGATGTTTCCAAAGTGCTGTGTCAAAGCACATTAATAGAAAGTTATGTGGAATGGAAAAGTGTGGAAGAAAAAGATGCACAAGCAGCAGGGATGACCGCAGCCTGGAGAGGATTGTCAGGAAAAGGCCATTCAAAAGTGTTGGGGACTTTCACAAGGAGTGGACTGAGGCTGGAATCAGTGCATCAAGAGCCACCACACACAGACGGATCCTGGATATGGGCTTCAAATGTCGTATTCCTCTTGTCAAGCCGCTCCTGAACAACAAACAACGTCAGAAGCATCTTGCCTGGGCTAAAGAAAAACAGACCTGTCCTCTTTTCTGATGAGAGCAACTTTTGCATCTCATTTGGAAACCAAGGACCCAGAGTCTGGAGGAAGAATGGAGAGGCACACAGTACAACATGCTTGAAGTCCAGTGTGAAGTTTCCACAGTCTGTGTTGATTTGGGGAGCCATGTCATCTGCTGGTGTTTGTCCACTGTGCTTCATTAAGCCCAGGGTCAACGCAGCCGTCTACCAGGAGATTTTGGAGCACTTCATGCTTCTTTCCGCAGACAAGCTTTATGGGGATGCTGACTTCATTTTCCAGTAGGACTTGGCACCTGCCCACACTGCCAAAACCACCAAAACCTGGTTCAATGACCACGGGATTGCTGTGCTTGATTGGCCAGCAAACTCACCTGACCTGAACCCCATAGAGAATCTATGGGGCATTGCCAAGAGAAAGATGAGAGACATGAGACCGAACAATGCAGAAGAGCTGAAGGCCGCTATTGAAGCATCCTGGTCTTCCATAACACCTCAGCAGTGCCACAGGCTGATAGCTTCCATGCCATGCCGCATTGAGGCAGTAATTGCTGCAAAGGAGGCTGAAACCAAGTACTGAGTACATATGCATGCTTATACTTTTCAGAGGTCCGATATTGTTCTATGTACAACCCTTGTTTTCTTGATTGCATGTAATATTCTAATTTTCTGAGATTGTGGATTTGGGGTTTTCATGAGCTGTAAGCCATAATCATCACAATTATGACAAATCACGGCTTGAACTACCTTGCGTTGCATGTAATGAGTCTATCTCATATATTAGTTTCACCTTTTAAGTTGCATTACTGAAATAAATGAATTTTTGCACGATATTCTAATTTTTCGAGTTTCACCTATAATTCAAAAGGAATAGAAGTAACAGAACTGGAGGAAGAATGGCACTCTAGGTTCAAAATATCTACACATGTTCAGAAATGCAAGTGAATAAACTTTACATCTTTACAGTTTACAACTGTAGATCAATCAAGAAGACATGGATAATGCTTTTCAGAAGCAATGTTCACATCTTTCAAAATGATATGAAATAGTATTGAAGGGGTACTTTAATTACTCTGACAAATGTTGAGAGACAAAGTTTGCAAAGGACTTTCTGATTTATACTTCTGACCATTTTCTTCTCAGAGGGTAGAGGAAAGTACAAAAATATTATATGTCCTTCACAAGAAATTTCATAAAGAGGCACTGATGATGTTACCTAGTCTGGTAATGAGATGTACTCTGCAAGCAAGCAAGCAACCAAGCTCAGAGAGCACCAAGGACCCCACAGTCTAATCCTGAGCTATATTCTTTTCTATTGGAATTTAACAAAGACTCAGATAAAGAAGTAAGAGTATTATGGACCTCGGTAGGAAGTGACCATATAATGCTTGATTTCTTGATTTTATGGAAAACTGATGTGTATCTTGGATTTCAAAAAAAGCAGATTTTAACAAATGCGTTAATAGAATAGAAGAATAGAATAGAATTCTTTATTGGCCAAGTGTGATTGGACACACAAGGAATTTGTCTTGGTGGAAATGCTCTCAGTATACATAAAAGAAAAGATACATTCGTCAAGTCAAGAATCATAAGGTACAACACTTTATAATAGTCATAGGGTACAATAAGCAATCAAATCATACTAGGAAACCATCAGTATAGATAGTTAGGATACAAGCAATAAAGTTACAGTCATACAGTCATAAGAGGGAGGAGATGGGTAAAAGGAAGGATTAATAGTAATCGTAAGTTTTAAAAACATTAAAAGTTTTATTAAAATCAATCTCTCATGGATAAAATTGCATGGAAAAAGGTTAACTGGAATCAAACTGCAAAATAGGTCAGAGTTGCTAAAATAGGAAATGCTGAAAGCAAAATTGCAAAAATAGAGGATCACAGAAGAAGCCACTAGCTGCACAAAAGTCTTAATACAAATTAGAAGACAAGAAAATAGACACATAGAGAAGCAGTAAAAGATACACTTTACCAAGGAAGTATGCACACAGGAAAGCTAACACTCAGAATGAGCTTAGTTTATCAACGGATGAGAATATAGAATAGCTTCTTTATGTATGTTGAAAATAAGATCTTGACTATGTATCTGAATGGTCAAACAAATGGCAACTTCAAATCTCAACAAATAAATGCTCTGTCTTACATATTGGCAAAAAAAATCAGAAAATAAAATACAAGCTGAATAGTCAAGATCTTGTTGATGACCCAAGCTCTGTAAAGGACCTTGGAATACTCACCTCTAATGATCTAAGTGCTAGAGCCCACTGCAACTACATAGCCAAAAGGCATTAAGAGTTGTTAACCTAATCCTACGTAGCTTTTTCTCTGGTAATATCACACTACTAACCAGAGCATACAAAACATTTGCTAGACCAATACTCGAATACAGTTCATCAGTCTGGAACCCTCATTACGTATCTGATATTAGCACAATTGAGAAAGTCCAGAAATATTTCACAAGAAGAGTTCTCCACTCTTCTACTTGTTGTAGAATACCTTATGCCACCAGACTTGAAATTCTAGAACTAGAAAACCTTGAATTACGCCGTCTTTGGTCTGACTTAAGCATGGTATATAAAATCATACATTGCAATGTCCTACCTGTCAATGAATACTTCAGCTTCAACCATAACAACACAGAGCACACAATAGATACAAACTCAAAGTAAACCGCACCAAACTTGATTGCAGGAAATACGACTTCAGCAATAGAGTGGTCAATGTCTGGAATACTCTACCCGACTCTGTAGTCTCTTCCCCAAACCCCAAAAACTTTAACCTTAGACTGTCTACTATTGACCTCACCCCTTTCCTAAGAGGTCTGTAGGGGCGATGCATAAAGCGCACCAACGTGCCTACCGTCCCTGTCCTATTGTTTCTCTTATTCTTTTATTTTTCTTATATGTACCCATTTCATGTATTCACAACTATGTATACACTTATACTTATTATCTTGTAAACAATTGGCAAATCAAATCAAATAAATAAATAAATAAATAAAAGAAACAGAAAAGAAATATTATGCCACCTTCTCAGTGAAAACCAAAATGCTGCCAAGTGACAAAGAAAAGGCAGAGATACTTAATTTTTATTTTGGCTTATGTCTTCTCTAACAGTAGAATTCATTTTGTACCAGGAAATTGTGCCCAGAAATATAGGATGGGCATTTGAACTAGATAAGAAATATAATCAGGTTTAGTTGGCTTATTCCAACATTCAAGTCAACTTCTATGGGACATCTACAAAGTGACTTGTCTATTCTAATACCTTGGAAATACAATTTGAAATCTACACAAATTAAACTAGAACTTTCCCCTTACTTTCTAATGAGGAAATTCTGCCTTTAAAATGTATTTTCTCTAAGATAGTAATCATTGTAGTTTATCTTCTCCTAAGCAAAGAAAGATTTTAAAAAGTATCAGAAAGAATTTTATTCAGAAGGACCTTTAATGCAAGAATCAGGGGAGAGGGGAAAATACATTTGCAAACATTTTAATTTGTTAATTAGGTATCTTCCTTGGCAAGTTGTGGGAATGTATAGACATAATATATACAGATACACTTGCCTTGGTAGTACTTCTTGGAAAAATAATTGATTACATATTGGGGAAAGTTCTTGGAAAAATAATTGATTACATATTGAATATGTATTAGCAGCATAAAACAGCTGCAAAAAAGACAACATACTGTAAGATTAAGCTGTGTAGGCAGGAGAAAATTGTCCTAATTATAGAAAATTATAGTTTCTTTTTATTTTGCACTAGATAGAATCCTATTCAAAAAAGATTCATACAAACTAGAAGATGTTATGAGCAATGAGGATCATCAGAGAATTAGAAATTAACTCTTAGAAGAAAGATCACAAGAACTGGGAATGCTTAATTTGAGAAGAAAAGATTAGAAGTGTTCTTTAGATATTTGAAAGGATTACACATAGAAAGTCAGTACCTGTTCTTCATTATCCAACATGCCTGGTAGAAAACAATGACATTAAGTTAGAGAAAATCAGATTCTGCTCAAAAGTTAGAAAAGGCTTCATAAGAGTAGTTTGACAGTACAACCAATTAGCTAGCGGATTGGTAAGCTCTTCTTTACCAGATGTGTTCAGCAGAGCTTAGATAGTCA
This sequence comes from Notechis scutatus, assembly GCF_049901735.1. NCBI lineage: Eukaryota > Metazoa > Chordata > Lepidosauria > Squamata > Elapidae > Notechis > Notechis scutatus. Next base: position 49,041,411 of record NC_142011.1, read on the forward strand.
GAAATCCTTTAATATGGATTCCAACATTGAAGAAAAGGTAGGATTCAATGGCCCTCCAAATCTATGATCCAATTATTATAATGTCTGGGGACAGATTTGTCAAATATCTTAGAGTCACTAGAACAGTCTGCTTATTTTGATGTTTGGTCAAGATTACGATGCATGCCAAAAGTCCACTTTTCAGAAAGATCTGTTGAAATAAGGGGTAGTTTACATTGTTTGGGATTATCAGATTGTTTGAGGAACACTGTTCTGGTCTAACAATATTTTCAAAAGAGCAATGATGAACCCTTAAGATTCAGAGAAGATAAAATTGTTTCGATAATTCAATGCAGAAGAACATGTATGTTCACTTTTGAAAAGAAGGCAATGGTTGTTATTGATGTGTCAATTAACTCTTGCATCTTCCTTAAACGACATGGAAGACATAGATGGATATTCAAATTTTGAAATGTAATTTTTGTGAAGGCAAAATATGCTGCCAGTATCAGCGTAATCCATTCATTAATTTTCATGACCTTGGACTGTTTTACTATATTACCTATATGAGCTGCAGTGGTGCAATGGTTAGAGTGCGGTACTGCGGGCTACTTCTGCTGACTGCCAGCTGCCTGCAATTTGGCAGTTCAAATCTTACCTGGCTCAATGTTGACTCAGTCTTCCATCCTTCTGAGGTGGGTAAAATGAGGACCCAGATTGTTGGGGGCCATATGCTGATTCTGTAAACTGCTTAGAGAGGTAAAGCACTGTGAAGCGGTATATAAGTTGAAGTGCTATGTATACATACATATAACATACACATACACACACACACACACACACACACACACACACACACACAGAGTAATTGTATATGCTAGTCCCATCCTATTTATTACCTCTTTCTTCCTACTTGTTTGTTACTTTGTATGGCATCTACAGATGCAATCACACAAATTTCATTAGTATTTTGATTAAACGGGCCAATTATCCTCAAAGAGGTTTATATTTTCTTTCTACAACCCTTACTTTAGTTTACCATCAGTCATAGAAACTGCCATCTGGATTCACAAAAATAAATTCAGACGTCACAAACACATGAAAAAACAACTTATTTAATCTTTTTAACCTTTGATATGGTCATCAAATTTGCCTGTTGCAGTCAAGTCCCAACCTTTTCAATAGGTTGAGATGAACTGAGAGTTTGAAACTGAAATCCAGTTTAAATTAATGTTTTGTAAAATGCATTGATAAATTTTGATGAGGCTAATATTAAGATTCATATTCTGTCTCGGAAAACCTATTGGTCAATAACAGAATAAGAAAAAATATAGAATCTTCATCAAGTATTTTGATGAGCAATTTAATGATTAAAAATAGATAATCCTTAATTTTAGATTATATTAAATCACTCTTCTCCATGCTGTTTCTGATGTGTGGATTCCCATGCTGACTGAGGTGTATGGGAATTGGCCAACACACTTGGATGGTGCCAGTTTGACAATGGAGGGACTGGAGGGTCACTGGTACTCCTTACATGTTCAAAGTTCTATATTTTATGTAAGCATCACGAGAACATTTACATTTTCTTTTTCTTGGGATCCTTGTTTGATTCCCCTTTTTCTTTAAAGCATATTTTTCCATGAAATATAAACGTGGCTTAACACCTGTCATGCAGTTCAGCTGTCACAATAACTGAACTAATGGAACTCTGGCAGAAAAATACAATTGGGAAAAGCCAGACCTGCTTTGCGAGGAATAGGAGGGCAGACAAAAAGGAAATAGCTCGATTTTAAGTAAAAAGAAGAGCAGAAATCAGGAGCTAAGGAAATTATTTGCATTTGACAAATCTTTCTAATTAAAAGGCAATTATATCCTCAGATTCCTAATTGGGATTCTGGCAGTTTTTCAGGCTTGCAGGATAATTGCAGTCTGGTAATTCTATTAGGAGAGAAATTTGGGAGAAGTACCTTATCATAACATTTAGCTTTTGCCATCTGTGCTGAAGAGCTATGGCAAGGACGGGAATGTGGAACTTCTCCATTGGGGCTTTTTTCTTGACTGGCAGACATGCTCAGAGAGACCCGGGGCTGGTGTGAAAAGCAATATTTCTGCAACCATAGAAAATAGATGCTAAGTCTTTTGAATGTAGGAAAGCCATGCTCTTGTATTTGGCTCAAAGTATTGATTTTCCTCAGGTTTTCTATAGGGCAATTGGCAAATCTAGAATTACAACTAAATTAGCATGGATGTTAAACCTGGGTTAACAACACTCCACAAAATTAAACATATATTATTCAACTATAGAGACATAGCTTTATTGCAGGATCACAATCATGGCATGATTTTGTACATGGCATGTACAAAATATGGCATGGATATTTTTTTTTCTGTAATAACTGCAATTAGTTGGAGAAATGACTTAGAATTGACTTGCCTGCCATACTATTGCTAGTAACAATATCATTATCAGCATGATCAGCTGAATCAGATTTTAGGACTTTAGTAAAATGCCTTCCTGTTGTGGTTACTGTTTAATATGGCGGGGTCTTCCTCTGTAGTAACATATCACAGACCACAAAGAAGTATGGTGGTAACCTGGATGATTAAAATTCCTGGAAATTGGTCACTATCGGGAACACTGTTGATGACGAATAGCTGAATGAAAAGGAACATTTTAGGAAATTGTCATGTAGTTTGCTAGAAAGGGACTAGGCCCAGTCCAATAGAAAATTCTATTGTGTAATCATTAGGCATAGAACCGTTTAAGAAGTTTAGATTAAATTCGTTGAAAGTTTGAAGTAGGCAATACTCATTAAAGTCCCCAACTTATCTGCTATTTTATCTGAGAAGTGGTGGAACGATATCTATATTAGAGGATAATAATGGAATTTAGTATGACGCAGTTTGTCAGGGAAACTTGTCCTTGCTTTGAAATCACCTGTGAGAATTATAAAGGCATATGGGAATTTCATTTGTATGTTACCAATATACGGCTCTAATTACAGTAGCACGATGTAAACATCAGTAAATAAATATCTGAAATTGTTAAATGTAATAGCTGTAGTAGTACAGCTATTACACAGTCATGAAGAATTTCAAAATGAAGGGCAAAGGAAGTAAGCAAGTTAGGCTACCAGATTGCCCTCACTGAAAGGGATTCAAATTCTTGAGTCGTCAGAAAGTCATGATTTCTGTAATAAAAAATGTCAAACCTTCTGATGTAATTCATAAATAAGAGGTCACTGCTTTTATTCTCCCATCAAACTAGATTTCAGGAGGTGGCCATCAATGACCTGTAGAGATAAATCATTGAGATATGGAATCTGCTCCTCCATTTTGTTCCTCTGGGAGGGCTGGATAGGTATTACAGTATAAAGCTATCTTGAGACACTTCAGAATCAAGATGATCTAACACCAAGGGCTTTGAGCCATGTTCATTGTTGATGGTTTTTACTTTCTTCACTTAAGTAGTTTTTCCTTTAACTTCAGCTTTTTTTAACCCCTTTCTCCTTTTTAGAGACTACAGTTGTTTTGCAAAGGCCCTAAGGCTCTTGGGAGCCTCAAGGTTCTTGAGGTAGTTAGTTGGACTTTTTTACTCTATCCTTTTTTAGTTCCTGGGCCAGGGATATTATTTCTTTTTGAGCTCTGTCCTCTGAATAGTCAGGGTATTTTAGTGAGGTGTTCAATATACTATAGTTATTTTTAATAGTCTTCTAGAATGGTGGAGGAGGCAAGTCAATTAAAGATGCAGTTATTATATATGATATAGTACAGCATTTGTCCAAGATCTTCCAATCTTTCCCCCCCTCTTCTTAAACTGGCAGATCCATGAAGGAACTAATGCCTCTAACTTGGATGATTGTAAAAAGTGAAGCACCTGTTTCATCATGATGAAAAACCAGATGCTGGACTGTGATGGGTATTGGCTTAGATTTCCCAGTGATTTTTACAGGAGTACTTTATTGACCCAATAAAATGTGGGGAATTCTATCATATGTATAAGTGCCAATACTGAAAGAATCAGTTAGTTTGCTTTTATAAGAATTACCTTTGCTTTAAAATAGTTTCTATTGTCAGTTATCATCTTATAAGTAGGTTCATGCCAGTTGATGCACTTGAAAAGGAACAACCACTAATATTACTAACATAGCCTTATTTTCACTTATCTAACAAAAACTGTATTTGCCATTGTGGCATATAAAATGTAAATGTCACCAGTAATCCTTAATTATGGGATAAGGTAATGAGAATTCCAGGCTACACAATGAAAGCAACAGAAAGCTCACAAGAGGCAAACCAGATGAGGAAAATAAATGTTATAGTAATTGCAGATTCATCCCATCATTTATCTGTTTTTAATTATAATAGAAGGGTAGCATAGTCCACTGTGCTTTTAAAAATAAAATTAACATCTCCCATCCCAGTAGCTGAACTGGGTTTGTTTTTAAGTGCTGTGCCAAAACTGTTAAAAATGTTGGTGTGATTTTTTTTTTCTAAAAAGAAAGAAGAAATATATACTGCTTGGGAGTAGGGCCATACCCCTGAGGATGCCAATTTCTCACGGTCTGCTCCCTTGTTCAGTGCCCCCATGTTTGGATCTGAACAGTTGCCTGTGCTCTCTGTAATGGGATAGTGTTTTAGTCTTGTCTTCTAACTAGAACACAGAGCTGTGAGCTGATCCAGAATATGAAACAGCAGCTTTGATTTAGGCTGCTTTGAAACCAGTCATTCTCCTAGGACAACTGATTGAATCATTGTCCAATGAAACTTCCAAATTCAGAACACAATTGAAAAAAGAATTGCAACTCTATGGTGGTATTCAGCAAGTTCTGACCAGTTCTGGAGAACCGGTAGCAGAAATTTTGAATAGTTTGGAAAACTGGCAAATACCACCTCTGACTGGAGATTTTACAGTATCCTTCCCCTGCCACACCCACCGGTAGTAAAAAAAAAATTGAATCCCACCACTGAACTCCACATTTCAGTTGACTATAGAACAGGTTATCTATATATTTAGGATTGACTACATTTTAAAATTGAGATGTATCTTGAAACTCTTGAAATTGAGATGTATCTTGAAATTCTCAAGCATAAGTTGTTTTCCTTAATGTTCACAGAGGAAAATTATGACAGTTAATCTAGGAATGTAATTTCCTAGAAAATTATATTTCCTTTTTTCCTATTTTATTATTTTTATCATATTTTTTAAGTACTAAGCCCCATTTTTTGTCTTTTAAATAGTAAGCTATCCTGAGTGATGAATATGAATCAGAGGGATAAGATACAAAAACTTTAAATAAAGCAAAAAATGAAATTTCTTACTATACAAGTAAAAGCATATAATTGAACATGCAGATAATTTTACTCCTTTTTTATACTACTCATGATAATAGGATAGAATTCTAGACCATTTTTATTAATAGATTTAAAAAATTGTAAAAGATGTATGAATTTGTCTTCATTTGGAACTTTATGAAAGTACTGAATTTTTATATATAGCTTTTTCAAATGTACTAGGCAGTTCAAACACATTTTTCTTAGATTCATTTAAAATATAAAATTTCCCAAATCTATTCCTTATTTAAATAAATCTCTCAAAGAATATTTTTTGCAATCCCAACTAAGTTTTAAAATAGAATTACCTCTTTTCGTTCACAGTTTACAGAAATGCATGCGCTTCTGCCAAGACAGCCATTTTTTCCTGCAGGTTTTTGCGTTGATCAAGGGAAGTGCTAGCACCATCTCCTTTGAGTACTACATTTTGTATAGCATCTGACTCCATCTTTATGTATCTTTTTACTTCTGCTCCCAGGAAAATTAATGGGATTTCTGGTGGAATTCCTTTAATCCCTACTCCAAGGGCCTCTGAGGGATAGGTTACCTGCAATAGTACCAGATATTTCAATTCTTGTGATGCGGGTCTTTTTAAAACCAATGTATCTTCAGATGTATCTTAGAAAAGCTAGCCCTGCATTTCTTAGAGTACAAGATTATCAGAGAAATCCACTAACACCCATACCGTGTAAAGCTAAACATCGTTGATCTGTTTTCTTCCATGAAATTCTGTATTCAGCTATCAACTGTAGAGAGTGTAGTAAACAAAGTCATTCTAAAATTATGGTGTTTGATTCTAAAAATCTAGAAGTGTTGACAGCTAACCAAGATGAGCATACAGATCCAACCACGGCAATAGAAATCCCACCCAACACCCTTCTAATTATAATTCAAGTCAATTATTTTTCTCAGCTGCATTGGGGACTAATTCTCTCCCAAAGTCTCCCCGTAAACATTTTCCCAGTGCTATCAAATTTGCTACACAAAGGCAAGACTGGGCTGTGGCTTATCTTGGCTGAGTATTATTCCTCTATCTTTCACTATGTAAACCTACTCGCCTGCTGATAAGAGGCCTTACACAAAGGATCAAAGGAAAGCAAGGCTCTTGTGGAGAGGAGGGGGTCCTTCTGTCCCCCACTCATGCTATTATAAATTTGCAGACACCGAAAGAGCTGCTTTCCATCTCAATAACCCAGATTAAAATAATTACCCCAGGCAAGTTTCATTAGCAAAACCCCAATCCCCATGCTAGTGCTGGGATAGGATCCTACATGTTAGCTTCCTGGCTGCTTGAAATAACTTTTCAGCCCAGGCCCTGCAGTGAGGCAGAGCAACAATTTCATGTTCCTCTTGTCCTTTCTTAAAGGGGCTCATTAGTCTTTCATTCTGATGTCATGGAAAGAAAACAATTCCCAGACCCTGAAATAGGATATAAATAACACAGGTAGTATTTGTTTCCCTGGAGGTGTTTGGACTGCTGAAAAAGGAAAAAACCCAAAGCTATTCTTGCTATGTGAGTTTAACAGGTAGAAATTTGATCTGCATGATGAGCCAGTCTCAACAAGTCTTGAATGAAGTTTGCTCTAGTCATGGCTGAGGTATTTATAAAGACTTCTGGCTTTTGAGAAAATCCGAGACTTTTTATTCTTGGTGTGTGTTTTTGTCCTCTTGTTCTTGTAAAACTCTGATTGGTGTCCTTTCATCTGTGTTTTGGGAAAATCAACTCTGTTTCTAAAAGCAATCATTGCAATAATATGCTCCTGACTGTGTGGAGGTTTGGTAGGTGATGCTCATGGAAAATGAAATAATAGGATCTGAAACATCCAACAACATTTATATTTAGATAGCAGGTAACCAGAATGAACAATCTTTTCTCATCTCAATGACCTCCCTCCCATTATGATTCTTGACTAGTCAGTTTCACCCTCTTAACAATTGCATTTTTTCTGGCTCAAGGTTATTACTCCACTAGTAATTTATCTTTTTAAAGAATGCTCATAGGTTTATATGATGACAAATTGAACAGACAAATTGTATAGAGTAGTGAAGCATTATATGTTCCATTGATCTGATAATGTTGGTACTTCAAATATTCAGCCCTAACCATAACTGCATACCCAAAGTATCTACAACGGCCCTGAAAGGTCCTTTGTGGTTATGAGAAAGCATGAATTCAGTGTTGTTTGGGACAGAGTATATTTTGGTGTGATTTTCCTGATCAGAATGCAGTTGAAGGATTTGATGACATGTTAAGCAACTGTAAGAATGTGGAGAAACTAATGTGTCATTTTTGCTAATTTTGATAAAATGGATTTATTTTCCAATGTTCTAAAGATTGAAGACAGAGGAATACACCCACACCCACACACACACCGACTGGTAGATTCCATGACAATTAAGATTACATTCATTGGTCTCAAATAGAATATCTATGCCTGTCCATAGAATGTAGGACTTAAACTGTTTCTCCTGATAGGATTTTATCAAATTAAATAGATTTTAGTCACAGCATAATGGTTTTTGTTGTCTGTTCACAAGAATGCCTTTTTTCTATAAAAGTGTTTCTGTGTAATTTCCAGTTTCTATTTACTTCTATACTTCTCTGTACTTTGACTAGAAATCAAGGTGGCCAGAAATTAAGACATAGTTGAGCCTGAGAATAACTCTTTCTTGTGCCTTACTTTGCTTTAAACCTTAAAGGTGCTGGACAGCCCACTAAAAAGTTTGTGAAAATATGCCACAATATAATAGAGAGATTATAACTTACTAATGATTTCTATGACATGTTCAGATGCATAACCTCAGTAACATCACTGAGAAATTAATACTTCTGTTCTAAACGGCACCTTTTTCTTAATTGTGGCAGGTTGATGCCACCAATGAGGTTGGTGGAGACCCTGCATAAAATAGATGGACAACACTGGGATAGAAGAGGCAATATTGCATGCATAATGGATGACCTTTTGTCCTTTTGGGGGGGAATGAGTAAGCCAAAGGGGCCCAGAAAAGGACTTGAAAAAGTACCAAAAGGAATTTCCAAACTATTCTTTCAACCTTGCTTCAGCTTTCTTAGGAAGGACATGACTTCATCTTAAATATGAGCCAAGAGACACTAAAGAGGAGTGTGTGAGTGAGGGGGAGAAGCTGGATGAGGGGAAGAGTATAAAATACCCTTCTGCTCATTCTCATTGTAGCATAATCGGTTTCCTATTAATTGAGCATTATTATTATGATTGTTATTGTTATTATTATTCAACATCTCTTCTTTCCCAAATAATCTCTGAGCTGCAGCGATGTCCCCAGTAATAGCTCCATAAATTTCAGCCATAAAAAGTAATGGAGGGAGACAAATGAGATAATTAGGAATAAATCTTAGCAAGGTCTCTATTCATCAACATCCCCCAGAACTAGCCAATATTCCAAATCATTAGCAAGCCCGTAATTAACAAAGAACCCAGGCTTCCAATGTTAATAAAGCTTTTCCTGACTCTATATTATCAGGTAGTGGCTGACGAATTGGCCCTGTTAATATTATGGCCTTTGTTAAAGATCTCTCTCTTTCCCTCTCGCTGCTCTTTTTTTTTTTTAAAAAAAAAAAAAAAAAACATGTCAGTTTCCCCCCCCCCTCTTCTGCTAAATTTTAATTAGATTTTGCATGTGCATCTGTAGAGGGCGAGTGTGGGGACAAAAGGACAAGGGTTTTCCTTTCATACTCAGCAATGCTGGCAAAAAAAGAGAAGAATTTGAAATGCGGGCTCCTTTCCTCCCCCACTGCCAAATCTCTTTCTTCTGTTTCTATTCAGGAATATAAACCTCTCCTTGGGGTGCCTGTTTGAATCAGGGACCAGGACTCATCCTGGAGCCTTCTGGAACAGAGAATCAAAAAGGCTCAAGATCACTTTTCAAGGATATACCCCTAAAGTTATATGTATCAAAATGGACGAATCAGCTGGTTGCTCCCATAGTTTCTAATCTGCAATTTTTTTTAGAAATGCGGAGGATGTCTATGGAGATTCTGCAGTCATCCAGGTCATCCATAGGTGCTTTTTCAAAAGGGAACTGGACTTTCTTTGTTTTTCCTTGAAGATGTTTTGCTTCTCATCCAAGAAGCATCTTCAGTACTGAATATTCCTTATACAAGAAGCGAAACATCTTCAAGGAAAAACAAAGCAAATCCAGTTCTCCTTTTGGGAGATGCCAAGGATCTCTCTCTGTTTTCCTGGTTGTTGTTTTTTTTTTTTGGGGGATTGGAAACTGCCAACTTAATGGCAGTTTCCTTGGAGGGGAGATCACAGGCTAGAGATTCATTTGTTTAACCATTTATGTTTGTGAAGAATTTTAAGAGTATAGCTACAAAAGAATACCACTGCTTTTCTAAGTACTGCAAGCTGAGGTCATTTCAAACCAACTTGGCACGTTCAACGGAACACACACTAAGCCAAGATTGGCTGGTTTTCCAGGGGATATCTTTATAGGTAATCCTATGCATTCACACATATCCTACTTTCCCCCCCACTACCAACTATGGGTTAGAAGATTGGGTTTAGCATCTGTATGATTGCTCAGGAAGGCTCATTTTAAATGCAACTTCTTTTCATAATAATACCCACTAGCAGTGGCATCACTAGAACAGTGCACCAGCCTCATTCAAGAGAACAGGTTAATAATAAATACATCTTATGCAGGGGTGGGCTGTTGGGGGTTTGCAGGGGTTCAAGAGACCCACTAGCTAAGATTCTGTGCAGTTCAGAGAACCCTCAAATCCCACTCCTGGCTGGCCCCACCCACTCCTCCCAGGAGTCCCCACGTGGCCCGTTTTGGATGCATGTAAGTGCAGGGCAGGGGTAGGATTCTACCAGTTTATACCTATTCGCTAAAACCGGTTATTAACATTCTAAGCAGTTCAGAGAACCGATTGTTGGAAGAAATTACTGGCCTAATCCTGTAAGGAAGGCAGGAAGGAAACATTCTGGTGTTGCTTACAGAAACTGCCTCTCTGATAACCCTTAGTACATTCTTGGCAGGACTAGACTTCCTGTCTCAGGAACGTCTCTGGAGTTTCCCCCCCTCCTTTGCTGGTACTTTGCTTGTGTGGAGTGACCATTCAAAGTTACAATGGCACTGAAAAAAGTGACTTATGACCATTTTTCACACTTACAACTGTTGCAGCATTCCCACAGTCACAAGAGGCTAGGCGAGGAGATGCGTGCCTCGATGTGAGTGATATTGAGTTGGCCATGCCCAGCCAGTCACATGACCACCACCAAGCCATCTCCACCCACTCACATGACTACCTAAGCCACGCCCACAGAACCGGTTGTTAAAAAATTTGAATCCCACCCCTGGCACAGAGGCTTGGGAGGGCCTCCCAGAAGTTCAGGAAGGCTGGAAATGGACCCTTTCTGGCTTCCAGAGAACCGCCGGAGCCTGTGGAGGCCGTTTTTGCCCTCCTGGAGGCTCAAGGAAAGCTTCCGGAGCCCGGGGAGGGCAAAAACACCCCCCACCATGGTTCAGGAGGCTGACTAGGCCACGGCCACCATGGCCACGGCCACCCAGCAACCAGGCAGAGAACCCTTTTGTTCTGTATGAACTTAACACCTTTGCTAAAATTTTTGAAGCTCATTCCTGATCTTATGTAACAAAACCTACATAGGTTACATAATAGGAAGGTTTAATTTTCTTTGACTGACTGACTTCAGTAGGATTGAGGATTTTTGCACAAATCTGCATTCAGTTTTTGTTCAAAATCTTCTTGTGCTGATTGCAATGCAATCATTTTTATCATTAAAATATTTATTTCTTTGATTATGTTCCATTTTTTTTCACCAGAAGGTTGAGTTGGCTAGTACATACTAGCTGGTGTACATACTGATTCTTCTTCCTCTAAATTTTCCCTGTGACAACATTTCTGTAAGTTCTCATAGGCTGAGAGAGAAGGTGAATTGTCCAAAGTCATCTGATGAGCTTCTATAGCTGAGGCTGGATTTAATCTGGGTGTCCCTAATCCTAGTCCAACACTTTCCAGCACCTGTTTATCTACCTGTCTCTCAGTAAGTTTGGAAGTGTAGTTTGCTTTGATTCAGTGAAACTATTACTCTTATATGAAAGGCTTTTACCCCTGTGACTAAAGCCCAGGACAGAGTGTTTTATTTCATACTATTACTAGATTGGACACCTGGCTTAGTGGACAATATGAAGTTTCAGGCAATTCTCCTCTTCTTGAATTGTAGTCATTAACAGCTACTGAAAATGAAGTATGAGTTGTCAAGACTTTAACAGCAGATGTTTTTGTAATGCAACACATGAAGCATTAAAGAGCGGGTGATAGAGGTGAACAAAGAAGATTTTAACAATTCATTGGGTTCTTGTGAAGCATTCTCCAAATGCAACCTTGCTCACTTTTTTATTTAGCACAAATCAAAATTAATGCTGGATGTTTTACGCTCTAATAACCATTCCTCAGTTGACTCAATTGTGGGACCATCTCCTTCATCCATTAACCCTGACTCAGCAGAATGGTAAGCAATGTCTGTTTTTAGAGAGCAGAACTCTAACCCGAGCAACTACTGAAGCAGCTCTTTAAAACTTTAACAGAAAGTAAGTTTATTACAGGAAATATAGGGGGTGGGGATCAGGAAAGCCTAGCTCTCAGCTAGATCTTCTTAACAGGAACAAAGTCAGAATGGAAGAATCCTGAGATTAGCAAAAGAAACACCAAAGAGAGTTAGAGATGAACAAGGAACACAGAAGACATTTTCAGCTGTCTCTCTACATCTCTCTATAACTTGTGGCCTATAGCTTGTGTTAAATGGGATTCCTTGGGGTTTCCTGATCCCCTTCCACTTCTCCCGCCACTCTTTGTGAATAATCTTAGGAAATGATCAGTTCACTAGCATATTAAGGAAAAACCAAATTGCAACAACTAAAAAACAAAAGAGTGACCGATATTGTGTTGGAATATTGACCTTGGACAATTCAAATCTATACTTTGTTTCCTAAGAATAAGTTTGTTGCAACCAAAACAAAAAAACACTGGTATTTTAATAAATGGTGTGTGTATGTGTGTGTGAAGACGGCTTATAGGCAAAATTGTGCTTTCTAAGATGCGATGTGTCATGTATGCCGATCGGAAGGAAGGCGCGAGATTCAGTGACTTTTTAGCTCTTTATTCATCCCGAGATCGGCTTGGCTCGGCTAGGGTTGGTGGCGGCTTATATTGAACTTGCCGGCCAAGCCGCGACCAATGACACCGCTTTGAATCTCCCGCGATCGGTTTCCTCCAATCGTGGGGGGTTCGCAGTGGGCCAATCAGTGCGGCTTGCTCAGCCAATCGGATCGTCGTGCGTCCTAGCCAATCAGAAATGGGTATTACAAGAATGCTAATGTCCAATACAGAACACCCCTCCCCTCTTGGTATGGTCCTACGTAACGTAGTCCTGTAAGTAGGCGGGGCTCCGTACTTGTCTACTGGACCTGCGCAGGTTAGTTGGTGTCTGGTCTTCGAGCGGTTCGGTCGGGTTCTGTGTTGCTCTCTGCCTCATCGATGGAACCGCCTGGAAGGGTGAGCTGGGCCTTTTGCCGTAGCTCCCTCCCGGTCTACTCGGGTTGGTCGAGCTGCTGGCTTTGTTGTTCCTGCCCGGTCTTTCCAGGCTGGTTGAGCTGGCTTGGCTGCTTCTTCCAGGCGAGGCTTCGAGCTGGTCGTCTGTTCCTGTTTCGGTTGGTGAGTATTCTTGGTTTCTTTCTTGTTGGGGTTGTCTGTCTTGGTTCCCGGGGTTTTCCCTCCCCTCTTGGCTGGTGTTAGGGTGCTCTGGGCTTATGTTTCTGTCTGCTTGCGTGTCGGTTGTGTTTCCCATGGCTGTTCTCGATCTTATTTGATCGATGTGTCTTTTCCATGCTCGTCCATCGTCTGTTTGGAGCCGGTATGAGCGGGGACCCGTTAGCTGGGTTATCATTGCCGGTACCCCGAGGGGGTCCCCTCTAAGGTTTTTTGCGTATACTGCGTCTCCTGGTGTGAATGTTCGGTATTTACTTGACGAGTCGGGGGGTTTTTCGGGGTTGTATGTGGGGTGCAGTCTGTCCAGGGGGTAGTTTCCTCCCCATTAATAGTTCTGCTGGGCTTTTGTTGGTCGTCGTGTTGGGTGTTATGTGTTGGATAAAGAGTAGTTTATTTATTTTTTCTTGCATTTCCCCGGTTTCGATTTTTTGGATGTGTTTTTTTTGTGAACTGGACCATTCGTTCCGCCCTCCCATTCGCCGCCAGATGAGCCGGCACTGTCAAGGCGTGCCGTATTCCCCATTCTGCTAGGAATTTTTCGAATTCCAATGCAGTAAACTGTGGGCCGTTATCTGATACGATTACATCTGGGAGACCGCGGGTGGAGAATAGCTTGTTTAGTTCTTTGATAACGGCCTCGGTGGTGGTCGTCCTCATGTCGCTTACCTCCAGCCAGTTGGAGTAAGCGTCTACCGTTATGAGGAACGTGTGTCCTTTTGTGGGCCCCGCGAAGCCTATGTGTATCCTGGACCATGGCCCTCTAGGGGTTTCCCATTCCAGGATTGGGGCGGCGGGAGGGTTCGGCCTGGATTCTTGGCATTGCCTACAGTTTGCCACCCAGGCTTCGATTTGTTTATCCATCCCTGGCCACCAGGTGTAGCTTCTGGCCAGGGCTTTTGTCTTAACGATGCCCGGGTGCCCTTCGTGTAATAATTCCAAGACCCTTTACTGTAATTTTTCCGGGATAACAACCCTGTCCCCCCACAGTAAACAACCTTTTTGCGTGAAGAGTTCCGTTTGTCGGTTTCGAAAAGTCCTGAAAATGTCGTCGTCGTCTTTTTCTGGCCACCCTTTCTCCGCCCAATTTAATACCCGTGCCAGACGTTTGTCTTTATTGGTTTCGCGGGCAATGTCTGACACGGTCAGGGGGAGGTTGGGTAAGGTCTCTATGCTCAGGGTGGAAGTCGTGGGTGCCGGGTCGGTGTCCAGGTCGGGTAACGGGGTGCGGCTCAAGGTGTCTGCGTGTGCGATTGTCTTACCGGGTTGATGGGTCAGCCGGTAGCTGTAGGCGGCAAGGAATTCGGACCACTTCGTCATTCTTGGTGATAGAATGTTCGGGGTAGCCCTATTCCCTGCCAGTATGCTCAACAGCGGTTTGTGGTCAGTGATGATGGTGAATGCTCTGCCGTAAAGGTACTCGTGGAACCTCTTTACGGCAGCGATGATGGCTAGGGCTTCCTTGTCTAGCTGGCTGTAGTTCCTTTCCGACTTTGACAAGGTCCTTGAATAAAATGCGATGGGCACTTCATTTCCGTTCGGAAGTGTGTGGCTGAGGATGGCCCCGATGCTGAACGGTGACGCGTCGCACGTTACTGTTAACGGGAGTGTCTCGTTGTATTGGATGAGGACGGCATCCGATGTGAGAAGGTCCTTGGTCCGGTTGAATGCGGCTTCCTCTTGCTTCCCCCAGTTCCAGGTGGCTGTTTTGTCCAACAGCCTATGCAACGGTTCCGCCGCGGTCGCCTTCTGGGGCAGGAAAACATTATAGAAGTTAAGCAGTCCTAGAAATGCCTGCAGCTCTGTTTTATTCCTCGGCCTGGGGGCTTCCTTGATGGCTCTGATTTTTTTTCCGTTGGGTGGATCCCGTGCTGATCTAGGAGGTACCCTAGGAACTCGACCCTCTCGGTATGCAGCTGGCATTTTTCTTTTTTGACTTTTAACCCCGAGTCTTGGAACCTTTGCAGTACCTCCCTCAGGTGGCCTTCCAGTTGTTTTTGGTTGGCCGCTGACACCAGTACGTCGTCAAAGTAGGGCACTACCCCCTTGATTCCTTGTAGGAGCCTCTCCATCAGGCTCTGGAAAATTCCCGGTGCTACACTGACTCCGAACTGGAGTCTCTTGCAGTGGAAGGCCCCCCGGTGGGTTACTATGTCTGTGCTTCGGCGGTTTCTGCATCGACCGGCAGTTGTTGGTAGGCTTGCGCCAGGTCGAGCTTCGCGAAAACCTTGACCCCCCCCCCAGTGAGTGCAGAAGGTGCTGTACTACTGGGACGGGGTAAGCACTTTGCTGCAAGGCGCAGTTTAGGGTGGCCTTATAGTCCCCTCAGATTCTCACCGACCCATCGGGCTTGACTGGGGTGACTATAGGGGTCTCCCATCTGGTGTGATTGGTTGGTTCTAGCACTCCTTGTTTGATGAGCTTGTCTATCTGCTCATCGATCTTGGGTCTGAGTGCGAAAGGCACTCGCCGCGGTTTGAGGCGGATCGGGGGGATATTGGGGTCTAGTCCACCTCCATTTTGCATGGCTGGCTCTCGATGCCCACTTCCACGTGTACCTTGCGGGCATCCCAGCTAGACGAATGGCCGATGATGACCGTCTGATGGGTCTCTTCTCTTTGTCGGTTCTCGCCGTTTCGTCGGCTCCGTCCCTCTTGGCTTGCCCGTGGGGCGGGGTGCTGTCTCGTCTTCGGCCGCTGCTGTTTTGCCGTCGGGGGCTGTAGTTTTGTTTGAAACGGCAGACTCGAGCAATGTGCCCCCGCTTGTCGCAATGCCGGCAGATCGCATTGAAGAAACGGCAGTCTGACCGAGGATGGTCACACCCGCACCCAGCTCATTGCGGCCCCGACTTATGACTCCGCCGCTCGCGCCGGTCTCTTTCCGCTTGGAGTCGGTGGATGTCCTACTCCTCATCGGTGGTGTTGGAAGGGGAGTCGAGGTCGCCATGATGGGTGGTGGTGGTCACTCAGCGGGTTGTCTCTGGAAGTGTCTCAGGTGTTTGGGTCGTCTCGGCGGTTGCGGGTCGGGCTGCGGACTTCCGGGTTGCCTCGGCTGCGGTTGCCTCGGCGAGGGCGTCTGCGAGGGAGATGTCGCCCCTCACCATCAGCTGGCTTTGCAGGACAGGGTCTTTGAGCCCGAGGACGATGCGGTCTCGTAGTGCCTCGTCCATGTCTGTGAAGCCGCACATGCCTCCCAGATTCCGCAGGTCAGGCACGAAATCACCGATGCTCTCACCCTCCTTTTGATCCCGGCGGTAGAAATCGTGCCGCCTGATGAGGGTGGGCATGGCAGGAGCATAGTGGCTTTGCAGCAGAGGCTCGAGGTCGGCCCAGTCCATTGCCTTTACGTCTTCGGGTTTCGCGAGGGCTTTCGCCATCTTAAACACCGCGGGCCCGCAGTGTGTCAGGAAGACGGCCCTTTTTTTCTGCCCATTCGCGTCCTTGAGGTTGCTACTTTCCAGGAACATTAGGAATCGATCAATATATGATTCCCAGTCCTCAGTAGCCTGGTTAAAAGGTGCGGGTGGCGCGATGCTGGCCATCTTGCTGGCCCTTCCGTCTTGGTGCCACATGCTCGGTGGGTATCAGTCCCGCGATCCCACCTTCGTCGCCAGTGTCATGTATGCCGATTGGAAGGAAGGCGCGAGACTCAGTGACTTTTTAGCTCTTTATTCATCCCGAGATCGGCTCGGCTTGGCTAGGGTTGGTGACGGCTTATATTGAACTTGCTGGCCAAGCCGCGGCCAATGACACCGCTTTGAATCTCCCGCGATCGGTTTCCTCCAATTGCGGGGGGGTCGCAGCGGGCCAATCAGTGCGGCTTGCTCGGCCAATCGGATCGTCGCGCATCCTAGCCAATCAGAAACGGGTATTACAAGAATGCTAATGTCCAATACAGAACACGATGCGTTGATTTGAAGGCCAGAAAGGCAATCTCTCAACCATTTGAACCCCAAGAAACCAGAGAACAAGGCTCTATGTTTCAGTCACCACATTTGCATATGGTAATACATTTGCATCAGTCCATTGGTTTGCACTGCACTTAGATTAGACCCAACAACTAAAAAAAAAAGCTGAATGAATCCTGTGCATGGCAAGAAACCTCTTTGAAATGGTTCAGTACCGATCCAGCTGCAGTGAAGGCTGACTGACCTTTTACCATATATGTATGCTATGAGGAATACCTACTCATTTTACACACATGAAAAGTGAGAGCAAAGCTTCTTTATCGCACATGCTTTCTGATATGTTCCAATGAGACAGTCATTGTCTGAAAATGGGGTTCACTTTTACTGTATTCTTTTTACACAAATACAGTCTTGCCTTTAATTATTAAATGATTGATGTTGAAGTCAATGTGATTACACACTCATTTTGTTGATGTCATGCCTTTAAATTTTTCAGGTTTTTTTTTTAAATATGTGCATCTACACCTGTGAAGTTTATGTCAACACTATTCTAGCTCCATTATGCAAATATATTATGTATTCATCAGGGCACCACTTCAGAAAAGTTTGGAAGAGGAACAATAACATTTCACACAAGAAGCAATGTCAGGATAGAGTGTTTTGCTACTTTCCTGCTATTTGTGAATAGAGATAAGAGAGCATTTATTTATTTATTTAATTGATTTGTCAATCACTTACAAGATAATAGGTATAAGTATATACATAGTTATGAATACATGAAATGGGTACATATAAGGAAAATAAAAGAAACAATAGGACAGGGACGGTAGGCACCTTGGTGCGCTTATGCACGCCCCCTACAGGCCTCTTAGGAAAGGAGTGAGGTCAATAGTAGACAGTCTAAGGTTAAAGTTTTTGGGGTTTGGGGAATCCTGAAGTTTTTCTAAATTTTGCAATACAGTATTCAGTTCAGAAGTATAGAGTAAGTACCTGCCTTATAGAAACTGTATGCAAAAATTTGCATGTAGAAAAATGCACAGAAAATATATTAGAATGAAACCACTCAAAAAATCAACCCAACATTTTGCTCAGCATGGAACAGATATTTGATATAAAATATTGCCAAATATAATTTAAGCTTGGGTACAATTAAACATTTCCCTCCATATTTTTTCTGTACTTTGTAAATTTAACTATTTTAGATTATTTTTGCAGGTGCTACTAGTAAATTATTTTTTAAATAGTATATTCATTTGGTATTATATAAAATGAAAATTCTCCTATTATGGGACAAATGAAAATGTGTAAGTAAAAAAAAAAATGCAAATTGTTATCAAATGTTAAATCTAAAGAAAAAAAAATCTAAAGTCCTAGATGATATGGTGATGTTCTGTACCTCTTGCATGACATTTATCTCCACTGATCCTTATCATTTTGAATTTTTTAAAGTTTGTATAGCAAATTTACAAAAGCTCCATTTCTTCACCGTACTCTGAAATATTCTTTGCATTTTTCCTCTCTTTGTTGAAACCTGCATTCCAGTAAGGTTATCATATGCTTAGAGCATTTGTTTTTCCACTGGAAGGCCTGGCTGGGCCATAGCCCCTCCCTCTGCCCCATCCCAGTTTCCATAAATCTTACAACAGAAAGAGTATTTACTTGACTCTGAGCTGTGACTGGCTGAAGGGGTTCTCATATTCTCTCTCGACAAACATATAGACTGCATTAAGCCAATGTATCACAAGTGGGTGAATGGGAAGGGCTGACAGTGTGGCAGACTTCATTGTTCCCTTAGCTGCCCATGTGGGGATATTAGTGAGAGTTTCTGGTCTTGAGAGTCATCGTCCTTTTTCTAATTCATTTTTCAGCACAATTTAAAAATCATTTTAGGAATCCAATTTTAAAAATATAGAAGCCATGGTTTCCCCACCCACCCCCCAATTTTCAGATCCTTTGAAATTAAATGCATATTCCAGGTGAAGGTAAGAATGAATCAATTTAAACATTTAATGGTTAATAATAAATTAATCACTACACAATTTATCCTATTCCGAGTAATTTATAAGGAAGCCAGGTTTTTGCTTCCCCCCCATAATTATCTCAGACTGAACGCTCTTAGACAATTTACCTTTACAGAAAATGTATAATATAAATTAATTCAATTAAAGATTAGGACTCTAGAATTTAGAAATATCTTAAATACCAAAGACGCAGTTTAGGGTAATCCAACTATCATAAAAGCTGAAAGGCAGATCTTAACATTTCTTGTAGAAACTGTCAACAGGGTGCTGCTATGTGAGCCACTCAAGATAATCTCAACTCAAACAAGGGAAGCAGCAGTAAAATGTATTCATAAATGGAGTCTAATTTCTGTGAAACTAGGCCATGTAAACCATGTTTCTTCTCCATAATGCTGGTGAAGTTTGGGTATTTCATGTCTATGTGGCCCGTGTGACAAATAGTAGAGGATTCCTGAAAAATGGAATCTAATCCATTACCAGCATAGCTGTCCTGGCTATTACCTTTTGTGAGGCATTAATTCAATTATCTATAATGGAACATGAAAATGCTCATTTCATGCACAAAGAACCAATTTGTTTATTTTGTCAGTTCTGCATAGAAGAAAATTGTTTGGAAAGAATGGAAGAAAATACACAATTTTTATTTGGAGAAAATTAAACATTACATTTTGAATTGATCAAAACTTTTTGGGGGATACAATATGGTGCCATTTTATTATTTAATCCAAAAATAGTCCTCTGTCAAGTCCTCCTATCCCTCAGCTAAATTTTTGGGAGGAAGATCTTTAATTATGCAGAATTAATTGATTCTCTTTTCTGTTGAGTTGTGTCCCCATTCTCATCTAAACAATGCTTACCTAAAAACATAAATACAGGTAAAAAGAACAATGCTCACTTTTATATACATCCTCCTTTATATATAACTGGATATGGATGGGCTCAGACTGCAGTGTAGACTTTAAGCAGCATTGGATTACACTAGTAGTGTCTTGCTTTAAATATGACATCTTGTACTTGTTTTTTCACTCAACCCATGACTTCACATCTTGTAGAATGTTTTGAAGCATCTCAACCTGTTATTCTTAAAAAAAACCTTCTCATGTCAGGAGACTCCAAAGGTAATAACATATTCTCCATGAGTCTCAGGTTAACCCTTGATGACCTGTTTTTATATAACTTTTTAAAAAATATTGAATTTTTTTTTTACTGTTTGCATGTTTATTTCATAATAAATGTGCCTGTGTATGGCTTCCCTGTGATCTTTCCTTTCCCCACATTGGAAGCATCATCCATTTCTTTTCTTTTTTTGTAAATTTTATTTGAGTTTTCACAAAAAGAAAAGAAATACAAATAAAACATCTTTTTTGAAAGCAGCATAATCCCGGGTTACATTTCTTCGTACAGACGCAAATTCAGGTTCATGCTCATTTTTATATTCTATTCCATATCTTATTACTATTTTACATTTTCTACATAGCTTCTCCCCTCTTTCAATTTTCTCAATTTTATTATATTTATTTCAACTCAATTCAAATCATTATATTTATATTTTTGTCTGTCCTGTTTCAATTGTCTATTATCTTTTCTCATTAAACAAAATTTCTCCTGTAGTTACTGATTGGAGTATGATGCCTTTATATCTTTCCCCTAAAGTTGTAACACTCAATATAATACATAACTTCCATTCGGACTCTGCTTGGTACATTCTTAAACTACACACTGTATTCTTGAAAAAAAAATAAAAAAAAATTATAAATGTATATAATTAAAACAACATTCCATTCCAATTCAATTCTATCATTAATATTAATATTCATTAAAGTCTTAACATTTTTCACGTTGCTTTTCAATTAAATATCATACTTCTATGGGAACAATTATAAACTTTCCACAGTTAATTTCCCCCCCTTCACTTATATTTTATAAAACATTGACTAATTAAAATGTTCCCGTTCCTTCCTAATTCAATTTTCTCATTTATTTTATTTCATTTATTTTATTCACAAACATTTCACTAAATTACACTATTTTATCCCTCATTCTAATCATATGTTGTTTCCAATTTTCTAAAGTTATTTCTATTACAAATATAACAATACAATCTTATGTACCTTTACAGAATCCCTTTTTCAGTTAGATTTTCACCCATTATCTCTAAATAGGTCCTGTTTCTTTATATCTTGCTCCAGACCTTTGTAACTTCTTTTCTTTCCTTCTTCCCTCTCTTCTTCTCTCTCCCCTTTTTACCCCTTTGTCTCTCTACCTCTATTTCCCTCTTCTGTATTCCCCTTTTCTGTTGCTTTCCAGTATTATACTTATTTTTCGAATTATTTTTCTTTTCTTTGGTTGTTTTTTTAAGTCTTAAATTCTCCATTCTCTTTCCCCCCTTTCCTTTTTCTTCCCCATATAGAGTTACTTGTTCATTAAAGATGGCTTCTTCTTTGTCCCAGTCTTCTTGTTTTGCAGTCTTTTCTTGTTGTTTCTCATAGTTCCAGATCTCCATTTCTAAGAATTGAAAAACGAAGCCAAAAGAACCCTTCCCGTGCATCTTCTTTGTACTTTTTAAGTTCCATTTTCAATTCACCCAGAAGTGATGCCATTGTATAAATTTTTAAACAACCACCCGATTGATTTTAGTCATTCAAATATAATAACCAAAAATCCAAAAGTCACCAAATAATCCAAATACACGCAAGCTGTTTCTTTTTTGCTCTTTCTTTTATTTTTTTTTCACTTTCTCTTCCTGGGGTTACTATTTAGTTGCAAAGTTTCAGTTAAAATGTATCTTTTAGAAGTCTTATTGAAGTTTTACTTTAGATTCTTTTAAAGTCCAGGCAGTCTCCTCCCTCTTCCAGATCTTGCCCTTATTCTTTTTCTCTCCCTTCCTGCTTATAGAAGAAAAAGTTTTTAATGTCCAGAAATTTTTATTGTCCCTTTGGCATTTTGTTTTATTTTCAGCTTAATTGCCTATTGATGCCAAAGCGGATTTTTCTGATTTCTGATTTAAGTCTCTTAGTTGTCAATATAGGGAAGGAGAGAGAGAAAAAAAGCCAAACCTTTCCCTTTTCACTTTGTTTTGCTGCTTCCGACTCTTCTTTGGGAGCGATGTTATTTTTGTAAAATTTAAATTCCAGGGTACCTTAGTTGTTGCTTTTTCAACTTAACCTGGTCAGCCAAAACTTTCACTTCTTATCTTCCTCCTGCACGTTCTTTTCCAGTTGAGTTCTTCTTTGAGGTGGCCATTTCTGACCACTGCTCCTACCGCCTTCAGGAAACGGAGTAGTGGCCAGCTGAGGAGGAGAGATGCGGCTCCCCTCGACCCTGCTGGCGGTCTCCCCCCTCTTCACCACCTCTAAGGGGTGGCTTAGCCCCAAAACCAGCCGGCTCGGGGAGCTCCAACGGCGAGCCAAGACAGAAACTGCGCACGATCGCGGATTCCTGTCTGTCGCCGAAGCCTTTCAAACCGGAAGTGCCCCCCTCCCCCCCAAAAAATATATATATTGAAATTTGTAGTGTTCTTAACTTCTTGTCTTCATTTCCAATAGGAAGGAACTATAGAATCATGTTATAGGTGTGCACTTCAGATTAACATTTCCCTATTTCAATATGGCTCATGAGGAGTCATACTGAACATGAATGAACATGAACATGAATAATTAACATGCAGTGAACATGAAATTAGTTTGTATATAAAATGCATGCAATTCATATTTCTGTAGCACATACATCAACATTTGAATATGAATGATATATTCATTCCGAGATTTGCCAGAAAGAGCAATTAGTAGTTTGTGGTCTGTTTGTACATGCACTTTCTAGTTATAAAGTATTGTAATCTTTCATAGACAACACAAATCATACTACCAACAACTCCCTTTAAATGTAATTATCTAATTAGCCAAATATCATCATGTTCCATACCGCTTGAAGAAGCCTGTGAGATGGGAAAAAGAAAAACTGAAGAGAGATCAAGCTTATGTCAATATTCAAATAAATTAAAGATCACAATTGCTAGAAGCAAAAGGAAGCAGTAGAAAGTTGGTTTGTTTTACCAAGGCTAACCTAAAACATGTTCCTATAAAATTCTGGGACTTTTTACTGACACAATGATTTATGGATTTGGGTAAGGGATGGGTTATGGAAGAAGAGGTACTTGCATGTAACCTTGTGCAGGTGAAGAATGAATAAGCTTGTTTGTACTTGTGATGAAGTGACAAGTGAATATTTCCTTTTTCCTTTTTTGTTATTTCTTTCTCTTTTTGATTTTCTCTTGCACTTTCTATTCTCTTTTATTATTTCTTTCTAAGTTTATTTTGTATTGCTTGTTATTTTTCAAATCAGTACCATTATTTAAAAAAATAACAAACTCATGAACAAGAAAATCTATTTCTTTATAGTAGGGTAAATACAGTGGTGGGATTCAATTTTTTTTTACTACCAGTTCTGTGGGTGTGGCTTGGTGGGTGTGGCAGGGCAAGGGTACTGTAAAATCCCCATTCCCTCCCCACCCCACTAACCTGCTTTCCAGCTCCATTCTCCTGTGCAGGGCAACCAAAGAAGACCCAGCCGATCAGCTGGGACTCGGGAGGCAGAGAAGAGATGGGGGCAGCAGGGGCAGTCAGAGGTGGTATTTGCCGGTTCTCCAAACTACTCAAAATTTCTACTACCGTTCTCCAGAATCAGGATATCAAACTCTTAAAGAAAACAGTTTACGGAGGGAGTAAATGCAGTCCGCACCCAAAGTAAAGTTAATTCAAAATAAAAAACCCAACACACTACACTGAAGGAATTACTACAGCAGACGAGGATGATTAATTGCAGACTTCTACCAGATAACGCAGCAACCACAGTTGGGAGGAAGCCAAAACACAGATAAGCTCTGACAAGAATGCACACTTTGCGTCCAGCAACTTTGCCATGTGCAGTTTGTCCTTTTTACCAGTCCTCCCAGCTGCAGCCAACAAAGGGGATCAGGATCTCTTTCTCCCCCATAGACCACATCACTCACGTTTTTCCCTTATCCGCTCCTCCCTGCGTGCCCTGGGATGAAGAGGGGATGGGCCTGGGTCTTCCTCCAAATGCCTAGCTGGCCTGTGCCCTTCCCCAGTTTCCTCCACAACCACCAGAGCCAGTCCCACTCCCTGTCAGCTGTTCCATCTCTCCCTTGGAGTCAGACTCCAACAGTGGAATGACATCTGGGCAGCAAACTTCTTGATAAAAAATACCCACTTCAGAAGAGTCTCGGTGCCTGACATTGACAGCATTTCTAATGTCACTATTAAAGGGAGGAAGTGGTAGTGGACAGCCAACAAATGCGAAACAGAAGATTCAAAACTGATTTATAATCACTCTCCCATTTTGAATAGGCATATTTTGAAAGGCCAACATTTGTATGTACATTCTTTTCTTCTATCTTGACTATTTCTAATGCAAGGCCTATCTACCTATGAACTTTTAAATGTGTATATATTTTTTTATTATGCTGAGAATTACGGGGGGTGGGGCTGTAGCCCAATATACTCAGAAGGTATCAGGTTAGAGAAAAACGGCTTAGTTAGACATTGTGTAATATTGTAGAGACCAGGTTGTCTTTCCATCTGAATGGATTCATAGTGTGGCATCAAAGAGCACAATGCTACCACAGTATTTTTTCCCCACTGAATTCTAAACGCAGATCTCAAAGACATCCTCAAGATTTAACACAGAAATTCAGTGTGTCAGAGAAAGAAATGGGAGTGTTTTAAAGTTTCTTTTTTTTAAAGTTTTAAAGTTTCTTCTTTTCTTTAAAGAAACTTTCCCCTTTCCTTTTCCAACCTTTTTCTACAGGAATTTCCATTACTCCCAGCAGAGGGCAGTAGTGTCTGCCCTCATACTCTGGTATGCAATTTATTGGCCAGTTTATTACAATGTCAAGAAAGCAGGCATTCAAATCAGAAGAAACCATGTTAGAAAAAGCCCTCATAAAATAGCTCATGCAAGTATAAATATCACACAGAGGCTTACTCTTGCTCTCAGTTACAGCTATGCAAACTTTTGAGTAACTATGGTTGTGGTAAAGTAGTGAAAGGCTGTTTTGGGCCAGTTGCCTTAAATTAGTAAACTATGATTTAATTTAATTTCCAGATCCTTCCAAACTTCAAAAGCAGTGTATACATTCAGTCCTTAGTATTCTTCTTCCCCTAATAAATCCTGTCTGCATTTAATACTAATACCTTATATGGCAGAACTACGTTCACAAGTCTCTTTGAATAGACCACGTTTGTCACATTTGAAATGTCTATTAAAAACTTATAGGGAGAGCATTTAAGATACAAGGCCTTTACACATGAGGATGAGAGGGAGTGCGGAGAAGAGGAAAGGAAATTATTCAAGTCTCTAACAGGAAAAATACAAACTCTTTTGTAGAACACAAATAGTTGCTGGGACAAAGAATCAAGAAATGGTTTATCTTTATTCTTAGAAAAATTCAGCCCCAACCAAAGCTTCCAAGTTCCTTTTAAGAATGTAAAAAAACAGGTCAGGAGAAATATAGCTAAAATGACTAGGAGCAAAACAAATTGAAAGGACTAGGACAGTGATGGCTAACCTATGACACGTGTGTCACTCGTGACACGCCGAGGCACTTTAACTGACACGCCTGTTGGTGTGGGGAAAACCTGCATATTTAGAGGCTGCCTGTGCTCTGCTCCAATCCCTGCTCCCTGCTTGTTGCGTGGAGGCATGGTGTCACCGCTGCCGCAAGATCTTTGCAGCAGAGAACCAGTTTTAACCGCCATAAACTGAGGTTTGTCAGTTTCATTACCTCAGGAACGCTACAGGAGGAAAGGAGATCCATGAGGTTCACAGCCCTGTAAGGTGGCCTTCCGATCCCCACATCCTGCACCTGCAGCCCTGAGACCAGGGAGACAAGTTTCACAGCCCTGTGTGATCACCCCAGCCCAGTCCGTCATAAACCAAATTATTGATATTTCTTGAAGTGACACACGACCCGAGGAAGGCTACACTTTTTCCCGATTTTCGACACACCAAGCTGAAAAGGTTAGCCATCACTAGACTAGGAGAACAATTATGTACTTAGGGCCATTCTCTAAAAGCATCAAGTGTTTTATACTATAATTCTCATCTTTCCTTTGGGTGCAAATAGAGGTTGCAAATTGTAATCCAACACTTGTCCACAGCTTTATACTATGGTTGAAAAGACCAGTTAATATTTTAAGTTGGATCATCAATGTGATTATAGCAAAACTTGACAAAGAATAAATAAGCCTAAAATTTTGGAAATGCAGCATTCATTTCTAGAAGCCCAAATTCACAGTAGACACTGACAATTTGACAGAAAGAAAGGAAGTGTGGTATCAAATGTGATACCCCCCCACAGTTCTGTTTTTTGGCCCAAGGCAACCAGCCCATATGCTTCTCCCTCCCCCCCCTTCTTCTCTTGTTTTCTTTTCTAGACATGCTGAGACAATTAGATGCTTGGTGATCATGATGCTTTTTGAGAGGGATAGGGAGAAAGAGGCAAATTCTTGACACATACCAATTATTCTACCATGCTGTCTATAGGCTGGAACCATTAAGATTCCACAGGGAATACCTGTCCAAAATAAGCCACAGTAGATACCTATCTATCCAAAATGCAGATATTTTTCCTTTAACAATTTCCATTATGGGACATCTTCCACATCAAAGCATCTTTTACCTCAAAGCAAAGTGAACTTGAGCCCTTAGAAGCTGTGGCATCCCATTTTGCTTCTTGCAAAAATTTTGATTGCAGGAATCATAAATGGCAGAAAAAAAAGAGAAAAAAAAAAAAAAAAAAAGGACGCTTCAGGGGACTTCAGCATGTCCGACAAAAAAATGCACTTCTTGGGACCGCTCCATAGCCCACCATTTGTCTATTTTATCCTTGGCCAACTGGGCCAATTTTATTGCAGCTTAGCAACAAAGCAATTCCTTTGCCAAAGCTTTCATTTTGCAACTGTAAATGTACATGTGAGAAGCAAGGGTTCCTATCAGTTCTTACCTCAGTATTGTAGCAAAGCCTTCATGCATCATGTTTTTGCAGCTCAGCAGCTTTGTGTAGGCAGAAAAGGTTAGTTTTATCTTGCCACAAAAAGGCTTGCAAGGGAGCAATGGTTAAAGTGAGATAAGGACGCTGTGGAACTGTGATTTTAGTGCTCCCCTATTACTCAGCAGGAGAGAGTGTGTCTCCTTAAGAGGAAGGCTTAGAGCAGGCAGTGAAACCAATGGCTATGTGGAAAAGTCCAAAGAGTTGCAGTCTAAGTTAAAACAGCATTATTCTAGATCCTGGGAAATATCTAACATCTGTGCAATAAATGTAATGTAACCTAAGTCTGAATCCTATCAGTCACAGCCAGCAGGAATAGCCTAACTATAAAACTGCTATATTAAATCTTTCTGCAACAATAAAGCTCACCTTTTACTGGGACCGAAGCCAGTGTGGCAGAGGGAGATAATCTGATGCCATGTTTGTTTTGGGATGGTATCTGGGATGGGATAGTATTAAAATCCATTTTGGAGGAGAGGGAGGTTTGTAAATAATCTAGCTTCTTGGAGTAATCCCATTGACAAATGTTAACTGAAGAGATAAGGAGAACAATCAATTATTTAAAGAGCAAAACGGCCTTTAGAAGGCCATAAACAAAAACTGGCCAGGCTCATTGACCTGGCAGAATTTCAGGCAACATCTGAGCTTTTCTTTGATATCCTCAACCAAAAAATCATGAATGTTGGTTTGCATTATCAAAATTTTCATTTCATCTAAATATGACCAGCAAAATATTCCCAGGTCTTTCTATGCTTTTTCTTCTTACCTGAATGCCTTAGTTTTCAAGTTTTACCACCTGACATCAAGGAAGATAGGAGATAAGGGTATATTTATAGCTTCACTCCCTGATGCAGAAAGCTATAGGTTCACCCTCAGCATTTCAAAACCGGAGGTGCACCTCCTTAAATCTCTAAAATTTATCAAAGTATTTTCTTTAATGCGATAGAGGGGGAAACAACCATTTTGGTTTTAATTAATTTCCAAAGCAGATGAAACAAAATTGAAATTTAGGTTTCATCTTGTCCTCACCCCAAATGTGAGCCATTTTGCTGTAATAGTTAAGGCGCATGGCTAGAATCTGGAAGTTCTAGTCCCACCTTAGGCACAAAGCCATTTAGGTGACCTCTCTGTCAGCCCTAAGAATGAGAAAACAGCAAACCATTTCCAAAATCTTGCCAAAAAAAGCTGCAGAGACTAGTCCAGGTAGCTGAGGAGTCAAAAATTGACTTGAAATCATGCATCAATCAATCAATCAATCAATCAAAATCAATCAATCACCTAAATGCAGCCATCAACTGTCAGCATTCCAGCAAACCTCCATTCCAACCAATAACTCAAAGGCAGTCAACTCTCAAAAGTTCCTTATATTTGGATAGTAACTGGCACAACTGTGGAATCCCGAATCTGAAAGTTCTGGGCTTCCTTACAATAAGTAAAAAAGTATAAATCAATCCCCTGCACCCATCACCACATCACATGGCCCAATCACCATCCGTCCCAAAGTAAGACTTCCTTTCACTATGTGCAACACGACCTGACCTTGAATCAGAAAAAGAATTTTATTATGTCTAACTAAATATACTCCAACGAATTCCCCCCTCCCACTTTCCCAGCATCAATTGTAGCAGTGTGTGAGCATCGGATTTCAATATGGCTTCCAAAGCTGACACTCAACATGCTTTCCCAAAGCCCAAAGAAAACTTTGCAGGTTTGCTTTGCAGATTCTACCCATACCACATGTGTGCACAGCACACGGGATGCTACCTTTCCCTGCCTTCTCCCAACGTCCTTTCCCACCTTTTCCTGCCGCAATCCAAGGTTCACTGAACCCATCAGGTTCTGTCACTTGTGTGGGGTGAGAACTGTACTGCACCTGTCTGCAATTCAGACCTAGAGGGTTATGGTGATAGGTAGAGGGCGGGACATGGTTGGTTTCTGACACCCTGCATATGTTGCCCACAGAAAGCTGGCTCTTTCCCACCTTCTCCCACCTTCTGAGTGTGGTTTGGTTGTATTGGCAAAAGTTTGCAACTCAACCATTCATTATTAGAGCAATGCCTGTACCTTAACCACTGTGTCATGCTGGTATCATCACATTTTTCAGTCCAAAAGAAATGACTGTGTTTAAGCAATGCAAACATAAACAGGGAGTTGTGTAGAAGAAAAGATGAGCTGTTCTCACTTTGCATGTATCTCCAGTGACGAAAATGACTTTCTCTTACTCTGCATCTGATTTTCTTAAGGGTGAGGGGGTTTCTTTCTAATAATTCTTTCTTGCTTATTTTTTTTTAAAGAAAAAGCAAAGCAGCACCAGAATCCCCTAGTTCCTTCTTAAAATGTGTATTGTTTACCAGCAGGGGAATTCTGAGAGTTAAAACCCACACATCCCTAAAGTTGGCAAGTTTGAAAAACACTGGTTTACAGCCTGTTTGTTTATTTTTCCATTGACTCACCAGTATGTCATTTTGAGTTTTTCATCAAATATTGTCTTTTATCCAAAAAACAGAAGCAAGTCCTTGCTTGCACATAAGATCACTTGTCATTTGTCTGACATTAGAGATAACCATTGAGTTCGTGAGATAAGGTGATGGCTGCCTTCCCAGATCTACTATTACCACAATCAGATGCTCTCCAGATGAGTCGAACTGAGCCTGACAATCACTGGCCAACATGGGGATCCTGGAAATTGCAGTCCATCTAATCTGGAGAGCTGCAATGGAGACCAGTCAGCTGTTCGCAGGCATAGTTGAATACAAGTGTGTTAAAATGTTAGAAGTTACAAAACAGCAGCTGATCTGACTGTATCTCCCTGGGGAATTCCCAAGAGTGAAAGAGGATGCAGGAGTAGATAAGTCTGATTCCAGGATGGATTTCAAATGATATTTCCTTTGCTATATGTCCTTTAACACTGCTGGCTGTGATTGTGTGTTGGACAACAAATGCAGCCTGAGTGCCAAGTAACACTTCTCCACAAGCCCTGAGCCTTAGGAGCTCTTTTTAGAAATCAATCATGAATGTGATCAAATTGACTTAACTTTATGAAATTATGCAGATAGTTTATTTGGGTTAGGATATGAGTTTTTTAAAAAATAAATAAATAAAAGTATGCATTAAAAAAAGTAAAAAGTTGCCATATTTTCCCTCCATAGGTCCAAGACATACGCCCTTTCAGTATATTTTCAAAGAGGGTTAAAGGTACTTTCTTTAATTATCCTCCCAAATATTCCCAGTTAATGGCTTTCGAATGTTGGCATCTGTCCTTTCCTTGTGCACTTTGACTGCTGGCTCTGTCTCAGGCACACAGCAACTCTTCCAGGAGCAAGATGTTTAAACACCATCTCCTCTCCAATTTCAGCAGTGTGTTATAAAGAAAACAACCCCTGCCAGCTGCAGCAGGAAATCACTATTTGGTTTTATGAGGCACCTCTTCCTGACAGTCTTTGCTGAAAAGCTTTTGCTGAAATTACAAGGCCTGTATTTTATAAACAGTCAGCTCAGTCTTTTCATTCTCAACGCAGCCCCTTCTAGAAAAGGCAGGTATGGTAGGAATGTGGCATTTTCTTGGGCAGGGGAGATGACCCTCTGCTTTCTTAGGTTTGGCCCTGATAAATAAAATATTGGGTAAGTGAAATACCCAATTAATTAAACACATGTTGTACTTGAGGAGGAACAAAACATCCAAACAAAGAAAGCCCAACATTTATTTACCGAGTCAGGAAAAATGCAATATACCGTATCTGGAGGCTACCCACTTTTCAAATAAGAATTCCCTTAAGGAAAAAGTTTCATGGGACTACCTATAGGCACTTCTAGAAATAAAGGTTTCCCATCTCCTGCAACTCAAGGAACATGGTGAAGCTACTCTGCCTTTTTTTCTTTGGTAAGAAAGAAAAATGGAAAAAAGAATGGGGAGGCGTAGGAAAGACTTCCCAGCATAAAATATCACAAAAAAGTTGTGATGTGGGGAGGAGGGAAGGAGAGAGCACTTCTTGCCATTGGATTAGGAATGGTTATTGGGAGTGAAAAAGTGTCTAGATACTATACGAAATAATCATGAATGGAGGCAATGTAACTAAAAGAACTTTAAAGTTGATATTTTTATCATTCTGATTATGGACAGCTGAAAATAAAAAAAATGACTTTAATTGATTGTACTTCTCTATAATTGTTTTAAATATATTACTTATGCAGGTAGTCCTTAACTTACAACAGTTCATTTAGCGACTGTTCAAAGTTACATCACTGAAAAAAGTGACTTATGACCACTTTTCACACTTACAACCGTTGCACATCTCCATGGTCACTTGATCATAAGTCAGACAGTTGGTAGTTGGCTCATATTTATGACGGTTGTAGAGTCCCAGGGTCCTGTGATCTCCTTTTGTGATCTTCTGACAAGCCAAGTCAATGGAGAAGCCAGATTCATTTAACAACCATGTTACTAATTTAACAACTGCAATGATTCACTTAATAACTGTGACAAGATAGGCTGTAAAATGGGGCAAAACTCAAATAAATGTCTCACTTGACAACATAAATTTTGGGCTCCTTTGTTGTCGTAAGTCGGGGATTATTTGTATGCTTTTAGTTGCATTTTTCTGGTTGTTTTTTTAAGTATGGAATTTTATAAATGTGCCAATAATATGCTGGGAATGATTTAAATACCTACAGAATTTATGGCTTTAGTAGAAGTTGTTGATTCAAGGATGTGCTATGCTGCCTTTTTTATTTCACTTCTTTCTATGGTCAAGTGTAGGTCAGTTTGTTAGAATAACAGTCTTGGCACCTCCTTGGCACCTCCTGGAGACTAAAACACATGAAGAACGGTTTCAGGAATTGGGTATGTCTAGTTGAATGAAAAAGGACTGGGATGGCATGATAGCAATGTTCCAGTATTTGAGGGGCTGCCACAAAAGAAGAGGGGGGGGGGGTCAACTTATTTTTCAAAGCACCAGAAGGCAAGATGAGAAACAATGGATGGAAAGTAATCAAGGAGAGAAGCAATCTGGAACTAAGGACAAATTTCTAACAGTGAGGACAATTAACAGCTTGCCTTCAGAAGTTGCGGGTGCTTTATCAGTGGAGGTTTTTAAGAAGAGACTGGACAGCCACCTATCTGAAATGGTATCCTGCTTGATCAGGGGGTTGGACTAGAAGATCTCCAAGATCCCTTCCAGCTCTATTCTGGTTGATTGTTGTATCAGATATATTGTAAAGCAATTATTTCTGCATTTGAGGCCCTTTGCTAGTTGGTAGTTGGCTCATATTTATGACGGTTGTAGAGTCCCAGGGTACTTACTCAAACTATTTTAATCGGCATCTTTCGTAAGACTTGTGTAACATTGAGGCTTTTGCTTTTGCTTTGTCTGGGTGAAGAGATCAGTGACGCATAACCTGTTAGCTTCAGAAAATAAAATGATTATTGTATCTTTTCCAGTTGTTGGCATTTATTTGGGTGAATTGGGTGAGTTTTCCCTGCCATGCTTATAAAGCTTATAAAGCAAACTTAGTTAAACTCTCTTTCAGAACTTTCATGGATACATCCATATTCTTTTTGTGCAAAAAGACAGAAGTGATTTGTTGTTGCCTTCTATTTTTCCCTCTTTTTTATTTTCCAGTTTCATTTCCACTCTGGGATTTCTTGGTGATCTATTAACCAACCACTAAGTTTGAACCTATTTAGTATTTTTTAGAAACAAACCCAGTTTAATTAGGTATAGCCCTCTGAGAAGACTGCATAGATTAGAACACACTGACAAATAGAATAACCGCTTTCATTTTTGCACACATCATTTAAAAGGTTATTTTCAGAGAAAATGGAGACTGTATAAGAGAATTCTATTATTCCCATTCTCCTATCAGAAAACCTTACTATGTACAAATGTCCAAAGAGGAATTTACAAATTCAAGAAGACTCACAAAGAAACTATTAGTTCACTTAAACTAATAAACTACACACCTATATTACTCACATATGGTCTAAAGAAAGATGGTGTGAGGAGTCCAGAACTGATTTCTGTAAATCCTCATGATCTCATTGTTTGTGAGTAAAACCAACATTGTATTTGTTCTTATCTTTATTCTTTGGGCAGAAATTTTCCATTGGTGCCTGCTCTGATATGGATAATTATCACTAACCCATGAGGAAAGGAAAACAGAAGCCTTGCCCTTTAAGGAATAGGCAAAGTTCTTTCCTTTTGTGGATTCAAATTTCCTGGCTGGGAGAAATGCAAAATGATTTGGTCAGCTGCGTTGAAAGTCAGAATCAGTTTATTAATAGGAAGGCAGGTAAGAAATCTCACAGCATTCCTAGGATTAATCTAATAAGTGAGTAGGAAAACCTCTCTTTTATACACTTCAGGTTCTTTGATTTGTAGGTGTGAATCTTTGAAGACTTTGATTTTTTGTGTGTGTTGAATTCTTTTCCTGGGATCTTGGTTTTATGGTCCTGATCCTTTGTAGTTGCTTGTTTGCTATCATGTTTCTTTCCTGCCATGCCTTTTGGTTTGCTTTTCAAAAGTTTTTATAACTTGCCATCTATTTGATTTCTATGGGAAAGGATCTTAGCTAGTTTGTAGGGTTTTTTCTCTGTATCTCATGCCTGTAATTTTCTCCTTCCTTTGTTGTGAAAAGTAAGCTGGCTCCAGCTATTTTAATAGCCCTACTTGACAAAGGGTGGGGGCTGTTTCCCTAGAAAAGGGGGGAATCATAACTTCCAACACCCACCAGGTGATAACATCTGTATTCTTATAAACCTGTATATTACGTGAAAATATGTAGTCCCATATATGATAGGGATCTGAGCTTATTGACAGCAATGCAAAATTTAAAATCACATATCAGAATTTAGTTTTTGTTTTTGCTCACGATGAGACGAAATGCTAAAGTGACAAAACACAAGTTCTTCACCATCCATGTTTTGATCTCTGGTGAAATTGACAAAGCTAAAGAAATTCCTTATTTATCTGATTCCAAAAGATGGTTCTTGAAATTATTTCCTGGGTTCCTGCACTGTTTCATCTCTGCAGGTTGTTTTAAAAGAGAACCAACTACAGTTCTGGTGAATCTGATCTGATTTCCCCCAGATCTTATCAATATCACTGAAATCCAAAAAACAACAACAAAAAGTAGCAAAACAGAATGGAGATTTACACTGTCGCATTATCACATGAGAGAGTGCCTTTTGCCAAACTAGACAATATTTAGATATAAGATGTCATACAACCCTATATTTCCTGTTAGTAATCTGGTAATGTGGAATTATGGTATTTAGGTTCAAATTTAATAGAATGAATGTCACACATTTTGATGGAAGTTCTAGTTTTGTATGAAGGAACAGAAGCAAAAATTGGTCTTCTGTGTGGCTTCTTTTTACTCCTTCTGTCTTACAGGTTATGTTGATCTATAAATATAGATTTGATTTGACATGTTGTAGGTAGGAATCCCATGAGATCAATAAAGTGTAGTTTTCATGGTTACTTCATTCTGTCTTATTACAAGCAACTGGTAGGCAACCTGAGGAAATTGAGACAGTCAGGATATGTGGCATTCTATCTTCTACCTTTTTAAATATTCTCTCACTCTGCTATACCAAATATTCTTTACATATAGGAACTAAAGAAACAGCACTTGAGCTGTCAATTATTATACCATCAGACAAATCTGGAATTCTAAACTTGAATATATGTATCAACACAAAGACTTTTTCTTTTCTCATATTCATAAAGGGTCTAACTGGCCATTTAGGGGTGAAATTTAATTATACTAAGAACCACGGTGGTGCAGTGGTTAGAATGCAGTACTGCAGGCTACCTCTGCTGACTGCCAGCTGACTGCAATTTGGCAGTTCAAATCTCACCAAACTCAAAGTTGACTCAGCCTTCCAGCCTTCCAAGGTCGGTAAAATGAGGACCCAGACTGTTGGGGGCAATATGCTGACTCTGTAAACTGCTTAGAGATGACTGTAAAGCACTGTGAAGCGCTATATATGGTATTGCTATATGAAAATTGACAGTGGGATTCATAGGGTTAGAGGGTGAGATTAAAATTTATGTGAGACGTAAGCAGAGATCACATAGCTTTTCATCAGTGAAAAAGCAAATAAGCACAATGATAAAGGTAGGAAACATCTGCTGCTAGTCATGTCACGATGCAATGATAAGTTTTTAAACAGGAAATGAATGCCAATTTGGTGTACAAAAGTTCAGGATAACCAATGTGAACTAAGCTACAATGACCAACTATTTATTTTGGGGAGAATTATGTTATTTATTTTATGAGTTGATTTTTATAACTGCAACAATGAAACACATTGTTCAAACAAGCTTGCAATATCACTAAGTTGCCCGAGGAATTTAAATACTTTCCTTGTTGTTTATTTAGAAGAACTTTCTTCAAACTCCCAAAATATTGGCTCCAATCCTAGGCAGTTGGGAAAACTCACAACTGGAAGGGAGCAGCACCTAACTGATCTGAAATGTAAAGACTAAGCAGTGTTGAACTTTGGAATATATTACATTTATTCTTCAGCAAAAGGCTGAGATGTGATATTCAGACAGAGCAGCTAGTCCAGAATACAGTGGCATATGAAGCCACAGGAATGCCACAGTATTTTTGTGCAATACCTCTGCTTTATTTGGTTACTAGTAAGCTTCCAGATGAATTCAAGATGCTCTTATGAAGTCTTTCACAGCATAAGGTCTTGTTAATTGACAGAGCATCTGCTTTATATAGTTTCTGCTCATCTTATACAATCAGGTAAAGTCAGCTTAACTTCAGATTCCATCTATTAAACAATGTCACTGTTAGGACATAGGGCATGTCCCTTCTCTATTATAGTACCTGCCCTCTGGAATATCTCAGATATTTGCTTGTCCCCACATTGCCCTGATTTAAAAGAGACCTTAAAACCAGGATTCCCCACTCCCCCAGGCTAGCAACAGCACTTAGACTTATATACTGCTTCATAGCGCATATTACCCCCAACAATCTGGGTCCTTGTTTCAATGGCCTTGGAAGGATGGAAGGCTGAGTCAACCTTGAGCTGGTCAGAGTTGAACAGTTGGCAGTTGGCAGAATTAGCTTGCAATACTGCATTCTAATCACTGCACCATCCCGAGTCATGGGTCCCTTCCATCATATATGGCCATATGGACCAAATAGCCAGACATGCACTGGTAACATTTTATCCGCTGGATCAAATTTTCAGAAGAATTCAGTGTTATAGAGATATGGAAGTTAAATTCCTGGAAAAATTCACCAAAACAATAGTTTTGTCTGCCAGTTTGCAATTGAAGATTATGGCCAAGGGCAGTCACACTTAGGAACTGATCTGTTTCTGGAGTGAGAACAAATTCTTACATATATCTTTGGATAAAATTTCCCATAACATTCTCAGAAGTACTCATTTTCTTGGCGGTATTATTCTCATTATATTTCAGACTTCTCTTCACCTACAGGGATAGAAAAGTTGGCATCACCCAAAAGTTTCAAGCTTTACCTCCCACAAATTCTTGTCATTGCTGGCTTGGGCTGATGAGAGTTGAAGTCTAAAAATTCTGCAAGACCCCAGAATGTTCATTTTTGCACCAACCAGGTTTAACTTCAAATAACTTGCATTTGTTCTCCTCAAGTCTAATAGCAAAACAGAATTTATAAAACTATAGTTTATATTCCCTCAAGGCTGTCCTGAGAGGCTAAAGTTTCCAAACAGATTGTAGTTTGGCACAACCTTGATGTCAGTTTTGTCTGCCAGTTTGGCCTTGTGTTAAATATTACAGGATCCAAAGTGCTTCTGTTCCCACAAGACGTTATAAGATAGCAATGCAGATCAGATTTGGAATTTTTCCACTCCTAGTCAATAAAAATGCAAAGGGTTTCAAGACAGAACAAAAGTCTTCAGCTGGGGAGAAACTGGAAGTGAAGGTAAATCAGCTACAATGAAAATCTTTAAATTGCAAAGACAAAATAGCCATCTCTTTTAAAAGCATGATTTACTTATTTCTTAAAATAATTCTGTTTATTGTGTTTCCTCAAGCAGGATTTAATATTCCTATTTAAAAATAGAAAGAGGCAAAAAATGCTTTATTTATGGCTGTTGAATGTATTTAGCGGGTATACTAGTCTTGCCATTGAACATACACTTATGGTCAAAAGCCCCAAAGAGCCAGAATGAAACAATGGATATGGTAGTCCTCAACTTATGACTGTAATTGAGTGTGCAATAAGACATAGCAGTCATAAAGCAGGTCACCCTGTGACCACACTCAATTTCATGACCTTCTTTGAGGCAGTCATTAAGTGAATGCAAAAGTCATTAAGAACACCCATTATTTGCTCTGGGGCACATTTTCCCCAGAAACTGGAAGCAAATGCTGCTTTTCAGGAAAAAATGTAATTCATGGTCACATGACCACAGGATACTGAAAACAGCTGTAGATGTTAGTCGTTTGCTGAGCACCAAAATGTGTTCATGTCTCTGTAGGAATTCCTGGATGTTGGAACTTCAAATCTGGGTCATAGGTTCCATTTTTGGGATCCATCGTAACTTCAAAGGTAACTGGTTGTAGGTTGAGGGGTACCTTTATAATGTAAGAGTTTAGGATCAGAAGTCCATGTTGATCTGTAGCCTTTTATGCTGATTAGTAGAAAGCTTTGATGATATCATCCCATATGATTCCACACTACTGCTATACAATTAAATACATTTCAAAGTTGTTGTTTTTTGCTGGATGTAAGGTTATACAGCTAATAAAGAACAATTTTTGTTTGCAAATCATTTGGCAGTGGTAAGGCAGTGGTAAGGGAGAATGCTAGGCCAACCTTTCCAGTGGTGGGATTCAAATTTTTTTACTACCAGTTCTCTGGGCATGGCTTGGTGGGCGTGGTGTGGCTTGATGGAAGTGGCTTGGTAGGCATGGCAGGGGAAGGATACTGTAAAATCTCCATTCCCACCCCACTCCAGGGGAAGGATACTGCAAAATCTCATTCCCTCCCCATCCCACTGACCTGCTTTCCAGCTCCATTCTTCTGTGCAGGGCAACAAAAGAAGACCCAGCCGATCTGCTGGGATTTGGGAGGCAGAGAATAGATGGGGTGGGGCCAGTCAGAGGTGGTATTTGCCGGTTCTCCGAATTACTCAAAATTTCTGCTAATGGTTCTCCAGAACTGGTCAGAACGTGTTGAATACCACCTCTGCACCTTTCCCATCTTCTTTACTGATTTTCTTTTTCTGCTACCTGAAATATTAACTTATTCAAAAGAGGTGAAGGCAAGAAATCTAAGTTGATTAGTCAAAATGTTCTAGAATGTATTCCTTAAGAAATTCATTCACTGACACTATAATTTTCTCTCTGATATTGGGTAAAAATGTTTTAGTTTTCTTTTTTTCCAAGTTTTTTTAATTTTTTTAATACTATACTTCAATTTGCATACAATATGTTTATTTTTAACTAAATTTCCACCTCATCTGTTAGCAACTCTTGGAGCCATCTCAGAAAAACAGTTGAAGCAAATATTTCTAAAGTAATAAATACAACGTCATGACCAATTCTCTTAACTTTTTTGACTTATTGAACAGAACAGTGGTTGATATTTCTGTGGGCTTGAAGTACTGAGGAAATTTTGTTAATGTTTTGTTTGCTTCTTTGCCTAGGCTATAAATCTCCCTGGGTACCTGTTTATCCATGTCAGTGCAGATTTCACAGAAGCATGCCTTCTATGAAAGCAGAGCTATGAGGACTTTTCAACCCACAGCCCCCTTTATTGAATTGTTTTGGTTTTTTTTTTTGTATTTTTCTGGTTATTTGTTTTCTTTGCAGGTTGAGGAGAAGGTAATAGAAGTTAAGAGAATCTTAGAAATGCAAAATCACGCCAGCAATTGTCTGAAGTGAGCAGGACAAGGCGAAGCTGCCAAAACTATAGCTGTCAAGCCATTTGTTTTCTGGAGGGAAAAGCAGCAAAGTTGGCTGATGGATCTGAAATGTTAATTTCTTCCAGCTGTTGTCAGTCTGGCAGGCTCTCAAAGGAAGTTTAATAGACTGCAGCCTTCTCTGAGCTGGCACTGCTTTAACAGAGACAGCCCAGTGTAGCTTGGTGATTAAACAAAAGTCTTCATCTCCCATGGATTTATTTTTCTTTTTGGCTTGGTTCATTCCAGTGCCATGTGTTTCCATGCTTTTTCAATGTTCAGCTTGTTATAGGGGAGGAAACCATTTTTTTTTTTTTTTTGCTAAGGGGAGGTGACCAAGAGAGGCCCTGGGAGATGAGAAGCAAGTCAAGTGACTGGCCTCGGAGGCCATTTCACTGCACTCTGCAGCAGGCGCCAATCTGGTCCCTGGCCAACCAGGAGAAAGGCTGTGCAGTAGAGAAGAAAAAGGTGTGTTTTATTGCTGTTCTGTTTGAAAACTCAGAATAGCATTGGAAGCAGAAAGCAATGATTACCTTAAGTGAAAGAACGTGCCAGATTGAACTAGAGCAGAGAAGATTTTGGCTGATGTCCACAAGAGGATAGTATAGCAGTGCTAGCCATATCCTATCACAGAGCAATCACCATTTGGGTTATTTGTCATGAGACCATTCCTCCCTGAAAAACTGGGAAGAAATGCAATTCCAGATCAGCCAGGTGACGTCTCTCACCTGAAAAATAATGGGCATCAGACCATGCAGAGGATGTCCATCCCAGCCAGTCCTGATCCAATCAATACTTCCTTGTTCCCAGCTTCCAAATGTTAAAAAAAACTATTAAGACACTCTTGGCTTTGTGAGGACTATTTTCTTTGCAATATTAAACAAATCTGTTCCTCTTGCCCACATCCTCTGTTTTTTTTTATATTTGTGGAGAAGAGGTTGAGCTCCAGGCATTGCAGTATAGCCTGCTCTTTTTCTCCACTTTCTTGGCATCTAATTTCCGAGACAAGCATATATCTGAGACCGCAGAAGCTGCCTCTGCCATTATGACCAGGTAGAAGCCAATCTAGGCACCCAGAGCAGGAGTGTGAAATTCATGGGACATGTGCAGCACCTCCACCCAACATCTCATTTGCATCTCCCTAAGGTTTCCAAGATTATGCCTTTGAAATTAAGAAGTATTTCAAAATTCCAAGACACTTTAAGAATGGGGTTGGAATGAAAACAGTTTATATTCTACTCCCACCCCCATTTTATCCCCCTCCCCCCCAATTTAAGTTAAGTTTTAAAAGCCACAAAAGAGGCCAGGCAGTTTTAATCACTTTCTTCAGAAATTGGGAAAGGGGGGAACTCTTGTTCCTTTTTCTTCTGCCTGCCACTAGTAATAAAATCTCACGTATAAAGGGTTTTTGCCTAACAGCAGATAAAATTGCCTGGGCAGGTCCTGTAAACTTTTATTAATCGTCAGCTCTGTTACATGAACATTGCACAGATATATCATGCAGAAAGCATTTGAGACAGTTGATATGCATAGCCAAAATCACTGGCAGGCAAAAAAGGGGTCATTTTTGACGATGCACTCCCTTCCTTCAGAAAGTCACAATGCTCCAATGCCTCTAAGATTGCCTACCCCGATCTAGAAAAGATAAGACAACTGGCTGTTTCTCTAAATAGAGAGTCAGGGGTGTCAAACATCTAGCCTGCGGGCCAGATGCATCATCTGCAGGCCAGCCCAGCTCCACGAAGGGGAAAAACATCATGATACATCACGTGAGGGCAATGTGATGCCACGAGTTTGACACCTGTGATATAGGCTATTGCAATGGTAAATTCACATCCCTCCCACACCATTCCAATGCAGGTAGCAATTTAGAAGCACAATCTGATTGCAACTTACCTTTTCACAAGCATGCTGTCAACCTTAGGCAATCCAATGGATGTTCAAGAGACGAGTGCTTATTATCCCTTGCCCCCACCCTCCATCACATTGTGACTGGATGGCTAGTACTACTCTGAGTGAACAGGTCATCCTCACTTGAAGACTTAATTGATTTAAAGCTATCTCCTTCTCTTTTCTTCCTAACAAAACATTTTTGCAAATAACCTAAAGTTTGATTTCCCCTATATTTGATTGTAACTGCCATCACATTTACAATTTTTATGGTCCCTAGGCAATTTAGCTTTGCCAGAGTTAAAGCATTGCTTGGCCCAGTGGAGGGATTCAAAGCTTTTTACTACCGGTTCTGTGGCTTGGTGGGCATGGTGCGGCTTGGTGGGCATGGCAGGGGAAGGATACTGTAAAATCTCCATTCCCTTCCCACTCCTGGGGGAGGGTTACTGCAAAATCCCATTCCCTCCCCACCCCACTAACCTGCTTTCCAGCTCCGTTCTCCTGTGCAGGGCAACAAAAAAAAAGCCCCAACTGATCAGCTGGGACTCGGGAGGCAGAGAATAGATGGGGTGGGGCCAGTCAGAGGTGGTATTTGCCGGTTCTCTGAACTATTCAAAATTTCTGCTACCGGTTCTCCAGAACTGGTCAGAACCTGCTAAATACCACCTCTGGCTTGGCCCTATATTGGCCCTTTAAATCTCTACTTCTTATGTGCTTAGAGTGACATAAAAATAATTTAGAGGATTTACAGGCTCTGGGGGATATTTATTTTCCTGTAGTTATGATCTCTCATTTGCCTATGATGCTGATCAAGGAAATAAATATATAGTCTATCTGGCTGTCTTCTCTTCATAGAATAAGCACTGCATGGGGCAGTTAACTGGAAAAGCTTTCCTTAAGAGCTTCTTGCATGTGAATGTATAGTACAGTATATGTATTTGCTATAGTATTAGGAGACCCTGTGGTTTCAATGTGTCCTGTTTGTTGAGTATCACTATTGCTATTTTATAAGAGTAGATCAAAGAGGAAGTGAAACCATAATCTCAGTAAAGATCAGATCTTTTGACAAATATCATACCATAATCCCTTTAGTTTGGAAGGGATAAAAGTTAGAATCAGGATTTAGTTCTTGATCTGATCTTGGCTCATCAAGTTGCACTTGAA
Organism: Notechis scutatus; assembly: GCF_049901735.1. NCBI lineage: Eukaryota > Metazoa > Chordata > Lepidosauria > Squamata > Elapidae > Notechis > Notechis scutatus. Next base: position 49,083,456 of record NC_142011.1, read on the forward strand.
ATACCGGTAGCAACAGAATTTTACTATTAAAACATTTTTCCGGGGAAATAAATAAAAAGGATACCACATAGAGGGAAATTTTATATGGAAAGTGTTGCACAATAAACATATTTGCACAATAAATTCAATCACTCCTTTTATATGTATTCAAAGTCTTCTGCCTCCTTGTTTTTATTCTTCATTCAGCAATTTTGTTTATTTCATCCTCACAATAACTATTTTTTTTCTCATTTTAATTTATTATTTGAAAGAAATTTAGTTCATGAATGAGAGAATGACAATATCAAGGCCCATTCACAATGACTTCATGGTAGAGATGTGTGACTTAAGTTTTCACAGAGCTAAGTCAAATGTTGGGCTGCATTATCTCAAATCATTCAACTGTGGCTCCAACCCTACGTATAGCAACTAGACAGGAAATTCACATAAAATATTCATAATATATTGTGGATATATTGTGCTGCTGTATTGTGGGGGAAAATCTCTTTATTTATTTTTTAAAAAAAATTCTTTTGACTGCTGCTGACTTCATGTAGTTTTCTTAATTCCGTAGAATAATAATTTGCCAAGAATTAGACAAAGCTGATCTTGCTTACCTTCCAAGTTCAGGTAAGTTCAAACAGATGCTGCCACCTATAAACTTTAAAACACAACATGTCTGAGTTCACTTAATTAAAACTTAATTGTAATACATTTGTTTCATGAAACAACTGCACCTTAAATAGTAATACTTTTAGAAGCCAAGGAGGCAAACTTTTTAAAAATTATAGTGTTTAGGATCACAATAACATTACTGTAAACCTTAAGCAGAACAAGGAATTTAGGGCATGCATGTGGAGTGGCTGAGATTTATTGCTACTGTAGTATATGATAAATTTTTCTAAGGGTGTTTTCAACCAGCTTGTTTTCAATCAAAATTAGTATGAAATTGGGGTCTATTTTTCTGTGATACATATTGAATTTCAGCTAAATGATTCTAGGGAAGATTTATGCATACATCCACAAATACTAAATAATACTAAATAATAAAATACTAATAAGCAATAAGGCAGTAGCTGACATTGGAAAAGTACATATTAGTCCCATAAATGACACTAAGCCAATCCAGGCCTGGGTGGGGCTGAGCCCATTGATTTTTGATGGCAACTGCCATGGAGAAGAATCTAGTGACTTTTTTGGACGTTTCTGTGGAAATATCTGCTAATAAAAACTGTACAGTTTTGGACTCAGTTTAACATCTGCACAAACACAGACTGGATGCAATACAATACTGTAATAAAATCGCCAGACCTGATATAGTTCACAAAAATGCGAGATGTTGTTTCAGTGGCTCCACCTGAACATTGGCAGTGGCAGACTAGATAAGGAATGTTACTGAATGCACTGGATTTAAGATCAGGATATTAAAGTAAATGCCTTTTTTGTTTGGGGGGGAAAATAATGTTTAAGAGGCAGTTTGAAAAAGGAAGATGTGATAAAAGTTGCCTGATGCATTATTTGAAACTAGATCTTTTACCTTCTACCATGAAATCAGGAGTGCATTATTTGTGTTAGATGTAGCTTTCTCCATAGCCATCACTGATATTGCCTACAGATAGAATGAAGAGTTAAAATTACCTGCATAAGCTGAACCAAAGAACGTCTTCCAGCTTAGTTTCAGTATCTTAGGTGGACATATTCTTATCCAGGAAGTTCTGGAAGAAGATCCTAATTCAAGTCTTAGTAGGGCACTGGGGATAAACCAAGGGGCATAGAGCAGCAGCCCCTAAACTTTTGGGCACCAGGAGCTGGTTCAGTGGAGAAAGGTTTTTTTCCATGGATGGGAGGCAGTGTTATTTTGCATACTGCCTGCATCCCGCAGATGGGACTTTGCTTGTTTGCGGGGCCAGGTTACTGGCATGCTGTGCTGGTGCTGGTCCATGGATCAGAAGTCAGGGACCCCTGGCATAGAGAACAAGTCAATTCATTGTGGACTGCATTGTTTCTAAAGGCATTGTGTTTTAATAAGGGTAGAATGACACAACAGAAACGGTATCTCCTTGCTTCTGAATAATCTGCTCGTCTTTATTTGTACATCAAAATCCTTCGGAAAGAAAACCTATGATCTAAAGCAGGAGTGTCAAACTTGCAACAACACACTGTTACGTGATGTGTCGCAACATTTCCCCCCTTTGCTAAACCAGGGGTGGGCGTGGCCAACACATGATGTATCTGGCCCGGGACCACGAGTTTGACACCCCTGATCTAAAGGGTTTATGCCTCTCGTCTGCATCTCCTAACTTAAGAAGTGGTTATGCCTAATCTTCTGTTGCTTTATGAGTCTATATGCCTCAGTGTTGTGTCTGGGCGGATGGCGTAATAACGGAGATGAGACCTCGGATAGTAACTTCAACTCTTTATTAGTGACTTCTGATCAGAGCGAAAAAGCCTGGCTGCAGCAGCTCCTTTTATAGAGCTGGCTGCTGCTAAAGCGTCCAATGACAAGGATTTAAGCCTGCCGCGCTTGGGTTGCCCAATCGCGGCAGCCCGTTAACCAGCCAATCGGATTAGCCCAGAGCGACCAATCACGACCCGCTGTTAGCGGACCAATCAGGTTTGCAGGATTACGAGCCTGCTAGTCCGGAACACCCAGAATTATCGGTTGTCCATTCCCCTTCTAGAAGCATATTCCCCCTGAGGAGACTAGTGCTTACTCAGCATGACAATTTGGAACTCAGCAAATATTTGTTGTACATGTGAACCATCAGTTGAAGATAAATAAACCTCATTTTTAAAAATTATTTCCCTACAATGTAAGGAAATCTGTGCCCTCCTTTCCTTTGCAACTAATCAAAACACTACATATTTTTTTTTCAAATATGGACCGAGTTTTAACATCTCCAAAAACACAGTACCAGGTGGCAGTTATTCCTGGCCACTGACCCATAAATCCTTGGGAAATTGTCTGAGAAGCCTGATGTGCAATGCGTCACTTCTGCTAACATCAGTGGAAGTTTGCTTGTCTGCTAGCTGGCGCAACACAAATAGAAGAACAACAAACCCATTTACTCCCTGCCCAGTTACTACGTGAGCCTCCAACCCTATGAGCAGTGAGCTTGCCTTGGCATCTGAACAGCTGGTCATTGCAGAATGGCTTCCCAGGGAACTGTAAAAACCAAATGTGGCAAGAGATAATTAATTGAAAGCAAAGACATCTGTTGTTAATTAATTCCCCAAAGCCTGGTTAACTCTTCCCTTACTCATGTCTGTAGAATTCCAAGCCAGCAATTTTCCCAACCAGATAGCCAAGCTTAGGACATACTTCAGGTGGGTAGCAAAATTATATTAGGGCAAAAATTAAGTAAATAAAAGAAACAGAAGATTAAAAATCTTATACTTTTAACGGATTTAAGGTGAATTCCAACAGTTGCTTTTCACATGAAATATCCTTTTGAGTGATTAATAAGGTGAATGTTAGGTTTAACCTTTTATTCATATAATTCCCAAAAGATAAGGAAAAATTCTGTTCTTGAAAGAATTTGATATCTAAATTACTACAGTATTTGCCATTTAACATGATTTTATTTTCAAAGTTTAGACTTTGTGTATATATTTATGTTAGCATTCCTACTCTTATGCTAGATAACTGATTCACTGTTTAGAAATGTGTATGATTCTTGCATAATGTATAAAAACAATATTTTGGAACATATTTTCAAGACCCATTATTGATGGATAGCTGCAACTGGAAGCAAATTAAAATGTTCTTTTAAAGCAATTCCATATATTGATAATACAAGATAAGTGTGTGTAAATTCCCCACACAGACCTGCATGTGTACACTATAAGGAATGTAAATTGTTGAAGTTTGTACATTCTAAATTTGAACAACAGGCATTCTGTATGTATATTTTGTATTAAGGCAATATATTTATGTATAAAAACATTTCAACTGAAATGTATAGTACTTTCAATTCCCAAGCCAGTATACAACACTGAACAATTTTAAGTCAAAAGTGAAAAATATTTTTATTAACAATAACAACATACTACAAAGAGGCAGAGGACTGCCCTTACATGCTACAAATTGTCTCATCCACTGTCTTAATATCATATTGTCAATTTTCTTTTTAAGAGGATATGAATTTTTTTTAATAGTAAGTGACTCATATCCGGTGTCTTTGAGTTAGGTTTAGTGTTTTCCTGCTGTGGGAAAAAGCGAAGGAAGCAGTTTCCCTTGTCTTCTTTTAAACTAATAATCTCTCCCAATTCTGTTCAAAAGCTTTTTTCTGACAGATGCCCGTGGTGGCAAAAAAGTCTCTCAATGTTGTACATTGAAAATGAAGAGCGGCATGTTCTGGTCACATGAAATGACACAATGCCAACACTGACATGTCCCTATCAAAGGACAAATGGAAGATGGAGCAGCAGGAATGAGATATGGGTCCCATCCAAGAATTCACAGGAAAGATCTGCTCCTAACTGCTGACAGATACCAAATGGATCCATGTTATTGTGGATGAATTAGCGGCTATTCTCTGCATCATGTTATTGGAAGAATTCAGCTGGTGTGCCAGGGATAAATCCAGAACAACTGCATAAAAACATTAGGTGAGCTGCCATTGCTTTGGATGCCCAGGAGGCAGCAAAATTACCAACTACTGGGCATCAGATAAGGCAGCAGCAACTGCCAGAATGAGAATAAACCCCTGCAGTTGGACCAGTAGGTGGAACATCTTACTATCATACTAAACACAGCCTGGGCATGTCTGCTATGATCTTTGGCTTTGTGTAATTGCTTCAGATTTCAACCAACCGGCATAGCTAGTTGTGCAACTATTCTTCTCTGGTATTTGGCTCAGGCAGCAGGAACTCTGCTATTCCCCAGCCTCCATGTGGAAAGTTCTGGTGTGAGGACAAAGAGAAAGAATAAAGACGATGACTACATGGAGATATCCTGTTACTTCAAACTTTTCATTGCAGTCAGGGAAAAAAAGAACCACATCTTCTAAACAGTTTCTGAGCCCAGAATCAAATCCAATAGAATTAACTCTGTCAACTTCTTCTATTCAGGTCTCTGGTTTCAAACTTGGAACTTCTCAAACCTCAGCCATCTGATAACTAAAGAAGAACAACAGAGACTTAATTAGCACAGTTTTCCCCTAAGGGTCCCACTTGGAGCTCCTGTTCAAGGATCAAGATTTGACTTCAGGAAGAAAAACAAAGGCCACAGCACTCCATGCAGATCTCCAGGCAATCAGCTGACTCGCAGCAGGCATCAATGATGCCACAATCCATGTCACAGGGCAGGTCACAATCAGCACATTCCCCAGAGCCACAGCAGCAGCAACAGATGCAAGAATCCTCAGAGCTGCAGGAGCCACAAGTGGCACAGTCCAGCATGATGTTGCAGAGGGTCAGGAACTCACAGAAGAGGCAGGAGAGAATACAGTGGACGCAGCAGTCTGGAATCAGAAAGAGACAAGGCTATCAAAAGCAGGCCACAGAGAGCCAAGCACAAGAGGCTGAAATAGGGCAGGAAGGCTGGATCAAAATTGGAAGGAAGGAGAAATGAAGGACAACTTTTTGCACAGCTAGAGCACAGCAGGATGCTGCAAAGGCATCACTCTGAAGCTCTAAGGATGCCAAGAAGAGCACTAACATTGAAACAAACCAATTGCGCACTGGCATCTGAAAGCTCCTAGCACCAGCCTTAGGATATTTTGTAAATGCCCTGCAGATGTAGATGATGGTGGCTGGACCTCATAATATAAAATTCTTGCTTCCATGGATCAGAATAGAAACTAGTGGCCTTTGACGGGGCTGAATGTATGAGTGAGTAAGTGATTATTTGGGAGGCAAAACAACAACACCCCTAAATAATCTTTTGGCAGTTTTGATTGCAAGTCTGAAGTAATTCCAGATGCATAAGCTCATAGTACTATCAATCAACAGTGTAGCTAGTCGCTCTTTCTATTTTTAACAGATTTTATTTCAAAGGTAAACAGGAGAGGGGAAGAAATACTAAGAAAATGCAGGAGAGTACCAAATATTGGATAATGCCTTCTGAGCTCTCGATAAAATCCCAGAGATAGTACGGACGATTTTTGATGAAACCTTCCTGGTCTCACTATTTATAGCACTGATAGAGGTATTTGTAACCCTCCTAGATTTTTGAAGAACTAAAGCCCCTCCATGTCACTAGCATTAGCTCTTCTGGCAGAATTCCCCAGACAAAGAGTCCTTCCATCAATTTCTTGGAAACAACGGCCACTGTGTTTCTCTGGCAGAATAACCATTAGCCCCCAGTAAATTCAAGAGTGAAAGTATGTCTTAAAAATACCTTAAAACTACATTAAGATCTAAACTCAGTGCTTAAAAAAAAGATTGGGGGAAAAATTGGGGGCAGTATTGACTACAATGGGTGGTGTGATGTTGAAAAGTGAACAGATTTGGATGAGGTCCTTCTGCGGAATATTCTTTCTTGATTTTGAGAGAGTTTTAAGGACAAGCGGCTGTTCAATCTGTATAGGATGTGCCAGATAAGCCTTGTTCTTCAAGGATATTGCTTACATAATACTAATCTCCTGCAGGAAGAATCCAGGATGACTGGAAACTCAATGTAAAACTTCCACTTTTCGCTGATTTCACTTGAGGTTCAGGACTTTGGACTTCCCTAGGTGCTTTGTTTTTGGAAACCTTGAATAGAGATGAAGCCTATATTAAGATTTTCATAAAAAGTTTTGTTGTACAGGTAGTCCTTGGACTTGGAAGTTGGGACTGGAATTGCTGACACTAAGCAACGTAGTCTTAAGGCATGATGTCATGTGACTATGCTACCATGACTTCCTGCTGACTTCACTTGTGGAAAGCTGATAGGGAATGTTGGAAATTGTGATTGCTGGGCTGCAGTTCACTGTGATACCATAATTGTGAGGCACATGCCAAATCCCCAGACGATGATCACATGACTGTGGGGACACTGTGATGACTAGAACTCAGAGGACTGATCATGAGTCTTCCTTATTCAGCATTGTTGCACATTTGAATGATTGCTGCACGAGTGGTTATAACACATCTGCATTTCCCACATTAAAATGACAGGAAACCATTCAACTAACTTTTGGGAATTGTGGCAGGAGAGAAAGGCTGCAAAAAAGAAAGATTCAGGAATTGCAAATTGTTGTGGAGCTTCAACTGCTATTCTCCTAAATCATCTCATAAATAAGTATCTGCTTGCATTACTTATCCTCTTATTAACTGTCTTTCCCTATTTGTACAGTGTCTTCTAGATAGTTAAAACCATGTTTTTCTTTAAAAAATATACTCAGGAATGCAATTTGCAGGGGTGTGGAAAATACACAGTGAAACAGGAGTTTGGCATTTATATTGAAAAACAAAATGCAAGTGTGTAGACAAAACACAGAAAGGAGCAATGGTATTCAAACTCCTGACTGCCTAGTTTCAAAAGCAGAAAACTTTTCCCAAACTTACGTCTATGCACAGCCAAATTGCTCTATTGTGATTTCTCAAATGCTATTCTCATACAGGGACACAGAAATAATTTAAAGATAAAAGAATAAAGACAAGACTGCCAAGAACTTTCCTATTTTGGGTTAATGCTTTCGAGGACAGTGGACATATAAGTAATTCCCTTAGTCCAAAAGATACATGATGTCTTCCACCAGCCTTTGGCCATCTCAGTGGGATAAACCTGAATGGAAAGGATACCAATATTGTGGGATCAAGGACTCGTGTTTTAAAAAGCAGGCCCAGTTCTTAATAATCTTCCAAGGTGAAGAACCAGTTGAAGATTTAGAGCTGATATCCTATTTTAATTAACCAAATTCTGAAAGGGGAGGGAAATCCAAAACTAAAATGAACGAGCTCTTCAATCTTTGAGGTTGGATGAGAACTATGCTTTTCTCTTTCTCATCCTGTATTCCTTCATTATACCTCTTCTGCCTCTATTCCTTCTGTCTAAGTCTTTGCAATCACCTGATTTCCCCCCAAAGCAGGTTTTTTTTAAACCTTTGCAACTTTAAGATGAGTGGACGTCAACTCCCAGAATCCCTCCACCGAACATGGCTGACTAGGGGAATCCTGGGAGTTGAAGTCCACTCATCTTAAAGTTACTAAGATTACAAAAAAAACTGCTCGAAGGGGATGGGAGTTAAAGTTTAACCAATTTTACAGTCCTGGAGGCTTTTCTTGGTTTGTGTCACAATAAAAAGACCAAGTGGGAACAAGCAAGTGAAAATAGTCATGCAAGCAGAGAGATACCTTCCTGTGCTTCAGTAGGGATCTGAGAGGATGCTGATTTGGAGCTGCTCTTGCTTTTTTTGCTGATATGGCTGTTGATGGAGTGATGGGACTGCAGTTTCCGATGAGGCTTCTGGGAACTTGATAGTGATTTAAGTTCGGAACATAAGATCCCATTGCCAGCCTCTCCCTTAGAATTGCTGAGGTCATCTGATATATATCCAGCACCATTTTGTAGCAACGAGACACAAGTTAAGTCTGAAGGAATCTGGACAGTGACTCGGCTTTGCGGCTGACCTGTAGCAAGAGGAAAGACAATTTTTTTCTTTAAAAACAATCCTAATCCTAAGTCAACGTACCAAGTTTGTATACATCTTGACTTGATAGATAACATAAGCTGTTTAAAAAAGAAGAAAAAGAAATAAACTTTAAACAGAAAATAATCTTGCTTTTATTCAGTGTCAAGGAAATGCTCACCATTTGGATTTCTTTCAATTTCCTGGATGTATTTTCTTTCTTTTTCAGTTATTATCACCATTTTATACAGAATTTTAAGTTAACTCACCAGTTGATGCACACATTTAAAAAAATCTAACCAGACTTTATGTAATAGCTATACCTCTGCAAAACTGGGTAGAGGCAAAGTAATCTGTAGAATCTGTAGCTAATTTTTTTAACCCTTAGTTTCAAGACCAGGAATGATCTTTTGAAATGAATCTGGATAAAAACAAACATACAAATATGACAGCATAAAATGATACCTGTAGCTTCCACAAGATTAAATTGGGAGTGGATGTGCACATAAGATTTATGTCATCCAGGTCATGGTTGTCCCAAAGTGCTTTTCCAAGACGCAACTGGACTTTCTGTTTTTTTTTTAAACAAAAAACCCCCAATGTCCAGTTGCCTCTTGAAAAAGAACGTTTGGGACATGAGATTTATCTTATCTTGAATCAAGATTCTGTGCTATCATTTTTGATAATGGCATTTTATTATTGGATCAAAAGAGAATAGATTCCTTGGAATTTTTTCTATTTCTTGTTATCATTTCTCCTATGCATAACTTTCTCATAGAACAATTGTTTTATTGACTTTAATCTCTCAGAAAGCATTTTGAGAAATAACTCTAGTTATTTTTAAAGTCTACTTTCCCTCTTCAGTCCTTACTGCAATTAAATCTATTAGCTAGGCATGTAACTGAAATTGTTTCCAGCAATATCCTTTCCTGTGACTAAGATCTTTTTGAATTTTAACTCATAGAGGAAATAAAGCTTCTTGATAACAATGATTAAAAATCTCATGTTATTGCTTCTGTTTCAGGGCAACTAAGGGATTAGCAATGATTTGTCCCATTATGAGTCAGCTCTCAGAGAATTAGCTTTCCTTACTATCAGCTTCAAATGTGAGCAACAAAGGTTGGTCACAAGTTAGCAGAGATAAATTTCTCTCATGATAGATGCAAACAAACATGATGTAGTAATCAAAGACAATTATGCTGTAAGGTAGGACAGCAGCTGTTCCTATGAGGAGCAGTAAAAAAGAAAAAGAAAAAAGAAGCTAAAGATGAGGTTGCTCCTTTTCCCTTAACAATAAGTTCTCAAAGTCTGACACAGCTAAAAAGTCCTTCAAATGCAGGACAATGTTCTCATGTACTATGTATACATAGAAATTTACTGTCTGGAAATAATTTTTCTTCAAAAGTTAAAATAGTATGGTCTTTTTAAATAGTGGTTATCCCAAGTGGGCCTTCATCAAATCTCAAAAAAGATCCTACAGGAGCTCCTCCATAACAGACAACACAAAAAACAATAAAAGAACCAATGTCATCATTCCACACATGGCAGGAATATTGGAAAAGCTCAGGAGGATCTTTAGCCAACACAACATACATGCACACTTCAAACCCAAGAATACATTAAGGCAGAAGCTTATCCACAAGGATGAAACACCCAGACACAAAGTGAGCAACATGGTATATGCAATACAATTGTAGTGAATGATGTGCAGATCCATACATTAGGGAAACAAAACAACCACTTCATAAATGCATGGCACAACAAAGGAGAACAAACTCATCAGGACTAGATTCAGTAGTCCATCTGCATGTAAAAGACAAAGGCCACTCTTTTGAAGAGAGCAAAGTCCACATTCTGGACAAAGAGGAGACCCCTGATTTGCAAGAGGGGTCAAAGAGGCCATCTATGTAAAAACTGAAAAGTCCTTTCTCAATAGAAGAGGAGGGATATGACACCTTCTATCTCTAGTCTACAACACAATCCCTTTCAAAAAGGGTTCCACCCCCATTTGCACTACTCAGGTGATACTGACGACACAGATAAACCTCCAGGTAGCCTCAACAACTCTCTAAAAGAATGCAAATCACCAACTGTTTGCAAAGAGTATAAATGCCTCCATTCCCTCACCATCCAGTCAGAGCTGAAGAAGTTTCTTGGATGAGAAACGAAATATCTTCAAAGAAAAAAACAGAAAGTCCAATTGCTTCTTGAAAAAGCATCATTGAAGCAACCATGATCTGGATGACTGAGAATCTCCATAGATGTTTTTTAAAATAGGTTTTAGACTATATATGACAAAAAGCTAAACTGAACATGTAGATTAAAGTATGATATTAGGAGATTTAACCAATCATTTTTTCTGCATTTCAAAAATTTCTAAGACCTAAAAAGTAAACATCTGTAAATCAACAGGGCTTTTAGTAAGCATTAAAACATTCATTCTCCCTTACCTTCAGTCTCATTGGGGCCTGCTATCAGGCAGAAAGTTGGAATAGAAGTACATTAAGTTAATAATAAATAGTAATAAAATATCAAATTCAGAATTTTTAAGAATGATTTATGAGTTTTAAAACTCAGAAAATTGTATTGACCACATGCCAAAATTGAAACTATGTATAATGCAACATGGTTTGCATGAAAAGTATAATTTAAATACTCATTCTGTGCCAGTTTTTTTTAAAAAGGAAATACACATTTGGAAGTATTTCCATTCAACTTTAATTGCATTTATATACTAGTAACTGTGCTCAGGATCACAGCAGAAGTCCAAAACAAACATATAGAAGCCCCTTAAGGAAATTGAGTTATCTGGGAAAAACTGCTTGAAAAATACAAACATTATCCTGATTTTTAAGTCTTTCTTGGTGATGGTGTGAGAGCAGAACTCCTTGGCTGTATGTAATGCCTTGGGCGATCAGCCTTTTCTGTGTTAAGCACCTTGGTTGTCTTCTCTGAGCACTGTTAGAAAAGCCCAGTGCTGGCTGACCTGTTATTTAGCTCTTCTCCACTACAAACCATTTGACAATAAAACAGCAATTGTGATTGTAAACTGTTGTCTAGCTGTAGCCGTGTGGCTGCATTTTCTTCAATGGAACTTACTAGGTATTTATGGCTAAGAGATCATATGTATACATGGTTAATTTGCCACTTCACCAGCACACCAGATTTCAAATGATATATACCAGTCCCTTGAGGAGTAAGAAGTAACCAGATCTAAATGGCAACCACTCTATTGGAGGCAACATGTTAACTGATTGTGGTTTGGCTGTGAATGTTCAAGACTCCTTTAAGCATAAATTCAGAAAATTTTTAATTTAAAGAGTGAAAAATAATGGTGGTGCTTTAACTAAACCCTTTTAGGGCATGATATTTTGAAGTCCATCTTCACGCAGATGAGGTTCTAATTTTGGTGCATATACACTGCTCAAAAAAATAAAGGGAACACAAAAATAAGACATCCTAGATCTGAATGAATGAAATATTCTTATTAAATACTTTGTTCATTACATAGCTGAATGTGCTGACAACAAAATCACACAAAAATTTATCAATGGAAATCAAATTTAGCAACCCATGGAGGTCTGGATTTGGAGTTACACTCAAAATTAAAGTGGAAAAAAAACACTACAGGCTAATCCAACTTTAATGTAATGTCCTTAAAACAAGTCAAAATGAGGCTCAGTAGTGTGTGTGGCCTCCATGTGCCTGTATGACCTACCTACAACGCCTGGGCATGCTCCTGATGAGGTGGCGGATGATCTCCTGAGGGATCTCCTCCCACACCTGGACTAAAGCATCCCCCAACTCCTGGACAGTCTGTGGTGCAATGTGGCATTAGTGGATGGAGCGAGACATGATGTCCCAGATGTGCTCAATTGGATTCAGGTTTGGGGAACGGGCAGGCCAGTCTATAGCATCAATGCCTTCATCTTGCAGGAACTGCTGACACACTCCAGCCACATGAGGTCTAGCAGTGTCTTGCATTAGGAGGAACCCAGGGCCAACCGCACCAGCATATGGTCTCACAAGGGGTGTGAGGATCTCATCTTGGAACCTAATGGCAGTCAGGCTACCTCTGGCGAGCAGATGGAGGGCTGTGTGGCCCCCTAAAGAAATGCTACCCCACACCATTACTGACCCACTGCCAACCCGGTCATGCTGGAGGATGTTGCAGGCAGCAGAACATTCTCCACAGTGTCTCCAGACCCTGTCATGTCTGTCACATGTGCTCAGTGTGAACCTGCTTTCATCTGTGAAGAGCACAGGGCGCCAGTGGCGAATTTGCCAATCATGGTGTTCTCTGGCAAATGCCAAACATCCTGCATGGTGTTGGGCTGAAAGCACAACCCCCACCTGTGGATGTCAGGCCCTCATACCACCCTCATGGAGTCTGTTTCTGACCATTTGAGCAGCCACATGCACATTTGTGGCCCGCTGGAGGTCATTTTGCAGGGCTCTGGCAGTGCTCCTCCTGTCCCTCCTTGCACAAAGGTGGAGGTAACGGTCCTGATGCTGGGTTGTTGCCCTTCTACGGCCTCTTCCACATCTCCTGATGCACTGGCCTGTCTCCTGGTAGCACCTCCATGCCCTGGACACTACACTGACAGACACAGCAAACCTTCTTGCCACAGCTCACATTGATGTGCCATCCTGGATGAGCTGCACTACCTGAGCCACTTGTGTGGGTTGTAGACTCCATCTCATGCTACCACTAGAGTGAAAGCACTTCCAGCATTCAAAAGTGACCAAACCATCAGCCAGAAAGCATAGGAACTGAGAAGTGGTCTGTGGTCACCACCTGCAGAACCACTCCTTTATTGGGGATGTCTTGCTAACTGCCTATGCTTTCCACCTGTTGTCTATTCCATTTGCACAATAGCATGTGAAATTGATTGTCAATCAGTGTTGCCACCTAAGTGGACAGTTTGATTTCACAGAAGTGTGATTGACTTGGAGTTACATTGTGTTGTTTAAGTGTTCCCTTTATTTTTTTGAGCAGTGTATTTTCTACAGTCGATATTATATCTGGAATGAACAGGATATACAGAAAATGGCCTGGTTCACATATTTACGCCATGGACTTTTACCAAGTGTCATAATCAACTGGGTTCACATAATACACTAAAACAAAGTCCACCAAAACCACATTGTCACTTTAATACAATATGTGAATCAAAACATATCGAGCTTTTTAAGAAGTGCTACTCAAAATAATTGGGAAAAGGTAAAGGAGCACTTTGTACATTTTTGAAGAATTCATCCCAACTTTTTCAGTGTTAGTCAAATGTTTAACTTTCAGTAGACTATAATTAAGTAATGTCTCAATGTTCCTGTAATCAGAAGAGTACAGAACAATCCTTGGGTATACAAAATGTGTTGAAGCTGTCTTAAAAATGTTGATTTAATAGACAATGGACAGATCCATGGAAAAATTTAAATTATCTTGGCCAGGAAAGATATTTGAAGGGAACAAAGTGTAATTTAAACCAATTATGAACTATAAATACATATGAATTGTATATGTATGCATGTGAGATTATCTCCATCCCTCTCAACATTCTGAAAGTCCCTCAAAACCTGGCTATATTATCAGGCCTGAGGGGACTGGAGAGATTTGTGAAATTTTCCTTACTGTAATTAATATCTTATCCTCCTTTTAATGTTTTTTTTTAAAAATGTGACTTTTATAGTTTTTTAATCGAGTGCTATATACCACCCAGAGTCACTTTCATGTGAGATAGGTGACTATATAAATACAGCAAGTAAGTAAGCAAGTAAGTAAGTAAGTAAGTAAGTAAGTAAGTAAGTAAGTAAGTAATAGCACAATCTTGTTAGGTCAGAGCAAAGCAAAAGTTGGTTAAAAAGCAACGAACCAGCCCCCCTCCCCCGCCAGTAGATCATGTATTTTGGGGAGGGAATAGATTGTACATTTCCTCTCTCTGATTTGTAAAGCAGCAGTGAATTAGCACAAAGTGTTGAAAGCTAAAGGCACCAGGAGCCAATTCAAGAAACAGAAGCTATATTCTTTCTGGGGTGTCAACGGGACAGCACTCCTGAACTCCTCAGATGAAAAGGGCCACACTGAGTCATACTGAGAGACCACGCATGGCCTTCAAGCACAAGATGCTCCTTGTGTCAAGATACTGAGGAGAAACGAGGAAATGCACAGTAGATGCCCGGCTGTACAATCCTAATCTCTTTAGTTACGAGTAACCTATCAAAAGGGTGCTACTCGTACTCAAATCTCTATTATGAATACTGGAATCAAAGAGAAAACAAGTAGAATGGAATGTGTGAGGATGTATTAATATTGTGGTTTCCACTTATGTATACATCTTTAGGTGAATACAGAAAATATCTAGTTGCTTTGATTTTGGTTTGATCAATAAAATTGGATGCTCGGTCCTGCAAAAGCACTCTGTATAAGCAGCAAAACTGAACTACTCTCCTTCTAGGGGAATCATTTATAAGCAGAATTTCACTACAAACCCAATGGCAAACACATAGAGAATGCTAAGATAGACAGATAAAATATCCAAAGAATATAAGTCAGAACTGTTGATGATTAATAATGGTTGTATGAAATAAGCATGAAAGCATTCTGTGAAGATTTTCTTCCTTAAAGAACAGGACAGAATGGAACAATAATTTGGCTTTCTATAAGGATTGTTTTCCTGGAGAATAGATAGAAACAATTTCAGGCCAATGACTACTTTTCACGATTATGAAACATCCACCTCTAACAATTTTAAATTTTATTTTAAAAACTTCTAGAACAGCGGCCCCAAACCATTTGGGCACCAGGGACCGGTTCTGTGGAGAGAGGTTTTTCTGCAGACCAGAGGGGGCATGGTTTTGTATGCTGCCTGCATCCCACGGATGGGGTTTCGCTTGTTTGCATGGCCCAATTCTGGCATGCCATGGCCCGGTGCCACTCCATGGATTGGAGGTTGGGGACCCCTGTTCTAGAACACTTTTCAATTGATGATCTCAAAGCATTCCAAATCAAGGCTTGGTTGCATTTTATCATATTGTCCTTATCCTCTTAGCCACAATTATCCTATATTAATTCATAACTATGAGGCTATGAACTAAGAACTAACATCACATATACCCTATGTATACTGTATTACAATTAAAATTGAATGAAGTTTACATTCCTTTAGACTACGTGTTAGGAGTAGTCTCTTCACCCTTAAAAAAAAATTTATTTCTTAAAATACAGTTTATTTTTTGACCCATCCATGACCCAGGTATGCAAACATCAGTATTCTGAAAACAGTCTGCACTGTGGTTTCCTTTCTGCCTTTTTGTGAATTTGGAAAGGCTGCACTAGCATGCTAATAGCAATTTTTCATGAAAGTTTGTTTCTAATAATGGTTGCCAAGATCCAACTATATCTACAACTATATCTACAACTATAAAGAGCAAGTTCGGTCTTTGTATGTAAATGCTTTCTGAGAGGAAAAACTTTCAGCTTACATTTAAGAATGACTTTTGTTGGCTGAGTTCAATGGAGCCCAAGAGAATATGGGTTCACACACTGACATGACCTTAACTGCAATGACATGGGTGAACCATTCTAATCATCATTATTTTAGGGATAAAATTATAGAGTGGGGACTCACCTAATCAGATAATTACAGGTGGGAATTTTGCTGATGATAAAGAATTTTGTTCCCAGCACGTTATTACAATTTTTCTTGGCCCTCCAACAGTTTCCCTTTTCAAACCAGACCAACACCCTGTGCTCAACTAGCAATCTCAGTTATTTCCAATGGTCTCTTTGATTCGGATTTATGTGGTCAACAGGCAGCTTCTCTCAAACAAGCCCACCAAAGAGAGTGAGAGTTTAACTCAAACTAATATATATATATATATTTTCTGAAAAAATAAACCAAGGAAATTTGTCTTCCACATTTATAGATAGAAAATGTAAGAAATGTTATTTTTATTATTTGGGGGGGAGAATAGATTTTGTAGCAAAAAGTTTTAACTCAAAGGCTCAGCCCACTGATACTCTGATGTTTGAAATAGCAATGTAGCGATAGCACTTAGACTTATAATACCGCTTCACAGTGCTTTACAGTCCTCTCTAAGCAGTTTACAGAGTCAGCATATGCCCCCAATAATCTGAGTCCTCATTTTACTGACCTCAGAAGGATGGAAGGCTGAGTCAACCTTGAACCAGTGAGAATCAAACTGCCACACTGCTTGCAGTCAGTAGCAGAAATATCCTGCAGTACTGCATTTTAATCTCTGTGCCACCATGGCTCTTGTGATGATATGACTCTTCCTTTGAGTTGGCTTCAACTACATCCATACTGTTATAATGTAAGTTGGGCTACATTATATAAAAGTTGTTTTATTCCTAAATAAAGCAATCACGTAATAAGAATTGGTTTCTATATTAAATTTCAGAGATACTATGATTTTAGTACTCAACTCAGTCTGAGCACTGCCCTTCAACTGAGCTCAAATGGCAGCTACATAGACACTAGCAGGCAGTTTTCTTAATAAAAGTGGAGGAAAAGATTACCACTGTTTGCTTCTAATTTGCTTTTTTATTTCCCAATTTATCCTACAGACCCGAAATTGTTATCTAACATTACTGTTAGTCTCACATTTGAGAACAAACCAAGTTTGTCCCTGCTTCAAGCCAAAATAAACTTCCAGGCTCAAACAAGCTCACCTCAATGCTTCTACCTGCTGAAAAGGTCACCTTTCCACTTTTGTTATATATTGCAAGTTAAAATTCAGTTTTAATAATTCAATATGTTAATATAACATATACAAAGCAAGCCTGATTTAAAAGTTGCCAAACTAAAGACATAGGTTTGCCATAAGTTTGAGTATACCTAGCCAATCAAGCCATTAACTGAAATTGACATAAAAGGACACCATGAATAGGATTAGGATTGGAGCACCTGCATTTTATAGTTTTCTGCCTGTTAATGAAATTAGATAAATGAACATTTCTAAAAAGCAAACAAATGAATTTCAAATCAGGGAAATCTATTCATTTCCCCCCTAAATTATTTAGATCTCATCAATTGAGAGAGCATTTGAAAAAAGTATACATCACTTCTGTTGACAGCAAGAACATCAATGTTACAATGTCATATCAACAATACATAACATAGAATGTATTAAGGTTAACAACAACAGTTCAAGGAGGTTTGTTTATTATATGAACCCTATGCTAATTGGAACCATTTATAACATACAACTGTATTCAAATATTCTATAGCATGATGCCAAGAATTAAACATCAGCATAATTCATAAATATAATTACCAACTGCAAAAATTAGCCAATACAAATTGTAATGTTTTTCAGGTATGTTGGGAGATTGTAAAGATATGTGTTTACATTAGCATCTTTATCAAATTTGCATATTTTTTGGTCACAAGCTTTTGAAGAAATTGCGAAACCTTTCATAATAAATCCTGCTTTGAATTATTGACCATATTTGCTAAGTCATATAATATTCTTCTAAAAATTAAGAATTAAGAAATAAAATTAAGAAATAAATACTAATAAATAAAAATATTTAAATAAATAAAAAATATTGATTCAGTTTTTCAATTGCCTGCCCAGTTTGTTATCACCACCAAAATGTAGAATTGAAATAAAACTTTCAGTTGATCAGAGGTATTTAAATCTGTGGGAAATGGCTGTACTTGAAATTTTCAAATGATTACAAAGGGTCTTGAAAAAGATCTACTATAAGGGACTTTTTTCCAAATTTGATTATGGTATTTATTAGCTACATTAAAACTGTTTTTCCCTAAAAAAAATCACCTTGTCTGTAGAATATTTGTTCTAGAAAGAACAAATAGACGCTTCCATTCACTCACTGTTTTACATACACTTGCTTTCATTTTTTAAAAAGTTCTTTTGCCACAATTTATTTTTCATTTGGTAACTTTGTTTTATTTTATCGGGATATTTTGTTTCTCAATTTAAAAAAGGAAAGTAAAAAGATGATGTGATAGGAAGGAAAAAACATACACGTCACTGCCTCTACCATTGTGAAGTTGCCCTCGGATTCTGTATTGGATGAAGAATTTCCATTCATCAGGGATCTATGTTGAGATGTTGAACGTTCTTCCAGTGAGATTTCCTCTTTCACAACTGTGGTCTGATTTTGAGAACTAGGAGTAGAGGTTATGAAGTTTGAAGTTGCTGATGCTACCTCTGAAGTTGGCCTGGAGGAAGGGCATGAGTTTGTATCTTGGCCTGAAAGAGAAAAGAGAGTTTCGGCATGAATATAGCTTACTTATATTATGGACAGCATGTGACTTCAGAAAATTCAAGCTGATAAAAGTGGAAATATCATTACAGAAGTGTTTGTCTCTCTTTTACATACACATGCCTGCAGAGATAAATAGGAATAGAAAAGTGGACTTCATTGTCTGCCATCCCATTATATATTATCATGTATCAGCAGTGGCTAAATAAAAAGTAAATGGGCTTGTGACCCTCTGTTATTTGGCACGCAGTTCATCTGCCATTTTCTGCAAGAGTAAAACTGGCCCCCTCTTCCTCAGAATCTCCCAGTGATCTGTAGCATCCTGATTTCATATTGGCTACCCTTTTCTCACGTACTACTTCTTCCACAATGAAAATGAGAAATGGAGTAGCACAAAAAACAGTCCTGCACTTTTGAAACTGTAGGACAAATGCTTTATGGCATCCTTATTTTGATTCTGTATTTAGTATTCAAGTATCCCTATTTGGGGTTTTTTTTTCCCTGGGCCTCTATTAGCCCAGCCTTCTAAATTCTATAGATGGAAGGATTAGTTAGGCTGGTATTTAAGCCTCACAAATGGAGACTAAAACATATGAAGAACAGTTGCAAGAATTGGATATGTCTAGTTTAATGAAAAGAAAGACTAGGGGTGATATGATAGCAATATTCCAATATTTATTTAAGGGGCTGCCACAAAGAAGGAGAACAAGAAGCAATGAATGGAAACTAATAGAGAGAACCAAACTAGAACAAAGGAGTTATTTCCTGACAGAACAATTAATTAGAAGAATGACTTGTCTCCAGAAGTTGTGGATGTTCCAACACTGGAGGTTTTAAAGAAGAGATTGAACAAGCATTTATTTGAAATAGCAATAGCAATAGGACTTAAGACTTATACACTGCTTCACACTGCTTTACAGCCCTCTCTAAGCAGTTTACAGAGTCAGCCTATTGCCCCCAACAATCTGGGTCCTCATTTTACCCACCTCGGAAGGATGGAAGGCTGAGTCAACCTTGAGCCTAGTGGGATTGGATCTGCCAAATTACAGTCAGCCGGCAGAAGTAGCCTGCAGTACTGCGTTCTAACCACTGTGCCATTGCAGCTCTTTGGTATAGGCCTTCCTGCATAAACAGGGAGTTGAACTAGAAGACCTTTAAGGACTCTTCCAACTCTGTTATTCTGTTAAATAAGATCCATCTGGACGTACTGTATATACAGTACACATGTGACAGGATATCAGTTTAGCTTAGAAGTAGACTTATGTATAAGCCTGAGTGCTCCATCCTCCTCTCTCATGTTTCCCCCTTTAGGGCACTGCTGGATTAGTATAGTGTTGAATCAGGTTACAATATCATGTGCTTC
The DNA here is from genome assembly GCF_049901735.1 of Notechis scutatus. Classification (NCBI taxonomy): domain Eukaryota; kingdom Metazoa; phylum Chordata; class Lepidosauria; order Squamata; family Elapidae; genus Notechis; species Notechis scutatus. The sequence goes on from NC_142011.1 coordinate 49,103,611, forward strand.
AGACATCATGGGAAATTATGGCACAGTATCAAAAAGAAAAAAGGAAAGGGTTTGTGTATGGCTGGACTGTGTACAAATATAGTATATATCAAGAAATATATTGTAAAAGTGGATTAATAATACTATTTTATATATGTTTCTACATTACTATAATTAACTTTAAACTCATTGTGTTTAGATTTTAGTATTACTAGTCATCATTTCTCTGTTGAAGTCTACATAAGTTGGTCATTTTTTGTCCATTTATTTTAGTCCACAGAAGACTCAAAACTGAAATAAAGGGTCTTCTTTCAAATATTGAATTAACCCAGCCATATATGTGCCTCATAGCAATTGCTCCCTTTTCCTTTCTGGCAAAACACTCACCAATTAAAAAGGCATTGAGGTCATTTGTGAAGCAAGAACAGTAAAGTATGTGTAATTGCGAGATACCTTGATGAATTGTTGAATTTTATTGGGTAGAAATGGAACCTGTTGAAAGAGAGGAATATCAAAGCATGAGAAGAAAACTTGAAATTCACTGAAATCAGGGGCCAAATTCCCATGGAGACCCTGAGATGGCAGGCTGACAAATCTCTCTTCACCCATAAAACATCTTCAGTTTCACCCACAGCACTATTCCTTCCTACTCTCTGGGTTCCTTCCAGCTCCTGCTGGGCACTCAGAATAGCAACAATTTGCACACAAGATGAGCAGCTGGATGCACCAGCTTTGGAGAGGTGGAGTCACATTTTATATAAAGTAAATTACACCTTAGGTGAAGAGAATAAGACCAAACACCCATAATTACACTGCCGGTAACAATAAGCCCTCCTTGCAGCCAGGCAGGGGGCTGAAGCCAGGAAGCAAGAAGCTTGGACCCATCATTATTCTGAATAGAACAAGTGGTCCTACATGCAGGCAGTCAGGGAGGAAGGAGGCAGACCGCACACACACAATTTTAGTCATTGTAACACAGGGCCCAGTATGAAGACTGAGGGATAAGAGTCTAGGGGTACTGTCGTTAACAAGCTATTTTCTATGTGATTCAGGAACATCTGCATAAACAAATGATTTGAGGTGACTCATACAGCAGCATTGTAGAAGTGTTCCCAGAAATGGTAGTTTTGTTCAGTATCAGAGTGCTCCAGCAATTGGCAATCTTCATCAAACAGAAGCCACCACTTTGTAATGTAGTGTAAGCTCTTCCCTTCCTGAACATTTACTTTAATAAAGAAAAGCTGGCCTGTCCTTTGAAATACAAAACAATCCTGCTATTATTATCACACTGGAAACTTCAGCCATGCTTTTGCAGCTCATGGGAAAGGTCTCTTTTCTATGTGAGGAATTTAATAAATAAAAAATAAATAAATTTCCAAAGATCCCTCTCCTCACCATCACCTGTTGCCTCTGTTCATCTTCCACATTTCACTGTCATTTACATAATCCTGCCCCTCTCCCATCCCAATAAAGTGTGGGGACAAACTAAATTGGGAAATTACCTAATTCCAAGAAAGGCCACATTGGACTCTCCAGAGTTCAACTGCATCGTCATTTTTAAGTTGACAGAAGTGAAACCAATTTAATATGGTCTTCAAATCTACTTATCTTCCTGACACCAAGTGTTGCACAATATTAAAAAATAATAAGTGAGCCAGCAAAATAAGAAACATATTGTAATGCAATCATATAATTATATTTTAATTTTAATAAAATGAAAGTAACGTGTAGTTGAACCTAGTATTTGTACTGCCCACAGCCATAATTTTTTAGGGTATGGTTTAAACTTGCTATCCAAAGGCCAAGTATGTTCCTTAGTTCTACAACATTTGTGGGGCCCTGTGCTATATGGATCCAGTCAGGGGTGGGATTCTACTAGTTAGCACCTATTCACTAGAACCAGTTGTTAACATTCTAAGCAGTTTGGAGAACCAGTTGTTAGAAGAAATTACTGGCCTAATCCTGTAAGGAAGGCAGGAAGGAAACATTCTGGTGTTGCTTACAGAAACTGCCTCTCCATTAACCCTTGTTACATTTTTGGCAGGACTAGACTTCCTGTCTCAGGAACATCTCTGGAGTTTTTTCCCCCTCCTTTGCTTGTGTGGAGTGACTATTTAAAGTTACAATGGCACTGAAAAAAGTGACTTATGACCATTTTTCACACTTACGACTATTGCAGCATCCCCACAGTCATGAGAGGCCAGGCGAGGAGATGCGTGCCTCGATGTGAGTGATATTGAGTTGGCCACACCCAGCCAACATGTCCACCAAGCCATGCCCACCACCTAAGCCACACCCACAGAACCAGTTGTTAAAAATTTTGAATCCCACCCCTGGATCCAGTGCTTAAGTAAGAGATATTGGAGGTGATACTTGTGTTATTCACTGTACTCTGTAAATCCTGAATTATCTGAAACACAATATTAAACATGTGATTAAAAAATAATTTAATGAACTTCATTTTAAAACTATATATTTAAATATAGTATCTTTAAACTTGCATGGCTAATAGACTTTTAGCAGTAGATTAGTGCTAAAGTTGTCTACTATTGTAGCTATTATGGAAAATTGTTTCCTGTAACTTCAACAAATAGACCAGACTAGAAAATCAATGCTATGCAGGTAAGTACTACTTTTATTGTAAAAGCTATAATGAGAAAATCTGGCACATCTGAATATGCTTTCTCCTTGTTCTCTTTAACATGTGGTAAAGTGGGGACTCTCATTTGATGGAGCCCAAGGTACCAAACCTCCAATAGTGTGTAAAGATGTGCTCCATTAAAATAGCAAAGGAGGGAGAATGAGCTAGTAAAACATTTCTTACCAATTTTAATTTAACACCCAGTTACAAAGCATTAGGTATTTTGCTCATATTTAACATTCTTTTTATTGCTGTTATACTTTTTTCAGTCTAGAATCAAAGAGTTGAATAACCACTTGCATCTGGTTTCTCTTGTATCTAGGATAAAAAAAGAAGTAATGTCTCCTAATCCCAATATTTTATTTTATGATTATGATGATGCTTAGAGATTTGCAGATGTTGCAGTCTTCCCTGCAGGATCTTATTAACTGAATCAGTAATACCTTAACTCTACTCAGATGTCACAACCAAATCATGCTTTTGCTCATTTACCTTTCCCATTACCACGCAGTTCATGGTTTTCCAACAATTACAGATTGCCATAAAGTTTGAATCAGGCAGGTATTTATTGCTAAGAGGCAAGAAACCTCTCGGGTTTGTTTTTGTGTGTGTGTTCATGTGTGGTTTTTTCATTCCTACTCATTCAACATTTGGGGAGGAGAACAGTTTTGTTTTCCTTTAAGGTAAGAGGAAGGATATGGTAGGGGTTTGGGTATTTTTATTTCAATTATGTTAATTTAGATATTGCAAGCTCAGTTTAATTGAGCTGTTTACCTTGCCTTCATTGTTTTGTACATTGACTTCTGCATTTGTATTGTAAATACAAGCAGTGTGGAGCCGTTTTGAGCCAAAAAGCAGACCCAGAAATACGCTGCAATATATATTACCTGCTAAATACAACTTGCCTCTATAATTAGAAACTATACTTTTTAGTACTTTTCTAATTTTGAATTGGAAGCAAGCTGGTTAGCAGTAACTACCTAAGTACAGTGAGAATCATGGATTATCATCCAAGGTGGAGATCCTGTTGTCAGAAGTTGGCAAATCTATACTTACAAATCTCCTTCATTATTAGCCATACTCCAAGCCAGGGAGAGGCTTGCAATTGTTATTTGGAAAAACTTGAAGAGCCACAGATTTCCCATCCCTGTTTCATGTTATTTAATAAGACTTACTCTGATTTACAGAATGCCACCTATTATCAAGTGAGTGAATATCCAAACACCATCTTCTGATAATTTATGTGATCATAATAACAGCCAAATGTTCCATATTCCTTCTGCCTCTAACTCAAAAGAGTGGGTCATTTACTTGGCCTTCCCTGCCTCACAGATTCTCTTATCAGATCTATTATGCACAGGTAACTATAAATTGCTTTGATTTTATCAGGAACAGCACAGAGGCATAACTTATTTTAGCTAAGCAGACAGGCTCATGCAGTCTTTCTACACACACACAAAGATGGAACAAATCCGTCAAAGAGAACTGAACTGTTATTAAAGAATATCACAAACCACATGATGTATTACCTATACTGCGGTATATCTCTTAAATAACAGGCCTCACCCTCCAGACAGATCTCTCCAAACTTGGCAACTTGTGGACTTCAATTCCCAGAATTCTCCATTGTGGAGTTGAAGTCCACAAGTTTTAAAGATGTCAAGTTTGGGGACCCCTGCTCCAGAATAAGAAACTCTAAAAAAACTACAGCTTTGTAGAAGAGAAAAAGACCAGGCCATGCATTAAAATACCTTGCATTTTTCCTGATCTGGTTCAGCTGTGCTTAAAGCAATGCACTCTGTCATATTTCAAGAAAGAGCTCTCTGAAAGACTTCACACACATGCAGCTTGGTGTCTAAAAACAGGAAGACAAATATTGGTTTGGCCAACCATTTCCTCCCTCCTCAATACTAGAATTATTCTAAGGCAAACCTCTTCTAACATCTTTATCAGTGAAAGATTGAACAGATCTTTCAACATATTGGCTCTTTAAAATTACTGTAAGGAATACCAGAAAGTTCATACAATTTAAAAAATTTTTTTACACTCTACAATAATTTATTGAAAGATTTTATAGACATATACAACACGTATACTTATAAAAAACATACACATACACACATAGGCACAGAATACTGTGTATCCAAAAGAAGAGGGAGTCAAGCTATTCTCCAAAGCCCCTGAAGACACAATAAGAGACAATGGATGGAAAATAATCAAGGAGAGAAGCAATCTAGAACTGAAGAGAAATTTCCTGACAGAACAATTAATCAGTGGAGTGACTTGCCTCCAGAAGTTATGGATGCTCCAATACTGGAAGTTTAAAAAAAGATGTTGGACAACCATTTGTCTGAAGTGGTATAGGATTTCTGCTAAGCAGGGGGTTGGACTAGAAGATGTCAAACTCTTCCAACTCTGTTATTCTCTTATTATTCCTCACTATAATCTTGCCAAACTAAAGCAACTGTTGGCATCACTATAGATATACTCTGGAAATCATTAAGCAGCAGGGGTGGGATTCTACCAGTTCACACCTATTCGCTAGAACCAGTTGTTAACATTCTAAGCAGTTTGGAGAACTAGTTGTTAGAAGAAATTACTGGCCTAATCCTGTAAGTAAGGCAGGAAGGAAACATTCTGGTGTTGCTTACAGAAACTGCCTTAACCCTTACTACATTCTTGGCAGGACTAGACTTCCTGTCTCTGGAACTTCTCTGGAGTTTCCCCTCCCCCCCTTTGCTGGTACTTTGCTTGTGTGGAGTGACCAAAGTTACAATGGCACTGAAAAAAGTGACTTATGACCATTTTTCACACTTACGACTGTTGCAGCATCCCCACAGTCATAAAAGGCCAGGTGAGGAGATGCATGCCTCGATGTGAGTGATATTGAATTGGCCACATCCAGCCAATAACATGACCACCAAGCCATATCCACCCAGTCACATGACCACCAAGCCATGCCCACCACCTAAGCCACGCCCACAGAACTGGTTGTTTAAAAATTTGAATCCCATCCCTAATTAAGGATGATTTCTTTTCTTTCTCCCCTCCCTCCCTCCCTCCCTTCATTCTGTCTTAGAATAATCATATTTTAGAAACTAAGCAATGTTTGGAATTTATATTAGTCATTCTAATGTTAAGTTGGGCTGCCCTTGAACAGCGTTTGGAAGCTTCAACTGCTGCTGAATGTGGCAGCATGGGTGGTAATTGTTGCCAGTTATTCAATGTATGTAGTGCCTCTAGTTTATGAGCTGCTAGCGTGCTTCTGGGTGCAGTTCGAAGTACTGGTTTTTCACTTTAAATCTCCAGGGGACATGCCTAACATCCTCAGGATTTGATATTCCTAAGTGAAGCTCAATGGATTTCCATAACACCAAGAAATTGTGAATTGAAGACCACTGCTCTTGGTGTCTTAAAAGGACACTGAGTTTGCATACTTCCTTTTATAATTACTTTTGGAAATTGCTATTTTTGCTTTTCTGTAATAGTATGTAGGAATGACTTTGAAGAAGGAATGTTGAGGAAGAGATGCTGCCTAGATGATGATTATTAAAAGAGGAGATAGCCATGTAAGGTTCTTTGTTTTTCAAGAACTGGACACACCATAGTGTAGCAAATCTGTAAACAATGCTTTATTGCAGCACACATGTTCCCCAGGTGTGTGCTATGGGTTACTGCTCTGGGTCAACTCCACTCTTCTATACTGGGCCACATATCCCCCTGCCACATGCATATGTCTTTACTTTATACTCAGTCTTTTAATATTCAGTTCAAACATGAATCTCAAAGTCTATAAATTAGCATAAAATTTGCCTTTTGCCAAAGGTTCTTATACTAATTGGGATCATATGCTGTTTTACTATGGTTGTTCCTCTTCTACTTTCTACCTAGCTCCCAGCAAAGCTATAAACTCCAGACAGGACTCCCACCATAATATGCTGATAACCAAATGTTGTACTCCTAACAGTTGAACGATAATCCTCCTGCCTACTTATAATAGCTGCAAAACTCCAGATATTGCCTCTACTTCCCTGTCTGTATTCTGTTTGCTTATTACCTTTCCTCCTATACCCCTTTCCCCACTTTGCCATAGCATTTGATTTTGTAAGCCTAAGTGGGCAAGCTGAGACATCCCTGAAAAAAAAACAGTGTGTGGCTAAATGATGATAGGCAACTGCAACACTGGCCTGAATGCTTGTAAGTAAAGTGAATGTATAAAACAGAGGTCTCCAAACTTGGCAACTTTAAGAATTGCGGACTTCAACTCCCAGAATTCTCTAGCCAGCATAGCTAGCTGGAGAATTCTGAGAGTTGAAGTCCACAACTCTTAAAGTTGCCAAGTTTGGGGACCCCTGGTATAAAAGAAGGGGGGAACTGGAGGTGGGGAGTGTTTCTACCTGGCTGCAGCTGCTTTTCCAAAGCATAGAAAGCAATCCCAACATCACTCCTTCATAAGCCCATAGCTGCATAATGGGAAAACTATATTTACGAAACATTCCCAAAACTTCTTGGTATCATTAATTAAGATGATTAATCAATGTGAAACTCCAAAATTAGAGGAAGATAGTACATGCTACTGTACCTCAATGCTTTTTGAACCATTCCACATCCTAGAGCAATTGACTCATGCTTGCAGTACAAGTTTCAGAGCTAGAAGGTTCGGAAAATTGCCTAGAATTAATAGCATTGTTCAAAAATCTGACCCATTTTGACCACATGCTGATTATCCTACATCTCAGTCTCTGAGGTGTGCTTTCAAAATGCACAGAATGCTAAAACCTGGCGGAGAAATTGATGGGATGAAAAGTTGGGGAGGTGGTCCTTTCTTTAACTAAATTTATAGGCAGTGCTAAACAGTCTGATAGTTTTTTTAGCTACCATTTTGCAGTATCAAAACTATCTCTCGCTCTATCCCTTGAAAGAATCAGAAAAAGACTAATGAAGCAAAAGGAACTGGTTGGATTGCTGCATGCTTAGCATTTAGCCCCACCTGTTTCTGGATGGATCTTCAAATGTGCACTGACAGTAGCTCATTATAGGCATTTTATGGGGCATCTAGGCATTACCGTTTTCCTTTATTCATCCACTCATGTTTTAGCTTCCTTTTTTGTGAAATATTCCATTTGACAAAAAAAAAATCTGGATAGAAATGCAAATCCCTCAAGGTGTTCAGTGTTCGGTTAAACACACTGTCTAATAAATGTGTTTAGGCTTGCAGTGTTATAATTGTAATATAGAACTTGTCGTTTATTTCCTATCTATGTGATATACACCAGAAAAGGCTGCCAATGTATCAAATGCCTGTAAGAAATGTTGTAATATAAATATTTATTATTAGAGATGAACAATTTAACTTAATTTCTGGATTCAAGCTCTTAAATGACAACTGACAAATTAAATGGCAAAAAGCTGTATAAAAGGGGAGAGAAACAATTGAATATGTAAACAGAACATTTTCTTTGTTCTGTTTCTGTCTGACTCACAGACGAACACAATACAGAAGCCTGATGATGGCAGATGAGATTCTGCCAAAACGTTGCTACAACTTTAAAAGCACAACTATAATGACGTGGGAAAATACCCGAACAAAGCTGAATACCATACATGTAAGTACCCGTGAAAACTTAAGAGAACATTTTCTTTGTATCAACAATGAATCTATTGAGACTTTGTATCTTACTTTAGTGAAATCAGTTAAAAAATCATTATACAAATGGAAGGAAGTGTTTTTTTTTTTTTTGTAGCAGCTGGGTTCTCTGAATTATCTTCAAAACTGAATATTTGTAGACAGACACGTCGGTTTTATAATAGGGAGACTGGAGCTGTAGTTTTATGAGTTTTATAACTAATTTTGCATACAATGCATGAAGGCCAACATCCCATTATTATTTTTAAATGAATTGAATGAAAGGAAAATTAAACTTTCTGCTTTTTTCCATAAAGTCTTCCTGATATAAGAAATGGACCACACATGCATATACATATCTGAACACTACAGAAATATCAGTTCATACTGTAATAATGCAGGAACGTACAGCTCATAACTATAGGCTGCATATGGTCCCAAAATCTTTACTGCACTTTCTAGAGCCAAAGTTTACACTGCATATTTTCACTGTCACTGAAAACCAAAAGTGTGATTTTTATTATTTTATAACAACAGCAAATAAGATGGACAAAATTTTCCAACAGGCTTAATGAAACTAAATCGAACAAGAAAAATATGAGAAATTCTTTAGAAGAACAAACAGAACAGTTCATAGAACAAAATATTGGAAAAAAATAATCCTGCCATTTCTGTGACATAATGAAATCTACAAATTTCCTGTAGAACAGCGACTATATTTCTTAATATGAAGATTAGATATTCCCCCCACCTCCAAGCTGCTAAGAATGCAGCTAAGCAGCTAAGAATGCAAAGAAACAAAAATGGCCAAGAATTTCAAATGATTGCTTGCTGAAAATATTGGATGACTTTGAACATTAGCTTTGGTTTAAGAAGGTTGTTTACATGGTGAATTTTAAATATTTCTAAGATATTTAAATAAAGTTTTTCTCTCTTATCATTTCTTCTCTATCCAGTTATTTCTTCTCATTGTCTCAACTTCATCAACTATTACTTCTTAATCTTCCTTTCCCAGAGTTGAGCTTTTCAGATCCCTCACTCCATCATTATAATTGTGTGGTGTAAGAATGGTTGGTGTATGCAGCAGAGACCCTGGGAAAATCCCCAAAAAGTCTGCAGGAAAATTCACCACCCCGTTTTCCTACTGATCCATCATTCTTTATTTGGGATCGCAGGATACTGTCTCCAGCTCTGTTCTCGGGAGAGGGGGAGACACTTTTGGCTACATGCAAGGAAAGCAGCAGAAACAGCAGAAGTATTTCTTTCTCTCCCCCAAACTCTGCCAGAAATGAGTCTTTGTGAGACTTGTCATGCTGGTGCAGCCTCTTGGAGCAGGAGGCCTTGCAGGGTCCCAAAGAATCATTTCTGGTGGAGTTTGGGGGAGAGAAAGAAAGACTTTTGCTGCTTTCCTTGCGTGCAGCCAAAAGCAGAAGAAAAAAGGAAAGAAGCAGCCCAGTGGCCAGGTGAGGCACATGGGGTGAGTACGGAAAGCTCCCCCCCGCCCTTTCCCCTCTCCCCTCACTACCTCATGTTGTTTGCAATGCAAGCAACACAAGCCTTGTGTTCCCATGGGCCATGTGGGCAGCACAGCCTTGTGTTCCCACGCAGCCTGGATTAATTGCTTTAATTAATTTCTCTATGGACCACCAAAATTTTCTTGTGGACCACCAGTGGTCCCCAGCCCACTGGTTGGTGACCAATGGTGTAGACTCTACACCGGACCAGGGAATCTCCTTGAAAGGCAGGAGAAAGAGCTGCTACCAAAGCAATACTTGCGCTGATAACTAGGTAACTGATGATGTTACCTATTTGGGTAATGAAATGTCAAGTGAACAGCCAAGCTCAGAGAGCATAATTCAACCTTGAGCTACATACAGTATATTCTTTTCTATTGCTCAGATAAGAGCCTAGCTCAAGTTTCTCTTATCTGGCCATTGCTTCGAAAGTGTCTCTTCCTCCTGTCCTTCAAGGCCTCTCTTTATCTCCTTTACATTATGCGTGAGAGAAAGTTACTTGAGAAAATGATTTGTGAATCAATTTTATAAAACATTTTTAAAGGAAAGGCAATTTAATTAATAGATATGAATTTCCTCTCTCTTTCATTTTTGGAATGTGATTTTTAGCAAGTATGTATACACACCATTACATAGGTATGTATACATAGGAGATGTGCTGATATTTAGGAGAAAATAGAATCTCCAGGACTGATTTCAATGTAAGGTTGACAAAGTGTTGGCCAAACTGTTGATTAGCCCAGCCAAATGCTGGATTTGTTTTTCCCTGGTACAAAGTAGCCAATTAGCACACAAGGCAAGAAATTTCAGATCTGTTTATTGTGTACAGCACAAAGATGTGTGCTCTCTGGACTAAATCACAATTGAGAGCCCCCAATGTAAAAGTTAGCATAGCTTTTACAACTTTTGGAAACAGAAGCACAAGATCCTTAACAAGCAATAAAATATTCACACCCATGTAGAAGATGGCCCTCCCAGCAGGTGGGTTCATTATTAAAATATTATGGCCCTTGCCCTTCTGTATCTAACTGATAAGGCTACTAATTAAGTATACTAAAGTTTCTAGCTAATTTATCTGCAACAAGAAAAGGGAAGTTAGCACATTCTAACTAATCTGTTTACAGCAGGAAGAAGGGAACAGCTTTGTTTCCACTGCTGTCCTCATTCAGAATGGTACATGCTCTTTGATAAGGCTATCACGTAGCCTTCCAGGAATTTTAGGGCAAGGATGTTAGGATATGAGGCCCAAGAATGAGAGGCAAATGTCCAAAGTGAAAACATCTAGGAACAGAAGTGAGCAAAATGAACTCAATAAAATGGAGTTTCCCTGGCAAAAACTAGCCATACCAGTTCTAAGTATAGGAAAGCTAAGCTAAGGAGAGCTAGGGTATTAAAAAAGATTTTTTTGTCTTGTTTAATTTGTTTTCTGTTTACTTTTCCTTTGGAGATGGATGTCAAATTAATATTTGTCTTCCTTTTCGGTAAATATTGTAGTTTTAAAAAGTGTACCCCATGTACTGGCAGCAACTTATTGCATGTGCCATCATTTTGTCAGAGTTAAACCTATCTTTCATTTTATGGGAAAAGGCATTGATTATACATGTACTGTAAACAGGTTGTATTACATTAAGATTTTATTAATATGGGGAATGAAATTAAACAAACACATGGATTTAAGCAAGATTGTTACTTATATACTTTAAAGTTTCTCGCAGGTGTTCATTGCGTTCTATAGCACTGAAGAATTAGCAATTGGTTCTTCAACCGGATCACTTACATTCAATCTGAAATCATCAGGCTAGCACAGTTTAACATTCAAAATATTTAGTAAAAGGGCAGCAATGGCTAAGGAGTTCACTGATATGTGTTTTGGCCAAAACCTAGCTTACCTAAGTCAACCAAATCATTTTGAAGATGCAAAATAGATTTATTAAGCATGCAGACAACTACACTACATACCAGATTCCCAGCAAAGCACTGGCAGTGTTGGATAAAAGCAGAACCTTAGCTTACATATCTTTGGCCTACTATAGTTGAAAGACAAGACAGAAGCAGAAATAGTGTAATTTACAATATGATCTTGGAGTGTTTTTTGATAAATGTCTGGGTGGCCTTATTATTTATTCCTTCCTACTAGGACAGCATGCTAACTATACCATCTTTAGATATGGACAGCAACAGTGGAGGATTAAGGCTCACTGGTGCCCTAAGCACTGACAAATCTTGGTGCCCCCCTCCTTTGTACATACTGTACAAACAAAGCCAAGCTTAGGCTACATAAAAGTTTTTGTGGTGGGGACGTCCAGTTCGGGCTTCTTCAGCAATGGACTGAAATTCACGATCGTGCACGGTTTCGATCCATGCTCGCTGCCGGAGGGCCCTGGTCTTCTGGATTCGGGGCTGAAGCCACCCCGTAGAGGTGGCAAAGATGGGGGAGATCGCCAGCTGAGTTGAGGGGGGCCGCATCTCTCCTCCTTGGCTTGGCATTACTCCCTTTCCTGAAGGTGGTTGTAGCGGTGGTCAGAAATGGCTACCTCAAAGAAGAACCCAACCGGACAAGATTGAACAGAAGCGAAGACAAAGGGGAGAGCTTGCCAGACAGGGCTAAGCAGAGACAACATTTACACAAGGTACCCTGGAACTAAAATTATTAAGAGTGCTACTTCTAAAAGATGATTTTAAAGTGGCAGAGAAGAGAGGGGAAAAATGTTTTTCTTCTTATCGACAGTTGTAATTGGCTTTGAATGCTAAAAAGAAGAGATTCAAGCAAGAAATTTGCACTAAATTACTTTGACACTAACAAATTGTAAGCTGAAATTAAAGTGTCAAAGGGAAAATAAAGATTTTTTTGGACACTCTAAAGCAGGGGTGTCCAACCTTTCACCTTCCCTGGGCCACATTAGAAGATGAAAATTTGGTTTGGGCGCACATAATTAAATTAAATAAAAATTAAATTAAATTAAATTAAATTAAATTAAATTAAATTAAATTAAATTAAATTAAATTAAATTAAATTAAATTAAATTAAATTAAATTAAATTAAATTAAATTAAATTAAATTAAATTAAATAATTAAATTAAATTAAATTAAATTAAATTAAATAATAAAATAAAATTATTATTTATTATTTATTAAAAATTATTTATTTTTATTTTATAATTTTCCGGCCAAATTTTGCGGGGGGAAGAAATCTCGCCCGCCTCGCGCCTACCTCTCCTCCTGCAAATGCAGCAGCGGTGGCGGCGGGGGCAGAAGCAGCAGCGGTGGGGGCAGAGCGGCGGCGGTGGGGGGCAGAAGCAGCAGCGGCGGCGGGGGCAGAAGCAGCGGCGGCGGCGGCAACAGCAGGAGGTGGCGGGCGGGACTTTTGGGCTGCGGCTGCCCGCCTTTTCTGTTGCTCGCCTCGCACCTGCCTCTCCTCCTCCTCCTCGCTGGATCTTTCATGAAGGTTGGGGTGGGCGGTGGGCCGCATTATGAGGCGACCTGGGCCGCATGCGGCCCATGGGCCACGGGTTGGACAAGCCTGCTCTAAAGCCTTCAAAGGGTGGAAAGCAGAGAAAAAAAGAAAGGGTGGAACTTGGAAATAACAGAGAATGCCACCTGGAAACAAAAAGAATTAACTGTGAAACTTTAAAAGACTTCCAAAGGATATATTGTAACTGAAACTTTGTTACAATATAACAGGGAGTTAAAAATGTGAGATTAGAGGGAACAACTAAAAAAAAGAACCGTTTGTAAAGTAAACATAACACTAGGAAGAAGCAGAAGAGTGGATTACAGAAGGGAGAATTAGAGAGAGATGGGGACAAAAATGGTGGTGAGAAAAAGAGGGGAAAGATAAAAAGGAAAAGAAATTATAAGGGACAGAAACAGGAAATAAAGAAACAGGGGAAACAAACAAGGATTAAAAGTATTAGCCTATTTAAAAGGCACAGAGATAATGGTTAAAAATATAAATTAAAAGAGATAGTGTAGTTATATTAGAAATAGTAATGAGCTAGAAAATAGGAAACATAGGTGATTAAAATGAAAGATAAAACTGGTATTGTTATGTAATGGAATGCTTGCTAACAATTAAATGAAATAAAGAAACAAAGGGAATTAAAAGTGAAAGAAGGGGAAATAAGAGGAAGGAATGAAAATACCTTAATTGCTTTTAATGATTTATAAATACAATTGAAATGAAATGTGAAAGATTTGTAATGAAATCAATATCAGTTGATAGGATGAATTTGAATAGAATAATTGTTTTACTTATTATTTTTATATATTTTCTTTTTAAAATTTTGTATGTATTTTTAAGGGAAAATACCAAGCGGAATTTGGTTGATAAGAGTTATATGATATATAATAGATATCAGAAGCTGAATGGTATAATTAAATGTTTTATGAGATTTGAAAGGATAATAATTATAAGATATAAAGGTGACATGCTCTATTTGGTAATTATAGGGGAAACCTTGCTTTTTAATGCCTGGAAGGGGAGGGAATCTTTTTTTTTTCTTTTCCCCTTTTGGATGATGACGAAAAACGAATGTATAAAATTGTAAACAGCACAGACAAAAGTACAAGTATAAAGATTAGGAAGATATAGTAAGTTAGAAAAAGACATGTAATTGAATTAGAAAGGAAGGAGACAATTATAAAATAAGGCTGAGGAAAGTATGGGAAGGAAAAATTAATGAGAAATTGATAAAATAGTGGTGAGATATGAAATTGAATACAAAAGATGAGTATGTAAATGAGATTATATCTGTATGGAGATGTGATAACCTGGAATCATGCTGTTCTCTAAAAAAAATACATTCTATTTTTATTATGTTTTGTGAAAACTCAAATAATTTTTTTACAAAAAAAAAAGTTTTTGTGGTGCTCCCTTTGGGCCTGGTGCCCTAAGCACATGCTTAGTCTACTTAATGGTTAATACACCACTGGTCACAGCAAATATAAACAATGTGGTTTACTGGGCCATTGTTTCCTGTCTAGTTGTTCCTCTTGCCATTACTCAATTCAGTGTGTTGTGAATGTTTTATTATAAGGATACTTTAAGCAGTTCACACAGGGTGGGAGTATCTTATAGGACTGGTAGAAAATGCAGCTTACAGAGATTTCTTTTACCACCACAATGTGAGAAATCACATTTACTATAGAAGCCATTACAGAAATTCTGATTTTTTAAAAAAGATTTCCTCTATTTTAGTTGGTAATATTTAGGAAAGATCATTACAGGACAGCATAATGTTTTCATGTTAAGACAAAGTGGCAGTTGCTATTGGAAGTTGCTTCTTTAAGGAAGGAAGTGAAATGGCAATATATAAATTTGTTTAATAAATAAAAATAAATGTAGTGCTTTCTATATTTTGTTTTGTTTCTGTATTAATGAATACATGAGCTTAAAGGCTGAGAAAAAAGCACATGTGGAACAGATCTGGGTATCTGTACACCTTTCAAACAGACCATCATACTAACAAAAATTATGGCAAGTTTAATCAAGGACATGCTGGTACAATAATTGTCTAACCTTCTCAGGTCAAACCAGCACAGGTTCTTCAAGAGGAAATTGTGCTTCTCTAACCCTTTAAGAGATCTTTGGAGAAGTTAATTGAAGATTAGATATATGGGAGCTAGGGGACATTATTATTAATGAGAATTATAATTTGAATTTATCTGACTCCTTTTATTGTAAGTCATACTAATCCCTCAGTGTAGATCATAGAATATCATACAGTGACAAGTTTGATTGGTTTGACAAGACAACATTTGATTTTAAATGAAATTATATACCTGAATGCTCATCTGTAGAAATTTCTAAATGCTCAGTCTCTGAATATCAACCTAGAGATATTGCAAAAATGTGTAATATTGTCCTCTGTTCCCCTTATTTTAGTTACCGAATAACTCTAATTCTACTTATTTTGTGTATGAAATTTAAATTGCATAGGATTCAAACTTCACTGATAAAGATCATAACTATGGAAGAGAACAAAAATGGCAACTTGAGAAAAATTCCAATATTTCCTATGATGATGCACTAGTAGATGATTTAATAGTAATTTAGTCAATTTATTTGTAGAATAAAAAAATTATATACCTCATATAATATGTATGTATGTATGTGTATATGTGTATGTGTGTACATGTATATGGCAATTGTGGAAGCATTTTGCATTTTTTTATAGTCATGTAGTATATCATGTGGAAAGAATATTGTGTGGCCTGAAGTGTGCATATCTCCCTAGTGGCTTCTGGGATTTCAGCATTTATTTCCTATATTTTGAAACATATTTTTAACAGAAATAGATTTCAAAATAAGAGGAATTCCACTCCTCCCCCATGTTCCTCAGATACACAATTTTATAATCAGAATTAATTTCTTTTAATCCTGTAATTATGGAATGCACCATAATATTAGAGATTCTGCTTAGCTTCTCTACATTAAACATCTTTCCCATCACTTCTGAAATCTATCTGGGGTATCTTGATCAACTTTACAACAGTCTTAAGATTTGGACTTTGGCCCTGATAGAGATACACAGGTTTTGTTTCAATCCAAAGTACAATTTATGTCTTGTACTGATAACTTATTTTTCCCATCACTGTGTTTCTTTACATAGGAGAGAAGAACAAGGAACAAATGAAACCCTACTCTGTACTGAGATGCAAACCAAAGAAAGATAACAGCATAGCTTGCTCCTGAATCACTATGTAGTGGATGAATTTCATAATAACTGTGCAAATGGGACATTTTTGTACCTACCATACTATCAATAGCTACAACTATGAATAAACAAAATTGTAGATGGAATCAATCAGTCAGTCACAAAGTCTGTAAACAAAGCAAATTATAAGCCATATAGGCTCTAATCTCTGCTTCCATAGAGATTGTAGGGTTGTTTGTGGTCATTATCTTCCTGTAAACAGGAGCAACTGTAGTCACCAGCATTGTGGTCAGAAACCTCAGGGGAAAGAGAAGTACCTCAACCACAAGTGACCATTGGAGCAAGCTGTAAGCTATCTGTAAGTACCTAGCAACGCAGTCAAGAGGGCCTTTCATTGATAACATAAAAGAGCTACATAGAGCACAGAAGCCAGCTTGAGCTCCATGAACAATTCCCTCAATCATTAGATGACAGATTGTTTCCAAGCTGGGTAGCTACCCTCAAGAAGACCAGGCTAATCCAGGAGAGGGTGTGCTTACCCTAGTCAAGGGAGAGAAAGAAGGTACAGATTCACTGAAACCTAATCCTTAAAAAACATCCTGAAAGTCCATCTGCCATTTTGTACCATGCACAAAACAACAACAACAATAACAAAAAGGCCCCAAGGGCAATATTGTAAGAACTGGACTCTATTCACCAGCCGAAGATGTATAAAATTGATGACAGCACAGTTTATGAGGACATAGATAAGTGTAGAAATACATGGCTCTATGTAAGATGGCAACATGCCATGAATGGCTCTAATTCCTTTGCTCCCCCCCCCCCCCATCTTCTATATAAACAATATTTCTCTTTCAAATTTTTAAACTCTCAAACTTTATAGTGTTTAGGACACACAATATTGGACAAAAGGTCAAACCGTTTGATATGCAAAGCTCAGATAGGAATTTACCTGTGCAATGTATCTACACAATAGAATTTTGAAGAAAATACAATGTTTAGCAACAAAACCAATTCTCCAGAGTAATTGCTACTGCAGGCATTAGTTAAAAAAACAGATAAATAGACTTGGAGACTCTGTAGAGATGCAGTAATTCCACATTTTTTCAATTATTACAAGGCAAGGGTAGAATGGAAACAACAATAGTAGTTATTTTTCATAAATACATGCAATGGAAAATGTATGACAGTATTGTTTGAAAACTTGAGTTACTAGTGCCAACCAATGTTAAAAAAGTTAGGAGCAAATCTTCAAAATAAACTTTTCTTTACACATTTTTCTTCAAGATACAATGTCTTGATCCCAAGCTTTGATTCACATATACAAAACAAACAACTGGGGAGAAGAATTGGTTACACAGGTTCAAGGCCTCCTGAAACACCCAGACCATTACAAGGAATCTGAGACATACAAGTTCTCCTCATCACCAATGATTAAAAATTGGAAACATTATTTTGCCACATTTTGAGGCAAGAAACAATACAATAGCATAAACCTAATCTTGTTAGAAAAATACTTTCCACATTCTCTACCCTCTTAAATTGTAGAAGGAGAGAAAGAATATTCAAGGGAGTGATATGATATTGCCACTTTGCATAATCTCTTTGTCATATCTCACAACTCACCATGCAAATCTTTCTCTCCCTCTCTCCCCCCCTCTCTCTCACACACACAAAACACAGACACACTCTCACATATACACACTTCAAATCCAAATAGGCTGTATAGTCTATAAAGTCTTCTTTAAGTCAACCTTGATTTTTGGTGATTTCATATGGTGCTCTTAGAACACAACAATGCTGTTTTCTGGGAAGATTCCCCCCACCCCAATTATTAGTTTTGCCCACCAGCCTTGTTATTTCCTGGTAATCTCCTCCCACTATTCTAGAACAGTAAGAAGAAGCTAGAAGGTTTCAAAGGAAATATGTATAAGGAGCTCCTACTGCTCCTCCTTTCCATCTACCTCTCTTTGTTTAACAGTGAAGCCAGGCAAAGCATCAAGTATGGGACAGGTGGGCCTAAACTCACAGGTGTTTCAACTGCAGCATGGAAATGTGTCAGATTAAAAAAATGAATCCAGAGGATCTTAAATGCAGGTCTGTGGTTCTTGGTTAATTATTGATTGATTACATCCCATCAAATCATTGTCAGCTTTTAGTGACCTCAGAGATAAATTGTCTCCATGGTGATCTCTTCCTAACCTGCAGTGCTTTCAAAAGTGCCCCCTATCACCACTGTAATATATATTATATTGCTTCAAAATGCCTCAATGAGAAAACAAACTGTGGCATGCCAACAAGAAATTCCCACTCAGAAGAAAACCTTAAGCATACGGACCCTAGACATAAGCAGGGCAAGCACATAGATAAAATCTATGAACTGTGTATTTTGTAAAGACTAATAGAGTTGATGATACCTTGCAAAATCCTTACATTCCAGATGTTGTCACATTGCCTTTAATCTTTACCCTCCATGTACTGTCCATTACAGCTTGCTTGGAACTTGCAAGACTGGCTAACGTGGACATATGATTTTTCTCTGTTCAGAAGTGCAATAAAACTGCATAAGTCCAACTGGGTTGATAAAGACATGTTCCAGGTGCTTTGAGCAATCCTTAAGGATTATGGAGAAAAAGTCATATTACCCAAGATTATCTTGTAAAGAACTGGTCAAGGGTCAATGGTGCTTCCGTTTTCTTCCCTTGTCATGATGGATAAAGTGCAATTGCTTTTAAATTCTTCTGCAATCTCACATCTTCCAACAGGATAGAAGAGTTTTGCTTTGAAATCAGCACCATTCTCTCCTCTCACAAACCCTATTTTCAAGGCAACAGCATCATTTGCATTATCGGATTGTATTGCAGTCTTCCTTGATCTGGCTCTTCCCAGATGTGCTAGACTATTAACTCCCATTAATGAATACAGCATGACTAACATTGGCTGGGGTGAGAGTCATTGCATTTCAGATGGTAGTTACTTCAGCTGCATCTCCCATTACATCCCCCATCTGCATGCTGCTATGGATAACTGAATTTATTATCTGAAAAGATCAAGAAGGCGCCTATTAGAAATCCAAGGTTAAAAATCTAAGAACTATTGTAACCATTTAGTCTTTTTTAAACTCTAACATTTAGAAGTCCAGAATCTTTTCTTTGGGGTTTTCCCAGTACCTTCTCAAAAAATATTAAAATAATTTTCATATAAATATCTCAGCTTTCTGATCATTTGAAAGTTAATAATAGGCTTAAATGGATATAGATAATAGATACCTATTATAGATTTGCATGAGACTGTCTAAAAGTAGACAACAACTTACATTATATCAAGCAAATATTGTGAAAACTCTTGCATCATTGTACCTAATTATGTGCTTCCATTCTTAGAAGGGAGATGGGTTAATCTTTGCTAAATTGGTGTTGCCCAGATGTGATGGACTATAATTCCTATCATCCCAGACAGCATGATGTTGAGAAAAGTGACACACTAGATTATCAATGGCTAAAAGGATGGAATAGATATACATCCTTGCTTCAAGATGGCATAATTTAGGCTTCTCCCCATGCAATATTTCTTACAGTCAGGCCCTGATCTCAAAATTCTACATTGTATGTTTTATTAATTTTATTTCAGCCAAAGAAAAATTATGCAACATATTTGACAACAACTGTAATGCAGAGCTGCAAATCTGGAAATTTCCTATTTTAAATAGGATCTTCACTGGTAAGACCACAATTTTGGTCATCACAATACAAAAAAAAGATGTTGAGATTCTAGAAAGAGTGCAGAAAAAAGCAACAAAGATGATTAGTGGACTGGAGGCTAAAATGTATGATGAATGGTTGTGGGAACTGGGAATATCTCTAGTGAATCTAGTCCTTTGAAAGAAAGATTAGGGGGGACATGATAGCACTCTTCCAATATTTGAAGGGCTGTCACGAGGGAGTCATCCTTTTCTCCAAAGCACCTGAGGGCAGGACAAGAAGTAACAGAAGGAAACTTATCAAAAAGAGATCCAATTTAGAATTAAGGAGAAATTTCCTATTGGTGAGAACAATTAATTAGTGGAGCAGCTTACCTCCAGAAGTGGGTACTCCTTCACTGGAGGTTTTTAAGAAGAGGCTGGATAGCCATGGGGTCTCCTGTTCAAGGAGGTTGGACTAGAAGACCTCCAAGATCCCTTCCAGCTCTATTATTCTGTATTCTGTCATTCACTAGATGGTCTTTGGCTAGCTACTGTTTACTATATGTTTTTAGAATAGAATAGAATAGAATTCTTTATTGGCCAAGGGTGATTGGACACACAAGGAATTTGTCTTGGTGCAAATGCTCTCAGTGTATATAAAAGAAAAGATACATTCTTCAAGAATCATAAGGTACAATACTTAATAATAGTCATAGTGTACAATAAGCAATCAAATCATACTAGGAAACAGTCAATATAAATTGTAAGGATACAAGTGAGAAAGTTACAGTCATACAGTCACAAGTGCGAGGGGATGGGTGATAAGGAGTGAAGAGAAGATTAACAGTAATACCGTGTTTCTCACAAAATAAGGCCGGGCCTTATTTTTTTTTTTGACACCTGAAAAACGGGTAGGCCGTCTTTTCAGGGGTGACTTAATTTCCTCCGCCACCTAGAGTAGCCCATACGCACGTACCTCGCCGCGGAGGCCACTTCTATCGGCAGATCAGAAAGCTCCCCGAAAGCAGAGTCCCCAGCTGCTTCAGGGCGTGGCGTGGCTGCCCGTGTCCCCTCGCCTTTAGGCAGTCTCTTTCGGGTGATGGAAGCTCCCCAAATGCAGTCACCAGCCACTTCGATCGGCTGGTAGAAGCGGCCTTGCGGTGAGCGCACACACACACACACTCCCCTCACCGCGAGGCTGCTTCTATCAGCAGACGAAAGCTCCCTTGAAGGCAGAGTCCCCAGCGCTTCGGGCGAGGCGTGGCTGCCCGTGTCCCCTCGTCTTTAGGCAGTCTCTTTCGGGCAATGGAAGCTCCCCAAATGCAGTCACCAGCCACTTCGATCGGCGGGTAGAAGCAGCCTTGCAGCGAGGAGAGTGTGTGTGTGCCATGCCTCGCCCCGAAGCAGCTGGGGACTCTGCCTTCAAGGGAGCTTTCGTCTGCCAAAAGAAGCGGCCTTGCGGCGAGCAGAGTGTGTGTGTGTGCGTGCGCTCACCCCGAGGCCGCATCTACCGGCCGATTGAAGTGGCTGGTGACTGCATTTGGGGAGTTTCCATTGCCTGAAAGAGACTGCCTAAAGGCGAGGGGACATGGGCAGCCACGCCTCGCCCTGAAGCGGCTGGGGACTCTGCCTTCAAGGGAGCTTTCGTCTGCCAATAGAAGTGGCCTCATGGCGAAGGGAGTGTGTGTGTGTGTGCTGCGCTCGCCCCGAGGCCACTTCTACCGGCTGATCGAAGTGGCTGGTGACTGCACTTGGGAAGCTTCCATTGCCCGAAAGAGACTGCCCTAAAGGCGAGGGGACATGGGTAGCCACGCCACGCCCTGAAGCAGCTGGGGACTCTGCCTTCAAGGGAGCTTTCGTCTGCCGATAGAAGCGGCCTCATGGTGAGTGGAGTGTGTGTGTGTATGTGTGTGTGCGCTCACCCTGAGGCTGCTTCTACCGACTGATCAAAGTGGCTGGTGACTGCATTTGGGGAGTTTCCATCGCCCAAAAGAGACTGCCTAAAGGCGAGGGGACATGGGCAGCCACTCCTCGCCCTGAAGTGGCTGGGGACTTTGCCTTCAAGGGAGCTTTCATCTGCCGATAGAAGTGGCCTTGAGGCGAGGGGAGTGTGTGTGTGCGCTCACCCCGAGGCTGCTTCTATCGGCCGATCGAAGCTCCCTTGAAGGCAGAGTCCCCAGCCGCTTCGGGGCGAGGCGTGGCACACACACACTCCCCTCGCTGCGAGGCCGCTTCTACCGGCCGATTGAAGTAGCTGGTGACTGCATTTGGGGAGCTTCCATTGCCCGAAAGAGACTGCCCTAAAGGCAAGGGGACACGGGTAGCCACGCCACACCCTGAAGCGGCTGGGGACTCTCCCTTCAGGGAGCTCCTATCGGCTATCGGGGTATTCTAGCCTAGGCTACCTGCAGGGCACTCCTAAAGGCCCTTCACCCGCCCATTTCTCTTCACCTGGTGTAGTTCTAACAAACAATGTGAGAAATGGCGGGGAAAAGCATGGTTTGAATAGGCCTAAATTTTGGGGGTGGGGCTTAATTTTACCTCATGCCTAGAAATCATGCTGGGCCCTCCTATTGGTGGAGGCCATATTGTTGGAGAAACACGGTAGTAGTGCAGACTTTGTAATAGTTGAACAGTGTTGAGGGAATTATTTGTTTAGTAGAGTGATGGCTTTCCAGGGGGAAAACTGTTCTTGTGTCTAGTTGTTGTGCAGTGCTCTATGCAGTGTTTTGTTTGTTTGATGTTAACCCTTTTTTAGATTGTACCTTTAACATTTTGTAAAAGATTTCTTTGTTTGCTTTTTGCATCATCCATTTTACAGCATTCCATAAATAATGTTTGCTTCAGACAGCTCAAACTAGATCAGATGGGGGAGGCTATGGATGGAAAGAGTATAGACTGAAACTTGGCATGCATGTGATTTTACAATTCTGGGAAAGAATGAGAAATAAGAATATGAAACTCAAGAATACCCAAATGAGATACTGTTTGGTTTCTGCAACTAATAAAATCTAGTTAAGCAATTTCAAAGGAAATCCAATTAAGAATAAGTGCAAGAATGCAATGCCTAAGCAGTAGAGAGCAGATCCCAGAAGGGGGATTTGTTTGTTTTGCTTTAAAATTGGAACCTTTGAAAAGGGCAAAAGGCAACTTATTGTTCTTTTCCCCCTTTCTTCAGTTTATCATTATTTTAAACATATATAGATACTTCACAAGTTGCAAGGAAGCTAGAAAACGAGATCATTGCCTCCTGAAAATAGGCTTGAGATGGAACTGATAGATAAGGTAAGTACAGGTTTTTTTTTTACAACTTTGCTTTTTTTTGAGTTTTTGATTACAACTGTTTGTCTACTCTGTAGTGATATATTGACACAAAACAATTGATGGATACCTGGATCGAGGCCACTCCAATTAATTCTTCCCAAGTCTTGACTTCGACTATATTATAATTTGGGGATGGCATTAAAAATTGGCTTTTGGGAAGTTGGTATAAATACCACCCTTGGATTGTGTTTGAATGTGGACTTGGTTGTTTTCTTGCTAACTTTTATTGACTATCCTGTTACCATTGGATGAGTGGAATAAGCAGAATTTTTTAAAAAAGAAGTTAATCCAACCAGAATGTATAATGAAGAAGCCATCTTGCTCTTTTGCATGGACAGCAAAACCTCTTGAATAAGCCCAAGTCCTGTTTAATGAAATTTAATCATAGGCTCAAGGGAAGGGGACAGCATTCTGCCTCTTTAAAACTCTACTCCCTGTGGGATTTGCCTAGTCCAACATTGTTCCAGTGTTTCTATTCAAGGGTTGATGCAACCATTTAATTGCAGAAAAAAATGTGTTTTCTTTCACAAGGTTTCTGTGTTGCTTTTGGTTAGAGTTGTAATTATATCCAGTTATATCAGTCTATGTCTTATTTCAGGGCAAGCCACTCGGGAACATCAGTGACCTGAATATGCAAGATTTACATTTAGAAAGCAATAAAAATAAAAACAGCCATTGATGTACGTGACATAGCCCAGACAAAATGAGGTGACGTGTGTAGTGAATGGACAGGCTACTTATTCACTGACAGCCAGATGGGTGAGTTTCAATCCACATGCAAATTCATTTCAGACATGGAACTTTAATCTGTATAAGGACAGGGGTGGGATTCAAAATTTTTAACAACTGGTTCTGTGGGTGTGGCTTAGTTGGTGGGCATGGCTTGGTGGTCATGTGACTGGGTGGACGTGGCTTGGTAATCATATTATTGGCTGGGCGTGGCCAACTCAATATCACTCACATCGAGGCACCATCTCCTTGCCTGGCCTCTCATGACTGTGGGGATGCTGCAACACTCATAAGCGTGAAAAATGGTCATGTCACTTTTTTCAGTGCCATTGTAATTTTGAATGGTCACTCCACATAAGCAAAGTACCAGCAAAGGAGGGAAAAAAAACTCCAGAGAAGTTCCTGAGACAGGAAGTCTAGTCCTGCCAAGAATGTAATAAGGGTTAACGGAGAGGCAGTGTCTGTAAGCAACACCAGAATGTTTCCTTCCTGCCTTCCTTACAGGATTAGGCCAGTAATTTCTTCTAACAACTGGTTCTCTGAACTGCTTAGAATGTTAACGACCAGTTCTAGCGAATAGGTGTGAACTGGTAGAATCCCACTCCTGCATAAGGGGAGTTGTACACTCTGGTCACATGCCACATCATATTATCCAGAATCTTCCCTTGTTATTAGAAAGAAAACTGATGTCTTTTTAAAACACAGATGGAACTTGGCCGAGAAGAGAAAAGAAACATCTTCCATCTTCACAGCAGCCTTGGAATTAAATCACTGGAAACTACAAGGATCTGGATAAGAATCAAGGAGAAACTGAGACAGAGGAAAATCTGTTTCAGGGAAAATTGCTATCATTGAAAGGATAAATAACAAACATTTAGGTGGAATTCTTGAATAAGATTACTTTTAACTTGACTGTTGATGTTTAACTTATTGTTTCTATTTCTATACAATTCTGTTATGATGATTTTTGAGCAACACGGATCCTCATTATATTATTTATTTTTTGTTACATTTTTTATGCCACCCATCTCCCCTACAAGATAATTCTGCACAGCTTACAGGTTATAAACATAACCTGTACATAAGAATTTCCCCTAATTTAGGAATAGAACAGATCAGTGACATCCTGTGAGCTTTATTTTTTCTGGTAGATATTTTTTATATTGGATTATTATTATTAAACTTGTATGTTTAATAATGACCAACTCTCAGTGTCTCTGGTTTTCTTTTTAAGATGCTGTCTATTACTTTAAGAGCTCTATTATCTCAATTCATTCATTGATGAATGTCTTGCAGGCAACTATTTAATACTAAAAATGTTTTCCCCACCCCTTGTTTAAAATAAAGGCAGATTTTATTTCAAGTTTGTCCTTTTTATCTTACTTGCCAGTAAGGTGCACAGGTTGTGAGTCTCTCTCTCTGTCTTCCTCTCTCCCCCCCTCCCCCTCTCTCTCCTTCCCTCTCTCTCTCTTGGGAGAGAAAGGGAGAACACCAGATGCAGTCAACCTATTGAAGGTAAGCAGTGGTAGCAAGCAATTATCCTAAGGAGGGAAGCAGGGTCAGGATATGTGGCTCTAGAAGGCTCTCAGAAGAGGACATTTGGGATGTCCAGTCTTTCACCTTGCAAACTTAGGTCTGACACAAAGAGAATCTCACAACATTTGTTCTTGGTAAACCTATGTAGGCCTGGTTCTGTCTTGTTTTCAAATCAATCTTTTTTAAAAATCTCAAATCAATCATTTCTTAATTCGTTCAGAGATATATGGAATTTTCTTTTTTATATTTTGAAAATAAAGATAAAATTTGCATTTCTTTAGTGCTTTAGCATTGTTTGTTTATATTTATTTATTTATTTATTTAGTTAGTTAGTTAGTATCCTACCTGTATTATTTTTACAAACCAATCAAGGCGGCAAACATATCCAATACACCTTCTCCTTCTATTTTCCCCACAACAATAGCCCTGTAAGGTGGGATGGACTAGGAGAGAGGCACTAACCCAAGGTCACCCAGCTGGCTTTCACAGCTAAGGCAGGACTTGAATTCATGATCTCCTGCTTTCTAGCCTGGCTCAGAAGATGCATTAACATGTTCAAACTAAATAAGTATTCCCTAAGCATGTTTTGCTTAATCTTCATCCTGTCCCCTGATCCCTCTTTTTATAATTGCTGGTAGAACATATATCCTACATAATATTCATATATTCCTACAGAAGACTGAACCACAGGAACGATGTAGTTTTGCTATTGCTATTGTTATTATTTTGTCATCTTCACCAACAAAAGATGGTATACCAAGTCTTTTCGCTTTCGCTTTAACATTTTTTTCTTGACAATGTCAGCTCTTTCTGAGCTTTGGTTTCTTTAATCTGCATTTCTAAGCTCCTTCTTTAGAAATATACCCCTCATTTATTTCCTATATATTTCTTTTTTTAAAAAAAGATATTCACTATTTTTCTCATATATTCACGTTGACACCCACTTTTTGTTCCCTCATTTCAATTATTTGCCACTATGCTTTTATTATCTCCCCTTTTCCCCCCAAATTACTTCAAAAAGCTCTTTAAATGTCTCTTTTTTTAATGGAAACCTGGTTATCATTTTATTTAATTCATTCAAATCTATGTTTTAAAAATGTAATATACATATAAGACTACATTTAGCCTTAGAACTTAGTACCACGCAATAAATTTCTCTCAATAGATCCAGGATAGCTTGTTTTCTTATAAATAAAGAAGAAAACTGTCAGTAACACAAGCCAGATATTTTCTGGAGGGGAAAACACGTTTAAAATAAAGACTTTTTAACAAATAGTTATTCCTGTCAGAAAGATCTGCAATTTGCTTTTGAAACACTTTATCCACATCTTTTCTTTAGAGAGGCAGGTGAAAGTAAACATCAACAACTTTATTGCTTTTTATTCTTTCCTCCATTGAATTTAACAGGTGTTCCCTAATAAATCTCCAAGTTCAGTCACATGGATATTTTCAACATATAGTGCAGTTGCTCCTTCCTTTTTACCACTTCAGTTCCTTTAGAACAAATTGTATCTTTCAATTGCTATATTCAAGTCACGGGAATCATCCCATTGGGTCTCCGCCATGCCTATTAATCTGCCTACTTATAGTAAGAGTTTTTTGCTCGGTATGTGGAAGATTTGACATAAAACAAGCATTGCCAATTTAATAATAACAGGAATATATTGATTTACTAATAAAACTGGGATGTATTTTTACAGGTACATAGAGACATTCAGTAGCATTTATTGATGGCACAGTAAACTAAAATGTGTATATAGTCCAAAAGTAGTAGAAAAGAAGAAACATTGAAATAAAGTGAGCATATCAACTCCAGGCCTGAAGAACATTTTCTCTCATCTGAAATTATTAATTCAGCTTCAAAACTTCCCAGGGTACATTTCTGTCTGGATTTGCAATGTCAGAATAAGGAGCTAGTAGAATCACCTTCTCCACCTGACGATCTGGATTTAACATTTCTAGACACAGTCCTCCCCCAATCCTACCTCCCCTATACATGATCCAGGATACATTTAAAAAGTTATTTCTTGGTTGTACAGCACACCAACAGAGGAATTAAAAATTTATCTGAGAAAGGGAAGTGAGACACAAAATTACAGAGCAGCTCAGTCTGAAATAAATGACTTAATTTCAGCTGAAATTAGAGATATTAGTTTAAAATCATACACAGATTACAACCATAAATTATTTTTTTAATTATTTCCCCCTGAGAAATAGGTCTTGCAATAGGTGTTTCATAAAAGAAAAAAAAATCAATAGATATACTTGTTTCCCAGTGTTTGGATTATAGTTAAGCATATACATTCTGACAGTTGAATACATTCTACACATTAATTTTCCCTGTTTCTCTTTTTGATAAAACAATGATCAGCTCACAAATCAATGAAATGGGGATCTTTCCACACCAATCTTGTCCAAAATCACACAAAAGAAGTTGGAAGCAGTCTTCTCTAAAGTGCTTGCCTGTGCATATGTTGATTTACTCATTTTATTCAATTTAAATCGACACCCATTTCACACTAAGACTACATATCAACCAGCATTCCTAATAGCTGAATAGGAGATTTAAAAAACTGCTGGTGCCCCCAACCACAATTTTAGTCCATTGCATTTAGTATAGTGTATTTCTCTGTTCATAAGAAGAAAACAATAGAATAGTTGCTACCAGGGAAATTAACAACAGAGGTGAGGTTCCTTCTATTTTTATATTAAAGCCACTCTGAGCTGTGAAGACAAAAGAATAATCCATTGGCATTTGCAATTCCCACAATTGCCTTAAGCAGAATTGGTGGATGAAACAGCAAGAGGGAAGGAATGCACTGAGCTGTTCTGACTGTTTGTGAGGGACTTGAAATTCTTCTTAGGGAAAGGGAAACTGACTAGGAAGCTCTCTGTTTTCATCTTCTCTTCATAAAACACCAGCTGGCTGCTGCCAAACTGAAGCTCCCCCCCCCCGCCCACCCACCATCTCCAATCAGGATCCTTGAAATAAATATTTAGTATACTTGCTCCAAAGGTAAACCCTTTTGAGAAGGGGGAATGATAATTTATTGAGTCCAGGAAATGGGAGGCAGAAAGTGACAAGAGTTCCCACCAAAGACAGTAATAGCTTTGATGTGATCTCAAAGTCCTTGTAGCTGAGTCTGAAATGAACCAGCTCACAGCCTGAATGTATTGGACTGTGTGGGATTACCAAGGATTGGAGCAGTTTTAGAATCCTTGTGTAGAAGCTGTTAGTGATGAGATTGTTGGAATATAGTGACATTATGTTGCATATTGGTTGTAAATTCTTGCTCTACTTTTGATTCCGAGGACAACAGCCAAGATATTTTAAAATAAAAAAAATCTCATAAAACAATAAAAACTGAAAGCAATAAACTCTTAAAATCATCAGAAATGTGTTAAGCAGAGAATTAACACAATATTTTAAAACCTTAAAAACACAAACATTTCCAATATTTACATCTATCAACTTTGGGAAAAATCAAACTTTAGGATTTTGGATGTGAAGGCGAAAAAATGCACTGAATTTTAAGGGCACCTGCATAGTACCTTCACCTCTTTAAAATAACTGCAACCTTTCTTACAATCGTACAGTTGCTGCCTATAGCTGCACAATCTCAGGAACTTTAGGAGTTATAGACAAAGTGATATGTGTATACACCTATTTGTTCCAAAGTATTTTTGGCTTTGAATTTGAAGTATCCTATATAAGTTCCCCCACCAAAAAGAGTTACACATTATTTCTTCAAAGCAGAACTGAAGAGACCATGCCCTCGTCCAGTGGTGGCAAACCTTTTTCGACTCCCATGCCGATAATGGTGCTCACGTGTTTGCAAGCCAGCACCCAGAAGGCAATGCATGCTGGGCCCCACCCCTACCCCCTGCGCCTGCGCGCACGATCCCCTTGCAGCACACTGCGCGTCTGCACATGCAATCCCCTTGCCGTGCACCACACATCTCTGCGCATATGCGTGCAGCCCCCTAGAGCGCTGTGCATCTTTGTAAATGTGCGTGTCTCCTGTCCACCCCCATGCATGTGTGCCAGATACCCGACAATAATCTGTTGGGCAGTGGTGGCGCACGTGCATGTGCAGTGGGGCTCTTCCGGGTGAGCTTTCACGTGCCGGGGGAAATGGCTCTGCGTGCCACTTCCGGCACACGTGGCATAGGTTCGCCACCATGGCCCTATTCCATTGTTTTTCAAACTTGGCAACTATTAAGATGTGTTCAATTCCATTCCCAGAATTCCCCAGCCAACATGTCCACCCATCTTGCCAAAGTTGCCAAGTTTGAAGGACACTGCTCTAGTCATTTGACTTCAGAGGCAATATTGCCTCCACTTCTGTTATTAAGAGATTGCTACCAGCTGTAGTTTAAATAGGTTTCAGTAGCTATACAACTTATATTGACACCCACCCACCCCCACATTTGGTATTTTAAATGAGCAGATAGAAATATCAGCAGACTGTAAACTGAGTCAGATCGATATCTATATGATACAATATTGTTAGCAGTTTCCCCAAAAAATCACAGATGATCACCCTGTCTTCTCTATTATAGACCCTCCTTATTCCACCACGGTGGTTCTTGCAGTCTTATAGAATCAAACTTTGTGCACAGACGTCACTTTCTGACTCTCCCTCACTCCACATCTGGTGCCAATAGTTGCAGTACAAATCTTTTCCGGCAAAGGGATAAAGACCCTGTTTGCATTGGCACAACACCTTCAGCCAGATGCTGTCTGGAACGTTCCATATTTAGAAGAAAAGAAAACATACCCCACCATAATAAAAGTAATAAGGTCTCTGAGGGAAAGAATCAGCTCAGCTTCTCCTTTGCTATACTTAAATATTCTCATTTTACCTGCTGCAAAATCCAAATTGTGAGGCCCTAAATATTAGGCAGATTTAAACCAAGAAACTGACACATAAAATTACGGCTTTCCTATGTCACTAAGGGCCGCCATTTTAAAAAGGCTGAATATTTAGGCTGAACAATGGATGGATTGGAGGCCAGATAAATGCTCTGCTTGGCTCAACAGGCTTAACTCTGAGCAAGGCCCCAGTATTTTGTGAAAGATGCATTGTCTGGAAGCATTTGAGGGGGCTGGACAACACAGCTAAGCCAGGATCTGGATACAGAATGGCTTTTAATACACACATTATACCTCAGGGCAAATTAGCTGGGTTTGGTTAGAAAGCTGCACTGTATGTCTGTGACAACTTAGTGATGCCATTGTGTTTTTTTCCTAATCAGAAAAAAAAATACCACAGAGCTACTGACAGGCCTGAAGAAGCTCCCAAAATGGTTTCAGCTCAAAATGGCTTCAGGGTGTGTTAACTGGAACCCTGATAGCTACTGGTTCTAACAGCTAAATAGGAAGACAAGAGCAAAGGATGCAGAAAAAATAAAATTATAGGAATGCATGTACATCTCATGCAGTTCTGTGTAAATCATAAAGAAAAACAGAATTTTGGTTATGGAAAGGTGAGTGTCAGGAAAAAAGAAGAGCAAATGACACTCATGTCAGAACCGCCATGGTTTGTTGGGCTTTGTTTTCACATTTGCCTATGAAGTAACCATTTCTTCTACTATAACTATTTTAAGTGACTTTGTATTCATTCTTACTCCACATCAACACACAAAATAAATGGCCCTTTTTCTTATTTCAGAGTGGAGGAGGAGGAGGGTAAAAATGTTTTCATTTGCTACTGAGCTTAATTGAGATCCTCCACTTTTCATGCTTTTGTGAAAGCCAATGGTTATCTTATCCAAAAAAATGCTTTAAGGAACCTAATGGGCAACACTTCTTCTCTAATTAGTGGCCCGGATTGGCCTTCATGCTTATGAATTCATAAATCATAGCTTGGAAAATAAGTGCTAAGAACTGCTCTTTTCTCCACCTCCCCACTTCAGGACAAAAATCCTGACGATACTAGTCAGTCTAGTCAAGCAAACCAGACAGGAAACACAACTACTGTAGATGAGCTCATTACTTTATTGTAAGGCTACATTAACAGAAACTTGCAAGTCTGAAGGTACAAATTTCCCGCCACTACTTTTAATCACTTGATCAGTTAGGTGCACCTTTTCTAAGACTTTTCTTCTCTGACCATTAAGCCACTGTGGGCTCCTGCCTCTCTGATTGTTTTTTAGGCAGTATGTTTTTCCCTCATTCCCCAAGGTCATCCACACATTCTATTACAAGTATTAATCTAAGGTTTGTTAGTTTTGATGTAACATAGAACTCTAGCTGACGAGATGCTAAAGTTTTTATACCAGCCTTAAATTAAATTTTATATCTGAACTACCTGAATATTTTGGGTGAACTAGTTGTTTAGTGGACTGGTAGATCTGCCTTTTATTCAAATCGATTGTTGTCAGAGTCTGAACTACATTTCAAGAAAATATCATTGAGACTGCAATAGAGATATTACCTTGGAAGTGCCAAGTTTTTTTTTTAATCTAGGAGTTATAAGTCATCCATGAACCTCTTTCTCAGAATCTGACATTGCTGAAGATTTGCTCATGGGTCAGTTTAAGCCTCTGAATGATGCAATGATGCCACAACAAAGCTTACCATCATGCTAAGTCCCAGTTTTCTTTGTTGCGTTCTTGAACTTTCCTTTAAATGAGGAACTTTCATTTCAAGCTATGACTGCCACTGCATAAAGAATAACATTTCATTGTGTGGTAGTACCACAAGGACATGAACTGTGAGGTCCCTAGAAGGGACATCTGGCTTGCCAGACCTCCCAGCTCCTGTTATTTCTGTAAGATGGATGCATATCATGACAAGGCCTCAAACAACTAACAAAAATAAAGAGCTTGATACCATTCTACTATATGAGCAGAGGCATACTAGTTTTGTATTGATTTTACAAAGAGAGCAGGGAGCTGGGATACAAGATTAAGACGGAAGGATAATATATATTCCTCTGATAATCTGATAGTTGAGCAATGACTTGCTGAGACATCTCTACTTAAAAAGAACTACCATTTAATTAGCTGTCTGTTCTCTTTGAAGACTGTAGATCCTCAGTCAGCTAAACATTTCCAAAGTGTACCTACAGGTCTAGTCAAACCTTGCTTTGTTTTCTGAAATCAGAAATCTTGAATGATGCAAACATGGGTGAGTAGTGAGTGCCTTTTCTTTATGCTAACACGCAGGTGCAGAAATG
The DNA here is from genome assembly GCF_049901735.1 of Notechis scutatus. NCBI lineage: Eukaryota > Metazoa > Chordata > Lepidosauria > Squamata > Elapidae > Notechis > Notechis scutatus. The sequence goes on from NC_142011.1 coordinate 49,136,483, forward strand.
GGAGTCAGTTTTCTGATTGGTATAGGATTTACGCTCGCATTGGGGTCTGAAATAAAACAATATAAACAATCTGCATTCCTTATCTGAAGTTTCCTAAACAACTTTATTGGAAATTAAGGCAAAATTAACCACTGCTAACTTTGTTAGGCTGATGCAAAATACATTACAGGATATATTCTTCACTGCTTAATTGCTCCACATTCATGCCTTATAGATGAATCTTGTATGTTGAAGCAAGTAGGATTTATAAAGGCAGCATCAAAATTTAAGATACATCTACACAGGGAATATTCATGGAACTAGCAAACTGAATATTCTTGAATTCACCTCCATGATTTTATCTTGTATTCATTAACTTATTTGCACAAATGAACATGAGACCACCAGAACAGACTGTCCATAGGTAGAGGAAATATGCTTTCATTATCAGAGATTTGTGACAAACAACAACCATTGTTTTCCTAATGTTCATTTTTCCTATGGCATAATGTGAGCCACATTTTAAGATAAAGTGCTAGCCTTTGATTTCTATCTTAAAGGCATTGGGGAGTAAGTTCCATTGAACTCAAAGAGAGTTATTTCTTAATAAATATCTGTCAGATTATGCTGATGATTAATTCCTTGTGTAATCCAGAAAGACGATACTTACAACATTAAGTCCACCCAGGAAATAATTACTGTAGGGAGAACCCACAACATGCTTCTGTGAGCTGGCACTTCTGTGAGCTGGCTCTATGTAATAGTTTTCAGAAAAATCTGATCACTGCATTTCTCATGGAATTGGGTTCCCTATACAAATTATTTCACAAAAGTGTAAATTATATAGACATCCACCAGAAGAACTGTAGGGCTGGCCATCCTTTGGGTAGCCCAGAAGCTACCTTTTATTTAATAGGGGAGGTTGAGAGTAACAGTAGGCAAATTGATTATATCATGACATCATGCAAAGAGTGACTTCTGGGTGTGTGTGTTTGTCTGTTTTGGCAGGATTGCAGACTAAGGTTTATTTTCTGTAAAAATAGGCAAGAAGTTATCCCTCTGTTTGTCAGGAGTTTCTAGCCAAATTATGGAGACATGATTTTGGGAGGCCCTAGGGACTGCAGAAAAGGGCTTTGAGGACTTACGAGCAACATTTTTTTACAATATAATTCTAAATATACTTTTCCAAAATAAACCCAAGTAAATTCAATAGCACATATTTTCCAAAAGAAATGTACAGTATACTTCATCCTATATCTAGCTCTTGGCAGTATTCTTTAAAATATATAATTTATATCTGACCATATGGCATTCACATCTCCATTTCATGAAAGTTTGAAATTAATAGTGCATTATACAAAATCCAAGATAATGCACATTTGTTTTTCTATGCAACTTTTCCTAACATATACATTTCATGAATTTTTTTATATTTGGCTTCACCCAACTATATCCCCTTTATGTTCATTAGAGCCTTTATGTAGATGACCAGGCTGAGCCCGAGGGAAGGTTCAAATGCATCATCAGTTACGAGTCCCTTCATGCCTACAAGAGATCTAAGTCCAGCCCATCTTGAATTCCTTTGACTTTATCTAACACCAATTTGCTTTGACCATTAGTAGTTCAGATTCTTGTAGATAGCAGAAGCTTGCAATAAATGTTTATACTCATTTGAACTGCTTGGATCTTCTGATTTCCCTGGAGCTTGACATTTTGTTCTCTACTATCTGTGCTTATAACTGAAGCCTTAGGATCAGATTGAAAACACAACTACACATAATCTTGCACAGTCTATTTAAATTGCCAACTGCCAATATAAGTCAATCACCAGGAGACTGAGTTCTTGTCCTGCCTTTCTGTAGATTTGATAGATAGCTGGATGACCTTGGGCCAGTCACTGTCTCTCGGTCCAACCCTCCTCACAGGGTGGTTGTTTTGACAAAAGTAGGACAAGGAAGGAGTATTATGTACATTTGCTGCCTTGAGTTATTTATAAAAAAATAATAAAGGCATGTTGGGAAACATAGCAGGGTGGAGGCTTCAAAAGTAGCCACCATCCTTGCACAGCTGCAAGAGATCTAGAACTGACCACCTCCCTCCTGTAAACTCCATCTATCTATCCATCCATCAATCATTATTACAGTCAGAGACCAGCAAACAAAAGCATTAAAACAATAATAGTATAAAAATAAAAGACAGACGGAATAATAGATTGTGATTGGTGGTAGATTAACAGTGGGCAGTTAAAGTTTGCCTAATTTTACATACAGCATAGGAGAATTTGGCCACATTCAGAGAAGCTACTTCATACTGATCTGATATCAGTAGTTGTACATAAAAATTTCCGGGATATTTTAATAGGCAAGGTATTATAAATTGAGCCAATGAGTCCTTATACAAGATGCAATACAGCAGGACATGAGCTACAATTTCAATGGCCTCTTGTCCACAGGGGCACAATCTCAACTCATATAGTATTCTTTTGTATTGGCCCTCCAAAACTGCTGTGGTAAGTGCATTGCAGTGCGCTAAGGTTAATGCCCTTCAGATTATTGGGATGGTTATTTGATATAAATATCTCGCTGCTTTTTGGGGGGGGGGAGTTGTGACTGCTCAAAAAAGCATTCTCGAGAGGAGCCCAGTATTTTTGGATTTCCAGATCTTTATTATATTGTTTAAGTGCTTTAAGTGCACATTCATACCACATCATTAGAAGCACTTTCCTAGAGAAACCAAGATATTGGAGTTTTTGTGAACCAATATGGATTTGATATTGTCTTCTATAAGGAGAAAACTCAACCCTGCAGGGGAAAAAGAGTAGTTTTAACCAATGTGCAAAAATATAAATCCATGTGCCAGTTTTTGGCTAGTCCTCCTTCCTTCCTTAGTACTGCATTTGGAATGCAGCATGCTACCTAAAATAAAGCTCTCAGGAACTTGGACTGCACCTGTTCCAGAAGAGCAAGATCCCAGCTGAGCACCAAAGAGTAATTGTGTGGAAGACTTAGCTGAATATAATTTCAGTGCTGCTGGAATATATACTGTGCTCCTCTGGAACCCTTAAGCTCCATAGAGCTTTATTTATCTGTCTAATGCTGAGGCTGACAACCTGGAGCAAGTTTGAACCCTAAAATGTGTGTGTGTTGTGTGTGTGTGTGGATATGTATGTATGTATGTATGTATGTATGTATGTATGTATGTATGTATGTTATTCAGCTTTGTTCGGGTATTTTCCCACGTCATTATAGTTGTGCTTTTAAAGTTGTAGTGACATTTTGGCAGAATCTCATCTGCCATCATCAGGCTTCTGTATTGTGTTCATCTGTGAGTCAGGCTTTCACAGCCATTTCTGTTTTAAATTTAAACTCCACAACAAAACTCACAAGGCCATCACACAGCCCATTATACCAACATCAACTCCATCAACCAATCAAGAGGCAGCAGCGCAGCCAATCAGCCCAGCACACCAGCCCCCACCACCAGTATTTAGAGAGACAGCAGCTCCTATCACACACTGCTTGCACTGGCACGAAGCCGAAAGCACCAGTCTGAGGATGGCAAGTGGGACATCGCTGAAACGTCGCCAAGATACTCTTAATCTTACACGGGAAAAGACCCAAACACACCGAGACCTACCTACCTACCTACCGTGTTTCTCATATAATAAGGCTGGGTCTTATTTTTTTTTGAGGCCCGAAAAAATGGCTAGGCCGTCTTTTCGGGGGTGACTTAATTCCACCCCCCTTGCATCTTCGGGCGGGCGGGCGGCGATGGCTTGGATGTTGACCTCGGTGTTGGTGGGGCACTTCGTATTGGGGTCGACGCAGGCAGCACCATATCAGGGTGTGCAACAAAAGTACTTCCTTACGGCAAGCTCTCCCACCATTCCCCCCCATTTCACATGTTTTAATATAGGCCTTAATTTGGGGGGAGGGGCTTAATTTCATTTCATGCCTATAAAACATGCTGGGACTTCCTATTGGGGGAAGCCGTATTGTTGGAGAAACAGGGTACCTACCTACCTACCTACCTACCTACCTACCTACGTACATACATACATACATACATACATACATACATACATATATATATATATATATATATATATATATATATATATATATATATAAAGTTTTTACGGGTACTTACATGTATGTTATTCAGCTTTGTTCAGGTATTTTTCCACGTCATTATAGTTGTGCTTTTAAAGTTGTAGCAACGTTTCGGCAGAATCTCACCTGCCATCATCAGGCTTCTGTATTGTGTTAGTCTGTGAGTCAGGCTTGATACATGATACATCAATGACACATTTGTGATTTGGCCCCATGGAAAAGAAAACCTAAACAACTTCCTAACACACCTAAACAGCACACACCCCAAAATCAAGTTCACCATGGAAATGGAAACAAACAACTACCATTCCTAGATGTACTAATCTACAAAAAAACAGATGGCACACCATATACCAGAAGAAAACACACACCAACCGCTACCTGAACGCCCAATCCCACCACCACCCAGCACAGATAAACTCCGTGGCCAAAACACTAATCGCCAGAACCAAATGCCTGGCAGACAAGACACACATAAAGACTGAACTATGCACCCTGACTAAAGTACTGACAGCCAACGGCTTCCACAAAAACAAAATCACCGGCTTGATCCACAAAAACACACTGAGACATAATGGAGACCTAGAAGATGAACAGACCTATGGAACAGCTGTCCTGCCCTACATAAGAGGTACTACAGACAAAATCAGTAAGATACTACACAGGCATCACATCAAGACTGCCTTCAAAACAGACAGAAAAATAGTAGCCATCCTTAGAAACCCCAAAGATAAAATTGACCTGGAAAACCAAGGCATATATGAAGTCCCCTGTGCATCATGCCCTGCCACATACATTGGACAGACAAATAGAAGAATAAGTACCCGCCTGGATGAACACAAAAATGCAGTAAAAAAGCTGGAACACACTTCCTCACTAGTCCAACACATGAAAGCCACAGGTCATAGCATCAACTTCAATGGCACCAAAACCCTAGCCACTATAGAAAACCCCAGCCACAGAATTATCAGAGAAGCCATAGAGATTGAAAAAAGACCTGAAAGCATGAATAGAAGAGATGATTCCACCAGACTGTCAATTATTTGGAAGCCTGCACTCACAAACAAAAAAATATCCACACCACAAGCCAGGCAAACACCTGGGCACAAACAGATCCCCCCTGATACCTCCAGCTCAAACACACCCCAACCAGGCACCCAGATGAAACCTAGCTTCCTAACAAATGATAGCCGTCCATTTACTCAGAGCCAAGCTGCACTAAAAGCCTCCAATACAGGAACACAATGTTGCCAGCCAACCAAGACAAAAAAAAGCCACAAAACAGACAGAAGATATTAGAAACAAGCAGAACACAGCAAACTCCAAGACCAATTAACACAGACCAAGACTCCCAACCAATCAGGATGAAGAAAAAACCATTCTGGCACAGCAGTAGGCTATCCCCAAATTTAAAACTGAAACAACTGTAAAAGTCTGACTCACAGAGGAACACAATACAGAAGCCTGATGATGGCAGATGAGATTCTGCCGAAACGTTGCTACAACTTTAAAAGCACAACTACAATGACGTGGGAAAATACCCGAACAAAGCTGAATGCTATACATACATACATACATACATAACTCTCTCTCACTCTCTCTCTATATATCACTCTCTCTATCACTCTCACTCACTCTGTCTGGGAGAATGGACTCAGGCACAAATCTGAAAGCTCAGAAAACTAAACCTTTGGTCCCAATGACTGACACAGATTGGATCCTGCAACATTTTAACCTCCATAAGCAGGTATTCATCAAGCCCATGTCTCAAGATCAGACTATCTCCTTTCAAGTCTAATAAACCCTTTCCTTTTCTTGTAGTTTCACGGGCATATAGCATAATTTATTTTTATTCCTTTCATTGTTAATTCATGGTTTTTCTTTCCATTTAATTCCTCTTACACCAGAAGTTGCAGTCTTCCATTTGCTGTGTCCACCAGCAGAGCCCACCAATATTAACCTCTGCCTCACGGTTTTCATCAACAGAGACTTTTACATATTTTTTTAAAAATATGTTAATGAATAGGCTAGTTTATTACCACAATTATATAATAAATACCACAAGATTACCACAATTCCACTATAACATTCTCTGCTAGTAGGATAGACCACGGCCCGCAGGCTGGATGTGTCACACACAGGCCACGCCCACTCTAGTTCCTCAATGGGGGAAAAAGTTGCAATATGTCATGTGATCACAACATGACACCACGAGTATAGAAATCTGTGGTATAGACATTATTAGTCACTCCTGGCACATTTTGGCCATTGTCACAAGCATAACCAAAGGCCACTTTTTCCCACCAAATATGCTCACACTACTGTATGAAAGCTGAGATTGCAAGCCAACATGTTATTGCCTGTATCCCATCCACTCAGAGGTGAATACAATATTTATTGACACATACCTATATGTGCATACAGCTTGTGTATCAGCATAACTCTAATCTGTGCAAAAACCTAAACTTTTTGTTTAACCAGACAGCTCAGACTGTAAAGGGTCTCAGTCTTGTTATCTACGTAATTCAATTTCTGTATTTTAGTTTTGTCCTAATTTAGAATGTAAGAGTTGAAACAGCATGGTAAATCTAAAGCCTGTAACTGATGGAATAAAATCGGTATTTTATGAGTGCTTGCTGAAGTTTATACATCCTACACATCCTACAGTGCAAACATAGCTAATTGTTTTGTTTAAATCTGCCTCCAGCTCCTTTCTCTATTTTATATCTAATATTTCTTAGTAAGAAAATAATATTAACAGTAAAGTTTGATTGAAATAGGGTTGTGGAGTTTTTATGACCCTCTAGGTCACTGGAAGTTGCAGTTCAGGCACTTCTGGAAAGCTACAACTTTATCATAGATAGGGGAGTGGAAGAATTCCCAGATGTGCTTTTAAAAATATGCAGAAACTTACTTTGGCGATAGTTCAGTGTTATAATTTGGGAAATAATCCACAATAAGACTTGTGGCTTGATTGTTGCATAGCACAATAGCTGTCCATTCAGAACCGAAATCCAGCCTCCATTCTCTCATTTTTCCCTTTCCATTCTTGTGTGAAGTGGCTGTTCCACTTTATTCACACTGCACCTTTAAGACAGATATAGACCCGCAGAAGCATTCATGCCACAAATTATATCTTGGTTAGAGTTCTTGTGACTTAAACCAATTAACTGAACCTACCTGACTTGATTGTCTCAAAGGTGTTTTTTAAAGACAACTGGACTAAGTTTTTTCTTGAGGAAGAAGACATTTCACTTCTCATCCGAGAAGCTTCATCAGTTCATCAGAGTCAGAACTGATGAACCTTCTTGGATGAGAAGTAAAAGGTCTTCTTCCTCAAGAAAAAAAAATCCCAGTTGCCTTTTTAAAAAAGCACCTTTAAGACAACCTGGTTGACTGAGAATCTCCACGGAGTACAGCTGGCTTGATTATTCCAGTATTTTTATGCAAAGCCAGAAAAATGGTGAATTTGGTAATGGGGTTTTGCATCTTGGGTGAATGTAGCACTGTGGTATCTTTCCAAACCCCAAAAGCTATTTTGGCTCTGAAAGTTGCTGCATGGATGGTGGAATGCAACCTCCTGGTTTGGAGCACCAAGCCGATTTCCCCGCCCCATTTTGAAGCCAGATCTGTTGAAAGAATTAAAGGGAACAAAGAGAGACGTTCTTTCTCGGCTCCAGTTTGGGCGAGAGGATACAAGCAAGCAGTTATTAAAAACTCAGGACTGGGAGGCGGGGCAGGGAAAGAATCAGGCCAGGGCTCCAAAGGTGCTGGCCCAGAATCAGCAAGAGAGCGGGGCTGAAGGCAGGAGACCTCTGGAGAAAAATTGGATTCTCAGCTCCCCTCCCGAAACTGGCCAAGCCCAGCGCCAGCAAGAGCCTTCAGTTTCTTGCAAAGCCAACTTGGCGCCCGAGGAGTGCTTTCTGGAGAGAAGGCAAAGGGGAAGTGGTCGGCTTCACCTCACCCCTTGCCCTCAGCCCCCCCTTCGGCTCTCCAAGGGTCTCTCCCGGAACCAAGGCTTTCAGGAGCAAAGTTGAGGCTGAGAGGAGCCAGCGTGGAGGGACTTCCAGTGCCGCCCCAGCGCCCTTCTTTCCTCGGAAATGGAATCTTGGGAGGGGGAGACGGCAGCCCCAGGCAGGGTGGGTATGTTGGTATGTGCATAAAAAGCACAAAGCGAGGGAGCCAGCAGCTGGGGATCAAGGAGCTTTGTGAAACTTCATGCCTACACTCGAAGTTTGGCGAGGGAGGGGGGAAGAGATCGTTCCCTCTCTTGGCAGTGTTTTGCTTGCAAGTATTTGAAAATCCGACCAGAAAGAAGGAGCATGGATTTCCATGCCTTCCATTTCAGACGGACGGACGGAAGGAAGGAAAGAAAAAAGGAAGGAAGGAAGGAAGGAAGGAAGGAAGGAAGGAAGGAAGGAAGGAAGGAAGGAAAGAAGGAAGGAAGGAAGGAAGGAAGGAAAGAAGGAAGGAAGGAAGGAAGGAAGGAAGGAAGGAAGGAAGGAAGGAAGGAAGGAAGGAAGGAAGGAAAGAAAAAGGAAGGAAGGAAGGAAGGAAAGAAAGAAAAAGGAAGGAGGAAAGAAAAAGGAAGGAAGGAAGAAAAAGGGAAGAAAGGAAGGAAGGCCACTCACCTGTACTGGGGACTGGGATGAGCTTCGAATCCTCTTGGGAGTCTCCATCGGGCGAGTCAGTGGAACGGCTCAGGAGGTCGCTTCGCACCTGGGACATCGGAAGGAGCCCTGCGAGGAGACGCCGCCGCCCGCAGAGACACAGAGAGAGACAGAGCGAAGTTCATTGAAGACGCTCCCTCTCTGGCCGGCCCACAAGACGCTCAGCCCTGGGGATGAATCAGACGCTGCTGCGCTGGAGAAACCGCCCCGCGCCAGCCCAGGCTTCCCCTCACCCAAAAAAATCTCTCGTTCCCCAGATCGTCCCCCTCGCGAAGCCCAACCCGACGCAAAGGCCGCCTCCCGCCACCTCTTCGTCGTGGTGAAACTCCGCAAGCCCACCGCTCTCCACTCCGCTTCCCCAAAGGGACGTCTTAAAACAAACAATCCAACCAACCTGGGCAGAGAGGAGGAGACTCACTTTGGGACGAGTCTTCAGCCGCGCTTGAACCAGCGGGTGGTCATCTCGCCGCCTCCACGTGCAATTCTCTCCAGCTACTCCACTCCGCGGCTCCTACCTTCACCCCTCAAACGCTGCGAACCCTGGATTGCCTGCTAGCCTTTGACAAGGGGCTGTAACTTTTCTCCCTGTACACTGCTCAAAGTTTGCCGAAGTGGAGAAAGCGAGAACCGGGGAAACGCGTTCAGCCGCTGGAGCTCTGCCTTGCCTTGTTCTTTCTAGAAAGTTTAAGCTGCAAACGGGCAAGTTTCAGCCTCTTCCCCCTATCCTGAAAGCTCTGCCTCCCATCGGTTATTTTTTAAAACAGGAAATTGCATCCAGTCTTGATTACTCAGTTTCCTTCGAGCATGAGATATTTGGAGTCCGTAGAACCCATAATAAGTAGCTTGGCACAAAGTTGGTTCTCTTTTTTCTTTTGAAGCACTGAAAGTAAACAAATGTGCTCACACACATCTTATTCTCCCCCCCCACTCCCGCCCCAAACCTCCTTCAGCAGTTTAAAAGAGACAAGATAGTATGAAGGCGGTTTATACTTCAGGAAATGGAATAGCTCAAATGACACCTCCAAACTAAAACATAAAATCAAAACAGTGTGTTGATAGTGCTCACATCTTATTCTTTAAAAAGCAACATGAAGATTGTACCAATAGTAGATTGCAGAATTATTTAGGAGTTATTTTTTAAAAAAAAAAAAACTTGACTTAACTGGAAAATAATATTCCAAGGGAAGGGAAAAAAGCACTTTTACTAAGTTTAGGTTACTGCAGATATATTCACGTTAGTCCAATTCAAAAGAAATCACACAGGATTATTTTTTTTAGGTAATAAATCCCATGCTTTCCAAATAAAGAACTAACTACCAGTGTTTCTCAGGCATGGCTACATCAACTGGTAGAATTCCTCAGCTACACCAACTGGGGAATTTGGAGAGTTGAAGTCTACACATTTGAAAGTTGCAATGCCTGAGAAATTCTGAACTACACTGTTAAAAAGACACGCACAGTTTTTGGAATTACATCCTCAGTTAATATTATGTTGCTGGAGTTTGCATTATGGATAATGCTTTTGACACTGAAAAACCGGCTGAGTTACATTCAGATGGATAAATTTACAACTGGCTACAGAGAAAAACCTAGCTGAGCCATGACCAGTATGGGAACTTTCATCCCAGTGATGGCACGATCTTACATTTCATGTTAATGGGGACTATCTTGGGGGATGATTGCCTGCAGTGTGAAGAGGCATACTTTCTATTTTCCTTCAGTATCATAAATGGACACTATAGTGAGCCTTTGATTATAATTTGATTATAATAACAAATATTGATGCTAACGATGCTGGCACAGGACTGTATTCAGCATCTATAGACTTGTAGTCAACATGCTGTGCTTTTAGTATTCTCCTGACCTTAAAAAGCTAAGCAAGACCTCACTTGGTTAGAAAGGAGTCCAGAATCCTAGGGGAGTAATCCAGGGGTCCCCAACTGTTTGGACCTCAGGGACCACCAAACTCAAAATTTTAAATCCGACAGACCAGAGATCCTGGGAAAATAAAAATAAAAAAGTCTGCAGGAAAATTCCCCACCCCGTTTTCCTACCGATCGATCATTCTTTACCTGGGATCGCAAGATACCGTTTCCAGCTCCGTTCTCAGGGGGGAGAGAGAGAGAGAGACTTTTGGCTTCGTGCAAGGAAAGCAGCTGAAGCAGCAGAAATGTTTCTTTCTCTCCCCCAAACTCCGCCAGAAATGAGTCTTTGTGAGACTTGTTGCGCCAGCGCAGCCTCTTGGAGCAGGATGCCTTGCAGGATCCCAAAGACTTATTTCTGGCGGAGAAAGAAAGACTTTTGCTGCTTTCCTTGCATGCAGCCAAAAGCAGAAGAAAAAAGAAGAGGAAAGAAGCAGCCTGGTGGCCAGGCAAGGCACGTTGGGCGATTGGGGCAAGTTCCCCCCCCCACTGCCCTTCCCCCCTCCCCTCACTACCTCATGTTGTTCACAATGCAAGGGATGCAAGCCTTGTATTCCCATGGGCCATGTGGGTGGCGCAGCCTTGTATCCCGCACAGCCTGGATTAATTGCTTTGGGGGTGACATTTCTCTGCAGACCACCAAAATTTTCTTGTGGACCACCAGTGATCCCCGGCCCACTGGTTGGCAACCACTGGTGTAGGCTATACTGGGAAGCTGAAAAGGCATCTCAGAATAGAGCAGTGGCAAACCAGTTCTGTACTGTTGCCAAAGAAAACTCACTGATGCATCCAAAAAGACAGCTAACCTATTTTCCTTCTTTGGCAGGTATATAACTTCACTTAAGCTTCTATATATTTGCTGCTGTGCACTAGGCAACTAATGGTGAACAATGTACCAGGACTGTTAAATCAGGACTTCTAATAATAACAAAAATAATGTAGAATATGCTATACTCTATGCTCATACCTGGATAGTACAGAGCCTAAACTAACACTCTAGAAGACAAAACAACATTCAGAATTATCAGTTAAAGTACGCTCAAAATAACATAATGAAATTTCATACAAACTAATGTCAAATTCTTCAGTCAGAAAAATAAAATAAAAACATATGTCCTTGTCTTTGCATACCAGCTGGAGTCCATGGGGATCAAAATAAAGGTAATAAATAAATAAAATTCACAGAAGTCACGGTAAGCAATAATTCCAAATAATTGATTAGCCCTACCTCCAGTGCGCTCTGTTTAATTCAGAAATTTCATTTTTAGAAAGACTCGGAAGAACTGAAATGGCAACCTCCATTTTTAGTAGGTGTCCTAGTTTTCACTACAGAAGCCTTCCTTAACTGGATGTCATGCATTACAATGTCCTTGGACAGGTTTGCTGGGAATTTTGCTGCTCTAGTTTGGCAGTTTTGGAGAGCTCAGGACTGGGAAGAATGCTGCACTCTTCTCTACCAGATTCTTTCAAGAGTCGAACAGGCAGAGGAAGTTCTCATAGAGCCCGTGTTTATTAAACATAGCACTGTAGCGTGTGATGGCCATTGGAAAGATCCTGCCACTTTTTTCGAAAGAGCTGATTGACGATGAAAAAGTTGATCTGATTTTTGACATCCAGCTAATTGCAAGTATGTCCTTGTGGGTATGCCTTGGATTTTCTGACTACTAGGCAGCATGGGCTGTGAATCACCCTCCAAACATGTCAATGCAGCCACTCTGGCTATTTTTTTCCTTGTTTGCTTACTTGTCAGCCCCAGATGACTAATGTATTTTTAAAGATACCTGCCCATTTCTGTTCTTTCCTCTCCCCCTTTTTACTGCTGCTGGCTGGAGCAAGCAATTTCTGAAAGAAAAAAAAAATGACTTCACATCACATATTTGAACTGAATTCCTTTCTTTATCTTCTCAGGCTCCTGGGGGGAAAGTTGCCTGCCCTTTGGTAGCTGTAGGAGGAGCCCAAGTCCCAATTAATTAAAGCATCTGCTTTGATGATAAAATGCCAACTCATCCCTTTCATTCCTTCTACTAAGTTTCATACTTACAAAGCAGATGATAAGATAGAATCTCTGTCCTCCCCCATACTTCATGGTTCCTTATTTGTACTGAACCAAGAGGAAGTTCTAGTCTTCCCTCCTTTTCTGCTTCTAGGACTTTCAGGAAGCACTTTGCATAATAATTACCGAAACTGCTTTACAGGGGAGGGCAGAGTTTATCAGTCCAGTCCAGTCCAGATGAACCACAAGAGGATTAACTGGAATGTCCAAACCTATGCATGAACCATCCTCTATTAGCTTCCTTTGTATCAATTCCCATCAATTTTACCAAAATTAGAAGGTATACAAGAGAGTGATTACAAACTAGAAAAAAAAACAATTTGAAAACATTTATTATAGTTATGATTTATATAACTTTTTACGTCCTTAGAAGGCCTCTTTTTTTCCTTGAAAGCACCATGTACAAAAATTAAATTAATCTGGGTAGAAATAAATTTTGTGCAATATTTGAAGCCCCTGATAAAGATACAAATAGATTTCTATTAGAATTAAGTTCTAGAAAAAGTCCTTGTACAACATTATTTCAGTTAGCTATTCGTCTTTGAGTGATATGATAAGACAATACTCCCAAAATAAATTTATTGATATTATACTGCAAGTAATGGTGATAATGAAAAATAAGGAAAAGAGAGTTTTGATGAAAAGGGGGCAATATCTCAGAAGTAGTGAGAGATTAATTTGCTAAGTGTAATTTGCAAAGTATTTGGCAGTATTCTGATAGAAACAATAATCAAAGGGATAATGATGATCAAAATTTGGCAAGTACAGTGTGACTTTGTGCAAGGCTGAGTATCTCCAATTAGAGTTTTGGTCTCTAGCAGATCACTGAGAAATATGTAAATGTGAGAAAATATATTGCCTGACTCTTGATTTAGAGAAAGGATATCATGAAGTAAATACTGTCAGCTTGAACTGTGAAGTTAACAGTTGATTGCTGAATGTGATAAGAGCAGTGCATAATGAAAGTAAAGACCACGTGAGAATAAATAGAATGCTTAGCAAATGGTTCAATGCTGAGCAAGAATAAGACAAGGATTAACAACACTCCCTTGGTGGTTTAATGATTTAGGAATATTTATTTATTTATTTATTTAGCATATGGCAAATACATGAACTTATAGTGGTTCAAATGTTAATATCCAGTCCACCCAGCCATTCAAGGACAGGGTGGTCTATGTTGAAAAAATCAGACATTGGGCCGGTGTAAGCTCTTGGTGGACATTTGGACACAATGTGATGGATATTTTGTTGAGGAGCACCACAGTCACACTGAGGGGTAGAGACAAGACCCTACTTAAACAATGACTCCTGACAGACACCATGTTGGGTACGGATCCTGTTCAGAGTTGACCAATGCTGGCAAGGAAGGTCAAACCCTGGCACCTTTTGTATAGGGTCATGTAACTGCCTGTATCTGGGCATTCAGCAGCCCATTTGGCTGTCTACTGTGTGTTGATGTCAAAGTTGTTAGATAGCTGTTGAACAAGTACCAGAGAGGGCTTCCTGGATTTAAGTCTGCCAATTGATAGATGAGGAAGATCAGCATGCACAGGAAGAAGTGGGTTTCTCATAATTTTGTTGTACTCCTTCACTAAGGCTTCCTGCCTTTGTAGGGCTGGTGGTACTATGTGACTCAAGACAGGGAGCCAGCAAGTAGGAGTAGATTTTATGCAGCCACTTATGATCCTCATTGTATCATTTAGTCCAGCATCGATCTTGTTGGTGTGGCAGCTATTAAGCCGAATAGGGACAGAGTATTCAGCTGTGGAGTAGACCAACTCTAGTGCTGATATTCTGAGAGTAGAGGCTGAGGTGCCCCATCTTGATCCTCTTAGTTTCTGGAGCAAGTTGTTTCTGGTATTGATTTTAGCGGACATGTTCTCTAGGTGTTTCTTATAGGAGAGAGTCCAATCCAAAGTTACTGGAAGGTATTTGAGGTGAGGATCATAAGGGAGAAGGTTGTTATTCAGGTAGGCCTTTGGGGTGGCATTGGCGAGTTTGTTGCTGAGATGGAAACAGTGGTCACTGTTTTACTGACACTGGGCATGAGCAGTCAGCAAAGAATTTTCCCAGGGATTTCAGGTCCTCAGAGAGGAGGCAGTCCAAAACTTCCAAGTTTTTGTCTTGCGCTGCTAGGGCCAGGTCATCTGCATATCCAAATTTACATCCCCTTATAGCTGGCATATCTGTGATATAAAGATTGAACAGTGTGGGTGCTAGTACAGGACCTTGTGGAAGGCCGTTGTTGAGTCTTCTTAACTTGCTAACATTGTCCCTCATAATGATCTGAAAGAATCTATCGCTGAGCATGCTGTTTATTAGGTGATAGAGGTTTTTACAGGGGATGATGTGACTCAGTTTGTAATGCAGACCCTTTTTCCACACGGTATCAGATGCTGCAGTAAAGTCGATGAACACAGCTATGGTTTTTAAGCCTTGCTGGAAACCAGCCTCAATATGATCTGCTTAGGAATAAATGTATAAAGGATACTTGTATTGATGGTAGAAGTTGGTTGGTCATGTCACTGAACTTTTGTATGCAAATTTTACTGAGTTGTTGGCTGAGAACCAAATAATTCGATACGATTAGACTATAAGCGGGAATGAGCAGTATGGCCTACAAAAATAGTATATTGAAAACTAACAGGGTAAGTCATTGCCTGTATAAGAGGATGAGAGAAAGGTACCTTGGTTTGTATATCAGACGAATGACCCATTGGGAGACCCATATCAAAATAACTTACCTTATGTCCGGCCAGAACTTGAAAAAAAAACATTTAAAGTAGCACAGTATTTAAACAAAATGATTCGGTTGAGATCTGCATATGTGGAATTGATTAGGGTAGATTGCAAGGGCGACTCCGAAATATAATGTTATTATATTTTATGTATATCTTAAATTATTGTACATTATTACAATTTTATTTTGGATTGTATTTTATTACTATTTCATCTTAAATCGTATTTTGTCTAGATTCCATTTTATATTGTATTTTATCAAGTTCCATTTTAAATAGTATTTTATCAAATTTCATTTTGAATTGCTTTTATAAAATTTTATTAACAAATTGTTGCTGGAACTTTGCACTTCGATATGGACCAAGGGCTAATCAATAAAGACTTATTATTAACAGGGGAAGTGAAGTGTTTGATTGTAAATTACATAGAAGTTCTCTGTCCCCCAAAACTAGTACACGTAGAATAATTTATATTTTTTGATAAAAGAAGGAAAACAGATACAGAGATTTTAAAACATGCAAATACTGAGAAAGACAGTGGATAATACCAGTATGTAGTCAGTTGCAATGAATAGATATTTATCCAAAGTGGTAAAAATCAATAAGCTTTAATTTGAGCTTCTGCTCACCTTCCCCTAGGTTTGCTAGGAGAAATAATAAAGTAAGTTGAGTGGCTTATTTAAGTGTGTAAAACAAGAAGAGACAAGGTCAAGAATGAAAGAGTACTGAATAAGTGTGAATTGGATGCAGAAGAAAATGATCAGTAAAATGGAGTGGTTTGGTCTTTCTAAGAGAGAGAGAGAGAGACAGAGACAGAGACAGACAGAGACAGAGACAGAGAGACAGAGAGAATGGGGATGGGGATGGAACTGCAAAATAAAGAGAAAGTCCAAGTTGGATGGAAGATGAATTTTTTTTTAAAAAAAAAGGAGAGAAAATGAGAATGTATGGAGAGCATATGGACTTGATCACTCCGAAACTATATCATGATGGATGTGTGTGTGTGTGTGTGTGTGTGTGCACCTGTATCCTCCTCCTCCTCATTCTCATCATCATCAATCCAAATTAGTTAATTACAATTAATAAGATTACAGTTATATGATTACTATAAGTAGCACTTTTCCTTTTGTATCCATTAAAAATTAGTTGATACCCATATTTAGAAATTTTCTAGAATCTAGATTCTGCACACAGACACCTCATGAAATGCACACAGCCCATGGCCTACAATTCTCTACCTTTATATCTTTACCCTGCAGTGAAATGAAAACTTCAGCTGTGATATAAATAAACTTGACAGAGTTTAGTAATTGCTCAATTACCTGGATTCCGAGAAACAGCATTTTAAAGGAATGTGTCTGGTTAATCTTAAAACCCTGAAAATCCCATCTGCTGTAGCCATGACTGCTTTTGGAAATTAAAAAGAAATGCTCAAATAATATGTATAAAATATATACAATGTAAGCCAAAGTGCCCAGATTTCCTGAGAGTGCATACTTTATTCCAATTCTTCTACTAAGTGGATTAAACAATAACACATTCTGGGGTCTAGATATTGTAATCAGCTCCTTTCTGACTTCAGAGATTTCCCAAGACATTGTCCATATTTTCTTTTTCTTTTTTTTATAAATATAGTTTATTAATTTTTACAATTAAAACCAGTCACAATACATACACAAATAAGCAAAAGAAAGAAAAGAAAGAAGAGAGAAGAGGAAGAGAGGGAAAGAATTTTGAGAAAAGAAAGAAAAAGAAAGGGGGAAGAAAGAAAGAGGTTACAAGATAAAAAGTATTCTTATTTTAACAGTTTGCAAGATCTTCTTTTGTTTTCATAACCTTAACTTGTGTCATATAACCACACCTGTTTTTAACTTATATCGCTACCTCGTTATTATGGATTGATACTTTTCTTTTATGTCTTATGATATATAATTTATCTTTGGTCAATCCAATTATACCAACAATTCCAGCTATCGTAGTATAGTGAAGTGTCTTTGTTTTTTAGCGTCAAAGTCAATTTATCCATTTCTGCGCATTTTGAGATTTTTTCAATAATAATTTCTTCTGATGGAATTTGATGTTGTCCATATTTTCTGCACTAGATGTTTTTCTGGATTTGGCACCTTTAAAATCAATCGGTCAATCAATCAAATACTTAAACAAAGTGTTTTATTCATTGAAAGAGGATTGGAGCTCAGTTCAGAGTATTTCTTTTGCATATAAAACACTCTAAACTCCAGAAGAGACATAAGATGTTATTTTGTACATCTAAAGAGCTACTACAGGGTATGTAAACTATAACCCTGAGATCCCTTTCTCAGTTTATAGGGCAATAGGGCATAGCCAGAGAACTATGTTGAAATGTTGTTCCATGAAGTGGTAAGAAAGTATGTGACCATAAAAACTATTGCTTCAATTGCTGTAGCTGTTGCTGCCCTTACTGTTGCAATGCAGACAAATTAGACAACACAGTTAATAGGTTCCCTCAACTTCATTTCACCTCCCACCAAGAATTGCCTGTTGTTAGGAAAGCATCCTAAGCTCTTTGACTAATATGGAGTGGAGTGACATGGGGTGGGTTAGGAGGAGGGTTGATGGATCCTTAGAATGGTGTGTTTAGGCATTTGGCAAGCTGCC
Organism: Notechis scutatus; assembly: GCF_049901735.1. NCBI lineage: Eukaryota > Metazoa > Chordata > Lepidosauria > Squamata > Elapidae > Notechis > Notechis scutatus. Next base: position 49,154,594 of record NC_142011.1, read on the forward strand.
CAACTTACAGTTTGCAGGCATAAAGGTACTTCAAGTCTTTGACCCATTAGTTGGACTATTTCAAAACACACATCTAACACTCTATAAAATATTACCCATATTCCGAACCAATCCAATTGACAGATGTCAGGTCCAGAGATTGGATGTGCGGTGAAGCAGTAAGAGGTTATCATAATGGGTGGGTTGCTTAACTGGAATTGCTAAGGGATGCAGTGTTGGCAGCAATTCCAGTTCTGTCTTTGTGACTAGCAACACGTAGAATAGGCCATAGATGTTCATGAATGAAGAAGTATTCTTCTACCCAAATAATAAAAACAGAGAAAAAAAATGTCTCCAGGCAAGTCCCTTATTGTCAGAAACAGTAGAAAATCTGTAACACATCCAATGATGAAAGAACCATCTGCACAGCATTGAAATTGACTCCTGTGAAGCACAGGGCTAATGCATTTAAAAAAACAACAACCCCACAAACCTGTATTTTTAAACAGCCTGATGGGCCCTTTGGAAAGCTTAGGTCAGGTATGAAGCGGATAGATGTCTATTGTCTCTTGCAGCCCAAGCCGGAATGGCATGCAAATTCCTACTTACTAGAAAAATGGGAACAGATGTACAGAACCAGAAATGATATTAGGAGCTGGGCAGATCTTAGTTTTAACCAGAGTCAGCAAACACATACTCAGTGAAATGTACTAGATTGTACACACAAATTGTGCTAGAATAAACAGAAAATGTTATTTTAAAACTGGAGCAGCCAAAGAGGACTTTACATGGTTTTTCCTGTGTGATCTAAAATGGTTAATAGGACACATCTGTGTTACAATTAAAGTGATATAAGGACAAGCACATTGTTAACCAGATCTGTCTGTCTATCTATCTATCTATCACATTTCTGAACCACCCATCTCCCTCCAATTGTCATGAAAATGCTTAAGTCACTAGTAGGGAAATGGCTTGAGATCTGAATAAGGCAACTGCATATGTCCCTGTAGACCAAACTTTTCTTCACTGCATTTTTCTGGGAATTCTAGCAGAGGTCTTCTCATTACTTGCTAGTGCAACTAGAGAAAATGGCAATCAGGATTCTTTGCCTGCAGACTGGAGTTATAACTGGTGTACAGTAGACAGATACTTGCTTTTTAAAAAGAAATATTAAATAATTGGGTTTAAAAACACAGAATTTTGATCCCTGTACCAAATTCTACATTTTTATATGCTAAAGGACTGTCAGTATACATGCAGCCAGTGGTGGGATTCAGCCAGTTTGCACCACTTCGGGAGAACCAGTTGTTAACTGAGCAGTTTGGTAAACTGGTTGTTGGAAGAAATCATTAGGGCAGAGAATTGATTGTTAAATTATTTGAATTCCACCACTGCATACAGCACTGTAAAAGTCACTTTCTATTCTGTTGAAACTTTTCTGTTATTTTAAAACTGGAACAGCCAAAGAGGGCCTTACATGCTTTTCCTATGGGTCTAAAATGGTTAGTAGAAAAGTCTGTCCATGACTTGCTCCCTGATATATTTCTGTTTTTGCGTTTACAGACAATAAAACTTCCGTTTTAGAGTGAGAAGTTTTGAAAAGATTCCCATATAATCTGGAAGGGAGTGTTCAAGGTCTGCTTTGCTCTGTTCTGAAATTTCCAATTGCTCTTGTTACTTATTTATATATATGTTTTGTACTGATTGATATTCTTATCACCCAAAGTATAGATGTTTTTCAATTGATATCCAAGTTATTGCACGCTGGCCTCACTGAATAGATTTCTTCCATGGGCATTAAATATTACCCATTCCACCATAAATTCTAGATCCACATAATTTTCTGAAGTTGATTTCTTGATTGCATCAAGAATTGTATGTACCATTCTGATCTGATCTGAATAAAAATTGGCTTTAAGTAATTGAATTATGATACTTTAACCAATGCTTTTGCCCCCTTGTTTAAATGCATGTATTGGCCTGAACACACTGATTGCACCTGTGGCACATTATTGTGACCATGTGTGCATGCACACATGCACCCCCCCCCACACACACAGAATGTGTGTATGGAATCATGTCCTAACAGAGAGGAATTCAGCATCACTATAATCAAAGAATGAAGAGTCTTTGATGAACAATCCCTCTAGCTGCAATAGAAACAGACAAGGAAAAGTGCATATCTTGAACTTTTTAGGAGGATGCATATGTATATGCATAAACATGTTATGAACTGAAGCAACGTCAACAATATTGCGCAGTATTACATGCTTGAGTCAGGCTCCAACATAAGTATACACATTTGCATCAATATTATGGAAAGCTGGACTGTGAAAAGAGCCACTTTCTTCACTGCTGCCATTCCAATAAGTTTCCTGTCATAAAAGTTTTCCCTGCTGAGTCAGTAATATATCATTTTACCACATTAGTGCAAAGGTATTAAGTGGGTGGAAGTGGATAAATCAGTCACTGGGAGGAAAGTACATAAGAAAGGGCTCACTCCTGTGCAACTCTGAACTCACTTCAGAGTGAACAAATTGCCAGAAGGCCAAATGTTTAACAAGAAAAATTGTGGGGCAGGTTTCCTTGTTTGTGTTTATCTGGGTGGTATCCAGAAAGGCTGCTTGTACAAAAGAACAGAATAGTTGGGCTGTTCTGAACATTTATGCCACTTGTTTAAATCAGTCTCTTTCAGATTGATGACAGAAATGGCTTAGTCTTATTTTTTAAAGGTAAGGATTTCACTAAAATCCTCATGGGAAGGAGTGACTCTTGAGATGCTGAGGGATGTATCTAAGCATCGTCTCCTTCAGTGTACAGATTTCTTTCCAACATCTTTAGTCCTCCTGGATGAATGTGAAGGTTTTAACACTCTTTTCTGGGCTGTTCTGACCATTTATTTCTCAAGTGGCTACTCTACTATCTTGACTACTGCTGAAACAGTACCTCCAAATAGCAACTAAGAGACAAAAAGAAAGAGACTATGTCTTTTGGTGATATGGTCTGTAAAAAATTGGGGCTGTCTGCAAATTTCTAGTCAGACAAATCAGAAAATGATTATTATTTTTGCTCACATGAGTTAATTTAACGTTCCTTCCCCAAATACATAACAGGACAAGTCATAGTCATACTGCTCAATCTTGGCAAACTGTGTGGATTTCAATTCCCAGAATTCCCCAGTCAGTTTGTTTTTTTCAAAAAAACATGTAAAGGTGAGAAATAATTTTTCTTTCCTGCAGGATTCAATCTGGGTCACTCACTGGGATCAGAGGTTTTGTTTTCTGGGCTTTCAGTTTTGTGCTGGAACCCAACTTTTAGCAGAGTATGTGATTTCTGTGTGTGGTATTTACATGATGTCTATTGTATGTGGCTTTTTAGAAGTTGATTGGGGTGTGTTGATGCTGGCTTTTAAGTTGTTGGCTGTTGTTCGCTTGTGTTGCCCAGCCTCACTTTCTAAGTATTTGATAAGCTTTCTTCCTCAATAAATTTGTAAAAAAAAAAAAAAAAAATACATTAGGAAAGCTTAATTACAACACAGACCCAAGAACCTATTTTATAGCTTATAGTACTTAGCATGATGGTTAATCCAGATATGGGAGTCTACATAATGTGGTATTTATCTGTTCATTGTGTAGCTTTTGGTATTATGATGGAAGCAGATTTATTCTATAGATGAGATCAAGGAGAAGGTTGATGGTGAGTTGCAGGTTGTTGAAGCAAAGGTGAAATTTGATGAGAAATTAATTTTCACAAATCCAGATGATTTCATCAATGAATCTCAAGTAAAGGAGGAGCTTCAGGGGGTGAGAATTAAGAAAATGTTGTTCTAGACCAGACATGAAAACAAAGCTATTTGAGAAGCTATCTACTTACCCATGGCTGTGTCACTGATATTCATCTACATGCTACTGCCATAGGTGAAGTATTTATGGGTGAATACAAAGTCATACAGTTTGGTTGTATGCATGCTGTTTTGATATCAGTGATGAAGTTCTTGATGGTATAAAATACATGTTTGAGGGTGTATATTGGTATATTGTGCCTTACCATCTATAGCTAAAATAGTATTGTGCAGAAAGTGCATAAGAGTACTGTTTTCTTAGGAAAACTATGATATCTCTTCTGTAGTTGGAAGTCCTCTTGGCATAAGTATGGAATCAGGGTCCATGAAACTTGATATTCCAATTGAGATAGTTCTAGTGCTCAAGACAATGGGGCTGCCTACCCTGTTTCTCCAACAATACGGCCTCCCCAATAGGAAGTCCCAGCATGTTTTATAGGCATGAAATGAAATTAAGCCCCTCCCCCAAATTAAGCCCTATATTAAAACATGCGAAATGGGGGAATGGTGGGGGGGCTTGCAGTTAGGAAGTTCTTTTGTTGCACACCCGGATATGGTGCTGCCTTCGTTGACCCCAATACGAAGTACCCCACCAACGCCGAGGTCAACATCCAAGCCATCGCCGCCCGCCCGCCCGAAGATGCAAGGGGGGAATTAAGTCACCCTCAAAAGACGGCCTAGCCATTTTTCAGGGCTCAAAAAAAAAAAAAAAGACCCGGCCTTATTATATGAGAAACACGGTAGGTTGCCTAGTTGGTGTATTTTGGAAAATTGGCAGAAGATGCCTGGTTGGGCTCTTGCAATGTTTTTATTTAGATGCAGTGCTGTATTTATAGAATAGAATAGAATAGAATAGAATAGAATAGAATAGAATAGAATAGAATAGAATAGAATAGAATAGAATAGAATAGAATAATAGAATACTTTATTGGCCAAGTGTGACTGGACACACAAGGAATTTGTCTTGGTGTAAATACTCTCAGTATGCACAAAGAAAAGGTACATTAGTTAAGAATCAAGAATCATAACGTACAACACTTAATGATAGTCATAGGGTACAATCAACAATCAAATCATACTATTATTTAGGGGATTGTAGTGAAATCACTTCTCTATCACAAGAGAAGCTAGAGTAAACAAGCTCAGATTTGTTCGAAATGGTATAGGATTTCCTACTTAAGGAGGGGGTTAAACTAGAAGTCCTTTAGGGTCTTTTCCAACTCTGTTGGCAATTCTGTTATTCTGTTGGATGCCTGTATTCATATGTGTCAGTCACAAGAAGCTAATTCTCTTTCAATTGTTTGGGATGAAGGTTTGCAAACCATTCAGGCTTTAGCCCAAGGTCTGTAGCATGTGCGTTTGAACATTCCTGTGCATGTTTGTTATTTGTAAAAACTTCCTTGGATCCCTGCCAAATCTTCCTTTGTTCAGGAGCAACCGAACAGTAACACATGAATGGAGCTGCTGCCCCAATTCTATGATCTGCCTAAAATTATTATCATTTTTATATCTACACATACAAAGCTGTTTTTAAAAAAGCTATCACAAATCATTTGATTCAAGGGAACGGTAAAACCTGCTACAGTTTTCATGTGGATAACCTCAGTGTTATATTTTGCCACTAAATAATTTGATGAGCCAAAAGCTATTTCTGTAAATATTGAGGGGGCAAAAAAAACCCAGGCTTCAAGATTAATCTTTTTCAAAGAGAAAAAATTACACTGAATGCCCCTGGTAATATTGATCAGTGAAGAAATCTTATTTTTGTTAAAGTAGAAGACAAAATGGAGAAGATGGAGAATTTTCCCTTCATAGACTATGGCTGAAGAAAACAAGATGAAGATGCTGGTGATAATGAAGAACCACAGTAATGCTTTTGAATTCAATTTTTTAAAAGAATTTATTTTTTACTTCTTTAATTTAATATGCCAGGGCTTCTTAACTCAAAAACTGGGGTATATCATTGACCAGATGCCATAGCATCAGTGATTCCCCTTCTACGTTTATATTTAATGTATGGAACTATTTTTCCATGTGAGATGCTTAATTCTGGAAATGTACACACACTTTTTCTTTACAAATCTTACAATCTGAGGTTTTACTTGACTGCATATTTAGTTATATACTCTTTAATAGTTAGTATACAAGGGCTGCAGCTATTGTACTTCAGTCATTACTGCTCAATTCATCTCTGTTTTTCACTCTGTTTGTTGACCTATGATTGTTGTGCAAGGTTTGCCACCAACCATATTGTGAAGTATGTGGATGATACAACAGTAGTGGACCTTATTCAGGATGACAATGAGGATGCTTATCGCAAGGAGGTAGAGGGTATGGTGATTTGGTGTAATAAAAACAGCCTTGTTTTAAATGTAGGAAAAACTAAAAAAAATCATTGTCAATTTCAGAAAAGGCACAAAAAATACACCCCTGTGTATAATAATTCATCGTTGAAGTTGGTTAGCAGCATCGTATTTCTGAGTGTACATCTAAGGAGTAAGCTAGCTTGGTCACTCAACAATGAAACATTGATGAAGCAGGCACAACAGCACCTGCATCTTCTGCATTATATGAGAAAGGTACATCATCCTTCCTCTGTCCTTACCACTTTCTATAGAGTGATGATCGAAAGCATCCTGTCATATGGTATTATTGCTTCTAGAGAGTGGTGAGGATGGCAGAAAAGATCATTGGTTGTTTCTTTCCTTCTGTCCAGGACATAGCATATAAGCTATGCTTAAACAGGGTCCACAGTATTGTCTGGGATGTTACACCTCCTCTTCATGACCTGTTTTCCTTGTTACCTTCTGGGAGGAGGCTTCATGGTATCCGAAGCAGAACATTTAGATTCAGTCACAGTTTTGTTCCATATAGTATCAACCTTGTGAACTCTCAAGTTCCGTCTTTCCTCTATGTATTCGAAATAGACAGTGATGAATATATGTATATGTATATGTATGTACTCATACATAATACACATATGTACGTGATATATATAATGTATATATGTGTATTATGTATGTATATGAGTAGACATATACTTTCTTTTGAGAGCAGGCAACAGAATTTTATTTTTAATGTGTGCCAGCACGCTCACAGTAAAAAAATAACAATAAAGGTTAACTTCTCTTAATCTTAATCTCACAATTTGTTGTTGCTCCTATTGTTCATCTTTGATTATGAAAGCTAGGAAAGATAGGATTTGCAGATCAGTCACATCTGAATGGCCACATATTTCCCAACTTTATTCTAGTAGAATGCCTAGAAAATCTACAGCAATGTTTTTCAACATTGCTTCTTGCTGTCTCTACACGTAATGTCCCCATTGGTCTATAAAATGAACATGCAAAAGAATTCTAGATCTCTACCTGCCATGTGTGTGTGTGTGTGTGTGTGTGTATCTTTGAGTCAGTGTTGACTCCTAGTGAATACCTGGACAAGTCGTCCCCCCCCACAATTTTCTTGGCAAAATTTCAGAAATGCTTTGCCACTGCCTGCTTCCTAGGCCCAAGAGAGAATGACTGGCCCAAGGTCACCCAACTGGCTTTGTGCCTAAGGCAGGACTAGAGTTCACATTCTCCTAGTTTCTAGCCTGGGGCCTTAACCACTGGCTCTCACACATATATACTCAACCATTTAAGGTTAGAAATAACTCTTTGGAGGCAAGGGCTGTGGCAGGTGGGGCAATTGTGCATAAGGAGTGTGGTTATGTCATTCACATGGATAGCGATCAGATTTTCCATTCTATCCCCCCCCCTCCCAGTTTTGTGAGAGAACATTGTGGATCTTCTTTTTTAAAGTGTAAAACATATTTTATAGCTTACACACTTTTCACGTGTTTTTTTAAACTGCAAAAAAATTGCCAAGTGCAGTTTTGCTATCATATTGTTAATTTGTAAAGGGGAATCCAAATCTGTAAAAAGAGAAATGAAAATGAAATATAAAACAAGGCTATGTGTTGTCCAGGTGATATATAACATGAGTTAAATGGAATGCCCAAAGTCACATATGAAGCACCTGGAGCACAGGGGCACGACCACTCTGTGTTTCATTTAACACTGAATAAAGAAAGGGAATACTGAGTGGCTGTATATCAATTTTCTTTATACATGTTCTCTCTCTCTCTCTCTCTCTCTCTCTCTCTCTCTCTCTCTCTCTCTCTCTCTCTCACACACACACACACACACACACACACACTCTGCTGTGAACTTTTCAACAACCCTTCACAGCATTACCAGCAGGCATGGCCTGAAGATGGTGGAGAAATCCTGGAAAATGTAGTTCATCATATCTGGAAGATGTCATCCCAAGAAAATCTGCATTATAGTAAGAATGTTGTTGAGGAAATGGATGCCAAGCCTGCATTTTCTGGATTTCTCCTCTCTGTCTAATTTGAAAAAAGACAATATTTGCCCCACTCCCAGATTCTCATGTTTATGAGTGTTATGTAATCCAGGTGTTGGCTACAAAACAATTTTTTTACACATTTCCCATGTAAGCAAAGTAAGAAATTTCATCTCAAAATTGGACCATTATTCTACAGTACATGTATAATTCTACACCCCCCCCACCCCTCACACACACACTTTTAACTAGGAAAATTGTATTGGCTTGAAATTATTTGCAGCTTTTCCAATCCAAGTCCTTTGCAACATCAATGATGCTGTGTATCAGAGACTGACATCCATCCATCCACCCACCCAAAGTAAAGGTTCTCAGTGACTAAAAGGATACATGCATGTAGGGTTTTTTGGGGTGGGTGGGGAATAATACAGAAATTATTTATTTTTGGCTTCTCCAATTCTCACGATTCTATCCTGACAGCCTTGGCATTTTCCTGTCCAAGGATTAATCTGATACAGCTCTGCTTAACTTTCACGATCCATCGAAGTCAGTGTATACACCAGCACATGCACATATTTATGTAACTTGTCACCTTTTAACATTCATTTTTATTTTCCATTTCTTTTTTTCTTCTTGGTAATGATGATGTCTATGTGGCAAGTCTGTCTCTTGGAAATTCTCAGTAAGGCTGCCCCATTTACATAAACATAAAACAGAAGGTAATTATGGTTATATATGTGATATACAGGTAGTCCTCGATTTACAACTGTTCATTTAGTGACTGTTCAAAGTTACAAAATCACTGAAAAAAGTTGCCAGGTTTCCAAGTGATGAAATCCATTTAAAAAGAAAAGAACAAAGTCCATCTTCCAAGACAATTTCTTTTATTTAGGAAAGCATCAAATTGGCAAAGTCCATGGTAATTCCAGATCTGATACAACCCAGAATTATCCCCAATATTAAAAGTTAGAAACAACCCCCAAAAGTCACATTCTCCAATAGAAGTAATTCAACGTTGCTTGATGTCATAAATCTCCACCTCAAGGGGCCTCAGCAAGGTCAGCTCATTTTCCCACAGGAAGAAGAATCACCTAGCCAAAACAACTCTCTCTATCTCCACTCCTCCCCCCCCTTAGGAATGTGGCAAGCACGAAACACTTCCCCCCATGACTGCTACAGAGAAAGGAAGAAAAAGAATATATACTAAGCTTAACTAAAATGGCTACACATATGTCAATTTCAGGCTTGACAAAAGTGACCTATGACTCTTTTTCACGCTTACAACCATTGCAGCATCCCTATGGTCATGTGGTCAAAATCCATACTGTTGGCAATTAACTCACATTTATGATGGTTGCAGTGTTCCAGGGTCACGTGATCCCCTTTTGCAACCTTCTGACAAGCAAAGTCAATTCAGAAGCCAGATTCACTTACCAAGTTACTAATTTAACAACTGCAGTGATTCACTTAACAACTTTGGCAAGAAAGCTTGTAAAATGTCTCATTTAGTAACGTAAATCTTGGGCTCAGTTGTGGTTGTAAGTCAAGGACTACCTATATTTGCTATTATTTGTACCTGACAAATCTATACTTTCTTTTTGAGGATGGTCTCCTTTTTTTAAAAAAAAAAAAATAAGCATGCGTGATTAGAATTGCTGTTTTTCTGGATTATACATATACAGGAACTAATGATGGAAAGAAGTTTTGTCTCCACTGCATTCACACTGAAATTACAAGTATTTATATATCTTAATATAAATATTAAGGCATAACATAGAAGACTCCCTGCAGTGTCAAACATTACTGGATATAAGGTACGGTATATTTCAACCTATTGAAGACAATACCAGTAATTCAGTGCAAGATGAGAGTGGAGCAGCTTGAATAGAAATTGTTGATATGAGAACTGGAGTATTTCAAGCATATGTTTATTTTCAGCAATTGCATGTATGCTGACATTCCATGGTTATTTATTTATTCATTTATTTATGCAATTTTTGTCCAAAACCCCATGGTTCACAATGTTAAAATAGATTAGAATATCACATTTATATTTAAATCTTCACAATAAAATCACATCACCCAGTTAACCTAAAACATATAAACTAAAATCAAAATCCTAGATCCAACAAAGCAAACAGAAAGGCTGTCCATCATCATTTATGCCCAAACACTCTTCCAAACAAGGCTGTTTATACAGAATTGGGACTGATCAAAATTCAGTGGATCAACTACTCCAAAATATAGGCGCTGAGACTGAGAAGGTCTCCTTCTGAGTCCTTTCCTATGTTACTAATTCAATGGCACAGCTTCTCATGAACTGCTGACCAGAAGAAGACAGTAGTGTGTAGGTACAGAGTAAAATATTTCTTCTATGTTATCTTTTTCATTTTAAGAGATGCTAGCCCGAGACCATGTCTTTCTTCCTAAGATGCTCTTTGATGCTCCTTGCTATCATTTATTTTTGTAAATAAATTGTCTTTCTGTTAAGTTATAAAACCTACTTCATTAATTCTTGCTTAGAGATTCCTGTTCTCAGGCACACACACAAACCACCTCAAAATGCTGCATGAATTTCAAAAATGCTTCCCTGGCTGATCTTTTTGAAGAAAATGTTTCTAATTGAAATAATCAGCAGAAGCTGGTTGATTCAGCTTCTTGCAAATTCTGAACTAAGTCAGCTGAGCTTGAACAGAGCTATGGACCAACCTGAAAATGAGGGTGTTGCCTATTTTGATACTTCCACATGCACATGGTCTTCAAATACACACCAAAGAATCAGACAGTGACACCCATGAAAAAATAATAATTATACTTTTGGGAAATCTGGGATTGATTGATTATGTGCTGCCAAGTCATTTTTGAATCCTAGTAACCATACAAATAATTTTCAGATGGTTTACAAATAAAACAAAAATAAAATAGGAAAGCAAACAGAACAAAACCCCAAACACAATAACAGCAGTAAGACTTCCTGCTGATTAATCGACTAAGGAAAAAAAATCCTAACAATGATTGCTTACTTCCAACACTCCCCCAAGGCTTTCCAAAACAGCAGTCTTTTCTTGCTAGATACCCTGAATATTGCCCAGGTTGGTGCTGACCTGGTCTCACCTGGATCGCTGTTCTAAAGAAGATGGGCAACATCAGAGAAGGCACATCTTTGTGGTCTTTAAGGAGATAACAATCCCTCAAAGACAGGACTCAGATAGTTCTTTCCCTTCTTATTAGATGGGCAGAAACTTTTGGGAGAAAATGTCCTACAGATGTGAACATAGTTGACTAGGAAGTTAGTAGGGAATATTTAGCCCATTTCTCATATGTATAAAGTTGTATTCTCAAAGCTTACATATTTTAGAATTTTAGGTTTCAGTATATAAAATGGAAATGTGTAATCTATAGTTGAATTAAGGCAAACATGCTCCAGTATTGTAATGATTGGAAAGTTCCCAAGCATTAATTTGATATAGACTGGAAATGATAGCAAAAAATGGATGGAATGCCTGAGGAAGAGGTGCAACAGGAGAAATGGAAAATGTGACGGAACAGAAACTCTTACACCTATATCAGTGGCAAATTTCTTACATTTCTTGTTGGCTGCTAGCTCTTGTGGCTACTTCTATTTGTAGCTGGAATGAGAACGGAGAAATCTACTCATCATTCTTCATGTCTTAGACTTGTTAGAAAGTGCCTCCATGGAGAATTAAGTTTAGCAATTAGTTGGAACAGCTCTTTGTTCTTTTGTTTCCAATTAAAACTAGAAGAATATGTTTAGAAGAATAAGCCTCCCCCTCTTTCCCCCCCAACCCAAGAGAGGGCAGTAGAATCTGTTGGAAGTATGGTCATGTATAAACCATCTGTGGGGGGGATTCAGATGTGTTGGCTACAGGGAGCTGATAGATGCTTTTTTTGGTCCTCAGTCAAGAGGCTTTGAAGAGAAATGAGGTTAATAGTGAAATGAAAGGAATTAAGTAAACAAATAACTGACTGAGGAAATATTTTTACAGTGAAAGGTAGATTGGAGGAAAGCTGGGACAGAGTCCAAGAATGGTGGGGGCTTCCTAAAATTTAGCTCCACTCCAGGGAGGAGAAGAGGATGATTTGAGTTGTAGAATGACAACAGCCACTTCTCTTTCAATGTGTAGGCAAGCCCAAAACAATCATGCCTGACCCCCCACCCCCACCCCGTAGACCAATCCAACCAACCTCCCTATTGCAGCTAATTTCAAGGTTGCGTGGAGGACTGCTTTTTAATTTAAACTGTTGATCTCCTTGTTGGTGATGCTTAGAGGTAGACCATTTTCATTAAATCTGGATGTACTTGCAGAGGACAAGAAACTCTTCTTCAATGCTGAACCACGAATCTGGTTGTTGGTAATATCTTTGTGTAGTTTTCCTTTTTTTTCCTTTTCTTACCTTTATGTGTTTGAGATAGCTTGAGCCAGGTAATGTATTCCTCCTATTAAATGTGTAGATGAGCATTTACATGCATGTGTATACTTAAAATCAACTAAAAACAAGGATTCCTTTCAGGGATCTTTTTGAAGCTGGATTCTGCTTTGTTAAAAAGCATTGACACTCAATTATCATTACAGCCGCAACTAGCCAAACTATTTTGAATGAGCCTTTGTACAATAAACATCAAAGAATTTTATTCTAAAAAAAACCCCATACCTTGCTAAATCAATCCAAAGACCCAACTGATGAAATAATTCTGAAATGTTTGAGTCTTCATTCCTTCTTTCTTCAGCCTGTTTGCAGAATGGGAAAAATAAAAAGAAATCTTCCATTTTTTTTTGAAGCAAGTGTTAAGGTAGCTTTGTACATTTGTACAGCGTGTAGGGTGTTATATCGTACAGACATATCCTATTTCTTTTTCAAAAAAATAAAAAAAGTCTTGGGATTGCATTGAACTAAACAAATATCCTGCAGGGTTCCTTCCTTGCATAATAAAAGTAAGATTGGGCTGCAACTCCAGAAGATCCTGGAGAAAATGAACATTTAAACTTATTTTAGCCTTGGTTGAGGCCATTGATCACAGTAGTTGATGACCTCTGGATAATGATAAAATATGATACACATCTTTAGCAATATTATGATACACATCTTTAGCAATATTAGTAACAAGTAAGGGAAATGGGGGAAAAAAATAGGAGTCCCTGTGGATTTTACCTCACTTGTCACTGCTGATTATAGAAGGCGGTGGTCATCTCCGTTTCAAGGCCATTGAACCAGCGCTTTCAGAAGACATTTCCGTAGTCATGTGGCCAGCATGACATCAGGGAACACTGTTTCCTTCCCATTGAAGTGGTTCCTATTTATCTATTCATATTTGCATGCCTTGAAACTGCTAGGTTGGCAGGAGCTGAGGAGAGGACAGGAGCTCACCCAGTCATGTGGTGCTCAGATCTCGAACCTGGGCTGCTGGCTTTATAATAGACAAGCCCAGTGTCTTAACCACTGAGCTACCATGCCCCCTCAAGGGAAAAGTATGCAAGAAAAATTACATAAGCAAAGAAAGCTGAAAAATTCTTTAAATCCTTAGAAGAAGACAGGCAGGCTCTTCCCTGATTCATTGGGACATAAGAAGGAGATGAAATGAAACACAACCAGGTTTGCAAACTTCTGTTAGTGTAGCCTGTCTCAATAAAGTATAGTTCTTCCTTTGGAGTTGACTTTCTGCTCTGGTCTACCTAGTAGAGTTGACAATATGGGAGAAGCAATAAAATTCTAACAGCCTCATTTCTTTGTTGTTGTTTTTATAGTAACCATATCCATGTAATCTGTTTTCAAAACTGGGCATAAAAATCTTAAAGTTACACCATCCATCTTTGGTTTTAGTGATGCTTTCATCTTTAATTTGTGCAGACCTGGACAATCTTATTATTCACACACACATATGTTTTTTGGGGCTATAAATTAGAAATGTTTCATAGTATGAAGTTCTTGTAGGCAAACACTGAACCTGAGTTTGTAATTTATGTTCTGAAATGTGAAACTCATGCTGTCACACACATATAATGTACATAAACACTTGCAGATTAACTTCCATATCTGCTAGACTTACAGTATAGAGAAATCACAAACATGCAACCACCTGAGGGCAGCAAATGTGTGCTACAAAAAATAAGTTGAGCTAAATTATTACTTGCCTATCTATATGATTCTTCTTTTAAAAATAAAATTACTTTTCCCAATTCACCTAAATAATCGGTTCAGATAGTATCTGAATCAAATTTATTAGCTTATAATAGTAAGTAAAGGACAGATTTCTTACCTGAAGCCATCTTACTTAACCCCAGCTTTGCTAATTATTAAAACCAAAAGGCTGAAGACATTAGTATTTCTATTTATTTTTGATATAAATCCAAGTGCCTGTGATATATTCAGATCTTATTTATAATGCCACATAAAATATTGGCTGGGTCTAATTGCATTCATGTTACATTTCCATTACCAGTGAACGAATACAGTACATCTACACATACATATAGTATTAAAAGTCTTTCTGATCCTAGTATCCTGTATTTATCATTTTTAGTATTCATCGTCTCAAAAGACTTGGAAAACACCTGTTTAAAAAACCTGGACTAGATGGGCCAAAGAGGTGTCATGTCCCTGTTAGGCTGCCCACCAGTGGTGGGATTCAAAATGTTTTGCTACCGGTTCTGTGAGCGTGGCTTGGTGGGTGTGGCTTGGTGGGCATGGCAGGGGAAGTATACTGTAAAATCTCCATTCCCACCCCCTCCATTCTTTCCCCACCCCACTAACATGCTTTCCAGTTCTGTTCTCCTACAAGAGAAGATCCAGCCAATCAGCTGGGACTCAGGAGGCAGAAAAATATTCTTGCCACAGTTGTTAAGTGAATCTGGATTCCCCATTGATTTTGCTTGTCATAAGTTTGTAAAAGGAGGATCACACGACCATCGTAAATAGGAGTCAGTTGCCGAGCAACTGAATTTTGATCATGGGATCATGGGAAGCTGCAATGGTCGTAAGTGTGAAAAATGGTCATAAGTAACTTTCTTTGGTGTCGTTGTCACTTTGAACGGTTGCTAAATGAACCGTTGTAAGTCGAGGGCGAACTGTATTTCAATCAATTTAAATAGAATAAATAAAATCAATTAATTTTTGTCCTTTCCAACCTAGCACTGTGGTTCTTGGCATGCCCCTCAGGTCCCCAGAATGTTATCTTATGTTAGAGGTCTCCAAACTTGGCAACTGTAAGACTTGTGGACTTCAACTCCCAGAATTCCTCATCCAGCTATGCCACATTCTATGCTGGCTGAGGAATTCTGGGAGTTGAAGTCTACAAGCCTTAAAGTTGCCAAGTTTGGGGACCCCTGTAATATGTTCTCCTGTTTTTAAGTGCACAAATATGTACTTAAATATGTACTTAAAGAAATTGCTAATCGTATTACTCATTGTTGTACTGTCATGGGATCTTAAGATGGTCCCCTATCTGATCAAGCCACTGCTCAGCCTTGCCTCTGCAACGTTTCAGAGACTGAATCTGGATGCTTTTGCCTTCATCCATTAAATGTGATGGTGGCTGCTCTGTGACAATTGGAACATAAACTCTGGTTACAGGCACAAACAGTTGTCTTATTTAGTTCCAGTATGTTAACAGCAGAAATTACAATGTTGAGCAGCACAAAAAGAAAACTGCTGCCTTTCCAAATGGTTCTTGAACCATTTTAGGGTATGTCAAGAAGAAAACATGTTGAAGTAGGAACATTTCGGAAATTCCAATATGAATTGACCTCTATCAGATTAAATTAATCTATAGATATTGGACCTTGTTATCATTCCCTCGATGGCTACAATGTATGAATCTCATGGTGAAAAGCAAAATAAAGCATAGCAAAATCCTTAAAAATTCATTTGTTTGACAGAGAGAAGATACATTCAAAACATTAATATTTTTAAAAATACAGATGAATAAGCAATCAACTTATATATAGAAATTATATGAATTAGTAAGAAATTAATTAGTTTCTTTTTATATAGATAATGAATTTGGAAAATATATTCCCATGTAGTTTCAACCTCAGCTCATGAGAATCATCGGGTTGGAAGGGTTCTTGAAGGTCTTCTAGTCAAACCCCCTGCTTGAGCCATTCTAGACAAATGGTTGTCCAATCTCTTCTTGAAAACGTCTAGAGACAAGCACCCACAACCCCAGGAGGCAAGTCGTAGATTAATTGCTCTCACTGTCAGGAAATTCATCACATTTGTTTTAGACATTGCTGAACTCAGTAATAGCTGAGTGACTCCCTAACATTTGCATCCCAGATTTTTTTTTTTTATAAAAGTTGGGTAGGATGACAGAGGTGGCTACCTGAATCTGAGCTATTTCTGAATGCAAAGTACCTCTGACTGGTACTTTGTCAAATGGGAAAGCCTTAGAGACGGTTTGGAGTGACAGCTGAATAAGCTAGGATTCTAATTTGGTGCTCAGTACCAAAGTATAGCTTCAGTTTTGCCTATTCCAATTTATTTAAATAAGTGCAATTTAAATCATCCCCCTCCCCCAGAGAGCACACAAAAGCCTGTATTTAATTGGGGGGGGGGGGGAATCCATTCCCTCACCCAGTAACATTTTGCACACATTAGTTCAGACGTTCTTGATCAATCAAGAATAACTAGGCTCTATGGGTGCAGGCACTGCACACTTCATATATTAATATGCATGAAAATAAGTAAAGAACCCCGCCATGTATTTTATTTGCTTTACAATGGGGGTGAAGAAAGAATGATGAATAGGACAGACAGCTGCATTAAACTGTAAATTAATCCATGCTTAGGGATCTTGTGTAGTCACTGTACAATTGGCCAGCTGCGTACACAACTTTCACTGGCATAGGAATATTTATTAGCTAGTCATTAATTATATAATGTGTCTATATAATTTGAATGAGATTAGATGCAGGGGAGTCCAGCAGTGGCAGGAAACCTGCTGGACAATGAAAAGTACCATGATTTTTGCTAAACCAGAATGTCATCACCACATATATTCCTTCCTTTCCATTTCTCAAAGTCAGGCTACAATACTAAGGCTTCTTTCAGAACTGCCTAGATTGAAGAGCATACTTATAAAAGAATTTATCTTGAACAAATTGAACAAATTATGATGCACCCTATTCCTAATTCCCCATTCTGACTCCTAGAAGCAGTTCTTGCTCATAAGAGGCCCCTAGTTCAAATCCAATATCTCCCTCTAGTGGCCAATGATAGTGAAATGTCTAGAGTTTGGGACAAATTGATTGGCAGAAAGGTTACCAGTATGTGTAATGATAGATTCTCTGCCTTCCTGATGTAGCTAATAGTAAACATGTAAAAATTGGACGAGCTCAGCTAACATACCAGTCACCCCTGCTGGAATGTTTTGCCTTAGAACTAGTCAGAATAGGAGTAGACACAAGGGAAAGGACTTTTGGGTGTTCAACCTTGGCAACGTGCTGGCTGGGGAATTCTGGGAGTTTAAGTCCACAAGTCTTAAAATTGCCAAGGTTGGACATTCTTTTCCAATGGAAGATCTGAAGCTTAAACCCAAGAGTTTCTGCATGTCCTCTTTATACCTGTTTTTCTGTTTAGTTTTAGTGTAGGGGATTGAAACTGTTGATGAGAGAATTATTCTAAACCTTATGATGCATCCTTTTTGTTTATGTAGCAAAATGGTTAGAAACTTAAGTGGTCTGCAAGGGGAAGGATATGACAACATGTTGCATATTTTGCATATGCATATTTTGTCCCTTTCATGTCATTATGGTTAAGAAAATGTATCCATGTGTAAAGAGCTAGGCTATGAAATGGGCTCCATTCCATTTCCTGTTCCCCATCTTCTGCTTCTGTTCTACCATAGATGTTGATATCTGGGGATGCAAAAATATGATTTAGCCTCATTTCTTCAACCCTCTGGTTTGAATTTGTATTTTACACCATGTGCCTCCTACCCATGCTCCAGGTCAGCCTTCCTCAACCCGAGTACCTCCAAATGAGTAGATTTTTTAGCTATCCTGTGGAGTAAGCAATATGGCTGACCACTGGTAAATAAGTTAAAATGCATATATGGACAAATGAGAAGAAGATTCTAAACAGTATATTAGTATTCATTCCTATAAGAAAATAGTCAAAGTTCTAATCATCATTTTGTTCTGGTTCTTACTTTTCTCTTCAAAACAAAACAAAACAGAATACTGTACAACAAAACCTTCTTAAACAGGACTTGTTTAAGCAAAACCATTTTCACTGTTATACAAGTCTACTTTGAAGCAGCTTTACTGAACATTTTAGCACATTGTCTTCCGTTCCTTTCCTATGAATTTGTTAGTCCAAACCATGATTATTTATTGCATGTATTTAGAAATCTCAGGGATGCAAATCCAAGCATGTAGGAATCTCCAAATAATCCCCACTTCAGTGCCCTTGCAACTCTGCCAAAGTTTCATTCCCAGACCTGAGAACTCCATGGCACAATGTCTGAGCATCAGCTGGGAAACGTGTGTGCGTTTGCATAATGTTTAAGCAGTTATTCCAGCCCTTTCTTCAAACCATTTTATTGTAAATGATGCAGAATAAAGCACTTTCGATGCTTACATATGTAGAAGTGAGGGATTCAAATTTAATAAGAAATGAAAAGAAATATTACAATGTTATAGAAGCATGTCAGAGTTGCTACATACTGGCTCTCCTTGTGCCGGGCTGGTAAGACTGGATTTTAGCACGCAGCATCAATGTGAACACTGCCAGTTGTACAGTATTTTTGTGTTCTTATTAGTTCCTTCTCACTATTTTGGAAGGGAATGTGAGAGATGGAATGTGGCTTTAATGCAATGCAGAGATAACTTGGCCATGTTATCTCTGATAGCATGCTAGGACAGACTAGGCTTCCCTGTCATTGGAGGAAAATATGATTTGACAGTTGATACAAATTGGTCAAGAAGGAGGAAGTGGTGGAGGAAGGCTGTAGATTCATAAGTGCTACAGAGTTTAATTCAGAGTACTGGTCTATTTGGGACAAGAAGTTATTGGGGACAATCTAGCAATACCATATTAAGGAAAGATTTTTCCATTAACTGTTATGATGGGTACTCATTATGATTCTTTACGAAGTCACAGGTTGAGACTATGGTTTTCAACATGGAGTGTCAAAAATGCACACACTGATTGCTCAATATATACAAAGAGGCTTGAAGATACCCATTGTCCAGCAAGCAAGGATAATATTTTGTTTGACTCTTCTCTTTCAGACTATCTCAAGATCTTTCCTGAATAACATAGATTCTTTTTGAAAAGTTGGGACTTCCCTCGATCTTGCAAAAACAACACTTTTTGTCCTGTGGAAAGAATAGAGAAACTGCTCCCATTTTCAAATTGGACTAAATAAATACCAATAAGAGTTTTAGTAACAGTTTAGCACTTTAAATAACTAGGAATCTGGAAAAAAAATCCTGCCTTTGCCTTAAGAAATTGAACCAGATAGTGGTTGTTTTCCTGCCTGCAGAAGATAAGTTATTTGATCTCAGTGTGCTCCATTTGTGTAGTTATGTATTTCGCCCCGTAAAACCAATCCACACTATGTCAAACTGGAGGGAAAATACAGTCCAACTCATCTGAATGTATTGTCTAGCACAGAAAACCAAACAACTGTTACTTTGTCCTCCCCCCAAAAACCCGTCCCCCCATTCCTCCCAAAAAAACAGAATTGGATGAAGCATGCAGGAAAGCATTGTAAATAGAGGATACTCACCAATGCTCATCATAAATATTAGCACAAAGTGAACTGTCTTTATGACCAGTTTCTAAAGTGCTGAACATTTATTTTGTTAATTGACTTTTCACCAGAACACAACAAAATGTGGAAGGAAAGTTAGATTTCTATGAATAAATAAAGCATGTCAATTTTATAGAAACTTGTGCATCTTTTTCAAACTGTATTCCTTTAGATTCTAATTTTATATTTTACAAAGTACCAATGCTTTTCTATCTTGAGTGAAGATGTTTAAGACATATAAGGTATAGGGGATAAATGTGTTAAAAATACAAGCAGATGATAAGAGGTGGCGGGGTAAGGAATACCTTTATTCTTTTATGAATGCAGTGAACTGATTGTCAAGTATTAAAAGTAGGGAGAATATAAACTTAACATAGTATCTAAATCAGTCAGGTTGTTAATCATTACAAAAGTTTTGCTTTTGTAGATGGAAAGTCAGACACAGGAGACAAAATAGTTGAAGGATTCTCCAACACCTTTTCTCTATCTAGTCTTCAAGATGGTAGTAGTAGACAAAAAGATGGTAGTGTTATCATGACAATCAGTCTGATTTGATGGTGCATGTCAATTACTAAATCTAATATTCTCCTTTCTTCCTCAAGGCATTGCAGAAAACTAAACACATTCCTGAAAAAATCAGGATATAGTACTAGCAATAGTACTTAAGACTTAAATACCGCTTCACAGTGCTTTACAGCTCTAAGCGGTTTGTAGTCAGCATATTGCTCCCAACAAACTGGGTCCACATTTCACTGACCTCAGAAGGATGGAAGGCTGAATCAACCTTGAGCTGGTCAGGATTGAACTGCTGGCAGTGGTCAGTTATTCTAATCACTGCATCACCACACAGGGCACCATGGCTCTAAGAAGCTCTTTGAATCAGAGATAGAACAGTTTAAGTTGTCTATGCCACCCAAAGTAAATTAAAAATAACCCCAATATGTTCTGATCTACTCCAGATTCCTGGCTCTAGATATTTGGATGTTTGGTAGATTCCTGGCAGTCAGTGTATAACTTAATCAATTGTTAGAAATGAATTACTGTATAAGTGTTCTGCGCCTGGAAGTGATGCCTGGAGCTGTACAGATAATGGGTTCTCAAAGATTATTTTAAAATACTATTACATTAAGGATAACCAGACTGGTGTTAGATGTCTTGGACATGTGAAAAAAGGGGAAGATGTTCTTTACAGGAGACAGATGTTCCTTTGGGTTGCTGATGAGTAGGATTTGAGTATGAAGAATAATAATAACTGGACCAATGTTAGCTTAAATGAATCAAGATGTTGCCCGAACATATAACTCATTTAAAAAGCAATGAGTCATTTAATAGTTCCATCTGTGATTTCATGACTGTATCATGCTCAATATCATTGGTCTCTTTTTTACATATTAGTTGGGAGGGAGAAGGGGAAACAGAGTTATATTGCTCCCACAAAGCAGTTAATAAGAACCCAATTTATAGAACAAAGCAACATGAAAATACTATGTGTGGAAAAATGTGTCTGCTGCTACATACACAGAGTATTAAAATATTGAGTGAAGCCATTTTTCTAAGGTAAGACCACTTGGAAGAAGCATGAGAACTGTATGCAGAAGGAACAATGGTATAGAGAGAAACTGGAGGAATTATATTCTTAAGAAGCCACAGCCATCTTATAGGTAATTTAATTTTATTGCATTTTATAATGCCATTGTCCATACAGATTACATGCAGCTAGATCTACTGTACAAGGGTTTACCGTCTGCCAGAGCAGACACACAGAAGTCCAGAATACAAATACACAGCAATGCTATTTCCTTTATACAGCATGGAAATATGGCAGTGTGAAGCAGTAAGAGGAGGATGGATCAAAGGATTACAGACATCCCTCCCAGTAATCTTTCACTTCACACTGACTTGCCACCTGATAAAAGGATGATCACATCAAACCAACAAATGTGAGGAAGAAAAAACCCACAATATTAAAGGTCACTGCAATGTCTCGCCTCTTTCCTTATATCTTCCTGAGTCCCAGGAAAAGGAAATGACAGCAGAGTGCTGACATGTCAGTGTGCCCCACCTTCCCACCACACATTGGGTACTAATATGAAGGAGAAGATACCTATTCGCAACAGAGAAGATTTAATTAGAAGAAGCCCCTTGGGGTCAACATAAAATATTACAAATGAGAAAATCAGATCATTTCAGGAGACATGTTAACCTCCCATTTTCATTCAGTGAGATCAGAGACCCGCTGGCTCATGCTGCACTGTTTACGCTGATACAATTCGAGAGTCACCAGTCATTGGTTCTTGGGTGTTTTCCTGCCACCTGAGATTCAGTTGAGAGATTTGGAAGACAAGAACGCCAAGTGAAGCAGAGCCTCAACTCTTTGGGAGGGCCCAGAGAAACGTCGTTTCATAGAGCATCCCATCAAAATGAAGGGCAGAGAAGTGGGTCTTCAAATCTTACTGCTATAGTAGAACAACATGGTTATAAAAAAAAAAAAAAAGAGGATTCCAAACTGACAAACCTTCAGCACTTTGGAATATATCTAAATTTGAAAAAAACAAACAAAACGTTCCCCTGCGAATTATGGTGTATTTCCACATTTATGTGGATCAGGGCAATCAAGAATTCAGAGTATGGATAATACAGGGCAAAATCCTAGGGATTTTTTTTTCAGAGTAGGATTTCTGTCGTTCACCCTGAAAAAATAACTCTATTAAAATTATGTAAACATACAAAACTGAAATACGCACGCCTTTGGTTTAATACGATGTTTTTTTTTTTTTATTCTGTTCCTATTTTTCTAACTTCAGGAACCAATGAGGGAAAGAAAATTATATCATTATCCCGGTTTCTTTTTAGCAACCATCTATCTCCTCCCACTATTTCTACTGACTAATTTAAGAGAGAAAACAAGCCAAAAACAACATAAGGAACTGGAACAGCATCCAAGTCAAGTCAAAGAGAAATACAAGAATGGCTTCCTAAATTCCATAACAAGGAAAAAAAACCCTTCCTAAGTATTCCCTGCATTAGTCTCATCACAGGATAGTTAAACAGACAATAATCTAATTTTAGTAGGTTTTCAACCAGCATATATATCAATATATACATATACTATCCTGCCACAAATTGTGTTTGGTCTTTCCCACACTACCCCTTTAAAAGCCATTTTGAGGTAACAACAAAAAATAAAATATTTTTTTTAAAGACAAAAAAGAAATCCCCCAAATAAGTACTATATGCAGTTTTGAATGAAATAATTTGGTGGACATAAATGTGCAAAAATAGATGTACCTAATGTAGTCAAGAGTCTGGGAAGAGTGGCACTGGTATCAGTAGCCAAAGAAAGGAGGCTCTTCAAGACTCACACCAGCAGGTTGCTTCATCAATCAAGAATCAGGAATGAGGAAAATAAAATCCCAAGAGCTTGAGGCCGCCAACACAAAATTTTAAATAATATTCTTCCATAGGACTTATGGAACAATAATACATGGGTATATTTGGCAAAGTAGAAGCAGTTACATAAATTCCATTGTTTATTTCTTACTGACTCCATGTATATTTGTATAGACATCGTTCAAGTGAAAAAGTGAGCGGAATTTGCTGATCACACACACAAAAATAGAATTAGAAATAATTCATTAAACCCTTATAGGAGAAATGTAATCTAAGTAAAGAACCAATGAGTTTGTAAATGTTAGAAGAGACTCTTGCAGATGAAATCATGGCTTTAGTACCTACTCAATGTGCTTACTCAAATAGGCATATCCTTCTCATTTAACTGCTTGATTTTGCTAGGAAGGAAGCCAGGAGGACAGATTTTATTGCTAAAATTTAAATAGGCTTTTAATACAGAATAAACATTCTTACTCACCCACCCTTGGCCTGGATTCCTTAGGTGCCATTTATTATTTTTTATGTTTCCTTGTATTTATGCTATTATAACAGAACAAATACTGACCAAAGAACCAGGGCAGAACCAACTGGTCATTTGCTTGTGATTTACTCTATTGAAGGGTTTTTATAAACTAATGCACTTTATAGATGCTATGCAATCAAATTCAGGACACAAATGCTCATAATTAATCATATTTAGTCATAATTAGAAAAAAGGGTCAAATGCGGTACATTTAAACAAAACAGCATCAGCTATGTTGGAAACTAAAGTTTCAGCAATTCAATGTGGGAGAAACTTCAAATTTCCAAGGTGTTGGGGGACAAAATCACCCCAAACTGAAGATCTTTAGGGAACAGCATATTTATTCAGTGATACTGAATTACATTCTTTCTTCAGTACACTTTTAAGAGATATATCAGGATTAGAAAAATACATTTAAAGTCCTATAAACTACACAAACACCTGTAGGCTTCTCAAAGCTCTCAAGAGAAATAAATATAATGCAAGTCCTCGTTAATTGCAAGTGTAATTAGCATACAGCCTTTAATGGAAAGTGAATAGATTTAGGATCTGCTTCTCAATTTATTTCATTGTTGGTTTGTAAAAAAAATGTTTTGAATTTTTCCCCTATTGGGAGAGTTTGACAACATTGAATAAATGAAATTGCAGTTCTAAGTAATATTTGTTGGGAATGCCAGGATCACCAAACAAAATAAGAACTATGGTGACAGGATAATTTCGCTTTAAGTCACAGGCACAAGTCTGAAGATAAGTTCATGATTCCAAAGTCTAATTTCTTATTTTCCAATTCTTAGATATGTGCTGGTTCCCTTCAGGACCAGGCCTAGATTCTAAGCCAATCTAACAGTAAGAGTTATCTATCCACCTCTCACATTGACAAGTTGGTTACAGAAGCCTTGCTTCAGCACATAAGGCAGCCATTTGAAGAAAGCACACCCAATATTTTAAAGTTCATCCATTACAAAAAGAGATGGGGAAAGCATAGGAAGGAAAGGACTACGTTTGAGGAATTTAATAATTGTCACAGCACCCAAGACCTAAAACACTTTCCTTCAATGATCACTAAACAATTATTTGATTCTCAATGAATAAACCTGTCTTTGAGTTGTACCACTTCAGGCTTCAAGTAGCAGATCATGTAGTTAAATTTTCCATTTTTTTTTCAAATTCTGCATGGAAGAAAGTTTCTGTGAGATGAAAATTTAGTCACATGACTTCCTTCCCTCCTGTAGGCTGATCTGACATAATTAAACACAGACAGATCCTGTGAGAGCTAGGTCTAAAGCTGTCCTCTGAGGATACACACATATATTAATACTGTCACACGAAGGCAGGAAAGAGCTGAAACTGGCAGAATTTTTTTTTAGCCACAAAATACATTCTGGAGCTGCTCCATTTTGGGCAAAATGGAATTCTAGAGGCTGCATTGTTTGCCTTTATGCAGCAGTGAAGGGCTGAAATCATTTCCCCTGAGAGATTGTAAATGCCTAATATGAAATATGGATAGGATAAAAGGGAAACATCTTTGTCAAGATTCTCAAGAGAAAAAAAAAAAAGGAAGGCTACCAGTATAGTAACAACAGGGATGCTTCTAGGGCAGCCTCAAGGTTCAGAAAGTCAACCTAAATTACAGATATCCACCAAAGAATTGTCCAATTGTTTCTTGGACTGTTTCTTTAGAACAGTGATAATAGCATATTGCTTGACTAAGCATTGGGGAGGGAGGGAAATTCTGCCCAATGACTGTCTAGTATATAGTGGAAAAGGCTTAAAGATTAACTTTCTGTCTGGCAATAACTTTTCCTCAGTTCTAAGCCCCAGATGACCTTTCCGTATTCTGCTAACCCAAATGAAATAGTATTGGAAAACTTTTAATTTTAAAATATGCTAAATACATACTGCGCAACACTGCAACAACAGCCAAGTTAGGCTTTACAATGCTTTGGATTTGAAGGTAAAAATATGCTTTGGAGCTAGCAAGGGTGGGGATTTAGCCTACCTGGAACTCCTTAAACTCAAAATATTTTCTTACGGTTGCTATATTAACAAGATGCTACATTAGTTCCCTATATGCACCAAAGCACCTTTTCCCCTTGAAATCTGAAGCGCTCCCTAGATCTATAATTGAGTACTACTTAGCTCTCAATTTACAATGGGTAATTCACTTATTAACCCCAGTGTATCATACTTTCTTTTTCCTGTGCCTCTCTCTTTAAATGGATAAGGATGAACAAACCCCAACAACAAGGCAAGTTTTAGTTTGAACAGAAACAATTATATTTCTAAAGAGAATCTCTTCTCAATGTTAGGATGGTTACAGTTTAGCTCTTGACTATACAGTACCAGAAAACATCACTTTAATACTGGCAGAAAACATATAACCTGGGCATCTCAGGTCCAGCTGCAGATGTCCAACAAGCGGTTAATATTGTACCAGGACCAGGCAAGACAAAAAAAAAAAAAAAAACTGAGATCAGTGAATTAGGATGGTAGCAACTTTGAGAAGATCAAATGCAACTGTAATACTAGGATTGACAGAAAAGGGAGCCAAGGACAAAATACAACAGCATAGTATAGCCATTTAGTTCTAAAACTGTTTGCAAAGCAATTTGACACAATAGAGTACTACAAATTGTGATGCAATCAGACAAAGCTCAAAAAAGCACTTCAGTGCACTCACAGAGAGTTGGGTCTAAACATTACACATTCCAGAATATACCATTTTAGGCTGCAAAAATCTGCTTTTTTAATATGCAACCCAGTTTTTTTAAAAAAAAATCAATGAAAACTTGCATACATTTAAGAATAAACTATGCATAATTTGTTTTTCTGATGCATGACTTTACTATAAACTAGGAGGTTTTGTTTATGGGAAACAATTACAGGATGTGACTTAAGTAACCTTTGCAACATTATTTTATGTTCAGAATTCTCTAATTCACACAGTGCAATTTGTAGATCAAAGTTTGAGACGTTACAATGAATCTGCTGTATTTCAAAAACATAAGTTACCCAACAGTGCTTCAAAGAAAATAGCAGTTTTGGGAAGAGAAGGAGAAGGGGTTAGGGCAATTAACCCTTTGAAAATTAAGAAGAAAAAATGCTAAAAACAAGAGAGAGAAACTCCAATGTGTATAAAAACAGCTGAAAAGTTAACATGAAATAAAGACAGTTCTGACCTGTAAAAAGAAAAGAAAAAGAAACCACCAGCAGCAAGATGGAAGTAAGTTCAGAAGAGACCCATGGAATGCCAAACCACCCTAGGCTTCACAGCGTACCCTTGGTTCAAGAAACTTCAAACACAAAGCAGCAATCCATGCTCCCAATACAACTTCATTAGAAATGTACAAAACAGCACCTGTAAACGTTGATTTAAATAATAACTTAAAATCAAAAGAAAGTGACAAAAGGGCTAAAGGGATGCAGGATCTTTGTGATTTTCCCCCTTTTTGGCTGATGCCAAAAGTTAGAATAAGTCAGAATAAAAGCACCACACAAACAAAAATATTAAGTGTTTTGGTTTATGCTTCTTGTCTAAGCAAGGTCTTTGGTAAATGGTTAAGCCAATTGCAAAGCATTCTATAGAGGACATCAGGGAGACATTTAAATATGGTCCCAAGAGAAAATGAGGTGTGGTGTGTTCTTAGTAAAAGGAGGATAGATATATATTTTCTCGAGCTGCTTCTGGAGTAAAGCTGGGACCCGAGATGGATAATAAAAGTGTTGAGGTATTCTTAGTGCCTGCAATCCTATATTGCCTGTCTTTGTGGTCCTTGAAGAGCAAGACACTTGTTGATGGTTCTCTAAAGAGGCTCAAATTGTACTTTGATTCACACCCCATAAACATGATCATCTCCAGTTTTCTGCAGCTTAGAGACTGTTCCTCTTGGTCCCCTTAAGTGTACAGCCCCATTCAAATCAGAGCAATTAGCTCATTTTATCTAAATAACAAACTTTACAATTTTGCTTGCCTGTTAGAAACAGTAAGAAACAAAGTAGGAGAAAATGCATGTTTGGTACAGCCCCCTACAAGAGGCTCCAGGAATCAAGTCCTGAAAAGTTTTCTGAAGTAAGGATTGTGGAATTTCTTGCAATCATAATTCAGAAATGGAGAATATTTTTTTTTTCATTTTTGGTGTTCTTGATTTTACCTAGATTCAAAATCAGTTTGGATCATTTTGACATGCCATTTAGTAAATTAAGAACCTTAGAGAAGGGGAATTTTAGAAAGGAAGTATAATCTTGTTTGTTAGATGGGCAATGCCAAGAATTAGATAAAACATTTTCAAATTTTACCAAGTCTGAGATTTGAAGTCAAGGCTTTGCAATGGAGACTGGCCAAGATCAGCCAGTTACCATTTCTTTCCCTTTTTTTAATGCTAGTATGACCCGCCATAACCCTATCCAGGAAATAGATCTATTTTAAAAAAACTGAGCAAATTAGAGATTACCCAGTGCTTTAGAGTTATTGGAAAGAATAATCCTCAGAATAATCCTCCATCTTTTTAAAGAGTTTGATTTGGGCTAAGAAATTTGACAACAATCATATACAGAAATTTGTGGCAGTTCAGGAATAATGCCCCTTTTTTGATAGGTAAAAAGGCTCAAGTGCTACTTGATGTATCATAATCTTGTGAGTTAAGAGCATTTAAAAAAAAAGACAGTCTCTTACCACAGTTGACCAGCTGCTGAAAAGGGCATTAAGAATGTACTGTATTTGAGACAAATGGAGCAATTCTGCATATAAGGAAAATGCAATATCCCTCTTCTCCCCCCCCCTCCTATGTCAAAAACACTTATGTTACATATTATCAACTGCCATGAGCTGCATAGTGTTTGGAGCAATGAAAAAGCATTATTTAACCATGAAAATCAGAAGCGTAGAAAGGAATCCTAAATTAATCAGAAATATGCTGACAAAGTATTCTTGAGCATCTTAGTTTGAGGAGGTCATTTAACACAACTATCAATGTTGAATGTGACTATTCAAACATAGCTGTGATGATTTATTTTCTTCATGGGCTACAGAGTATAGAAGAGGAACAGCTGTCATTTCAGAAAACATCAAATTGCCTGGATCAGCTTGTCTCCAAAATAATGGGAGGAACTCCAATATCCCAATTTGGCCTGAAAATAAATTTCAGAGATTTCCTGATGGGAAAGGGAAGCATGTGTTGATCTGTTGTAGAAAGGCTTCCTTAGAAACATTAGTATCCATCTTCCTTGAGATATTGGATTCCTGATCATACAGAAAGCAAACCAGTTTCTCAATCAGCAACTGTCAAAGTCTCAGTAATCAAGGAGGAACATTTGGGTTGTCCTTTCATGGGGGGCAATAGCAAAGTAACCTTTGGAAACCTGATGTTTTCTGTCACATGAGATGCTCTTTAGATTTTAAAAAAATATTTTGATGTGAGGCAGCAAACAATGAGTTGATAAAATCAAGTTTGGGTCAACACTATTCATCTGACACATTTAATTCTTGTTATTAGTTTTGAAGCATCTTTTTTCCCCACATTGGCTTACAGCTAAGAACTAATGAGTAGCACAAGAGTTGTAGGATAGGATATATTTCTACTAGAGAATGTCAGAGGAAACTCAGTGCTTATTTGTAGCTTTGTTCTGGTTGGTCAAAAAGGTGGAGAATTACTTATCTTACATTTATACAGGTATATTGCTTTGAATTCTGTTTGGTCAACCCAGTTTTGGTCTGTTCTCCACAGCCATAAATTTCAGTTTAACCCCCCCCCCTTTCCTATCCCAAGTGCTTGAGATTTTGGTGGCTTTGCCAAATCAGCTGTATTTACATCAGTTAAACCTTCCCATTGCTCACATAAACGATCAAGGAGTCATGCTTTCTGGATTCAGTATTTGCTGGAATGGAAAAAACACGATGGCAGATGATAGAAGCAAGCAAAAGATTCATCTTGCAGAAGTCTCTCCCTGATTCTGTCTCAAGCTGGGCCCCGTTATCTTGACTGCTGGCTGCCCATATACAGCATAGACTTCTGAAAGTTATTTAAAATTATGTGGTGGCAGGGAATGGACATTCATTCCTGGATTTTGTGCAGAATAAAGCTTTGTGAGTTGAAGACTGGCTGTCAATCATGACTGGTGATAAAAGAATGCTTCTTGAATTTGGAAAGACGCAAACACAGGTTGGAAAAAAGAATAACCAAGTGGTTTTATGTGTGGCAGTAACCCCTTGCTATCCTATAATGTATTTAATAAAGTAAAGTCGGTTTTTCATTTTTTGCCCAGTCAGAAAATCAACACAAATTGCAACATTACGACCCTGGCAGAGGTCTTGCTTCCATTGCTATTCCAGTACTCTGAAGTGGTGTTAGTGGCAAGGATGTATGTGTGTGAGAAATGGAGACAGTGCATGTGTGAAAGTAAGAAAAAGTGAGAATAGATTCCTCCTAGTGCAAAGTTCTCAGTGGGATTACTGGCAAAACTAATGAAAATTTCCATGGGAAAATAAGGGACATTCACTGAAGCCTTTGGCTTTGATATTGCCCCTTAATGTACTGGATGCTTCCAAAATCTTGATTTGTGGAAACCAGGCAGATGGGTTGAAAATGACAAAACACAGAGCAGACAATACAAGACAGCTTCTTTTTTATCCCCATGAGATGGGGGTATGGGGAGGGGAGGCAGCAAAGAAGTCTTCGGACAGAAACAACCTACCATCCTCGTTTAACCAGTTACAAAATTTAAAAAAAAAATAAGAAAAGGAAAAAGCTCAACTCCGTTTTTTGTTTTTGTTTTCACATCCTCTCTGTGAATGTCTTTTAAGAGTCATTTGGATGTAAAAAGGGGGGGAAAGGTGTGTGTCTTCAGCAGTGGGTAGGCTCATGAAAAGCCTTTTGCTTTGTAGAAGTGCCTTAACTAAGTAATGCTGAAGGTCACCTTGAATAGGTGAGAGCCATTGCTTTGTCTCTGGGAAAAAATGGGCCCTATATGAAGATGAAGGACCCTTAAGACAAGTCTTCCACTGGCAGTTCCTCCTCTAGGTCTCTGTCATCGGGAATCGTCACATTCTGATTGGTAGTTGCCATGAGAGAAACAGGTCTGTTGTCATCTTCTGTCTCAGCTGGTTCTTCCTTCACATGCACTTGATGGCTGAAGAACAAAATTTTGGAGAACCAGGTAGAATTAGAAAAAATACAATAAGAGTCTACAAGAGATTGGCAAAAGAGTTTTCAGATGGAACTACACAATAGAGGATCAGATGTTGAACTGAGTATTTGCTTAGCTAGATAGCAATACTCTTCTGATTCTCACCCAGATCCTAAATACCCAGGTCTCTATATATTTTCAATGAAACAGAAATACTTGTAGCATTCAGTTCAGCTAAGTCAACTATAGAGTACTTCATTGCAATTTTAATCTATGGTCTCCTAGCAGTCTTTTCAATGATTAAAATTTTGACATTAAGAAAAATATTCCTTTTCTCCATATTTGCTAAACATTGTAAACTAGACCTCTTTGTTAGTACAAGTAATCCAAATACATTTTTCAAGCTGCCTTTTGTTAGTAAGAATAAATATGGCAATATTCACTTGAGCTCTTAATAGTGTTGCTGACACATAAATAACAAACAAACCTACAGATTGTAGGCTGAGGGACAGCTCTGTTGTGAAACTATATATAACTATTTTGAATTGCAAAGCTTATCTCAGTATTTCTAAGAACCTTCTATGAAAATGAAAGTCCAGGGCCATGACTACTTATTGACAAAAATAAACAACTGATGAAATGGATCATAATACATGAAAGCTCACATGTTAATGAATGTCTTAGTCTTTACACTGTCTCTATACTTTTTCTTTTTGCTGTAAAAGACTAATATGACTATTTTTGGAAATCATTAACAATAGAAATTCTAGATCTATTTCCAGTTTGCATAAACTCTTGAAAAATCCTAAATTGATTCTCTACTAAACTGTAAGAGATATTTAAAGACTTCTGGATCTAGTAATCCTGCTTCTGAAAATAGCATTGTATTAGCACTTCCAAAAAACTTCATTTATTTTCATCAGTATAAAGCAATAATAATACTAATAATACTAATGCAACCCAACAGGACAGACACATATTTCAGAGGATAATTAGGACTGCAGAAAAAACAATTACTACCAACCTGCCTTCAATCGAGGACCTGTATACTGCACGATCAAAAAGAGGGCTGTGAAAGTATTTACAGACCCCTCCCATCCCGAACATAAACTGTTTCAACTCCTTCCCTCAAAACGACGCTATAGAGCACTGCACACCAGAACAACTAGACACAAGAACAGTTTTTTCCCTGAACGCCATCACTCTGCTAAACAAATAATTCCCTCAATACTGTCCAACTATTTATTAAGTCTGCAGTATTATTACTATTAATCTTCTCATCACTCCTTATCACCCATCCCCTCCCACTTGTGACTGTATGACCGTAACTTTGTCGCTTGTATCCTTACGATTTATATTGACTATTTCCTAGTATGATTTGATTGCTTATTGTATCCTGTGAATATTATTAACTGTTGTACTTTATGATTCTTGACTCTTGACAAATGTATCTTTTCTTTTATGTATACTGAGAGCATTTGCACCAAACAAATTCCTTGTGTGTCCAATTACACTTGGCCAATAAAGAATTCTAATTCTAACACTACTACTATTACTACCACTGAGGATGATGATGATAATAATAAAAACACATTTTTTTCTGGGCTTACTTGTACTGCTGTGGTGAAAGCCGGGGGCTATTGCTGCCATTGCTGTTGACTTGTTCTACAGTGCTGCTCACATCATCATGGCCTATGTGTAGCATGCCACTAGTTGAGCTTGTGTTGATCATGGTGGGACTATTCAGAAGAGGAAAGTTGCTCTCAGCCAGAGCTGCCTAAACATAAACAGCAACTGGTATAATTCACAAATTCTTAAAGAAATCAGATATGACATGTTTAGAAAACAACCCCAGATATTTATTTACTGAGAAAATGGTTAAACCATTATACTAACAGTACCTTTATTTTTCAGAAAAAGTGAATGATTTAGACAAATAAAAATGTATGACTTTATTGAGAATGTTTATATTTCACCTTCTCATTCAGTAATATCAATTAGGATGCCTTACAAGAAAAAAATAGTTCAACATAGATAATTAAAATATAATTAGAATAGAATAGAGCTGGAAGGGATTTTGGAGGTTTTCTAGTCCAACCCTGTTCAAGCAGGAGACCCTGTACATTTCAGACAAGTGGCTGTCCAGTCTCTTCTTTAAACTTTCAGCGCTGAAGCACCCACAACTTCTGAAGGTAAGCTGTTCCACTGGTTAATTGTTCTCACTTTTTGGAAATTTCTCCTTAATTCTAGGTTGCTTCTCTCCTTGACTTGAAAGCCCGCGGTTAACCTTTATGCTTTTATTCCTTTATGGTTTTATCCCTTTAAAAATATTGAAGCAAAAACCTTGGTCTGTTTCAAGTAGATGTCAGAAATATAAGCTTTCTACCAGTATGCGTGCTGATAACCTTTTTGGTCATTGGCTAAGATGATATATCACTCTTTCTCTAACAGAAAATATATCTAAAATAGGGGTGGGATTCTACCAGTTCGCACCTATTCTCTAGAACCGGTTGTTAACATTCTAAGCAGATCGGAGAACCCGTTGTTAGAAGAAATTATTGACTAATCCTGTAAGGAAGGCAGGAAGGAAACATTCTGGTGTTGCTTACAGAAACTGCCTCTCCGTTAACCCTTATTACATTCTTGGCAGGACTAGACTTCCTGTCTCAGGAACTTCTCTGGAGTTATTTTTCCCTCCTTTGCTGGTACTTTGCTTGTGTGGAGTGACCATTCAAAGTTACAATGGCACTGAAAAAAGTGACTTGTGACCATTTTTCACACTTACGACTGTTGCAGAATCCCCACAATCATGAGAGTCCAGGCGAGGAGATGCGTGCCTCGATGTGAGTGATATTGAGTTGGCCACGCCCAGCCAATAACATGACCACCAAGCCATGTCCACCCAGTCTCATGACCACCAAGCCATGCCCACCAACTAAACCACGCACACAGAACCAGTTGTTAAAAAAATTTGAATCCCACCCCTGGTCTAAAACATCTACACAGCTAGTCCATGTTGGGTCCCAATGCTATTTTTTATTCCAGTCTGTTATTCCCCATCAGAAGAGAAGGGTAGCAGAGCATTGACCAAAGCATTCAGTCCCAAGAGAGACTATCTATTCTGTCATTTGCTGTCAATGATTTATTCTCACCTTGTTAAAAGTTAGCACTTATATTGTGAAGCAGAACATTAAAAATTAGCAAACATTGCAATGTAATGGAAACAGCAAGAAGGTGGATATTGTAGTGCTAAGGATGGCCAAGTGGTGTGGGTTATCGTGATCTGGTTCCTCTGATTATCTTGAGGGAAAATGCTACATTGAATGTTCTGTACTGGAATATAAATTGAATGTAATAATGACTTCAATGATGGTTGAAAGAGTTTTGAAGTTTTTCTACAATGCAGTACAAGATTCCAATAGAGCAGGAGTTTACTCTGATGGCTTGGAACAACCAACCCAATATTCTCCTAAGAAAGAGGACTTGCTGTAATGGAAACAATTGTGCTTCTCCACAAGTCTTACCTGGTAGCTGGCATTAAGTGCTCCATAACTAAGGCCAGAAATCATGTTTTTCACTAAAGTTGGACTCCTGTAAACAAAAGATGCAGCTTTTAACATTCCTATTCAAAAACAACAGTAAAATAACAGATGCCATGGAAAGAACATATTGTTCATCTCCCTCATTATTTAGCCCTTCCCAATTCCCATAATTTACAACCCCCATAATACAAAACTAGCATTTTAAGGAGTATTGGGATATTCCTAGCCTAGCTTCATAATGCAGTTATTTACTCTCAATATATTCTAAGTCCTACTACAGTATGTCTTGTTTTATTTTACATGTTGCAAGACCATTCAGGAAGGAGTCCTGGAAAGAGAGGGGGATAAGCAGGTGAAGGTAATTTCTCCCTACTCCTTACAACATAGACAATATCATTATGGGAACAATTCTGGACATTTTTATTACTTTTTAAAAATACTATTCATCCTGGGTTATGGATGATGTTTCTCATCTACTTGTAACATCTAAGGATGTCTCATACTACTGGATATACAACCTTGGT
Organism: Notechis scutatus; assembly: GCF_049901735.1. Classification (NCBI taxonomy): domain Eukaryota; kingdom Metazoa; phylum Chordata; class Lepidosauria; order Squamata; family Elapidae; genus Notechis; species Notechis scutatus. Next base: position 49,189,635 of record NC_142011.1, read on the forward strand.
GGCAGAAGGCAGATAACAGTTATATAGGCTTGCAGTCTTTCACAGAATGTTAGCATGTTTTTAGCATGTACACACACATACGCAAAGATACATATGAAATATAGTGAATGGTAGTAATGTAAATTGGTATAGATTTAAAATATAAAAACATTAATCATATAATAAATACCATATTTTTCACTGTATAAGACGCACTCCCCCTCCCCAAAAAAGTGGGTGGAAATTTCTTTTTTTTTCTTTTTTCTTTATTTATATAATCTTTATTAAAAAAAAAAAATTAAAACATTAAAATACAAAATACAAATATTTAAAATGAAAGTGTTGTGTATATTACAATCCATTTTGACAGTGCTTACATTTCAATTGTTATTCCAGTGCGTATTTTATACTCCTAATTGTTCTTATATATATATACCTCTATCTTTCTAAACTATACATTCCTTATTTATTTAATTGCTTGTTTCTATTATTTATCCAATGATACCAATTTTCCCAAGCTGTATAATAATCTGAGTCTTCCTTCTCTTTTAATTCCAATGTAACTTTGTCCATTTCTGCACAATCAAAAATCTTTTGGATAATTAAGCAATCTGTTGGCATAGAATCTCCTTTCCAACATTGTGTAAGTGCTCATCTCGCTGTTGTTATTATATGCAGGATTAGATATTTTATCTCTTTCGTATAATTCCCTTTGATAATTCCCAGGAGAAATATTTCTGCTTTAAATTCTATTTGGACTTTAATAATTTCCTTTAACCATTTTCGTATTTTGGTCCAATATTTCTTCATTTTTGGACATAACCACCATACGTGAAAGAAGGTATCCTGCAATTGCTTACATTTCCAACAATTTGGGCTTAAATTAGGATACATTTTAACCAATCTTGAAGGGGCTAGATACCACCGGTAGCACATTTTATATTGATTATATGCCGCTGATTTTGTTATCATATAATTTTTTTCCAGATCTTTTCCCAGTCCTCCAGTTCTATATTATGTCCCAAATTCCTGGCCCATGCTATCATCAGTCCTTTCACTATTTCTTCTACCAAATCATATTCTAATAAATAGTTGTATATCATTGACATCAATTTTTCCTCTGTATCTACTATTTATCTAGTTGATTTGGTTCTACCTCAATTCCGAATTCCTCTTGGTCTTTTTTATAATTTGATTTTAATTGCAGATATGGCCACCAGTCTATATTTTGTCCTAGATCTCTTAATTCCTGGTTGGTCTTTAATGCTCCTTGGGGATCCAAAATTTCATAATATCTGGCCATTCATCCTAAATCTAATGTATTGGGGTGTATCATTGCTTCCATAGTGGATACCCATCCAGAGATTTTTAAGTAATGTTTATTTTTGATTTCTTCCCATATTTGCATATGTCTATGGAAATATGTATGGGCCTTACCTCTGTGACTCCACATGAAGACATGCCAGTGGGTGGAAATATCTGTGCGTCTTATACAGCGAATGTTGCTGAAGCCCCGCCCACCCACTGTTCCCCATTCTTCGGCCTCTGCCTCCCAGCAATTTACCTCCTTGCAGCAAACAGCCTGGTCAGCTTCAGCACAATCTGATTTAGCACAAGCAGCTGATTGTCAGTTGGATCTGCCTTCCGACAACCAGCTCTTTCAGGCTGTAGGGATTGCCATCGCCTATTGCCACCTCTGTGCCCCCCCATTTTTGGCCTCCACATCCCGTTTCAGCCTCCGTGCATCCTTTTTGGCCCGTTCCAATCCCCGCTGCCTGGAACAGGCCGAAAACGGGACGTGCAGAGGCCAAAAACAGGGCATGCAGAGGCCAAAAATGGGATGCAGAGGCTGAAAATGGGGCACGTGGAGGCAGCAATAGGTGATGGTGATCCCTGCAGCCTGAAACAGCTGATTGTTGGGAGGCAGATCCAACCGACAATCAGCTGCTTGTGCTAAATCAGGCTGTGCTGAAGCTGATCATGCTGTTTGCTGCAAAAAGGCAAATTGCTGGGAGACAGAGGCTGATTTTTTTTTTCTTATTTTCTTTCCCAAAAGCTAGGTGCGTTTTACACTTTGGAGCATCTTATAATCCAAAAAATATGGTAAGTAGAAAGCTACCATTGAAAGATAAATGTTACTTTGTTTCTGAATCTTAGATAATTTTTCTTAATTTTTTTAATTATTAGAGATTTTCAAAGTGATTTAACTATAAAATTAAAATATTTCTCTTATATATATTATTTATATTAGCTCAGTTTTTATGTATAAATATACCTTTAAACACAGATAATGGCAAAACAAAAAATGGTTTATCATTATTTAACAACATTTTGTCCACAAAAATGGGAAGTTATAGCACTATTAGAATGTTACGAGTGGTTCTTTCTTATTTATGGAATACCATTAGCACCTTTCAGTTACTATCTGGTATCTGGACTTTGTATCTGTTCATTCTGCTGAAATGCTTCTATGTATTTTTACCAATGCTACTACATGCTGAGGCAATGTTTGCAGCACAATTCTATATATTCAAGAAGATAAGTATACAATTCTTTTGATCATGTAAACTTACCGAGATTAATAGTATGGTTATACCACTAACATTGGTATCAATGCACATTGAATGTACCAGATACACTCTCTTTTCTCATTTCCACCCTGTCTTCTTTTGACTGTTTTTTATTTGACTAAGCTCCTCTTCTTTGATACTTGTATAAGGTATCTTTATGCAATTCCTGAGGGAACTGTCATAAACTGAGGCAAGGCAATTTCTAAAACATTTAGTGACAAGGGTCTGATGTTGATAGGGGATATTTACATTGTGCACATCTATATACACATGGAGTGTGAAAGACAGCCAAATGATTATAAAATCATTGAATAGTGTGCTGTTCACTCAAACAAGCTGACATATCAACATGAGCATTAGTTATTAAAGCAAAAGTTCAAATATGGTTCTAAAAAAGCCTAAATGAAGACCCCCAAGAATGTAATAACCTTACAAAGTCTCTCAGTCACCTCTTTTCCCTTGGCCATTTGGTGGGAATTATATTGGGGTTAAATACTCATTTCCAAAATATACAACTAGCTTATGTATATACAGCTTATAATATATCAGTGGTGGCCATAAGCCTAGATATTTTTTAGAAGCATTCATGGAGGCTATGAATGACTAATAGTTGTGACAGATATATATTGGTGTGAGATCCAATGCTCCTATTCCAGAGTTCCTATGCACTTCCCACCTGCATGTACTCTGGAGTTTTCATGCTCCCAACTATTCTCATATCTCAGCATTTGGCATCATTGCCTTATCTTGTCTATGCTCAGAAACTAAGCAGGGTAATATACAAATCTGAAATCTCCAGAAAATAACATGAGTATAGACCAGTTTTAGGACTAAATGCCAGAAAACAATATAGCAAACCACTTGTGTTTTGTGTGTTGCATTTATTTAGCCACCAAGTGTTATAATACTCAAGACTACCTTTACTTTTTCAAAATAGTTCTCAGATTGAACCACAACACTACCGACAAGCAATCAGACATACCCGGTCATCTTTGGTGGCCTTCTCTTTTGGTACTCATGTTCATCTACTGTCCACACTGCTCCCTTGACATTTTCCACTCGCACAAAGCACTTATGCAGGCTCAGGTTGTGGCGTACAGCATTCTACAAGCAGGGTAGAGAGAAAAACAGAATATTACCAAAATAGATTAAGATCTTCTATTTAACAGTTCCTCTCCAATAAAATTTTGCAATCAATTTTTCTGTTAACCAAACATAGCCTCCTACAGAGCTGTCATCAGCAAAATGATATCTATATTCTTTACAACTCTATATAACATGTTCTAAGGAAGGACTGGTTTCAGTTTATCTCATGCTGAAAACAACATATAGTAATTATTGTAGCAGATGGGGTTTTGTTGAATTCTCTCTATTCAATTGTCCTATAATATTGCTTCTTTATACCTCTTGATCTGTATGAAATCTTTGCTCCTAAACATTAACAGTCTGAGTTAACACATGTCATAACACAGACATACACATGGACTATCTTGAAGAAATTCAATAGTTATGAGTTCTGAGCTGCAGGAAATAGAATGTCAGCAACAGGAAAAAAAATATGACCATTTGTTCCACGAGACATCACTGTAATGAGATTAAGTGCCCACAGTCACTTGAAAAAGACTATTACTTAGAGATACGAAAGGAAGGGATTACTGAATGACAAATTCAATCCAGTTTTCCTGAAAGTTAGTGGACTTCATCAAACCACTCTTTCTTAAATTCTAAAACATCTAGTAATAAAACTTCCATATAACAACCAGGTGTTGCAATCTAATTTTTAATGGATTTTTTTTAATTATTGTTATTGTTTTTCTTTCCTTATCAATCAACAATATTCACTGGGTTTCCACAAACCACCCTACATATTTCCTTACTACTGGCTAAATTAGGGGAAAAAGAGGGAGAGGAAAAGTAAGCCCACATATTGCAATGAATTTCTATTGTCATCTTCTTTCTGAAACCCTGATTCTCCCTCCTTTTTCACAGCACGTCCCTCCTCTTTATTCTCCCATCTTTACATTTCTAAATGTAAAAATAAAGAAAATGCACGTACACAGGCAGTGTTGCCCTGAGAGCTACTAGCTCCTTCTCTCCCCCTCCTGCCGCTCCCTGCCATTTGCTACTGCCCCTATTTCATTACCAATTTTAATTTGCCTCTAATTAAATCCTGTGTATTTTTCCGACTCACTTGCTAATCCATGAGGGAGGCAGGAGGCTGGAGTGGAATCTCTCCAAGCTATAATTACAAAGGGCCTAATCACGTTGGGGCTCTGCCTTTGAATAAATTTCCTTGCATTAAGGTTCTCAGATTCTCTGCCTTGCAAATGAGAATGACCCCAATTTCAGGATGTTGGCCTCAGAGGATTTTTTTTTTTATTTCGAGCCCTGATTCGTGATGAGAGACTAATTCGTTAGGCTAAAACATTAACAGCAATTTAAAAGGTCGAATGGGGGCCGTATAAACAAAAGAGCTGGCCAAGACAACAAGGCAAAAGCGAGAGATGGGAAACAATCTCCCCACCTTAGAAATGTTACAGTTCTTGGAAACTCAATGAATTAGACTTTTTCTTCCAATTTTGGATACTGTTTATTTTTCAAGATCCTCTCTCCACTTAGTTATCCAATTGTAATTATGCAGTTGTTCCTCCTCAATGCCTCTGTTCCCCAAATTTAGAAAGGAAGGCCTTTTTTATTTTTGTTATAAAGGGCATTTTTGTCATAAATGTCTGCAACCACATTAGGTTAGATATTGCTGACACATCACTTGACTAGCAAAGGAATTTAGCAGTAGAGAAAACTTCTTTCTTGGGGCTGAAAAAGACCACACCAACTGACAGAAAGGGTAAGAGTGAGTTCTCATACTGGCATGCCTATGACAAATTTTTGTTTATATTTATATGAGATTATAGAAATAATATAGACAAAGGTTAGCCATAGAGTAAGAGTATTATGTATTTTTAATTCATCTATATATCAAAGAAAATCAGAAATCATTTTAGTTTTTTCCTTTTGCACTTCTTTTTTTCTTTTTCTTAAACCTTTTTTCTTGTCTGTTTATCTTTTTAATTTTCTGTTTCTGTTTTTTAAAAAAGTATTTTTTAAAAAGAAAGAAAGAAAAAGCTTTCACTTGACTTTGCTTTTCTATTCCTTGGACCAGGTGACCCAAATTTCAGACAGCTAAAGAATTTGTCAATAGCCTTCAATCATCACCACTAAACACTTCAAAATTATGGGGACTCCATGTTTCCTTGGGGCAGCTGTGCAGAACTTCGCAATAGCTTCAGGGAATCTGCATGGTATCATTGGTTTGAAAATAGTAAAACAAGTTGCAACCTAATAAAATGCTTTCCCTAATTGCTTTGCAAACCCAATAGCATTTGTTCTCCTGCACTGCACTGCAACTCTTCACTTTCTGTGGCATTGATGGTGCATGGCTGTAGCGTGAGGTTCAGATAAATTCTAAATACTGTTTGGTTGATTATCTGTAACCAGAAGAGTCTCACTGAAGATTACCTGCAATATATATCTCACAAACAGTGGAGTGGGGTGTATATGTGTGTAAGAAAGCAAGAAGTGATCTGAAGAGGGCAGGAAAATAAGAATGAAAATTATAAAACTTAGAATTCCATTTCAGATAAGGATTGAATCTATATCTCTACACAACACCAACACTGAAATCAAAGGTATGTTAGGCTTTCTCTGTAAAAATGCTCTTGCCTTATTTGATATCTGGTTGAAATACATAGTTGGGAAACAAAATAATCCACTTTATCCTATGGCTCACAAGAATGATAATGCATTTGGAAATATACCTCCCATGTGTTCTCCTCAAGGTAAGGTTTCATTTTCTTGTTGGGACATTACCTTGTGCACATTTGTTTCCCAACTAGACAACTGACCAAATACTATGATTTAAAAGTGAATCTTGTTCTGTTAATCAGAGATCCAGATCGAAACCTAGATTTGATTTAGCATCAGTGTGCTATTTTATTGCTTTCGCTCACCTCCTGTAAACAGAAGTCTGACACTATCTTATTTTGTATACCTAGTAAGAAATGTAATAGTAACATAATGAGTGTGATTTATTATTGGTCCCCTTTTGTTCTATGCTATTCTCACATCTTTCTGGAATTTTTTTTTACAAGAATGTCCCATTCAAATTTAGAAGCATAATTTTGTATCACAATGCCAATCTGATGGCTGACACAATTTGGCTTCTAAAGGACCCTCAATTTTTTAGTTTTTTGGAACTTACCATTTTTATCCCTTTTTATCTTCCCACCAGTGGGTGGTAGCAGGGTTCTGTCAAGCATATCTTGTGGTTTGATTTTTTTTGTTTTTTGCTTCTTCTTTTTTTGCCTCAATTCTGTGACTCCCTGCTCTAGGGAGGCCATCTTGCCTGATTTTATGCAGCTTTTGTATTTTTACAGAGTATTTGTCTAATATCAGCCTTGGCTGCTCTGTTTGTTTCTTATCTTTGCCTTTTCTAATGATGTTTGCTTTATGCCTCTGGCCCAGCCGGTCTCTCCAGCTCAAATCCCAGCCATTTAGTATCTCCCGCAGCTCCTTACCATGTGTGCTGCTGTTGTCATATCATTGAAAGCCTCCTCACACCTGTCTCTTTATAGGCACTGGGCACTTTACCTCTTGGCACCTGTTTACTTTGCATTTGCCCAGCTTCTATGAAAAGAATACTTCAAAGTGCTGTAGAAGGATATCTAAATGTTATCATCATTAAAACATTGAAACACTTTCTTTGTGTTACACGAAATATATACTTGCAGAAAAAAAGCATGTCCTGGTGTTAAAATATCCATTCTACCTATAATCCCTTTGAAAGAAAAGAAAAAAGACACTTTGCTTTAATTCTTCCAATGAAAAAGAAAAGCATATCTAGAACTTCCTGTGATAACTAAACAGCCATGTTGGAAGACAACTCACAAAAATAATTTAAAAGGTGTTTTTCACAAGCAGGGGCTTTAAAGTATCGTTCTTCAATTTGCAATAACATTTTTTTCTGATATAAGTAGGATGGCTTATATGTTTGTATCAATAGAGAACACAAAGATGTTCACCCCACTTCCTGCAAAGGTATAAACACAAACATTTGGATGTCCTTTTTCTATCCTCACCTCACTAGTTCTAAACGGAAGTCTGACTGACATTTTTCCAGCACTCCTTTCTCACCCTATTTTCTCCAATGGAGCTCCACTTGCAACATACACAGTATATGATCGGTTTAGTAGACCAGTTTGTACTTGTAGTTTTTGAACCGAACCATTAGAGGGAGTCAATGATTGGTCAATGATTAGACCAGTATGTTTCAACTTTCAGTTCACAGATACCTGTTCTGATTAACAGTGTGGTTTTTGCTTCAAAGTAAGGAATGAAAATAAAAGTGTCATCTAACCAGATCTTGACTCAGATCTGTCCCTATCATAAAAAACAAATATCCCAACAGTGCTTGCTAAAATGGTGATGTACTTGACCTAAGTACAACAGTCTATAGCCAATTTTTGCATGTCTACACCCAAAGAATAACAGCAGTAGCATTCGTCATATTAGTACATATTATGCATTAGTTATTTTTGGTATGAATTTTAAAACTTACAAAGCATAATTTCCTTGTCAGAACATGGGTGAAACTTAAATCTGTAGGTGGTATGGGTCTTCCTCCAAGCTCAGACCCTCTACTAGAAGCCTGAGAGTTTGAAAATTCTGCACAGTACCTTAGTTCTTCCTAATATTACACCCTTCTGGACAGGAAGATTGATGTTGTTCCTGGAATCTGTTGAAGCCACTTAGAAGTCACAGTTCTGAATGCTTCCATCATCTCTGAGACCACTTTGCCTTTTATTTTCGACATCCTCTCTAATTCCTCCTTCTTCAGATTTTCATACTTTCTGATGTTGCTGTCACTTAATACTACTATATCTATCACCTCTGCTGTTTTCACACAACTCTGTGTGTGCGTGTGTGTGCGCGTGTGTGTGCATGTGACAACTCCCACTCAACAACAACCTATGCACAGGCATTCACTTTTTAAAAATTATTTACCTGAGATGCAAGTAATACATATGAAAATTCATCTCTACAAAAATGAAGAAAATATTTTAGTCAGGGAATGAAATGAATGTATTACAGTTTTTTATGTTCCTAGTTGGGGTGAGGAGAAGTTGTTTAAGAAAAACTAGTTTAAAAAAATTAGAAAATGGCAGTTTAGGATAATGGAATTTAACAGCAGTTCCCTTTCCTAATGGAATTTAACAGCAGTTCCCTTTCCTTGACATCATCATCTGTCTTCCAAACAAAGGGATAACATGTCACTATCAAATCAGCTAACTTGGAAGGAAGATGCAAAGCTGTACCATATTTTCCTCATAAAATGCAACACACTTCATTTTCAGGTGGGATTCAAATTTATTAATATAGAATCACCTATTTCCTCATTAGTAACAGAATGATTTGTAATCTGGGTGGCAAGTTCAGTGATTGATTTGTACTTTTAACTTCTATGAATGATTAGCAATTAGAACATATAAAGCTAATTAAGAATAGTTAGCCACTTATACAAAAAAAATAGATAGACCGAAGAAACGGAAACTATGAACAATGGAAAATACACCACACAGAAACACTAAGCATTTCATCAGAAAAAGTTGAGAGCCAAGTGTGAGTCAGATACTGAAAGACAAACAATACATGAATTTGTTTGTGCTAAAATTAACAAATTGAGGCTTTCCTCTTCAAACATTCCTGAAATGGGAACCAATACCCACACACTCAAAACAGGCCAAAGATATGATCCATTCAAAGTTAAGCAACAGGAGAGCAATATAGAGTACCCATCAGAGGTGGTATTCAGTAGGTTCTGACCAGTTTTGGAGAAGTAGAAATTTTGAGTAGTTCGGAGAACCGGCAAATACCACCTCTGACTGGAGATTTTACAGTATCCTTCTCCAGCCATGCCCACAGAACTGGTAGTAAAAAAAATTGAATACCACTACTGGTACCAATTTCCTTTTTCACCTGAATGTAAAGGTGTCTTTTTAAATGGCAACCCAGAAAATGCCTCAGATTGTGCTGCATATCATCCAAGTGATAGACAATGAGGCAAATTGTACAAAATCGGGGCACAGAGGAGCTTAAACAAGACAAGAAACATGAGCGGCCACTTTGGAGCTTCTCTCTCCTTTCAGTAAGGAAAGGAAAGGTAGAAATGAAGAGAAGGAAATGCAAATTCCTCTTTTCAACTCAAAATTACAGAGAGACACTCTCCTATTTTTATTAACTCAGAGGACTGCTTCACCATATTATTCACAGACATCTGCTTTTTCATCAGTTTTGATGTTTATTTCTGAACAATACATCAGCCAGCTAGACATTTTGTCCCACTATGCAACAGCCTTCCACTTGCCTACTTTAGATTATTCTAATTTATGACTTTTTATTCCCCTCACACACCAACCCAGCAATCTTTTGTTAACCCATCCAGCAGTTCTTTTTAAAGTCTGCATCTCTATCACCAACCTTGCTTCTAATTTTCATATCTGTGGCCCTACCCTTTCCTGTTTGCATCTCTACAATGCTCTTTACTCATAGGTTACATATAGTCCCTAGCCTTCATTTTTGGGGCCTCATTATTAGGTTGCACTGGAAAATTTCGCAATAAAATTTTTAAGTGGCATGAACTTTACTAGTTTTGTGATTAAATTAATATGAAAGTAGATGCTATAATCATTGTGACCCTTAAGAACCCACCAAAATTTCCATCCTCAAAAAATGGACAAAGGACATTGTGCAAATTTCTTCTTTGGAACATAAAATCTCATATATATATATGTCTTTGTAAATATGTGGGGGTAGGGAATCCCCCTGTTTATATGTGTTTTTGCATTTATCATCCTTAAGTGATTCTAGATATGAATCATCCTTTTTAGTTACCAAATATGGCAATGAGTTTATTCATTTTTAAGACCAAGGGGGAAAATGAACAGAGTTTAAATTACCTCTTTTTCTCTGTAAGTCATGCTCACATTCAAATAAAAAAATGAGGTGGTAATTTGTATACAGTTAGGACTAACAATTAAGATTTTTTAAAAATCTATCAGAAGCTTATAGATGACTAGCAGACAGGGTATGGTAATTCATGTGGATGATGAATATTTTTGTGGAACAACTAGATACCACATATTTTAATAATTTTTTTCATGCTTTTCTAAAAGTATTTATTTTCTATAACCTAATTCTTGTCATATAACATAAATCTTAAAGTCATATGTATTACAACATAAAGTCCAGATAGATCAATCAGGATGGCACAGTAACTCTACCCCTTTCCTTTCAAGCCTGACAGTTTGTCTGACAGCTGAAGTATCAGTATCTTCTTTTGTAAGTTTATGGATAAGAGATGGATATATATACAGAATATTATATGGAGTGTATTATGTTATTAAGTTGGGTAATTAAATGTCTGCAAGTAAACAACCAAGGTGAGAGAATACTAAGAACTCCAAAGTTCAACCCTGAGCTACATACATTCTCTTCTATCTGAATGTCTATACTTATCTAATATAGGAATGGACAACGTGTGTTCCTCAAATGTTCTGATCCACAATTTCCAACATTACTCAAAACTGGCTGAGCTACTGGGAACTGTTGTTAAGCATCATCTTGAGTTCCATAAGTTTGCTATCCCTGGATAAGTCTTTTTCATAAATTAATAATTCAAACATATTCAATATGCAATAAGTTTGTTGTTTAAATTCATTTGTCAAGAATTCTGCTACTGCAATCTTTAATTCACACAACAGCAGCAATTTCAAACATGGAAAGGTCTGTGTTGTTAGGCTTCTACACATTGAGACTTCTCTGAAAGATTAAAGTCTGTAGGACAATGTTCAAAGACTGCCTTGCAGCAGACGTATACATCTTTTATATGGATATTTGGATGGGATGGCAAGGAAAGTTGGATAATACTGAAGTGAATCAAGTGAAGTGATCAAGTAGAATCTTTTTCATGCAATTCATTCATGAAGGAGGATATATTGCACATAAGACATCTTACAGATCTCTATAAAAGAGAAGAACCCCCACAATATTCCTAGGGCAACTTGCTTATTTTTGGCTTTTTACCTTGGGCTGATTCACCCCAAAAGCTAAATCTATGGAAAAGCACCTTTGGGACTTCAAAAGCTAGTTTGAAGTTCAGATAAACTGTAGGTATTGTAAATAATATTTCCCATATAGTTATTAAATAATATTGCATGCATGTGAAACAGAAACTTAAGTTCCCATTTTTTAAATCAACATCACTTTGAACAACAATTGTTCATTCATTCCTACAATAATTTGAAATTATTTCATTCTACAAAATGGATTTTAAATTTATTTTAATACTTTACTTACATATATCATAAGAAATAAATGGCAATAACATCAGTAATAGTACTACACTATTGCATCTGCCTATATAGCATATAGGAATGCCAGTAAGCATACTCTTAATTCTTGTTAACAGAAACTATAAGCAAAACATAAAAGCACCAGGCTATACACAGTTGATATCATTGCTAAAGACATCACATACTGCTTGTGAATTTCACTGCGGTTGTATTCCCTGAAGCACTTTCATATCTGGTGTTTTCAGAACATGATTATAGCATAACATAAGCTATTACAGCTGAAATTTGTTATATTGTAAATAATTACATAGTAGGAAAAATTATTCCTCTGGCAGGTGAATTGACTAGGTGTCAGCTAATAATTGTTTTCTAGACTCAAACAACCAAGATTATATAATTCTTGAACAAGTAGAAATGAAAATTCTTTAAAGCCTCTATATTATACTTGAATAGGTTAACCATCTGCCACCATCTATGGTAAAGCTGTGTGATGTGGTCAGTCCCAATATTAGAGCTTTCAGCAATTTGTTATATGAGCCTAATATTGTACAATGCTTACATTAACCACAGGAAGGGCTCCTTTTCTCAAATAAAGAAAAAGGAAGAGAAAGTATAGATGCAGACGACTAGCAGATTCAGTGCTTTCAGAGAAGTTGAACTCCCTGTGTAATTAAATCAGAAATCTTTCTACTAGGACAGGCCTGCACAAACTAAAGCCAGCCAGCCAATTGAAACAGTAAGTGCAATTATTTTCTCTGACATGCCACAAATTCATTTATTTTTCCCCACCCCAAATCAGACACATACAAGGGAATTGATAGCAATATTTTCCCAACCCTCTGCTGACAGAAAATTTGTAGCCTTTCTACATGTTTTTCAGATATATGCTTTGTATTCTTAAGATGTCATGTAGTAAATAATTTGGCATGATTTCAAATATAAATATGTATCATAAATATTAATATGCCTATGAGGTAAGCTAAGCTTTACCTTCCAATGACATATGAGGTTTAATAAAGTTTGAAAAACTCTTGAGTGAAGCTGGACTTTGATTACATGGATGGATAATAACTGTGTAAGTTTTTTGGCCACAGCATGGAAGTGATTTGCTATTTCTTACCTCTGAGATAGTTTTGAACTTCTCAGCTTGGCTTCCTAGTGGTCTACTGTTTGAGTATTCCTACCAATTCCAATCTTGCTTAGTTTTTCTACCCAGATGAGATGCTGCCATCTGCTCATCTGAAAACCTAAGTTTGTTACCAAAGGCCTTTGCTGAATTGCTGTCAAGGGAAAGCTTTACCTGTATTCACTGAGGTGGAAGAGGACAAAGAGACACTATACATGGGGACTAAAGAAAGAAAAATGGGTCATAGACATAGAGACAAAGGTACCTTGTTATGAAGGGAAACAAGAAAAATGAACTACAGATTGAACTGTCCAGATGCAGTTCAATCTGTACGTGTTACAGATCTCACATCTGTATCTGAGATCCATATTTAATGCATGGTTTCAGTATGAGCTAGGGGGTAGAGACAGAAAAATGGGTTAGTGAACTTGAAGGCACAGTTAAAACTGTGTAGTTGAATAAAGATACATGAAAATAATGGAAGTCCTAGATAGAGGAACCTGTCATGCTTTTGATTTGGTATCTTCATGTCACAAAAAACAGAAGGAAATAGGATTGGAAAGGTGAAAGATTGTTCTTTTATATGCAGGCAGAATATCTTTGTTTTACATGACAACTGGCCATGGCCAGCTCTCCATGATTGATTCAACACAACCAATTTGCTGTAGCCAACTTGCCTTGGCTAACTTGCTTGGTCAATTCATCAGAGGACAGCTCTCCATGGCCAATTCAACAATTCAATTTAATTATTTAAAATAATTTAAAAATTATTTTAATTTTTATCAGCCACATTTCATTTTATCGCTCCTTTTGCATACTTTCTTTAATGATTTTATTCCACCATTTCTTTGATATTAGTGTAACTGTTGCTCTGTGGCAAGTTGTCCTGCAGTGAATTGGTTGTGGTGAATTGGTCATGGCAAGTTGTCATAGACCCATTTTACAGGTAGTCCTTGACTTACAACTTGTAACTTTAGTGACCTAGGATAAAATGACATTGAAAAAAGTGATTTATGACTGTTTTTCACACAACTTTTTCAGCATCCCTGCAGTCATGTGATCAAAATTCAGATGCTTGGCAACTGGCATGTATTTATGACGGTTACATAGTGCAGGGTCACCTTTTGCAACCTTCTGACAAGCAAGTAAATAGGGAAGCCAGATTCACTTAATAACTGTTACCAATTTAACAACTGCACAGATTCATTTAACAACTGTTGCAACAAAGTTTATAAATTGGAGCAGGACTCACTTAACAACAGTCTCTCTTAATAACACATTTTGGGCTCAATTGTGATTGTGAGGACTATATAGAAAATCTATTACAGTAATTATGTAACTTGTCTAAAACATGTTCCACACAGTGAGTAATCAGCAATTTGAATGTTATGTGTGCTCCTGGAATAAAATGACTCAAAATGCACACCAAAGTTAGAAACAAAAATTAATATGGAAATGCTGATATTATTATGTTTATGTTTAGAGGTTTATGTAAAAAAATTGTGTTAGTTGCTATCCTATATTTGGCAGTTTCATATTTAATCTTAAAAATAATTATGCATAAATCTTAGAATCATGCATACAGTAGATTGGTTGTTTTCATGAGAAGGAAAGAAGGCAGGAAATGACTTCTTCCTTTCTTTTCCTGAAACCTTACAAATCTTCTGAAAAGACAAACTGTTCACAAACATTCCACACCATAATCAAAAAGAATGCTTCAACCAGCAAGTTTGACAGGTAATTTTTAACTAGTACAAACAAAATTGCTTTTCCCTGGAAACAAGAAGTATCTTAAGAAGAGGTTATATTCTGCCTGCCCTCTGAAATCTCATAATGGGTTATTTCATGGATCCTCTCAAAGCATGAGTTGGACTACCGGGCAGCTGCCTTCTCCAACAAACTTCACTGGCAAGTTCAGATTTCCATGGTCTCTCTTGGATTGATCCAAATCTACTCACTACCCACAAGAGCCTAATGCCATGACCTCCTTTTCATTCTCAGAGTAATTTGCCGCTCTCAGACTTGTGTTTGCTTAAGAAGCAGCAAGTTCTGCTTGGCCGTTATCAAAGTCTGACGGCTACACAATAACTCTGGTTTCCCGTCTAAGGGAGTGATTGTATCGGGCCTGAGTGTGACACTGGCAGAATTATGTCATGTCTGGAGGATGGAATCTTATCAGGGCTTTGTCTGAAAGGCAAAGATGCCCAGCTGCAGGAACATGACACCCCTCCTCTGCTCTGGAGACAACCCTCTGCTTTTCTTTTTCTCTCTCCCTCCCCCCAGCCCCCCACCCCCACCCCCATTTTTGCATCCCAAGGAGAAACAGTCTCTTCTACTTCCAGATATCACTGAAGCAAGGAAGGGCAAATAGATTCAGAGACAGAGGTTATTAACAGGTCAAAATACAAATTAAAAATGGAAATTGAGTACTATTTCACATGAAGAAAAATACACACACACAGACACGCACACAAACTTCATATTTTAAGGATATACAGTACGGTTTTTTTGCTAAAATATTAATCAGAAAAAATAAATCTGCAAAGAGGGCATTTTGGATTTTATAATATAAACAAGCCTTGGCACCTAATATTTTTAAGCTGTTACTTTTCTAGACAGTAGATACAATTGGCTTGATTTAGGGGAAACACACACATACACAAACTACTTGGCCCACTTAGTTTACTATTCCCTATAATCTACAATGATGGACCACAGCTCTTCTATGTGAATTCTTGTTCTCTATGATTGAGGTATGGACATCTTCCATTGCTCTCCACACAAAATTTGCAGATTCTGCCTTTGTTTTGATAAATTTTTAATTACCAAGGGGTACTACAAAGTTGAAATCGAGACATGCATTAAACATTATAGCCAGACTCAAACCCTCTGCTGTCCTGATATAATTAAATAAGTAACAGTAACATCCTCTTTTTTATTTTACAATTGTAGGAATAGATATACTAAGTAATCAGATCTTAATTAGAACCTCAAAAGTATGTTCAGGATAAAAGGCTGGATACTGGAAACTTATGACTAACTTGCATTGTAAAGTTTAACTTCTCTCCCAGGATTGAAAGCTAAGTTTGAGTTGAGTATTGCATGTTTCTCTCTTATGAACACTCACACACGACTATCCTATTAGGATGCCATCTGTATTATGGCAAGTACTCCTTGTAATCTGGGAAACTAACCTGAATGATAGCTAGGTTGACTGAAACATCTATTTGCCACATGCAGTGAGATGCCAACCCCCAGGTTATCATTAACCTTATTTTCTATTTCCAGCATCTTGAACTTCCCTTCTGCTTTTCTTGTACTGAAGCCACATGCATGCAGCTGCAGACCTATTTCTGCAGGCTTATAATGGAACAGACTGGTCACATGCTGTTGTCACCAACTCACACATCGTTATCCTCACCTCAGAAGCTAAAACACATTGTTCTGAGAGATGGAACCTAATGCTCTAATCTTGTTTAATCATCCATGCATTTTGACACATTTTATGTTAAATTATCTGTTTATTGTGCTGAGGAACTATACATTCTCATCAAGAGAAACTATAGCCCACAGCTCAGAAAGAAAGCCATAGAGGCAGAGGATTATCTTGTGCTCAAGAAGGTGGAATTCATCAGTCCCGACAGTCTCACAGCCCCTTCATCCTAACTGGAAGCAACATAATAATGGATACAAAATGACTCAGATATCTATTTTCTCCACTTTGGGTAACAGCTAAAGAACAGATCATCTTACTCGTGGAAGATATGGAATACCCCATGCGCTTTATTTGAAGGAGAGATAAGAATTTTGTCTTCCACACGTATTATAGTAGAAGCAAAAAAAAATAAAGAAAAGGATTCAGAAGTCACTCAAATATCATTTTACTTATTTCACTGGATCATATCAAGTCACCTCAAACACCCTAGTATGTTATATTCTTTGTAATCTTCCTCTTTACCTTCACATATTAAGATCTTCAATGCAGATTTTGTGCAACATGGAATGAAAGAAATAAGGAAACTCAACAATGCTGCTACTAAATCACAGAGTGGACTTATTGACATGCAATTGTATGTCACTTTTATAAAATTATTAATATCATGCCCACATTCAGAATACAAATAAAATACAACCCAGTTCAGCCATAAACACATTACTCTTTTTCTAAGGATAATTCGAATTCAGTCCTATATGTCTTCTACATTTAAAACATGTACACATGCACAGGTATGCACAGACACATACATACAACTAACACACAATTCCATTTTGTGGTTAGCAACATTAGACAGAGCACAGAAAAGGAGTCAGAAATATAAGCCAAAGAAATTAAAGTAGGAAAACAAAGATATTCAAATAAATTAAATTTACACTAATATCATCACTATTTATTAAATGTATATGCTGCCAATCTCATTATCCAAAGTGACTCTGGACTGCTCACTGTACTTCTTCATACTCTCTCTGCAAACCTTCCTTATCTTCACCATGGCCATATAGCGCTTCACGTACAGATAGTTCTCAACATATGACCACAATTGAGCCCAAAATTTCTGTTGCTAAGTGGGACATTTGTTAAGTGAGTTTTGCCCCACTTTACGACCTTTCTTGCCACACTTGTCAAGCGAATCATTGCAGTTGTTAAGTTAGTAACACAGTTGTTAAGTGAATCTGACTTCCCCATTGAGTTTGCTTGGTCAGAAGGTCACAAAAGAGGATCACATAACCCCTGGACACTGCAAATAGGAGTCAATTGCCAAGCGTTTGAATTTTGATCCCCTGCAGGGGATGCTGCAATGGTCATAAGTGTGAAAAATGGTTATAAATCCTTTTTTCAGTGCCGTTGGAACTTTGGTCACTAAATGAACTGTTGTAAGTTGAGGACTACCTGTATTGCCTTTTCTTTATTTAACCTGCAACCTCCGTTTACAAGTTAAAGTTGAGGAATTGATCAACATCATCTAACAACGTCTAAACTTCTAAATCTTTCAATTTTTCGTTCATATATTTGTATTGCAATGCATTTTTCAATTAATCTGTATGAATAAATCACCTCAACATCTCTTTTGCATACTGGTCACTTAGCTTTGTACTTCTACCCATCCATTTTTTATTAATTCCTACTTCCCATCTCATCTGGCTTTAACCACGTACACTTCTTAAATATATCTATTCTCACTCTGTTCTTAATACCATAAAATGTAATCAATACAAGTGACCATGGTGTGCGTGGCCTACTTGGCCTCCTGCGCCACAGTGGGGGGGTGGTTTGCTCTCTCGTGGCTTCGGAGGCTTTCTCAAGCCTCTGAAAGGGAGAAAATGCCCCCCCTGGCTCCGGAGACTCTCTGGAAGCCGGAAAAGGACCCATTTCTGGCCTTCCTGAACTTCCGTTCAGGTGTTTTTCGCCCTTCCCGAGCCTCCATATGCGCCCTGCACTTACCTGCATCCAAAACAGGCCTCGTGGGGACTCCTGGGGGGGGGCAAGGTAGGGTAGGTGGAGCCAGCCAGGAGTGGGAGTTGGGAGTTCTCCAAACTGTACAGAATCTTAGCTAGGGGCTCTCCCGAACACTTGCTAACCCCCAGCAATCCACCCCTGCATACTACCCACTACATTTATACCATCAGTATTTTTCTGACACCATCAATTTCTCCATATTTATTAATCAATAGTGTTCCATATTTCTTTAAGAAGTGATATTGTTGTGAAGAATATTATATATATCCCAAGGTTATATTTAAATCCTAGATTAAATATTACCTTCCATGTAGCTGTATTTCTCCTGAAGTAGGCAAACATCCGTGTGAACCAATTGTAGATTTCATTCAATGTTAGCTGCCTGTCAGGGGTCTCAAGGATAGCCTACATTTAGACATGAGAAAAAGTCACTCTCAGATATAAGACTCATCATTTCCCATCACCATTCCTGGGTGAACTACTATTAAAAATGTTAAAAGGGACTGACATTACTACAGCATGTTTACAAAATTTTCAACCACTTGTTAAAAATACTGACAAGTTAACACATATTGATTTTTTTCTTCACTTAATGATTAGAAAATGAAGTGGGAATTAGTGTGAGCAAAGTAACCATATAGATCCTACATTATTGAGTTTTCTCATGGAATGATGTTACCCAGAAACCACAGTTCTTTAGTGAATTGAATTTATGACTCAACAAGCTATATGACAAAGTATTGAGAGTAACATACAGATTTGTGAACCAATTCAAATTGGTTCCAACCAATTGGAATTGGAAACCAATTCAATTTGAGTTGACATTCAAAAATGTAGAAGTATCTAGGGATGACATACTGTAACATCATCACTTATCATTACTTATTCCAAGACAAAGCAGTAGAAGCCAGTAAAGGTATGTATTATTCAACAATGTATCACCATGCAGCTGGGTAGCAAAAGAAAATGTAAAGACCATATTCCACGGTCTTTTTATTAAGTTGTATTCATATCTTCAGAGAAATTCAATATTTGCTAATATTAGGTTATTATCAATTCCAGGAAGTGATGTACCAAATTCTCAAATACAATGGAATTGGTTCTTTCAATATTTTATTTAAAAAAGTAACTAGACCATCCAATCTAACCATTTACTTTCTTTGTCTGAATGTAGAACACCCTTTTGTAGGCTTAATGATTTCTAAAGTATTTTTTTATTTTTTAAAAATAAGTATTTTTCATTTTTTCATTTAATTTTTAGTTAAATTAAAAATTACTCTTAATTTTTTAAAATTTTAATTTCAATTTATATGGCTAGCTCTCAGGTAAGCCAGTAAGTTTAATAAGGTTATCTGTCTCACCAAAGGAAGTAGATCTAATCTACGTAGATCAGGAGTAGCAGTGCTCAGGGAATGCAGGTTTTAAATAGTTGTATTTACGGTAGCAGAAGATTTCCTTATGCAAATACAAGAATATTCTGTTTTACATACAGTACTATAGGCTTAACTGCTGAGAACAAGATCTGCTAAATAGTAAGTACAAAATTGCTGCTAATTATTATTCCCAAAGTACAAAAATGGAACAGACTAAGCAAGGCAGGTACAGAAATCATGTCTGCAAGCTGAGAATTGTACTATATGGACAAAGACAAGTTGTTGAGTACAATGTACTCAAACGTTCTTCAAAAACTGGTCATGATTCTTATGCCCTTGCTTCTAATTATATAGCAAAAGAAGAGCACCCTAAAATGGTTCCTTCTTCATTTCATTTTTATTATGCATCTCAGGATTTAACAAAGTCAACAGAGAAAAGGTAACAGGTTGGCTTTCACGTTTACTAACTCAGATCAGACACTTGGTGCAATCAGTTTTTGGTGGTGGCGCAGTTAAAAACGGAACATAATCAAAATTTGCTGGACTGTGACTGTGATAGAGACAATAAATTTCTATCAGCTGTTAACTCAGCAGGGTTGGGAGGTTTGAAAGTATCATTTGATCTAACCTAATATTTTTATATATGTGACTACCTGCACCAAGAGGGAGAATATTTGGGGGAGCTGGTAAGTGAAAATATTTGTTTAAAGTGAGAATACTTGTCAAAGCATCTCTTGGAAAAGCTTATCAAATCATAGATATCCCAAAGTGGCTAATCTGAAAGACCTGAAAATAACAGGAATAAGTTAGGAAATTATCTAATTCACACTTTTTGCATAGGCTTAAAAAGACTATGCAAAAGTATTTTCTAAGGAGGAGATAATAGAAGTAATGATCTTAGCTTGTTCTTCTAAGCACATTTTAAATGCAAAATAAAGTGTTTATAAAGGCATTTATTCAGCCAGAAGGAAACAGGGCTATAAGGTCAGAGCTCCAAAGTCCTATAAAGTCAGAGTCCCAGTACTCTTAAGCTACCCAACTGGTTTCTATTCACTGTAAAATGGAGATACTGGCCCAATACAGTATTATCAGGGAGCAATAGTAGCCATTTTCTCAGGGAATTTAGCTTGTTTTTGTATTTGGCTTTATTAAGTTTTTTTAGGTAAAAGAAAATGGGAAAAAAACCTAATAGAAAATGAATAGTCAAGGAAAGGAATAGAATAGAAGACAGAATAGAGAAAGACATGAGAATTAAACTTTTTTAAAGGATGTGCTATAGAAGGTTGCAGTTCATACAGGACATTATGACCCAAAGAAAACTATATCTGCTCTGCCAGAAAATTAAGACTGGAAGGAGAATCAGCAGTTACGAACCACTAACATGAATATATAGGAACTCTATAGTCTTACATAAATGAAGCATGTGATTATACTGCATCTAAAAATCAGAAATATTGGGTACAAATGAAACTATAGTAAACACTGATCTCTTCTTTGTGTATGAGAGAACAATATATACAAATATTAAATGTCTGAGTATCACTAGTTAAATTAACCTACTAATTTGTATTAATAAAAATATTTCTCTCAACAAAATTTATCAGGAAACAGCATTAATCAATCAAAGTTATTTTAAAGGGAGACTTTTGTTATTCAGTACAAGGTTAGTAACTCTGAAAGAAATAACTTTAATATTACATTGGTATATTTCTGAAAACTCTGGAAGACACTGAAGGGCAGATTTTTTACTAATGAAAATTGAGCATATCACTGTCATTTATTTATTTTTAAAAGTTCCTTTCCTACCCTTATTCAGGGAGCTATTAACCTGACTATATAAAGCAGTGCATTAAGAAGCACTAAGGTCAGAACTGCCAAGAGCTGTCTGATTCGAGCAGGATACAACTACAATTATAAATAATTAAAGAGCAATAAAAACTAGAAATACAATCCTTATGTCTTTGTCTCTAGGTCTCTCTTCACACAAAATAGACAAAAGAAAAAATAATAATATGTATCTGATTCATTAATCAGCAGTATTAGGATGCTTAGTGAAAGGCACAAACAATGGCTTAAAATCACAGATAATTTTGCTCTCAAGATATAAATTGGCAGTTTAAATTTGCAGCTTAACCAAACTGCATTCCCCAGAGTTAGGACAGAAGGCAAAAATCTTAGAGTACATTACTGACATATTAGAAACACTTCCCACAATTAACAATTGAGTGTAAGTGTAAGCACTTCATAAGGATTGCTGCCTTTTCCAGATATCATTGTATTTATGTGCATTCTTAAAAAATAAAGAGGTTTTTACCTGTCTGATAAGTGAGGCATATGTGAAGGGAGGGCGGACATCTGCATTTTTGTAAAATTCATGATTCTGTGCAAGTTCTAGGCAGAAAAAAAGTAAGTTATAAACAACAGCAAAAGACATTCCAAATGGTTCATTTCAACACAATATTTGATGTAACTGGAACTTCTCCTCAACTATCTCACCTGAGGAAATTGGTGTGCAGAACTTCTCTGAGTTTCTCCTGCGAATAGGCCCTACATTGTGTAAAGTGGAGGAGCTGATAACAGAAGGACCCTGTCGCAATGGAGTAATGGGTGCAGTTGCAGAGGTGGGGGGATGAGGTAATCCATCAGGAAAGGTATCAGAAGTGCTTTTGGACATTGTAGCGCTGGAAACCAGATTCAGCTGCTCAAGGAGGATTAAAAGAAGATCATGATTAGAACTAGACCAGAAGTGCATGGGTAAACAATATGTGTTCAAATAAAGCAGGTGGTGAGCATTATTTATCAATAAAGATAACTATTAACAGTGAAAGTAAATATATTCCAATGAGGCCTCATTCATTGACAATTGGTGGAGACAGACTTCAAGATATCAAAACCACTGTATTTCAAAGTATATTGTACCAAGTCAGGGCAAGTTGATTCTTGAAATCCTTTACCAACTTCAGTTATATCAAAGCATGTTGTTTGGTATAGGAAAAAAAATTACCCCCTAAAAATATACTTCTAATGAAAACAAAAACAAACCCCTAGCATATTTTGGGGGGGAGGGGGATATAGACAGATTTTTAGAGGAATAATTTTCAGTGATGGTTACTCAACTCTATCACTATTATCTATCACCAAGTTCAGCATTATTAAATCTGTATCGCAACTGGTGCTAAAGTTAAAGAAACAGGCTAGCAAAAGTTTAAATTCCTCTCTGCAGAGAAGACAAATAGTGTGATATATATTGAGGACAATATACACCAATATACACAAATTCCCTAATATTGTTTCCCGATTTGATAGCTTCATTTCAACATTGAATCACATACTGCAGTACTGGACCAACCAATCAACCAACTGAATAGGGATCTGAATCTTACTTTACTATTAGATACATCACAACTTAGGAAAGCTTTTTTTAAGAGAACAAAAAAGCCAGACTCGGCTCTTGGGATATCAACATGACTTAGCTCGGGAGAAATAGCTGGAGGACACATTAGTGCAGGGGTGGGCAAACTACGGCCCGCAGGCCACATCCGGCCCGTTGGTCTTTTAATCCGCCCCGAAGATTGGTACAGAATTAAGGTTTGATGTGAATGATTGCATTCATTTGATTTTGACTTGTAATGATAGGCATTTGACACCAGGTGGTGGCCCTCTGTCAAATTTTAAAAGTCAATGAGGCCCCGAGCCAAAAAGTTTGCCCACCCCTGCATTAGTGGGTGATACAGAACTGAATCTAAGGATGTGGATTGAGATCTTTCAAGCATGATCAAACAGTGTGTTGTCTGGATACAATTATTGTTAAGAAATCATAATCAATATTCATCACAATAATATTAATTCTATAATAATGATACTGGCCTTCTAACTTATTTGAGCATACAAGGCGGGAATAGGAACTGAATTTGAAAGATAATGCTTTTCTGAGAGGCTTGTGCTAACAATCTAGAAGGAAGATTTGTGCTATTCACCTTTATAGATTACCTGCATCCTACAGACAAATCTGTGACATTCATGTGTAGCTATGACTACACATGAATGATCATTAGCAGATATAGTGAGAAGGGCCTCAGCCATTTGAAACTACTGGAGACTGATCATTTTCCTGGAGATCAGGCTTTGACATAGTTATACATGCTTCAGTTATATTCATACTGGACACATAAAATGCAATTTAAATGGAGGATCTCTGAAAAGGCTAAAGAAGCTCACCTTGGTCCTGATGGCCTTTGCAGCATATAACAGCTACCAATATTGCAAAACTTTTCTTTACACTAATAGCTGTTTATTAACACTTATAAACAAAGTGATTTTATGATTTCTGTTATGGAGTTTCTATACATAATTTTTAACGTCAATCACTCTGGTGCTTTTGAAATTAAAAACATTACATAATTTCCTAAAACCAAACAATAAATGAATAATCACATTATACCAATGCTGCAAGAGCTGCACTGGTTATCAAACAGTTTCCAGGTCTAATTCAAAATGCTGGTGTTTGAGATACAGAAAGCATGTTTCTCCTTCCTGCATTTTGATTGCTAAAAACAGAAGGGGGAGGGGGTTCTATTTCCTGTTTATCATAAAAACATGTTTGAAAGGGAAAAACAAGTCTTCGCAATAGCTGCACCCAGACTATGTTTTGCCCTGTGTGGCTGCATCTTTCTTTGTTGGTCTTCACTATATGCTAAAGACAATTATACTCTTAAGTTTTCTTTGTGTATAGCAGATATTGTTACATTTTGATCTAGTTAGTTCCTTGACTGATTGATCTATACTATTTTTTAGAATTTTTTTTTGCAATTTTTACATTATATAAACCATATTGTTTGATGCTTTTGGCAAGAAAGATAGGATACAAACATCTTCCAATAAATTATTCTGAGGCAGTGGTAGCAGTACATTTCTTTACTCCTTCCTCAAGTTATAATTACAGTTGCCTTCCTTCTCATGGACTGTGGTAACAAGGTCCAAATGCCATATGGGCAAAATGCAGAACAAGATGGCAAAAGGAAAATATTAAATATTTGGGTTAACAATGCAAATTATTCTAGCAGGTTTTCTGACTGATGTGGTCTAGGGCATCAGTGTCACAAGCTGGCTTTTCCTTAGTAGCCATATGGAATGGCTGATAAACACTTAAATGGGCAACAGATCAGGAAGGAGCCAGTGGCACACCCTAAATGTAAGTTCCTAGGTCTTGTAAGTAGCAGTCATGACATCAGGATTGTATCTTCTGTCCCCACATTTTCAGATAACAGAGCTTTTCAGCTTTTGCTGGTAATCCCTCACTTAAGCAGCAGTGCACTTTTTCTGTTGTTTGTTTCTCAGTTCAAGAATGACATTTCCTTTTCTATTATGGCAAATATTAGTGATTTTGGCTAACTAGGCACAACTTGTAAGCTATGCTGTATCAAAACCAAAGGCAAGAAAAACCAAAAGTACACATACAGACTGGGTGAAACCAGGCTCAATAGCAGTAACTGTGAGAGGGATCTTGGAGTCTTAGTGGACAACCAGCTAAATATGAGCCAGCAGTGTGCGGCAGCAGCCAAAAAAGCTAATGCAATCCTAAATTGTATTAACAGAGGGATACAATCAAGATCAAGGAAAGTACCACAAGACTTAGTAAGACCACACCTAGAGTACTGCATCCAGTTTTGTTCACCACATTATAAAAAAGATGTTGAGACTCTAGAAAAAGTACAGAGAAGAGCAACCAGGATGATTAGGGGACTGGAGGCTAAAACATACGATAAACGGTTGCAGGAACTGGGCTTGGCTAGTCGAGTAAAGAGAAGGACCAGGGGAGACATGATAGTGGTCTTCCAATATTTGAAGAGCTGCCACAGGGAGGAAGAGGTCAAGCTATTTTCTAAAGCGCCTGTAGGCCAGACAAGGAATAATGGATGGAAACTGAACAAGGAGACATTTAACCTGGAAATAAGGAGAAACTTTCTGACAGTGAGAACAATCAACCAATGGAACACCTTGCCCTTGGAAGTTGTGGAAGCGCCATCAGTTGAGACTTTCAAGAAGAGATTGGACTGCCATTTATCAGAAATGGTGTAGGGTCTCCCGCTTGGGTGGGGGGTTGGACTAGATGACCTACAAGGTCCCTTCCAACTCTGATTATCTGTTATCTGAAAACAACTTCACTCTGTACATAGAAAGAACAGATTAAAACTCTTAAAGTAGACCTAGTAAAAGACCTATTATTTTTATTTATACAGCATGCCAGCAGCATTACAATGCTTTATGGAGTCACATGGAGACAAGTTATTGCCTGGAAGAGTTTACCTAACCTTTGGATCAACCTTGTAGGAAACCATGATAAAATGGGAGTACTGTTGCTAATTGGTCTGTCAGTTATTATAATCTCATCTGACCTCTATGATTTCATCTGATGAGAGTAATCTCCAAGCATTCAAACAAGTTGCTTGAGAAAACAGTAACATCTTATTTAGCATCTTCAATAGGAACAAAAATCATTTGTCTTCCACAGTATCTTCATGTTCCTTGGAAACAGTACCTCCACTTTGAGCTTAATAATAATGTCACAGTCAGCATTGGCTTTCAGCTCTGAATCAGTCCCCTAAGATGACGACATCATATTTTAGAACAATTCCTATTACAAAGAGAAGTTGGCATATGTGTCAGAAATGACCAGACTTACAGGCTGACTGAAGGGTTTTGGCTCTGAAGGTCTCATATGCAGATGGGCCATCATTGCCTGGAGACGTTCACTTTCTTTAGCTAGCTGTAGAGAGAACCAAACAGGAAGTTATTTGTTTGGAGGAAACATCCTTTACAATGGTCAATTCATTTATTTAGAAAAAGGGCCACGATAAAAGTTCATTTGATAATCATTCCCTAGAATGGCTCCTTTTCCATCAGCAGGAGCAAAACCAGCTACTTTAGTTTGCCCTGTTTAGCTTCAGGGTATGCATGCTTTCCTCTCATCTTGATTAATTCTTCTTACATGCTATAAGAACATGTGGCATTACAAAACTGTTCCTTTGTCTTGCTGCCTTTTAGAACATACCTGAGAGGGGAAAACTGCTAACTTTTCTGATTCCTTAATATCATGACTCTGGCAAGAGCATTACATTTCCAGGCCACTAAATTATTGACTTTCATACTCTCATGCTTATACTGTAAGGAAATTAGTTTTAGCTGTACAGAGACAGCAAGTAAAACTATATCCATATACAGAATTCAGCATCCACAAATAACTTTTCACTCAGCTTTTTCCCAACAAAACTTAGGTTATTTTCTTTACATGTGTCTGGTATTAGCATCCTGTCCCATAAGGAATGCCACTAGATTAGATCAACCATCTTTCTAATATTCTTTCCTTTCAGATACTTGCTCTTGCTTTCTTTTGCTCCTTGCTTTCTCTTAATTTGTCATTTGTCTTTGTTTCTATTATCTTGTTTCTGTTCACTTTGCGTTTTCCTCAGCTTATCCACTCACCTGCCTATCTACCTCTCCAGTTGTGCAGTATTATTTAAGCTGCATGCTTTATGTTGTGTGAGAGACTCTATTTCTCAGGGTGTGGGAAGGGTGAAATAAGTGCTATGGCACTGGAGAGGCTGGGTGCTTTAAAAACAGTGGATCCTGCAGGATCTTACTGTCATCGTCATTTTCTAAATGTTCAAACTTTTCTTTGGTTCCAGCCAGACCTGATGGATCCTGAGGCAGACTGCAGGGTTTATGCAGAAAGGGACATTTCTCTCCTTATGAGGTTCGGAATCTCTTCCCAGAAGTAAAAATGAGGGCTAAAAAGGCATGAATTAAATGCAGCATTGAGTTTGGAGAAGGCTTGCGAGATTCTGAGACAAGGATGACCTGACAGTATTGCAGCTTTCATTACAGCTGACAGATCCACTCCTGTGATGCATTGTAGGATCTGTAGTGAAAACTTTATAATAGGGAGCAAAGGCTTTTTACACGTGCAACTTTCTGCTCTCTTAAAAGGATTGTCCCCCACATAAGGATCAGTAATTGCTTGATAGTCTTTTTGAGAATAGGACAAATTCGCATAGTTGACTGAAGGCTATAAAAAAATGAAACTCTGCTCTTTAAATGCTCTTTGTCTGTTTTACTTGGCGTAAATGATGCATTCTTCTAGTCAGCCCCATTTGCACCCACTGATTTAATTTAACTTTCAACAGCGACTGCCTCCACTATATTACAACTGGCTATCTCCCTGCAGTCTCTTTCCTCTGTCACTAATCCTGTTGCTGCAGTGTCATGTCCCATGAAATGCTCCTGCTTTCATCCCCATCCCCATTTTGCTCATATATAATTCATGCAACAACATGGATGAAAAGAAACTCCTGCTCCATCTCTCTAGAGTTCATCAAGCAAGCATCAGTGCTGGCAGAGCCTGCAAAGAAGTTTAAAAACAAAGGGCATTCCCTGTTACATATCATAGATTACATGCTGTTTCACCACATCCCATACATTTAACAACCATTTATAGTTATCTCCACGTGGACACTTTCTCTCATCACCCTTTGAGATGCTAACTTTCAATCTGTTAATGTCACAGCTTTCTGTCACTGTTTACAATTTATGGCCCTCAAATAAATGTTATAGTTGTTACATGATTGCCATACAGATCAGCAGCAGGGTACTACTTGTCCTCACTTGTGCAGTGGCAACATTCAAAAGATGAAACGTGTGACATAAAGATATTGTGTTGCCTGTTTTTGTTTTTTTAAATTCTTTCCCCTTCATTGGCAATTACTTTTGGGAAAATGTGGAAATCAGCATAATTTTACATTACTAGGTATTCCCAAGTCAAAAAAGAAAGAAAATTCTGTTGCTGCTGCTTTCTGAACATAGCTACCTAATTTTGATAAATCCATTACCCATATTGAGAATCTATATGACATATCATAAGATATGTTCACTTCTGGAACCATAACATAAAATTCAGGTGAGGGAACATAGTGGGAAATCAGTTCACATTTAGTAGCACATTTCAGCTAGCACTGCTGGATTTATTTGTGGTTGGTTCACACATATCAGAGTCTTTCTACATGTGAGGTGTGCAAATAATCAGGCTATTAAATCAGTTTCCTCTGCTCTATAAATTGCGATTTTTCTATGTTAGAAATACAACATATCAAGCAAAGTCCACTACGTTTTTGCTTCCTTTTATATTAACTTCTGAAAGCCACAGTAGCCTACCTTGATTTGACAAACATGTCAAACTTGCTACAGCAGAACAAATCATGAAACCTCAATCAGCTTTTCACTAAGGGACTTTTTCTTGCCACATGAGCAGTTCTCTAACACATCATGAGGTATATGCATTGTGGAGTGGAAAAATGAGGTGTGAAGCAGGTGGTATTCAAAAACGGTATAGCAACTGCCATTCTTGTAACGATGACACATGTTCTATGGCGACTGTGGCAACTGTACCCACTGAATCCAATTTGTACTTTCCATGTACTGTAATCAAGATGGCAGAATGCAATTCAAAAATTACAGTGGTCAAAAAAGGAGTAAAAACCATCTGGGAAATAGCTTTTAAGTAAACTTTAAATCAGGTAAGAGGACACTCAAGGAGTTAGGAAGTTTTATAGAATTAAATGTATCTTATTGCGTACATTTATACTGACCTGTATTTCCAGCTGCTGTACCACTTGCATTTGAACTCGACACTGAGCCGTACTCCGGTCATCAAGTGCATGTTCTGTATTGAGGTGTCTAAAAATAGAAAATACCAATTTTTCTCCAGGGATTTGAAATTTGCAGTGCTTAATTAAAAGAACTCATCTGTGCATTTTTCTTTTCATGTTTTATATTTAAGAGTTGCAAACCAGCCTATGTTATACATTTTCCTATTTATCAGATTTTCATTCTGTTTTTCTTCTGAATTGCTGAAAGCATTAGGTTTTTCTATTTTATCATGACAATAACTGTGAAAGATGTCCTATGGGGAAATAACTCTTAGCTAGTTTATTAGTAACTTTGATTCAGTAGCACAGTAAACTGAGCAGAGATTTGTTTCCAGAACTTCCTCTTTCAAAGCTAATTCTCTAATGGCATTATATATACACAACACATTCAAGCCCAGATTTTTATAGTTTGAAGGGATAAGACAATCAAAGGAATAGGTGGAGATTCTGAATCACAGAATCACAATGTCATGTTTACAAACTTATTAAACAGAATAACAATTTGCCATTCTCTATTTTTTTTTATTATTTCTTTATCTTGGTGAGATGGATTAAAAAATAGGCACTTTTTTTCTACTTCGTAGCAGCAATCTCTCTGTTGTAGACTCCTAAACAAACTACTCTGGCTGAATAAAACTGCTGTGAAGTTCAGGTCAATGATTGAAGCATCATAGTCTACTGCTATAGTAAATTAATAAAGCCAAAATAAATCTGAACTTAAAGATGCAAGCTTTGAAATGGAAATTAAGCTCTAAGTGAAAGTTGCCCTAATGTCAGCCAATGAAATACCCTCTATTTCATTCCAATATTTTTGGTTCAGTTACTAAACAGCATTCTGTGCAGTATTAGAGAATCACAGCAATGTCAAGACATCCTTTTTATGAGGATTGAGATGAAGGGAAGCATTCTGTAATCTTGGGAAGACTTTGGAGGGGCAGAGTAAGAATACACATATATATGAAAACAATTCTCTATTTGCCCTTCTCATTTTGAAATGCAAAATGCTAGAAGGAATTTGGTAGGAGTACCCAGCTGACACTTGTTGACTATTGTAGTGATCTTCCATTAGTAAAAGGAAGATTTGTTGAAATGCTCAGTTTGCAGAATAACATTACACACTGTCTGATTAGGCACACAGGCTGTGCTTCCCAATATCCCCCACCTCCTTAACATCATTTCCACCCCCCTTCCCAACATTCTGTTCAAAAGGCAGTAGAGTGGGAAGGGGGGGGGGGTTGAAAACAGGCAGAGGTATATTGTGCATGTGGGAGGGGGAGCATGTGTAGTCACAAAGCAAAGAAGGGGAGGGGGAAATCCCAAAGAGGCAAGGAAAAGAAAACCCGTCAGTTTCATCTGATGTCTTTGCTAAAAATCTTGGCTACAAAGAGATCTAATTGCAAATGAACTAATTAAGTAAACCTCTGACGAAGCGTGAAAACAATTTGTTTGACCCTGACGCTAGCAGAGGGCTCTTAGACAGCAGAGTTAATCAGTCAGTGACAGAGCCCACAAGCGGTGTCAGCAGGCTGCCGTGCTGCCATCTGTTTCTCTCTAGTTCTCTCCTCCACCCCCACCTTCCTGCCTTCCTTTGCCTAACATGGACAAGTTATAAACTTTGCTGGTCTCATTTCTGTAGATCCCCTCAGTTTCTTTTCCTCCTGTCTACACCCCTTTTGTACTTCTTAGTGTTCAGCCATGGTGCTTCATAGCTTTCGACATTCTCCCTATTAAATATATAACGGGAACCTAACTATAGTGAGAAGCAGAGTGATTTTACCTCCATTTCAGGGAATTTTGAGAACATATACTGTTGTGATCAATTTTTCTACATATAATCATGGCAGATAGGTCTGCTTCAGTTCCAAAAAGAGGTTAATTGTCAAACCTTGCTAGGAAACTACTTCTTTAAAGATAGAAAAACTATCTTTTGAAGTCAATAAGGGAGAATATTTGAAGCTCAGGGTTAAAATGCGGGGGTCCTGGGTGCTCTCTGAGCTTGCTCGTTTTTTATTGCAGACCTTTCATCACTCAAACTAGGTAACATCATCAGTGCCAGTAAGAAGTGCAGTTTGCTGTCAATTTATATTCTAGAATAGAATATAAGAATATACAGAATATTCTATTATATTGTAGAATATAAACTGGCAGCAAACCATGTTCTTTACTAGCAGTGATAAAGTTACCTAGTTTGGGTGATGAAAGGTCTGCAAGAAAACAAGCAAGCTCAGGGACCACCAAGGACCCTTTATCTTCTGACATGCCAAAGTAAACTAAGTCCAGCACAGAGGAAACCATCCTCATGATCCAAGAGCAATAATTACTGGTGTTTCTTGTTTATACATTTAGCTCTGTACTGGGCTAGAGATGAATGAAAACAAAGTATAAGTTCAGCTAATGAGCATAGCAGCATAGAAACGGGTCACTTACTTGATAAACTGTCCCAAGTCCTCGCAGAGGGTTTCACATCCAGGCCATTTGCACTCCCCATGTCCATACAGGGGATGTGAGCCAGGAGTCTCCTCATGAGAAGAGCTGCAAATGTGGACAAAGAAAAAGAAAATAAACATTACTGCTGAGCGTTAAAGGCTTCTCTGTTCTGCCTACCAGGAACTATAAAGTTGGAAAGGGGATATTTTTCCCAGACTTTCATATCTCTGAGTTTTGGACTAAGCATATATTATATAATGCATTTGTACTCATCAACAAAAGAAACATCTACATGGGAATTTTAGAGGAATTTGACATGCTCTCAAAATTGGCAGAAGGTGCATTCCCTATGTTGAGCAGCTGTGATTGGCAGTCGTTCATCTGCATGATCAAAACAGGAGTGAAGACAAGTTATTATTTAGTAGCTCAGACATAATCTGCAGACATATGCTAGCAGAATGAACTTGCTCATCTTGGTTCATCTTAGATTTATCCTAGAGATAGGATGTCAAATGTGAGCCTTCTGGAGGAAATGCGATCCAGCTTATATTTTCCTGCATGCAGATTACATACATTCAGAAACTATCACCAGTTTGGCCATGCAAATTTTAAAGCATTGGTTTTAACAATAAAGTTGCAATTATGTATCCTGATATGGAATGTAACCATGGTTATAACCAGAATTCAGTGCAACAGAATTCCATTTTTCCCAGCAAAACAAAAATAAAAAAGGGAATCTGTTTGGCACATCCATATGTGCATACACCAAGATGCTAAAGACAGAAATAGTCAGTCTTTTGCACATGGACTACCAGATGGCTCTAGCATCCTAGACTGTCTCAGCCAGTCCTTGAGTATTGAAGATTTATCTTTAAATGAATTCAAACTCCAGCTCCTCTTTAGGACAATAATGGTTTATTAAATATAGCATCAAACAACAATACTTTAATCAGGCAAGAATGGCTAAAAGCCAGGCAAGGTTAGAGTTGGGTTTGAGTTTGCTCCCTTTCCTTTTATCACCATTATCATGAGACACACCCCACCACACCCAGGCCTATATGCAGTTCTAATTCTGGCCACACCTAACCCATTATCCCTAAATGCTATTAACCCTATAACATGTCTACATCCCTACCCTATTCCAACCCTCACTAATTGATCCCCACCTGGTGCCACCTTTACGTTGTTTTAACCTAAGTCCTAATTACCACCTATATGTGCCCCAACCCACTTTAACAATATGCACATCAATAAAGAGCCAGTTTCAGCAGACCTGCAGTTGTTGCAGAATCCATCCTGCAGCCCTGCAGTTGTTGCAGAACCCATCCTAAGCTCTGCTGAGTCATTCCAAAGCCATAGGTCAGCACACAAGTAGTAATACAGATCCGGAAGCAGCAGAGATAAGGTGACATGGCTAGCTGACTTGCTGCGAAGCATATTCGGAGCTGATGGGCTCTGGGTGAACTCGGAGCCCAACAGACTGGAGGCACTGATATAGAACATCATGACAATGTACTTTGAATCTATGTGATGTTGATAGATTTACTGACTATCAACCTTCCCCTTATTGCCATGGGTCTAATCCCAAAAATTATTTCAAGCCATTACATTCCTAGCTATCTGCTAGAGTGCACAAAATCTAGGAGTGTGGGAAATTCTAGACCGTAACAGTTTCACTTCTGACCATTTCCCTGACATTAGCAAACAAGATGATTAGTGGGGAGGATGGGCAATCTTGTGTAATAAAGGAGACCTCTCTTAACTGCCTCATTTAGTAACCATTCAAAGTTACAATGATATAGAAAAAAATAACTTTATGATCAATGCCCACATTTATGACCTTCACAGTCATAACCTCAGTCACATGATTGCCATTATAATCAGTATGCATTGACCTATGCCCTGCTCTGTCCTGATGTGTTTTTGTTCTCCCTTTGCAGAATGGAGAGATTGGACAGGAAGGGATTATAAGAGAGTAAAGCAATGGGGAATACACACCAACAGAAATACAGTGGCACAAGCAGCTCTGAGCATTCTTGCAGCTCCCAGCCCCAGCTGGTATATTCCCCATTGTGTGCCTGCTTACTCTCTTGTAATCCCTTCCTCTCCAATGAATGTAAATACAAGTATTAATTCCCTTTTTACTAATTATCCCAGCCCAAGGGTAAATCTTCCAAAGGGTAGGGAAACAGTCATAGTGATTTAACTGTACACATAGCAACCACTTTACTTAATGACAGAGCTGCCAGATTCAATTGTGGTCACTGAATGAGGATTACTTGTAAACTGAAACATTCAGCCCATATTTGTACTAATAAATCAAAAGAGCATTTGAGCTAGCAAGGAAAGATTTATCTCCAGAGTGCTGTAGCTAATTAATTTTACATTTTGCATTCAGTGACCTTAAGGGGAACTTTTCTTATTTGACCATGAGTAGGTTCATACATTGCACAGTAACAACTTTTTATACCATGGTTTGCTGAACAAGAAAGAATAAGCTTTACAGATAAGCAAAATAATCATGACTTGTTTTGTCAGTTTTTGGTTTCTTCTGTTTCCTTTTGGACTGTTTTTGCTTTGCATCTTGACAGCTTGTTTCTTTTGTCCCATCTACTATCATTCTATGCATAATATTTATTTCTAGAAACCTGATTTGTTGGAACAAAAGGAGAAAAAAGGCTCCTGATTATATACCATTTTGTACGGAAAATTCAAATCATAGCACTATCATGACTTAGTTTGACTTCTCCTTCGCTGTTCTGATGCTGCACACGTTTATTTGGGAACCTATACCATTTTTATTGAATAAACAAATACAATTCAAAAGAAAAAAAATAAAATGAGCCTCTGTAACTATATACATACTTAATCAGCCACCTTCAGATTTTTTTTAAATGAAAATTATTACTTTCTAGATACTGATTTGGAGGCCTCCTTGGCAACTGATGGGATAGAATCAGAATCTCAAAACTGACTTCAGGAGACCCTACTCTTTAGCCATAGGTTACTACCCTAAACTGTTACAATCAGAATTTGATTCTAAACCCATTTGCTGATACTATTTCAAATTGAAATGCAAATAGCTTAAGTGCCTTAGATTTGAATGCAGGACAAAAAAGTAGATTTTAGGGTTTGTCCTATTATACATGCAGTCTTTAACATATAGAAATTCTATAGTGAGATTAAATCTGCTTTTTATAAAATCTATATTTTTTTCAAAATAAAGATCCATTAGCTTCACCTGTCCCTCCTTTGTGCGAGCATGGCGTTCTGTCCATTGGGAAGAGGGTGATGGGAAATTGGAGGAGAGACCTTGGCAGCCGAAAACGAGGTAGAATTCGAGGTGTTGGTGCTGAGGTCAAGTCCCTCTTGCTTGATGCTTTCTTCTACAGGCTGAGTAGCAGTAACCTCTTTCCACAGCTGCTGAAGGTCTGAGGGACATACAGCTTCATAAGTGTTGTAGAAGGAAGAGAGGGAGAGAGAACACAGAAAGAGATTTATTTATAAGAACTTCAGAACAACTCCACAACTGTGAAGGTCTCCCCAATTTAATTAAGTGAGAAAAAAGGAATTAATTTATATCACCCTAATACATAGATATTATTCTCTTAATAAAGGAGAATGTTTGTAGCTCAGAGTTGACATGAGGTGGTGCTCTCTGAGATTAGTTTTTTTTCCTTGCAAATATTTCGTTACCCAAACTAGGTAACATCATTATGCTAGCACTGATGAGGTTACCTAGTTTAGGTAAAGAAATGTTTGCAAGAAAAAACCAAGCCAAGAGAGCACCAAGGACTCCTTACATATAAACTCTTTTTCACACTGTTATTAAATTGCACCATCTGAGCCTTTTAAATACTTAAATATATTTCAGAGCAATACTGCAGATATTTCAATCCTCTGTCATTTGCTTTAAGAAAGTACCAAAAGAATCTCAACACTTAAGACAAAGCATCATGAAAAAACAAATCTAAACTATAAATCACTTAAATATTAAGAGATAATTAGTACTAAGCAATTTACATAAAAGTAGTAATTTAGATGGAATTCATATTTCTTGATTTTAAGCAATGCTGGGTAAAATCAAGAAATATGAATTCCATCTAACTTACCACTTTTATGTATATTATGCCAGTGGAAAATGCAAGTCTAATATTCAGAATAAACTTTACATTTCTGAATCTAATTATTTATTTATTAATTTGTTTTGTAAAATTGTTATTTTAATTTGCCTAGTGCTGGTATCTGGACTGAACTAGAATCTTTGGTTTCCTGCTCCATCAGAGGTTAGTAGATTTTTAGGTACAGAACACAATCATGAGATTTCATATGATTCATTGCTTCTCAACCTTTTGGTGAAAATCAACTATGGGGATTTCCCTGTGATTCACAGGTGGCCAAGAATAACAAAAAAGAAAGGAAAATAAAAATAAAAATGTGGAACTTTTGTGGAATCATATAAATCTTTAGATCTTATAAAGTTGGGCTTTCTTGTCTGTTTATGGCAGGGGTGTCAAACTCGTGGCATCACATTGTTGTTACATGATGTATCACAACTCCCCCCCCTTCGCTAAAATAGGGGTGGGTGTGGACAGCACGTGACACATCTGGCCCCCGGGCCACAATTTTGACATCCCTGGTTTATGGCCATTTTTGTTTTTTAAATAGCTATCATCTAGGGACATAAGTGTACCTGTGCACTTGTATTGCGCTTAGGATCATGCCTAAGGCCTTCCATAAAATAAAATACTAAGCATAACATGTACTAAAATTTTAGGATCCTTGAGGTTGAAAACTCATTTTCTGACATGACAAGACCATGGAAGAATTATGATAATATACATTTCCTCTGTTAGTTTAATCAACAAGCCTGGAGTTTTTTTTTACTCTAAATTAGCTAAGGGAGAAGTAACCATAGAAGTTCATGCTATTAGATGTTCATGCTATTTATCAAACTGATTCAAAATTAGTATAGTATGTCACACTTCAATATCTTTGACATGCAACTTCTCTCACTTTTGGAGATATAATTTCCAAAAGTTTAACACTTATTCTACACCATCGATATATGGATTTATGATTTTCTTACTTCTAATTAGGACCAAGCTTGTATATTAAAATTGATTTTTTCCAATTTTTAATCTGAAGGTTTTTGACTAACTTCAAAATTCATATATACAGGTATACCTGATGTACCTAATTAAAGGCATTTTGTTTCTTGTCTACTAGGATAAATTGGGAATATTTATAGGGATGCTAGCTTTATAGATATTTGAGAAAACCTCTTTGTGGTATAAGGTTACCCTAGGTATAAGTAAATCCTAGGTCACAATGAAGCATAGTTTAAAGTGATGAAAAGGAGATAGTGCAGGTTGGGTGGGGAGGTTGCATGCTTCGTTTTCTGATTTAATCATGATTGAAAAGAAGTGTTCAGAAACTTTTTTTTGAAGTTAGATTGACTCCTTTTTTGTCATTTCATCAAACCCACAAACTGTTATCTTGTTGCATCAATATATCAAACAATTTAGAATTCAGAGAAATGCCTAAACTACATTAAATGAAATCATAAGAGAAAACTGATTGCAAACTCCACATGAACATGCCACAGAAGGAGAATGGATCAGGAGTGTTAAACATCTTAAGACTTGTTGCAGTTCATTTGGGTGGTTTTGGATTATACAGGTTGATGTCCAAATTGAGTCAATCTATTTATGAAATCTATTGGTAGCTAGCATTGGAACTTTAATAGAAGAAACATGGCCACTGAACATTAGTTCAGTTATTTGTTGACCAGCAGTATCTAAATGCCTTTCAGGCTGATAGATAAAACGTGTGTCCTTAGTGATATATTTCAGGGGATAAATTAAGAATTAATTGTTCATATTGTTCATATTGACATGTTGCTACTTCTTTCCTTCCTGTAATTGGGATGGCTCCAGAATGTCAGATTGTAATTTCAATGATTTGCATGGACTTTACTGACTTTCCTTCTCAAATTTCCTTAATCATGAATTTGACAGAAGTTGATAGGTGGTGCACGTATATGGGTTGGAGAAAGGCATAAGAAAATAGCTTTCAGGTACAGTACATTCTGCTAACAATAACCATTTATCAGAAAACCCAAACAGTGCTTTCACTCCCATCTTGTCCATCCCTTCCCATTATTATTCTTGGAACTCTGATATTTAGCATGATTTCAGCCCAGATTCTGCTGCTTCCCTTAAAAACAGTGTTTCTGATAGAGAAGACATAAGGTCTTCTGGAATAAAGCAAGATGATAAGTTACACGTTCTTTTCTTCTATAAAAAAAGTAATAGCAGCAGCAGCACCCAGGACGAGCTACTACTGCTTGCCGGTGACTGTTTTTCATGAAAGGTGCATTAGGCCCAGTTCTCTCCCATTACTATCAGCAGCACATCTTCAGGTAGTCCCTGAACTGTTCCTGAATTACATGCCCACTGCACTGCAATCAAAAAATGCTTTATCAATGGCTGTTTGACAGCAAAACGTAAAAGTGTAGCAAGCATCAGGCCTCAAGTACATGGACAACAGGCAGCTTTTAAAATGAGATGAAAACCAACTGGCAAAGCTAATTGCTGCAATGGCTGGGTGGGTTCTCCCTACAACAACTAAAGAACAAGGAGGCTTATGTGCATTACCTTGTGGCAGGGTCTGCAGAGGAACGGTGCCTTGTCCTGGCTGTAAACTGACCAACCCTTGTCGCTGGAGGTTTAACAGGTGCTGCTGCTGCAGCTGCTGCATCTGCA
Source organism: Notechis scutatus (assembly GCF_049901735.1). Classification (NCBI taxonomy): domain Eukaryota; kingdom Metazoa; phylum Chordata; class Lepidosauria; order Squamata; family Elapidae; genus Notechis; species Notechis scutatus. Next base: position 49,228,440 of record NC_142011.1, read on the forward strand.
GGAGCTGTTGTTGGAATGCCAGCTGCTTATTCCCTAATGGCTGCTGGAAAACAAAAGAAAGAAATTAAAACACATTTTCATTCTCAAAGCACAGGCCTTCTATTTTTTTCTCAGGTCTTGCATAAGCAGCCCGATCTCAGCTTTAGCTATAGCTAGCACAGCTCACAGTTCTGATCTCTTATCCTCCGTGGCTACACAGCATATAACCAAGACTAAAAGCCTTTGATCTGCCAGAGCAGCAGAAACGAAAGGGAGGGTGGCGGAAGAGAAGACAGCGAGCCTGCTTGGCGGAGCACTGAAAATGCTGACACTCTCTCTCTCTCTCTCTCTTTTGCTCTCTCAAATGAGTCTTTTCATTAAATCTGTTATTTGAATTGTTATAAGAGACAAAACATCTTATATGTCAGCAGAACCTATCCACCTTAAACATATATAGATTAAACTCCTATGAATGCCAAAAGCTTCTGCACACAAGCAGTCTCCCATGAGGCTTTTAAAAGCAAGAAAGCTCCTTTTTGTGCAGTAACTCAGCACTGCCTGGGCCACACATATTCTGGAAATGAGAATACATGAGATCTGGAGGTTTCAAAATAAAAGGGAACATTCAATATTAATTGATTTGATGCACTATATCACTCTCATACATGAGAATCCTAGTTATGCCCCCTTGAATTACATATGGAAGCAATCAAGTATATAGATATGCTAGATATTAATGATGCAGGGATAATGATGTTTTAATTAAAGACTCCAAACAATTTTTATCTACCACTATTATTTAAACTTATGCTTTAAACTTGTTACATCATACAGTATACATTGAAGTATTGCAATCAGGTGAAAGCATATGGAAAGCAAAGTGCACTTGCCAGTGGCACTGAATATTTGAGTTCTGTAACTTGTCTTGAGCCATTAAAGAAGTGGTTAGCATACAAAATATTTTAAATCATTCGAACCATCTTTGAGTATAATCTATACACTGTATATGTATTTTTGTTTTGTAGCCATTTCATGACTGACTTTTTAATCAAATTGCCCATATTGTTATAGGGCTAATACAATGTCTAAGCATAAAAATGCTGCTACAAAGATAATTGCAGGTATTTACTTTTCCACTGTGGTCCATTTTCTTGTGAGTACTGTGCCATGGTGTCATGATGCATACACTAAGCCTATAAAAAACAAGGATTGTAACACTGCTGTTCCGTCTCTTTTTTACTATAATTAATTCATCCCTGATGCATGGATAGCCTTTGCTGCTGCTTCCAATGGCCCAGCTTCTTCATTTAAGCTTTGTCCCTGAAATCTGGCCCTCTGTAGTAATAGCCACTGCCAAAATATTCAAGTCTACATTAGGAGGGTATATTTTATAAGCACCACCAGAAACAAGTTTTTAGTATTCATTTTATAAGCAACATTGTAACAGACAATAAGTTTTTGACAAAAACAAAATCACACACCCTCCAATGTAGCTCTTCGCTGTCACAATTATTTTCTTCCTACCCTCTTCTCAAGGATTATGTATATTCTAATGAGCAGAGCAGCTAAGAGTGCTTAAGAGGCCAGAGAGACCCGCAGCAGCTTCAGTCTGAAGAGGGCCTCAGAGAATCAAGAACGGGTAGTATTAACACATACATACTCAAAGCCCCAAACATTAAATTTGTCTATCATTTCATTTTGAAAGTATTTAACTAGTAGTTCTGTGAAGAATAACATAGAATACATCATTACAGATTGTGCCTATATCAAGATAAGTTCATTCACTTTTGATTTGGACTGGATTCCTTTCCAGTAAATCATCAGGACTTTTAGCAAAAAGGCATCAAAATGGGAAGGAGCAGCCCCTGCAGGGATTGAACTGCAGGCAGAAAAACAAAAAAGTTCTTTAAAAAAAACCTTCTTCAATACGTTTTAAATAAATAACTCAAGGCAGCAAACTTAAAGCAGCAAATATACTAATAGTCATTCCTCCTCCTGTTTTCCCCACAACAATATGTGAGGTCAGTTGGGCTGAAAGAAAGTGACTGGGCCAACTGGTTTTCATGATTACGGTGGGATTAGAACTCACGGGTTCCTGGTTTCTAGGCGAATATCTTAACAACTACATTACACCAAGAAAAGGTTAGGCATTAATGTTAAGCCGTTTTTAAGGGTGAGAAAGATGCACCAAGTCGCCTGGAGAAAAAGGAGGGAGCTCTAGCTCTCTGCTTTGTGACTATAACTGCCAGCAATTTGCTTCATTTGCTTTAGTTCTCAAATGCAGAGAAAATTGAAACAACATAAACTGAATAGAATTCCAGCCTCTCTGCAGGCCTTCCCAGTGAACACAAGTAGAATAAGAGTATGAGCAGGGCTAAAACATTTGCCCATCTCTTCTCTCTGTTTCTTTTTCCCCCAGAACAAGATTTATTGAGTATCATTTTTTATGAGAACATATCCTGGCATCAGCCAAAAATAATCTTGTGTTTATAGTATGTATGGTTCAAGTTCAAGAAACAAGATTATTTACAAAGACTGACATTCTTGGTGATTCCCCACAATTAAAGACGTTCATCTCACTACAAATTCAGTAAAATCCAAGCCTATTAATTTTATAATCAAGTTATAAGTCCAAGTAGTCAGTCCTCATCTTATGACCACAACTCAGCCCAACATTTCTCTTGCTAAGTGAGACATTTGTTAAATGTGTTTTGCTCCATTTTACAATCTTTCTTGCTATAGTTCTTAAGTGAATCACTGCAGTTATTAAGTTTGTAACATGGTTATTAAGTGAATCTGGCTTCCCCATTCACTTTGCTTGTCAAGAGATTGCAAAAAGTGTTCACATGACACTGGGCCACGGCCACCGTCACAAATATGAGTCAATTGCCAAGCATCAGAATTTTGATCATGTGACTATGGGGAGGCTGCAACAGTTGTTAAGCGTGAATAACAGTTATATGTCACTTTTTCCAATGCTGTTGTAACTTTAAGCAGTCACTAAATGAACTGTTGTAAATCAAGGATCAGCTGTACCTTGATTTTTAGGTTTTTAGGCCTTGAATTAACTTAGGGGAAAATGAGAACGTGCATATAAATGATTAATTTTTAATGTTTTTTTAAATTATGCTTTACTTATATATATCTTCTTTATGTTTAAGAAGCCTCCTTTTCAGAGGTTTCCAGAAAAATAGAAAAATAGCTTTCAGCACTCACCAATCAAGAGGCCAAGATATTCTGGTTTATCCTCCTACATGGATTATACATGGAATTTCATATATTATATATTAAGAAAAATAAAAGCAATGGAAAACTATGAGGAGGTAATAAATAGATAATTGTGATGTTTCGATTCCCTCCATTGAGATGAAGCTTCATGAGTGAAGCAGATGTACAATAAAAGCTTCATTTGGAAGTATTTTTAATATTTATTTTCTTCCAAAGTATAGTATTCCAAATGTGAGTTTCCTTCTAAACGACAGACCATCATGAGCACATAGAATTACTTATGGTGGATGAATTTTTTTTGAATAACTAATTTTATTGAACCCAAATTCTTCCTACTTCCCAAACTAACCCACAGTGTATCAAATAAAAGAAACAATCCTACAAAAGAAAAACAAGAGTTTTTAGTCTTTGGATAAAAAAACTGAATGCAAGGCAAAAAATTAAACTACTGTACTTTTTTTCTGAGGAATTGTTAGAAATGTATTAGAAATTTGAAATATTGGTAATTTTACTAAGCCCAGCAGAGTGTTGTGTACATAAAAATGCAGCCCACTTCACTTTTTCTTGTATGTTATTTTTATTAACCTACATTCCTCCAAGATTTCTCCCTGATCACTAGAACTAAATAGCTAATCTGGTATTGCCTTAGAAGCTATCATTTGCCAATATGTTGTCAGAATTTGTGGTCTTCTCTGGACATTTTCACTTTTGGAGATCATCTTCCATGTACTTTTAATAGAATCAATGAAGTAAGAAACTTATCTGCACACTGATAAAAATCTTAAACACAAGGAAATAATTACTGAAGCTTACTCTGCCAGCCACTAGCAATTACTGGTGTACTGATCATACCATTTACAATCCTTTCTTCCTCTAATACTTGCAGGTATCTATAGAAAGCATTTATTTAGGATTAAACCCCAGATTTTTACCTTCACTTCTTGTTGCACCAACTCTATATTCTTTGATCCCTGATCTTTTCCCTAGTGATGGGGTTTGAATTTCTTAAAGCATTTTGTCTGCTCTGTTTACATTAGATGCAGCTGAGTGGGTGCAGTTACTGGGGTAACAGGCGCCCGTCACTTTGATTTATGAGCACATCAAGAGGAGTTTCAGCGTGACACTGTGGACTGACAGGAGCACTTCATTAATTTGATGCCCAGGTTACTTACTGGCCAATCCTCATGTGCTGCTTCCCTCCTAGATTAACCATGTTGTATCAGGTGGTATACTGGGATAACTTATGAGGGACAAGATTCTTTTTGAAAATTCTCACTCTCAAGCTTTCTGGAGTTACGGAACAAATTAGCATTGCAGGATTTCCTGAATCTACCTTAGCATTTCAAATGCTTCAGTACAAAGCAACAAGGTACGCACTAGTCTAGGCACAATATGTGATGACAGAATTTATACCTGCCAATATTTTTTCCCTTTAATTCAAAGAGAGCATCATTTCTAAAGTTATCCCAAAGGTGTTTTTTCAAGAGGCAACTGGACTTTGAAGAAGTTTCGCTTCTCACCCAAGAAGCCACAGAAACTGAAGGTTAAGCATGTATTTGCAGGTATCATGGCACAGATGCCCTGTCAACAAATATGATTTTATAGGAAATTATAATTTTAAACAAATATAGCTGGTCAAAACCAAATTTCACAAAGTTTCAGAGCAGGACAATAAAATTTCAAAAAATACAACAACGTGGGATTTTGGCCATTTTGTTACTTGTATTAGAAATCACTTGAAGTAACCTCTACCATCAAGAGACCCCCAATCATAGACTGAGAAGTCGTGCCATACAGAAAGTTTGTGGGATGTAGTAAAATTACTTGCAATATACATCACTTTAACTTTATGTCAGTCAGTGTATTGTAATTATAGTACTGTAAAGGATCTTGAAAATCTGGGTTCAAGGCCACATAAACTCATGAGTTGAGTTTGGGCCAGACATTCTCTTTCAACCCCGCTTAACCATGCTGAGAGGAAAATGGAAGGCGATTTTGCTTTGTATGTCACCTTTTGATCTTGGAACTTAAAATACTTATTGTCAAGTTAATCATAAACATGTGAATATGAATTCTGCAAAGTTATTGTTTCCTGGGTCTAACAGGCAACCTTTTAAGTTTTCCTTGGACTATTAAGATGAATATACCCTGTTTCTCCAACAATATGGCTTCCCTCAATAGGAAGTCCCAGCATGTTTTATAGGCATGAAATGAAATTAAGCCCCTCCCCCCAAATTAAGGCCTATATTAAAACATGCGAAATGGGGGAATGGCAGAGGGCTTGCCATTAGGAAGCACTTTTGTTGCACACCCGGATATGGTGCTGCCTGCGTTGACCCCGATACAAAGTGCCCCACCAACGCCGAGGTCAACATCCAAGCCGTCACCGCCCGCCCGCCTCAAGATGCAAGTGGGGGGAATTAAGTCACCCCGAAAAGACGGCCTAGCCATTTTTTCAGGGCTCAAAAAAAAAATAAGACCCAGCCCTATTATATGAGAAACACGGTAGTAGATTTTCTGGATTATTATAGTCTCTCAATTCATTTCATGTTTCTGAGGTAATATCACAACTACCAGAAATACCTTCACAAAACTCTGCATCATTATGATGATGCTTCTGGCAAAAATGCCAATAGCAGGAGTAGTACAAGTATCTTTTATTTTAGAATTCTACAGCAAAAATCATGTACTCAAGCCAGATAAATCTCTTAAATGAGAGCCGATTGTTGAGAATCCCTGCAAAACATGTACCTAAACAGTGAATTAGTCTCAGTTAAACTTGCTTATTGCAAAACATGGGTTACAACAGAGGCAGTAACTTGAGAATTTTTTTGAAATTAAATCTATACTGAATAACCAAAGATAATTCAGTTTATTCTCTCAAATGGACAAGAAGCACATCCAGGGGTGGGATTCAGCCAGTTCGGAATGGTTCAGACAAACCGATGCCAATTTTACGTCCAGTTCGGTGAACTGGTAGTTCCAAAGACCAGCTGGCCCCATCCCACCCCTCCCAGGAGTTCCCACATGCCTGGTTCTGGCTCCCAGGTAAGTGCAGGGAGGCTTGCTAGGCCCAAAACAGGGCACGGGGTGAGGGGGTGCGAAGAAAGAAAGAGGGAGGGAAGGGAGAAAGAGAGAGAGAGAGAGAGAGAGAGAGAGAGAGAGAGAGAGAGAGAGAAAGAAAGAAAGAAAGAAAGAAAGAAAGAAAGAAAGAAAGAAAGAAAGAAAGAAAGAAAGAAAGAAAGAAAGAAAGAAAGAGGGAGGGAGGAAGGGAGGGAGAGAAGGGAAGGGAGAAAGAAAGAAAGAAAAAATAAAAAGGGAGTGAGGGGATAAAGAAAGAGGGAGGGAAGGAGGGAAAGAAAGAAAGAAAGGGAGAGAGGGAAGGGAAAGTGAATGAGATACGGATGGATGGACAGAGGGAGGGAGGGAGAGGAAAAGGAGACGAAGGAAGGACCACAAACCCTGGCACCAGATGCAGCTTCAGAGGATGCTTTGAAACAGCACAGCAATCCAGGGCAGAAGGCACCTTGGAGGTCATCTAGTCCAACCCGCTGCTCCAACAGCATTGTTGAAGTGAGTTTCTCTCTTTTGACCCACCCAGTCACATGACCACCTAGCCATGACCACCATGCCACGCCCACAGAACCAGTTGTTAAAAAAATAGAATCCCACCTCTGAGCATGTCTGTTATTTTGCATGCAGAGCAATGCAATTTTTTTTTTAGCAAGTCTGTTTTTCCCTCACTTTTTTTTTCTTTTCTGCAGATTTTTTTTTTTTTTTTTGGAAAATATATCTTGCTAAATTCAAAGGAAACCTCACCTCTTTGGCTTGCTGCTTTCCAGCTTGTTGCTGAGTTAGAAGCTGTAGGTGAAGCTGTTCCTGCTGCTTCTTGTAGTATTCCTGAAGCTGAAAAGAAAAGAGAAGAAAAAGAGAAAACAATTATGATAAAGTTGGTGCTGCAGAATTTTAATGCTCTGCAACTATCTAATAAGATGCAAGCATACCATAAAGATATTATAGTGCTATACAATTGCCTAAAGCTGTGATGGTGAACCTATGCATGCTGGAAGTGGCACATAGAGTCATCTCTCCGGGAACATCAGCTGTCGCCCGTTGCTCTTCTGGGTTCTGGTGTGCACTTGCACGCTGGACAGCTGGTCTTCGCTTGCATGGGAGCACTGGAAACTGGAAGAGCAGCTCCCCGGCATGCATGCGTGCACCGGGAAGCTGAGCTTCTGGTTTCCGGTGTGCACATGCGTGACAGCCAGCTGGTCTTCGTGCACACATGCGCGCCAGAAACCAGAAGACCAGATGGCCAGCATGCAGTCTGTGCCGAAAAGGTTCGCCAACATGCCTATAGGATCATAACAAATAGAATAAAAAAAGTCAGTCAAAATAATTCTTTTGCTCTTTTAGTATATAATTACTGAAAGTCACAATAATTATTGAAAAGAGGTCACTAACATTTCCATTCTCAGATAGACCCAGAGACCAAAACCTTGATAACTTCATGAAACGTGATCTTCCCATAAACATTTCTTTTTTGAGAAAGAGGACATGGAAATTATTTCCCCAAAAATACAGAACTTGAAATGAAAGCAGATAGCCAATTGCAATATTTTTCTAGAGGGTGTAGACAATACATGTCAACAGGCTAGAAGGGTCAATCAAAAGAAGCATTCCCAGAACTGAAGGAATATGACTCACTAACATTTTATTGAATTACATGAGACTTAGGTTGTAACCTTCTCTTGCCAATCATTATTTGGGGCAAGAGAAACAGACTGAAGAGGAAAGAAAGCAGGAGAAGATATACAATCCTGTATATTTTTATGACTTTTTTGACCAGAAATGAATTAACTCGGAACTGCATTATGCCATATTTCAGAGTTATTGAACTTTGAAGGAACTACCACATGTGACACATGGCATTCTAATTGCTGCACACCAAATTAGAAAAAGTAGGAGGGAAAAAAAATGGAGGGCTCAGGACAGAAAGTACATTTGTTTTAATTTAACTTACTGAATGAGTCATTTATTTGAGTTTCCTTTTTTGGTTAAATTAAAATGATAACATTTTTAACTGCAACTTTTGGAGGGGCTTTTGACCCAAACAAGGCTTGTTAGATATAATTAGTTCCCAAGGCTTATCTGGCACTATTGTGGACAAATATTGTTTTAACAGGATGAAGTCACAGAAGAAAAATAATTCTTGCCTAAATAATGTTTATATTCACATTAGAGCAAATGTTATTTATTTTGCTTATTAAAACATTTATACTTGTCTTTAAGTTACAGGTCTATACAAGTTATAACACGTTAAAACCCATAATGTAAAACGTTAATCATATTTGAGATAAACATGTAATAAATCAGTGAGTACAATAGGAATCTAATAAATTCAGCAGACAAACCTATATAGAAATAACAAACAAAAAACAGCATAGTAGCTATAGTAAAACAATCAGCAAAAGTGAAAGGTTCTCAAACATTTTGTTCCTTTGAGCTTTGGTTTTAGTGTCTTGGGGTGCACAGCCACTGGGATCTCCTAATCCTAAAAAACCCGCCATTTTTGTTTCATCTTGCAAGTCTCCTTAGCACTGCGATATCCAGAGTCAACCAATGCTTTTTCCACATTTTGTTTCATTTTGCTTCACATTTTGTTCCTATATCACTCTATATGCTTTATAATGAAAGAAAAAAAATCTGCTCCTTAAAGACCACATAGAAACATTGGCAGGGTGACTTCAGCAAGGTGGCAGGAACAGCCAAAAAACTGAGACAAGGTTCAGAGTTTTGCTGGTAGGAAAACTGCTATGCAGCATAGAAGTTTACTGAAAACACTTTTTTGAATGGTTTACTCCTGCATTGCAACTTGCCAGAAATTAATCAGTTCAGGTACAGAACAGCTGTAGAAACCTTGTGATACAGGCAGATGAAGGGGCTTCATGCAGAGGAGTCCCAAAAATCATTAAAGACCATGAAGAATAATTTATACTATATGCAATGCTTTATTGCAGGGGTTCCCAAACGTGGCAACTTTAAGACTTGTGGACTTCAACTCCCAGAATTCTGGGGATTGTTGTCCACAAGTATTAAACTTGCCAAGTTTGGAGACCTCTGCTTTATTGGAAAAGAAACAGGTCTCTCTCTTAAAGGAGCTTAAAGTTTAAATGAAAAAGGAAGATACAATTTTCTGGGATGAGACAAAGTGTAGAAAGCATGAATACATATGAATGTAATTGCTTATAAAAAGCTTTGGCTATCAGTGGGGATGAGAATTAAAAATTATGTCAAAAGGATTTAGGGCAAATGACAGATTCTATGTTCTACTCCAGGGGTCTTCAAACTTGACAGCTTTAAGACTTCTGGACTTCAACTCCCAGAATTCCTCCTCCAGTCATGTTAGCTCAGGAATTCTGGGAGTTGAAGCCCACGAGTCTTAAACTTGCCAAGTTTGAAAACCCTTGTTCTACTCCCTTCCTCTTTAGGAAAAAACACCTGCATCAGAACACATTGTCTGTCTGTCTGTCCGTCCATCCATCCATCCATCCATCCATCCATCCATCCATCCATCCATCCATCCATCCATCCTATATATCTATCGTCCTAGCATTTGATTCTTGCCTAAAGGTGTTCCTGGAATTATTTTTATAACATTTTTTTATAAAATATGGTGTTCAAAGCCTTGTCTCTGGAAACCCAGGTGCCTGAAATCATTAGGAATACTTATTTTCAGATCTGACTGATTCACAAACTATGGCTTTTCCTGAGCCATAGCTAGTAATCTTGGTTCGAAACCATATGAATTTAGCAACCACTCACAAGTCCAATAGGTAAGTATTGCTTTTTGGACTTAAGAAAGCCAGATATTCTGCTTTAAATTATTAATTTTTGTTTCTGGAAAGTTCTGTGTGACCATGAGCTTCAATTAAAAGAAACTTTGGAATACTGCCTAATCTATATAGCTAAACCAATACATGAATCTGTTTTTATAAGCACTTAGTTTTCAAATAATGAAATTTAATGGCCAGAGTAAAAATGTATACCTATTATTGCTTAGCAAACTTAATAAGTACTGAATGAAACTAAAATATAGTTATATAAAATATATACACTATTTTATGTCATTAGGTATACTGGCTGGGGAATTCTGGGAGTTAAAATGCACACATCTTAAAGTTGCCAAGCTTGAGAAATACTGGCAATGTGATTTTGTACTTATTTTGCCTAAATACAAGGTTTAATATTTTGGACAGAGCCATTTCTAGGTTAATAATGCTTATTTTCAGGTGTAATTTTGGTTAGATTAGTTGGGAATAGGATTCAATTTAATTTATATAGTACATCAATAAAAAGTATAATTATTTATTTTTATCCATCAAGCTGTGCCTTTTCTTTCCAGAAGAAACTTATAAATAAAAAATTAAATTAAAATAACCTTTAATCAGAATGTAAAATTTTCAATTATTTCAGTTTTAGTTCCTGAATTATTTTAACCACAAAAATGTTAATATTTAGTACATGGAAGGATTTCATCTCTTCAGTGCAATTTTGCTTAGTGTATGATAAGTGGCATTACTCTGAGCTTTTCTTAGGCAGGCCAGTTTTAATTTCATTATATTGAAATACATGATTTACAGAGGTAATTTGTTTTTTTGGCGGGGTGGGGAGAGACCAGTATGGGTTTCCTCAATTGGGAGGGGGAGCAAAACAGGAGAAAGCTGACTTCTAAGAAATGTCCCTGGGGATTCTGGGAGAGTCCTTATCAGCTTGTGTGTGACAGTACTGACAGCAGAAACCTTTCTCTTTAACTCTGCTGAACAGGTCTGGAAAGCCTCCCTTGTTTACCCAAAAGCCAATCAAAACCAGGTCTCTATATGGGATTCTGAGAACATTGGGTCAAGAGGTGAGAGGTGTGATGTTTGGTTTTCTTCTCACAGAGAATGCCAGCTATTCCGGTCCAGGCTGTTTAATTTGCAGTCAGACGTGTTTCTCTATCTGGCTCCAAAAAGGCTCTGAGAGGGAAGGACCCCACCCAGGTTAGTGTTTACCTTTTGTTCTTCCCCTGGGGCTAACCTTGACTCCTTATCAGCATGTTTGAAATAAACAGGTACTTAAGGCAGGAGGAAGGGTGTGGAGGATGCTGTGGTTTTTATGTTTGCTCTCCATTCCCTGGTGTAAATGTTTGTCCAAACAGTTGTGTTTTCTTGGGGATTTTTATCTCCTCCCTCATTTTAATAATTATTTTCATTTATATTTAGTTTTTAAAAATGCCCACCCGACTCCCAATTCTATATAGTGGTTGATGAAAATATTTCCTGAGGGAACTTTTTGCTTTAAAGTAAAGCTTTACAGGATTAAGCATATTTTAGAACAGTAAGCTAATATGATAAACATGCTTCTGCAATTCAGAAGAAGCCAGAACTTGAAAAGTTCTAGAGTATAGAATGTGCTAGGTCACCAAAACAAAAATGAAAATTATACCTAACTGCTTTATTATATGTAGCTCTTAAGCTGACTGTCATTATATGGAAAAAAAATTAAAAAGCTTTGAAATAGAATGTCTGGAATGAAATTTCAATGCAAAATATACCATATATTATACAGTCAATATGGTTAAATAGGACATTCATTTAGTCCTCATTTGTTTAGTACAAATTTTAAATTGAAAGATGTACAAATAGTCCTCGACTTACAATCACGATTGAGCCCAAAATTTCTGTTGCTAAGACATTTGTTAAGTGAGTTTTGTCCCATTTTACAACCTTTCTTGCCGCAGTTGCTAAGTGAATCACTGCCGTTAAGTTAGTAACACGGTTGTTAAGTGAATCTGGCTTCCCCATTGACTTTACTTGTGAGAAAGTTTGCAAAAGGTGATCACACGACCCCGGGACATGGCAACTGTCATAAATATTAGATGCTAAGCATCTGAATTTTGATCACATGACCATGGGGATGCTGCAACAGTCACAAGTGTGAAAAAGTCACTTTTTTCACTGCCATTGTAATTTTGAACAGTCACTAAACACACTGTAATAAGTAGAGGATTACCTGTATTATGCTTCTCATTTTCAGTTTTCTTCCAGTTATTCATTCTTAAAATTTCATAAATGCAGGTGGACAAGAAATAAGGAACTTTTTATAATTAAAAAGTTGATATTTATTCTAAAATTAGTGCTAACGAACCTGCTATGGGAAGGGAACTGTATTTCCCGGAGTTAAGAACCCAGTAATTTTATTATGGGGGGAAAATAATTCAGCCACATTTTATCCAACTATAGTATAACTTCTGAACAATTTTACACGACTTAACTTCCAACCTTATTTAACAAAATTAGACTTCCCAATTTGTGCATGACTAGAGGAATTCCAAATCATCATTAAAAGATAAACAAAATAAAACAAAACAAAATTGGGGCATTGGAATCCCTATCAGTCCACTGTAATATATTTCAGTAAATAAACAAAACAAAAATCAAATTCACAAGCAAAATCTTCAACTGCAAATAAAATCCTCAATCTTCCCTCATATACATCCTATCTTTTTATAAACCTCCAACATTTGAATTATCCAAAATATTCTAATCCACATATTTAATCCATGACTATGACATTTTCTTTTTAAACTGAAAAGAGTTGAACTTTACTGTCAAGGATTCATGTTTTTATTCAACTATTACATCCAACAATTTTGGGCAAGTCAGTAGTTTTCAGTCCATCCTGCAAATTTACAAACAGGAAACACATTGCACTTGCAGGAGAGAAATTCAGACGTAGACGTCAGTCTCTGTGACTCTCACACAAAAAGTTTGCTCAAGTGCAAGCTGCTTTACCTGTTGCAGCATAATTGCTTGCTGCTGCTGCAGCAGGGCTTGAAGCTGGGGTGGAGACAGAATCTGTTGCATCTGCTGTGGGGTGATCATCTGAGGAGACATCATAGCCACAGACACTGGAACCTACAGAGAGAAAGATGGGTTATAGGTGATATCAAGAAGAGGGATAAGAGTTTTGGGGGAAAAAATACTTGCACAGATAATGTATACACCCATATACATATTCTTTAGACTCCAGATAAGAGTCTAAACAATATGTATTCTTTATGTATTCAGGTGCACTAAAGCTAAAGTGTCTAAGTGCTCAGAATCAGAAGAACAAAAATTGTCGCTTAGTGTTAAAAAAAATAATAATCACAAGGACATGATCTCAGGTTTGAGGTAGACTTTTCTGTCAAATACTTAAAAAATTATCCAAGTCCAAATGCACACTGTGAAACAAGCCTGGGACAAAAATTGATGTTAACACTACAGATGGAAAGCTGTAGACAGAAATACAAAATCCTACTTCATATTTCACAGGTAATTCAATTAGCAGATTTTTTTTTATTCCACCTCTCCAAATCAGTACTGAAGCTAGTGAATGAACATTATTCAAAGAGTTGTATATACAGACACACTCACACACAGAAATGAAAGTGAGAACAAATGCTATTTTCTTATTTGCAAGATGAAGCCATACGTTGTTTTGAAAAGTTCAGTGGGACTTCCTTTTTACCAATTGCTGTAGATGGGAAACCTTTTTTAAGCTGCACTTATTTGTTTGTGGCTGGTAGCAGTTTAAGGTAGCCTAGAGCAGGCAAAGTGAGTTGGTTACATCACACTCATAAATGGGGACAATTTGTCAATCCTTTTGTTTTAATGGGAATTTCATTTTGTTTTAAATACTGCGTTTCAAGATTTAGTCTAGAATATTAGGAGTTTCCCATTTTAAAATGGTTCTTAGCAAGTGGGCCATGAAAATCCAGCAGCACAATCAGAACAGCTTCAGGGTGGCAAGTTGTCTATTTAACAGATGTCCACAGTGACTGTTCACACATGTAATATAGCCGCAGTAGCTGAATTCCTGAGAATAAAATTTGGCTTTTCTGTTGCAGCAAAATATTACATAATGTTACACAATATTTTGAACAGATTCATATTGAGATTTGATACCGTTCTTCCATCCAAGCATGCATTTATGTTCACTCATTGCTTCATCATAGTGTTTCCCAGCCTTTGAAAAAACTCTAGTCTGTGGGCTAAACCACCTGTCCTATCATGCCTTGTTAAGGGCAGGAAATAGTACTGCTTTCTTTAAGTTCCCAAAGGTTATTATTCTTATGGCCTACATTACTATCAAAACAGACAAGTCAGAATTAGGTCACTATAATGCATGATACCCTGTTAAACAAAAACTTCAATGAGTGTTCATCTTTACTGGAGACGGGAGATCAAGAACAAGTCACATAACCACTTCGTGGTTGACCACTATTTCCTCTTTGTTCATTTGTGAATAACACTTCCAGTCAACAAACCATTTGCGACAAGAAATCCATCAATACTGAAAACATGTATTCTAAGTTTGTGGTGTTGTTGTGTCATGTCAAATTGTACTGCTTTTCATAACAAAGAGTTAGGCAACATGTTTATCACAAGATAGTGAAAGGCAGGAAGACTAAAACGTGTGAAGAATAGTTGCAAGATTTGTGTTTGGCTAGTCTAGAGAAAAGAAGGACTGGGTGGGGCATGATAGCAATATTCCAGTATCTGAGAGGTTGCCACAAAGAGGAGGGGTCAACTTATTTTCCAAAGCACCAGAGGACAGGACAAGAAACAATGGATGGAAACTAACCAAGGAAAGAAGCAACCTGGAATTAAGGAGAAATTTCCTAACAGTGAGGACAATTAACCAATGAAAACAGCTTGCCTTCAGAAGTTGTGGATGCTTCATCACTGGAGGTTTTTAAGAAGAGACTGAACAATCACTTGTCTGAAATGGTATAGGGTGTCCTGCTTGAGCAGGGATTGGACTAGAAGACCTCCAACGTCCCTTCCTGCTCTATTCTGATTGATTGATTGAAAAAATGCCAACTATGAGCTAAATACAGTCTTCAGGTGGAGATGCATTTGTTGCAAGAAAACGTTAAATAAAGTGGGGAGAGGGAAACGTGTGGCATGCTTAAAGCATTGAGTACGCCATTACAGAAACAGAAAATTTTTATTCAGAAAAGTTTTATGAAGGTTCGTTTTCCTAAATTAATGGAATCATATTTTACTTGCTTATCAACAACCTTTTGATTATCAATTATTATAATTATTTCAACCATTAGAACACTAAGAAAAGCACAGAGTATTTTTCATGCTGCATCCACATTTGATTTTCCCTCCAGTAATCAGAAATACTTGAACTGAAATATTTCATTAGGAAGAAAAATTTCAACCACTTGTATGATTAAATTATTATATCCCAAACAAAATTCTAACTTTTATCTTGTAATTATTTTTCTTGAAATTCTTGCAGGTATTTTAAAACATTGATGTTATATAATATCATATTAGACAGAAATAAAAAGGTTGATTATCTTCACATGCAATCAAAAATGTCTGTTTCTCAGTAATAACCATCTGAAGAAAAATAAAAACTTAGATTTGATGAGGATTGTATCCATTCCATTTGCCTAATTGGGTATTTTAATTAAAGCCATTTACCGTGTAGTGGAAATGAGTTTTTTTTATCCTATGTTATTGATGGAATAGCTCATAAAGAGTTCAATTTTTAATGGACCTTATGCTGTATGTTAGCCCAGAAGATACAGGTGGGGGGAATAAGAAAATAAAAAAGCTGAAGAAGCTTCTTGGATTAGAAGTGAAACATCTTCAAAGAAAAACAAGAAAGCCCAGTTGCCTCTTGAAAAAACATATTTTGGACAACCAGGACCTGGATGGCTGAGAATCTCCATAGACAAGAAAAAACGTATCTTCACCCTGGCAGTTCTTACTTCTATGCCAAACAACATTTTAGGGGAAAAGGTTATTTTGGATGTCTTTCTGTTCCAGAAATAATACAACTGATTTCCAAGTCAATCTGTACTGACAGTTACCACATCATGTTTCAAGAAAGCTAACAACAATAAACTAAAATTCTACTAAAACATCCTTAAAATACCATTGAACACTCTTGGAATATAGCCTACCTCTATTGTTACCAGAGCAAACATTTGCCTATGTAACCTAATTTCTCCTTCCTCCCTCAACTCATCTGAAATATGTTCCATGTCGCTCATATTCCATAACTCCCACCTTAATTACTTAATAAGAAATTACTGAATCATAGCTTTATGAAGATGCTAAAGAGACATGTAGCTTCCAATGATAACTTAGATAGTACCAATTGTAGACTTTAAATCCTGGAGATATGTATAACATATATTTTTTGTTCTTTGAAAAAGAAAAACTAACAGCAGATAACAAAAGAAGTTAGCACATCGGCTGTAGAAAGGGAAGATGATGATCTTGGCAGAAATTTGCAAGAACTGTTATGAAGGCAAAGGAGCTGAAGTCCAGAAAAATGAGATAATATTCATAAGTGACTCAGGCAGACTCCTCCCTGATTCATTGGCGTATAAAAGGGGGAGGAGATATGCCATAATCAGATTTGCAAGATTCTGTTGTTAACATCAATCTCAATAAAGTAGTTTTAGCTTTCCTGTGGAGTTCATTTCCTGGACTGATCTAACTAATGGAACTGACAGTAGCATTTTCCACACAAAGCTCTGCAAAATTCTATTTCAGATATTGCAACTGCTTTGGATCAGTTCAATGTAGATGCCAGTTATTACATTTCAATATTGGTGTTAAAAATAATTAAGTATTTATACCTGATCTTTTTGCATCTTCTCAACCAACTCACAGCACATAAATATACCTTAAATCTAATGCACTTAGCACATTTTTTTCTCCAGTCAATGTCATGGTCCTTCTTTCACATTCCTTCTTATAGTAGATCCTGGCTAGGAATACAAAGAGCAAAGGAAAATGGAAGGTTGAGGATCTTAATTCTTAGGATAAATTAATTTATTGCTTCTTCTAATGCTGAAAGATGCCCTAGAAAAGGTAATATCTCCAAACATGTCAGATGAACTCTTCTCCATGTGCCTTCAAGCAAAAGGCAAGATTTTTAACCCAAGTGTCATGAAATGGTGGAAAGCTTTCCTGGTTAAGCTAGGTAGCATTCCTCCTTCTGTGACTTGTGTAAGGAAAATCTATTTCTGATGGTAATTAGCTGTCCATTTCAAGCTTTTCAGTGCTTTTGGAATAGATGCTTTGAAGTCACTTTGAGCTCGGAAAAATGGCATATAAATTACTTGAACAAGGAATGTAAATTACTCTAGTTGAGCCTTTCTCCAAGCAGGAAATGTCAAATGAACACTACAAGGAACAGGTCTCATATTTGGAGTACACTTAAGGAAACATTATCTGTTGCTTTCCAACATGACGGATTCAGTAGCGGAGATGGCCACATATTTTCCCTCTCATCCAGCCTTGCTTGTTATTAAGGATGCCCCAGCTTGTTTTCCTTTCATTGAAGACCATGCAACAATGCATGTTGCCTTCTTCTCTTCTCTCAGTCTATTCAGAAAGAAAAAGGCTGCAGCTTGGCACATGAAGCAGATCAACTCTGTCATCAGACCAACAAGTGAAAAAAAAAACCTAGAAGACATTCTTACCTTTAGATTTAATAGTTCTTGAAGCAGACAGAATTTCACCAGGGAATTTCTACACCCTTCTGTCCTGTCAATTCAAGCAAGCAGGAACTTGCTGACCTTTGGGGCATGTTACAAAGCTTATCTGTTTACTCAGGTTGCTGGCTTGAGGGAGGTGCCCCAAATTTCATTTGTCATTCTAGAAGTCACTTTAAGTTAACTTATGAAGTTATTTATTAACTGCCTTTGGACTTGCTCCAAGACTGCTGAAGAGGCACTGACAACCAGAATCAGTCAATGAATCAAGGCAATAGGACCTTGGTCCATCCTGACAAAATCCAGACTGCTTAAACTTCCTATTAGAAAGAGACTCTAACAATGCTTGTGATCATTGCAACATTCCTCCAGCTTTTACCTGAAGAGAGCTCATAGAAAACCAAATTTATCACAAGGACAGCAACAGTGAAGAGACTAAATGAATTGTAGTGGAGTAATTAACATAAAGCCTTGTGATTGTAACCTCCACAATCTGTATTTGGCTAGTATATCAAGTTGCTAGTAGTTCATGCTTTATCTATCATAATGGCTGTTCCAACATGCAAGAAGCAATGAAAATCAGTAGAGAAATTTGGGTAATAGCAATAGGAGGACAAGAAAGAATGCAGTTGATGCCCACTCTTTAGGAGACAAGCATCAGGATAATTTCCTTTTGCTGCTCATCAGCTTGCAATGTGCTCTGAATGAGAGTCTGTAATTAATTGCTCATCTGCATCCCCCATCTGAACTCTCCCCCCCCACACCAACCCCCACCACCACACCGTACATCCAGCTTGATACACGTTGGCTGGCATTTTCAAAATCGGAGGCATTCTAATTACCGGAGAGTTATAACACCTTCCATTTCGCGCCCGTCGGACTGACACCCTGTCAAGAGCAAAGAGACTTGCCAGAGGTTTTGACAACACTAATTGCCCCTATAATCTAAAAACACAAAGGAGAGGCGATTAGTCGTGAGGGCCGCAGCTCTCGATCCGACATGAGGTTTTCACAACGTTACAAGAAAACAAAAGCGGCGCCTTTTAGAGTGTGATGGCTGCTAACAAAGCAGAATTATATTTTCATACAAACCTTTGTCTACATCAAATAGCTTCCTCTTTTCTCTTAAAATGCTATGCTGACACCATGAATGGTGGGGGCTTCTTAGAGGAGGGTCATGAAGAAAGATATACATGAGCTATGATTCTTACGTTCCTGCTTCCTAGTTTACAAAGAGTTGGTGGAAAAAGTCACTAACCACGGCTCTTGTCATGATTAGAGTCTTTCTTTCACCTACCTTCTTTATCCTTCCCCAGTATGGGGATCCTCCAGTGTGCTGGACTGTAATTTTCACAATGCCAGTCTATAGTAGTAGTTGCCATGCAGGCTGAATAGAAGAGTTGTAAACCAACAAATCTGGAGGCCTCCAGATTGGAGATGGCTGTTCTCAATTGGATTATATCAATTGTTGACATAACAATGTCTTTCTGAAACACACCATTTATAGAAAGAGTGTGCCCCTACCAAGTACTTGAATAGACAGGTTAACTGTATAACTCTAAATGCCTTGAAACATGAATATCTGAAGGATGCCATCTTCTATTATGAATTTATTATTTAACACATTTATATAGCTGTCTGTCTCATAAGAAGTGACTCTGAGTGGTATACAATTATTCAGTAGAGGCCATCCAAAGATACTTCCTTTATTTCTGAGGCTGTGCATCAGACATGCAAAGGAGGACCTTCTACATTACTGTCAAGCTATGAAATGTACATTTTATGGCACAACAACTGATCTTCACTCATTTGTTTTAGCTACACATTCTGAAGGCACATCCCTTCTTCCACTGTGGATTTTTTTTTTTTACTTTTAAGTGTTATTTGCTGATAAGTAACTTGAGTATTTAAGATGAACAGAAAAGCTGAATATAAATGAATATATCTTCTTGGGCCAAAAGCAAGACATTTGGCTAGCTGAATAGCTGGAGATGAAATACTTTGCCCCAAATGTAGAATCCAATATAAAATCCACATATATTAAGCCTTCTCTTTTTTAATTATCATTATTTATTAGAACATTTTTAAACAAATAAAAGATAAACAGTTTCATGTCCCCATCGGAGTCTGAATCTGCGGGGGAAGATGAACTGGAACAAGAGTGTCAAAGATCGAGAGGGCGGCTCTGCTGGCCTTGGAAGAAACTGGAGAAGGGCGGAGTCAGTCTGGGCAAGACTTTTCAGGATTAGAAAGACTTGCAGACAAAGAGGAACAGGAGAGACAGGGATCAGAGCAAGGACCACCCCTTCCTGATCCTAGAGCATGGAGAGAAGAGAGAAGGAGAGACCAACACAGACTGAACTGGCTACAAGGGAGGAGAGTGCCCCGCTCCCCTTTACAAGGCACACCTGGGGACTGAGATGTAAGGAGGTGCCGGTGGGAGGGGCATTTGTCAAGAACAAGTGTTGAATCTGTGGAGCCTTGTGTGCACTTGCCGACACCTGGAAATTGCTGTGCTCTGTCTTGTGTGGTTTGCCTGGCTTACTGGATTTCTTGCTCTTGCTTACTGTTTGGCTAAACCTGGCTTATTGGGCTGCTGGCCCTGCTTACTGCTTGGCTAACCTTGCTTACTGGACTACTCACAGCCAGATGCTGCTGAAGGTACATGTGAGAGCTTTGCTCCAGGACTTGTAGTAAACATGGGGACAGTTGGGGACAAAGTTGGAGCAATAAAGGGGAGTTAGACCTGTTCTCTGGCTGTGTTGCTTTCATGCCATGCCCTGGGTCATCACAAACAGTGAAAAAAATAAAGAAAAAGAAATTAAGAAAAAAATATATAAAGTACAATAAAAGAAAAATATTTAAACAAGCAACTTTCAATCTTCCACACAATGGTTACAACTATATTTATCGTCACTCCTCCCTCACATCAAAGTTATAATCACATAGCTAATTTCTTCCCATATCCAACTCTTTTCAAATCCAGAAATCTTCAAGTCATTTTTATCTATTTTCAGCAAAACGTCCATAAAGGGTTTTCTTTACGTTAAGATCCAAACAAGTTTTCAGAATCACTTTGGCTAACCTCTGGTTAGTTTTAATTTGCAAGCAAGCAAGCTACATGCACATCATTTTTCAGGATAATTACTTAAAAATACTTTCAATTTTGACTTAAACTTTCAAATCACTATTTATTAATTAAGCTCCCAGTAAGCATTACACACCAGTCCAAGTTCTAAGGAGGGTTGTAATTTCAGCTAGTTTTTGCACTACTAACATGAGTTCAAGAGTAATTAAGTTACCATGGAACTTTCTACTAACTAGCCCCAAGCCTGCTTTTTAAGTTTTACACTCTTAGGCTCTTCTCCTCTCTAAAGAATTAACACTCTCAGCAACAACAGAAGCATTATGCCTGTGGACAGAGATGCTGAATTTCTCTCTTCAATAATGGCTTGTTGGTATGGGTGTGTCATAGCTGACATTTGGCAGACAGTGAGCTAGGACAGGCAATGACTCACTTGTTGGCCTGCTGCCATTCTACAAAACTGCTTACTAACAGTTCTACTCTTATAACAAAGCTCTGATAAGACATCAGAATGGAGATGCCTTTTCAAGATGTTTCAGCAGGAAGCCCATTATACCCTAATTAAAGACTAAATAGCAAAAGAATAGCCTGTTTGTGGGTAGAAAGCAAGTATCATATTAAGGAAGAAATGATAGCTCTATTCATGTTTATATCAATCAGGATTTGCAAACACATGTAAGGGTATATGGTCATGCACAACATACCCATATTAGCATATCATGTGCCAAATTTACCTGTTCAACTGCAAACTTCCTCAGAGGTTCTGAAGAGGATTTCTATATTTGCATTTTGTTGAAAGAGAGTAGAGGCCTGACTTTCATAAAGCTAGAGAGTTCTATCCCATTCAGCCTGCCAAAATTACAAATAGGGAAGATTGCATATGGATAGGCATATTTGTATAACTTCTTTGGTATCTTCTCCCAAAGTTGTACACCTAGGATATAAATTGTCTTGAGGAATGGGGGTGAAGATATCAAGTGATTCAAGGAAATCATTGCAATACTGAATATATACAGGTACTCATTCTGAGCTAAATCTTATTCCAAGGGGCTAGCACATCTTTCATAGAGATGGGCCATATTTTAAAAAAAGTCTGTCATGGGGAACATAATATCATCAGAAGGAGTATGTGCTGTGGAAAACTTTCTTTGGGTTTGTAGTGGAATTGCAATATTTTAAATTATTGTACTGTAGTACATATATATAAATGCTTACTAGGTATTTATACAAATTTGAGTCTTACTGCATTCTCTAATTATTATAAAAATGAATCTAAGATCTAGTTGCTAACTCCATTTATATTTTAAGAAAGCATTCCAACTGCTTAACTTTGCATGAGCTAAGTCCTTTAGCTAAGTCTTACGTGTATTTTTAATTGCTACAAGTTGAACTAAAAATATTCCTAAACAGATGCCCTGAGATGGACATCATACTGTTAATCCAAATGAAGCTAAGGTCCACTGAACTCTGGGGATTCTAAGAACAAATTACAACAATGTTGGGGGAGATACATTAGCATTCCTGGACAAAAAGCACAGTGTGTTTTTATGTGCTTTTTATGGTAAAGTTTCATGAAATCTGACAATCTCCTGTGGCACTGTTCAGGTTTATCAGACTTAAACCAATAGTTTATTACCCCTGAATGACCAATGCAATATAGTTTTGTTTCATAGTGTCTTTTTACCTACATTACCAATGTTCTAGATACAAAGCAAAAGTAAGAGCTGTAACAAGAAGACAGAACGAATAAAAAAGTAGGGTGATCAAGGCTTGGGAGAAAATAAGAGAATCAGCTTTAATATGATCAACTAAAAGGAAAAATCAGCTGCACAACACGTACAGAGGAAGTCCTGTTTTTTCTCAAGTGACTGAACGTAGAAGGGCTAATATTGATCTGTCTTCATTACCCATTTCACTCAAGTTCAGATCAACAAAATACACTTTTCCACACCACTGCTCTCTTGCCACACAAACAAAAGAAAAGCAATTTCCTGCAGTTGCTCCAAACTTGCTGCTCTTTCCCTGTACCGTACTTCTTTGGTTACAAAAATGCCTTGAAATGGCACATTTACCCCTCAGTTTTCTTTCAGAAATGGACAAAATCTTAAGAAGAAAAGTGTGTTTCTCATTGCCAGAACTTTTAAAAATGGCCATAATCTTGCAACAATTCATTATCCCAAGTAGAATTTGGAATGTTCTTTTGAAACCACATCACTGGCTCATAGTCCATCAACTCCTATAGCCCAAATGGTTGGGGGGGAAAGTATCGAATTCTACCAGACTACAACTGCCAAAATAAATTGGGGATGCAGTTTAAATTCCTATTCATTTGTGAAATGTATTGCACCATTGTAAGCCTTCTTTTGATGGACGAGAGTCATATTTAACATTGGGGGGGGGTGTATGTCTCAAGACCAAGAAATGGAAATCATATTATGTATAAGGTAAAGTAAAAGCATTAACACATAAAGTTGCAATCAAAATGACAGCTTAGACAGAAAAGAGGTAACTCAAACTACAGGTTCTCAATGATCCAGGTTATGATTGTCCCAAAGGTGCTTTTTTTCCTTTTTTTTCAGGAGGCAACTGGACTTTCTTGTTTTTTCTTTTGAAGACGTTTCACTTCTCCTTCCATTCCCCACTATCCTGTCAGAGCTGAAGAAGCTTCTTGGATGAGAAGCGAAATGTCTTCAAAAGAAAAAACAAGAAAGTCCAGTTGCCTCCTGAAAAGGGGGGAAAAAGTTCCTTGGGAACTGGGGCATTTTCATGTTGCAGATTGCATGAAATAAACATCTTATATTTTAGTTTGTACCTGTAACATCTTTCTAAACAAACAAACAGAAAAAAAAGTAGGGTGAATACAAATGTGCAACTACATAGACTATTAAAATTAAATAACCTTCTACAGAAAGAACCTGGTTTTCATAATTTGTCATCACTGCATAATTGAACTTCCAAGTGTAAAATGCTTATTTAGGGATGTAGAGTGAATTACATTAACATTATGCTCTCATATACATAACATTCATAATATGCCATAGGTCAGAATGGAGAGTTGAATTTCAGTGTTACTCCTGGAATAAATTCAGTTATTCTTGCTCTTTCTTTTAAACAATAAATCATCTAAGATAGAATTAATAATAAATTAGAACATGAAATTACTTCATATTATTAAAATAAATAAAGTAGATTCATGTTCACTGAAATCGGATTGTGTCATCTCAATTGAATTTCAAAACTTCTTACATCTACTTCAAATGTGCGTTATCACTTTATCTGAAACCTGCCAGGTGATTCAAAGTAATTCAAAGGCCAAACACTTTCCTAGAAATGTATAATCTGAGATAAGAAAAAGAAAATTCATGGAAGCCTCCACCTGAAATTTTGGATTAGGAGAAGTTTTTTTTAAATGATATTGACTTTAAAATGGAATCATTAATAAAATATTCAAAAGTGTAATTACTGAACTGGAAACAGCAGCAAGTAAATGAGTGAGTGCATATGCGTATGTACATGTGATATGTGTAGATAAAAACGGAAACAACTAAAAAAATGACAAATATAACAAATCAAAGAAGAAATGAAATAGCAGATAGCTAAGAATGCCAAGTAGAATTGTTAGGATATGTTCACGGTCAAAAAGGGTAAAGGAGGGAAGGAGAGGGATGGAGAAAGGAAGGAAGGAAGGAAGGAAGGAAGGAAGGAAGGAAGGAAGGAAGGAAGGAAGGAAGGAAGGAAGGAAGGAAGGAAGGAAGGAAGGGCTTATCATTGATCTATGTAACTAATTTTAATGTCAAGTTTCAGAAATCCTGGCTAAAATGACAGTTACAGTGTAGTTGTTAATCATTTTTTTAAAAAAAACAATTTTAAAAATCTATAAAATATTAGGGGTACTTTTCCTAATATCAGATGCTTGTTCCCAGCTTTCAATATAATGCAAATGATATAAACCTAATGGATGTGAAATGTTCCTCTTAACAAGAGAGGAAACAGAGGTTAGTGAATGGCTGTTTGATTTCCTTGAATTAATTTCCTCCCTCCCTCCCTCCCTCACTTCCTCTTGTTAAAATACATACAATTTGTACCTAAAATGTGTGATTTATATTACACTCACAGAAACACAGACACACACACACATAATGTTCAAAATGATATTTTAGAAGTTTTTTTTTACCCTAAGACAAGTTTGAAAGGAAGTTTTCATGAGCTAAAAACAGCACTGTGAACTTTGAAAAAAAATCTGATGAAACATTATAATTCTTTTTCGCACATTAATTTGGATGATATGCATCAGAGTTCACAAAGTTCATATACACTGAATTTCCTCTACATTAAAGTTCCACAAATTATTCTAATCTGAGTGCCTTTTTCAACCACAACAAAAATTGCCTAAAGTTAATTTTTTTGGTTTACAGTAATTTTGTGAATTCTAAATAAAATAGACAGGCACTTCACTTATCTCACTAAGCCACATTATATATACAACTACAACCTGAAATAGAGTCAATGTTTTAATACTTTTTGCCTATACAAGCCTGATAGGGAGGTTTAATCTTGGCATGAGCCCCACACACACCCCACACCCCAAAAATGCAATTGACAAGACAGAGTGTCAATGAATGTTAAATGAGACAATTTAAGTTTGGTAAGTTGTTCTGTAGAAAACTTCTCAACTTCAAACTTTGGACTAAGAGTCTGTCTACATATAGAAGGTAGCTTCCATCTATACCAGATTAATGGATCAGGGTCTGGTCCATTCCAAAATTCAAAAAGATTTGAGTAGCAAGTAGTCAATTTTACTCAATATATTAAAATACCACTACAAGACATAATTAAAGAGATATAAAAATAACATATTTTGACAAAACGTCATTTTTTGTAGTGGGCAAATTTTGGTACCTGATATTATTATTCAGTAAGGTCGACAATACAGTTTTGGCTTTTCTCAATATTCATGCATACACTATATAGTAGTATTCATGCTACCAAGCCTGAATGGAAAAGTTTGAAAGTGCTACATGAGCTTTGCTTTCCTTCTTCTGCCACACCACATCCAATTCATGTGTTTAAACTTGCAATAACTCTGATTTTAACATTAGAAAGCTCGACTTTCCTTTCTAGCTGTGCAGCTTGTTTTAATACTTTCTATCCTCTTTATCAAGGAAAACATTATAGTGGTGTTCAGAGGCTACTGGACTTCAAACAATGATTGAAGCCTGGCAAGCGGTGGTGGTGGGGGAGAGCAGGGGTAAAGTCTGGTTTTGTTTCTCTTATGGTCATGGAAGCATACCTGTTTCATTTGGACTTGTCTTTGGCTGCAGAATTTATATAAAAGTTCAAATTCAAAATACTCTGACATTCTGCAGTCATTTTTTAAACATTCTATCAACAAGCCCACATTTTAGTCTTATCCAATACATTCTTCATTCACACAAACGCACTTTCTATCAATTCTCCCACCTGAAGAAAACTCCTGGTCAATCTCATCCACACCATTCCACTGTTAGATAAATGTCTTTTCCAAAATAAAAAAAAGATTAAAAAAAAGTCTGGCTAATCCAGTTTCTTCATTTGGATCCTCCTTCAGTAACACTGCTGGAGAATATGGAGGAGAGAGAGGCTGTTCAGTTTTGAATTATGCCTGACTCATACCTATAATTTTCACAAATGCTTTTGCAACACAAAAAGATGGGGAGGGAGCGGGGAGGGAGGGGGACACAGAGAAAGAGAGAACATTAGGCTTTGCTAACATTGAGAAAGTTATCAAGACAGACAGAAAAGAGACTGGAAAGGGTGGACCAAGAGTGGTGGTAATGTAAAGAGACAAAGCAAAAGGACCATAAAAAACAAAGAAGGAGAGAGAAAACAGATCAGGAACAAGGGAAGGTGAAAGGGAAGGTAAACATAAAATGACAGAATGAGACTAGTTTACAAAGACGGCTAGATAGAATCCAGATTCACACATTTAATAATCACTAAAAAAAAATGAAAAGAAAAAAGGGGAGAAAAACAATAGGAAATATGGGCATGTGTATTCACGCAAAAGTAAAAAAGGAGAGAGACTCACAGATTACAGGAATCTGACTTCACCCTTACTGCCTTTGTTCTTTAAATATGTTTTCCACTTAGTAACTGCATTTCCTTCCTGAAAAAGCTATTGGAAAAAGCTGACTGTTGGCTCAGGAGAAGCTCAGATGAATTATTGCTCTTAATATCAACAATGATTTTGCCTTCTTCACTTTCAGTTAAACTCATTAATGAAACTGGTGGCTTTTCTGCTCCCTCTACTGAACGGCTTCTCCTTTCAGGTCAGGTGTGATGAAGGAGAAGGAAGAGAGACATACAAAAAAATCTTTCTAGGTGGATCTGGATTCTGTCATGTCTCACAAACTTTCATAAGTTAATGTCATTTTTATGGTGTTTTCAAGACTCCAGCAGAAAAACAAGAAAGTTAACAGAAAACTCACAGAAGGACTTCATTTGAAAATTATTGGACTGAGCCAGGGGTCTTCAAACTTGGCAGCTTTAAGACTTGTGGACTTCAACTCCCAGAATTCCTCCTCCAGTCATGTTAGCTCAAGAATTCTGGGAGTTGAAGCCCACAAGTCTTAAACTTTCCAAGTCTTAAACTTGCTGGGCATCAAGAAATGAGAATTTCTCCTGCTTTCAAAGGAACATAACGCAGCTTCAGCTGTACAATTTCAGAGGCAGACAGCCTCTGTGAGAAATAAATAGAATCTGGTTAAGAAGGAAACAGGGCATATTCACTTGAGGACAGGGTGTGCGCATGCAAAACAGAATGAGAAACCATAGACAAGATAATCCCCTTGTTTTATTTGAGATGCACTTAAAACAAAACATGAGATCAAAAAAATATTAAGATTATCACAGGGATTTAGCCACTTTGAGCATTCTAGATAATCAGAAAATAGGCTCTCCTTCTCCATGTCCTCTTCTATGGGTTTTCTGTGATTTCTGGCAGATTTGAGAAGGAATTCAGACTGATATATAGGTAGGACCTTCAGTTTCAGTATAGCATACACTAATTACTTTCTTTTGTTAATTAAACCTGTGTGGCTCTAATAAAGTATCCTGCTGTATGCCAATAAATTTAATTAGCCTAAAGGGAGAGTCCCCCCTCACAGCTATTTAAAATTGTCATTTTCCACTCACTTGGGCTTCCCCTCCTTTTCTCTGTTCCTCTTTTAGACCTTAATTTATGCTCATTTGGCAACCCTTTGCATATCCCAAGTCCACTACCCTGACTGGTATGTACAATGACCTCCACTTTGGCAATGTCTCTAGGGACATTTGAAGCTGAAAAGAGGACAGTTTTACCATTTTAAAGTTAAAGAGCAGGCTTGATGCTTGAGGTGTAACTGATTCGGGGTGTAATTAGATGTTACAAAAAGCATAAAGCTGCTACCTCTTTCTCTGTCTCTTTCACACTCTTTCTTGTAATGTCTACAAAAGTGTGATGTGATGACATAATGCTATATATTTCTCCATTCCCACTGCAATCGCTAGATATCACTTTTGGGGGAAGGGCAGTGCAGAACATGACAACATGATATTCCACACAATGTTAGATGCCAGAACAGCAACAGCTCTGTGACTGTGATAATATTCTAGTTCGAAAGTCACATAATGGGTAGAGAAGGGAGTGTCAATACTTTCTGAATCATACAGAACCAACAATGCTACTTAGCCAAAGTTTGGACATTATTTGAAGAGGGATGAGCTTTTGTGAAAGGGAAAAAAAAATCTGAAGCTTTTGTTTTCTAGATTCTAATAACAGGTATCACAATTATTTTTACAGGCCACCAAGAAAGACAGTCAAAACTGCACACATTATCAATGAGTGACAATACAGAATAAGTGCTGGCTTAGAACGTAAAAGACAAATTCTCACTAGCTACAAAACTTCCACCTTAGAGAAAGCATCAGCACTGTAACAGTTTTCCTCACCTCTATAATGAGTATAATGAGAATAATAATAATGCTCTATACCACGAGATAGAACATAACAGAATAACAGAGTTGGAAGGGACCTTGGAGGTCTTCTAGTCCAACCCCCTGCTTAGGCAGGAAACCTATACCATTTCAGACAAATGGTTGTCCAATCTCCTTTTAAAAACTTCCTGTGTTGGAGCATTCACAACTTCTGGAGACAAGTTGTTCCACTGATTAATTGTTCTAACTGTCAGGAAATTTCTTCTCAGTTCTAAATTGCTTCTCTCCTTGATTAGTTTCCACCCACTGCTTCTTGTCCTGCCCTCAGGTGCTTTGGAGTATAGCCCAGGGGTGGGATTCTCCTGGTTCTGACTGGTTTGGGAGAACCTCTAGCTCCAATGATCAGCTGTTGAGTGAACTGGTTCTCTCAGCCCGCCCACTGGGCAACGATCAGGTCAAGCCGCCCACCTGTCTCTGTGCTTACTTACCTATACCCTCTCAGCTGATTCATGCAGCATAGCAGATTGCTGTGTCTCAGCTGTGTTACTCCCCAGAAGTAACATAGAAAATAAGTAATTCTGAAAGTTGTGCACCACCACCAAACCGGTTGTTAAACCAGCAGCTTCCCACCACCCCTGACTCCATCTTCTTTGTGGCAGCCTTTGAGATATTGGAACACTGCTATCATGTCTCCCCTAGTCCTTTTTTTCATCAGACTAGACATACCCAATTCCAGCAACCATTCTTTATATCTTTATATGTTATATGTCCAGTATCCTAATCATCTTTGTTGCTCTTCTCTGCACTTTTTCTAGAGTCTCAACATCTTTTTTACATTGTGGTGACCAAAACTGGATGCAGTATTCCAAGTGTGGCCTTACCAAGGCATCATAGCAATGAAAAGCATGCTTATAATATTAGCAAGGCAAAAAATACCTTCAATTGCTAAAAGATTTACAGAATTATTAATGCTTTTTAAAGCTACCCCAAAAAAGCTCAGATTTTTAGATATACATTCGAAGTAGAATTTTAAACACTCTCAATGTCCTATTAGGTTTAATAGCAAGCACCCACATTTTTGCTGTCACTTACCTGAACAGCCGGCTGCTTATTTTCATTGCTGGTGGGAGAAGTCAGCCCCGTTGCCTGCTGCAGAAGGAATTGCCTTGCCACCTGAAGAGCCTTGAGAGAAACAAATACAGGACAGAATAAAGGGGAGAAAGTTACAACTCTCTTTCCAGTTTTCTTCAAAAGCAATAAACTCTGAGCTACAATAACTATGTACATGTTTAAGCTATCAGGGCAGGGCAGGGCAGGGTCTCTAAAAGTCTGTATCATTGATAAAAGTATGGACTTAATTCAAACAGTATGATTCCTACACAGTGATATAATTTTGTTAAGTATTCTTTTATGTAAGAAGAAATACATCTTCAGCCCTGAAATATCCTAGAGCTCACAGAATAATTTAGCAATTTCAAATGCTGCATAAGGAAACTGAATGGAAATTGACTGGATTGGTAAACTCAGTGGGAATACCCTGGGAAACAAAGAAACAAATACCAACAAACAAATCAACAAACCAAATCTACGCACAAGATGTTAAATGCAGGGGAAAAAACTCAATAGATTATCTGACAGATTGGACTCCACTGATGCTTTCTTTCTTTGCTCCCTACTTCCTATTCAAATCCCATTCAAGATAAATATTGCATATAATAATGTTTATGATTTCAGCTGGTCTCAAAGTAAAAAGCCAATGCATTCAGATTAGGAAAAAACAAACCATTAATTTATACTTCTCAAGGAATGATTAGAAAATGTCTTATGCACTGCTCTCCTTCACACCGTATACACACTACTTCCATACCTTTCCCAATGCAATGCATTGATTAGGATAGTTCATTTTTGCTACAAAATATGTATTATATTAGGATAAAAGTTAAAATTATAATTATGGAGTTATTTCTTAAAATGATACATAATTATGGAGAGAATGGCATGCAAATCACCAATCCCTTCTTCAGACCATTAATATCTTAGAAGAATACTTAAGCTTCATGTTAATGTTTCACAATATATGTTCTGCATATGGATATAACATATGACTCAAGACCGCGTGAATTTGGCCACAAGTTTCCTCATTGTTACTTCTAAAACTGTTCCAGTAAAAAGGGCATTGTTAGAAATGCAGAAAGAATCAGAAATGTGCAACAGCATGCTAGGACGGGGTGTATTGTATTTTAGATATATACTGTACCTTGAATGTAGCTTAGATAAGGGTAACTTAGTATCTACATACATTCAAAATACTTCTCTTTATCTCTGTTATATTTGTAAAGGGATTAAAGCTCTCTGTAAATAATTTTCTACTGTAAATTGATAGCATGCAACTAGAAGAAACATGTTGATTACCAACATGAAAGCAGCTTTTAACTTGCAAGTTCTCATTAAAGCAAAGAAAACCAACTCTGGCTCTCTATCTGCTGAGAGAGCAGCTTCAAGAAAAGTCTCCACTTCTTGTGTATTGTTATTTAGTGGGCAGATACCCACAACTATTAACAGACTCACACACACAAAAACTTTACTCAGTTTAAATCGTAATTCTTATCCCATCTGAATTTTTATGGGGTTTAGCAAACCACTGAGCTCTTAAATCAGATATTCTGCGCCTTTAAAAAAAAATCTGTCCAGTTCTAAAATTCAAGGAACTTGAAGCTAAACACACACACACACACACACATCCATAAAATAATTACAAGAAATACTGCCTTTTCTTGGGGTGGGCCTGGATAAGGTTAATACCCCCCAGACAGTATGAAAGACCATGCTAGTTAAGGAAAATGGAAAGTATTACCTATTATATTAAGAAAGCAATGGTAAAACGTTCGTCTGTCATTATAAAATAAATAAATAAATAACTGGCCATGTCTATGTAGTTAATCAGAAGTTCAATTTACCTTATGTTACTCCTTGGCCTAAAAGAAGATCCCCTTTGTTAGAGCAAGGTGTGAAAATAGGTGAATGAAATGAGCCATTAATTCTCTTAAATTCTCATTTTATAGACATGAATCAACTTGTACCCTATCAAATGTTAAATTTCCAAATGGAACACAACTGTATTCTGGAGCCTCAGAGACACAAGATGTTCAGAAAGGCAGTATGGCTGATTTTTCAGTTTTTTGTGTAATCCTGATAGCCACTCAGAAGAAAACAGAGTGGGAAAAGGTGCACATAAAGTAGGGAACTTGTGAAAGAATGCAAGCATTCAAAAGTGTGCCCTGGTGTTTCAGACTAGAGGGGTTGTCCCCAGAAGTGGAGGGGGGGAAGGAAAGCATACTGAGAAGAGGAGTTCCATTCAGGAGCCAACAGCGGAGAACTGCAAGCAGAGAATAAATTCTAGCACAAACAAACCTGCTCCCAAAGCCCCATTTCCTCATACATTCCTTATTTTTGCTTTGAAAAGAATTTCATGAAAAAAAAAATGGTACATTTCTGAACAACAAAGTCATTGTAGCCCTGCCTGCAAGACAGGTTTTTATTACAGCACAGAGACAAGAGGGGGGAGCACAGGGTAGAGGTCAGCGGGTCATAGCCCAGCTTGGCGGTGCTGCAAACAGCATGTGGGTTCCACTGAGCTGTCAACACTGCAGCCGTAAATCAAGGCTCTGGCTTCCAAAGGCCGGCTGTGCTCTCCCCGCTCAATAGAGGTACTTGCAGGGTGTGTCCCAGAGAAAGAGTCGCTTGTTAATTTTCCACATTTCCAGCCATAAAGAACAAAGTTACTTTCCGTCAGGCATTTAAAATCCTGCGTACAGTACCGTACTTTCTCTGTTTGCAGGAACAGCTGATTTTCTACACCAATGATCACTTACAGTTTAACTGCGCATACATACAAGAGAAATATTGCACTGTACTATCAAAAAAATAAAACTATCTGATTTGCAATGAAGATACACATATATAAAATATATAATTTTAGAAACATACCACAGAAATATATCTATATACATGAAATTGCATACAGAGCACACTTTGTAGTTTGTGTGTGTGCGTGTATTCATTCTTCATCTCTGAACACAGCAGCTTAACATTTCTAAAATTATTTTCAGGATTGTATAGGAGTATAATTTAAAAACTTCATGAATTAAAGATGTTAAAATTCAGGATCACAACACATATGTAAAATGCATGTATGGATTTTGATTTAAATATGCTCTATATAGCACACCACACATAGTTAATATTTACTATTCATGTTAAGTGGACTAATTCATATTTTATGCAAATTTACTGAAAAGAAAATCTTTCGCAAAGTACCCTTAAAATTCCAAGTTATGTAATTTTATTGTTCTTAGAATGGTTTCTTAGGAAAATCAGGTGTTTCATTAAACTATGATAAGTACAAAATAGGATGATGTTGCTTTTACACCTTTAAAGGAGTTGAATGACTAAAGAGTAAGTTTACTGATATTTCCCATGTTTGCACAAAAGCCACTAAAAGGTGCCTATAACAATCAATTTCTAACCCAATTCCCTACATACAGTAATTGTAGATGCTGTATAAACATTTAGAACATAACTGTCAGTTTAAAGAAACTTTAAAATCAGGTTTATAAAATGTACAGAACCGGTAAAGCCAAAAGGGGTTTCGAGGCTTTCAAAAAGTATGAAAAATATCACAGACTAAATGCCTATACATTTAAGACCCTGGATCTAAACTCACTGTTTTTCTTTTCTTTTCCCCCCAAGTTAATAGTTTTATTGTATTATAAAATGCAGGCAATACTTTATAGAATATAGACAGTAACTGAATACAGTGGTATGTATGCAGTAGCAATTAAAAATTATTAATATTGTGATCATTTAGATAAATTAAACCTTTAAAAATGAGGGACAAATTTTACAACAAAGTTAACCATGATTTCTAAAATATACTGAGCTTAAGTTTGATTAACTGTATAATGAAACAGTTGCAAAATGCAATGAGTTATTGTAAAATATGAGAAAGGTTTTGATCTGTCTCCACTATATTGTTAGCTGTTGTTAGTTATAAATGTTAGAAGAAAGAAAAAATGATAAACAGAAAAGAAAGTCTCAACAGTCAATTCCTGGGAAAGAGGAAGGGGGGGAAACAAGTGTAAATGGCTGAATAAATCAGGGAGACTGAGATTGCCATTTTATGGAACGATATTTAAATTTTTTTTATTTAGTTTCTACTTTACCTAGGCGCAAGACAAAATAAGAACAATAAAAAGAAATCCCCCATTCAAAATTCAATACTCTGAAATTTCAGTTGCACCATCTGGCTTTCAAACAACTGTGGCAATTGTTCATAGAACATTTTTGTGCACTATAACTGTATCCTAAACAGCTTATTTTTCTTTTAACAGTATGTTGAAACAACCTTTGCCAAATGCTTGTTTTCCTTTGCTTAAGGAAGGCAAGTCAATTCAAAACAGTCAGATTTCATTCATGATAGTTGTAGTGACCTGTCTTGGATTCATACAGTTCTGTGACACTGTTGACTAAACCAGAACCTCTTAAAATATTATTGCCCCAATGCAATAACTTCAAAGATCACTATAAAGTACATTTTGCCAAAGAAAAAAAGATTCTGCAAAAAGAAGGTGACTTTATTTTTTAACAATGATCAAACAAACTAAAACACTTATTTGTCAAACTTTTCCATATAAATAACCCGATCTTTAATACTTCCCATGTCTTCTTTTCACTTCCTGAATTAATTTGCCAAAGTTTAAAACAAATTCTGAGTAAGTCTAAGAAAGGGTTGTGTCATAGCACAAATGCCATACCGATTGGAAAGATAGCTTGCCAGCAGAAATTGTGATGCTGCAACCAGCTGTGTAAAGTCTCCAAAAGACCCCATTTTTATTGCATTTGCCACCCAATGGGAGCATTGTTCTCAAGGGGACGGCTGGGACTGCCCCCTGTTTTATGGGCTTTGGGAACCCTATAAAGACAGTGTGAGTTTATTAAGTTGGTCGTAGCTTGGGCAAGAAGAATACAACTTGTGATGTGTGCCAGAACATGTCAAGAGGGCACCAAGCCAGGCTGGTACACAGGAGGCAGCATAAGGCCTGGTGCTTGATTGTGGGGATGCACAGCATGGTGCACAAGAGCCAAGAGAACTGTGAGCAGAATGGAGAGGCCCACCCCATAGGAGCTCTCATGGGGGAATTTAATTCACTCCCTGCTGACTCTCTCACTTTGTTGTGCTCTGAAGCACGAAATTACAAGATTTACAGGAAAAAAATGACATGGCTTTACAGTCTCACATCAGGGTCTCCTTGTGACAATTATGCAGCTCACTCACAGATATACTTCCTCCCCTCCCTCAGCTACAATCAACAAAGGGAGAAGACGAAAAAACAGAGCATTCAATGATAGGAATCAGCTGCATAGGTAGCTCCAGGTTGCAGAAAGGTTGGGGTTAGAATTGTTTTTCCAAAACATGCTAATTTTGAATGAATTCCATCACAACAGTTGGCAATCATCTGTAATTATGTCACAAAGCGCATATGTGTCTAATACACATGAATATATAACTAATACGCACATTATTAATTTTATTTCCATATTGGCTTATATGCCTCTCCAATCACAGAATGTTGAGCAGCATATACACATATATATATATACCCTACTCATAAATTATAATCATAATTACTATAAAAAAAGGAAGCATATTAACAAATATAACTATTGGGAACATCTACTACATAAGAAGTGTACTCCAAAGTTGGAACAACATTAAAAGATTCCAGCACCCAAGGCCTGTTGAACTGTCAAGTTTTAATCATCTTCTGAAAAACCAAGGGGAGAGAAGCAATTTGGATTTCCAGGTGAATGCTGTTCCCCAGAAAGAAGCACCAACTGAAAAAAGCTCACTTTTGTAATCACTGTTGCTTCCGAGGGAAAGGGATACAGAGAGAGACAATAATACTAGACCTTTTGGATGGGCAAATATAATTGGGAATGGATGGTCTCAAAGTTACTGAAATCCTGAGCCTTAGAGGCTTTAAACTAGACACTACATCCCGGATTGCACCTAGAAACCATGTAGTATCTTGTGCAGTTCTCAAAATGATGATATCATATAGACAAATTGAGAAAAAAAAAATCCACACACAGTGAATTAAAATCTTTATAGACACATGATCTTCCACCAAACTCTTGCCAGCACAGAATTGATCATTCTTTTCTGTTCATCCTACTTATATCAGATGAGAGTGGGAAAGAACTCTCCTTCCATCTTTGAAATCATCTTCCCTTAGTCTCAAAGCTATGTTTTGATAGTCTTAGAAAAAATACAATTTCACTAGTACAAACAACTTCAAAACAAGTCTAGCAATGGTGGTAGGTTCAAATGCCACAAATAAATACATAAAATGAAATAAATCAGGAAACTACTAGACATACTGTTCAATTAATGGCCAGAGAAACTGCTGGTGACTAAGGATTAGCCACAGTCTCCTTTCAGGCAAATATATGAGATTTCAAGACCTGTCAAAATTTGTTTCAAGTTTAGTACTTTTCTTTAATCTTTTAATTATTTTCACCTGTTTCGATAATTTGTAAGCCTCTCAGAATCACCTTGTAGGGGAGATGGTGGCATAGGAATGTAATAAATAAATAAATACATTTTAAAAGTCAATCAGCATGTGATGAGCAAACTAGATTCACCCGATCCAACTTTTAAACATACAATTATTAAATAATTTTTATGCTGCCTTATTGATGGTTTAAATTGTTATACAGCAATAATTTAAAGTTAAAGGAGCAAAAAATGTTGAGGATTAAAATGCAGGGTGCTTTTGAGCAATCAGTGACAGCACATTAACAAGCAATACAGAAAACAAACATGAAAATAAATAAATTTCCAATCAATAATATTTAAAAATTAATTATACTTAGCATGAATTATATGGAGGTAAATTTATATTATTAGTAATTAATTTACAAAAAGCAAAACTTGACAATTCTTCAATTTCTCTATATTAAGCTTTGAAACCATTTGCTCCTTCCTTGCAGAACATACCTGTATCTAATTTAAATATTTTTAAGAGGAACATATGTATAGACAAATATATAGACACTGTATATATTCTTATTTTCCCTATCTTGCTTAATTCAACTTTCAAAAATATGCCATACAAGGTATTTCCCATGTATACAAGGTATACTCAAGGTATCTTTAATGACATTTTTAATTCTTTCTTTGTTGTTACTGTTATTAAAGTAACATTGTTGCTAATTGCTAGATTGGTCCACAGAAAGAAAACACTAATTAATTACTGATTAGGAAGTCAAACTGGTGCATATTAACAAGTGAAAGATGAATTACTTGATGGAATTAATCAAATCGAGTTATGCCTATACAACTGAAAAACAGAAAAAATCCAGATAACAGAGATTTAAAACAAAATTCAAAAAGACAAGAGTTAAGTGTTACAAAGCCAAGAAAGACAGATATTAAGAATCCATATACTATTAAAATTGTCCTGTCTGTTTGTAATCTCCAGTTAGTCCAAATGGTGTATCGTAGCGCAATTTTTTGTTGTGAGTTGCATCTGAGATGATGATGGGACTGTACAGTGTAGAGCCAAAAACTATGGTCAATCTAATTATGCTATGTGGAAAGAGTGAGGGAAACCAATGTAATAGCACTATGATTCAGGAAAACGTAATGTTTATTGTTTTCTGCTGACACAGTGAGTCAAAGGTTGTTTAGCATAAGAAAAAAATTGTATCCATTATGAAAAAGACTAAAAAAGGATTAAGAGTTAGCTACAGTATTAAAGCAAAAAGAGAAAGGAGAAATACATTCTGAAATATTAAAGTTTACAAAGGAAAAAATTAAGCATTTAAAACAATTAAAGCAAGCAACAGTGTACCAGTCTGAACCTAACCACAGGTATTCCATATATTAAGTACAACAGAGAATATTAAACAAATAAAAATCGCCATTGCAAATTGGAAGAAGGATAATGAGAACAAAGAGTTCAGAGCTGAAAGAATGCTGTAAAACATCTAATTATGGGAAGATGGAAAAACAACTACAAGATGAAATAGAAGATAACTAGGGGGGAGATTAATGATTATGAACATTTCTAACTGATTTTTGAATAAGACTAGATATAGGATCAAGAAAGTGGCATAAAATCAAGATGTTATACTGCCTACTCTCAAACTGATTGTCCTGTGGGAAATGAACTGTCATAGAAAAGTTATTCAATATGTAAATCTCACAAAAAGATGCAAAAAAAAAATCTACAGAACTGCCCAATTTAGCAATACCTCAATATATATTGGAAATTATATGTGATATAAACATGGAGAAATGAACAATTGCTCCTTTGGAATTCCACTACTTTTCCCCCCTCTTTTCAAGTGCATCAGTTTTAATGGTCCAATCCAGAAAATTAATCCAAATGGTTTCTAGATAGCTAATGGACACAACTACTTCACAAGAGCATGGCACAATCATATATGGTGGTTATGTCCTGGAGCGAAAAAAATACTGGAAGAAAATACAAAAATATAGGATTTAATTGGAAGTCAAATAGAATTTATCCTGGAATTATTTCTTCTAGAGGTAAATTAAAGGAAAATATTATAACAAAAGAACAAAATATTTGGTGCTACATATAACAACAGCAGCCAGAATAGCCTTTGCGCAATGTTGGAAGAAAGAATATATACCATACAACACCACTATCTTCAGTATACAATGAAGTCCTTTTGGCTATTCCAAGAAGATTCCACACCTCTCAAGTGACTCTGAGGGCACAGATAAAACCCCAAGTAGCCTCAACTGCTCTCAGAGTGTTAAGACCAGATGACTGCAAAGAAACACAACCCTTCTCTTTCCTCCTGTCAGAACTTATCCTTTCCTCCACCCCACCCCCCAAACATCTATTCTGAGCTGTCAGTAGCTGTCCTTCCATCTCCCCCACCATCCAGTACAACTAATGAAGCTTCCTGGATAGGAAGCAAAACATTTTTTTCTTCTTCCTCCTCAAAATATCACTTCAGCTGCCTTAAAAAAAAAAAACCTTTGAGACAACTATGACCTGGATAACTGAGAATCTTCATAGACATTTAGTGAGACAAATTCCCCTTAAGATCCCATTTGCAAAGTGATGGTGGCATTAATGAGACAGTGCTTGTGAAGGTCAATGCAACATGGTGGAAGAAGATCATTAAAGTGACCTGAGATAGGTATATGCCAATTCACTTAAAATCAAAAGTGTATAAAATGATAGTCTGCCCAGTAGCACTGTATCAGACCGTGTACTGGCCAACAACCAGAAGTGCTCAGCATCCTTTACATGTCATGGAGATGCACTTGCTCCATTTGTCTTTAGGTATTTCCCTTCTTAAAAATGATATAGTCCAGCAGCAGATGGGTTTTGCACTAATAACAGAGAAATGAAGGAAAAATACCTACAGTGGGATAGCCATGTTCTACAAGCACCACCACATACTCTTATTTACACCACTTACCATTTTATTATTGATGGCTAATGCCCATTCAGAAGACCAAACTAAAGAATACAATTAACGTGCACATGGAATTGTGTTCTTGATCTAAAAAGCAGATCCTGCACCTGTGGGAAACTGCAGGAGGAAGAAGAAGGGAGGAGGAGGAGGAGGAGGAGGAGGAGGAGGAGGGGAGGAGGAGGGGAGGAGGAGGAGGAGGAGGGAGGGAGGGAGGAGGAGGAGGGGGAGGGGGAGGAGGGGATGAAGAGGAAACTTCAAAACTAAATATAGTGAAGCAAGTGGGAAAGTAGCTAATGTGCAGGTGGAGAAGGACCTTCGCTAAATCCAGCTGAAAAACTTATTACAATTCATTAGTAAGCTTATGATATAGTACTGTAAGTGGCAAATAAAGTATTTTATTTTTTCATTTTTGCTATGCCTTTATAGAATAATTCAGCCCATTCCCAGGGAGTTATGATGAACTGGTCTAAAAAGGAACCTGTCACACTATCAGCGTCTTGCTGTGACAAATTTACATGACACTTAAAAGATAGAATTGATAT
This sequence comes from Notechis scutatus, assembly GCF_049901735.1. Taxonomy (NCBI): domain Eukaryota; kingdom Metazoa; phylum Chordata; class Lepidosauria; order Squamata; family Elapidae; genus Notechis; species Notechis scutatus. Next base: position 49,268,308 of record NC_142011.1, read on the forward strand.
GATTCCACAATTCATGGAGTTAATTTCATTAATCAAAATATTCATACCATTTGATTTAGTTAATTCAGATGAGTTACAATTGAGTTTTGAAGATGCCAATAAGCCCTTTGAATAAGTCTGGTTAACCATTTGTGCACTATTCAAATAGTACAACTTGAAATTGGCTGATATTTTCAAGTAACAGCAATACTGTACAATCTGAATAACAATAGTTTTCACTCCACTGCCATAGCAAATTCAGGATTTTAGTACAGTGCTTTCTAAAAAAAAAAAAAAAAAAACAACCTTGGGCCAGAATATCTTTTAAAAAATCTACCTATCCTTTGAGTTAGACACCATCAAATTAAATTAAATTCCTGATTATTGTATGTCCCTTTAACTTGCCTAAATTTTGTTAACAGTTTCTACCCTACCACCATTGGAAGACCTGAAAAATCAAGTGAGGGAGTAATTGTCATGGAGAAAATCTAGGTGGTCCTTAAATTCAGAACTGGCTTGATGACACATAATCAATCAATATTCCTTCCAAGGACATTAAAGTGCTTTTTTAAAATTCTGTCTATCCATAAAAACTATTACCTTCCCTTTCTCTTATTATTTTAAATCTTCACAAGCTTAATCATTATTTTTAATCAATCTTTTGTTTAAGCTCACCCCAAATCCCATCCCCAAAGGGGTTTCTGCTTGCTGACCATTGTTTCAAATCATCAGCCTTTTTCTTGGCCCAGAATTGATGAACTGAGTCTTCTTGAAGTCCATGATATTCTTAGTTATCAACTCCCAACCTTGAGTTCAAAAGGTCTGTTTCCTTCTCTTGTGCTTTCTCAATGTGCAGCTTTCACAATCATATATTCCCTTGAAAGGCAGTTGTTTTTAACTATTCTGGTCTTTAATTCTATTGAAATATCTTTGCCTTTCTCCTCTTTATTTTATTTAGCACACTGCCCTTATTCTTCTTACTTTTATGACCAGCTAAACAAAATTATGTTTCTTTCACTTGTTTGCCATCAACAATGTTCATGAAGTAAACACAATGACACTATCTTTGCCATCTTAATATCTACAATGAACCCAGATATTTCACTTTTCATGTTTAGTTTTATAATGAGCATTTCAACCAAACAAGACTGGATCTTCACCGCAGTGACAGTCCATCTATGATGCCCAAAGGACACCTGTCTAAAGCCCACATTAATTTCTTTGTGACAGGCCTAAATAGCCTTCTTTTCAGATTTCAAATCTAGTTTGTATTTAGAATGTTAATGTCCATTACTAAAAAAAAAGAATTGGTTTATATATTTTACTTTGCATCTTTTGGTGCTTACGTTGATTGGTAATATGAAACATGCTTATCCTTTAAGCAACATGCCAAAATATATTATTTGCAAATTAAAACATAATAAACAAGAGATTAAAATCAAGTGAGTAAAATAAAAACAATTAAAAAAATCCAAACAATGAACTTGGCCACAAATCACTTGAGCTACTGGTTACAAACTGATGCCCTGACTGAACAGTCTGGGAGAGATGCCAAAGCAGACATGCGGCACTGTCTTTTCTCTGCCTTCTCCTAAAACAAACAGAACAAAAAATAAGGAAAAAACAACAACTTTAGGTGATTGCATGGCTTAGCATCCCTTTAGTAATTACTTTTAGTTTGACACCAGCGATAAAGCCTACTGTAGAAGGTTATGGGAAAGAAATGGATTATCTGCGCCATGAGAAGTAAACATTGTATGTCCTAATCTTACCAGACCACTCTACAGTAATCTAATAGGGCTAGGTATTCTTTCATTCTTCAGATATCCTTGATGTAACTGCTCACATATAAAGTCTGAATTCAAGAATTAAAAGGGAAGAGAGACCCACGACAGTTCTTAATCCTAGTTGTATTCTTATCTAACCTAGTATAACAAGTAGTGATTACTGTTATTTGGATACATTGAAATATCAATGGAAGTATTCAAAGTAAAAGACAAGGTAGACATTTGAAGACAGCAAGATGTTGAAAGACTGACATTTTAAAAATGCTTCATATATCATATTAAAACACTTTCCCATCTAATAAAAGCACATTTAATGTTCTATATTAGGGGTCCCCAACCCCTGGGCCATGGCCCATTACTCGGCCATGAGCTGTTCAGGACCAGGCCATCCAAAGTGGTGGGTGATTATGTGTGCATCCCCACTTGCACGAGCAGTGGGTGAGCTCGTGCTCCATTTGTGCAAGTAGCAGGTGTGCATGCCTGCCACTTTCACAAATGGAACAGCACACACTGCTCATACGGAACCAGCCCCTTTCTCCCCTGCCAGTCCGCAAAGTCGAACTCTGTTCTACATTATGTATATATAAATAATATATATAACAATAATACATAATATATAAATAATCCAAAATGCATCAAGATCTAAAACAAATTTCAGTTTAGACAACTAGCAAAATGTTTCTATTTTAAAACCACTTTATTTCCAATGCTAAGAGATAATGTAAGTATTTAGAGGAGAAATGGGGCTTTATATTTAATGAATTTCTCAAAGTGATACTAATTTTCAATATGCTCTGGACTGTAGACCATGTAGTAAATGCATCCAAGTTTGTAAATCTGACTTTCAACTGCTGCTTTATAGTGTAACTACAAATAACCAGAGCACAGCTAGTCCTTGACTTATAAGCAACCACTGAGTGACCATTCGAAGTTCTGACGGACCTACCTGGAGAGTATTTAAAACCCAGATTGGAAGTTCCATTAGTCAATCACCCCCTCCCACAATCATGTAATTGCACTTCAGATGCTTGGCAAACGGACCGCATTTACATCCATTTGGAGCATCCCATAGTCACAAGCACATATTTTATGATGGTGTTGCCAAAAATTGCTTTCAATTTTTGGCAAAAACATGCCACAGCAAACCACTGGATCACAGTGTTTGCTTAACAAGCACTACAAAAAATATTGTAATATCAAGTTGGTTATATAAGTTGTTTTACAACCATGAGTTATGACTGTGATAGGCAGCTCCATTACAGTTATAACTTGAGAACTACTTGGAATAAGAACAGCTAGAATGCTAAGTGTGAAGCAACAAATAAAATGTTCACGTACACCTAAAACTGAACATTTTAAAAAGTTGTGTTGATATTAAACATATATGAATGAAGGAATACAGCAGTTACTGATGTTTGAACTTGTTATAATACCTCCTTTAATGAAATTAACAACATACAATGATTTCCTGTAATTAACAAAGAATTTATTTTTGCTTTAGGATTTTTTTAAAATAACTTTTTCATACAGAACATCACTGTTTCAGAAATATTTCTTTAAGGTTTCTATGCATGCATGCAATGTTCCCACAGATTTCCAAGAATATTCAACTCTCAGCACTGGGATTCTGTTCCAAACCAATTTTTATTTATTTTATGATTGATTGGGATTTTTGCCTTGCTGAATGTCCAATGTCTTTAATATCTTCATTTAAGGACAATGAGACATTGGCTTTTAGTATATGTTGATATTTGAATCCTTTCTTCTTTTTGTACATTATTTCCTATGCCACTGGCTACCATAAAACCCAAAATAATGTGCACCCATCAATTATGCTTAATGGTTGGCAAGGTGTTATTTTCTATTAGATATGACGTTTGTTCTTTAGTCTAGTTCTTTCTTGTGTAATTGTTGCTAAATATGTCAGGTTTTATTTCATCAGTCAAAAGCACTTTTGTTCCAAATTGTATATCAAATTTTCTTTCACATACTGATAATGACTTTTGTGATAACAGAAAAAGTCTTCTGGCAAGATTACTGTTATATGCAATATTCTACTGTAGACCTATTAACAACTACTCTGATGTCATCTTAACTTTTTATCAGGTCATTTGTGGTGATCTATGGCTTCTGTTTTGCCACTCTGAACAATTCTGAGTTGATTCTAACAGAGATTTTTCTTATTCTTCCAGGACTTGCTTTGACTTCCACAAGTTCTATGTAATTTCAATTTCTTTATTACAACTGGAAATGTCCAAAAATATTTTTTATATACGGTGGTGTTCAAATGTTTGTGAACCTTTTATATTTTTTATACTTTTGCATAAATGTGATCAAAACCATGATCTCTTCTCCACACAAATCCTAAAACTAAAGAGTGCCCAATTAAACAAATGAGTCAAAAACATACTTGTTTATTTATTTATTAAGGAAAATGATTGAAAGTTACACAGTATTTGTATGTGGCAGAAACATGTGAACCTTTGCTTCCAGTAACTTGTATGCTGCCTTTCCCTCCACGCTCCATGGTGGCAGTAACAGTTTATGTTTTAAGTCATACTTAAGTAGAAATATAGAAAATTCAAAGCCACCACAAAATGTTAAGCACCATTTTAAATAATTCTTCCCCTGCTTCGTAAGAGTTTGTAAGCTCACCTAATGAAGAAAGCTGGTATTTTCACCTAATGAAGAAAGTGCTTAGAAGAGTGGGGAGGGAATGGAGATATTGCAGTAACCTCCCCCTGCCTCACCCACCAAGCCACACCATGCCCACTAAGCTACATCCACAGAACTGGTAGTAAAAAAATTTAATCCCACCACTGGTGTATGCGCAGACATGCACTCATTAACAACTTCAAATTAAAATAAAGAACTGAATCAATGAGAGCATCCAAACTTCTCTACTTCACATATTCATTGGTTTATTTTTAATTTATAAATTACATATAAACAATAACAAATGCATAATAAGCATGCTTTCAAATTTGCAAATAGATATGTTTAACTTTATACCTTACTGAGATTCTGTCAGTGTACATTCACTTATGGGTTTATTTAAACATATAGTTTGACCAAAAGTGCCTAAATTTCTGCATGCAGCTATAAGTTTATTCATATATTCACATAAGAAAGGAAATAATATAACACTGAAAGCATGGTTGACTTAATGGCCTCTAATGAATGACTGTAAGAATTAGTGAGGTATATAAGGATGATACAAATTCTGAATGTTTTCTGAAAGAAAATCTTTGCACGTTTGTTAATTTAGAGAAAAAATTGTTAAAGTCACTATGCTTGAATTATGGACTATTTTGGTTAAATGTGAAAATGAAAGTAGAGGTAAGAACTACTGAAAAAAATAAGAGCAACATATTATGGAAATAAATTATGCATGAGAATAAATAGAAGGCTTAATGAATGCTTCAAACTGAGCATGGAATAAGGATGTCTAATGTCCCCATGATGGCTTAATATATTAATGGATAATTTGTGTGTGTGTGCACACGTACACACACACACACACACACACACAGATGTTGCTTGGATGATTTGCAACAAATAGTATATAATGCAATAAGAATGATCTATCAATTTATCACACATCAGTAAAGCTGTATTTCACAGGGAAAAATGAAATGAACAAATACAAGGTACTGCTGTAAACCACAGCAAGTAAATAAACGTACTTTGGAATAATAGGATTATTAAAATGGTAAATAATAGAGGTGGAAATGTAAGATATGCAAATGTTGATCAAAAAGTAATGAATAGTCTGTGTCCTATCTTAAGGAATGAATATTGAAATATATGAAAGTGGCTGTGTAAAAAAAGCATAGGGTTTGCCACTTTTAATATAGAAGAGGGAGCTAGGTTTGTTAGGAGAAACACAAAAAATTAATGCAGTGGGAATATGGCACTTAAGAAATGTTATGGTGAAAAAGAGGGTCAAGGTGAATGGGTCATGAATGTCTGTGACTTGAATGCAAAAAAGACTGCCCGTATGAAAGAAGTATGTTGAGGTGATCTGGTCATATAATGAAAATTAAGCAGGATCAAATCACAAAACAAATATATAAAGGAAGAGTGAATGAATTGAGAGAAGGGGAAAGACTGAGCAAGTCATGGATGAATGGAGTAGATGAATTCCTCAAAAAAGAGAGGTGAAAAGCTGAAAGGATAAACAGCAAAGTTTGAAGCCATATGTGGACATGATGGAAGCAAGTACAGTTTCCAAGGACAGAAAAATATAGAGAAATGCAGTGAATTGTGTTGATATAAATTATTGAAACATTTTTTCTGTTTTTAGTATAATCAAACCTTCAATTTCTAAGGGCTACCACTGTATTTCTTTCAATGCACTCTGCATATTGTTACTTATCCTGAAAGGGAACAATGTGATGGCTAAATTTCTATGTATACATGTGTGCAACTACTAAAAAAATACTTAATCAGAAAAGTATGGAAAAGCCATACTATTTCACATTTTGTTATACTAACCTCATAAAAAATAACATCATATTCCAAATTCAGCAGTTTTAAAACATTTGATCACATATTTTGGATAGCTATTATCAAGAAATGTTATCACCCTGAAATGCACACTTACATCTGCTTATTTTTATATGATCAGAACTAAATGATATAAAAAAGCAGCAACATGTGGTCAGATTTTTCCAATTTGTTGAAAGAAATATCTCTAACTTACAAGCTCGTTATTTTTTTATAGGCACATGTTACCAACTCTTTACAAAGTCTATGTAGGACTTCGATTTTTATCTATCACTCTCCTTGGTCAAAAGCATCACTAACAAAGGATGGAAGAAACAGGTTCTCTCCTCATTTTTTTTTAAAAAAATCTGTTTTATATTCATTTAGGAACTATAAATCAGGCAAAGTAATAGAAAACTGATGATCACTTAAGTGCTCCAACCTTTCATTTTTATCTTAAAATACTCTAATAATGTTTTACAAACGTATATTTGAAATGTGATCAGATCCATTGAACAGAGTTTTATGTGGTCAAGTTATTCTCCAATCTATGTAGATACACCTTAACTCTGTTTAATATGAACTGCTCTGTTTTAAAAGCTTATTTTCACTTAACATTAATATAACATATGTCTGTCATAAAACTGGCTCCAAAGAGACAAAATAAATATTATACCTTGTCAATGAAATGGTTTTTCCAGATGGGCCAGTATTATTTCATTGTATTTTTAAAAAGCAGTTACTCAGAACCAACAGAATTACCTTAGGAGAGAATAGTTTGTTTCTAAATGGGATGAAATAATCTGATATTTTATTTTGGTGCTTGGAGCAATAGGGTGCTCAACCTATATCCAATGGTGTTTTGAACAATAGAAAACTCACTTTAAAATTTACAGCTATTACAATAAAAAGGAGAGGTTTATGAAATTCACTTTTCCCAGCCCCAAAGTTCAAAAATTTGAAAGCACATGAATCACATGTGTGGAAACACAGTTGTGGATAGTAGGTAGGGGAGAATATATCAAACACTTCCCTTAGAGGCTTTTAACTTTTTTTTTTTAATCTTTAAGCTGTATTTCAGTAGCAATATCAATTTTTTGTAAGTAAAAAGTAGTTAAGAAAGTTTTTAGAAACTAAAATTAAACTCAAACTTCAAACTCATACAGAATACTGTATAGTACCGGGGGGTGTGTTTCCACACACTTTTATTCTATCCAATTATGTGCTGCAGTGAAAAACTTACATCATCAAATATAAGCTGTCATTAAAATATATAGATTAAGAGCAAAGATTGCATTTTAGAAAGTTTCCTTTTTCAAAATTGCAAAAAGAAAGTATTTTTACAGTTTCGTATTATGCTTCTTTTTTAGCAACCAATCAATGGCTCTTAGTGTTCTTTTCTACTAATCAGTTAACCAGCATCTAATTCTTCTGAAGTAATTAGTTGATTACCTGCTTCTTCTTGAGTTTTCTAGGAGGCCATGGAAGTAAGGCTTAGCAAGGAACTGCTACTTCTCTTGCCTGCTTGCCAGATTAATAAGAAGAAAACCTTAAGATTTTGAAATCTTCATTTTTTGGCCTGTTTTTGGCCTGTTTTCCAGGCTATTTTCCGGTCTGTTTTTCACCCGAAAAATGACCGAAAACAGCCCCAAAAACAGGCAGGGGCAAGGCCAGCCAGTGGTGGGATAAGCCAGTTCACTGAACTGGGCAGAATTTTAACAACCGGTTCACTTGAACCAGTCCAAACTGGTTGAATCCCATCTCTGTCTTAAGGATAAATTTGTCCTTTCTAAATTCTTGAGCTTCATTTCTCTGTGTCAAAACATCACACCTATATCAAGACTCTATTTTGAATACTATATTCTTGTTTTAGGTTTGCAGAATAAATGACATTCTCCCCTACCAGTTAGCATTGCCATTGCTGTGCAGTTGCTATGTGTAACGGGTGGTGCAGTTACCAGGGGCACTTAATGGGTAATATCTATGACATCACCAATTATGAGAGATCTTTCTGTACTACCATGATGTCTGTAGATTTGTGACCATTGATTGGACAACCAATGTCTGACACAGTATAGGGTTTTCTGCTTAGGCAGGGCGTTGGACTTGAAGACTCCAAACCCCCTTCCAACTCTTGTTATTTTGTTATTATTCTGTTTTTTACTTCTTTTATAAATACTGATTTCTTTTAGAAACTTTTCTCTGAACAAGTACTTTCTATAATTTTTGCAGGATTAGCAGATCACTGTCAATTATTGACAGCTAACCATGCATTTCAAACATTTTCTAATATTTCATTATACCATGGTGATATGTGCACTATCAAAAATAACTAGTTTGTTTCCTATTTAATGAAAAAAGTACATCCTAGAATGCTTTATTGTTGCCTAGCTTGAGGAAGAGATGTCAATGTCCATAATAAAATATCTTCTCATTTCTGTTTTTAACTGCAATTAAATTTATTCAGACTAAAAGCTAAAAATAAATATCTTCAGATTATCAATCATACTGATGATTACTTTATCAAACATTGGCTTCTTTTTTTAAAAAAAAAATCAATAGTATTTGTTTGGAAAATCAAGAGCCAAATTCCTCTGTATTCCTCTACTCATCCTCAGATGTTATTGTTTCTGAACTAACTATAATATCGGAGGAAGCCTTCCAAACCAGAATTCAGCTTCAGTGCCATTCCATAAACAAGCCTAAGCATAAGAACTATATATCCGATGATGGTAGATGCTCTAAATATACATAAATTATATATTTAACATGCTTTTCATAACATTTATTTTCAATCTTGCGTTGGAATGGGGAAATGTTCTCATCATTTTGACCCCTTGTAGATGTCTTTGAATGACTATTTCACTATCCATCCTCTGATTTATTCTACACCTTCTGGATGTTGTTGACTATATCATTCCCATTCCATCAACTTTTTTTTTCATGGTACAGAATAGAGAAAAGATCACCTGGTGTTCTACTTTCCATCTTTATTCTGCTACTACTATGTACATCAAAGGTTTAAAGGTAGAAAAGCCAAAGATATTCACTTTGGAACTGTCCTGTTAAATATCCACAGTACTTTTCCAACAAATGAGTAGTATGGATTCATTAAATTAGAAATCAGATGTTGTGTGAGAACACATGTCCCTAACCCTTCAAAACAATCAGAAATTTTATGAAACTATATTAAATATACAATTTATTGAAACATTTCAATATCATATTAGATCACTGTAATTGTTGTTTTGAAATTAGCAACACCTGAGCTGGCACTTAGTTTTTTTAAAAAAAAAGATTTATGGAACAAATCATGGTTCAGCAGAATTTAAAAAACTTAATACCTACTAATCTATTTAGGCCATCAGAAGGCCAAACACACTGGCAGATTTCTGCTTTAAAAAAATATGTAGGGAGAGGGGAATACTCCATAGAGGAAAATATATTAGCCCACCTTCAAAGTCAGGATATGTAAACAAGATGCAGCCTCTTTCTCACAACTTACTCTGTACTTTGTCAGAGGTTTTCAAGTGTCTTTGAGCATAGTATAGACAGAAAACAAATATTGTCAAATATAATTCACTATAAAGGATAGTCTTCACAGCATTATTTAACTTCCTAAGATATAGGTTTACTTGTGCCTGCAGACATCTGGCAAATATCCTTGCTTTGAGAGAAAAAGGATCATAGTAACAGTTACAAATATCCCAGACACACTGAAACAAAACTTAGTTCAAAGCCAGATGATAAACATTGGCTTTACAGCATGGTTAGTCTGGACACTCCAGCAGAGAGGACATTTGTGTCAGAATTTTAGTTACCTGATTGATCATTCTGTCAAGCAAATACAGGAGAAAAACAATAGGTTTCTGAAGAGTTAATCTTTCTCCAGATGTTCTTATCAAAGGCTCCTAAGGAAGTCAAGAGCACCATAATTCTGTCCTAAGCTTACTGCTTGGGGTTATATTCTTATCCTCATTGTACTGAGCAAGAGAGAGGGTTATTTTGCACCACGTTGCCTTGTTTTTCACTTTGCAGTCTCTGCAGTCTCTGCCCCCACCCCCTTTCTTAAGGATTAAAGGGATCTGCATTTGAGGACATGGTTCTGAAGGAGGGGTGGACTTAGCCCAAGTTAAAAACTCATTATTGTATAAAGATTGGGGCTCTTCTGAATCTCGTTATAGGATGTTAGCACACTGGAGGTCTCTCAGTGTTCCCACAGCAACCACTGTGGGAGTTCCCAGATGCTAGGCAACCCTCCCATGACCCTGACTGACCTTTCACCTCCCATGACCTTTGCCACAAAGTAAGTACATGCTATTGAATCTCAGGACATTTTTCAACTGGGCCCCACCATTGAAACTTAAGCTTTTTCTCCTAACACCATCAAATTTGCTAGAGAAAGCTGGGAAGTGATTCCTCTGTTCTTCTCATTCTCAGACAAGATCTGTAGAAGCCTTTCTGGAAATTGTATTTAATACTTTCCTCCTTGGAAAGAGATGAGAGTTGTTCCCCCCCATTTCCTAAATGAGCAGAACAGAACTGTATTCATACAGTATGTTAAGCCGGTTTTTAGATTGCAGGTATACTGACCCTTGTGAACCAAGTGGGGCTATAAATAGACATCTGACAATTACTTTGAAAGTGAACACAATTCAAACGAACAAGACACGTCACAGCTTATTGTTGGAGCTATATTTCCAGACCTGGGTTGCTTGCAATCAAGGCTCTTGACCTCTGGTCTTTCAGAATGTAAGGAAGAAGTCCTAAAACATATTTTCTATTTTTTTAGAAAACACTTAAATGAGCCAGTGTAAGGAGCACAACTGGGCCAAGAGTTCTCCAACCAAAACACAACCCTTGATCTAGGTTGCGGTTGCAAAACACATGTAATTATTTCTTTAACAATGTGCTTAGGAGCCCAACTAAATCTCTACTGAGATTTGAGAATTCAGTACTTTAGTTTCAGCTTCCACAAGCAATTCGTGAAGGATCAATTTAAATCTATTTGCTAGTGCATATTGTTGAAAAGCTTTACTGTGTACCAGGATTACTTATAGAAGCTTTATATATAACATTTTTATTGCATAAGAAACTTGTTCGTGCAGCACTACTATTTCAGATTCAAATATCAGTCTGTATGATCTATAGGTACCTGGATAGTAAATGTGGGAAGAAGCATTTTAAAACATTTCTTAGCACTACTACATATGTTTTGGTAGCTTATCTGAGCAAGCGATAATATCTAAAAAGGACGATCTATGCAAAGCTTCAGAATGTACAGGAGTAAGAATGTGGCATCTATATATGAGTCATTCAAGCAAACACGTCTGCAAAGGGAAAGCAGGGGAGATATTTGCTGAAACCACACAATCCTGGAAACAGACACGACTGCTTTAATGAGTCACAGACAAGAACTGTATTCATGCTCCCATGTGTTCCAAAGTATCTCTTTCAAAAGTAGTCAGGGCCTAATCTATTCTAGCAACAAGACATATCTACATAAGAACATTGTTATTATACAAATTGTTACTATACAACTGTACCTGTTATTATACAAATGTACTATTATTTATAAAAGTACTTTCAATTGCAAGTTTCTCTATAGTGAATAAACACAAACACAGGTCTTGACTATAGACTCCTAATAAAATGCAGAACATAAAATGAATGTTTCTGCTTTTTTAACAGCTGCACACAATATTTAATGTTTTCTTAGAGACCATCCTACATTAAATTGGAAAGGGCAAGGTGGATAGAGAAAGACAGTTTAAAAAAAAGATGAGAAGCTAAGAGACATGTCATAAACAGCAGGAATATGAGGTTGAAAAGTCTGATAAAATGACAAGTTTTCAGAAGATACAGAAAACTAACTAGACTTATGAGGCAAAAGTCCAGAAGTCCAGTGGGAAGTAACCACAGAGGGAAGGAGGGAGGGAGAGGGAGAGAGAGAAAGAGGGAGAGGGAGACTGTCTGTGTGTGTTGTGATTTTGGGTTCAAATATTTTCCCCAAAATACCAAATAGCCGTGCTCTTTGTCAGTCTGAGGCCACAGATTTAGCAACAGAGGTGGTTAAATCATATATTACTGATTCTGCTTTCCTCTGAGTTCTTAATTCATAAATGAAATAGCCCAAACTTCCTGATATCTCTGCATGGAATTTCAAGGTCTTTACTTACCCATCCCAGATTTTAAAAAAAAACACTCTGAATTAGGATTCAGCAACTCCCTTCTTCTTCTCCTTACACCTCTCTTCCTTTTTTCTAACATCAGGACCATACACTGGCTACAGGTCACCCAGTCTCCTTGCTCCTTTCATCTCTGTTTAAACAAGCTCTTCAGTTCTGCCCGTTGCATGGAAACAGACACTCTGTCTTGTTCAAAAGTGACGTGTGCTCTCTTGCCAATGCTGTTTGTTTCAGTCTAAACTCCTGTCAGATGCCTGACTTCTGACTCTCTCTGTTTATCTCTCTCTCTTTCTGTCACCTCATTACTCCGTAGCCCAGCTCACGTTTCCAGACCTTGTTTACCATAAGCTCAGGAGTTGGGCACTCTGTCTGCCTGGGAAGAGGTGGAGAGAACATGTTATACCTGTACAACAGCTGGAATAATCACAACAAAATTCTTTTCTATATTATCTAAAAGGTTCTTTAAACTCCCATGTTTGGAATAGGCATCTTCACAATATCTTTCACAATTATCAAGTGATTTCAGCCTGCAGATTATTTATGTATTGATACAAAAAGCACAAATTACCAAAATCATCTTTCAGACCATGCAGCAATCTAAAAGCTAGAGATTAACTAACTTCATTTATTGCCGCAGCATTCAGGGCTCCTCCACACTGATTCCTCAAACATGAGGATAAGAGCAGTAATGCATATTGTCATCCTTAGCTTGCCCTTTTTCTCACCACAACTCACTGCTGAAGCAACCTATACTTGCTTTCTCTTGTCTGCATCAAAAGTGATATTTTTCGACTTCTGCTTTCACAAGCAGTGCTGAGTGATCCACCCACTGCCCAACCTTTTATTAGCAGCAAATGTCTCCACTCTGTTTGGCTCCTATGCATTGTGGAGCAAATGCCTTCAGGCCCTGGCATCTGTCCTGGGCTGCCAGCCTGCATGCCCTTTTCTAAGCACACAATCTCACAAATGACGGCTGAATCTTTCTAGCCCAAGTGAAGAATAGTAAAATTGTGATTGTTTCTTTCCTTTAAAAAAAAAAGACTAGTTCACTACCATACAAAAAGGAAGGTGCCACAAAGTTAATGAAGGGGGTCTTAAACAAAACACCTAGCAGTGGAAACCACATATTTAAAGACTTATCCACATGGTGAATGGTGCTTGATTTTCCAGACCAGGTGAGAGAGGTAAAGAAGCAGGGGAATCCACCAATAAGGGGCCATGGCAACCACCATCTGGACAGGACACCTAGCCAGTATCATTGCTAAAGCTGATGAAGAGTCTGAACTCCAGACAGCAATTTCTTAAACTGGCTTAATTTCCAGTTGGCCTTAACACAAACAGCTTAAAGCTGCCATTCAGAGGTGCTTTTACTGTGGCTTGAGCAAATCACTTTATCTCTTTACAGGAAGATAGTTGGTGTACATCTCTCACAGGTTGTGTAATTGTTTTGTCCCAGATGTTCAATTATTTTGCAAAAATATATTACCACTTGCAAGGAATTTGAGAATTCCTCTGACAAAATGATAGAATGCATTACTGAATGCTCATCTGCAAAACCAATTTAGTTCAATAAAAGGGGTGTTGGTCTTACCTAAGACACTCCTCAGAGGGTGGAGATAGGATCCAGTAGCTTGGGTTCATTCTGGTCTACTAGCACTTTTGACTGAATAGTTTAAACTGAGGACACACCCCCTGCACTCCTATGGTCCCCAGTTTTCTATGAAGTTGCAGTGATGCCAGTAGTTAATCACTGATAACTGTCCTTACCACACCCACGCTCCGGACCAGACAGTTGACAGGGTGGGCCTGGATCCTATCTCCACCCTCTGAGAAGGGGGGTCTCAGGTAAGACCAACACTTTTTCTCCAGAGTGGTGTCGATAGGATCCAGTAGCTTGGGACATACCAAAGCTAATAATCTATGGGCGGGTCTCCGTCTGGTCCCAAGTTGGTTGTGTCAGGAGTACAGGACCCGTCTACCAAAGGCAGCTTCTGCCGAGACAAAGGTGTCGAGCCTATAGTGGCAAATAAAATGTGTAGGTGTGGACCAGGTTGCCGCTTGACAGATCTCCTCCACCGAAGCCTGTGTGGCCCAAGCCACTGTTGCTGCAGTGCTTTACGTGGAGTGCGCTGTTATACATTTAGGTCCTTCTAGGCCCTGCTCCTCATACACCTTGGCGATGCAAACTCTAATCCATCTGGCAATGGTGGATGGCGTAATTTTCTGGCCCATAGAAGTCATCTGGAATGACACGAACATGGCCTCCGTCTTCCTAAAGCTCCGGTCCGCTTGATATATATACGGAGGGCCCACCTTACATCCAGAGTGTGCCAGATCTTCTCCCGGGCAAGAGATGGTGCCGGGCAGAAGTCTGGCAGAATCAGCTCTTGAGCTTGATGAAAATAGGAGTTGACCTTAGGGATGAAAGCCAGGTCCAACCCTAACCCTGCCCTGAGCTACTTGGTCTTGACAATGTGCCCCCCAGTCCAGAAAGCTGGCGTCTGTTGTTATCGTCAGCCGATACTACTCTTTGAATAGAGACCTCCTGGAAACCGCCAAGGACATCCACCACAGAAGAGATATTAAGACTTTCAGGGGGACTCGAACACTTGCCGGAGAATTGCTCCATCCTGCTCTCTGATATGGGAGCAGAAACCACTGCAAGGCTCTTGCATGCAGGTGCGCCCAAGGGACTATGGCGATGCAAGAAATCAACATGCCCAAGAGTTGAGAGAGCAATTTCAAGGGAGCAACTCTGTCCTTTCGGATCTTTGCCGCCAAGGCCTTGATGTCCTTAAGACAGTCCGGTGAGAGATATACCATGCCCTCTGAGGAGTCTATAATTGCCCCCAGGTGCAGTATATGAGTTGACGGTGTCAGATGACTCTTGTTGAAGTTGATAGCAAAACTGTGGGTTCTTAGCACCTGTACAGTGATTTGCAGATCCTCCTTGGCTCAACAGAGGGATGCTGACTGCACCAAGATGCCATCCAGGTAACATTGTATCTGGACCGGTATGGTTCTAAAATGGGCAAACAGTGCAGCCAGGATCTTGGTAAAGGTTCTGGGCACGGATGGCAGTCCAAATGGCAGTGCTCGGTATTGCAGATGCTTGCAGGAACTGATGATAGCTTGGGTGAATGGGGACATGTAAGTATGCCTCCGTGAGGTCAATGGATGTTAAATAATCCCTCTCTCTGACACTCTCTAAGGTGGATTGCAGGATGTGCATTTTGAATCTGCAATAGACTAAATAGCGATTCAGGCTTCTGAGATTGAGAATGACTCTCCAACCCCTTGAGCTCTTTGGGTTGACGAATAGAATTGAATACAATCCGTGCCCCTCTTATCCCTTTGGAACTGCCTCTATGGCCCGTATTGTTAATAGATGTTGAATAGCCTCCTCCATCAATATTGTTCTGACCCAAGCCTTGTTCAAACCAAACACAAAGTTTGTATAAAAACTAACCTTTTTAATGTGTTGCTGTGAATTCTGTTCATTCACAGCCAAGAGTCATTCAAAACTAATTGTCCCAGTTAAGAGCCAGCCCTTTCAAGGTGGCGAAAGACTGCCAAGAACAAAAGACTAATTGCAGATAAATATCCAAAGCCAGAAGTTTCCATAAACAAACCAGAGGACAAGAACTCTGAGCATAAAAAACATCTTTGCTTCTTGCAAAGAAGCCAACTCTGAAGGCTGGCTTTTATCTCTTATAGGAGGGGCCATCACCTTCCAACTTGATTCTCGAGTCGCCCGTCCTGCTTCAGCTACTCTTTCCTTCAAGCAGCCCTACACACACGTGCACTGAGCACAGGCTCCCCGGGTTCCTCTTTGTCACTGTTGCCAGACTCCACAACCCCCAAAGGCAGCACTCCACTCTCCGCTAGTCCTGGCCCCATCCCTGCATCACACACAGGCCCCTCGTCCAAGTCCTCACTGTCAGAGACCACATCTGGCTGCACCTGCTGCTGGTGAATCACAACTAATATTCGCTTGGCAGCATCCTTTGACATGGGACACCGGATGAAGAATCTCGGAGTGATGGATCGTAACTCCAGACAGGCCATATCTTGTCATGCTTCACACCCACGTGTCCGTTGTGGTCTGCTCCCATTGGTCTGTGAAAAGTTGTAGTTGAACACCAATGGGAGCTTCGGTGACATAGTCATCTGGACCGACAAAATGACCAGTGGCCTACCCCTCAAAAGGGCTGCTTACTGTGGGTCTGGGCTTGTTTTTGTCTCCAGAGCCCTGGCCTAACTGGAAATCTTGCCTTTGCCCAAATGGATCCTGAGTCCGTTGAAAGCTCAGCCTGTAGTACGGCCCCCGAAAGGACTGACGAAAGGATAGCACAAATCTATTATAGCCCCTTTGGGAAATGGAAGGAAGAATGCCTCTTTAAATATAAAAAATATATAAAATATAAAAAAACTTTCACGGTTTGCATTTTTGGAAACTGCAGTCCTGATGCCTCAGTTGTGGCCAGAACTGAAGAGCAGAGCCTTCTGGTCAAAAAGCTGCCCTGGGACTGCTCTCCTTAAGAGGCAAGTAGCCCAGAGAGCCTCCTTCAAGCTGGTGCGGTTTAAAATAGCGCTCCCACCAAAACCGTGCTTCAATGGTGGCTAGCGGAACGCCTCACAGCTGATCTTCAGCTGCCCATTCCAGATCTGTCAGGAGCTCCGAGCGAGGCTCCTTGAAGGCAGGCGGCTCCGTTAAGCTACAAATCGTGGCATCACTGGCTGCACTCTCTCCTGGGGCAGGCGGGCAGGCAGGCACTCCCACTCTCATTTCCTGTCAGTCTCCGATCTGCAAATTGGCTTGAAAAACCAAACGCCGCGAAGAGCAGCTTTCAAGCTCTGTGACTGGGGCCAAAGACTCTGGCCATTGAATAGAGAAAAAGACTGCTGCTAATTCTAGATTCAATAGAACAACAGTCCTGAAGAAAAAGGCAGTGTTGAAAAATACATCTGTAGAGCTCTAGACTGAATAGAAAACTGGGGACTGTTGGAGTGCAGGGGCCGTGTCCTCAGTTTAAACTATTCAGTCTAAAGAGCTAGCACACCAGAATGAACCCAAGCTACTGGATCCTATCGACACCATTCTGGAGAATAAGCCAGAGGCTATACACTGGCACAGGAAGCATTGTTTCAACTAATATGCTTTACGATAAAGTTATGATTGCCTCATGTTGCATACTGTAGACTAAATCTATATCTCACTTTGCCCAAAGCATCTCTTTGCAAGAATAGTAAATCAACATATTCCACAATCAACTCATCAAATATATGGGATGTACAGGTGGCTTATGCAATTGTGGATAGCTTCTACAAAATATTTTTGATATTGGAAACATGGATTATCCAGTGATCAGTCTCGTGAAGGCAGTGGAGTGGTGGCCCGGTACACCTGTGTTTATGGAAAATCCACCTTTCTGTCACTAGAAAAAGAAAGAAAATTCAAGAGTAGACACAGGACTGATTTGAACCCCAAGAATTGTGGTTTTTATTGTTACCAAAGTACAAACATATATTAGTACTTTTAGTACAGGGGGGGTCTACAGGTTGCTCAACTAAATATGTGGCTAAGGAAAGAGCCTCCCCGTTGGTTAGACAGTTGGATGAGACTATGAAGCCAGAAACACACAATGTTGTGTATGCAAATTATCATGTCATGTGAAAGCAAATGTACTGTATGAATGGACCCACTATAATTTCAAATGGCTAAGACTGTTACAGCATACTCTGCTCAGCAATCAGGTGAATGTTTCTCTTCCATATACGTCAAGGGTTTAGGATGCCTGTAAAGTCTTTGTTCAGACTATCTTCTTCAACTGAAAGAAAAGGTTAGAATATTTTCATAGCTGCCAGCATTTTAACTTGCACATGCAGCTATCCATGCTGTAACAGCAAATTAAGATGGAATAAATATTTTTTTCTAATTTTAGAAGGCAGATGGAAAGCAAATGAATGATGCTAGCATTGGTGACCATCTATCATCACATTGATATGCAGCTTGTCAAGGTATTACTATTTGTTGCCCTCTTGAGTCATAGCAACACTTTCACCCCAAGACCATCAGTTCAACATAGTACACACAGTATAGTTGTGAGTTCTATGTTCCATTCAGATTTGTGTCCTGCCATCCTTCATGCAACGTGAAATATTTCTTAAACATCATTTCTATTGTTTTGCATTTTCATAGGGTATATGATTTTTTGGGACAGGTTCATAGGGTATATGATTTTTTGGGACACTTATTGTGCAGTGTACTTTCCAAGAAATTGATACATTTAAGCTTATGGTTCCAAATAACTACCCACCAAGTATTAGAAAACAGCCACAATTTGGGAACCTTATCCACCTTAATGTAATTCATCTCTCAGAATTCTCAACATTAGCCATGCTGGCTAGATTATTCTAGAAGTGAAGTTCCTACTTATCAAATGTACCAGGTTGGCAAAGACCAAGTTAAAAGAAACTGTCATCAATGAATGAGCTTCATATACACAACTCATGATGTATTGACATTGTATCTCTCCAAATGAAGCCAAGTTAAATTACATTTAGTCCTACACTAGAACATTTTAAATTTTCCTCATTAGCTATTTGTCCTCACGGAGAAATTATTCAGAACAAATTTTCTTTCATCTTGTAGCACCCTGGACCATCTTATGGCATGGAGGTTATTAGACATTGCATTTTGCATTGGCCCAATACCTGAAGGAAAACTAGTATTTCCCTTACTGTCTTCTTTATAGTCCATATAAAGTCTGTCTTCTTTATAGTCCTTTCCTTTCTCCTCTTGAGAATTAGGGCTCAACAGGAAAAAACATTGAAAAGGCATTGAGGTAAAATGCATTGGGGTCTAAAGCACAAGGAAGAGACAGAAGCTGTCAGACAGGAACAAGCTGATGGCTAGGTTACCCTTTTAAGCAGGGGCAGACATGGGATACTTCTCGAGAAGGTGTAAATCCTTCATGAAGTACCTAATTGTGCAAAACTCTATAGATGGGGACATTTATTACTGACCCCAGCTGCTGCTCAGCTTGTTTCCTGAAGCATGAAGATTGATGGCACCAATGATTCTCATCTGAGCTATTGTCACTGCAGATGCCATCTGTGTTCAAAACTTCCTCTGCCTTTAAGTACTGTCTCGCACTGGTGAGTTCTACAGGTTAATTATATATAGCATCAGGGAATGCATTTAAGTGAAGGCAAACATTATTTGGGATAATGATTCCAAGTGTGCATGTGTGGGTGCACACATGCACATGCCTATAGCCTCCTTTTACAGTTAAAATACCGTATTTGCCGGCGTATAAGACGACTGGGCGTATAAGACGAGCCCCCAACATTTCCACTCAAAATATAGTTTTGTTATATACTCGCAGTATAAGACGACCCCCCACTTGGAGGCATGCTTTTCAAGGCAAAAAGTCGTCTCATACGCCGGCAAATACGGTAAGTTGTAACACTTGGGGTATTCTGGATATAATTCTTGATTGACACCCCCAACCCCTTTCCCCCAAACTTACAAAGCCACCAAAATGCTTTAGAGAGGCAGCTTCGCCTTTCTCAGGCTGGCACTCAATTCCTCTCCCTTTCTTTGTGACAGCCCCGGCGTGCGTGCCATCGGGACTCCAAGGGTGGGGGATGGACAGCTGCCAACTCTCTCTCTCTCTCTCTCTCTCTCTGTGTGTGTGTGTGTGTGTGTGTGTGGTGTGGAGGGTAATTCCGGCTATCTCTGGCCTCCGCCGGTATTAAAGTCGCTTGGCCGGTTCCCAAGTCGCAGCGCGCGCTGGCCGGGAGACGCGGCGCCGGGTGGAAGCTCGGTGCAGGGGAGGCAGATCTTTTCTCTTAAGCGGGGAGGGGAGGAGGGGACAAGAGGAGGGACGGGACGGGACAGGGGGCGGGAGGAGGGCGCTCGCCTTCTTCCACCGCCCACCGGACCCTTTTCTTCCCAAGGGGACCCTGGAAAGCAGCTCGGGAGCCGGGTGGCCCTGCCCAGCGGGGTCCCATCAGGAACTTCCTGAGGACACCCCCCCACCCCAAGCACAGCCCTCCCGGTCTTTCAAAGAGGGAGGGAGAAGCGGGAGGAGCAAATTGCCGCCCCCGCCCGCTGCCCAGAAGGAGGGGCGCCACAGTCCACCCCCACCACCTCCCCCCACTCCCCGGGCCATTCACGCGGCTCGGGCTGGCTGGGCGGCGGCCCGCCAGAGACCCCACCTCAGGGGGGGGGGGGGGGGGGGGGGGGGGGGGGGGGGGGGGGGGGGGGGGGGGGGGGGGGGGGGGGGGGGGGGGGGGGGGGGGGGGGGGGGGGGGGGGGCCTGACCCCCACCCCACCTCCAGATTGGCTGGGCAAGCGCCCGAGCCGGGCGGGAGGGTGGGTGGGTGGGTGGGAGGAGGAGGAGGAAGAGAGACTTCGGGCTGGGCTTGAAGGGGCTTCAAGTTGCGGAGCTCCGCCCGTCGCTCTTGCACCGAAAGTGACGATGCATTTACCGCGCATAAGACGACCCCCCCACTTGGAGGCATGTTTTTTAGGGCAAAAAGTCGCCTTATACACCGGCAACACGGTACATAAGGCTCAGCCAATCTCATTGTACACATGTTGTACTTTGACAATAAAGGTGTTTAATAATAATAATAATAATAATAATAATAATAATAGTAGTAGTAGTAGTAGTAGTAGTAGTAATAGTAATAGTAAATGGAAGGATAGATTTAAGAGGCTATCTTTGCTAGATTTTCCTTTTCTGATAAAAGTAAAGGACATTAAATAATGTTCATTTCTTCTTTCTTCTATCTCTTCTATCACTTCATTCAACTATATTGGAAGCAATGATAATGTATACCCCATGTATAGTTTTATAACCCTCGGAATGCTAAAAATCGCAAAGCATTTTTTAAAAAAAAAAAACATACAAATTTTCAACAGGCCAAATTTTCACATTATTCCTTTTAAAAATGCATCAAACTTCTATATTGTTTAGCGCACCTTTTTCATATCTTAATCCTTTCTCCAAAGGGAAGATACATAAGCTGAGCGTTTTTTCCCCTACACAATGGAAACAATACTGTGATCCTTGCATGTTAAGGAGAAAAAGTTAAACTGTGGTTAATATTGGCCATAGTGATAGCAATAATAAATGCAATACTTCTAATACCAGAAAGGAGTAGGGAACATTACATAAATTGCAACAATCTTGTCCAAATGTATCTTGTTCAGTCTGATCCTACCACAATAGTCTATCTACAGGATTTTAAGATAGGCTTTCTATAGAACTCATTAGTCAAGGAACTTGATACTTTTATATTTATGATTTTATGGCACTGTAAGCCGCCTAGAGTTGCTTTGGATAATGAGATGGGTGGCATATAAATTAAATAAAGAAGTGTCTGCCTAATAAGATACAGTGATTGATACTAAGTATGCTGTAGAAGAGGAAGAGAAGCAAACATTTAAATGCTTACTTTGATCAGGTAAACAAATCATTTTATAAACAGAACGGGCATTTAAAGTTAATGCAATTGCTTATATTTGTAAAAATACATAATTCATAAATGAAAAGAAATTTGGAGAGAATTGTATCCACTTGGCTATTTCATATGGAATCCAAAAATCCAATGACTAACTAATTGAATGTATCATAAGCACCTCTTCAAAATAATTGCCTCACAGATCTTTGTGTAACCCTATACAAGTAAGTGTAATAAATATATAAACATAGAATCTGTTGCCTCTGAATGGTACATAGTGAGTCTGAACGTCTTTTCCATGTACAACATCAAGTCAAACCATATCATATTATAAGCTCTTGTTTGGAAATATCTGACAATTTCCATATTGATTAGGAGAGGCATTGGGTAAACATGACATATTTTTTCTTCTGTGAGTTTTAATGGCCCAACCAATCAGCACCCATCTCAGTAAAGGACTTTCTGCTCATTGAGCACTGCAGTACTTAGACCCCTAGTGAAATAGAGCCTACAAAGTAATTAACTGGATTACAGTGCTGAGATTCTAGGCATTATGAAGACAGACTTACTAAGGCCACAAGCACATACACATCAGTGACAGGAGGGGGAAGTGCATCTCTATCGTTCTGCAGGACAATTCCAAAAGGCAGGACAGCACATAATTTCCTTTCAGATCAGGAAAACAGAGGCTTGACTGAATAAGAAACAGTTGTAATGTAATGTACATTACATTGCACATGACATTGTAATCTAATGTAAAGGTAATGGATTTACAGTGTTAGCTATTAAAGCATCATAGAAATTTTTTATAGCTCTGACACTAATATTTATGGCTCAGGGAGGCAATCTCCAACATGGTTGGACTCATTGCCTTATTTAGTAAATGAGGAGGAACATATTATGTTTTCTAAAACTTATTTTAGAAATGACTAGCCCTGATGATGTTACCTAGTTTGGATAATGAAATGTCTGCAAGAAAACAGCCAAGTGCAGAGAGCGCCAGGGACCCTTGACTTATTTTAGAGCTAACTAGCATGTATTTATATATGCATACATAGTAAGACACATCTGTGCAGTTACTGTGTAAATACTATATCCACATGTATCTAAGCAAATACCTAAATGTCAAAAAACAAATGCACACAGAAAAATCTTTGCAGTTTTTATACTTTTCTTTTATATGCAATAAATGTAGCACATCTGTACGCACTTGTTTATTTAAAAGAACATATCCAAAATATTACAGGCTGAAATCCAAGCAAATTGCATTGTTGATTTTTAAAAATCCTTTCTCACCCCTATGGGGAGTGTGTGCTTTCTCAATCTCAGGTCTTCTACCAAAGCCCTAGGATTTTGAGAGCTCTGTTCAGTATCTTACACTACTCCTAACACTGGCCTATCATTCACTGTTCAAGACATTCTCCTAATGCTAAGCGACCTCCTGAGTCTTGAATGCCATGAAAGAAGCAGCTGATGCCAATATACAAGTACTATAGCATATGCAGGTAATAATCCTTGATGAAATGGTATTACCGCTAAAATAGCAGCAGAGAATTGGAAACATTTAGACAATCAACCCCTGCACAGAACAAAAATTCAAATTACATCCTTGTCCGATTATTGCCCTTTCCAGCAAATATATCTTATCACCTTTAATAATTGGTTCTACTATAAAATTGTTATTATTATTATTGGAAAGTTTTTCCTAGTATTCAATCAGAAGCTGCTTCCTGTAATCAAATGACCATTATTCTATATCTTGAATACAGACAGAATAAAAAAGATTTTCTTGTATGTGACAACCCTTCAAGTATATAAAAGAATGCTATCATGGCCTCCCTTTGTCATCTTTCTCAAAACTAAACATTCCCAACTCTTTATCAGAACTGGACAACCTACTCAAGGTGGAATCTGATTAATTTAGAATATAGTGGAACTATTTTTTTTTTTTTTTTGCAGCAATTCCACTCTGCTCATTCAAATAAAAACAGGCTATATATTGAGTCAGAGAATAAATAATTCCAATACATGTTTCATATACATTAGCAACAAATCAGTTCTTTTATATCCTATAACTGTGGATGGTATTATGTTTTTAATGTGAAAAGCTTTCAATTCCTCTTGGACAATAGGGAGTTCATTACACTAAAAAATCAAGACCATTTTGAGTCATTTGTCATTTAAACCAGAGTTCTCCAATCTTTTTAGTTTTGCGGGCTGGTGGGTGTGGGGGGAGGGGAGGGGATGGTTCTGTGCAAATGGAACACGCACGGACGAACTCACCAGCTGCTTGCAAGAGTGGGGATGCATGCATGCGTGTGAGGACACACGCACCTACCAGTTCCACGGCTAAGTTCTGAAAGGCTCATGGCCCGGCAGTGGACTGCAGCCCAGGGACCCCTCTTTTAAACTAATTATCCAGTTCTGTATTACCTGCAAATTTGATAAGCAATTCCTCCCCTTATTTATCCAATTTATTAATAAGAATGCTAAAGTGAATCAGTCCCAAGTATTGAACTCTGCAACTTCAGTCCAATTTATTGAGAAACTACAGTTTTCAAGCCAACTTCAGAGTCAGCTAATAGAAGAATTAACTGGATGACATGTTTAAGTGCATTTCTATATGTAGACACTAATTATCTCACTAAGCTATAAGTTATGTATATATTTGAAAATTTTGACAACTATTTTCCTGATTGATTATATTCTTCCTATGATAGATAAGATGAAGTTGTGCTTGGTAGGTAGAACACTTTGTTTGGGAACCCTACTCATTTTGAATGCCTAATAAACAATGTAGCAAGTATACACTACTTCACAAACACTTCTAGAATCACTGGGACTGTCATTTTCAAATGTGCAGGCAAAGCAAAATTAACAGAAGAGTCAGCATACAAAACAACTGATACACAGCAATATAACAACCATGTATAATTGTGTAATGCAGAACTACACTGGCAGGCATTCAGTGTCAAGTGCTATTAGAGTTGGCTTGGAGAGAAGGTAAATGGATGGATAGATGTATGGACAAACAACAAGCTGTCCTCAAGAATTCCAATAAGAAACAATAAATGCAAATGATACTTGGTCTATCTTTATATAGTTGATAGAGCTGCAGGATAACAGAACTTTAACAATATCTCCCCAACTGTGCTAAAAAATATTCCAAAATTAGCCACTGGAATGGCAAATTCTTCTTTATATTTATGATGTCCTAGGAACACACGTGAATATGTTTTAATATATTTATTGTTTGTGATGCCATGAGTGACTGCTAATGAACAGAGGTTTTTTTAATTGCAAGTTATTCAAATAATCTTTAAATCCTTTGAAGGATTTTGCTTGGACCTTGTCTGGCTGCAACTACACCAAATGACACAACTGTTGCATTACAACATTTTCGTTGCAAGCAGAAGTTGCTTACTATCGCTCTAAATGGTTGAGATGACAGGTAGCATTTTCTATTGGTGGAATCTTCACTTATTTGGCAATCTTCTTTTGGGGCAGCCTTCGCTTTCATTTTTATACAAATGGTAAATTGAGCAAGTAAGAAATTGGGGAAATTGGAGGGAGATAGGTGGTCAAGATTTATGTTATGTATGAATGTATGTATGCATGTATATACATATGTGTGTGTGTATAATATATAAAATAAAAATAAAAATGATAACTTTACCAATCCAGACATTTTAAAAAGCAGTTTAAGGATAGACAATATGGCATTTACAAATGAAGTGCCATCAACTCTATACATTACCAATCCAGACATTTTATTTTAAAAAGCAGTTTAAGGATAGACAATATGGCATTTACAAATGAAGTGCCATCAACTCTATACTTAATAAGTGTTCAGAATAAGGCAATTAAATGTTCATGAACTTTATACAGTAACTGCCTCTGTATTTATAGAGATATCTAAAAGTAAGTGAAGAAATATAAGAGTTGGATGATGGAGGGAACACAAATATCAGATTATGCACTGAACAGGGTTTAGATGTACAATATTTTTATATGCATGTTTTCTTGATGTGTTATGTTACATTAGATCTGTTAGGATAGGCTATTATTAACATAGTTATTATCACTGCCTTTTAAAACATGAAGCATCATTTCAGATTAATGTTTGCTCATATCTTCACCTATAAAATAATCATTCAAATATGTACTAATGAATGCTTAATAAGTTGTTGACTATAATGGCTGAAATGAAAGGAACTTTAGGCTTTACAAAACTTATTAAACAAAACTGAAGAAGCACAACAGCTAACAGTTGAACAATAGTTTTAATGAAACCAAGCATAGAGATACAGAGCATAAACATATAACTAAACTCACAACTGCTTTTATAAATTAAAAATGAGGGAAGTATTAGCATATTTCTAGAGTGTTTATTGCCATTTTGAATTCCCTTTTTATTTTGTCACCAAAGTAGTATTTCTAAGGATGCCAACATATGGCTTCTGAACTATACAGGGGAACAACTTAAGGAACAATCATGCACCAGGATCGTACCTTAAATCCTAAAATTTTAGCAAGATTTATTAGTAAGCAGATGCAATGAAATAGCCCCCATGGATGAATGTTTCTGTTAAAAATATCAGACACATCAACAAAGAAGTGCCATGAGAACGATTCTTCTCACCCAGGACTTAAGAGTAACATGTTTATGAATGTAAGAAAACAAATATAATGTGGGACCTACCATATTCAGGTTCTTCACCTGATTTATAACTTTCTATTTCCATTTCCATTATCTGCAATATTCCTAAGTTAAGACCTACTTAACTGAAGAGAAATGAGCAAGGGAAATGAAAAAAATATGAAAAGAAATAAAATGAAAACATCAAGTCCACAGTACCTGCTGCTGCTGAAAGTGGAGGAGCTCTACTGGGCTCATTTCTCCATTAGTTTCTCCACTGGCTCCTCCCTCTCTTCCACATCCTCCTCCTCCACCGCCACCACCTCCTCCTCCTCCTCCATCAGTTGGATTGTTTAGGCTGCTGACACCATTTTGACCGGAGGGAGTAGAACGTATTGTCTCTGAGGCTGATTCAACCATCATGACTTGCTAGCAGCACCTTTATAAAGAAAGAAATGACAAGATATCTGAGCAAAGATATGAACTGCAGGTTCTAAATTATGATTGAGGATAGCATTCTAATAAGTGATGTTTCATTCCTTTATCTTCTTTGCAAAGGAGATGTGTAGTTGTATTTCAAAAAATAAGATTTATACACTATTTTTGAATTTAAAATATAGTTTTTTGACCCATTTGCTAATAAAACCATTACCAATCAAATACATCACTTTAGCTATTTTTCCCTTTCTTAATAGTGTTGCTATGAGAAAGGGAAATTCAGGATGTTACAGATGGAAGACAGTGATGTCAAGAAGATCTAGACAACTCGCCACAGCCAACTCACTATGACCAATTCATCATGGATAATTCAGTGAATCCAACCTGTCGCAGTCAATTCGCCATGGCCAACTCACTGTGGGACAACTCACCATGGCCAACTCACTGCAGGACAACTCGCCACAGGATGAGAGTTACAGTAATATCAAAGAAATAATGGAATAGAATTGTTAAAGAAAGGATGCAAAAGGTGGGACAAAATGAAGTGTTAATGACAAAAATATTTTTAATTATTTTAAATGATTAAATAAAATTGTGGAATTGTCCCACAGGGAGTTGCCCTATGATGAGTTGGCTGTGGCAAGTTGTCCCACAGTATGTTGGCTGCAAAGAGTTGGCTGTGGTGAGTTGAGCATGGCAAGTTGTCCCATTCCGATGTCAAGAAATCTCTCGTATAAAGTTCTTTGACAGAGATATAGCAAATTGTAAAACAAACATGTAAGTGTGAATTGATGATGCTATCAGTTTAATCATAATATTAATCCAGCTCTCCAGTAATTACAATTTTTTTTGAAGAAATGACAATTTCACCTGAAATCAATAAGATGCTTCAAAAAATCTTTGAAAAAAACTGCCCCTTTTCTGTAGTGCTAGTTAACAAATGCCTGAGCAAATATCATGTGCTTATCATGTGTTAAACATTAATTTTATTCCTATCTTTTCTTTAACTTGGATAATCCTATGTCATCAAGAAATAATTATTATTATATTGTTGTTGTGCAAAACCCAGAGTTGCCTTCGTTGAGATAGGTGGCTATATAAATTTGATTAATAAAATAAAATCATTACTTTATTTTATTTATTTTATATTTGCATCTGTTTTTCCCCTCAAAAAAAGAGATAAAACCAGCCAATATCCATATATAAGGAAATATAATATTAAGTGCAAATGCTGCACAAATCTTTTAATAGAATTTTCATTCCATAGCAAAGGGGAAATAGACAATATAACATTTATTATAATTAACAAGGAGATCATAAACTATTTTCAGACAAGTACAAACACCAATATCCCCAAGTCAGCAATTGGCATAATAAATTATATACATTAGGTACTAATCTGCTCTTGAACTACTTCGAACAAAGAACTGAGTACTTTATATAGCAGTAGTATAATACAATGAGAACCACCACCTCATGAAAATTTACAGAGTAAAAACCAACTTCTCAATGCAAATTAATACAGAGACAGAGCGTTGTTCATTTGCATTGTGTTCAAGCATTGTTAACAAGTACAGGCACTAATGCACAACTACTGTTTGATATGTGCAAATTGTATAGGAACATTGCGATGAACATGGCCATAAACTCAATTTCAGAGCTACTAAGTTTGTTGGCTGAGTGGGTACAAAAATAGCCAGGAAAATGGTTGAAGCCTGGGAAACATGCCCTTGTCAGTCAACAGGAACACTGATTTACCACCAGCTTATCAGGTACTTTAGAACCAAGGACTGGCAGCACAAGGAAACAAGTGCCAACAACTTAATAACCAGCCATGAACCTAATCAACAACTAAAAAGTCATACACAACCAGGCACCACATAAATACTACTCACAGAATAAGTTGTCTGATGATGGGTTCCATCATTGAGTCTAAAAGCTCGGAAGATTAAACCTCTAGTCCCAGTGACTGACTCAGATTGGATCCTCCCAACATTATCCTGGGAAGCATATATTTGCCTTCATTCTTTGTACAGGAACATTTCTGGATGTAAACCAGTGAGGAAGTGATTGATTGAAGGCATCTGTAGGTAATCTAAAATTTTTCTAACAAATATCCTAAAAAGGCCTATTTGTAGACAGTATTCAAATTAGGCAGAGCCAAATTGGTGTAGTGGGTAAAAGCCATGAGGCTAGAAGCTGGAAACCTGTGAGTTCTAGTTCTACTTTAACTAGCTAGATGATCTTGGGCCAGTCTGTCTCATAGCCCTAGGAACAAGTCAACTGCAAACCACTTTCAAAAGCCTTGACAAGAAAACTGCAGGGACAGTCTCCAGAAACACTGATTTGAAAGAACACACACACACACACACACACACAATCTGAAAGCACACACATAGTTTCTTCATAGACACTATGAGGTAGTTAGGAAACTATTCTAAAAGGACCTCTAGAACCAAACTCACTCTCTCATATTACTGACACTTTGTAGGAAAGATGCTGGGCATAGGCAGTAAAAGTAAATGAATAAAGCTGGAAAATCATCTATCATAAAAAATGTTGCTACAGCTGTTTAATTCAAAGTTTCATTAGAGACAAGCAATACCATATTAAAAATGTTAGGTTAAAACCTGTGAGAAACTATTCCAATAGTTATATGCCACTATCACTGTGCTAGTGGAGATAAGAACTGCATGCCAATACAATTGGAGAGCAGAATAGTTAGGAAAGTTTACAATTTCTAGATCACAAAATGTTTGTGAAGACAAAGAATTGAGAAAAAACACACACACACACAAATTATGAGCAAAGATACATGACTCTTCCAGACACAGGACACAAAGATATTCATTTATTTGTTAAATATGTATCCCACTTTTCTTCAATGAGCTCAAAGCTGCTTACTCAACATTCTCTGTTCCAATTCCTCTGTCCTCCATGATCAATTCTATTCAGTGGGCTCGGCTGGGAGAATGTGACATATCCTAACTCACCAGAAAGTTTCCATGGCTAAAAGTAAACTTGAGTCTGAATCTTCCCAGTCACAGTCCAACATTTGACCATTATACCACACTGGCTCTCAAAACCTTTCTATTCAAAAACTGCAAGAGACTATATAAACTGCATAAAGAGGTCAACAGTGGGAAAGATTGCTCACTTCTCCAAACCATTAGCACCATGTGAGTTCATTATTAGGAAAGACTGTCATACTTGAATTCTCCAATATAGTAACAGAGAGTAATTCTACTTCCACCCTTTATAGAAAGGTTCAGAATATCCTCCAATTTTAATTTTCAACATTATCCTCCAATTTTACAATACCCTCCAATTTTAATTTTCAACATTAAATAATGCCAATAAGGTTTTATGTATTAAAACTGTAAAAGGACAATCTCCATTACAACTTTTAAAAACTAGGAAGCAGGGGGAGAAAAGGAGTCATTCCTACCTCTGTCTGTCAATCCTTCCTCTCAACTACATTAGGGCTTAGAATGAAGAGAAACAAAAAGCAAACTTGCTTGTCCTCATGCTGCCAGCACCCCATGGCAAAATTAGAATAATATCCATTCCCAATCATCAATTTCTTGTCTCACTTAGCTCTGTACACAGACAACAATCTTCATTATTGCAAGACCCATAAAGTCTTGCTATTCTCCCACTGCTTGGGATGGGGCAATACACTTCTCAGTTTGAATGCATGAAAGATAAAGCTTTCTTAGATGGTTGGACAATAACAATCTAACATTTCTCCCACTCTCCTCTCAGCAAAGCAAAATACCCAGATCCTCAAATGCAAAATACAGTGCAGAAGATTTTGGAAATTTTACTTTTAGTTGTCCTGGATATTCAGACTAATAATTTTGAAAGTAATTTGTGTGGAGCTTTGTCCTCAGTTCAAACCACAGTCAGTATCATGAGATGAACAAGAATGTAAAATGATTACTCGCTGAGTAAATTACCCAGCAACACTTGTCTATCATAAGAACTGTCTCTGGATAAGTCCCAGCAGCTGGTACCAGTATGCCTTTAATATATGAAGGCTGGGAGAGAAGAGAGCTTCAAAGAAGTCCTTCGGAGGTACTGCTAGGCTGCTGTTTATGTTCCGAAGTTGAAACTCTTGAAGGTGTATTCTAATCATGATCACTATTTCCTCTGCCACTACTAAAATGAATTATTCATCTACAAAGTGAAAGCAGACTCAAATATGTATTCAAAGTATTTCAGTAATCTAGCAAATTGAAATTTAAGGAGGAGATAGAAAATTTGTAGCTCAGGGCTGAACTGTGGGATCCTCAGTGTCCTCTAAGCTTGGTTGTTTTGTTACAAACATTTCATTACTCAACTAGGTAATATCTTCTGAGGAGGAAATGCCAATTGTTTTAAATTGATTATCACCAATTTTGAGTGACAATCAATGAGTAATTTCTACTATTGTAATTACATTCAGAAATCTAGATTCAAACTAATGGTAATGAAAAACAAACAAACAGGCACACTGTGATTTTTCACTTTCTTCCTCTATTAAAAAAAACAGTACTCATCCTTCCTTCAAGACTGCTGCTTTCTAGATCAAATGAAGCACAAAGCCCACACTTGGAACTGATCAGACAAGTAGTCAGCAAGTTTCAAAGCAAAAGGGGCAGAAGAAGAGTGGTTTTTCTTTTTTTTACTATCCTTTTTTTTCTACTGCATGTGGATTTTGCTTTTGTTTTTTTGGCACAATAGACCGACAAACTGGGAACAACATAATTGCTGAAATGTGGCATGTAATAATAGCTATTCAGAAGCTATCATTCATATTAAACAGGGTGAAGCAAGCTTCTCATTTGCATGTTTGAGATTATATGCATTTCAAAAGTCATTTCCACAGGATATGTGAATGACATTAATTCCCATGTGGAGTTGTCGATTCCCTCCTGTAGCCCCTCACACTATCAAGTACACACAAAGTGACACAGTATGACACACTTGTACCAGGGAATTCAAAGACAGAATGTTACAGTGACTTGGTTTTATGGAAAATATACATTTCTAGTTAACAATATATTGCTGGATAAAGAATAAGATGAAATCAAATAAAAATTCTTGGAACATAGAAGTTACAAAGTTATCAAAAAAGATAGAAAACATTTTAAAAACAAATGCAAACCAAACTTGACTTTTAGCACATGTTAACTCTACACGTTGCACAATAATATACTCAGTTCAGAAAAAACTGTCCTCCATGGTATAAATCCAATTGTCAGAAAGAAAATTTTTCTTTACCTAGCAGTAAACACAACAAATATTGTCTTAAGATTTATGTACGATTTAACTTCTCTTACTTTATATATTTCTACTAGTCTTGTTGTTCCTTTCCATCAGTTTTTTTTTAAATAGATGTTTTATTTGAAATTCGTCTCTTTTTTACAACATTCACGACTACATGAATACTCACAGAATTCTCTTATTATCTCTCACACAAGGTAGAATATATCTTCCAAGGGATGGCTTGCTGCAATTCGGATATATTTTATAACAAAATGCACTGTTGTTTATATTTCCCATGGCTAGATCTAAGGCTGTAGTTGAATGAGGATATATGTAATGGACAGATCCACAATGAAAGTCAATTATCAGTTCTGTTAGCCATTCATTTCTGGTTTAGCATAGGATTGAAGAAAGGGAAAGCTGTATAATCATCAATAGTATAAAGTCTTGTTCTTTTAATGCATTTCTTGCATTTACAAAACCTAAGGAAGACTACAATGTAAATTCAATTAAAAATTATTGTCTTTCACTCTCTATGTAGAATATTGACATGACTCGTGTGTGAGCATAGATCATTCAAAGCATCTTTTATATACAAAAATGGATATAATTGATAGAATTACAAAAATTGGTATGAGATGGAGATGGCATTTTCTTAATGCACCCAGTATAGGCATTAGCTAAACTTATGTTTTAAAATCAAGATGGGGGTGGGGGGGGCTGGAGCCTTGTCTTGCCCACAATGTGGCATTTCAGAAGGTGGCAGCACATAACTGACTGTGCCTGGATTTTGAAGCTAAGCAGGCTCAGGCTTAGTTAATACATGGATAGGAAAGCAAGTAAAGATGAAAAGAGTTGAAACAAGGCAGAGGCAAACCATTTCTACATTTTGGTCAAGAAAACAATATCAACATTTCCATGAAGTTAACAGGAACCAAGCAGGATGTAAATACACGGACATGCTTATGGGTATATGGCTATGGGTAATGCATCAAATTTTCTTCTCTAACTGCTTATTTATTCTGCTTATGTCTGGCTGAAGATCACAATCATGGCAGACCCAGAAGAAAAATACAAGGTTGAAAAATCATACCACAATTGTCATTGTGCCATGGCTATTTTCTATAAACTCTGAAAAGAAGAGCACATGGTCAACATGTAGAAGGTCCCTGATTCAATATCTGGCAATTCATTTTTTTAATGATAAAAGTGGATAAGTAGCAATTCAATTAAAAGCTGTTATTGCCAATAATAGGAAATACAGAATGAAATGGATAAACAGTATATCTTCAATTAAAATATAGCGAATGACTTTCCACTATCAGGGAGGGTCATACTTCCAACATGGTAACCACTTTCCTCTGGTGTAAAATTAGCATGAAATAATTACCATAATATAGAAGAATTTAATTAAAAGAAAAGTGCTTTAAAGTGCAGCACCTCGTGCACTAAAAATAGGGTTTCAGTTACTTTAAATTATTATGTATTAAAATGAAAACTGTATGGACATATCTATGATCCCAAGACATATGTACTTGCATGAAAGCAATGTGTCTTCAGCCAATGTGGAAATTAATTTGAGCACCAGCAGTCACTATTAACCATTATTTTGGATTTAGATGGCAGCTAAACACTGTCCGGCCTGGAAAACAACTAGTTTTGCCAGGAACATTCCAGAGTCATCTTATACCTTGCAGAATTGCCTATACTTTGCAGAATTGGTATGCAAGTTGTACAGTTTTACTAAAATCAGGTTTTACCATTTGTTGCAAAAAACTAATAGCGAACCTTACACATTTCATCTTTTTTATTCTTGCATATTTGATTTTTCTCTCTTCCTTTTTAGATTTTTTCCCATATTACTTTCAGTTGTCAAACATCTGTGCATTTGACCATTTTTGTCAAGCATATGTATTTTGTGAGAAAACCAATTTTCAAGTAAAGAGAAAAAGTACTGAAGCAAGTGAGACCATATACTACAAAGCATTTAAGGAAAAAAAACTGTTTACAGATTTAGAAACATATGTCAGATAGTTAACCCACTACTGACAAACACCAGGAACAGGGGGGGGGGGGTTTACAGCTGGACAAAGAAAAGGAAAGAACAGGCTTATTCCTGTTTTTCCAGTTTGTTAAGAACCATTTTATCACACAACCATGAAAATAGAACGATCATAAAACAACCCTAATGAAGTTGCTTTTTAAATAGGCCATATTAGCAAAAGGCTGTAAATGATAACTAAAAAAGTCTTATTCCCAGTACTATTATGCAATGTATAATGACTGGGAGGAGTCTGATTACCAGAAGCTATTTTTCAATAATTTGTTTTGATTTTATTTATTTGCCAAATTTGTTTGCCACCCATCTCATGGTTCTAGGCAATTCTGAGCAGCTTATAATAATTTTTATAATTATATTTATAATTATAACGTATATCTGCATGTCATGTCTAAAAAATCAAAGGTTCAATTTGCATACCATGGTGTATCTCTGAAGATATAAAATATGAAGGGCTTTAATTGTTTGTTTCAATTTCTTATTTATGCACTATGTACTAGTTCAGGGGTCCACAACTCCCAGTCTGTGGACCAGCATAGGTCCACCACATGCCAGAAACCAGGCCACACAAACAAGCAAAGGGGTGCATGTAGCACATGAAAGTACGCCCCTGCTGGTCCAAGGAAAAACTTCCTTCCATGGAACTGGTTTCTGGTGCCCGAAAGGTTTGGGGTGCAGGGCACTGTACTAGTTCATAGAATATGGGCAGAAGAATACAAATATTCCACAGAAAAGAAAAGAAAAAGAGAACTATCCTTTCTGATGTTAGTAGCACTTTAAAATGCCTTGATCATACTTTGAATATTGCATCCAGTTTTAGTTGCCACAATATAAAAAAAGATGTTGAGATTCTAGAAAGACTGCAGAGAAGAGCAACAAGGAGATTAGGGGACTAGAGGTTAAAACATGAATAATGGTTGCAAGAATGGGGTATGTCTAGTTTAATGAAAAGAAGGACTAAGGGTGACATGATAGCAGTGTTTCAATATTTGAAGGGCTGCCATAGAGAAGAGAGGGCAAACCCATTCTGCAAAGCATCTGAGGGCAGGACAAGAAGCAATGGATGGAAACTAATCAGGGAGAGAACCAACACAGAAATAGGGCGTTGGTACTTACCTGATACGCCCATTCTGTGAGCTGTGAAGAGCATCCAGAAGTGGAGGTGCTTCAGTCTCTTCTGGAAAGGCTGGGCTTAAAACTCCGGGATGCTCCTCCTCCTCCACAGGACACCTCCCCAGCGTCCCCCAGTTTTGCAAAGACTGAGTGCCAAAGTCCGGAACTCATCACCTAATCTAGATCCCTGACCGGAAAGGAACCCCACCAGATGGAAAGAAATGGGTGGGGCTGGGTGCTCTTCACAGCTCACAGAGAACGAGCGTATCAGGTAAGTACCAACGCCCTTTCTCCCATGAGCTGTTCAGAGCATCCAGAAGTGGGACATACCAAAGCTTGGGCTGTCCTTAGGGAGGGATTCCGTCTGGATCGAAATCCACTCCTAAACTCTGTGGACCCTCTGCAGGACTCTTCTGCCAAATGAAGCGTCCGCTGAGGCATAGACATCAATTTTATAATTTCTGACAAAAGGCGATGGTGAAGCCCAAGTTGCCACTCTGCAAATTTTGTCTATGGAAGCCCGTGTGGCCCATGCTGCTGATGTTGCCGTACTCCTTGTTGAGTGGGCTGTAATGCCCTTAGGAACTGAGATGGACTGGCATTCGTAACTTTTAGCTATGGTGGCTCTCAACCATCTACCAATGGTCGTCGACGACACCTTGTGTCCTAAAGTGGATGGGTTGAAGGATAGGAATAGAGCCTCAGATTTTCGAAATGCCACCATGCGGTCTAGATAGATGCTTAACGTCCTTCGAACGTCAAGTCTATGCCATTGATGCTCCAGTCTATGAGATGGTTTCAGACAAAAATTTGGAAGCACCAACTCCTGCGCTCTGTGGAAGACTGAATTTACTTTAGGGGTGAACGATGGATAAAATCTGAGAACCACTCTGTCTGCATGAAACAAGCACAGGTCCTTTCTCATTGACAATGCTGCCAATTTGGAAATCCTCCTTGCTGATGTGATTGCAATTAAGAAGACCACCTTATATGTCAGGAATTTGAGACTAGCGGTTCTTAAAGGCTCGAACAGGCCAGTTGTAAGTGCGGTTAACACCTTGTTGAACTCCCAAGTGGGATAGCGGTGAATTACAGGACGTCGTAAGTTTGCAGCACCCTTAAGAAAGCTGCGGACATGTGGATGGAATGAAGGTCACCCCAGGATATCACCGAGGCTAAGGCCGCCACCTGTCTGCCTAAAGTATTTGGCCCTTGGTCAACCCCTCCTGTAAAAAGTCCAATAATTGTCCTATTGATGGGGCGGTTGGGTCGATCTTAGACCCCTGGCACCAGCGACAGAAAGTGGACCACGTGGCCTCGTATATACGATTTGTTGAGGACCATCTGGATGCTTATATGGTGGCAATAGCATCCTCTGAAATCTGTTAGGTCCTTAAATGGCTCCGCTCAACCTCCATACAGCTAGGCTGAGCCATTGTGGGTCCGGGTGAAGTACCAGCCCTTGCGAGAGGGAAACCCTCGATGGTGGAATTTTCCAAGGTTGCTCTCTCGACAGGTCCTGTAAGTCTGCGAACCACGTTCGCCTGGACCAGTAAGGGGCGACCAATATCAATTCCGCTCGTTCCTCCAATAACTTCTGGATCAACCTGGGTATTACAGGGAGTGGAGGAAACGCATATAGAAGTCCGGGAGGCCACTGACATTGCAATGCGTTGACGGCCTCCACCCCCTGAGTCGGGTACCTTGAAATATACCGGGGCAATTGGGCATTGAGAAGAGAGGCAAATAGATCGATCACCGGTTGCCCAAACCTCCGCACTGCTTCCTGGAAGACAGACGGGTGTAGGTGCCACTCTGTCTGATCTATCGTGGCCCTGCTGAGCCAGTCCGCTTGTGTGTTTAAGGCCCCTGCTATGTGCTCTGCCTTGAGCGAAAGCAGATTGGCCTCGGCCCACTTGAACAACCTGGCCATCTCCAGCATCAGAAGTTTGGAGTGGGTTCCCCCCTGTCTGTTTACGTGGGCCTTGGTTGTGATATTGTCTGTCAAGACCAGAACGTGGCGTAATTGGAAAAGGGGTAGAAAACTGCATAACGCCACATGAACTGCTCGCAGCTCCAACAGGTTGATGCTTTGTGATTGTTCGGAAATAGTCCAACTTCTCTGTGCAGTGTGGGATTGGAAGTAAGTTCCTCATCCTACCAGGCTGGCATCGGTTGTGATCATTGCCCTGCCAGGTTCCTTGAAAGGACACCCTTTGTTTATCGTATTTTACGACCACCAGCGGAGCGATTGGAGAACATTATGTGGTACCTTTATCCGGACATTGGAAGTGGCTCTTCCGGATCGCTGGAAAGGTAGCAGGAACCATTGCAGATCTCTAGAATGGAATCGAGCCCAAGGCACAATGGAAATACAAGAAATCAGTTTCCCTAACAGTTGAGACAGAACTGCCAGGGAAACCCTCTTTAAGGCTCTGATCTCTCTGGCCAAAGACTGGATACTATTCAACCTGTCCTGAGAGAGAAAAACCTTGCCCTCCACGGTATCTATCACTGCCCCTAAATGAACTAACCTAGTTGAAGGGATCAAATGGCTTTTATCCCAATTTATGGAAAAGCCATGACCTTGAAGGGTCTCCAGAGTAATCTTGGTATCCAAATTTGCTTGATGTCTGGAAGATGAGAACATTCAAATATCATCCAGATAACATTGTAAATAAATAGATTTGATCCTGAGGGAGGCAGCCAAAGCCGCTAGGACCTTGGTAAAAGTTCTAGGGGCCGAAGCCAGACCGAATGGTAGGGTGATATATTCGTAGTGCCGATCACAATAGCAAAATCTAAGATATTTGTAGTGAGCAGGTCTAATTGGTATATGTAGATAAGCCTCTGTCAGATCTATAGAGGTCAGGACATCGTTTTCTCTGATGCTGAGCAGAATGGACTGGAGAGTAGTCATTTTGAATTTTCGATAAACCAATGATCTGTTCAGACGTTTGAGGTCCAGAATTGCCCTCCAGCCCCCCGAACTCTTTGGGACCACAAACAATAGAGAGTAACAGCCTTGACCCCGTTGTTCAGATGGGACCTCTCTAATGGCTCGAATATGCAGAAGATGATTGATAGCCTCCTGCATCAATGGTCTCTTAATGGGGTCCATGGACCTAGGGCTCCTAATGAAAAAGTTCAGAAGGGAGGATTGAAACTCTAGCACCAAACCAAACCTAACAGAGTCCCTGACCCACACATCAGAGGTGGATCTGTCCCATTGATCAGCAAACAATTTTAGCCACCCTCCAATGGGAACTGCTGTCAAGGATTCACTTGGGGCGACGAAAAAATCGGCCTCCGGTACCTCTGGAGTTTCTTCTGTTTTGGCCTCCCCGCTGACCTCTGTCGGAAGATTCCGACCTATCCTGTCTAAAACTGGGTCTGTAGCCTGATGTTCTTTGGGATCTGGGAACGAATGGGCCTTGATAGTAGGGCCGAAAGGAACCCCTTCAAAACGACTGGGGCGTTCTGT
Organism: Notechis scutatus; assembly: GCF_049901735.1. Taxonomy (NCBI): domain Eukaryota; kingdom Metazoa; phylum Chordata; class Lepidosauria; order Squamata; family Elapidae; genus Notechis; species Notechis scutatus. Next base: position 49,307,210 of record NC_142011.1, read on the forward strand.
TTTCAGACCACCGAAAAAGAGGGGAAAGCACTTTTTTCTTGTTTCTATTCTCAATAAGCAGGGGCTCCAAGACACTGCCAAATTATTTATCCCCCAATATTGGGGCTGATGCCAACTTGCATTTATGCTTGGTATCCGCCTGCCAATGTCTGAGCCATAGCAGTCTCCGTGCTGCTACGTGAGATGCTATGGCTCTAGACGAGAATTTGACTGCATTAAATGTGGCGTCGGCGGAGAATTCTGCCGCTGCAATAATCTTAGCAATGTCCTGGTGGGCTCTGACATTTGACACCGGCAATATATCCCTCAAGTGGAAGAGCCATCGTAGGGAGGACCGTGTAAAAAAGGGTGCAGCTGTAGCTGCCCTAATGGCCCAGGCGTCAGAAACATGCGCCCTACGAAGTGCCAACTCTGCTCTCTTTTCCTCCGGTCTCAGGGCTTCCTCGGCCTCATTAAGAAAGGTTGAAGAAGAGGCCAGTGCCACAATGGGCTCATCCACCTCTGGCGTTTTGAGAAAATTTGAAAACTCTGGTGCCAAATTATAATATTGTTTATCGTACCCTGTTGGGGCTGGGTAGGATGCTGCTGATGCCCATTGATTTTGTACTAATTCAGCAAACATATGAGGGACAGGAATAGTTTCTGCCTCATTAGCCGGTTGTGAGAATATTAGATCCTCGGATTCGTCCTGAGACCCTGTTGACAATGGATGAGGGCTTGATGTGCCTAGTTTAGCGGTGTTCTTTGCTTTGAACAGTAAAGCATTAAAGAGGTGCAGACAAAAAAGGCCAGAAAAGGTAGGTTGGTCCGGAATGAGGCCTTCGTCATCCGACATTCCTCGTTCTAGTGGGTCAGCCTCTGACAACCCCAAGTCCATCTGATGGATCGACCCCACCTCCATGGGAACATCCTGGTCATCTAATTCCATCTCCTCCTGAAGACCCTGGACTGGTATGTCAGGGATATTGATGATGTCAATATCATATGCGCAAAGGATCGAGCAGACAGGGATCCTGCTTCCAAAGTAGCCAAAAAGTGTCTGGTCCGGATGGATTGCTGAACTCCAGCCGCAATGCCCTTTTGTATGGCCATCTCCATCCACTGCCTCATTTCAATGGGAATAGTCTCAGGTAATCTCTCCTCCTGCCTTAAACCGGTGGCCGTAGGGCTGAAGGTTGCTTCTGGGATTCGCCGGGAGTGCTCATTGGAGGAGATATGCCTACGGGAGGCTGTCCAGAAATAGCCTGTCTGGGCTGGGTGGATAAGTCCAAGGGCCCCAACAATGTACTTGGGCCCTGATCCGATTGTTGTGTCAAAGCCATCCTGGCCCATTTCTGCAACTGCCTTTCCAAGGCTTGGTGCCGTCTATGGGCATCCTTATCTGCCGCCTTAGAGGCATTTTTGGGGCCCACTGACTTATCTTGGGACTTATTTGTCTTGGAGCGGAAGACGCTGTCACCTTCCATTGTGGAGGACTGATTCTCGTGCCTCTAACTTTAATTTTTTAAAAAATTATTATTATTATTAATATTATTAGTACTTAGGGGTGATGCCTATACCTGTGGTTGAAAGTAGAATGCTTCTCCAGGAGTGTAAGTCTATCTATATATAGCTATACACACACACATATATGTACCCATACACATACGTGCCTATATCTACATGTAAAACTGTGTATATGGGAAACTGTATCTAAGGGTCCCCAACAAGGGAAACCCCCAAGTGCTCCAAGCCAGAAATATTCTGGATCCCTGGTCCCCAACAAGGGAAACCAGCTATACAGGGCCTGATGGATCCTTTCCTGTCAAAAACATCCCGCTGTTTGAAATGACACTTGCGGTTTCACTCCAATGTAATGATCCAAAAGCAATTGCAAAAAGAGAGAGAAAAAAATTCCTGTTTAAGGACTAGCCTGCTTATCCAATGCCAGCAAGATAAAAGAGAAATAATGCCAGGGAAGCGGAGTGGGAAGGTACCTCCCCCAGTCCCCAAGAAGGGAAACCAATGGGGAATAGCGCCTGTGATATTTAGGCGTGAACTTGAAGCCAGCCATTGAAAATGGCGGGAAGGCAGAATCTCCGATGTTAATTGCCTGAGCAGTTTAACGAGCCACTGCTGCTGACTCTCTAAATTGTCAGATAAATGATCCTGTCAGTCGAAACGGCAAGAAGAAGTGAGCCGCGGCTGCGAGCACTCCGCCAAGATCGCAGAGATAAGACGATCGGGGGATTAGATAATCTAATTGCCTGAAGCGGCCGTCCCAGGCTGCCTGCAGAGTGGCAGGCTCCGCCAGCCACAAAGAATTGCTCTCAAACTGATCGGGGGAATGACCTAATAGAGCCACAAGCCTTGAAATCGCCAAATTAATTGGGGAAAAATTTACAAGCCAAATTAACCCAGGAGCAAACCTGAATTTTGACTAGCTGAATCAGAAACCCGTTGCAGTCAGGGAGTGCACAACTTCTTACCACGAAGGCTGAGCTAAAACTGGGGGACGCTGGGGAGGTGTCCCGTGGAGGAGGAGGAGCGTCCCAGAGTTCTAAGCCCAGCCTTTCCAGAAGAGACTGAAGCACCTCCACTTCTGGATGCTCTGGACAGCTCATGGAAGAAAAGGAGAAATTTCCTGACAGAACAATTACTCAGTAGAACAGCTTGCCTTCAGAAATTGTGGGTACTTAATCACTGTAGGTTTTAAAGAAGATATTGGACAGCCATTTGTCTGAAATGGTGCAGGGTTTCCTGCTTGAGCAGTGAGTTGGATTGTAAGACCTCCAAAGTCCCTTTCAACTCTGTTATTTTGATAGTGCAATCTAGCATGAAATTTTTAAATGCCCCAAAAGGATATATATTATTATTTATTAATCTAATTATTTATTAATAATTTACCCCCTCAATTATAAACTGTTGTGCAAAATGCTCCTTAGCAATTGATCCACAGCAGCTCCATTTTGATTCATTTGCAAGGAAGCACCATGAAGATACAGAATATAGCTACGAGATTATCACCCCTTTTCTGTTAATTATATGACCAATGATTAAGCCAAGATCTATGATCAAAGTATAGCATGCATGGTCACAAAAATATGTTGTTCTTGTAATTTTGGATCTGTATTGAATGATATATCAATATGACCAGTAATGAGAACTGCTAGATTTAAAAGATGTTAATACTATTTGTTGTTAAAAAAAAAAAAAAGTAACTGGTGCTAGGCATGTAAACAAATAAAATGTAAAATGACAATGTTAAATTAACACTAGTACTTTATAAGCTCTTTGGAAAAGGTAACTACATAAGTGAATAAAAAGTGTTTGCACGAAAGGAGCAAACACTCATCCTACAATGATTAATTGAAGTACTGAGTTGAATATCTAATTACTGTTATTTTTAGGTAGAATTAAAATAAATGTATTCAGTAACTGCCATTCCATTTTACTATTCTTATTTGTTTATTTCAAACACATTTTATTTAGCAATGAAAAAGGAGCCAGGAGAAGAAAAAAAGAAGAAAAAAAGGCTACTACAGTAGAGACCCAATACCATATGGCAAATGGCAAATAGGCATATTAATTACTGCTACTTTTTAATTAACAATTGCTTAATCTGAGCAGTAACATTTGCCTTGACATCTTTTGACTCTCTGCTAACCTGTGAAGTGCACATGCCATGCCAAGTCATCAATTAATTTTTATTGACATTTTCTTCCCCTAAACAGGCACAATACCAGGGTTTTCCAATTAACACCTCAGCACTCTCTAATTAGTGCAATTAACAGACTGATGGATGCCTGGAGTTTCCCAGAAGGGAGAGTAGAGATCAGTTGGTTTTGCTATGTGGACAGATCTCCCACTGAGAGCAAGCATACATAGCCGAGGACACAAATTATCCTCTAGAATTTTAAATGGGAGCAACTACAGGTTTGTATATATGCGTATTTCATAATTTTCATGCATTTCACACACATTTCATCCTAAATATATGAAGACACATTAGTGTAGTCACCAATAACTGCCTCTTTACTAGCATTAGTATATTTAAATTTACAGAACTCTTAAGTTGTCATGAATTACTGTTTTTCATAGAAAAATCTATTACAATTATATTACTCAAATACATTGCATATATTCTTCTCATGGAGCTCTTGAAGCAGCAAGAATAAATACATGTGCCACATTTCCCTTTCATTTCTTGTCCCCTTAATCTATGAATAAAGACTTTCTTTTGTTTATCAAAACTGTTATGGTCAACTAAAAATGTCTTTTTGAAATGCCATTTCTCCTTTCTGAATATTATTCCTTTATACCAGGGTGATATCTCAAGTTCTCTATTGCAGTCTTGCTGCAGTCCTCCTGATTTGGTTGAGACTTGCAATGATACCTTATCCAAATTAAGTTAAATGATGGATACAACTGCCAATACAGCTCTACATATATTTGGTCCAGTTTTCTTATGCCAGCAAAAATTTATCACCTCATATCCCTGGGCTTCTCCTCTTCTAAATATCAAGTAAATAATTATCTTGCCAAGTATATATTTGTTTCAAGGAGCAACCAGAATCTCCATGACTTCTGCTCTTTCCCAATGACCATTTCCAACTGCCACAGAACCTTCAGTCACGAAAAGTTCTGTCTACACATTTGACTCTTAAAGTAATAACAGAAGATGTAGAACCACAAACATAATCTGTCTTCGTGCCCTCTATCACAATCGTGAAATTTCAGATGAAATACACAGAAGATTTATAGCAAAAGTATAAAATATTAAGCAAAACCTTGTTTCAAATGTTCCAAAACATTTGCAGAAATGGAATAGATGTAAAATGAATAATCTTTCCTACAGAGACATCAAAAAGATTACAGAATGAATGCTGCTTCGGGAGAAGAGAAAATCTAATTGAGGTATCCATCAGAATGGGTTCTTCTTTCAGGGTTTTAAGGGGGAAAGAAGACACTTATCTGTATCAGAAACAATGAAGTATGGGTTAATTAGAAGCAATTATCCACTAACTCTAAACCAGAAGTCCAAAAAACAAGTCAATATTCAACACTTGGCAGAAAAATACACATCTAAAACAGGTTCAATATTGCATACTGCATTTATTGATTTTAGGTTTAAATTCGATCTACAGTAGTTCCCAGAGCAAGGCTATGGACTAACCCAAATAATACTACTACTGATAGGCAGTTACTATTTCAAATCTTAATAAGATTTCTAGAATCAAAGTTTAATGCTATGCGCAACTACAATAAAGATATTACAACCACAGAGGAGAGAGACAGGGATGACTTTTATAGCCCCTGCTGTTTAATCTGTACATTTATGAACAAAATAAATTACAACATTACCCACCCCCAAAAAACCTAGCAAACAGACATACTGCAACTTTGTGGTATGCAGACTACACAATATTCCTGTCACAAATGTTAATTGGACTTAAATGAGTTCTGAATGCTCTGGCCAATCACTGATCTGAGGAAGCACATGAACTCAACTATAGTAAAACTAAAATTCTGATCTTTGCAAAGAGACCCATCTACACACCTGGGAGATAAACGGTCAAAGTACTGAACAAGTGAAATCTTTTAAATATTTGGGCATAGTTTTCCATAGCTCCTGCATACACAGTGAACACCAGAATTATGTCATACCAAATGCTCAAAAAACAGTAGCCACAATTCAATCTTTTACTTCACCAAAGGAATAGAGCCTATCCTAGCAATGTTGAAAGTTCAAACATAACTACTTTTTTGTCCCAGATAGGACTTTATACTTCTTTACTCCTCTTGAAAGAGTCTACTCTAGATTCTTAAGGGCCATATTCAAGGAAACAATTTGTGTTTCTATTATTAGATGAAGGAGGGAGTCAGGGCTATCTAAAGTCAAATCAGATACACGGACCTGCATCAAAGCACTTTAGATGAAGTTACTGTTCTTTCTAACAGGTTTTGAGTTCTTTCTTTATTGAAGACAATTATGAATCAATATGGTTTAGGTCAATCTCAGAAAACCTTCAACAGCTTGGCTTTTCCACAGAAGCACTTCTAATGATGGGTTATAAGCATGCACTCAACAAAGTAAAACAATATAGCAAAGGCCTAGAAGCACAACAGGACCAGTATGCTTTACCTATGAATGTTTTTCTTAGCAGTCAAGTCACATCTTACAAATCAGCAAGATACTTATACAACATAACTTTCTAAATACTCCAAAACACTGACTTTAAACATTCCAGCATTCTCCCAACAGCAGTTTTGGAGGACATGTACAACTAAGTCCTACAGGAAATGAAACTGTGCCCCTGTGAACAAGGAGCTGTTGAAACTACAGTTCATGTCCTGTTATACTGTACCTTCTATAAGGACACAGGGACATGCCTTATAATTCTTCTACCTGGTAAAATGCTTAGAAATTTCTAATGTTTTTTATGTACAGTTGTTATCAGAACATATACTTCAATTTTCTTGAACATAGCCATTATTTTATTACCTCTAAAATAAGGAAGACTTTTGACCCTAACAAACCCACCACCAATTATAATATTTTATCTTGTTTTGCTTTTATTTTTTAATGTGTTTTTGTTTGCAATTCAGTGGTCAGTGATCGTAATAAAAAATACTCATATTCAAGGCAAGTCAGCCCACTCACTGACCTTCTACCCCATGTCTCAATTAACATGGAATTCAAAATACAGAACATTCCCCACCCCCTCCTATTTCAGAAGTTTTAATCAATCTGAGCTGAAAAGACAGATATTTAAAAATAGTAAAAATAAGGAGATCACTCTGGAAATTAATTGTGCGGTAGATAAATTATATCAGTAGCATCCTATTTAGATCTAACATAACTGAAGATATGAACTGAACAAGGGTATGAATTTTCCCCATCCCATTTTAACGCCTAAAGGTAACTTTTAGTTTTTTACAGCAAAAAATTTGAAAAATATAAAAAATTTATAGCAGAAAAATCCTCCCCCTCCCCCATTTGCTTTTGGAAAGAATAAAATAAGATAGTTTTATTCTAAACATTTTGCATGGAAAACTGAAATCTAAAACAATCAATATATTACAGAATTGTATTAGGTTGACACAACTTAAACTATTCATAATAGGAAAATGGCCGCTCTATGTGCACTTACATGAAAGCAACCTCTGTCAAAGAGTTTATTGGAAAAGTATGCATAGGAATACTTGAAAATTTAATAATTATAAAAATTACTACTACTCTCTATCCTACGTTATGCAATGAATATTAAATTTAACATAAGCATTTTATCTTAATAAAATAAATTTTTTAAAACATATTTTGCCAAAAATACGTTTTTCTTGACATAGGATATGTCAAATATTCTTTACATATTACTTTACTAGAATATAGGAAAGAATTTCCTATCAGTAAGTCGTATATATATATCCAAATTTATAGATGTAAATCTCTTTCACTTTTGTACCATCTTAACTGAAAGATGAAAATAAATAAACTCTTTAACTACTGGCGATAAACTGGGCAAGTGTTAGGTCCTGGTTAGAAGCAGAAAAATTATCTTGTCTATGTGAATTTAAAGTGCTGTCTTCTTTTAAGCTATCATTTTAAATTCACATTTAGTCTCCAACTTTGCAACATCAGGCTGTTCTGTATATTTTAATTCATTTGTCCAATACTTTTAGGCTCCAGATAGAAAACTGGGTTTGCAATTGAGGCTAGATACAAAATTGTGTTTATTCCCCCAAGTACAAGAAAGTGTTCTTCCAATGTTCAAATGGTATGGATGGTATCTCCAGATGTTGTCAAACAGTAGAGATATTTCCAGATGTTGTCAAATCAAACCCAATGGCACCGGATAAGGTTTATAGAAATTGCATCACATGATATTTGAAAGGTTCTTGATTGCCTACTTGTGTGCTAAGAGGAAGACTTTTACAATAAATATATTTATGCATTTGTTCATTCATTCCATTTATATCCCAGTATATTCAGCAAGAGACAACAGTTTACAGAAAATAGCACTTAACATTCTTAAAACAGCCACAACAAAATTAAGAAATACTATATATCAGACACTTGTCATTAGTTGGGTATAAGAAGAACACAAAATTCTATGTTTATAAATAACACCTTTAGGAAACCCATTTTTCATGTATTTTTATTTTAGTTTATTTTTTCCAATACCAATATTACACTGAGTAACACTAATTACCTAATATTACACTGAGTAACACTAATTCATCACAGACATTTAGATAAAGCATCTGTAAATAAATCTATTTTCATTATACTTTTGGTTATGAAGATACTGAAGATACTAAAGATAAGATAGTAAAAATTTTAAGCAAATAGAAGTATATACTTTCCCCTTCTATAATAGGCAAGGATAAATTTGTGTGCTGCTATAATAAAATTCAAGACCATAGTCATCCATGCCCAAACACAAATTTCAATGTATGTGTAGCATAATGTTCATTCCTATTCTACAGACTCCTTTGAAATAATGTCTCACTTGACTTCAAAGCCAACAAAAACTCATACTCCATGCAGGAGAAAAAAGATTTTATGACTTTCTTATTGCCTTCATGGAAACATCTGAGATTATTTCTACTTGGTGTCTAAAATAACCAATATAGTTTTCAAGAATATATTTTACAGACATATAAATGATAAAAGCTCATGGTAATGGCAATTTATTCAGGTATCTTTATTTCTACAGTCCTAGCTTTTAAATGAAGAGAAATGAACCATTTTGTTCCCAGGTATAAGCACCAGAATGATTTTAAAAAGCAGTTATTTAATGATAAAATGATTTGGAGAAGAAGAACCTGAGATTGTTCCATATGGCTTTTTACACTTTAATTAACACACAAACACAGAAAACGTAGAAGGGGATTAGAAAATAAAATCTGCAAGAGCTAAAATGAATTTAAAGCATTACAGTAAATTAGAAAAGATTTAAGGAAGAAGGATTGGCTTAGTCAAGGCCAATGGGATCACTACTAGGTATGCTTTTTAGAACTAATTTTTATTTCTCACATTTTGGACAACAGTTACCCTTGAGCTTTTCCCATATACTAATATGGCAGTGAAGCATGCATATGGATATGCACACATTCACCCCACGCACACTTCCAGTACATGACAAATACGCCTATGCTTCTTCCCTCCCTGGACTTTTATTTAGAGCACTGACTTTAAATCTTCAGTTTGGTTCATGATGCAGTATTTAAATTTCATCCATTTCTAAGTTTGGTTATGTGTCAAAATCCTTAAATCTGAATATGAGTTGTATGATTACACAATGGTAAAATTGTACAGCTAGACACAAAACATGGACTTAGATTTCATGTTACAGAATACAGAATGCAGAATAACAGAGTTGGAACGGGCATTGAAGGTCCTCTAGTCCAACCCCGTTCCTTTTATATTAAAGAATGAGAATTATGAAGTGGTCTGCATTGTACAATTAGGAAGTGGTCTGCATTGTACAATCTATATAATTTGAAAATCTGTTCACAGAGATAAAAGAACTGGCTAGTTAATATTAGATTTACATAACAGAGTATATATACATGAACAGAAAATAAAAAACAAAGAAAATATTTGGCTATTGTGTCTGAAGAGAGAGAAGAAACAGACGCTCTTTAATTTCACTCAGAAGTATTTTCCCTGCATCTCCAACAATTGAATTAAAATTATGTCACATCAGTAGCAGCTCTGTCCAGCTAGCAATTATCAACAATTAGTCCCTCCAAAACATATGTTTAGTCTTTCAAGGACATTTTATTTAGGAATTATTTGCAGTCAAGGGCCTCCACTTCATGCTCAGCCTGATACATCTAGGGTGGAATAAATCCCTTTTTCATAAATATAAACTAGTCTTTTGATAATCGTACATTTTCCAAATATGCTGAAATTATTTTATTTTAAATAAAAGTATGTTAATTTATTTTATTTCCAAACTATTTGAATGATACTAGGAGAGAAAACGGAAGATGATGTTGAGCTGGATAGATAAATGGCTCCCATGTAGCTTTCTCTAGTAAGAGTAAAAAGTCATTCGGCGTTCAAAACAACTAGAAACAGTTGGGAAACTATAGCCTTTCACATCTTGAACTACAACTCCCAGCAGCCTCATTCAGCCAGTTCAGAAGTGAGCAGCAGGGACAATTCTATAATGTCAAAATAAAAAACATCCACAGGTACACTCACCTTCCCTAAATCCAGCATCACGTGAAGATATGATATTTTTTAGAAATCTTGTTTATGAAAACCTATAGGTTAGATTAGGAACCTCTTTTCCTTACAGAAAAGCAAAGTGGCTGGGTAAGGCAACTGGCCTGTTTTTGCTGCCTACAGCAACAGAAAAGGTGCCAGGGGTTGGCATTCTAGTTTCACCACTGCTTGCTTTCTGCTGAGCTCTTGAAAAGATTAAAAAAGAGCCCCACTCCATCTCATTAAGAAAGTAAACACAAGAGCCATCTAAGTGTCTAATTAAGCTTCTAATTAGTCCCTGCTTGTTACTAATGCAAATTAGATTACGCCGCTTAACTACAGCATGTCCACAACACCCTTGTTAATTGCGGCCTTTTGAAATTAAATTACTCCCTAATTAGCATATCAAAGCTATTGATTCGAAGCCAGGAAAGATGAGGGCAGAAGGAAGCTGAACGCCAAGTTTTGTTAATCAGGGATGACTAATTAAATAGTGACGTTGCACACACAGGGCTCTTGCCTCACTGTTTGGAAGAAACAGGAAACCATACATATTTGCAGCTAGGAACGAAGCCAGAGACAAAAGTGGTCAAGTCTCCTCACTGTGTCCATCTGCAAGGATATGAGAAGGAGAAAAAAGCTACTGATTCTTAACGTGATCTCCTAGCTATGATGGTGCAGATACAAAACCTCTGAACGTGTACCGTACATGGAGAAATTCCAACAGTTTTATTTGTATCTAAGCTGCCTCTGCATTCTCATATTTTCTGATACTTCAGTCATACTTGCTATCGTGTAACAGCACAGAGTTATAAAAGAAAGCCAAGACAACCCAATTTTCAATGAAACGTATTCAACAAAGAGATATATAGTAAATCAGATCTCTTTTTCGTATATGACACTAACCACAGAATGGAAAAGGCTGGAGAATCTTTAACAAAGTTCAGACAAATCTTTATCTTATTTCCATCAGGTTTTAAAACTTTTTTTAATATACACCAAATTGTATTTAATAACAAAATATAACCACCTAACTTACAATAATGTACAGATCATAGTACGAACAGATATCTACATTTTACTTAAATATACCAAAACATTCTATCTAAAAAATAAAAGACTTGAAGGACTTTAAATACTAATTATGTGTTTAATAGTTTATGCCCCTCAGTTCCTTTACTGGTTAATGGATGTGTTACCCTTAACTACTAAAAAGTACTTTCATCATCTTATAGGAACCTTAAAGAGATGAGGTATTTCTACTTTATCACAAAGCTACATTGACAGAGTCTTGCAAGTATGAAAGTATCATTCTTCCCTCCCCTCTCTTTTACATCCTGAGAAAACTAGGGGGGGTTTCTTCTGAGCCTCTTGGCCTGCCTACTCTCTAACTGCAGGCTATGTGTCAACATTCCAAATAACAACCTCCAAAGAAAAAGACTCCGAGAATATCATCTTCCCAAAGATCCATTTTATTAGAGATGTCATATTGGCACATCTGGGGAAAACCCGAATCTGAAAAGTTCCAGGTTTTCCCTAGCCCCAAATCCAACCCCTGCACCCAATAGTCCATGGTCTAATCGTTACTTCATTCCCTGGAGGGGACTGACTATCCCCAGACACTCCCCTCCAGGTGTAGAGTGACATGTCCTTGACATTATGAGAAAGGAATGTTGTTGTGGCTAATCTTCCAATGCTCCTTGAAGTCCCACTCCCAAATTCCCAGGCATTGAATGTGGCAGCCCAGAAGCCTCAAGGAAAAATGGCTTCCAAGCTGACACTATACTATATTTAGTTGCAAGTTATGCTATCTCTTATTTAACCATTCCCTTGGCAGCATCTTTTTGCCCAGTTTCTCAAGATCTTTATCATATACCATTACAGAAGCTCACAATTTCATCAAAGGATGAGAATAACTGTAGTTGGGAACCCATGATCATCAGAAGCAAAATTAGCACAAAGTAGGCCATGCTCCTAGACCTCGACAACCATTTTAAAATTCTATCCTCCAGGAAGCTTCTACAAACATGGGAAAGTTATCCCAAACCCATAGTTGACACTTGGTCACCTAGTAATATAGAAGTAGTCCATCACCAATCAACAGCACCTGGTACAATGGAACTAGTTCAATTAGAAAAGGAAGAAAAAGAAAAGGAATTGTCATTGTAGATGAAAAGATTTGCAGTATTGATCACAGATCTTTTCTACTCATTTACATGGGGACAAATTATAGGCAGCATATAACATTTTATGGCTATGGGAGGAGATGAAGGATTGTGGGGCCCAAGTCATAGTCTCATTAATACTTCCCATTGAAGGCAAAATTTCATAAGAAAAATAAAAATATTTCAACTGCACTCCTTATTGCAAGATTAGTGCAAGCACAAGAGGTTGTGGATTTTCAACAATGGTACTAACATCAAGGAGCAGAGACTGTGAACAGGAGTCATAAGACCATTGGTGATTAATGAATTTACATGTAATGGACAATAAAAGAATTTTGAGCATAAAAAAGGGGGAAACAACTACATGGAATCCAACTCTTATCTTAAATGTTTTTACACTCATACAAAAAATATGGTTTACAAGCAAGATAAGCTAAATGTCATGAAGCACAAGAGCGAAATGCTACGGATATAATCTACCCAAAAATGAGCAAAGCAATTGACAAAGGTTATTCACACTGACCACCAATGGAAATGTAGTTTGGATGGCACTACAACAAAGTGAGTCCAAAACTGGTTGACTAACCACATTTAAGACAGTCTTATCAATTGGGTTCTTACAAGGATTTGACTTGTATTCAATATTATGCAACATTATTAATGATCTGAATGAAAGGGTTGACCTGCTGCTTGACAAATGTGAGAGGTCTTGTCAACACTCAGGATGATAGAATAAAATAGAAATCTAATATGGACAAGCTGAAATACTGGGCTGAGATGAACAAGAAATCCTTCAGTAGGGAGGAATATAAGGTATCACATTTAGGGAGATAAATATAGATAATACTTAAGATGCAGGGTTCATGCCTTGGACAAAGACTTGTGTCTGCTAACTGAAAACAAGCTAAAGAAGAGACATGTGAGACAATTCCTAGAACAGCTACTACACTGAATCAAAGATTGTGAAGTCCTTCTGTCCTTCTACTCTATAGTTCTTTTTTTATTGATTAATTGATTGATTGAATGAATGAATGAATTAATTAATTTATATTGCCACCTATTCTCCCATGGCGACTCAAGGTGGCTTACAGAATACAAAAACTACATTCAAAACAATAAAGACTAACAAAAATAATCAAATAAATTATATACACTTCCAGAAAAATATGGACAGATTAAATGAGAATAGCAAGGATGATACAAGTACTATGAGGATACGCTGAAAGTATTGTAGATGATTAGTCCAGTTGTGTAGTTGTTAAAGGAACTGGGTCAGAAAAAGGATATTATGAGTTCTAACCCTGCCTTAGGGACAAAGCCAGTCATTCTCTCTCAGCCCTAGGAAGACAACAGAAAACTACTCCCAAAAATATAGCCAAAATGAACATGTCTTTGTAGCATGGACATGTCCTTGTAACAGCCAGAGTCAAGAGTGGTTTAGAGGTGCACATAAGCAAAGTATGGAGAAGATTGGGGAGAGATATAGTAAGTTCAGGTATATAAAAAAGGTGCCATAGGGAAGATTACAGGAATTATTTTTCAAAAACTAGGACCAGAAATAATGGAGATAAACTGCAACTACTTATGTTTTGTTTAAATATGAGAGAACATTTCCTGATAGTAAGATCTGTTCAACTGTGGAACAGTCTACTCATAGAAAGCATGAGTTCTTCAACTAGAGGTTTTAAGAAGAGGCTGGAAAATCACCCATTCATGGTTCAATTGTTTTCCAGTACCTTGCAGTGGGTTGGACTAGATAATACCTGTGGTCTCATCCAACTCCATAATTCTATGATTTTATAATATTTCCTATTTAAAATGCCACTTAATGTGATTGGAAGTTGCCACTTAATCAATAAATTACATATTGTTGCACAGCACATTAACAGAATAACAGAGTGGGAAGGAATCTTGGAGGTCTTCTAATTCACCCCCCTGCTCAAACAAAAGATCAGATCCTACATCATTTCAGGAAAATGGTTGCCCAATCTCTTCTTAAAAACCTTCAGTGATGGAACATCCACAACTTCTGAAGGGAAGCCATTCCATAGATTAATTGATCTAATTGTCAGGAAATTTCTCCTTATTTCTGCAATTTAGACTGATGTAGATGTAAAGGCTGAGGCCAAGATATTTCACTTCTTATTAGTATTCACTTTCTGGTGAAAGCTCTAAAAAGGATGCTAAATTTCCTTCATTCAACTGCCTGCTTATGTTTGGATTATCTGCTTGTTTTGAGGATATTACTGCTGTTCTTTTGGAAATAAATTTACTTTCCATACATGATTTTTCAATCTTATTGGATTTTAGTTTACATGTTTCTTTATATAATTTGTTCTTTCTCTTAATCTACCGAATAAGTTCCTCAAATATGTATTTTTGACCATCAAAATAATAAGAGCAAACTACCTGAGAAAGGAGTAATAAAAATATTTATGGCTCATTTTAAGTAGCATACTAGTCTATGTATCCACTACAAAATAGATGGATCTTAGCTGGATTTTCTAACTGAATTTGTTAAAAACTACTTTTGTAACTCAGTCTTAGGGCACCGTAGAGATATATAAATTGTATAATATTGTAGGTACAATAGACTGTAATATTTCCCACATAACAATTTTAAATACAGGATTTAAGATTACTTTTTATGCCAACTCATTCTATGCATATGGCTATTGTTTTCAATTTGTTTACTAATAATAATGCCAAATGTATACTAGCTAGAATACATAAATTTAAACTATCTTTTGTTTCTTCTACATTCAATATTGAGGCAAATACAAATGAAATCATAAAATGAACAGGATAAAATGAGAAGCTAAAACAAATGCTAAATTTAAATTTCATATTAGAAAGTACAGGCATTAATCAGTTAATATGGTTTAAGAAAAATATAGACATGCAATTTTATGTGAAATAAAAAGTATGTAACTTAAAAGTACTTATACTTTATTATGTACTTGGCAAGATACAAATCAATTACCCTTTAATAAATAAATAAACAGTTCTTCATGTAGCATGGTATCATGTTACCTTAGGGAACATATTGTTCAAAATTATCCTGCCTATCCAGAAGCTATAGGGAGCCTCTAAAGAGAGTTTAAGAACTTTCTCATAAGAAGTCGCAGAGTTATGTGCTGGAAGACCTTCTACCTATACTAACCATACTATGAAATAGGCTACTTCTAGAGATAGATAAACCAATAGTAGTGATGGAAAGAGACCACTGTCCTCTTTCTATCACTCTAGCTAATTTGCTAGTGGGAAAACAGGAATTGAAGCAGGTGGTTATTTTTTATTTTTATTTGTTTTTTGCCTGTCTGAACTGCCCATCTCAAATAGTATATATAAAAGTTAAAAATTTAAAATGAAGAAAGAGTGATTAAAGACTATTAAAATAAGTTAAAAGGAGAGGGCTTTCAGGGAGCTAACCAGCCCCCTTATTCTTGTTGCAACTCTTTTCTTGTTTCCCTGTTATTTATGCAAAGGCTTCCATGTGAGCTAGAATTTTAATAGTGCAACGTTTTACCTCATGGATAAGCAAAACATCTCTGATACAGACAATCATGCCAATCATGTAGACAAGAAATTCACTATTTCACAATACAATACAATACAGGAAACTCACTGATACTGTTGAGATCTGTATACAAAAAGTTTCATCTCAACAGGATCTCTTGTTTTATTAAATATATTTGAATCAATGTTATCTAGTTCATTCTAACAACATTGCTTATAGATTTTAAAACAGTAAACATCCAATAATACAACTGATTTGATTTAAAATTGTACTAGTTCCATTGTACCGGGTGCTGATTAAACCATGCTTAGAATACTCTATCTCAGTGGTTCTCAATCTGTGGTCTGCGGACCCTTGAGGGGCTGCAACGTTGTCACAAAGGGTCTTGTGAAGGGTTGAAGAAATGGGGCGTTGGTACTTACCTGACACGCCCTTTCTCTGTGAGCTGTGAAGAGCATCCACTGTTTGGGATGATGCTTCTGTCGCTCGTTTGATAGGCTGGGCTTTAATTGAGAGGACGCTCCTCCTCCTCCACAGGACTCCTCCCTAGCGTCCCCAGTTTTGGCAAAGTCGAAGTGATGAAATATTTCTTCTCCTTCACCCTTTCTAATACTTGGCCAGAATAGCATCCCACCAGACGAATAAGGGTGGGGATGGATGCTCTTCATAGCTCACAGAGAAAGGGCGTGTCAGGTAAGTACCAACGCCCCTTCTCCAGATAAGCTGTTCAGAGCATCCATTGTTTGGGACATACCAAAGCTTGGCATGTCCTACGGGAGGGCTTCCGTCTGGTTCGGATTCCCCTTTTCTTGGTCCCTATGGACCCTTTGTAACACTTTCCTGTCAAAGACAGGGAGGCCTGCCTCCGTAGAGGCGAAGACATCATTCTAATAGTTTCTAAATAAAAGGCGATGGTGAGGCCCATGTTGTCACCTTGTAAATTTTCGCTATTGGCGCTTGTGGCCTATGTTGTCAACATCGCAGCACTCCAGGTCAAATGAGCAGTGATGCCACTGGGTACAGGAAGAGATTGTGTCTCATAGGACTCGAGAATTGTGCTCTCAGCCACTTACTGGTCCTTGAGGAAGGGGTCTTGCACCCAATGTTGGGTGGCTGAAAAGAAATGAAGAGAACCTTTGTTTCCTAACACACATCGTGCAGTTGAAATATATGCAGAAAGCTCACCTTACATCTAGATTGTGGCATTGTCGTGCCAGATTTTATGTCGGTTTCAGACAAATGTATGGGAGTATCAGTTCCTATGGTCTGTGGAAACCCAAAATTATCTATGGGTGAAAGATGGATCTGGACTAAGGACCACTTTGTCTGTGTGAAAAATACAGAGCTCCTGTCTAACTGACAAGACTACTAGATCCAAGATGTAACTGGCCGATGTAATGGCAACCAAGAGAACCACCTTGTACGTTAGGAATAGAGACGCATGGTCTACATGGGCTCAAAGGGAGTTTTCTTGAGTGCGGTAAGGACCTTGTTGAGGTCCCACATGTGATATCAATGCACTACAGGAGGCTGTAAGATTGTAGCCTCGTGCAAGAAAGTGGCATATGCGTGGGTGATAAGAGATGGACTGCAAGTCTCTCCTAGTGATGACCGATGCTAAGGCCTCCCCTTTGCCTGTTTATATGAACAAGATAATAATGAAATGTCATATAAATAACACTGCTGTCTAACAGGTGTTACCCTGAGATGAACAGCAAGAGCCATCAGAACGTTTGTAAGAACCTTGGGCAGGTGACAACCCAAAGGACAGTGCAATGTATTCAAAACGTTGAGTATTATAACAAAAACTAAGAGTTTTGCTATGTGAGGATCTAATTGGAATGTGGGGATGGGCCTCCATTAAGTCAATGGAGGGTAGAAAATCGCCCCTTCTGAAGCTCAGAAGTATGGAGTTCAGTATACTCATCTTAAGCCTCCTATGAACTATGGATCAATTAAGTCATTTTAAAACTAAAATTGCCCCTGCTGATCTGGTGCCACAGGTTGGTTGCCTGGATCTCCAATAAATGAACAATAGCTGTCTCCATCATGCTCCCTTTAACAGGATCCCCAGAGAGAAGGCAAGTAATGCAAAGGTTCCGGGGAGAGGATGGAAATTCTATAGCCAGGCCTAATCTTCTGATACCTCTAACCCAGGAAACAGAGGTAGAGGCATCCCATCTGTCCGTGAAAGGCTTGAGCCTTCCACCAATAGGGGCACAGTCGTGAGGCCTATGTTGTGCCTGGGAGACCTCTATTTCATGTTCCTCAAGAGATTCTTTTGCTCTGCCCTCCCCTTCAGTATCTATCTCCAGATCGGAAACTATCTGACTGTTGGTGAATCATGCGTCCAGATGGTCCCTTGCCTATATCCACGAAGGCTGAGCAAAAACTGGGGACGCTAGGGAGGAGTCCCGTGGAGGAGGAGGAGCGTCCTCTCAATTAAAGCCCAGCCTATCAAACGAGCGACAGAAGCATCATCCCAAACAATGGATGCTCTGAACAGCTCATCTGGAGAAGTTATTATTTTATTGTTGAGTTAAGTCTGTGGTCCCAAAAGGTATTTAAAGGGGGTCCATGGTGAAGAAAAGGTTGAGAAACACTGCTCTATCTAGTTCTGGTACATTTTAAAAGGGACACAGAAGGTGAAAATAATTAAGATGATAATGATATGGTATCTGGAAATCAAATCCTGTGAGGAATAGTTAAAGAAGTTAAGTGCATTTTTACTTTGCAAAAGAAAGGACTAGCAAGATGGGCAGTAAATAAATTTGATTAGATAGATAGATAGATAGATAGATAGATAGATAGATAGATAGATAGATAGATATAGACAGATAGACAGATAGACAGACAGATGTTCAAGCTGAATATAATGAGAAATTCTTGGCAATAAAAACTACTATGCAGCAGAACACAATCTATCTAGAAAAGGGATTTCAAACTCAAGGCCTGAGGGGGCCAGATCCAGCTTGGGGGATGCTTAGATCTTGCCTATGGGCCCGCCCTGGAAACAATGAAGAACTGGTCCGTGGTGCCTCTACCAGCAAAAACAGAGCTCAGGAAGTCCTCCCAGGCTTCATTTTTGGCCGCAATGGCCTCCTGCAGCCCTCTGCCAACAGAAATGGAGCTTGGGGAGGCCACACACAGCCCGCCCAGGCTCTGTTTTCAGCCGCAACAGCGTCCTACACCCTCTGCCAGCGAAAAAAGAGCCTGGGCCAGCCATGCAAGGCCTCCCCAAGCTCCGTTTTCATTGGCAGAGGGCTGCAGGAGGCCGTTGCAGCCAAAATGGAGCCTTGATGAGTGACATTGAGCTGGCCATGCCCCCAGTCCCATACATGCCTGCCCCCCAAGGTCAAACACAACCCTGATGCGGCCCTCAATAAAAGTAGATGGCCCATCTGACAAAGTTGATTTAGTGAACAGCTGCACAGAACAGAGGGTTGGAGTAGATGAGATATTACATTCCTTCCAATCCATACATTCTGTGATTGTACAGCACAAATAATCAAGCTACCTCCAGCAAAAAGTATATTTGGATATAGGATATTAACTAATATGTTAATTCATTCTGTAACAAAATGCATTAGAACATAAAAACATTTACAAATCACTGTCCTTAATGTTCCTGAGAAAGAACCTCAAATTAATAGTTTGTGTCTGTGTGTACAGACATACACACACACACACACATTTCTATTATATAATTTGATTGCAAAAAAAATTTCCAGTCCTAGTATAACATTTTAATGGCAAGATTAACAATATAGTTCTTTCATATACACATGCAGAAGCATTTATGGCAATAGTATAAGCACTTAGACTTATATATCACTTTATAGTGCTTTACAGCCCTCTGTAAGTGGTTTACGGAGTCAGCATATTGCCCCCAACAATCTAAGTCCTCATTTTACCCACCTCAGAAGGATGGAAGGCTGAGTCAATCTTGAGCCTGGTGAGGATTGAATTGCCAAACTGCAGGCAGCTGATTGCAGCAGAAGTAGCTTGCAGTACTGCACTCTAACTACTGCGCCACCGAGGCTCTTAATAATACATTTTTGTAAAACAATATTCCAATATATAACTTGCTGCAACACGACCTTGGCTAAAAACTATTCTATGTTGATATCCCCACAGCTATTCAGTGAAGGTTGTGACTAGGCATGGAGCAACACACAACTTACACAATGAATCTCAATGACAAAAAGCATAATACACCATTGCTTCAAAACTGGGGTTTTGCCTGAATTTTGGAAAGCCACTGCTGCAAGTAGTACAAAATGAATGGTTTGATTTAATGAAAAAAAAAGTTCCTAATCTTTACTTACACTTACACACACACACACACACGATATTGGTGAAGACTATGCACAATACATGTTGAACCAGTCATACACTTCTGGCATATCCATACATAAACACAGAGCATGTATCTGGGTATTCTTTTTTAGGGGAAAGAAAGAGAAAGAGAAAAAAAAAGGAAGGAAGGAAGGAAGGAAGGAAGGAAGGAAGGAAGGAAGGAAGGAAGGAAGGAAGGAAGGAAGGAAGGAAGGAAGGAAGGAAGGAAGGAAATTTTAAGAAAAAGAAATAGCTTTATCCAGTTTAGACCAGCACCATTCTCTGTATCTCTCCACACCCTTCTGTCCTTGCAAATATTAACAATGTTACTTCTGCCTATAATGAAAGACATTTATTGACCAACAATAGTCTCCCATCGCCATTTGCATCTACTACCACACAAATTACAGTATCTAAGTATTATGTCAGCTTCATGTTAACTTGAGTTCACTTGACACAAAATACCCCCATTCAAATTCACATGCATGGGATTCAATCTATAAAGTATGGGGTTGGATGAAATAATATGCAACTTGCCCTTAAGAAAAGCTATTTCAAAATAGCTAGTGCCAATTTCCTAAGTACATGGATACTGTTGTCCATGAAGTCTATCTACCCTCCTCCCTTGAAAATAGGAAAGTTTCTGTTATACTCTTATGCTCTACATTTTGTACATGGTTTTGCTAGAAAAACCTCTGAAAGTCTACTTTTCATCAGCATTATCAAGAATTAGAAAAAAGATCCACTTTTCAAAAATAAATTAAGTAACAACAAAAACTAACCAAGGTAAACAGTGATATTTTTCTTATGTAGAATTTCTGGTAAATTTTTGAAAATGCTTCTAATCAAGTTACCCCAAGGAATCAGGTAATAAAACATATAATAAAAATATTAATTTTAAATAGAACATACAGGATTATAATCTTTCATGATAACAGATACTTTATGTTTAAGTATCAGGAATTTGAAAGTAGAGGAGGAGGAGGAAATAGATTATTCCTGTCTCCTTGAGGCAAAATTTTCTCATCACTTTGAGTTATTTAAAGATGGAATATAAATAAATAAAACTTCCTACTCTGGATTACATATTATTAAGCATAGTACTATGCGTTTGAATAAATAACTAA
Organism: Notechis scutatus; assembly: GCF_049901735.1. Taxonomy (NCBI): domain Eukaryota; kingdom Metazoa; phylum Chordata; class Lepidosauria; order Squamata; family Elapidae; genus Notechis; species Notechis scutatus. Next base: position 49,328,558 of record NC_142011.1, read on the forward strand.
ACCATGCTTTTGCTGTAATATGGGAAGAGAGGTCAAAATTTTAGACATACTATATATTATTTCTTTTAAAATATTTTAAAATTGTCTAAAACTTAGATAAAAAGCTTAAATAAGAAACTTGTGTTTTGTATTTAATCATTTTGTCTAAGAAAATAAAAATGGGGCAAAGAGTTATTTACACTTCAAACTGAAAGTCTATTCATATTGTGGGAAGAATCCATGTTTTAAAAACAACTTTGGTAAAGAAAAGGCATAAGTTTTAGAGTAGGTATAGTACATTTTTAAATGAATAGAGATTCAAATGAAATACCTAATTTCACCTTCTGAAAACAAATGAAGACCCACCTCTAGTAGCAAGAAAGTGCTAAAAATTAATGTTTTTTTCCTTTGGATATAGAGGAGATATTTTCCTTTTATATGAAGAAACTCCAGAAAAGGGAGGGAGATAGTAGAGACCCAAATTTTATTCCTTCATTGTATAAGAAGAGTAAAATAATAATGAAGTTGTACAATGCCACACTGTTTGGAAGAAGTGGTAGAAAAGAGGAAAAAAAGTGTATGTAAAAAAAAAAACAGCTAAGAACAGAAGGACCAGCTCTAACCACCCGCTGAACAAGCTTCCTTCCCAACGAGATTCAATTAATTGATAACAAGAGGCATCAAATTAATTTTTCAAGGATGTTAGATTTTGATGAAGGAAAAAAATCTCTCTGATTTTAATCGGGGTGGCGTTTAAAAGGCATAAATGAATATCCCTTTCTAATCATCTGAGACACGGAGGAAACGCCAAACGGTTAACGTGCAAATTCAAACCGTTTAATTAGGGGGGGTGGGGAGATGGTGGCATCAGAAAAGGAAAACAGTTTCTTTTAAGAAGCCTTTATAAAGAGAATTATTTTTAAAATAATATTTCTCCTGACATTATGTCCTCATGCACTGTACAAGCTTTCAGCTTGGACCAGAGTTTTACCATTGAATAGAGATAATTTCTCTTCACAACCTAATTAATCAGAAAAGAGAATACATCACAGTAAAAATTAATTTATGAGGGGTAGAAAATCAATGAAACAAAACTCCTTACACATATTATGTTTCTAGTGCTTCCTGCTGTTGAAACCTACCACTGAAACCTAGTAAACTTAGAGAAGTACCTTGTAATACTCAGGAAATTCTAATTGAATGGAAAATCCCCAGAAACGAAGTACAGGAGATTGCCTTGCTTCCCATCTTAATATATATGTTTACATTTGCAGAGAGAGACAAACATTCCAAACAACTTCTCAGCTAGTCAAACAGGAACGTTCATTTACAATAACTTTGATTCAATAGTGAAAGATGACAAAGGCAGTCCGTTTGTACATATTTTACTTACTGTCCTTTACTCATAGCTTCTACAAGATGCTGGATAAATTACTTGGATAAATTACTCCATGGGATATTTAGTTCAGAGCCAGCAACTGTTTTCCCCTCCCTATGTCTTCACATATGGTCACATTGAGTGAAAGAGTTCGTTGGCATATTAAAACATACTGCTCCACCATTTAGAGAGACAGTCAAGTGTATTCATTTATTTTTAAGTCATCATCTTAAATATTAGCTACAGCTTAATCACTCACAGACAAAGAGATTCTGCTGTCTTTGTTTAGCACAGAACCAAGTCATAATCTATTTCCCCACATGTAATATATAATACAATTTTGTATATAAAATATAATTTTATACCATATATTTAGGATTACAATTAGATGAGTGCCTGGAAAAATACCCAAGTACCAAAACACTGCCAGCCCTGAACCACTACAAAAATCTGGAATTATTTTCAGATGAGGAAAGGGGAGGCATATTAATAGAACAGTATATTCTTTGTAATATTTTCTAAACTGAATAAGGGCCCAATCTCTACAGAGTGGCTGTTGTCCAACACCCTCAAATATCAATTGGGAGAAGAAGTAGCATCAAACCACACCAGGCAGTTGAAATAACAAGCTTGCAGATGCAACCAGTGATTATGAATCCTACTACTATAGCCATAATTTCTTCAGGGGATAAGAGTCAGTCTTTAATATTGTTTTAAGTTTTAATAGTCCTTAAATTGGGCTTCTAGTTTCTAACCCCAAGGATGTATTTTATTGATGGTTATTTTTTAGACTTAATAATTTTTTGAAGTGAGAAATCCAGGTATCATATTGTAAATTCTGATTAAAATTTTAATTATTCTAAGCCTTACATAATGCTTACATAAACAGAAAGATGGGGTATAAATCTAATATTATGGAAATAAGAATTTAAGAAAAGGAAGATCTACTGAACCACTACTTGTAGTTTCAAATCAGTTTCCCCAATTCAAATTCTTCCTTATGTTATGGGAATGAAATAAGCCTCAGAAAATTGCTCCTCAAATTATTCCACTTTCACCCTTTACTGATAAACTGTCAAAATATACAAAGTTGTAACTCACCAGTAAACTGCTGAAATCTTCAAATGTTAAAGATCTACACATCCTCTTTATGTAACTCCAAAATAAACCAATAGACACTACTTCAATTAAAAAAAACTAAGTCTATTGCAAGAACCAGATTAAATTCTATTCTCACATTTCCTGTATCTACAGATTTTTACTACTGACCAGGGGAATGATTTCTGCCAAAAGATTATCTGATATGTAGCAAACATATATAAATAGAGTTTTCAGACTGGACTAAATTCAAGGGGACTAATACGATTCATACCTACCAGTCACTTGGTTATACAGTATTCCTTCCGGTATTAGAAATTATGTATATCAACAACAATGGATCTGACAAGATTCTAGGCTGATCCAGCATAATCCTCTTACATTCAAGAGCTCATATATGGGCTAATGAATGGGCAAGGTGCTTGGGGAAAAAGTCACCAGGGAACTACATACAATCTTGGATGAAATTGCTTTTCTAGCCTCATTTTAATCAGGTTTCAAAACTGAACTGGGTTGATCAACTGGCAAGATTATCTGAATGGAAAGAACAAGACTCTGCACTTCTGATAAGGCTTTCAACACCATCAACCTTAGTATGTTTCTGGGCAGTTCATCTAGGTTACAATTTGATGGTATCACAGAAACATAATCACTGTAGTACTTGGATGATTGGCTTAATAAAGTGATAAAGGAAGAGTTTTGCTATGCCTCTATGTAGCTAAACAATGGGTTCTACAGTTTCCATCTAACAATAATGGGTTCCACGCAAACCAATAAACAAAATAATCACTCCAGATGAGATGGTGTACACATAATGGCTATCAGATGAGTTACATTCAATCTAGTATGGAAGAATTTGCCTCTAAAAATTCTTAGTTTGGCATTCTCTTTGGATCCAGTTACAGAAGTGTGTTTTCTCTTGAAACTGATAATACAGATGTGCTCATATCTGAGTAAGTATAATTTGGCTCTTGTCCACATTTCCATAACTTTAGATTATTGCACATTTTACATGGGCTAATTTAAAAATAGGACTGTAAATTTAAATTAAGCCCCAAAGGATTTTATGATTATTTTTGCATGTCTTGATTAACAGTCCTGAATACTTTGTCATTGGTTTTCAATGAACTATTTCAAAATCAAACTGGTATTATATCTTTAAAGCAATGTACAGCTTTTTCTGGTGCCATGGTATCTGGACAAGTGTCTTCTCCTTTGCACTCCTATCCAAATGCCAAGGTCATCTTCTAATACGAGACAGATGCTACATAGAGAAAAAGAGGGAGAGTTGTTCCATCTTTGGAAAAAACGGTTTTCTTCTTAATTAGCAACATTAATGTCACATAATGGGAAACTAAAATAAACAGATGGGTACAAATGTATAAGAAAACAGAACCACAGATTTCTGCTTCAATGTTAGTTTATAGTTTGTTTTCCTGACTTTGTTACAGACCTCCAATTCATAGATAAAAGCTCTGATTTAATGAAGGTCAGAATTCCTGTGCTGGATTGAGCATCCAAGGAAGGAACACTGAATCAAAAAACCATATCTTCTGAAGTGTGGGCAGACATAGAGCACCCACAGAATGCTTTATCAGTTCTCTCAATTGGGGTATCTCATTCCCCAACCTGTAAAGCAATGTTGGAAACTAAGAACTTCTAATAGGACCAAACTCTCCATTATCATGATTTTGCTGTAATGTAGTTACAGGACTAAGTATTAGTCTAGCCAATTGAAATTGCATAAAGTCAAGCAACCACAATCCTGGGTATGTATCATTTATTGTTTGTCCTGAAAGACAAAACTTTTAAACTGTTTTTACAGCATATGCTTTATAATTTCAGTCTGACCTTATTTTTCACATGAAATCTCTGTACAAAACATTCTGGTGCAGAAGATGTAGTCCATAGATGATGGTAGTTCACTCATTCTAAAAAGCCACAGTGTTTTTAATGACAGTTTCTGTGGTCCATACAATGCAAAACACTAACACTTTATTAGTAGAACTCTGGCCACATTATCTATTTTCTCCTCAGCTTTAAAAGAAACTGAATCAGTGACTTCAGTCATGCAAGAAACAACATGGTAAATTAGTTTATTAGTTCCACCACAAGCTATTAGGCAAAAGCTAAACAGTTTATATCATGAAATATTACATGTATACACGTTAGGTGTAACTAAAACATTTTTTCATTTAAAAATAGTTGTAGTTCTGCAAATCCAATTGTGCCAAAGATTAAACTACTATAAAATATAGAGCAGCAAAAGCAGCTACATCAGTTTCTGCTGAAAACATTTCCATATTGCTTTGACGGACTGAAAATACATTTTTCTGAATGGATTAAGACTGAAAAATAAATGGAGACAATCAATTAACAAAAACAAAGCCAATAATTAAATTGGCACTTTCCAGCTATCCCTATGAATTCTTGTCTTCTTATACAGGCACTGTACAAAACTGTTCTCAAGAACTTCAAAACAGAACACATATATCACATAGTGCAGCCCAGTTCTAAGTGTTATTGCTTTTTCTGAAAATTTTTATCACAATTTTACAGAATACACAAATTAGACTCCTAATTCTGAAGGACATAGAACATACATAACCACAGGGTAGTAAGCATCAATGTGTAAAAAAAGTTTCTCACATATCTTGGGCAACACCTCCGTCTCCATAACACAAAATGAATCTTCCTATCCATTTAATTCCTAACCTGCAATAAGAATGCCACATGGCAGCAAGTTAAATACCAGTTATATTAGCAGCTTTAATGATGGGGCCTTCAAGTTCCATTGAGAACTGAGAGGATATTCACAATCCAGCACAATACACAGTGGAAAAATGAGATTGTTGTTCCCCTCCTATGCCTATGAATCATATAGGAATCTCTTCTCCACTGACAAGTTCTACAAGCATCAATGTGGACTTTCATTTTCAAATTAGCATATTAGTAATTTTAAAAATGTTGCAACTTAACCATACCAAGCACATAATGGCAACAGATTCTACTTCATTGAACACTATATCAATCTGAAGTTCAAAAGCGCATAACTGCATTTTTACCCTGATACAAACCATTTCATTTGTAATGGAGTAGCTGTATACGTATCTATGCATTATCCAGCATTTGAGAGAAGAGAAATAATAATAGGTAGGTACTTTTTAAATATGCATTGTTTTATATAATAATGAATAACACAAAATGCACATACATCTCCAGAGTTGACAACATGGGAGTGCTTAAGAGGGACAAGAACAGTTCAGCATTCCATCAGTACTTTAAAAAATCCCATTAAAGCCCACCTTGCATACAATATACCTATCTACTACATAGATATTTTAAAGATAATTTACCAAAGTGGTTTCCAAAAGTATTTTTACAGTAAAAATATACAAAAACTTTGAACATATTCTTATACAAAAAGAAATTGTTAGGATTTAATAGCGGAAAATATCATTGTATGATTTCTGAATCAAATCATTATTCTTTTCTATTCATTCCCTTTCATCTCTTATGTACCAGGATTAGAAACAGCAAGATTTTATTAAACCTTAATTTCCCATTATATATGTACTGTGAAACCAGATATTAGTTTCTGCCTCTACTTATAATCAGAAGTCAAGCCACAGTTCCTACTTTGAATGTAACAAGAATCTGTGGTTTCACAATCCAGATTTTTTCCTATCATATAATTAATAATAGAGAAGGAGTAAGGAAACGTGTAAGCATAATTCTCATTATTTAATACTCCCATGGTTAATAACGATCATTCTTAACTATGTGGATTTTTTTACTTTTAATCAGAATACTTCGAAAAATGTGGTATAAATTCATCTAGATAAGACAATTTATAGCAAAGCCATTATTGGAGTTCTTTCCTGCTAGATTTTTCTGAGCTACAACTCTAGAATCTCCAGCCATCAGAGCCAAAAAATTAAGTATGCAGAGAGTTGTGCTCACACATACAGCTAAGGCCTCTTCTTGGGTATTATATGCTGTTCTTCACAGTACAATGCAATACAAATAATAAAGCAGCAGAATGCTGTAAAATATCAGTGTTTAAAAGTATTTAAAATAACTGCCAAGAAAGCTAATAGAGAAGCAGTAGAAGAGACAACTATTCCAATCTAGATCCAAATGTCAAAAATTGAACAAATACTTAAGAAATGCCCGTTCCTGGACAATAGGACAAAAGAACCAGTATCAAATATGACAAATTGTAGAGGGGATGCATGCAGCTCTGAGTTCACAAGATTTGGGGCGGAGGAAATTGAAAAGATTTTCTCTAACCACAAAAAATTAATACCACAAAAATTTATCTGAGACAAACTAGTCGCATTACTGTTACCTCATCAATCTATCAGATCTATGTGCAGTATCATGCTAATTCAACCTCTTTAGAAACTGTTGCACTGAATGCACTGTGAAGCAAAGTCAGGGGGAAAATCATAGTCAAACAAAGAGATATAGAATGGTAAATAGCAGGATAATATACCGCCTGCATAAAGACAAAAGTCCAGCACATCAGGGAAAATAGTTTAATCTAGACTAGGAGTGTTAAACTCACGTCGTCATGGTGGCATCACATGATGCATCGGAACTGTTTTCCCCTTCGCTAAACTAGGCATGGGTATGGCCAGCGTGTGACTCATCTGGCCCATGGACCGGGAGTTTGACAGCCCTGGTCTAGACTAAACAGAGGTACCAAGAAGGAATATTCATATATGTAATTCAGCTACCTATAATTTGAAATATTACAGTCCTAGGAAGAATTTTTACTATGTAACCCTATAAATTATAGAACCCAAGATCTTTATTGTTGGTCTAACTAAAAATTATGCTTTTGCCCAAAACATATGCATGCATATAATTGTTTGTTAAGACTTTTAAAGTATCATAAATACGAAGTCATCTTAACATGGCACAGTGGTGGGATTCAACATTTTTTACCACCAGTTCTGTGGGCGTAGCTTGGTGGGCTCAATTGGTGGGCGCGCTTTATGCGCACACAGAGGATTTGATACTGACTTTTTCCTGCAATCTTACACTCTCCCTGTGACAACTGACACACGGCAATCCACTGCGCCACGAGAAGCAGCTGAGCTTCAAAAGCAGGAAATAAAGGTCAGTATAGAGCCGGGATAGGTGGGAGGGTCAAGCAGCTGATCATCGGAGCAAACCTAACTGGGCCGAACCAGTAGAATGCCACCACTGCCATGGCATTAGAATAGCCTGAACCAGTATTGAATAATTATTGATTAAATGTATTGACAGAGTATTGCAAGAAAACCCCAAGACACCACCAATTTACAAGTCACCCATAGCCCCAACTTTTTGTTGTAGTTACAAAAAACTATATATTTTGCATAAATGTTTTGTTCCTTTACAATTCTCTCCTCCAATTTCTTTAGCGGACAAAATCTCTCAACATTTTCAGAGATATGTTTTCCCTCACTACTCCACCAAGTTATAGTTCTACAACCCCCATGGATACAGTTACTCCATCAGAACAAGAATCAGGGTGGTGGTAAAAACAAAAAGTTCTTGTTAGACTTAGTACCTGACCTGTAAAAACTTGACCAAAAAACCTAAAAACTTCTGCTGATATCAAAAGGGCAAAAGTCTTTTAATTAAAATAGGGAGAATAACTACGGCATCCTTTTTTTCTCCCATTTCTTTCCACATAGGGGTTAGATGCAATCCTGGTGATACTCATGCTATCAAAACAAACACATCTCTGTATTCAGAAATCCTTACATATGTATAGATAATAAACTCTGAATATTACATTTTGCAATTTTCAATGAAAGAAAGAATGCATGAGGGACTTAGAATTTATATCCAAATGTAATGTAAACATGTTGAAAAGTCTTTCATCAGTTGTATTCCTGCTTCGTGATCTTTCAAAATTGATACAAGTTTCCTGTTTTCCACTGGGAAAGCTCCCCCTGAGCATGTGCAGTCTAATTGTTCACTGCTAGATGTAGATTAAAATAATAATCTAGAACATCTCGACTAACTCTGGTCCTCAGAAAGCAATATTAGAGGTACTTCATTTGGAAAGTTGCTCCGAAAGTGGTTGTGTAATACACCAGATGTACAGGTAATCTTCAACTTACAATCACTCATTTAGTGACCAATGGCACTAAAAAGTGACTTACAATCAGTCCTCACACGCTGTTGCATCCCAATGGGTCATGTGATCAAAATTTGGACACTTGACAACTGGCATGCATTTACCATGGTTGCCATGACTCAAGGCCATGTGATCGCCATTTACAACCTTCCCAGCCAGCTTCTGACAAGCAAGGTCAATGAGGGGAGCCAGATTTGCTTAAGAACCACAGCTGATTAATTTGACAACTACAGAGATTCACTTAACAGCTATGGCAAAAAGGTTGTAAAATTGGCATGACTCATCTAACAACCTTGCTTTGCAATGGTGTTTTTTTTTACCTAAATTGTGGTCATAAGCTGAGGACTCCCTGTATAAAGGTCTTCTGTAGCTTCCAAAGAAACTGAACCACCAAGCCTTTAACATCATGTCACTGCCACGGAAACCAAGTAAATGTCAAGCTTGAAAAAAGGAATGAGAAACTAATGGAAATCCCTATTTACTTTTTCTATAAACTTGATAAAAGGAGAAAAGACTACAAGATAAACAAGTACTCTAAAGAGCCAAAATTAAATGGTATAGGATGATTTTGCACTAGCTCTGCTCTAGATATAAATAGTGGCTAGTTGACCACTAATAATGCTTGCAATATCACCAAAGTGCACAATCATTTACCATACAGGATAGTATTAATGCAAATTTCGAATTTGGTGCACAATCATTTACCGCACCATACCATAACTTTTGAATTCATACCGCTAATCCTTATTCCTTCAGAAATAAAATAGGATTATTTACTTTGAGCAATTTATAACATCGTTGAAGGCATTCTGCCACTGAGTTTTCTACTTTAAAAACTTACTAGACATTGAGTTCTCTTGTCCATCAGAATGAGCTTTTTTTCTGCAAATATTCAGAGAATATAGCCAAGGAAATGTTATTTGATGACATTTCCTGGGCTAATGATAGAAGAATACTAATTCCCACACTATGGTTAATTTTAAGGTTTTATAGTAACTATGAACATCCAACAATAAGTCAAAGTTGAGAGCAAGTAAAATAATCATCCTCTTTTCTAGATGTGAAATGAGGTGATGGAATGCTAAAGTAATTTTCCTTTCAAAGGGATGTATATATTTTGCATAGCAAAGAAATAGAAATTGGAATTGTTTCAAAAGAATTCTGCATCAATCATTGAAACTGGACCTGATATTGAATAGAATTTACCAGTGACATTCCGAGATAAATTCTCTGGGTAATTTTGAGTCTTTCTTTAACGTGGTTCATACATGATGTTATTCCACAAATAGTTTCCCTCATAACTAGTTTTGATATCTGAATCTATCTAAAGTAAAAATCAGAATTTAATTTGGGAACAAATCCTAATCTAGATTAAATCCAAAAACCCTAGTTTAGCTTTTTACACCTGAAACTATGAATCCTATGTTACTCTTGGCTTATTTTTAAGTGAGTCAGCTCTCCATCAGTCCAAAAGTGAGTAGATTTAAAAGGTACTATTTCTCAGGTTAAATTTTATTTGTATTTTCTTTCCAACTCCTCTCTGATAACAACTGTGTCTGCTTAGGTTTTCTCTCAGTCAAAAGCAGAAGAGAAGAACTGATCACTAAATGCAAATCACGTATCTGCTTCCCCAAACTACAAAAAAATTTTCCATGTCACAGAAGGAAAACTTGCAAAGCTCAGAAAAATATACATGGGCAAAATACATACATTATATAAAAATTCATAGCTCTACCACCAAACTCATACAAACACAAAATAACAAAAGGAACAAAACAAACAAACAAGATGTAAACTTTACATTTCCCAGGAAAAAAAATATCATACCAACACTCCACCCAAAGAAAACATAGGAAAATATATTGCACAAAAACAGAAGTAACAAGAATCATCCAATGTTGTTTTTAAATGGCACTAACACATACTTCACAAAAAGAAAATAGTCCATAAAAATCCAAAAGCCGAGATTCATATACGTTTTAAAAACCTGCACTCATAAAGAACCGCAATAAATACATAAGAAAAATATACTTGCCCCACAAACAAATCTTTCTCTCGAGCAAGCATAGAGGGAAACGCCTCCATTATTATTAGGATATTTGGGATATCATAGTCTAATGATATTGGGAAGAGACATAGATGGAAAACAAACTGGGAATTGGACAAACAGCTTATAGAATGATAACAAACAAGCCATGATTATTTTGCTCTTCCTTCATGACTGTAAGTTGTCTAGAGAACAGCAGTGAAAACAAAACTTTCACCTACGATAATGGATGAATGTAGCGTCCATCTCAATTCTACAATCATATATTGGGGAAATATTCTGCCATAGAGAGAATATCAGTAAAGCAAAACAATAATGCCATATTAAAAAATGGTAAGATCAATGAAACTATAAATTCAAAAATGTAAGCACGTCATTTATAACACAAACAATCAAGTTCCTCCACATATGCAAATGAAGGGGATATGGATCCATTTGAAATCAAGAAGGCAAACAGAGGTTGCTGGGTTTTTTTTTCATTTTTAATTGAGATTTGGGAGAGACAAAAATTATTCATTCTGTCAAGGATAACTTGGAGTATTTACATAACATGAAGTTATGTAGGGTGCTTTTTAAAGCAAATACATATTTTATTACCAAAGCATAATTTTATCAAAACAAACAAGGTAGGTAGGTAAGAAAGCTATTTTATTGAGAAAAATCTTGCAGAGTTTCAGTTCACCATAAAAAAAAAGCTTTTGTCCATTAAAAATGATATTGTGTAACATAGGAAACAAAAAATAGACCAAAATAAAGTCATGGATGTAATTTATTAAAGAATCTTAAAATCAGAACTTTAAAAAGAAGAGTCCTGGCTCCTTTGACCTCTTAAAAATCCCATTATAAAAGTGAACATTACAAGGTTCAAACAGACTTTTACCAGTCACCATGTCACTTGGTCTAACTAAAAGTACAGATATGATCTAAATGTACCACTTTAGATACATTTTGCAGAAAACATTTTTCTAGGTGTTTTGCTTTGCTTTCAAGTGACTACATATTTTTATTATTTTTCCTCATAGTTCTCCATCATGCAGTGCCAACTTTTCCCTTCTATTTACTGAAAAAGTCAGCCAGTTTTTTTCTTTTTTTTCTTGAGGGAAGAGGAAAGAGTTTGTTAAGTTCAGCTTGCTAAGAAAATATCTTGGCATTATGAACTGCCATACCCCTTCTGATTAATATATCCACCCTTGTAATAAACAAAGGCGGAGAAGAAAACCAGGGCACTGTTCATTACTGAGCGGACCCAACCTGCCAGATCCTGTAGCCAAAGTCCTAAGCCAATAGAGCTGGCTTTGGGAAAGGAGAAAGGGACTTGCACAATTAAATATTTATTATTGCTGTAAATATTTGGTGCTGGCAACAATTTGTCTTCCACTGGCTGCCAAGGACCACTATTGAGAAACTTAAGGAACCTCAACAAACAAATGTGAAGCAATTACAAGATACAAAGGAAAATACTCTTTAAAACAGCAGTGATGTGGTGGTAGATTTGGACACTTCCAGTAATTGTAACAAGATGGCAGGGGAGTAATACCATATCTCTATATAAACTAAGTCCTCTATCAGCACAATGAGGAAAAGACTAAAAATTAGGGGGGAGAATTGAAGAACAACAAAAGTTCCAAGGTCCAGGGTAAGCCAGGAAAGCCATCCTGGATGTCAGAACTCTTCTGAGTAATTTTTACTGTGTCTGAAATTAGTTCCAAAACCTATACTTTGTGGCTAGTTAGATTAAGTTTTCCCTCCTGTTTTAATTAGAAACAATTTATGTCAAATATTGTACCACCCTAGAGACAATGCTGGAATTAGAACCAATCATTGGGTATTTCTTAATGATACAATTTCCATTGCCCTGACTATTCAAAGGACAAGCAACTTCAGCCTGAGTTGAAATAAGTTTATATCTTAAATCCTATTGATTTAAAGTTGTTAAGGGGTTGCAGAATAAATGCTACAAATAACTGCTAAATATTGAATTTCACTCTCTAGATATTTAGCATCATCATTTTCCAATCTATATCTTACAAATAAGGACCTAAACTGCTTCCCAAATGCAGTCAACCTTTTCCCATGTAAAACTCAAATATTTCATATCTTAAATCAGTTTCATACAACTGAGCTGCACAAAGAGATTTATGTAAATGTTACAAAGCAGTTTTCACCAATTCAGCACTTTCACATATATTCAGACGAACTTTAAGAACTTGCAATCAGCAATAATATTGGAACAACAAGTACATAAGAGGCATTCAACCTTAGGAATAGACATACTTGAAACAAGTTTAGACTACTAGAAGACTTAGAGCTCCAACTTATCCACCACAAATCAGGCTTCTAACTCTATTTAGCCCCCAAAGGCCATTTTTCATCTACAATAGCATGTGGAATTTAAAATGGTTTGGACTTCCATAAAATGACTAAGTGTTCAGTTTGCTTTTGGTATTGCAATAAATCCTAAATTCAGAATATATTCAGAGACACTTTTTTTTAATTTTAAGTATATACTATATTATACTAGAATCTGGTGGATATATTTTGACATTTCAAGCAGTTTTGCAATAAATACGATATTTACCTACCTTGATATAAGGTACTATATTGGAAGGAATGCAAACTATTTGTTAAGATACAGAAGCTTTCATTTCATCACATCCATGAAAAAAAAACCTAGCTATTCCTATGCCATACCAACAACTGAAATTTTATAATTTCATTTTGTAGAACTAAAGAATCTACAGTACTATTTTCCATTTCCCATTTTTAGTTGTTTCTATATTAGAATCAGAGACATACCTTTCCTTCACACACCTCAACAACTTCAAGCTTCCTTTACTGTATTCAGGGAATTGGACATTTTACAAAGGTTCTTCTAAAAGAACTATCCCATCTTCAAGGATTTCCTTGCCATTCTGACCATAACTGGGATTACCCTTTTCTTTTAATGAAACCAGACAATTCCTGTAACGTAGGACTAGGAACACAGATTACGGTTAGCAAATTAAATACATGTTTGAATTAAATATACCTGGAATTTAGTCACTATTAGGGAATCACCGCTTTTAAGATGAGCTTTTAAAATAGATATTTTTAAAAAGTATATAAAAAAACCGTACAATGTTAAAAGGTATAGTCTGCTATTTTCAATTTTATTTTAAACAAATTTCATAATTCCTTAAGCAATACAACAGAAGATGTGCTCATGGGATCAGATTATAGATTCATATTTGGAGTTAATTCTTCACCAAAATTAGCTTTCTTATCAGTCTCAAAAATAGTTTGTACCATCCAACAAACTTGCAGCTTGGCAAGTAATGGAGTATTTATATTACTACTTAGCCAAATTCAAATTTCAACCCAAGCTAAAAACAGAGTCATCGTGCATGCCAAATCTCCTTCAACAATGCTTGTGAAAATCAACCCTTTATTATTACAGCGCTGCCTGGAAATATAGAAGTAATTCAGCCACACTCTTTTTTTCTCTTTTTCTTTTTTTAAACTTTTTTTTAATGGGGTCATGGGGGATTGAAGCAGGGTCCTAAGTTCCTGGGTGCTCATTCTGGACTTTTAAAAGGGTATAGACAGTGCCTACCTCCATCTGCACACATGGATAAATTCCCTAAAACTGCTTTGTTCACTCCTGCATGTGTGAGTCATTACACAAACAGTTTCCGTTTGAAAGGATCAAATACCGCCAGATAAATCCAGAAACATGTTAGCTCCTATCCTGCCCTCAAGGAACACACTATACACATGCTCTGTAGTCTAACACTACATATGCACATGGGTCATTTTATCTTTTTAATGTATAATGCTGCATGCATTCCTCTATACAGCTATACCTCAATACCATACTTTTATGCAGGTAAGTAAGTAGTAGTTTCTTCTAAATTATACCAAACTGCTATAGCCAAGATACTGCAATATACACACTTGAAAAATAACATTTGGGTCTTTGGGTATGCAGACCTAATCACTATGTAAACAGTGCACACTACAGTTCCCATACAATTTGTAAGATTCTTGCTTACTACATATGTATTTCATGTATTTCTTACTAAATCACTTTGGAACAAATTCTTTCTGTTTGCTAACCTGAATGTGCCAGCTCCCATCCTAACTGTGTGGTGTTAGATGTACAGTCATGCCAGTAAGTTAGAATAAAAAGCTTACCAAATATATCAAATGACAGTGACTTTTCCCCTTTTGTTCAAATCCTTAGAAATTTATATGTTTCTGTAAATGCCTACAGTTCTTAAATGAATCTAAGTTTTAACATCGTTAAACAGCTAGAAGATTTCCAGAAGGAAAGCAGAAATTCTGATATTTTTCCATTTTTTACTGCAAGTTTTCTCACTGAGGGATAAGGAGGCTCAAAGAAAATGGGAATAAAAGGATTTGATTCTGTCTCCTTCCAAAGACACAAAGGATATGAAAGAAGTGCAGACTATTTGGTGATAAACAAATGCTGTAAAGGCAAGTTAGCAGAGCATGTTATAGAAAACAAAGATTTTAAAAATCTGCTAATAGTGCTCACACCTCAATCCAACAATCCTTCTGACCTGATGTACTTGCATTTTATCTTCAATAATCATTCTTCCATATAGAATAAACAAAATGGGAAATCAGGTTTGTGCTATGAATCATTGCTCTATGAACCTGAGTTCATCCTACACAAATATATTTTCAAATGCACAATTACACTTTTAAATGTTTTCTTCTTCCTTATTTTGGCTGGTTAAATTGTTCCATGGATATCCCAATTTTAAGAAAAGATACCTTAAATAGATAGAAATTCAATAATAATCAGTTATATTCATACATAATACATATTAAGAATTTGTAGGAAAAAATCAGTTCAGTTTGTCTCTACTACATTCTTGATTAAATTTCTTGGTACATAAGATCTTTTTAAAAGCAAAAAAAAGATACACTGTTTTAAATTTCATGTGCAAACTATATACCCCAGGACTAAAACTGCTCTGTGGGAAAAACAAAGTCAAATAAGAAAAATAACATTTGTAATTTAAAAACAAAACAAACATTTCAAAAGCTTTTGATTATTATAGAAGACTGCTTATAGCGAACAAAGGATATAACTTCTAAGGACCAAAAATCAGAAAATATAACTAAGACAAATCAGAAAGTATGGCTAAGAGAAGCTGGCAAATTTGAAGCATAGCCATGAAACGTAAAATTAGCAAATTTCAACAAAATTCAAAATAAACTTTTAAAGTAAGTTTAGTTTAGAATACACTTTCATATTACTCACATTTCCCAGAAGAAAGATTTTTAGTTCTCACTTAACTTCTCCTTCCTATCAAGCATTTGGGAGGTGTGCTTTAACCTGCCGTGCAGCAATTACTCACAGAGTAAGGAGGAAATCACTCAGCCCTGGAGGCAAGTGAAGTAGCCAAGTTTGAAAGGTGGCATCCTGTTCTATCCAAGAGTAAAACAATGCCGAATGGAAAATAATTAAATCAAAATGGGCAACACTGGGATTTGAAGTTGCCAATAAATAATGCTAAAAATGTTTGCTACCCAATTTAAGATACCTCAGATGAAGCAATGTACTTTTGCAGTCAAAAGCAACCTTCTCCATAAAGAATTAATAAAGTAACCTAGTTCTACCTGAAAGTTTGATTATTAAGAGCCTGCAACAAATGTCTTACAGAACTTCAAAATCAAGTGTCTTTGTAACATTAAATTGCCCTTTTAAAGCTGTGCAATCTTAGAGAGAGAAAATGCCTTTCTTATTAAGAAACACACGTGCTAGCAGGGAAGGAAGATTTGAAGAAGGAAATTCCTTCTCTCTCCTCAACTTTTTGCTTCTGCTATGGTAGAGGTCAGGTAAAAATCAACACAATTCCATTCTTTCTAAAGAGACTCACAAGATAATAAATAAATAGCATACACGGGTAATCTATATGTGGCCTTTTTCCACATTCTGTAATATTCTGTAACATATAGGTTAAAAAATTTCCACTACCATATGTCTGAAATATAAACAAAGAGTTGATTAAAAACTATCGTATACACACTTGCCTGGTGTAAGCTCCATTAAACATAATGAGATTAATTTTTGAGTAAGTATGCACAGGATCGGACCATAATTCATCTTAAAAGTAAAATGCAACAGAATCTTTTCTTTTTCCAATCTTCTTCTCCACATATAACAGAAATATATTTTCAGCTTACCTCCCCCCACTCCTCCCCTATTCCAACCCCACAGCAAGACACACACAAACATTATCAGATTCAAAAGCATCCCCTGTGCCATGAGAAAAGAAATGCTCCTAGGCTTCTTTGGGCAAAAACTTCACAACTGACTGAACATAGTTCCCGGCTTGGTTATTAGAAACGAAAAAGAGAAAGCGCCTCAAGTGCTTATTTTATTTGCTCTTTGCTTTATGGATTTTTTTTTCGTCTTAAGAAATCCTTCTTTCTATAAGAGAAATCTGAGTTAGGAGCACACCAAAATTCTTCTCTGTTCTTGCTTTTAATCTCCTCCAATAAAGGAATAATAAGGGGAAATGTTAATTATTAAATCTAAATGGATATGCTTAGACCTAAACTACTCATCTAAACTATTGTTCATCACCTTTATGGACTAAAAAGTTATCAGTCGGAGAAGAAGGGAATTCAATGCCAATTTCCTAGTTTTCTTACAATATTGCACAATGGAGGCGTAATAAGACATCCTTATCCCTACTATGTTTCATATTCTGAAGTTCTTTCCTATCCCAATGTTGAATGAACTTTTTGTTTTGTTTTGGTCTGCCATATAATGCATAAATGAATAGATTATCCAGGATTTTTATTTTTATTTTCACTGCAAAGATGTTCTCAAATTAATTATATGAAACAGTAATAAATTAAAACTATTTTAGTTTTAGGAAATTATTTTTACAAACCTATACTCTGAGCATTTCAGATTTACATATACATTATACATACACACCAAATATTCATTCAAGGACTCAACTGAACTTTGAATAACTTTCTAAGAAATCTCCAAAATAGACTGAATGACTTTTAATACATTCATTCCCATATGAGAAAAAATAATTTTCTGAATCACTTTTCTGTTCTTATTTTTTGGTTTGCACAATAAATAACTGATCCAGATTGTTTTCTGCCCAGCTTTATAGAATCTGCCTGATTTTTTTTTACTAATTCAGAATGAAAAATATTAAATATTTTGAAATCAAATTATCTGAGGATCACTTACCTTTAGATTTTAGCTTTATTTTAAAACACAATAAAAATTAAGATTACACTTCTTCATTGTAGCATCAGAATATTTTATATAATTTAGAAGTTACTCTGTGGATTTTACTTCTATATGTATATAGTATTAAATAAAGTTAATTTTGTATGAACTTTCTCAATAGAGTGCTCAATGCTGTTACCAGCTAACATATACAATTGATGAGTTCTATTGGCTGAAGGTTAATATCATACACTGTGTAAATTTCATACAAAATGGCCTATTAGCGGAACAAGTCTCTTTCTTGTAATGGTACATCTGGATAATATTCTACATTATTATATCAAGCAATACTTCTATTTCTTGTCCCCACACCCTACACCCAATATCTGAAAATATTAAAGGTCTAATCTAGAGCTAAAAAGTGGAATTGTCTAGAGTAGAAGACTGCCTTATAAACTTTATCTTCAAGAGACAAATGCAGTTTTTGGCTGGAGCACATATTTGAAGTTTTCAATGAACTCAGAAAGAGATCTATAAATAAAGGGCTTACAACTACCATGAGGGTGTCCAGCACACTTCTCTTAATGCTACACTTAAAAAGAATGTAATGTCTATTCCTATTTATGCAACATGTATTATGAATTTGAGGAGAATGTGCTAAAATAGCTTTAAATAAAATATGAAATTCAAGAGAAAGTGTTTTCTTCCAGGTACATACTAAAAATAGAAGATGCCAACATTAGCTAATTATCAAAGAAAAAAATTGCACTTATTGTATTCAAACTGTTTTGCCTTACAAAACTTTGTATAAGGGCAGCATAAACATATGTGTACAAGAACTAGGGGAAAAACAGAACTTTAGTAATATGGGCAGGAAATAAATGTTAAAATTATTTATCCCTGTTGTGGGAAAATGAATATTATAAAAATGGGTCAATACATTTCCCAAATCTATGCAAACTATAATTCTTTCAATAGCTTGCTTGAAACTTCTCAGTTGCCCAAATAAACGTGAAAATAGGGGATATTGGCTGAGGTTTACTGGGCTATAGTCTGCGAACTAAACATCAATCTGAAACAATTGTAAAATTGTCCATTTAAGATTCATCTTAATAATGAAATTTTGATTGTCAATTTTTTAAAAATTAGAAATCTCAGTTAATGCACTGAGCAATGTTATTTCAAGTGCCACTCCATCTGCTAATTACTTTTTAATAAACATACATTATAGATATTTGTATCATTTTGTGCTTCTATTCATTTATAGAACTCTTTATTATTTCTGTTGAGAAAAAATTAGAACTAGCATACTACATTAGGGCTAATAACATATCCAGTAGTTTCCCTGATACTTTTAGCCTAAACTAACATTTCTAGTCATAGGTGACATTAAAAAGGAAAGCCAACAAGAAAATTATGCCACACTGGCTGATGGAGCTTCTTTGACAGTGTTATATCCTGCACAATAAAAATATGTGTAAAACAAAGTCACAGTAAAAGGAAATGTTCTTTTGTAACTTTTATTCCACCTACCCTTTCAAAAAGCAGACCTATTACTTAAAAAAAGTTGTTTATAATAACATCATTTAAAATTTAGTCCAACTGGGGTATTTTCTAGCTATTTAAGGTTTTTCTACCATCCCAACGTTTTACAATCCCGAAGAAGAGAACGAACTCAAAAGCTGGTTTTTTGTTTTTTGCAAGGCAAGAATTTGAACCAAGTTACTGCCAGAAAAGTTACTCCACGAAGTGAAGTTGAGGATGGGGGGGGAGGTGGGGGGGGGGGAGAGCAGCCGTCCCGATCCGAAGCTTTCCTTCTCCCTCCCCTCCCCCACCCTGGTGTGTACTCAAGGCGGCCATAAACGCGAAAACCTTGGAGTCAACCCGTCCTGTCAATCACAATAAATTGTAATTCACAGACACACTTACCGAACTGATTGATCTGGAGAAACCCCAAAGCGGTTTTGCAACATCTTCTCCCCACCCCTCGCCGCATTCACAAAAAAACAGAACAGCCAAATACACACACTCACACACTCACGCAAACACGCTCGCCGTTTCTTCCTTCATTTCCCCCACCACCACCACAGGCAAGATCCTCCTATCTCTGCCTCCTCTCCTCGCCGCCGCCCCCGCCCCCGAACAAAGAGGAAGCCTTCCAACGTGCCACTTTCGTCGCCGGCCGATGCCCCATCCATCCTGGGGGTGGGGAGGGCTGGCTCCGCACCCCTCAACCCCCGCCTCGGCAAAATCCCGGCCGAAAAGTTGCCTCCGTCAAGAACCTTTTCTCTTTGTCTCTCGGCCGCTTCAGGTCCCGAGTGCCCCGAACTTTCACGCGCCTCCTTGGCGAAAAAAAAAACAGCCACCGAGAAATCCAAAGCAAACACTCGGAGCGGCGGGCAGCTGCCGCCTTCCAAGTGGCTTCTCTACATATGTCCACGCCGCCGCTTCTCCACACAAACACACACACACCCGGCAACCTCCCCGCGACATTCTTAAGGGGTTTTCCTCGCTCTCCTTTGGACACTGCGAGGAAGGACGCGGGTCGGGGGGGGTGGGTGGGAGAGAAGGAACCAACAAAGCAGAAATCTCAGCCTCCCCTGACACCTGTTTTCCAAAACACCTGGGGAGAGGGGGGGAGAGAGAAACACCAACTCGGCCAGTTGAGCAACTTTACGGGTTTCCCGGGCGCAAATATTCTGGGTAATTTCTTGAGACTTCAAGCAGAACAGTCCTTTTCAGCAAGGGGGAGGGAAAGAAAGAAAAAGAGGAAGGAACTACAAAAGGTCCTTTGCCTGGATTCAAAAGTAAACCAACAATGAAAGTTTCAGAGAATTGAGGGTGGGGGGTGGGGAGAGAGGCCACTGGGGTTGCTAAGAAATCCCACCAACCTGTTTTGATCTTACGGCGCCCGGAATCGAGACTCAACTTTTAACACCCCCCACTCGGCGCATGTGGCTGCCTCTTTCTTGCTGTCTTGCCGCCGCCTCCAGCTTCGTCCCTTGCGGTGCAGAAATGCCCGAGATCCCCCAAAGTTAAACACCTCGGAGACAAAGAGAGGGGGGGGGAGAGAAGAGGGTGGGGAGAGAGAGAGAGAGAGAGAGGCCGAGAGAGAGAAAAGAAAGCTCTAACACAGTTCGGGCATGGTCATACTTTTCTCCTGCTCAAGCTTTTTCTGTTTCCTTCTCTCGTATCGTAGTGGGGAGGGGGTGCCTGCTTCTTCCTTCTTCTCTTCCGTTTTCCTCAATGGAAGTCTCCAGGGGGGAGTCAATCTCTGTGCCGTGGGTCCCTCCTCTCTCTCTGTCCCATTCAGACGGGGAGATCAGCGTCTAATCACAGGGGTTGTGTCTGTACTGGAGATGTGACTTGAGAGCTTGGAAGGGAGGGGTGGGAGAGCGAGTTACTTCCAGTTTTACCATAATTCATCTAAAGCAGGTGCAGCTCGTTTTCAAGCCCACGGGTCCTGAATGGAAGAGGAAGCCACGGCGAGGGGGAGATAAAAGAGGTGAATGAGAGGGGAAGGGACGCTATTGAAGCAAGAGGAGTTAAAGGAAACGGGGCCTCTCTTGCGATCTGTCAAGTGACTTTGGGGCCTTTTAGTACCTGAGCGGGCTGCTATTCCTGCCGAACATAGTGAAGGCGATCCATACTTAACTGTCTTTTGCCTTTCTCCTTGGTTTGCTCCTCTGTACTTATTATGAATGGCCACTGTGATAAATTAATCCCTAAAAGAATGCAGATATTGAGTTTGTAGTTTGTAAAGTGTCCTACCGCGTGATTGTGTCCTAGCCGATCAGGGGTGTACAATCTAGTCAACAAACCTGCATGTGTAATGCAGGAAGGATTTTCTTCAGATGTATGGGCAGTGGTGTACACTGGAGATCTAGTGTGTGAAGCACATAGTTCATACAAAGATGATGGAATGAATAAAGGATTTTCACATGTGAAGCTAAACTCCGTCATTGCACATCTCACATCCGTAATGCCAATATCAACACATTAGGACTTTCCTGCACTTCGCCTTCTACAAAAAGATTAAGATGACTGCATAGACACAGTGGGAAGCTCAGTTTTATGTTTCATGTTGATGCATGAAAATGTTCAGAATGCAAGACTGAAGTAGATAAGTATTGATTGTACCCTAAAATCAAGCTATGTGATAGAAAATCATAGTAAGATGAGAGTGGTGTGAAAACCCTGGTAAATTTTATTTGTTCATTTTGTACACCTTTTTAACTTCCCTAAAATGGGATACGATCTAAACTTATGCAGGAGTAAATGAAAGGAATTACTTTGGAATACAGTTTACACTGTAAAGGTTATTTAGATCTCTCCAAATTCTTCTAAAATTTTGGTCTGATTAAAACCAGGTCAATAGGTAAGTATGCTGGGGACTACTTTGTTAAAAAAAATATCAGGGTTATTTACCCACAACACTAAACAGAAGAATATATTGCAAACAGACTGTGTGCTTTCAACATTATTATTTTGATTTCAAATGAGGTACTTAAAAGTGCAGATAATAAATTCCTTTTACATGATTTGTCAGTATTAAATAGTTTGAATGAGCACACTAGCTCTACTTAACAGCTCTACTTAACAAGTACCTTCTTCCAATTACATTGAATTAACGAAATATAAAACAGTTTTCAACATTTTGCTATTTTTTTCAGGCTGAAAAAAAATGTAATCTGTAAGTTACGGGTATCACTTTTGCTCACTATTTTCTTTTTGTTTTTGGGGGGGCTGGCATCAAGGCAGTATGAATCTGAAAGAACTGGCAATAATGGGAGTGCAGTGCACAAACTAATAGAGTGAAAGTTGCCATAATTTCATATGAAGGGAGCTGTCATAGGGTATCTGGGAGAGGTGCTGGGGTCACAAAATGTAGCAGGACTTGTTCACTGCAGTTAGGGAAAAGGGCTCTCTATCGTGCTGGTTTACAGATGTTTAATCTCTGCTACAGTGCTTGGATGATAAAGAAGGCAAAAAGGGAGCACACCAAACCCAAATGTACCTAGAGTGGGAAGAATTATACCAGTTCTGAGTGCTTAGTTTTTCTTCCATCAGGATATATATGAGAATTGTACACAAATATAAAAATAAAGGGAAAGAGAAGTCCTTTTTACCTTGCTAATGCAACTCCTGGAGAATTTTAGACATAGCAGTTCATCCTCCTGAAGCATTTTGCTTCTCTTGAAAGATTGTTATATCTGAATCACAAATATCCTGGTTTGATCCTTGCTCAAACATTTTGTTTTGAAACACAAAGTTTAAAACATAATAAAAAGCACACTTAATGCAACACTTTTTTTAAAAAAAATTACTGATTATAGCTCTGTAACTTAATACTGGTGTTCAACTTGTGACAGATGTAGTTGAAAGAATGAAACTAAGCAAAACACTAAAATTATAATATAATTTGGTTTGCTGATACTTTAGGAAGTATATGAAGTTCTATCTAAAATTTGATTTAAGTCACCCTGCCTTTATTTTCAGTGCTTATTCAACATTAAATTCATCTATATTCAGTTGGATTTAACCTGGTTGTAATTTTATACTAAAGGAAGGCATTTACTTCTGAGTAGACATATCTTAGATTATATATTATGTATATTACAGAAGTTTCTTTTCTGGATACTACATACATGCAAATACATTAATTTTCAAGATTCACTCCTTTAGTGAACTAAAATATTTAGAGTATATGGTGCATATTATGCATAACTATTTTTTATCACTTTGAAAGATTGGTATTTTCCTTTCTACTTTATGATTTTATTAAGGATGTTAAGCCCAAACAAAGATCCAGAAATAAAATAATCTAAACTATACAGGATAGAGAAAGTCCGTGATCTTCTGTGGATTTTATGCAGTATTTGCTTACAGATCAGAGAGCCTTAGGACAGAAGTTAATACAGATCAAGATGACAGCGCTATGACAGGATTACTCCTTCTCTACTCATATTTTGAATGAAAAGCAACTAAAAGGATAAGGAAAAACTATCAAATTGTAAATAGTACATTCTATCTGGGAGACCCCAGAAACAATCAGAAAAGGAGAGATTCCCCTGCTACCTAGCATTTAATCTTTTTCAACACTTTCCTCCTGAACTATACCACTTTTAGGAGGAGAGGAAAGAGGATACTCCTCAGCCCTGCTCACTTCTTAGAACACCACAAGGCCCCACAACAGGAAAATTGGGAGCATGAGCTAATGCCTTTGCTTGAAAAAAAGCAGTTACTGAAAGGGTTCTCTTCCTGGACTCTCCCCTTATGAAGCATGCTAACAGTGGAATACCCAGCCAAATTGCCCATCATAACCCCAATGAAGAAGAGAATTTGACCTACTTATGATGAATAGTCCAACTAATCCCAATTTTTCCATCTGCATTGCCCAAAGAAATAGGATATTCATGCAAGTGGCTGCAATAAGAAACACAGAAATGTTTATCCAATGTGGAAGCACTAGTAATAACAGTCTCCTCCCGTTCATCTTCCTTTTTAGAGGAAAGCATCCTGTGCCTTCGAGATACTTTGGATTTCACCTCTTAGCCCTGGCCCATATAGTCTGTGATCAGAGGGGGTTGCAGTTCAGAACATCTGGTATTACCACTCCCAGCTGTCTCCTATAAAAGAATAGAAACTATGAGGTTCACAGCATAGCTTTCACTATTGGGTTCAGAGGTGGTATTCAGCAGATTCTGACCAGTTCTGGAGAACCGGTAGCGGAAATTTTGAGTAGTTCGGAGAACCGGCAGAACCACCTCTGACTGGCCCTGCCCTCATCCATTCTCTTCCTCCCGAGTCCCTGCTGATCAGCTGGGTCTTCTTTGGTTGCCCTGCACAGGAGAACGGAGCTGGAAATTAGGTTAGTGGGGTGAGGAGGGAATGGAGATTTTACAGTATCCTTCCCTTGCCATGCCCACCAAGCCAGCCAAGCCACAGAACCAGTAATAAAATTTTTTGAATCCCACCACTGATTGGGTTGCTTAGTTAAGAAATTCAGTGAAGGGAAAAGCTGGAGTAGTTGTTGCTTTGATGACAACATCTAAAGTTTGCATTCTCCAAAACAAAAATAGTTTGAGGAAATGAAGAGAAGCAACTGCTGCTTTCAGACCTTCACTCAGTAGATTTGTTTTTTTCTTCTTTTTACAGGAAGAATTGTGCAAGACATTGCTCTTATTGTTTATTGTTTGTCTCGCCTAACCAACTGGCTTCTAAACAACTGAAAGCTTACCATGCTAAGAATGCTTTTTGAAAATGCATTTTAATGCCATATGTGGTTAGTAATGAAAAAGCACCTGCAACAAAAATCAACAAATGTAGCAGTGCTAAAAAATACATCCATAGTTAAATGCTAGCAGAAGTTCAAATAAGCTTTCCTCCAGTGCATTGCAGATACTCAAGTAGATAAGTAGATGGATATCTTTGACTGGGCATTGAATACAAAGCAGACCTGGCCTTTGGTCATAGAATTATAGAGTTAGAAGGAACTTAAGAGATCATCTTGTCCAACCTCTGTATACTACCATTCCCAATTAGCCAGGCTTTAAAAAAAAACCTGTAGTGAAATGGAAGAAATGATTCCATGGTGTGACCTGCTCCAATGATTGATGGTTCTTACTGTCATGAAGTTCTTTCTAATGTGTAATCTAAATCTATATCCTGTTAGTTCTAGTCTTCTAGTTTTAGTCTGAAGCAAGTGGTAATACATCTGCACCCCATAAATGTATCAACCCTTCAGATATCTGAAACTTTTTACCTTTGTTTCTATAAACTAAAAACCTGGGTCTTTTAACTGTTTCATGTAGGACTTGATTTCCACTTCTTTCACCATCTTGGTAGACCTTCTCTAGGCACCTTTTTAAAAATGGGACCAGGCAGAATTGAACACAATACTCCAAGTAAGGCTGACCAAGGAAGAGTAATTACTTCTTATAGACTGGACTCTGCTCTATTTGATGCTCCTCTGAATGTCATTGGCCTTCCTTGCATTACCCTGTTGCAATATGTTGAGTTTGCGATCTACTAGCACACCCAACTCCTTTAAACACATGTTGCTCTTGAGCTAGATTTTTCCTACCTGGTGTAGGTTTCTTGAATTTTTCTTAACTAGAGGCATGTTTATATTCCTCCTTGTTAAATTTCATTCTGTTTGTTTCTGCCTAGTCTTCTACTCTTTTTTGCACCCCACTTTCTTTCCAAGTGTTAGCCAGCCCTCTTAACTTTGTATCATCTAAAAATTTGGCAAGCATTCTCTTGACTCCCTCATCATTTTATCATTTATAAAAACATTGAACAGCACCAGGCTCAGGATAGAGCTCTGTAGCATCCCACTCAATATGTCTCTCCAGGCAGGTTTGACATCTTGTACAACCACCCTCTGAATATAATCATTGAGCCAAAAGTGGATGCCTCTACGGATTGAGTTATCAATGCCATATTTGGCTATTTTGTTAATAAGGATGCCATGAGAGGCTGTCAGAAGCTTTGCTGAATTAAGATATACTTATATCCAGGGCATTTCCCCAATTGACCAGGCTAGTAACTGTAATAAAAGGAGATCAAGTTAGTCTGGCATGATTTATTTATCATTAATCCATGTTGGTGCCTGTTATTTAATGGATGCCTATCTAAATGTTCACAGAAATGCTGTTTGATAACAAACCTATCATGTACCGTTTTATAGAACTCTTCTGTTTTTACACAATGGCAATGTAAACCCTTCAATACCTGTTGGTTATGCTGCACACATAAAAGAAACATACAAAAACATGGGAAAGTTAAAGCACATCCAGTACATCAAGTACAATTGTTGAATTGTAATAATGCTGTCCCAAGTATATTTATTCAGCAATAAATACTGATTCTAGTCCAATTTCTTTTGAATAGATCTGTTTTGAATTACGGTTTAAAATAAATGATATCATACAGTTGTCATGGAATTGTTGGTAAAAAGTATGCTATGCAAATGAAATTGAATAGACAGATAAGGGGTAGGTCAGCAAGCAAGTTACTCTTTGTGAAGGTTTTTGTTACTACAATCAAGTAAACAAAAATGTTGCCTTTTACATTTCATCAAAAGTTCCTATAAGTAAAGCTTGGATAGTCAATAGTTGTGGTGACTGTAGTAACACTAAGCTCGAACTGAAGTATTTGAGAGATATAACACCTGCCCTCTACGAAGGAATTGTAAACTAGATGTGATAGAATAATCACTGCCCTTCACACCAGTGTACAGAATTCTTAATATTGCATAATAAGGTAGATATTCATTGA
This sequence comes from Notechis scutatus, assembly GCF_049901735.1. Taxonomy (NCBI): domain Eukaryota; kingdom Metazoa; phylum Chordata; class Lepidosauria; order Squamata; family Elapidae; genus Notechis; species Notechis scutatus. The sequence continues at coordinate 49,355,694 of NC_142011.1, forward strand.
TTCCTTTATTATATTTCTAATCTGCCGAATCCTGGATGGAATACAAAATCTTTACAATTTTTTAAAAAAATATAAAAATAACAAATACTAAAAATACTACAACAAAAATACAATTAATAAAGATCATACTCTTTCAAAGCCATGGTGGCACAATGGTTAGAATGCAGTATTTCAGGCCAACTCTGCCAACATCAGGAGTTTGATCCTGACCGACTCAAGGTTGGCTCAGCTTTTCATCTTTTTGAGATTGGAAAACGAGGACTGAGATTGTTGGGGGCAATATATTGACTCTGTAAACCAGTCGGAGAGTGCTGTAAAGTACTGTGGGATGGTATATAAATCTAAGTGCTATTGCTATTGCTTTCAATCTAGAATAAAATATAAAATTAATAAATTATATATATATATATATATATATATATATATATATATATATATATATATATATATATATATATATATTCTGAGGTTCTCGGGTATTTGTATGTGGATCTTTGGTTATTCAGGGTTTCTCCCGCGTAAGATTGGAAGTATCTAGGCAACGTTTCGATGAAGTCTCATTCATCATCTTCAGGCTTCTGTCTTCAGCTCTGTGCTTCTCAGAGTGATGTGAGCTTGCAGCTGCTTCTTCCTTTTAACTGCTAGTGGGGGTGACTTGATTGGGTGGGGGCTTGGCTGTGTTCTGATTGGGTGGGGAGTGTTCTCATTGGTTGGGGTTTGGCTGTGTTCTGATTGGCTGGAGGTGTGTTCTGTTCAGGTGGGGGCTTGGTTGTGCTCAGGTTGGTCTTAGTTACTGGGGGCTTTGAGCTGGTGAGCTGTGATCTTGCTGTCTGGCTCCGAGTTCGTGGTCGTGCTGCATCTTCATGGTGGGGGTCAGTTCGCTTCATGTATGGCTCAGAGGGTTTGAAGTGGGTAGTAATGCAGCTGCAGTGCGGCTTCTGGTCTGTGGTCGTGTCTCATCTTCTGTGTGGGTGTGAGTCTGCTTTTTACGTGGAAGTGTGGTGGTGGCATCTTGTGTGGCCCTCGTGGGTGTGGATCATGATGAATTTAAATCTGAAACCACTGTAAAAGTCTGACTCACAGACGGACACAATACAGAAGCCTGATGATGGCAGATGAGATTCTGCTGAAACATAATACATACATACATAAAGCACAACTATACATACGTGGAAAATACCGAATAAAGCTGAAGGCCATATATACATACATACATACATACATATACATACATATATATATTGAATATCTTAGGCCTGGTATTAAAAGGATATCAATGCAGACACCAAGTATCTCTAGGGTGGGCATTTTTAAAATGAAGTCCCATATTGAGAAGCAGAAGTTGGCTGGGGGAACTATCAACACCATGAACATGGCAGGAGCATCTGAAAGATCCTTTTTATGCAATAGATACCCTCTTGACTCATCATTTCAGAGATATTTCCTTATCTATACAAACAAACAGAATGACCAAAAACAAAAAGCAATAGAAGCAGGAGCAACTTCCTGCCAGCTTGACTGCAATTGACTGTCCTTGGGCAACTCATGGTACAACTGGTCTATTGGACCTCGGTAGGTCTAGGGTGGAACCAGTCTACTTAATTCTCATTGGCCAAAAGAGGGGCTGGTCTATCTGACCTCCAGAAAGCTAGGCTTGGAATTGCCTACTGAACCTCTGGACATAGCAACAGGCTAACACTGAAGTGATCACAAATTTGCCAAATTTCAATCCTACAGGTCCCTGATTTTGGCTGCCTATTGGAGGTACTAAAATTGTCCTATGATGCACTGTTTCACCCAGTTAAAGGTTTCAGATACATGAGTTTAGTAGTATACAAATCAGTGGTGGGATTCAAAAAAATTTGCAACCAGTTCTGTGGGCATAGCTTGGTGGATGTGGCTTGGTGGGCATGGCCGAGGAAGGACACTGTAAAATCTCCATTCCCTCCCCACTCCTGGGGGAAGGTTATTGCAAAATCCCATTCCCTCCCCACCCCACCAACCTGTTTTCCATTTCCATTTCCTGTGCAGGGCAATAAAAGAAGACCCAGCCGATCAGCTGGGACTCAGAAGGCAGAGAATAGATGGGGGCGGGGCCAGTCAGAGGTGGTATTTGCCTGTTCTCTGAACTATTCAAAATTTCCGCTCCCAGTTCTCCAGAACTGGTCAGAAAGTGCTGAATATCACCTCTGATACAAATTATACAGATAAAAAAGGCAACTGAGCTTCGAATACCTAGTTACATACACCATTTTTATTCCATTTACTCTCTTTCCCTCATAATGGTCTTGCTGAGGAGGCCTTTTCCTTGTGGCAATTTTCCCTCAATTCATTTAGCATGGCTGCTTGGAAATAGGTTTTGGAAGGTATTCAAATAGCTGGGCAAGTTATTAGCAAAAAAAGGGGAGGCTTTCTTTGAGCTTGAAGCCATGAAGACCTTTGGATATTAACACCAAAACTATAGAGCAAGGATACAGACTAGAACAGTGGTGTCAAACTGGCAGGCCACGCCTACTTCAGCTCTGCAAAGGGGAAAAACATGGTGAAACGTCACGTCACAGCAACGTGACGCCATGAGTTTGACACCCGTGGACTAGAAGCTAGAATAGTGTTCCTCAATCCCAGCAACTTTAATATGTATGGACTTCAGCTAGGGAGTTCAATTCTCACATCTTAAAGTTGCTAAGATGCATAAAGTGTAATTTATCCAGTTTCATGTTAGGATTTACAAATGACTTGTTTGCATTTATTCCCCTCCCCCTCCCATCTTTTGGATATTGACTAATTGAGAACTAAATCTTACTACCTCTGGTCCGGCAGTATATCAGTACTTTAAGGAACATTACTGAAGAAATCATTTCAGTGATTAAAATATCATTATTGTCAGCTTCCCCAACAGACATGCTAGGGCAAGCTGTGCAAACAATGGACAAAAAATATTTGAGGTCTAGGATTATATGTATAAAGATTTTCCTAGAACCCAATGACTCAGGCTGGTTCGAAAGCATGCTTTTGTACATGAGCAGACAATTGAACACAAATAGGTGATCAAGTAAATGCTTGCTTTCTTATGGGGGGGTGGGATCAGCATACTGGAAACTTTTTTTTTTTGCTTGTATGAGGAAAGGGGAACAGACCAGTGAATTCAGCAACTGAAGCTTTATATAGAGCATTACAAACTGAGAAGCTGTAAATGGAACAGTTGGGAAACTGAGAATGGTGAACCCTCATGTCTTGAGTTCTAGGTCCTTGGTGTAGGGCTTTACAGATTTTATTGTGTGGACAACACCCAAAATGATAAATGAATTATTTGACCCCTCTTGCTTCTGTGAACGAAGTTATTTCATTTCAATTAGGGTTGGGCAGGAAATATATGTAACTCTTGTATTTATTTGTTCGTCTGATTTCTATAGAGAGGAGTTCAAAGTGATGTTCGCACTGCTCCTCCTCCCATTTCTTTTTCTAACAACAGCAACTTTGTGAGGTCAGCTGAACTGAGAGAAAATGACTGGCCCAAAGTCACCTGGTGAGTTTTTATAGCTGACAGCAGACTTAACCTGGTTGGTTCTTATGAGAGTCTCAATCTCTGTACCACACTGGCTTCTTCCTACTTGCAATAACTCAGTTTACTGCTGTAGACTCACCAGGATTCTCAAATGTTCCAGTCCTGCAACTGCTTACCAGGGCTTGCAGAGACAAAGTGAGGAGCAAAGCTTGGAGCAGGTTCTGACCGTGTTCCAACTCTGCTTGCACAAAGCTGATCAGGAGGTTTTTTTCTTCTTCTTCAAGAAATTGTGATCCTTCTCTAAGTAACTTGTATCTCTACTCCCCTAGGAGAGATCACAACCCCTGATTTACCTGTTGGCTAATTTGGGTTGAGTAATAACTGCGGGCCAGTGGTGGGATTCAAACTTTTGTACTACCGGTTCTGTGGGCATGGCTTGGTGGGCATGGATTCTGTAAAATTTCCAGACAGAAATGGTATTTTCCGGTTCTTCAAACTACTCAAAATTTCCGCTACCGGTTCTCCAGAATTGGTCACAACCTGCTGAATACCACCTCTGCTGTGGGCTCAAGAAACTAATAATACCATACTGAAAACATTTCAATGTTAGGTTACAAGAGGGAGAAGGTGGGCTAGACTTCCAGTGTGTTAGGAAAGATTTGGAAATGGAGGGGATGGGAGCAGAGCAGAGCAGAGCAGAGGGCAAGGTTGGCATTCACGAACTCATAGCAAGTCTGGCAAAAATTCTGTTTACTACCATTTTTGTTTTGCTTGAAGAAAAAACTATGACTTGATCAACTGGGTTGCAAGCCAGCTGGTTAAACAGCAGTAAGCTAAAGCAAGTCACATGACAAATTGTCTTCAGCTTGCTTTTGTATTTAGACCTAACTCTTATTCTCTTGAAGAAGGAATTGAATGATTATGGAATAGACACACACAGAGAGAAATTTTAAGCTCAAGGCTTAGGTTAAGATTTAAATGTTGTATCAACATATCAGCAACTGACTCATCCCAGGTGGGATTCCATTTTTTTTTTACTACCGGTTCTGTGGGCGTGGCTTGGTGGGCATGGCTTGGTGGGCATGGCAGGGGAAGGATACTGTAAAATCTCCATTCCCTCCCCACTCCTGGGGGATGGTTACGGCAAAATCTCCATTCCCTCCCCACCCCACTAACCTGCTTTCCAGCTCCATTCTCCTATGCAGGGCAACAAAAGAAGACCCAGACGATCAGCTGGGACTCGGGAATAGATGGAGAATAGATGGAGGTGGGGTCAGTCAGAGTTGGTATTTGCCGGTTCTCCAAACTACTCAAAATTTCCACTACCGGTTCTCCAGAACTGGTCAGAACCTGCTGAATACCACCTCTGAACTGACTATCTTTCAAATAATGCTTGTTTAAATAGACTTGTGCATCTGTCCAATGAAGGAGGATATTAAATATCCACAGCAATCCAAAGGCACAGCTGTTTTGAGGCCCCCAAAGACACTTTCTCCAGAAAAAAGGGGAAGGACAATGGGTCATGTGACAGACTGCACAGACTACTTTTTAATGTTGCTGCAGTGTTTTATAAATTAAAGTTTTTATGAAATGCTTTTTCTTCAGTACAATATTCTTGGATAATAGACCCATTTTGAAAACTAAATCTTTAAGACAAAATCCAACAGAAATTAACTATAGCTAAGACTCAGTCGTTATGACTCGTCATGAGGTCCCACCTAGTTTTTTCCCCCAAATATTTACCTAAGTTTCATATTGAATTCAGTATATGTTTCTAAATCCTACAGAACCTTCTCATTGTTTTCAAAACTACCCATAATTTTGCCACCCTTGCCCAAACTTTTACTATTTATATGGCTACTATGATCTTTGTTTGCATAGTCCACTCACAGTGAAGCTTTCCTCCAGCCACAAATTGCTCCACCTTTACTCCTTGGCTGTCCCTTCTGCCTCCCAGAATGTATCCTTTAAAGTCTTCTCTAAGTTCTTCATTGTCCTTTGTACAATTCACAAGTATCACTATTATATGGTAACAAATCTAAGTATGTTCCCTGTTTACCTCCATTTCCTTCCCATTCTGTTGACATTTTTGTATTATTTCTAGGATATAGAAATATTGGCTACTGTCTGTTGGCAATAAGAAATTGTAGTATGCTATGTGCATCTGTGCATTATACCAAATAAATACTTTTTTAACCTATGAGGAATGTGTTTGTAAATTTCAGAAACTATTTTCTAAAATGTCTCCATAATATATTTCATGTTTTCTTAATAACTCTCAATTATGGCGTTAACTCTGACAGTATATTTTTTCAGAATGCTTAATAATTGCCCAGAAACAAGAAATTCAAGTAAAAGATTGAATCTTCCATCATGGAAGTATTATTCTCTGTTATTAAAAGCATTGTATATTATTCAAGGCCCATCTTGTCCTGAGTCACATTAATCTTGGTTTGGGAGAATGGATGTGGGTGCAGTTCAATTAGCAAAGGACTTGAATTAAATTCTTTTTGTTGTGTTTTTAAATGTAAAAATTCAAATTTTAAATACAAATCTGGATTTTGATTCTAGAATTTCCCCCTCAATATCACTAGATGTCACATCTATCTATCTATCTATCTATCTATCTATCTATCTATCTATCTATCTATCTACCTACCTACCTACCTATCATCTATCTATCCACAGATACAGACAGACAAACACGCCAAATTATTTCTCTTGTTTGCAGTTATATATGGAGAAAATAAGGTTATTTATTAGCATAACACATTGACAAAGTTGTTTAAGCATGGTGAAATCCAGTCATATTATATTATGTTATTATTATTTATTATTATTACTATTATTATTATTCACAAAAAACGATGGTGTACACAGCAAACGAGATGACTATGCAGGGTTTTGTATCACAACTTACTAGTTGAACACTTCCCAAGCATTTAGGACCGTGTGATGTATCGGCGGATTATGCAAGCAGAACTCAGTAAGATGGCCTTCTGCAGCTGACCAATGGTGATTTTGTCAGTGCTAATTGTTTTTAAGTGCTTGCCTAGGTCTTTAGGCACAGCACCCAGTGTACCGATTACCACTGGAACCAGCTGCACTGGTTTATGCCAGATTCTCTGCAGTTCGATTCTCAAGTCCTGATATCTGGTGATTTTTTTTCAAGTTGTTTCTCGTCAATTCTGCTGTCACCAGGTATGGCAATGTTGATGATCCACACTTTTTTCTTCTCCACAGTCGTGATATCCGGGGTATTGTGTTCCAAACCTTTTTCAGTCTGTATTCGGAAGTCCCACAGTAGTTTTGCACGCTCATTTTCAACCACTTTTTCAGGCTTATGATCCCATCAGTTCTTTGCTACAGGCAGATGGTAGTTGTGACACAAGTTCCAGTGGACCATCTGAGCGACTGTGTTGTGACATTGTTTGTAGTCAGTCTGAGCTATTGTCTTGCAACAGCTCAGTATGTGATCAATGGTTTTCTCCGCTTCCTTGCAGAGTCTGCATTTGGGGTCATCAGCAGATTTTTCTATTCTGGCTTTGATTACATTCTTTCTGATGGCTTGTTCCTGGGCTGCAAGAATCAGGCCTTCTGTTTCTTTCTTCAGTGTTCCGTTGGTCAGCCATAACCAGGTCTTTTCCTTATCTACTTTTCCTTGGATCTTTTCAAGGAACTGTCCATGCAGTGCTTTGTTACACCAGCTGTCAGCCAGAGTTTGCATTGCAGTTTTTCTATATTGATTCTTGGTTTGCTGCACTTTGAGCAGCTTCCTCTTGTTGACCTCCATCAACGCTGGTTCAACACTGTCTTTCACATAATCTGCCAGAGCATGCTTCTCTTCTTTGACTGTCTGCTTCACTTGCAAAAGTCCTCTACCACCTGCTTTTCTGGGCAAATATAGCCTGTCGACGTCACTATGCGGGTGCAGCGCATAGTGTATGGTCATCAGTTTTCTTGTTTTCCTATCCAAGCTGTCCAGCTCTGCCTGTGTCGAGTTTATGGTCCCAGCAGTATATCTGATGACAGGTATGGCCCAGGTATTTATAGCCTTGATGGTGTTACCGCCATTCAGTTTGCTTTTTAGAAGTTTTCTTTGTGTGTATTCTTTGCTGACCACATTTTTCACTTGCCCATGCTTGATATTATCCAGCTGCAGTATGCCCAGGTATTTGTAGGCTTTGGGTTGGTGGCACTTGAAGGTTTGTCCATTGGGCATTTCAATTCCATCACTTTCTACAATCTTCTCTTTCTTCAGTGCCATTGTGGTGCATTTGTCCTGGCCAAACTCCATGCTGATGTCAGCACTGAAAATTCGAACTGTATTGGTCAGTGACTGGATTTCAATTTCTGATTTTCCGTATAACTTCAGATCATCCATGTACAGCAGGTGAGAGATTTTCTGTGAATTTTTAGCAGTTTGATAACCCAGGTTAGTTTTCTGTAAAATTGTTGACAGGGGGGTCATGGCGATGATGAACAGCAGAGGTGACAAAGAACCACCCTGGAAAATCCCTCTTTTTATGTTGACCAGTCTGTAGCCTTCACTTCCAATAAACAGTTCTAGTTTCCAGTGTTTCATCGCATTTGCAGTGAAAGTACCAATGCACTTGCATATTCCGATGACATCCAGGCACTTGATGATCCAGCTGTGCGGTAGTGAATCAAATGCTTTCTTGTAGTCAATCCAAGGTTGTATGCAGATTTGTTTTTCGGCTTTTGCAGTTCTCCAAAATTATTTTGTCAATCAGGAGCTGATCTTTTGTGCCTCAGCTTCCTACTGGCAAGATGTTATTTGCTTCTAGGTAGTCCTGGATCCTGTCAGCTGTGATGCCGGTCAGCAGCTTGAACATGGTTGGCAGACACATTATTGGCCTGTAATTTGCAGGTATTATTATTATTATTATTATTATTATTATTATTATTATTATTATTATTATTATTACCCTTCTATCCAACACTAACTTTCTACCCTATTTGGATCTAATCTTGGATTCAGAATAGCATGATCAGCAGACTTGAAGAATCTGGAGAAGTCATGAGAGCAAGAAAAGTTAAAGCAATTTAGCATCAGTTAAAAAGTAAAAGCAGAATCCAAGTTTATATTAACTGTGGGCTTGTAAGTAGTGATTTTCTTGATGATGTGCTCTGTAGGATACTAAAAAAGGGAGGTGGTTTTTTTTGATGCCTACTAATCAGAGAAAGTGATACATATCTTTCCAGTTGGCTCCTTCCCCAGTGCATGGGTATTACCATCACCTGCCTTCCCTAAATGGCTGTGAAATCTTTCCTCCTGCTTAAGACAGAACAGTTAGGTGGGTGGCCATGGATTTCTCACTTGGCTACCACATTCCAGTTGCATAAGGCAATGAAATGATGTGATTCATTTACTATAAATGATGAGAAATCTCCTGGCTCTACATTTAAAAAAACATACGCCTCTCAGCACTGGGTGAAAAGCCAACCCACTAGACTTAGTCAACAAGAGACTGCATCATGTTTTCCCAAACAAATATCCGCAAGGGAACGTGGTCCTCTTTACTGGCTATAGTGCCAAAGAAAAGTGAGTGTGTAGATTCATTTGAGGAACTTTCATTCTGATTTTCAAAAAATATCAGATGCAGACAGAACCTTGGTATAAACAGAAGCTGTAAATGACTTCAAAATTAGCAAGGACAGCTATTCCATTTTTTCTTTCTTTTTTTTCTTTTCCCTTTAGAAAAAATAAGAGCAGAAATAATGGTATAAAATAAGGGAGAGATTTACAAACAGAGTATGATAAATTGGATTTCTCATAAAATTCTGCAAGTAAGACACCACTATTATGCAATGAAAATTTTACTTGGAAGTATCCTAAATCTTTTCCTGACTTTTTTCTGGAAAACCACAATAATTAAAAATGATGAGGACTGGGAAAGCAATACAGCTAATGAATACGTCATAAAATATTCTTCATCCTCTCCTGAAACTTACTTTTTCAGTTGTTGTGGGTGTGAACTTCCACAACAACCAAGAGAATAAGCTGAGTTTATTCTAGATAAGAATGACATCTGGTTTTGCTTTATTTTGTCATTTTTACGTATCTACAAAAACCAGTTTTCTGTTCTCTGATGCCCACATTTTTCAGAGGATTTCTGGCCTGTTGTACAATATTCCCATGAGGAAACTAATTTTGGAAGGATGTTAAAATATCAATACAGATGCACCATGCCATCTCCTGACAACCCTCTCTCCTTCACCTGGTAAGCTTCTTTACAGTTAGGGCTTACTCAACAGGGATCTGGTTAAGTGTTGCCAGGGAGGTTGGGTATAATAAATAGAATAGAATTCTTTTTTATTGGCCAAGTGTGATTGGACACAGAAGGAATTTGTCTTGGTGCAAATGCTCTCTGTATACATAAAAGAAAAGAGATATTCATCAAGAGTCAAGAATCATAAGGTACAACACTTAACGATAGTCATAGGGTACAATAAGCAATCAAATCATATTAGGAAACAGTCCATATAAATTGTAAGGATACAAGCCACAAAGTTCCAGTCATATCATCACAAGTGGGAGGGGATGGTTGATAAGGAGTGATGAGAAGATTAACAATAATAGTAGTGCAGACTTTGTAAATAGTTGAACAGTATTGAGGGAAATATTTGTTTAGAGAGTGATGGCGTTCGGGAAAAAACTGTTCTTGTGTCTAGTTGTTCTGGTGTGCAGTGCTCTATAGCGTTGTTTTGAGGAAGGAGTTGAAATAGTTTATGTCCGGGACATGTATTTTCCCACGTCATTGTAGTTGTGCTTTTAAAGTTGTAGCGACGTTTCGGCAGAATCTCATCTGCCATCATCAGGCTTCTGTATAGTGTTCATCTGTGAGTCAGGCTTTTACAGTGGTTTCAGATTTGAATTTGGGGCTAGCCTATTGCTGTGCCAGAATGGTTTTTTCTTCATCCTGATTTGGTTGGGAGTCTTGGTCTGTGTTTATTGGTCTTGGAGTTTGCTGTGTTCTGCCTGATTGGTGTTTCTAATATCTTCTGTCTGTTTTGTAGCGTTTGTTTTTTTTTGCCTTGATTGGCTGGCAACATTGTGTTTCCTGTATTGGAGGCTTGTAGTGCGGCTTGGTTTCGAGTAAACAGACGGCTATCATTTATTAGGAAGCTAGGTTTCATCTGGGTGCCTGGTTGGGGTGTGTTTGAGCTGGAGGTATCGGGGGGTGGGGTCTGTTTGTGCCCAGGTGTTTGCTTGGCTTGTGGTGTGGAGATTTTTTTGTTTGTGAGTGCAGGCTTCCAGATAATTGACAGTCTGGTGGAGTCATCTCTTCTATTCATGCTTTCAGGTCTTTTTTCAATCTCTATGGCTTCTCTGATAATTCTGTAGCTGGGGTTTTCTATAGTGGCTAGGGTTTTGGTGCCATTGAAGTCGATGCTATGACCTGTGGCTTTCATGTGTTGGACTAGTGAGGATGTGTGTTCCAGCTTTTTTTACTGCATTTTTGTGTTCATCTAGGCGGGTACTTATTCTTCTATTGGTCTGTCCAATGTATGTGGCAGGGCATGATGCACAGGGGACTTCATATATGCCTTGGTTTTCCAGGTCAATTTTATCTTTGGGGTTTCTTAGGATGACTGCTATTTTTCTGTCTGTTTTAAAGGCAGTCTTGATGTGATGCCTGTGTAGTATCTTGCTGATTTTGTCTGTAGTACCTCTTATGTAGGGCAGGACAGCTGTTCCGTAGGTTTGTTCATCTTCTAGGTCTCCAGTATGTCTCTGTGTTTTTGTGGATCAGGCCTGTGATTTTGCTTTTGTGGAAGCCGTTGGCTGTCAGTACTTTACAAAAGCAAAATCACAGGCCTGATCCACAAAAACACACTGAGACATAATGGAGACCTAGAAGATGGAACAGCTGTCCTGACCTACATAAGAGGTATGCCCTATGGAACAGACAAACACAATACAGAAGCCTGATGATGGTAGATGAGACTCTGCCGAAACGTTGCTACAACTTTAAAAGCACAACTATAATGATGTGGGAAAATACCCGAACAAAGCTGAATACCATACATGTAAGTACCCACGAAAACTTAAGCAACACACACACAATATATATATATATATATATATATATATATATATATATATATATATATATATATATATATATATATATATATGGATGGCATATATAGGTATATTGGGTTTTATATCTGTAAGCCACCCTGAGTCACCATGAGTGATTTGGGCAGCCATGTAAATAGCATCAATCAATCTGCCTCACTTTTCCCAAACCTCAGCCCTATAGGAGAAAAATGGTGCTTGTGTTTGAGCTCAAGAGAATAATGTAATTCCAGATCACTGAGAAGCTGGCCTGTGCTTATTCTATGCTTCATGCCAGGTAGAAAAAGACCAAGGCCATAGAACCACCCACTTCCAGCCATGAACTCTTTATCACTCACTATTTTACACAAAGCAGATCAGGGATTCATTTTCATTTATCTGTTTTTTAAATAATGTTACTCATACTGATCAGGCTGTCTGTACATACCACTCATGGAGCTTGTCTGCATTGTTTCCTTAGATTTGAATTCTTCTCCTCTTACTTCTTTAGAGTCAGCTGTGAGTAATCATTTTCAAATGGACAGGACAACCCTGAGACTAAATAAAACATTTAAGCAGAATATTTCTTGCTTGGGAACTTTGAACGTTTCTTTTGTCACTTTTATTTTTCCTCTTACCACCCATCATTTAATCTATTTTGGAGTATCAATTGAAAAAATCTTCATTTATTCAGGCAACTCTTTGATGTATTCATATCTTTTGTTTAATGGTAACCAAAGCATTGATACATGCATTTTCTTTAAATTGCTTTAGAGAAGAGGGGCTCAATCTGTTTTCCAAGCACCTGAAAACAAGACAAGAAGCAATGGATGGAAACTAATCAATGAGAGAAGCAACCTAGAACTAAGGAGAAATTTCCTGACAGTTGGAACAATTAATCAGTGGTATAAGTTGCCTCCAGAAGTTGTGGATACTCTAACACTGGAGGTTTTTAAGAATAGATTGTCTGAAATGGTATAGGCTTTCCTGCTTTAGCAGAGAGTTGGACTAGAAATCTCCAATGTCTCTTCTAACTGTGTTATTCTGTTAAATCCTGGAGTGATGCTAACAGGTTTTTACTCAACACTACAAAATAGGATACTGAGTTGAGTGAGTTCTATCCATCTCCAGCTCCTCACGTAATTCTCATACAAAATATGCCAGCTTTTTACTCCATTTCCTTTCTATTGCTCTTATGTGTTTCTTCCAACTTGGAGAAGCTGACATTTACTTCTCTCAGATCATACTCTAGGAGGTGAAACCTTGGTAATCATTAAGCATACTGATGCAATGAAGGAAGGGGGAATCTTTGTGTCACTCAGAGGTCTTGGTCTGATTCTGTGAAGTTGTCTGACAAGGTCTAATTCGTGAATTATCATGTTTGGAATGCTGGGGCATAATCTTTTTTAAATGCATGCTTGGGAAGACTCGACAGAAAAGCATTTGGGATACAGCCCATTCCTTTTTCCATGCAAAACTGCAGTAGATCAATGAATATTTTAACAAAGAACTATTTCATTAAAAGGGTTGATTGCTTAATGAACTGTCCCTGTGAGCCATCAAATGCAATGGTTCTCCACCCCCACCCCCTTAACAAAGGCAAAGATTCATATCACGAAGAACTAGTTTATCAAATTACCGTAATAGTCTGTGTAGAATATGCATTTTTTGAGAACCGCTTGTAATGGAAACTGGGAATGACATGGAAAAATAATACTTATTTAATATGTTCCTTTATAGAATTCTCCTGTATGATTCTATAAGATGTCTAACTGGATACGTGTTTACATAGGTTAAAGGTAAGCAACTTTTTATCAGACAAGAGCCTCATTCCATTCAAAAATAATCTGCTGAGGGCTGCATGTCAATGTGGGTGAGTTTTAATCAAGCAATCGGTGGAACCAAACCAAAAATTGGTGGAGTTACAAAACACCAGCAATTGCCTACCCCGGATTTAGCACAGCTAAATTGAATCCTTTAAGTTTTATCCTGTATGCATTTCAAAATACATAAAACAGTAATGAAGAACATGTGAGACAGTTGTGGATGCAGTGTTGTTTTTCCAAAAGTCTCAGTACAGAGGGACGGGTATGTTTATTTCACTCCCTAAATAAGAATGTGAACATGAAGTACTATATATTTCAAAATACTGTATTTTTAAGATAATATTGTATTTTTAAGAAAGGCAAAATTTACCCACCTTTTCCTTTTTTTTCTATATGATTAGAAATTGCTCTAAACATACTGGTCTGTAGGTTTTATTCATCCAAGCAGGGTTTTGCATGGAAGCTTCATACATCTTTGCAGACATGGCAAGAATTAACAGCATTTGGAGGGCAAAGGAAAGATTTTAAAAGTTTGCTAGACATGAGTTTTCTTTTTATTACTTGTTTGCACGTGCACATTTTGCAATATGAGCTGCAAAGTCAAGAAGGGTATTTTAGATAAATGTTTCCTGCTAGTCTCAGGATTCCTAGTAGCTACTCTGAGAGTTCACAATGAACTGAGGAAGAAGCTTTAGAGGAGGTTATGTAGCATGCAGTTCCATGGCAGTGGAAGCCTACAAGTATTTTACATGACCTCCAATTTGTGCTCTGGTTGGTAGGAAGCACAAGTCATTACAGACCAGGAAATGAACTTTAACTTGTCAAGAAACAACCTATTTTCCATCAGTTAAAATTAAACCTTTGGTTTTTTAAAATAAATAAAATTAAAGGTGATGATTGGTGATTACTTTTCTGTGATCACAATTAATTAAAATGCCCAAGATGAAAACTGTTAACAGATCATTAAAAGGTGGCTTCAGGAAGGTTAGCTAGCATGGCATTAACTCCCGCTGATCTGAAAATGTGGCATCCATGAAGACCGAAGGAATTCTAATATCTAATGATATCAAGATGCCCACCAAATAGTATATTTGGGAGGGAAAGCTACATAATTTAAAGGCATATGGGAATTATATTTGAGCTAAAAAAAATGACAATTTAGTATGATATGTTTTCAGTAGTGATTTATAGTGCTTTTTAAGCATCATTCAATCATTCTTGTGTTAGTGCAACATTAATGAGGACAGGCTTTGTAGTGCTTCTGTGATCACAGTTGATGATGGTATAAAGGTCTTATATACTTAAGAACATGCCTAGATTGGCCAATGCTGTTACTTAGGGTTAGATTGGGGAATTCGTGGCTAGGGAATTAAAAAGGTCAGCATGATATCCATTACTGTGCAATTAAAACTTGCCCCTTTTTACATGCAACATCCATAAAAAAGGGGCCAGTCTTTAATTATGAGGACATGGACACCCTTTTTTCTCATTTAACATTTTTATTTAGTTATAAGATAAAATAAGATACAAAATACAAAAGCAAATAGGAAAATGGTGGGGAGGAAGAGCGGGAAGAGAAGTGAGGAAGGGTAGGGAAAAAAAGAAAAAGAAACATTGACTTCCAACTCTCTCTGTTGCAGTAAAATAAGGCATTAATATCAAATCACAACTTTTTGTTTTTTCATAATAATATAAACAAGCCATTTCTATAAAGATCTATCAATCTAATCGGTAAAACCCAAAATCAAAGTTTCATTCTTTTTCACTTCAAGCACAAAGTTCAGAAGCGGTCTCCATGTGGAAACAAAAGTACTTGTATTCTTTTCTTTAATCAAAATTGTCAATTTTGCCATTTCAACCAATTCCATCAACTTCTGCAACCATTCGTCCACTGTAGGAATTGAAGTGTCCTTCCATTTTTGTGCATGTAATAGTCTTACTGCTATCCACATATATAGTAACAAAGTTCCAAATTTTTCCTCCAGGTCTTTTTCCATAAGGCCAAAAGGAAAAAATATGATTCCATCTTTATCTCTGTTTTTAAAATTTTCTGTATTAAAATATGAATAATACTCCAAAAATTTTTTGCTTTATCACATGTCCACCATAGATGATAAAAAGTCCCTTCTTTACTTTTACACTTCCAACATTAATTTGACATACTTTTATACACCATCTTACCCTTTTTCACACCACCACCATCATTCATACCCCTGGACTAGATAAAGGGAGTTTCCATGTTCCTAATTGTTTTCCTATCTCTAATATAGTATAATTAAGGATGCTTCAAAATGTGGAGGTTAATTTCCATTTATGTAATCCCACAATATATGGATTTTAATGCTATTGTTTGGTAGCAATATGCTCAGACATATTGACATTAAAAGTGACAGAAAGAAAGTAATTTCATGAAGGTTGCCAAATTGTTCAAGATGTGCACTACTGCCAATGTAGATGCTTGCAAACAGCACAAGGGAGAATGGCTGTCATTTTTCCACAATTGTAGCTTGTATCAATGCTTATGACCGTCAACAATTTCTTCAATGGGTCTAGTTGTTGCTAAACAAACATCTGCTTTAACCTAATGGAAGATAGGAAGTTCTACAAGTATTTTAACATATTCACTCCTATAAACAGCAATTGATTAAGCTGTTTCCTCACCTGAAAGCACCATCTGTGTATTACTACCACTGGAGTAATTGCCATTTCTAATATCAGCTTTTAATAAAGTATTAAGTTTCAAGAAAATGAAAAGTCAAGTCTGTATGAAGGGTATGTTAGACCAAGGATGATTCTAATTTTATAACTAGTGTAAGCTCCAATGAAGTAGTGATTGCTGAATCCTAAATCAATTTGCCTAAATGGTAAGATGTTTTAAGAGACATAGTTAATCTCTCCTCCAATTGGATTCAATGGGAAGGAAAAGTAAAAGCAAAAAATAAAAGGTCACTGGGTTTAAAATCAGCAAAAAAAAAAAAAAAAAGCCCACTGTGCCTTCTAGCCTTGCATCAGTAAACCAAAAGGGCTGGAATAAGGCAGATTTTCTGCCACATAATCACAGACATTCTGTGTGATTGCTCTACCTGATGGTGTTATTCTCTCAGGCATATAATGATCTCATATTTTTTAAAAACAAGAAATAAAAAATGCAGCCTGTATTGTATCTTTAAATTTACTGCTTATTCCATGATTTTGCCTCCTATAATTGGGTCAACCTTGCCAAAAAGCCATGGGTTTTGCAAAATTTTTTTTAATGGGCAGAGCTTGTATAACAGCCAACAGGTAAAGATTACCTGGCATCAAGAGGCATTAATAAGGAAGAATTTTTCTGGCTCATTTCTCTCAGATGTGCCACTGTTAAGAATCAAAAAGCTGCTGTCTAAAAAAATGTAGCATCTTAAGATCTGTCAGATGCACCTAGATCAACTGTTTTATGGAGAGAGTTAGGCAAATGCAAGAGAGTTCTTTCAGATTCTTTTAGAATTCTATTTTTTTCTTTTTCACTGGGAGATTTCAAGACATACTTTCACAAATGAATTCAGAAAGTAAATTTGGTTTGCAACATTCCTGCCAATCATATTTGTCTATTGATTTCATTTTGAAATTTATTTACAAATAGAATAGATCTAATATCATTCAAAAACTAACTCTTTTTAGAGTTCAAACGAAAATAGTGATCTGGAAAAAGTGCAAAATTTTATTCAAAGAGACTTATGTGGGTTCTTGTGCATTATTCTTTTTCTTTCTCTCTTTTTCTCACCTCTCGTTTTCTTGCCCTATTCTTTATTCTTTAAGTTTTATTCTTGAAGTTTTGCAACAAAGCATGCTTAACCTATTGATGTTTGCCTGAAAAACTACAGCCTGTTAAGGTGAATTATTAAGTATTCCTGGGCACATTAAACAAAAGATGGGAAATAAGATGTGCAAATAAGTCTTGCAATAGTAAGCAATATTGCAATTAATAATGGGAAGGAATACTATGATGTCTCAGGAAAATAAATTTTCCATGCTGGAATAAAATTCACAATGGGCATAGTCTTTGTCAACTTTTGCTCTCTGAATATAGTACCAGATTGGTCTACACCATGTGGACTTCAACTTCCAGAATTCCCCAGCCAGCATATCGACATGTCTTAAAGTTGCCAAGATCTATACTACTAGCCATCTTTTTCTCAAAACCATGAAAAATGTTACGTTGTAGATGAGAAGAATCATCAAAAAGTCAGACCATTTTTTTCCTGTTGACTTAGCAATAACATTGAGTCTGCATCTCCATAAAGACATTTCTTGGAGTAAGGTCCATTTAACTTAGTGGAGCTTACTTCTGGCTAGATATAAATAAACTGCCACCTGGGTTCATTTCTACTGGGGAGTTCAACATCAGTTTTACTTCCGGGGACTACTGTATCACCATAAGAAGCAAACAAAATTAACGGGGGGAATTTATACATTTCAGGACACATTTTAGTATATTTACCCATCCTACCCTTATTCAAGGCAATAGTCTAGTTGGGTCCCTTTGTAATAAAGAAAGATTGAGATGAAAGCCATGTTTACAATATATGAAAAAAGGTGAACTGAAAAGTGACTAGGAATGATTTTCCCCCATGTAGTCTTTCTAAAGGGGGTTTAAATCTCACATATACATGGAGAGGGGATGGCGAAGACTTTAAAGATCTGCAGGTCAGATATGATGAATATTAGAGATATTTGCATTCAATTTTCTTCATCTAAATTGACTATAATAATGATGAATTTATGGAAGAGAGCTGCATATTTAAATGAACAAGACAAGAAAAGAAGGTAGGGGAAAGGGAAAACCATCTGGATCTCAGTTGCCTTCCAGCTCTGAACACATTTATGCCACCAGTTCCTAAATGCACAAATTATGCAGCTATTTCACGGGACACTTAGGACTCAATTTGCAATGCGGCAGTGGGGGAAAATTGGGCACCTAATTCCCCCTGAACAATAACAGGGAGTTGCGTGGTTAATTTAACTCAAAGCCTGTAGCCAGTTTTCACTCCATCAGAGGAAGCATATTCCTTTGAACTACTAGAAAGCAGGTTTCCTAATTGAGAGGCAACCCTTATGTTTATATCCTGACTTCGGACCAGGAGATATCTGGTCTATCTGAGTTGCAGCGAGAGGAAAAAGTGTATATTAAAAATTTTGCCTGTGATTTATCAGCAGTGCATGAAATTCCAGCAGGAATGAGAATGTGTGTGTGTGTGTGTGTGTGTGTGTGTGTGTGTGTATGTGTGTGTGTGTGTGTATATATATATATATATATATATATATATATATATATATATATATATATATATATATATATATATATATATATATATACATACATACACACACACATACATACATACATACATACTCACTCTGAAACTAACTTCCCAGAATTCTCTGGCTGGCACCTCCCATATACATTAAGAGTACAAGATATTAGAAAAGAGGAAACCCACCATGATGGTGGACTTCTCTTTGAGAGAGCAAAGAAGGGAAGCAATACACCCTGAATTGCCATGGATTGGAGGCAAAATGGATTCAGAATTGCTTATTTGGACCCTGTTTACTTTTCAAGAGGGAGGCTGGGTGAGGTTAGCTATGTGCACACAGAGTGAGGCAGACACATACATACCAAACTGCCCTCACACCCTTGGAATCCAGCAGCTGGGTGCACAGTGGCAGCAGACTGTTCTCATTACAGACCAATGAGGCTGTTTACTCACCCAGCTGGAGATGGTTAGAGAGTGATAAATAATGAAAGAGAAAACATGATTTTCCCCTCTGTGGTTTCTACTTGTGTAACCATATGTCACAGCTCAATACGTCGGCATTTTTGCGCATTCTTTTTTCAGGAAACAGTTTATTTTTCCCATACAGTGGCTTCCCCCCCACCCCTTTCATTTTTTGGTTCAGTGGCAAGCATTTTAAGGTTTGGATTTCCTTAAACTCAGGCTTCTGTCTGCTTCAGGAGTTTATTTGTCCCAATGACAACAATCTCCAATAAATACACTCCTTTCTTTTAAGTGTAATTTTCAGAGTAGTTTTAGGGATATACTGTATGGAGCTCAGCATCAGTATGATGGACTCTCAGCTTTGATTCTGCAGTAGTCCTGATACTGAACTTATTCTGAGGGTCCTGTTGTATAGAACAGGGGTTGCAAACCTTTTGGAACTCAGGGACCACCAAACTCATAATTTTAAATCCCGCGGACCAGAGACCCTGGGAAAATCTCCAAAAAAGTCTGCAGGAAAATTCCCCACCCCATTTTCCTACCAATCGATCATTCTTTATTTGGGATCACAGCATACCATCTCCAGTTCCGTTCTCAGAGAGAGAGGGAGGGAGGGAGGGAGAGAGAGAGAGAGAGAGAGACTTTTGGCTTCATGCAAGGAAAGCAGCAGAAGCAGCAGAAGTCTTTCTTTCTCTCCCCCAAATTCCACCAGAAATGAGTCTTTGTGAGACTTGTCGCACCAGCGCAGCCTCTTGGAGCAGGATGCCTTGCAGGGTCCCAAAGACTTATTTCTGGCGGATTTGGGAGAGAGAAAGAAAGACTTTTGCTGCTTTCCTTGTGTGTAGCCAAAAGCAGAAGAAAAAAGAAGAGGAAAGAAGCAGCCAGGTCACTAGGCGAGGTGTGTGGGGTGAGTGGGGCAAGTTCCCCCCTCCGCCCTTTCCCCCCTCCCCTCACTACCTCATGTTCTTCACAATGCAAGCAATGCAAGCCTTGTGTTCCCACAGGCCACGTGAGGAGCACAGCCTTGTGTTCCCGCACAGCCTGGATTAATTGCTTTGGGGGTGACATTTCTCTACAGACCACCAAAATTTTCTTGCAGACCATCAGTGGTCCCTGGTCCACTGGTTGATGGCCACTGGTATAGAAGACAGTCCTCTCTTTGAAGAGCTGTCAAAAAACATATTTTGTTTTTGTCCAGTCAAAATTCAGTTTGAAGAAAAAGGTCCAAAAGACCAGAAAGCAGGAGCCTTGAAGTTGTCTTTTGGCAGTGAGCATGTGTACAACAGATTGAGTAGATGCTCATCTCGTTTGGTCATACTCCTGTCCAATAAAATGAGATGTTTTTAAATTTATCTCTCCAGATTACGCAATGTATTTCTAAATCATGTGAACATATGCATTTTAGCCCTTTTCATCTACTTCCAAAACAATTCTTATTCCACTCAGAATCATTCTGCATATCTATTTTTCTTTCATTTCATCCATTATGTCATGCTGTTCATCATTTATTCCACTTAAATTCCAAGTTGCAATCTTTCATATTTCATGGTTGTCACTGATGTTCCATAAATAATGAAATTGACCTGCATTGCCCATCCTGGCTTTGATCAATTAAAGCATTCTCTTAAAGCTACAATTTTAGCAAGATGAAGAAAATGTAGACTAATTTACCAGCATCAGTTGCACCTGTGCTACCATTCAGCATTCCCTGTTAATATTATGTAGGTTACCAATCACCTTTGGCAAAGTTTGGCCAATATTCTACAGGTATACCCCAGCTACAATTTTACCGTAAACATGCTTGCACTATTCCATAAAGCTTGGATTGCTCATTTAAGGAACTACATTAAAAACCAACATACTCGCAACTCACAACCAGAAAGTACATGCAGATTTAAAATTGAAGAGAAAATATTCTGAAAGGAATACTTTAGAGCTTTAAATTGGGTGATATATTGAAGAACGATATTAAAACAAATTCTATAAATATCAGTATCCCCAAAAAGAATTGGTGAAATGGAAGTCCTAAATGTTATGAGAATATTAGTAAAATAGAATGCTGCGGGTGTAATTGGTATAACTGGAGAAACATGAAAATGTGGACATAGCTTGCTTAAAGAGTGGCTGTGCAGTTTGTTTAGTATGTTTATGAAGATTGTATTTGGGCCTTATAGTTAGAAGAATGTTACATTCTTCTCCTGTAAAAAGGGAGAGATATCAAGAATAAATGCAAAAACCGTAAAGAACTGATTTGTTAAGCATATCTGAGAAGATGTTTGGCAACATTCTGATTGAAAGATATAAGGTTTGACAATGAATAACATTCAACAAGTATTGTGTGGCTTTATACCAGGCAAAGGTATGCAAACCAGATTCTTACTCTTTAGCAGGTCACTGGAAAATGTATGAAAGAAAAAAGGTTATTGCATTTCTGTTAACTTATAGAAAAATGTGTGATAAAATTAAAAGGCATAAATTATGTACGGTTGTTCATGAATATAGAGTTGAAGGTTGGTTGTTGAATGCTATCAATGTACCATGGAACTAGAACATTAAAACAATGGAGTGCTTAGTGAATCATTTAATATTGAGCATGTAATAAGATAGGAGGTTGATATCTCTCTGTATTTTATTTATTTATTAGATTTATTGGCCACCCATCTTGCCTCGCAAAAGTATAATGAATGCTTGTGATGACATCAGATGTGCATTGGTTAGGATGTGAATGCATATGGTGCTTCTGTATTTAGAGGATGTTGTGTTGATTGAGAAGCTTAATGTTTTGCAATGAATGTTCAATAGATTGAACAATGCAATAGAGTCAGAACTGATAATTATTCTATCAAAGAGGAATCCAGTTATGATAACATATGTGGTCCATGTTTTTTGAAAGAAGATATGGAGAACGTGAATGTTAGTGTAACATAGTTTTAGCTATATTTCTTTTTTTTCCCTCTTATGCATTTGCTTTCTTTGGCTTAGCATTTCTTCCATCTTTTCTGTGCTCAGCATAACAATAATTATCCCACAAAAGAATAGCATGATTGATATGTATGTACATACTTATATATGTAACTATTTTGCTGCATTGATGTCATACTATCTATAGGCACAAAATCATTCGGTAGTACAATAGGGTATTATATTTAGAATAGCAAATAGTTTTTAATGTTTAAAAACAAATGAATGGGTGTTCATGAGATAAGATTGAAGTCACTGTTTAGGAATGAATATTCTACCTATTAGCTTAATCAAACTAAAATTTAGATTTGTCTCAGGGCACCGTTCATTTTTCCACACGGGAAGAGAGAAAAAATCCAAAATTAATTAGGAAGCTATGGGATATGCCTTTATATGCTTATTATCTCAGTTGCTGGCAGCACTTCTCTAATGTCAGTCATAGCAGGGACTTCATCACTTAGCTAAAAATACTGAATTGTAGGAGAATGCTCATTACTTCCAAACCAAAGGACAAAATAGCACATTTATGTATATATGGACTATAACATTCTGAATCTTCTGCAAAGAGAACGGAAAAGTGTCTGAACAAGTTAACCTCCATCTCTGATTCTATACAAGTGTACACCTAATGATCTGAGCTTCTGCTTTTGCTACTTTTACAGACCCCTGCCCATTGCACAGTATCAACAGCATACCTGCTAAACTGCAATTTTATACAGTTGGAATCTGTACCTCCTGGTCACCTTTGGAAAACCCACTTCCCCTTCAAGTACAGATTAGGCAAAACCTGGCTCAAAAAAACAGTGACTGTGAGAGGGACCTTGGAGTCCTAGTAGAAGATCACTTAAACATGGGCTAGCAATATCCGGTAGCAGCCAAAAAAGCAAATACAATCCTTGGTTGTATAAATGGAGGCATAGGATCAAAATCACATGAAGTATTGTACTGCTTTATGCATCCTTAGTAAGACCACACCTGGAATACTGTATTCAGTTTTGGTCACCACATTACAAAAATAAAAAAAAATGACACTTTGTTGCAAAGAGCAACTAAGGGTCTGGAGACAAAAACATGAAGAACTGTTGCAAGGAATGGGTCTAGAAAAAAGAAGGACTAGGAAGGACTAGAAGGATGATAGCAGTATTCCAGTATTTGAAGGGCTTCCAAAAAGCAGAGGGGGGTGAACTTATTTTCCAAAGCGCCAGAATGAAAGACAGAAGGAAAGACAAGAAACAATGGATGGAAACTAATCAACCTGGCATTAAGGGGAAACTTCCTAACAATGATGACAGTGGAACCAGTGGAACAGCATGTCTTCAGAAGCTTTATTACTGGAGGTTTTTGAGAAAAGACTGGATAGAAACCCTCCCATACTACCACCTCTTACAATACAAGACAACACAGTATCAACAGTAGAAACCTTCAAATTTCTAGGTTCTACTATATCACATGACCTAAAATGGACACCTAACATCAAAAACGTCATCAAAAAAGCACAACAAAGAATGTTCTTTCTGCGCCAACTCAGGAAGCTCAAACTGCCCAAGGAGCTGCTGATACAGTTCTACAGAGGAATGATTGAGTCTGTCATCTGCACCTCTATAATTGTCTGGTTTGGTTCTGCAACCCAACAGGACAGGCACAGACTTCAGAGGATAATTAGGACTGCAGAAAAAGCAATTACTACCCACCTGCCTTCAATTGAGGACATGTATACTGCCCGAGTCAAAAAGAGGGATGTGAGGGGTCTGTAAATATTTTCACATAAACTGTTTCAACTCCTTCCCTCAAAACGACACTATAGAGCACTGCACACCAACTAGACACAACTAGACACAAGAACAGTTTTTCCCCGAAAGCCATCACTCTGCTAAACAAATAATTCCTTCAACACTGTTCAACTATTTACAAAGTGTACACTACTATTCTGTTAATCTTCTCATCACTCCTTATCACCCATCCCCTCCCACTTGTGACTGTAGGACTGTAACTTTGTTGCCTGTATCCTTACAATTTATATTGACTGCTTCCTAGTATGATTTGATTGTTGATTGTACCCCATGATGATCATTAAGTGTTGTACATTATGATTCTTGATTCTTAACAAATGTACCTTTTCTTTATGTATACTGAGAGTATTTACACCAAGACAAATTCCTTCTGTCTCCAATCACACTTGGCCAATAAAGCATTCTATTCTATTCTATTCTATTCTATTCTATTCTATTCTATTCTATTCTATTCTATTCTATTGCCACCTGCCTGAAATGCTGCTTGAAAGTATCTGCTGCTTGAGAAGTGGGTTGGACTAAAAGACCTCCAAAGTCCTTTCCAGCTCTATTCTGATTTAAAGTTGATTCATGTTTTTTATTATTGTGTTTTCCTCCCATTCCCATGTATACTGCACTCCAGTTCATGTTTTAACTCATTTACCCTAGGCCAGGGATAAATACTGAAATGAACATCTCCTTATTTGCAATATTGCTGCATAATTCAAGATTTGAACTATCACACTTCACTGGATTGGCTGATCTGGTGCCATATTGAAAAGAACGCTTCTGAGGCTTCTTTGCATTTGATAAACAATAGCAATGGCACTTAGACTTATGTACTGCTCCATTGTGCTTTACAGCAGTCTTTGAGGAGTTTACAGGGTTAGCATATTGCCCGGAACAATCTAGTTCCTCATTTTACTGACTTCGGAAGGATGGAAAGCTGAACCAACCTAGAGTCCGTCAGGATTGAACTCCAGACTGTGGGCAGAGTCTGTGGGCACATTCTATACATTTTGTCAACTTGCACTGTGTTGAAAGTAAGGCTTTTGAGAATCTTGTGCATGTGGTTACAGTTTCCTTCCTGTGATGCCAATCTCAGAGCACCAATAAGGAGAAATGCTTTTGCAAAGCCTTGGCAAAATGTATGTGTTTTATGGACATATATCATAAACTTGTTTGTTTTTTTAATGCAAGAAGAAAGGGTGGCTGCCTGTTATTTCATGTAATACAAGAAGCGTATGGCAATGAAAGCAACTATTGACAAATCTGAAATGAAAGAGGAAGCATTGATTGAGCTCCATTTCCTCTGATCACATTAGATTGAGCAATGATAGGCTAAAGGTGCCAGCTGTGACTCTTAATTTGCAAGCATGCAGACACCCTCATACTAAAAGTGTTTCCTATCAGAGGACCAAGGTGGGGAGAAAATGCCAATTCAATTGAAAGTACTTTGGGTTGATCATGGAAGACAGGGTAGCGTGGCAGAATTTGTACTCCCAAATGCCAGAGGCTGAAGTGTATGAGCTAATCTGGTTATAGTGATGTAGTTGAAAAATGCTTAAATACTATTTGCTTTTACATGGGCCTACCATATCTGGGCTGCAAGATGACAGATCAAGGTATTTTTTTTAAAAAAAAAACTCACTTAACTTCTTGCTTCTGCCTAGTGATCCCATGGATTTTTTCAGTTCAGATCTGATAACCCTAATGTGACAGGCATCTTAAAACAGCACTACTTCTCTTTTCCCAATTTATGGAGCTGTGCCTTCAATAGGAACTGCTGTCTTCATTATGAAGGGGGCAGTGACAGAAGGAAGGTTATACCCGTTGAACTTCCTCCATCGTGCAACCATTAGAAGCACAGATTCCTTCTCTAGAAAAGTGGTGACAATTCTAATTATATGATAAGGTGATTACTTCACTAGCAAAAGTATAACAGTACCGAGCTATTTCAAATTAATACCAGTGGGAAATAGGTATGCTTCTTTGCTTTAAGCAGCTACCTGACAGCCAGAAATTTAGCAGATAAATTGTTTCCCGCTCATTGGGCAGCTGTTAAAAATAGAGTAACCTGCCAGAAAAAAAGCGATCAGAATAATACATAAAAATTGGGACATTGCAGTATATGTGTCTGTGTGCCCCTAAATCTTCCCATGACAAACAGCTTTAAGGTATTTATTTATAGCACTTATAGGGCCATCTACTCATGATGACTCTAAGCCAGTGATGGCTAACCTTTTTGGCATCAAGTGCCCAAAGATCATGCGTGCGCATCCCCAAAATGCAATACACATGCATCCCTTGCATGTGCCCCACCTCCGTGCATGTGTGTGTGTGTCCCATGCATGTGCATGCATCCCCCATCTCCTGTGCATGTGCCCCACCCTATATATCCATGCATGTCCTCCGTGCATGCACACACATTCCTTGTGCATGCGCCCCACCCCTTGCATGTGCCTTGCCCCTCATGTATGCATGGCAGAGATCCGAAGACCAGCTGGCTGGTGGGAAGTGCACATACATATGCACAGCGGGGCTGAGTTGGGGCGACGGCTTGCATGCCCACAGAGAGGGCTCTGTATGCTACCTCTGGCACGCATGCCATAGGTTCGCCCTCACAGCTTCTAAGCCATTCACAAAACTCCATTAAAAAACATAGTTAGAAACAAAATGATCTTTCCCCCTGGTGCCAGATCAATCATTCTCACGGCTCAACCCCTTCCTAGCCAATACTTGGTGGAAGAGCCAGGTCTTCTTCTGGAAGGCTAAAAGAGTAGAGATTCCCTCATATCTCAGGTAGAAGGCTGTTCCAAAGAATTGGGGTTGCCACCGAGAAGGTGTACCTCCAAGTCCGATCAAATAGCACACTTAAGGGAAAGGATCTAAAGCATGCCCAGCTTTGTAAACTGGTAGGAAGGGCAGATACCTCAAGGGAAGGCAATCCTGCAAGTAGTTTGGCTTGTATCATGTAAAGCTTTAAAGGTGATAATCAGCATCTTGAATTGCACCCAGAAAGTTCAGAAAGGTCCATCCCACTCCTTTTAGGACCTAAAGGTAAAGACTGCAATGATGACACCATTAAAGCCAACCTCTTTAACACATTCTTTGGCTCAGTATTTGTAAACAGCAATGGATCATGCCCAGTATTTCCTAGTGGAATCACAGACAACTACAATGATCTAATACATATTGATTTAACAGAAGACAATGTTGAAAAAAGCACTAAGCAACCTAAAACCATCTCTATCTATTGGACTGGACGGAATATGTGCCTACTTCTTTAAAAAGCTATCTACTGCCATAGCTGAACCTCTGAGCATAATCTTTGGAAAATCTTTCAGGACCAGCTCCTTGCCTAACCTATGGTCACTAGCCACGGTCATCCCCATCTTCAAAAAGGCAGACCACAGCCTAGTTGAAAATTACAGACCAATCTCCTTATGCTGCATCACCTGCAAAGTCAGGGAATCAATTATTAACCAATCCATTATCCTCCACTTAGAGACAAACAACCTACTCTCTAATAAACAATTTGGTTTCAGAAAAAAACTATTCTGTAATCTGCAACTTTTACACTGCAAAAACATATGGACTACACAACTTTATCAGGGCAAAGCAATAGATGCAATCTACATAGAATTCTGTAAAGCGTTTGATTCAATGGTACATGACAAACTACACCTAAAACTAAAATCTTATGGTATCTCTGGACACCTTCATAACTGGATAGAAGCATTCCTGTCAAACAGACAACAAATGGTCAAAATTGGGAGCGTTCTATCAAATTCTGTACCTGTCAACAGTGGTGTCCCCCAAGGCACTGTTCTAGGACTAACTCTCTTCATACTCTATATAAATGACCTCTGTGATCATATTAAGATCAACTGTGTTCTCTTCACTGATGATGTAAAGCTATTCAACACCACTGACAATACTGCTACCCTTCAAAAAGACCTCGACTATGTATCAGAATGGTCAAACAAATGGTAACTTCAAATCTCAACAAATAAATGCTCTGTCTTACATATTGGCAAAAAAAATCAGAAAACAAGATACAGGCTGAATAGTCAAGGCTTGTTGATGATCTAAACTCTGTAAAGGACCTTGGAGTACTCATCTCTAATGACCTAAGTGCTAGAGCCCACTGTAACTACATAGCCAAAAAGGCATTAAGAGTTGTTAACCTAATCCTACGTAGCTTTTTCTCTGGTAATATCACACTACTAACTAGAGCATACAAAACATTTGCTAGACCAATACTTGAATACAGCTCATCAGTCTGGAACCCGCATTATGTATCTGATATTAATACAGTTGAGAAAGTCCAGAAATATTTCTCAAGAAGAGTTCTCCACTCCTCTACCCGTTGCAGAATACCTTATGCCACCAGACTTGAAATTCTAGACCTAGAAAACCTAGAACTACACCGCCTTCGGTCTGATCTAAGTATAGTACAGTATATAAAATTATATATTGCAATGTCCTACATGTCAATGAATACTTCAGCTTCAACTATAACAACACAAGAGCGAACAACAGATACAAACTCAAGGTTCATCGCACCAAACTTGATTGCAGGAAATACGACTTCAGCATCAGAGTGGTCAATGTCTGGAATATTCTACCTGACTCTGTGGTTTCTTCTCCAAACCCCAAAAACTTTAACCTTAGACTTTCTACTATTGACCTCACCCCATTCCTAAGAGGTCTGTAGGGGGTGTGCATAAGCGCACCAATCATGCCTACCGTCCCTGTCCTATTGTTTCTTTTTCTTTTTCTAATATGTACCCATTCCAAGTATAGCTATGTCTATACTTATACCTGTAATCTTATAATCGCTTGACAAAATAAATAAATAAAAAGCAACTAGAAGCCAATGCAGCTCATGCGACAGTGTTGCTACCAGGGGTGTGATTCTACCAGTTCGCACCTATTCACTAGAACCGGTTGTTAACATTCTAAGCAGTTCAGAGAACCGGTTGTTAGAAGAAATTACTGGCCTAATCCTGTAAGGAAGGCAGGAAGGAAACATTCTAGTGTTGCTTACAGAAACTGCCTCTCCGTTAACCCTTATTATGTTCTTGGTAGGACTAGACTTCCTGTCTCAGGAACGTCTCTGGAGTTTTTTCCCCCTCCTTTGCTGGTACTTTGCTCATGTGGAGTGACCATTCAAAGTTACAATGGCACTGAAAAAAGTGACTTTTTTTCACACTTACGATTGTTGCAGCATCCCCACAATCATGAGAGACCAGGCAAAGAGATGCATGCCTCGATGTGAGTGATATTGAGTTGGCCACACCCAGCCAATAACATGACCACCAAGCCATGGCCACCCAGTCACATGACCACCAAGCCATGCCCACCACCTAAGCCATGCCCACAGAACTGGTTGTTAAAAAAATTGAATCCCACCGCTGGTTACTTCTGCTACTAAGGTGAATCACAGGGCACACAAAATTGTATATGATGCTGTATTCTGGAGCAGTTGAAGCTTCTGGACAGTCCAATGTAGAGCACACTGCAGCAATCCACACTGAAAGCAACTAAGTTTAACTGTGAGCAAGGCCTCCCAGTCCAGGAATGGGTGCAACTGATGCACAAGGTGAACTTGTGCAAAGCTCCCCACTCCCAGCCACCACTGACATCTATTCTTCCAGAAGGAGTCATGAATCTAAGATGACCCCCAAATTGTGTACCAGATCTGTGTAAGAGAGTTTTACCCCTTCTAGAATCAATTCCCTGGGGGCAAAAATCCACATCCACTTCATCTTGCTAGAATCGAGACATTTGGATTCTTCTCATCCTGGCCCTGACAACTCTAGACATTGAGTGAGGACCTGAAAAACATCACCTGCCTGCCCTGAAATACAGATGTATAACTGGGCATCATCTGCATGCTGATGATACCATATTTCATAGGGGCAGACTCCTTGGCAAAATCACTTCTTCTGTTTAAAGTGTTCTCAGAAAGCTTTGTGTCTTTTATGCCCATGAATCCTTTAATCAGATCTGTAGAGCCAAGTGAGGTTTACCATATGTATAAAGCTGCAGTTCCAATTGTTTAATACACAATCATGTTTTGTGTATGGTGCTGAATATGATACCTAATTTGTGTTAGTACAAATCAGAAGCCTGCACTGTGTTTGAATTACATCCATTAAGGTTAGCAAACACACTTCCTTATAGAGTTGATCAAATTTTAAAATGCATGAAAAAAAATCTCCCTAGAGTTTTATGAATATTACTGCAAGGCATGTCTGAACAGCATACAATCCACAAAGTCACTAGCACAAGCAAATATATCTGCATCTACTATTTCACTGATTCTGATAGTTTCACATTTATAATACTCACTGTACTCATACATTTGCCATATTTCAAGGTAAAGATGCCCTTTATTTTAAAGGCATAAAATTATCAGTACCACATAAAGCCAGGGGCAAATCCAGTATTTGATCAGGTCTAAAGAAATTCAACATGAAAGTCAAATAGGGTCAAGATGGAGTTAGGTTTTATATGTTTGTCCTGATAAGCCTTCTTCATTCCCTTTACTCATTTCTGATCAAGTAGAGTAAAGGATAATAAATCCACTGCAATTAAAGCAATGTTTGGAATGTATGACTTTATGAGAATTAGTTTGTTCAATCCACAATGAAATTGCCCCAAATCCTGTCTGTATCATCCTAAAGTCCAAAAATAAAGGTTTTGCAACTCCTCAGATACTCATGGTTAGGGTAGATGTCTCTAATAGATGGGACTGAAAGTCAGGAAAGTGATGTGGCTCATGAATTTTCATTGACCGTTGTTTACATCAATAATATTGGCACACAATTGTAGCAACACAGGAGACCTGCTAGATCAGACCAAAGGCTTTATTTCCAGAATAGAACTGGATAGCCTTAACACTCCCTATTCCCTATTCCCAGCAACTACTCGTTCTAGGCATATGGTTTCTCCAATCAGAAGTAATATAGATATATTGCAATTGCCCTTTTTATTTATTTGTCTAATTCCTGTTGAATTGTCACTACTCCTGTGGATGACAGAGAATTCCATAGCTCAACAGTGTCCTATACCAGGGGTCTCCAACCCTGGTAAATTTAAGACTTGTGGACTTCAACTCCCAAGACTTAAAGTTGCTAAGATTGGAGAGCCCTGTCCTATACAAAGAAGTAATTTATCTGAATCTTAGCATATTCTGCTTCATTCTAAATTCCAGTATTATCAGAAAAGCAGAATATGTTTCTCTTCCCTATTTGTTTTGTTGGATTTCTATAACACCTTTCATTGTGGGACTGAAGGTGTTCTTGAAGCGGTCAAGGGATAATTTTCTTTTATTCTCTACCTCATCATACACATTGCCTCTTTTCTTTAACCTATAGAAATCATATAGTATCCACAGAAAACTAGGCCAACTTTTGCCTCTAACTAATTATCAACCCACTAACTTATCAACAGCCTTCCTTGTAAATCTATAGCACTCTTTCACATCAGGTATATAGCCCTTTACAACTACGCTTAAAAACATTAAAATGCACTGTGGGAGCTTTACAACTACAGAAGTGACTCCTCAGAACTGAAACTGGTCTTATTACTGGTCAAAACAAAATATAAATTTCAAATGTTCTTCATTTGCATAAATTCTAACATCGTATAAAACATTTGATGCAAAACAAATTGCTTTTGATTTTTTTTCCCAAAGGAGAGTAACATTTGGTGAAAGTCTCATCATTGGTGCTAGGGTCCTGCATTTATTGTAATTGTGAGATACCTAGAAGCTTATCTTGCCTTTCACCATGTAAATCTATCTCTATCGGTATTCAGATTTTCCATATTTCAAGTTTATTTGAAGAAAAGCTCCACAGGGACTTTCTACAAAAGTGTTATACACACAAAATATGGGTAGCCAAGGAGGCTGCTCAGCAGTGGAAGAATGTGTAACTGAAACAGAGTGAAGAGAGTATCATTTTGTCATTTTCTCTCATCTCACAGCAATAAGGTAATATGCTTAAAACTAAAAAAAATTCAAAAGAAATTTAACAGCAGCCCAGGAATGAGGTAGAGAAATTTCTCACAAAAGAAAAAAAGGTTCAGGAAATCAGAAGATAAATTTTGGCATACTATTCTTTGGGGCTACAGAAAGGTTGGTGTTCAATGGCTGCTTGAAACAAAATATAAAGGCGAACCAAAAGTTGTTTTTTTTAAGATGGGAAAAAGTTATGTAGCTTCTTCTTCCATTTACAGCTATCCCAAGTCTCCAATTGAACATTGTTTATCCGTATGCTCTAATTTTCTGCATTAGACTTGGCCCAGACATTCATAAACATATTTTTGAAACTATTTTTGGCTCAAATACCCACAAATAGATTTTTTAAAAGCAATATTTGGTCCAAAAAACAACAAACAAATCTTTAAATATCATAAACAGATTTAAGAATGAAACAAATGACCCAAACAACAATTATAGTTTTGGCAAGGTAAGGGAGAATTGCCTGACTAAAACAAGTAAATTAAAACAAAATTAAAATGATTCAAACAAGTAGTCAAACTAGATTTTGAATACAGTTTTAACAATAGGGAGCATATTTAATTTGTTAATCTTGTTGTTTTTTTCTATCACATTAGCACACACTGTGCATAGCTAGGGAATTTTAGGGCATCTCACAGGGTTTTAGCAAAATTGCTAATCATAGATAGATAGATTATATGCCATTAGGTTGAGGTCAGTTTTTAGAAACAAGATAAACTTTCTCCATGATGACCTATTCTCAACCTGGCCTGTCAGAGGTTCCAACAATGAATGTTCCACTATTGTAGTTGAGTCTCTAGAACATAGAGCATAGAACATAGAATCATAGGGCTGGAAGAAACCTCAGAGGTCAATACTCTTTTCATCTTCTTCAAAGTCCAACTTTTGCCTCCATAGAATATCACAGGGAAATCAGCAGAATTCTTATATTTATAGATATGGATACATCAAAGCATCTGAATACCTTTTACAAAGCCTTAACCACTACTCTATCAAGTGCTCATTTATAGCATATTTCTTGACTGCTGGTTCCTCCAATTTTAAAAGCATGTTCATGTTCTTTGAACCCAGCCTTGGTCATTACATGTTCAATGTATAGGTTGAGTAAATGAGAGAATTGTTGTTGTTTTAACTATTTAATCAGGCCTAACTCTTGGCAACTTCATAGGCAAATGTTTTCTATGCTACCCTGTCACACACAGCTTATTTCAATTGTTGGATGTTCAACTTGGTATCAGATCTGATATTATCAAGCCAGTGTGTACTTTGCTTCCCCTTCTTCTTCTTGTTCTTCTTCTTACATTAACCATTCCTAGTATCATTGCTTTCTCCAATGACATGGCCAATGTGAATCAAACATAGTCTTATGATTTTAGCTTCTAGTGATGTGTCTGGTTTTATACAATTTAACACCTCTCTGTTAGTTATTCTAGCTGTCCATGGTATATGCAATAATGTCTGCCAAAACCACAGTTCAAAAGCATCAATTCTTCGATCAGCCATTTTTAGTGTCCAACTCTTACAGCCATATATCACTATAGGGAATTTTTTTTGCTCTAATTAGCTTGCTTTTTGTATTTATAGAAATATTTCTGCTTTTCCAAATCTTATTCATATTAAGCATTGCAATGTGGCCTAAGATTATCCTATATTTGAATTCAGGAGTAGAACTGCCATCATGAACAATTTTGAATCCATGAAGATAAATTATTGAACTAATTCAATTCCTTCTTGTTGATTTTAAATGTCTCATGTCCATCTGCAGCTGGTGTCATTATCTTTGTTTTCCTGATGTTAAGAATCAATGCTACTTTTTCACTTTCATCCTTGATTTTCCAGATCATGTTTTCCAGGACTTCCTTCTTTATAGCCAACAGTGTTATGTCCTCTGCATACCACAAATTATTTATGGTTCTTCCCCCAATCTTCACTCAACATCAGTCAGATCTAGATCTAATTTCCCTACAATCATTTCACATACATATTGAACAAAAAGGGTGATAAAATACATCCCTGTTTAACTCCCTTACTGATCCTGAACCAGTCTGTGTTGTCATAAAGAGTTCTCACCGTTGCCTCCTGATCAGTATAGAGTGACTCAAAGAATCTAATCAGGTGGGTTGGGACACCAAGATCATGCAAAGCTGCCCATAACTTATTGTGTTCTACACCAGTGATCCCCAACCTTTTTTACGCCGCGGCCCGGTATCCCCAACCTTTTTTATGGCGCGGCCCGGTACCGACATCAGCTGGGCACCGCCATCTTGTTTTGATGAAAAAGTGCTTCCGGTGAGCTTTCTACCCGAAAAAGTTCACCGGAAGCACTTTTTCATCAAAACAAGATGGCGGCGCCCAGCAAGCCAGCGGCCCGGTAGGACTTGTTCCACGGACCTGTACCGGTCCGCGGACCGGTGGTTGGGGACCCCTGTTCTACACAGTCAAAAGCTTTTCTGTAATCGATAAAACACATATAAGAACCCTTTTGATATTCACATGTCTTTTCCACAATCCATCTAATATTGATAATGTGATCTTACGCGCTGCACCTCTTTTTAAAGCCAGCTTGTACATCAGATACAGTAACTCTTGATCAATAATATTTTGTAGCCTCTGTTTAATCATTTTTAACAGAATCTTGCTTGCATGAGAGATCAATGCAATCAGATGATATTTGGGGCAGTCTCTCGCATTGCCTGTCTTTACTAATGGGATTAAAAACAGATCTTTTCCAGTCCTGAGGCCATTGGCATGTAGTCCATATCTTTTGTCATGGGGCAAGGAGAGATGTTAACTGGCACTGGTCTTATTAATTCCATTGGTATCCCATCAGTACCTGGGGTTTTCCAGTTCATCAATTTTCCCATCGCCCATTCTACTTCTTCTTTCAAGATGTTTGGTTCTTTATTAACTGGGCTGTTATCATTGTCATTTTGATGCTAAATCAAACTGCTATAGAGTTCTTCTATATATCTTTTTTCTGTTCTTGATCTTCTGCTGGTCATTTAGTACATTCCTGTTGTGGTCTTTAAGAGTTCCTTGCCATGCTGAAAAGCTGGATCACATCATTTTCCATATGGCAAATATGACCTTAGTATGTCCCTTCCTATTAGCTTTTTCCAGATGTTGACACTGCTCCTCCCACTGTTTATCTTTGTCTTTTCTGGCTTCACATTGGAAAATTGCATCCAGCTTTTTAACTTTATCCTTTTTACCTTTGGCTTCGGGTGCATTTCTCTGATCAACTATTTTAATGGGGTCATCAAATAGCTATTTGTTTGTTCTCTTCGGTTTTGGCATGACACATACTTTCCAGCAATTTCCATGATGTTATCTTAGATCTCTTGCCTCTGTTCATTTGGGTTTTTTTTTCCCTTCTAAAATCAGTGGTTGAAACCTATTCTTAATTTCTATGGCATGCATAGGTGAGATGTTGTTCACATTCAATTTTGGGGGATATTACCTTTTTTTTTTTTTTTTTTACTTTGCACAGTTTGACCTTTAGTTTAGCCACTACCAGCTGATGGTCTTAGCTACAATCAGCACCAGGAAGTATTTTAACAGATGTAACTGAACCGTTCCAGTGTTGTTGGCATAAAATAAAGTCTACCTGATTTTGATGTTGTCTATTTGGTGCAGTTCATTTGTATAAACATTGCTCATGTGTATAAACCATGTATTTATTATGCTGAGATGATTTTCCTGGCAAAATTACACTAGGCGATTTCCAGCTTTATTCCATTCATTTAGCTAAACTTGTCTATTATTCTTGCAACTTCTCCTTGGCTTATCTTTGCAGTGACATCACCCACAATATATAATTTTTTAATATTTACTTGGGAACACATTGAAGCACACTGTAAAAAAAAAAGTTTAATTTCATCATCATTTGAGTTCTAGAGTTGGGGTGTATGTTTGTAGTATGGTGATGTTGAGTGACTTGCCTTGAATTACAGATAGATATTATGAGATTGCTGTATGCTCAACATAGCCATTTGTTTGCTTGTGCAGAATGCAATTCTTTTTCATCTGATGATATAATTTCCAGAAAAATAAGCTCATCTGATTTGAATTGACCACTATCTGTCCAGTGTAATTCACTGATGCCAAGGATGTCTATGCTAGCTCTCACCCTTTCTCTGTTTACAATGTTGAGCTTCCCAAGGGACATGCCTTTAACATCCCATGTTCCAATTACAGAAAACTCTGTGCTGCACACCACACCAATATCATTTCATGCATGTTTCTAGACAGGGGTGGGATTCTACTGGTTCTGTCCGGCTTTGTAGAACCGGTAGCTCTGACGAGCAGGAGACATAAAACCGGTTCAATGTCTGCTGCTGTTTTGGGCCACCCACCCACCCAGGTTCTTACCTGACCTTTATTTCCTGCTTTTTCAACCTCAGCTGCTTTGCGTGGCATAGCTGAGGTTGAAAAAGCAGCGCTACTCAGCTGTCCAGGCGGCAAGCTGATAATGATCTACGCGCACGTGCAGCGTGTGTCATCGAACTGATAGTTACACTGGTCGGATCCCACCCCTGTTTCTAGACATTGCACAGCACTGGAACTCTGGAACTGCATGTGACTGAGAGGAATCTTTTTCCCCTTGATTCCTCTGGTTGAATGATTATGTCTGGGCATGCACCCCTTCTTTCTACAATGGCAGATTCAACAGGAGAAATGCTATCATGCTAAACAGAAAACTGGGTCCAGGAAATTAGTTGAGAAAGGAATAGGAATATCACTGGGATATTGAAAGAATAAGAAAGAGAGAATTCTATTAACCAACCTATTTCTATGCACATTTTGTTTGTTAGTACAAAAAGAAAGCTGTTTGGATTGTCTCAGTTAATAGACTGCATAATCCCATTTACTAGTAGATGTGAACTGGCACACCTGCTTAGGCTGGAGTGATTAGGTTTTACAGTTAACTGTGGTTTGTTCTGTTTTCCACCATTTAGCTAAAAAGTGTAAAGAAAATATGCAAAATAGTTTTGAAAAATGGGCTGTATTCCCCCCCTCCCCAATTTTGTCATTACGTTCTGCAGGAAAGCATTATCCAAAGTACTTTCATTCATATACCAAATGATACTTTTGTGCTCCTGCAATGATATATGTAGTTCTCAATGAAGATTGATGTTTAATTAAAGGATTGATGAATGTCAATTGGTACCTTGTTGGATCTGAACCAGTGATTTGGAAAATGCAAAGCTTCACTAGTCCATTATTAAAGCATTGAACTAGCCCTCCCCTAATAACACATGCTCATAAACCTTTTTTAAGGACCAACTTCCTGGACTCGGGAGAAATGACACCATCATTACATTACATTAGGATGAAGTTTGCCCTTTGGCTGAAATATGTGAAACATGTTAGAAGTGAAAAGCTCACTGATGTGTCTGATGGTGTCTTTGAGACTTTATAACCATATTGAAAAAAAAAGAATAAAAAGAAGTTTTAGTGGACTGAGGTATGGGGAGCTCACTGGGCCCTTGTCATAGATCAAAGGTCTCCAACCTTGGCAACTTTAAGACTTGTGGCTGGAGAATTCTGGGAGTTGAAGTCCACATGTCTTAAAGTTGCCAAGGTTGGGGACCCCTGTCATAGATGAAGAGAAAGCACCACATTTGCAGTCAAGCAAGAGAATGTCTAATAATAACTACTAGCAAAGAGTTTTGATTGCACTCCCCACATAGTTCTGCTTCAGAGAAAACCTTTCAAGATTCCACA
Organism: Notechis scutatus; assembly: GCF_049901735.1. NCBI lineage: Eukaryota > Metazoa > Chordata > Lepidosauria > Squamata > Elapidae > Notechis > Notechis scutatus. The sequence goes on from NC_142011.1 coordinate 49,393,356, forward strand.
TCTCAGGGAGCAAATCCTCACCACCTGCTGGCATCTATGAACACTATTCTACTGCTGAATGGAACATCTTAATAGATAGGTTGCTTGGAGTTTTCCCCATACTTGCTCCTGTAATGGAGTTTGCTCTTCTTTCCAGAACATATAAGAAATCTTATATAGTATACAAAACTATGCTGCCTGGGAACATAACCCAAGTATAACAATACTTAGTTCATTTTTCTCCAGCCTAGAGCACTTGAAATAAATCCAAGCAACCCTATAATCACCTAAGAAGGATCACAAAAGTCATGATGCCTCGGGCAGTTCAACCAATATGCTATTCACAGGCAAAACAAGTGGTGAGATAAATTCTAATTATAGGCATTAAGTTAACCAATTCTTTTCCTTCATACTAATCCTGAAGATATATCCACTTCCTATTCTGTGTTGATGAAAATAAGAATACTAATTACAAAATACGGAGGTACCAAGTTAAATTCAGAAGTCTATAAATTTTAATGGGACTTGCATGAGCAAATGATTTTTCCAGCAGTTTTATGTGCATCAGGACACAGACCATAGCAGCAATTTGGCTTATGGCACTATCATATGTAGTTGTATCTAATCACTTTAGTTCCCACATAAAGTTCCCAATTGTATCTTAGAAGAGAAAACCATGTTAGAGTTTAGCCACAAATTCCGATCTACATGTTGAGATGTCATTTGGAATCAACAGTCATAGATGGTAAGTTGCTCAATTCTCCAATGCTACATGGCCAGCTTTTGGTGCAAGATGAATATTTAACACCAAGATCTCTAATGAGCCTGTACCATCCAGATTCATATATCTCTTATAGCTAGGGAACTGCTTGGTACACATTTTGTACCTCAATACTATTACTCTATATAATAATTTGATGCTGTTGAACATAACCCTTGAAAGTATGCCACATGATTAAATATGCCCCTGTAAGAAACCATTATCACTTTGTAAGTAATAGCTCAAGGGATTGTGGTTTCCAATAAACAGCAGTCAATTGGTTATAAATATAAGCCCAAGTGAACAGAGCCAGACAATCAAATGGTGACAGATAAGATCTATTTTTCATTTTATTATACCTTTGACATGCACTAATCAACGCAGGTAAAACAGTGACTGAGGTAGCCTTCTATTAAATTAAAATTCAAGACCAGAGGGCCTCAGAGAACATACTGAGTCAAAGTATTTGTTTGAAGTATCAAGTCTGAGTTCATAGCCCTTTGAAATGCTAAATGTATACTGCTTTCTCTAAGCTTTTTTCACTGGATCAGTCAACTTGAGGAGGTGGAGGGTAGGGATTATTTGTTGTTGCCATTATTAAATCAGTGGGAATCAGAAATGCTTTCAACATACTGAAAAATACTACAATCCCTACAGTATATTCCAATCTGAATTCTTTCCATCGCTGTACAGTAGTAGACTTTGCAGTGATTATGTTTGCTAACAAATGTGTACATCCAAAGGAAAAAGAAAGGCATATGTGTTTTATTCCAAGTTCACATGGCTTAGCCTATTGATAGGAAGAAACAATTCCAGGAAAAGATGTTTTTTAAACCATGTAAGCCACAACTTATGTAATACTTCACATATAACGGTTTTTTCCTGATCTATCCTTCTTTAAACTCAAAATCCCTTGAACTGGGACTATAGATAGGAGGAGGAGATTAACTCCTAATCAGTGCAACCACTTACATATTTATGAGAAAGTGGAAAATTCATGGGGGGGGGCAGGAAGAAGGGGAGGAAGAGGAGGATGAAGTTATTTGAAACCTACCAAACTACCTGCATATATTTGCATATAGTAACCTATTAGCTTGCACATATGAACCTAACCATAGAGATGTAAATCTGAAAGAAATGAATATAATTTAAATAGAAATACAATCCACTTCATCATGGTGGAAAAGACTGGGACTAGGTAACATACATGCAAGCTCAGAGCCTTATCAGATGCTAACTCTGAGTGGCTACCTTGTGAGCCTTTATTGTCCTTTCCTGTGTTTTTAATACTTTTTGTAAACTAGACAGGCTTATTGTCATAGAAATGGCTTGTACATACTGTTGTGTAAAAGCAAAAAGTTGTGGTTGTAATGTTGTTGCCTTCTACTGTGCTAAAGTCAGTTGGAAATTGGTGCCTTTTTCATTGTTTCCTCCCATTACACTATACTCCCTCTTTTCCCCTTCCTGTCTTTTTACTTTTCCATGTTTTTTTCTTTGTATTTATACTTTCAGAAACTAATAAAATGTTAAATCTCAAATACTTTAGAGCCGTGATGGCACAGTGGTTAGAATGCAATACTGCAGGCTATTTCTGCTGACTGCCTGCAGTTTGGCAGTTTGAGTCTTACCGGCTCAAGGTTGACTTAGCCTTCCATTCTTCCGAGGTCGGTAAAAAGAGAACCCAGATTGTTGGGGGCAATATGCTGACTCTGTAAACCACTTAGAGAGGGATGTAAAGCATTATGAAGTGGTATATAAGTCTAAGTGCTATTGCTATTGCTATTAGAGAAGATTTGGACCAGACAGCCTTTTAAATAGCAAAAGTCACCATCAAACTTAGGAGCTTCTTCTATAAGTCCAAGTGAAGTGATACCCACATACTTTATCTCAAATAGTGCCTATCCTTAATTTTATTTTTTATCTCTTTTGCAATTTACTCTTGCCATGAAAAAAGTAGCATGACATCATTCATTATGAAATAAGAGGATCCGAGATCTCATTTTTACCCTCCAACACCAGTTCCACATCTTCTATCACTTGTGTCATTTTATATTCATGTAGGTCAGAAAGACAAAGGGGCAAAAATGTTGGAAAGCAATAGGAGGGTTTTTTCCGCCCTCTTTTCATTTTGTTTCAAAGCTTATCTAGAATGTTTACTGGGGAGTCTCTCGTTCAGCTTGGTTGGTTTTTATTGAGAAAATCTGCTTAACCTATAAGGCTAGTAGTTCTTGTAATTAGAAAGACTTTGGATTTTCAGTTCCAAGCAAGTAGCATATTTTCAGTCCATCAATATATTTCCCCTGGGTTTCAAAACACTTGCCAATTATGTAATTGTACCCAAAATTGTGTCACCTGCTTGTGGGAATTTCTCAGAAAGTAATACAAGCTTCAGATGAAGGCTTTCTCTCGGGAACTAAGCAGAAAATGATTCAATTCACCTACACTTGCAGTGACCCTGTGAATTACCACTCAACAAGCTGCGTTGATTTGCCTTTTTTCCACATTCAATATTTATATCTAGCTTAGCCTTAGATAACAAAGGTAAGATATTTAAAGATCAAACTAACATGTGCCAAAATCTGTCCTCCAATTCTCATTTTTTTTTTCCTTTCTGTGAAAGTCTTCCTTTAAAAAAAAAAACCTCTGATGTTGTTTTAGAATTTCTTTCAAGTTCTATTGCCTCAATGAGAAATTTTAAAAAGTGCAGACAAGCTCAAACCTATAAGCTACTATTACACAACAGATGAAATAACATCTGGATCAACAGCTGTTGATATCAAGATAGCTGAGCTTGATTTTGGAACAAATGTAGGAGCAGACAGTAGCACCGATTCTTTTTCATCAACCTGAACCTTCAAATCTCTTATTGCTTCAAAGGAATTGAAGAAGAAACAGTATGAATTCTAATTGCATTTGTTTGTCTCATCTTATTAGAAAATCCTGCTGCTAAATTTGGGCAATTACATCCCTTACTGTCTGAAAAAGAATCAGATTAACAATATTGCACGCCCATCCTTTTTATCCTTGAGAGAAATAAGCATGGACCTAAATGCTGCGTGGAATTCTCCCCTTTCTTCTAATGATATGCCACCTCAACACAGACAGAGAACACTGGAAGTCCCAGGTAATTCTAACTCTCTAGCCTGTGACCTTCACATGTACTTTAGCACGGGTGTTTCTCATGTAAACATTTGGCTTGTTTACCTTGGGAAATAATCACCCAGAGTGGCATTGCTACAAAATAGCTTCAATAAGGGCAAGTGGTTTTTTTTAAAAGTCTATTACTGTAATAAGAGTAATCAAAGTAAAAAATTTGGAGTCACTAATAACATATAATGTAAGTGTGATTACCTCATAAGACCTCATATAAGAATTTGGTCAATAATTTTTTTTTTATTAGAAGTCTTGTAATCATCTCCCATAATTAAGGGGAAAAAGGTCTTGCCCTCTCCTTTTTCTTGGGGGAGGGGATGGTCATTTCTATCAATGGCATATAGTGACAGTAAACAGAACTGCAGAAGCTCCTATAATTCATTTTTGTAAGTCAGGCAGCTATGCCAAGAATCCTGAATTCTCTTTTATGAGATGGCACAGCTATGCCTCGTTTCTCCCTCCCTCCCTCCCTCCCTCCCCCCAGGGAACCCTAGTGCTTTGCTGGAGGGCACCAAGTGAATCATCCAGTAACACAGAAATCTCCAAGTCCTCTTTAGCAATCTCAGGAGGAGGCAGATCTGAGGAAAGTCAGCGGAGAAGATGCCTGCAGCAATGTCAGTTCTAGAACAGTCGGGCTGACAGGATTCTGAGCGGGGATTAAGGTTGGGATCAGGGACGCAGAGAAAATGAAAAAAGATTCTGGCTTTCAGGCATGCTTCTGTTGTGTTTGTCTTGCTGTTTGTTCTTAAGGAAGATTGACTCCCTGGACATTTGACTTTAAAAAGCCCGTGATCACCTTCATGAAAGGCCACAGTGTTTGCCTAACTACCAGACAGCCTCTGCCAGTGCCAAAGACCCATGTTAACAAAGTGGGATTGGCAAAACTCAGAAAGTTCAGAGCATCTTAGAGCTGTATCTCTCTCTCTCCCTCCCTCCCTCCCTCTCTCTCACACACACACACACACAAAACACACACACACACAAAACACACACACGCACACAGCCCACGTGGATTGCTGCATCCTCAGACATAGCAGCTTAACATGCATATAGTGATGCCACTGAAGTGCAATGCGTTTGAAGTGATATTCTGAGCAGATATTTTAGTTCTCTTAGTGTTTCGTTTTAGACGGTCCATTCACAGTCCATGCTTGATACTACAGTAATTATGCAAGGCAGCTGCTTGTGGGAAGTGGCTCTTGGTGTGTAGCATCTACTATCACAGCTGCTTTTCGGAACTCTCAATTGTGGAACTCAGAAGGGGGAACCTCTCAAGTGGTTCTTGCCCTGAATAACATGAAACCAATGGTCGGGTCTACAAATGTTATTTATGCTATTCCTGAATTTACATCTCAAGCTTTTTAAAAAAAGAAATTAAAAGTAGCTTTGTGGAATTCTTTAATCCAACCTTCCTCAACCTGATGCTTTGCTGTTCAGGTTGCAATTTTCAGAACCCTGAACCAGCTCTGTGCCTTGCATTCTCTCCATACCGCACCATCAAAGACACACAGAAAGATGATTTTCTAATTGCCTAAGAAATGTTTATTGTTTTTTGGATGCCAACCTCTTTAACACCACCACTGAAAATTATTTGACTGCTTCTGATTAGAGATAAAAGCTATATACAAACAAACTGTACAGCCAGAGTTAAGGGAAAACCTTTCAGAGCTTTTGACAAGATCCTGGGCCCGAAACACACTGGGCAAGACATTAAATGGTGCTTATGCATTTTGAGATCATGTCTGGATCCGCCTTGGACTATTGTGCCTAATCTCTTCACAAATGGTTACAGCTTCATCAGACAAACAGAAGTGGCAGCAAGCAGCAGCATATCTCATTTGCTACTTGCTTGAACATAATGACATCTGTAAGTGCCATCAGCTTCCTTTGAAAATCAGAGAAGCTTCTGTAACTGATGTGTGCTTTCCTTCATGACATGTGCATAAACTAGACATATATAAACCGGCTGGTGACAAATCTATCCAATGGCTCTCATGTAATCTATTTTGGATACCATTGTAAAAGCATAATTTAAGTCAGAGATGCTCAAGTTATTGTGCTTTGTTCTAAAATATGTTGGCCCAGATACTTAGAGAGGTTTGGCTATTTATAAATTTATCAATGGAAATACTCATAAATTATTAAGCAATGAACAGTTGATGAAGGAGACAATAAGCTATCCATTACTAGAAATACATTATTTGAACAATTTGGGCTTTTTTTCTGCCATGTTAATATGTTTAGGTTTAGAAAGATTGAGAATGCAAGGATAGAGCTGAATGGATAAGAGGTAAGATGTATATGAAGCTAGATAAGAAGAAGACACTAGTGCTTTCATTTTATCTACCCATCATTATTAGACAATCCTAGTCTAATAAACTTAGAGTTGGAAAAAATGTTATACAGTGCCAAAGCCGGGTAGTTTTGAAAACCAGTCAAAATTTACAATCCAAATTTCTTCTTGATAATGCTAGAATTAAATCAGTTGCATGTCTTTAATATATTTGCTGTTTTTCTTCTCAATACATTATACAACATTTTCATCTTATGTAGAATTTTGTTTTAACATTCTCTCAGTATATCAATTTTTCATGCTCAATTTTAATTGTACATATACAGTAATTCTTCTTAATTTTGTGTTGTCTGCAGAGTTGAATGTTATACACTGCACTTCTTCAACCAAGATACTAAAAATGATGAGCATCTCTAGATTCATAATATATGTGTATAATAATGATATGTGGGAAAAACATGGCATATGGAGCAAGAGATACTGTCTAGGGTAGGGGTGTCAAACTCTATTTCACTGAGGGCTGCATCAGGGTTGTGTTTGACCTCAGGAAGCCAGGATGGATGTGGCCAGGGTAGGCATGGCCAGATTGACATCACTCGTGTCAGGGGCACTTGTGGTGGCCTGAGTTCTCTGCCAGCGAAAATGGGCTCCCAAGTTCTGTTTCCGGCTGCGACAGCCTCCTGAAACCCTCTGCCAGTGAAAACAGAACTCAGGAGGGCCATGTGCAGCCCTCCCAAGCTCCATTTTCACTGGCACAAGCATTGCGGTTTCCAGGGTGGCCCCGCAGGCCAGATCTAAGCACACCGAGGACCAGATCTGGTTTGCAGGCCTTGAGTTTGACACTCCTGGTCTAGGGAATGGTAAACAATAAGAGAAGGCATAGTTTACAGTTGGATAGTGGGTGGGGCAAGAGATTTAGAAGGGGCCCTCCCTGGTTTCTTGGGCTGCAAAGAAGACAGTGGGAGAATTGTACTTTCAAAGTTGCAGGATAATGTTAGCTGTAGCTTTACTATAAAGTAGAATTAGCTTATCTGGTTATGATTCCTGTCTGATCTACCTAGTAAGGCTGACATTGTAGCATAATTACCACACACTGAAACAACTTCTCAACAAATAGTATAATTTTGATACAATGTCCTTGACATGAATTATTACCATCAGGTTCTTGACCGCCCAATATTCTGATGAAGAACCACATGTTCTCCTCTGTATTTATGCTTTTGTGTCTTGTCTAGGACACTTGAGTCATTTACTTGGTTTGCTTGAACTTTGTCCACAAAACTTTGCTTCATACCAGGATTGGATTATCACCCTGCTTTGTGCATCTGCACAGACATAGTTCCATACATCTGGGGGAAGTCTGGAAAAATATTAAAGAGTAGTAATTCATCATAGGCCATTGTATTCAGAGAGTGCATATTTAATGATATCAGCAACATGTGGGAGCAATGTGCAGATTCCCTACCTCACAGAGAGTCAAAAAGAGAACAGAGTGGCGGGCCAATTCTATGGTCCAGTAAAGATAGCTGCCACAATGTTGAATAATAATACGATAACAATAGTAGCTTTATATGAGGGTTGCCTTTAACGACTACTCTGAAATTATAATTGATCCAGAATGTAGCAGTCAATGTATTAATAAGATTCCCCTCATTGGGACTATTTAACACCAGTTCTATGGGTCCTGTATTAGTTAGCAATTCAGTTCAATTTTAGGTACAATTTAAGGAATTGGTTTTAAACCATAAAGCCCTTTGGAGATAACGGCAGGATCACCTTATCCGACCTATATTGCTCTGACCCTCTAGAGCAGTGGTGGCTAACCTTTTTGGGCTCCTGTGCCAAAAATTGTGCACGCACTTGCACATTCACACTCCTGTACCAGCACCCAGAAGGCAATGCGTGTCCCCCCTCACCCCCTATGCATGCATGCACAATCTCCTGCCACCCCCTTACCTGCATTGTGCCTCACAGCTGATTTTTGGCTGGTTTGAGGCCTTTTTCGGCCTCCCAAAGGCTTGAGGAAGGCTTCTGCAGGCTTTGCAGGCCAAAAACTAGGCCGGTTTTGTCACTTCTGGTATTTTCGGAAAAACAGGAAGTGACAAAATGGGGCTAGTTTTCAACCTGCAAAGCCTACAAAAGCCTTCCTCAAGCCTTTGGGAGGCCAAGAAAAGGTCTCAAGATGGCTGGAAATCAGCTGTGAGGTGTGCACATGCGCAGTGAGGTCAATTTGCCTGAAGCTCGCGTGCTGGCACAAATGGCTCTGTGTGCCACCTGTAGAGTATGAAGGGAAAAACTCCCTGTGGCATCACATTTCCAGAAGGTGAAGGCTAAAAGTCATTGATTCTTGGTGGCTGCCCTGGTGCTGGGGAACTGTCTCCCCATGGAGATCAGGATTGTCTCCTCTTTGATAGCACTCAGAAGACTGTTAATAATTGAACTTTTCAAGAGTGTATTCCGATGATTTTTTTTTTCTACTGTTCATTTCATTTTTCTGTTTTCACTATTATGAGGCATGTGATTGTTACTTTATTTTCATTTTTCTGTGTTCACTATTGTGGGGCAAGTGATTGTTACTTTATTTTCATTCTTTACTTTGTTGTCTCTTAATCTTACTATATGCTAATTTTTCCTTTCTTGAGAAGAAATGAATGACATTGCAGCCAAATATAAATTCAGTAACAGTGACAATGTAGCAGCAGACTCTAATATAACCTTTCCCAAAATGATACCTTCCAGATCTGTTGAGGCTGTAACTCCTTAAAGCCAAGCTGGTTTGAAATGCTAGGACTACTAGTTTCAATACATCTGCAGGGCTCTGTGTTGGAAAGGACTGCCCTATGGGCAGTAATATTACTGGCATTACATTATTCACAATACATTTCCTGACAAGGTTCCTCCTAACTTTTACAAGAAATGCATTCATTCACATGCTGCAATAGCAAGAACACTGTGATGACATCATTTTTCAAGTTTGGTCCGAGCAACCTTTCAAACAAGATGTTTTTAAATCCAGGCCCATCTCCTCTAATTCTGTCAGAAGGATCTGAATCTTTGGTATCCCAAACAGCAACAATTTGCAAACCGATTCCACTTTTGTCAGGAAAAATATCAGGGACATACATATAGGTACATTCCTAATCACAGTGACCAGGAGATAAATAGAACCTAGCAGAGATAAGCTTGGTAAAGAACTATACCAAGACAGTGACAATAATGCTACATAAAACATGCATGTATTCGTGTATGGAACAAATTTTGCAAAAAGAGGGAACAAAAGATTTGAGAAAAGAAGAAGACAAGCTACAACAGCCAGCTCAAATGCAAAGTAAGCTCACAAACTAATCCACAGCACAAAGGAAAAGAGCACAAAAATAGAAACAAGGGAAACCAAGACTTTTTCAGCTGGCAACAACAGTGCTCAATGTAATGGGGTAGGCAGCAAGAAGAGAACCCACATCCATGAATGTGTATTTAGTTACTATGATGCTGCTTGTGCAGAACAGTTGGATAGAAATCCAAGGCTCCACTCAGCAAAATGAGCAGATGGGATGTCAAATACAGCAGGACTGGTGACCACATTTTGAAGTGAAATGTTTCACGTTACACTCTAAAAAGTGTGGGGGTGAGTTGGGTGGGGCTCTTCTGTTGGACCACTTGAGGTAATAGATATGATATTATGATCTAAAGGGACACTCCTCCATAGGACCATAGCATCCTAAATCTGTAATTATCTAAATGCGTCCATGTTTGACTATAAGAACTAATTTTATGCAATGCAGGAGACAAGAATTAACCTGGGGGAGGATAGGATGTCAACAAAGTTGGCCATTGCTTCTATGTTGTTTTTCTGTCTCTGCCAACCCCTGGCACTTTGTGCCATCCACCCACTCTCTCACACCCACTCTTCTCATCTAATATGAATTGGAGTTAGACAGCAATGCAATATTTAGTTGCAAACTTATTGTTTCAAAAAAAATAGTTTATTGCCTGCGATACAAAAAAATGCATCACCTGAACCAAGTTTGAAAGAGAAATAACAATAACTATTATCCCATGAAAGAATAGAACCAGTGTTAACAAAATATATTACGTGATGGTTTTAAACAAACGTAGATGTTTAAAGTGCATACCACAATCTTTAAAATCTATCCTTTTTCCTCTTTCTCACACATACATCATTTCTTCATCTTTTTCCTAAATCTGTTTATTTCTCAGAGGCCAATTCTTCTTGCTTCCAACAGAATTGGTGGCAATGGCAAGAGAACCACTAGACTGTATTACATTTTGGCACTGGATAAGTTCCCAGCTAAGTCAAGAACTGCTAAAACAGCAAAACACTGAAATAATAGCAAGAACAATAACAACAGAACAAATTCCCAAAACATTCACTGATCTCCAAACCACAAAACTCTATTTATTGTCCAGTCAGCACTCACAGTCAAAGCTGGATCTTACTCCCCCAGTATTTTTCTGCCAATTCTCTAATCTCTTTATCATATTATATACACTCTTAATTTCTCCCCAAATCTTTTCTACTTATTTTTCCCTTCATCTCCCCTCCATTTACTGCCTGATCAGAATTCTTTTGTAATGTCTTCAGAAGGACAGAAGATGCAAGTCTTTCTTTCTGCCAGTATCTATATAATGGTGTAATAATACACTGGTGACTTTCAGACAAGCTCTGCACTGTGATGTCATAAGACACTTGCAAGCCCCACACAACATCAGTAATGATTGTACCAAAATCTGCCTTCCGTGTCAAAAGGTGGAGGAAAAGCTTCAGCACTCAAACAGAATTTTCAGTTCAGGGCTCTTGTGGCCTTCCAGCTTTTTCTTCTCCAAGATACAAAAGGCTTTAAATTCTTTTTCTTCCTCTATCTTGCAGTGTTCTTTCCATCTTCTTTTTTTTCTTTTCTTTTTCATACATAATATTCAAACCTGTTTGAGAGTGCTTCCCCCCCCCCAAGTTTTCTTTTAACTTTCAAGGTCAACAGGGACAGACAATGCCACCAGTGCCTGTTTGATATGTGAGCGCTATTGGCGTCCATTGCCACGGTTTCCGTGGTAACACAGTAACCATTAATTTTCAATTAAACTAGACAAAAAGCCTGATGACAGCTCCAGGTCTGCTGAAGATGTCAAGAATCCGTATTAATATACAGCAAGAGAGCATAATTGTGTGTCCATCTTCCCGAGCAACGAAAATGGGGGGATAATTACCAGCTAGAAAGCCACTCTATAATTTTGTTCTTACTGTCACCACAACCCTACATATTAGCATAAATTAAAAACAGGGTTTATTGTTACTAAAGTGCATTGATATTTCGAGGGTATTTTCTTTCTTTTAACTGTTTGTTGTTGATGGGTGATTCCTGGACTTGTGACAGCTTGTACCTTGGGAACATTCTAGATGTGGAAGAGTAACAGCAGAGGTCTGAAGGATGTCACAAAAGTTGAAAGAACAAAGAAAAAATGTAAAGGGTGAGAGAGGTAGGACTTGAGGGACTGAATAGTCTGTTTCTTCATCTAGCCATACAACATCATAATCGATTCTCTAATTTTCCTGTACCTCCTAATGTTAGCATATTCTGTGCTAATACTTCACTTTCTGTTCCTTGATAGCCCCATCATGCAATTTACATTTTAGCAGGTTAAGGACTTACCATTAATGAGAACAAGGCAACCAATCCAGGCAGCTGATGTGGTGCCAGCCAAACTAGACCCATGTAAGAAACTAGTGCTGTATAGGTCAGCTGTAGTAGCAGAATCTTGCAAGTCTGAATGGGCTTCCACCCTCCTCTCTTTATCTTCACTTCTCTAGGGAGGAATTTGTCTGAGATGTTATTTTCCCAGCCTGGGGTCTTATCTGATCATAGCCTTGGTAGTCCCTCTTCACTCTTGTCCTTCAGGACATCCCCTTTGCCTTCTACATGCAGAGGGCAGTGGTACAAGCTTTTTCTCCTGAATATTTCAGCTATTTCATTTCAGATACCCCCCCCACCCCATCTGTAATTATTTTTCTCTGTTACAGAACAAATCTAGAAGAATGAAACACCCTATTCTGTACCTTTAAAACACTTCGCAGTTCTCAAATGTGATGGAAGACAATAACCCTTCAGGACTGCTGAAATAAGTCACCTCATATATGAACAGAGACAGGGTGGGGACACCTCTACTTTAAACAGCCCATAATTTTGAATTTGTAGGGATCTTTCATACTAGCAATGTATAGCAGCATCTAGCCACCACTATGTTGTTAAATCACCATGCAGTCAGACTTAATATTGTGACAATAATGACTGGTTGATACTATAAATGCTGGTGCAGAAAGGCTGGTAAACATTGATATATTTCTATGATTATTTCATTAAAAATCTTTTTTCCTTTTGTATTAAAAACAGAGACCTCAATTCAACAATATGAATGTATCCAAAGGAAATTAATTTCAGCAATTAAAGTAACATCTACTTCAGATTATGAACTGAGAAGGATTTCATCTTACAAACTCTTGCTTGCAGGGATTCTGAATAAAGCTCTTTCTTTTTACCATCTCTAAGGCCAACGTTTTCAGTCTTCATATGCTTGAACTTGGAAAATCCCTTAAGTTGCCAGCATCCCTTTTCCCTGCTTCAGGTTCCATTTTCCCCATTCCAATTAGTCTGTCGGTGTTACACAATTAGTGGACAGTCTACAATATTTTTATAACCTCCTTCACTAAGACTTACCTTGAACTTGAAATGGATATAAGCCTATGGCTGCTGAATTTCTAGTGACAGATGCCAAATTTATGTATCTAAGTGAAAGGAAAAAAGCAAGTTTCTTATATCATACCCAGAGAAAGCTGTCCTTCAAAAGGGAATTTAATGTAATTACTCTTAAGGGAGCTATCCTCATACACAGTCAGTCACAACACTGACCTGCTGGCTAGGATCTGACAGGGAAATTACAGGCTGTATATTCAACAGAAAGAGTACACTCTGAAAAGAAAGACAAAATGGGAGTGTTGTGAAAGGGGAAAAGATCAGCTTCTGGGTTTTCTTAGAGAGGATTTCTTATGTAGCCAAATCAATGCAACCGACAGGCTGCTTATGAGTGGCTGAGATCATCTTAGGATAAAATTCCAATGGGAGAGTTTGCTGAATTCTGGCCTTCCAATAAGAATATCAAATGTTTTGTCCACTGTACTTTCCAGAGCAGCAAATGGTTGAGCAAGTATAGAAACACTAGCTAAGGTAGAAATACATGTAATGAGTCATCTGTACACAAAATAGAAGCCAGTCAGAGAAGTTGCGGGGGAGAATTGGCAGGTGGGAGAGTTTGCTTAACATTTCCTCTGCTGAGCAGTTCTCTCCTTTAACCTCTTAGATGTTGCTTCCTACATTTGGAGGGCTTCCCTTGGACAGCTCTTAATAGAGGTGTTTTGTTTTTCTACCCCATGATGGATTTTTAAAAGAAGTTATAAGATGAGTGGGTAAATATAAAAGGATAATAACTGGAAAACAGTAAGTTCTATGTGAATGAAACAGGACAATTGCACAATAACAACACTCTTGGAGTCCAAGTAGGTAAAGCAGTTTATATATATTTTAATGTAGTTATCCTAATATGTGCCTCAACCACTTTAAACTTCTTTTGCAAGGGTATTTTGTTAATGTCTTAAAAAATAAACAACAACTAATAAGTCTGAATTAAATGGTCTGTAGGATTACAACATTGTCAATTCTCTTCTGGAAATGCTCCCATGGCAAACATTTTAAGTAGATATAGTTTTGGAACCTTCATGTTATATATTTCTAGCATAGAAGATTTTTTTAAAAATCTGTAGTTTCCTCACAGACTTTATTTCTCTAGATATTATGATCCCAGCTCCAAAATTCATAGCTTTGCAAGATTCTGATGTGTTTTTGGTTTTCTTGCAGATCTCTGCATAAAATGATTACAAAATGTAAAGTAAGGTATAGTATTATTCACTGAAGTAGGTGTTTGGTCAAAAGTAGCTCTTAAATTCAAGTCATGTCTTAAAAGTTGCATGGTACCTTTTATGTAACTATTTGATAACTGCAAATGCAAAAGATCTGGCAGCTTTAATAAAGAAAGCCAAGGAGCATGCTGTCACTATGGGACTCTGATTAAATACAACAAAAATTCAACAGATATAATAAAACAGGCATAGCAACCAGCCTTAGAACTGACAATGAAGACAATGAAGTAGTGGGTAGTTTTCTTCCTCTTATCCACAGTAAAGGAATGCCATCAAAAAATATGCTACAGATTAGCATTTAGTAGAGTAACAATGAAGGCCTAGGAAAATATATTCAAATGCCATGGTGTATCTCTATCTACAAGGATCAGAATCAGACAGTCAGTGTGACACTCTACGGATGTGAAAGGTGGACTTGGAAGAAACAGGAAAGAAAAAGAAACCAGGAAAGCTCAATTACTGAAGGTTTTGAAGAAAAGATTGGATAACCACTTGTCCAGGGAGATGTAAGGACCCTTGCCTTGGGCAGGAAAAGCCCTTCAAGATCCCTTCAACTCTATGATTCTGTGATTCTCTGAAAGGGTATTAATACTTTTAAAATTGCTTTTGTAGAAAAGCCCTGAGAATACTATGGATAGCCAAGATAACAAACAAATGGCTCATAGAACAAATAAATCCAGAGTTCTTACTTAAGGTACAAATGGCCAGGCATAAATTATCACATTTTGGAACACATCAGGCAAAGAGCTAGGTCTCTTGAGAAGTCTACGAGACTGGATATAGTGAAAGAAGAGCATAGGTAGCACCACTAAATTACAGTAGCAATGGGTCCACCTTTGGAAGAAGGGTCAGATCATCCTAGAGAAGTTTCTAAGAGTTTACACCAGTTTGATGTCAATCCAATCAATGTGACTATCTTTTTTACTATAGCATAACATAGAATATATAGACTCTTCAGAGAGTGGGGGTAAGGAATATTTTGGAAGCAGAAAAAATCCATCATAGGTTAGTTAAGTAAATTAAAATATTAGTGATTTAATGGCCATGATCATCACAGAAGAGAACTTTTAAAACTATACATGAATTGTAATATTACGTATATTATTTCCACTATTAAATTTGTATGTTACCAAATCCTGCTAGACTCCTGGTGGCTTACAATGTAAATTAAAAATTACATTGTAATATCCCAGATGATGAAATATCAAGACCTCAAACTCTAGCTTCTAGAAGAAGGTTGTTCCAGAGTATAGTATCATAACAGTAACAACAAAAATCTTCCACTTTTTCTGGCATCAATGCATCTCTTCATAAAAATGGAGAGCACCAGAAGCTTCTTTTGGGAGGACTGCTTTGGATGGACCAATTTGAGTTGGAGTAAGTACTCTGGTGGGTACCAAGCCATTGAAGGATTTGCACATTAAAATAAGCACATTGACTTACCCACTGGAAACCCACCAACAGCCAAGATAAGTTTAACACAATTTTGGTAACAAGAGTAGTCAACAGACTACGTTACAGGTAGTCCTCAGCTTATGACCATTTGTTTAATGACTATTCCAAGCTACAACAGGGCTGAAAAAAATTGACTTTCAACTGGTCACATGATCAAAAGTTGGCAACCAGGATCTATGTATGATGGTTACAGCATCCTAGGTTCAAATGATCACCATTTGCAGTCTTCCTTGAGGACTTCTGACAAGCAAAATTAATGGGAGAAGCCGGATTCACTTTACAGCCATGCAATGACCATGGTGTTTCACTTAATGATGATAGCAAAAAAAGATTAATCGCAAGTCACTTAACAGCACATTGTTAGTGATGAAGTTTTGGTCATAAGTCAGGGACTATCTGAAGTGCAGTTTGAACCACCTGTGGTTTCCAGGTGTTTTTCAGAGATGAAGTGCATGCAAAAAGCCCAACTGAATGGTTATAAGGACATTAGCCTTGTGTCCAGATCCTCTTATTCCCATCTTTTCTCCCATAACAAAAAGTTATCTTTTAACCATCTGGTACAAAGTTGCCTCTTGAATTCCATGGACATCTCCCTCTCCTAGTCCAAGTCTTAATACCTTAGCCATTACACTACACATGCCCGCAAATGCACAATATCTTGTAAGAGAACAGTTTGAAGTAAACCCTAAATATAACTAAGAGAGAAATAAAATTGTTCATCATTCCATCTGATGTCACATTTTATTGCCTGTACACTTAAAGAATGAACAGAGCTCAAATTCTAAACTAACTTTTGCAGGTGGAATTTATTATTTGCTATGTACTGCCAATTTTTATTAGGGGTTGCTTGTCTAACAAACAAGCAGAACTTATTTCCTCAAATCAGTTGTGTCTTGCTATGAAACAGCTGCTTATCCAGGGCACAGCTGCAGCCTTTACCGAAACAACAAAAGATTGAAAAATGGAAGCCATGATCAAAGCCATAGTTATAGTTACCTCGGTGTAAATTGCCAATGCATATAAAGTTCCTCTATGCAATGACATACTTCAATATGCAAATGTTACAAAAGAAAGAGTTCCAATTTGATAATCCTAACTATCCCAATGCTAATAAATTGACTTTAAAATGTTTTAGAGCCTTCCTTTTCTAATATGAGTTGAATATGGAGTATTACCA
Organism: Notechis scutatus; assembly: GCF_049901735.1. Classification (NCBI taxonomy): domain Eukaryota; kingdom Metazoa; phylum Chordata; class Lepidosauria; order Squamata; family Elapidae; genus Notechis; species Notechis scutatus. The sequence continues at coordinate 49,410,157 of NC_142011.1, forward strand.
GTGGTGGGATTCAATTTTTTTTTTTTTACTACCGGTTCTGTGGGTGTAGCTTGGTGGGCATGGCAGGGGAAGGATACTGTAAAATCTCCAGTCAGAGGTGGGATTTGTCGGTTCTCCGAACTACTCAAATTTTCTGCTACCAGTTCTCCAGAACTGCTGAATACCATAATACATCAGACATTATTTGTCTAATTTTTCCTTCCTTCCTATACAAAAGAATTAAAACTAAACATTAATGAGAAAAAGTATTCTAGACAAGATATTCCAAGTTTCAGCATCTTGTTTATATTAGCATGCATATGTAGAAAAATGAGATAGAGGGTAAAATAATTTTAGAAACTTTAATAAATTGAGTCCAATGTCACTGCTACATATGTATTACAGATATAGCAAATGCAAACAGTAAGGTTTTTGGGTGGCCACCCAAAGATTCACATTATATTTTTGGAATTCCCAGTAAAATTGGTGTCTCTCTGAGTGTGAAACAGCTGCAGTTTCTCTCCTATTTCTTTCCTTGCTTTGCTCATTTGCCTTCCACCCACTCCTGCTGTCTGAAACAGGACTCCAGATATGCCGTATGTACATTCATATATACACCCAGGGGATGGGGCTAATCAAAGGGCCCAGACAGCATAAACAAAAGAAGCTGCAACTGCTTTGTCAGCTAGTTTATCAGGGATTTGAAACTCAGTCTCCAGGCTGCAACCTGGCAAAATAACCATGTTGCTAATGTGTGAAAATAGAGTAAGTTCCTCCTAGAATAGCTTTAAGCATCACTTGGAGATTGCTTCCAGGATCTTTAAAAGCTACTTGGAACAAGCCTTTCAAATCTATGAAGAAAAGACAATCAGCACCAGGTATGGTACTGAGTAACCGGGGTTACTTTCTTTCATGCCTTCTCATCTGTGCATTATGAAGTTTCAAACATGGATTTGGGTAAGTTTGGATTTTACGAGAATGCTTGATATCTTAAGTTTCCACCTGTCATGTAGTTATTAAGGAGATAAAAACTCAGGGAATAGGTGGATCCTATCTACTAAGTACTATTTGGATCTTAGGTAGGCCATTCAGTACAGGATTTCAGAGTAGGTGCCCTTAAACTGTTTTCTTGAACTATAGTCTGAATGTATTTTATTTTATGACAACGGAATCTCTCTAATGACAGAATAATTTTACAGTCTACTTCAAAGATTAGAGTATCAAAAGCTAACCCATCTCAAAGAACAGATGATTTCTTCACACCCTGTCCAGAGCATGAGTTGGTCAGAGAAAAGTACATATTAATATGAGATTGGGTCATAATTTTGATAGCAAAGCTGGATAAGGCAAAAATAATAACAAAAGCCCTTCATTTCTCCCATGTTTCCAAAACACAGGGGTTTGCTTCAGTCATGCTTGTAACATACTGCCTTTGTCACCAGCTTTGCTATACTAATGAGAATGACCAATCATCAATTGTTAACATTCCTTTTCACTTGCAGTAACTTTTCAAAATGAAAGCAGAAGTTTTTACTTCATCCCAAGTTTTGGCCAAACATCTGGAATATACAAACTTAACAAATTAAGCAATAGATCAGTAATTGACAAGGGGCCTTGGAGGTGATACTTCCAATGTAATCTACTGGATTCCCTGCATGGATTGCTCTTGTGACTATGTAGGACAGATGGGGAAGAAGCTAACCATCAGATTGCAAAAACACAAGTGAGCAGTCAAATGAGAAGATCCAAACTCATTGGTAACTTCACATTGCAATAAACAAGAACATACATTCAATTTTGCAGCTACCGAGATTGTTGGGTGAGCAGGCACAAAAACAGCCAGGGAAGTGATTGAAGCCTGGGAAAAAGGCCCCTCATCAATCAACAGGAGTATGATTTACTCCCAGCTTATCAAATACTTGGGAGGCAGAGGCTTGGCAGCACAAGAAAACAATAGCCAATGATTTAATAGCCAGCCGTCAATACCAACACAATCTACATCTAAAAAGCTACACACAACAGGCACCATATAAATACCATACACAGAACAGCTCAAAGCACACAGTGTGGTTTCCTGAGCATGAGCTCCAACATGAGTCCAAAAGCTCAGAAGACAAAACCAAGATTGGATCCTGCAACATTATCCTGGGACGCATAATTTTGTCTTCATGCATGAGAATGAATCATCCACAAAGCCACAGACACTATCCAATAGTTTGCAACACTTATTCAACTACAATTCTTACTACTGCAAATAAATTTTCACTTAATTGAGAGGAAAGAGAAAGGCAAAATTGCAAAGTATTACCACTTAAGCTTACGTGAGTTATTCCTGCATTGAAACAACACAAGAAAAAAATGCCTGAGACTCCCACATCAAAGTAGTGACACCCTACTAGTTCAGGTGGCCTAACCTGAGGGTGAGCTGAACAAAGGGTCTTTCCTCTGTGGTAAACCATGGAAAATTTACCTGACAGCAGCAATTAAAACTGCACAATTCCTTGAAACTCTTGATCAGGAGCTTGCGAGAAATGTAAAGGATAACTAAATCCAGCTGCCCACTTCTGCCTGAAGTACTAGGCTGTGAAAACATTTAAAGGAGGCCAAGCATGTGTCAGACTGGGTTTTGTAAGGATTGGGCCTCAGCAGCTGCTCAAGGTACCAGATGCTATGTCAATAATGTAGGCCTCAACAGATAGCCCTTCAAATGTTCCCATTGGTTGCATGACTGGCTGATGCTGTCAGGACAAGATTCTGAGGTTGCCACCCAGCACCTCATGCAGAAGCAGCAGAAGGAAAGGCTCCAATCAACAGAGTTACCTTAATATGTAACACAGAGTATTCCCTCACCCCAATAAGCATCCTGAGGGGGAAGGCAAAGGCAAATGATGAAACATGAGTCATGATGGAATGATGCAAACCAAATGATGATGCATATGTGTGCAATGTAATGATGCTAATATAAAAGGCTGGAATTTGCATTGTGAAGTCTCAGTGCCGGTTTCATCATTTTCACATTATCACCATTTGTACCAGATGCCTATGCCAATATAGCCATTCACGTGAAAATATTTACAGACCTCTCACATCCCAGACATAAACTGTTTCAACTCCTACCCTCAAAACGATGCTATAGAGCACTGCACACCAGAACAGCTAGACACGAGGACAGTTTTTCCCCGAATGCAATCACTCTGCTAAACAAATAATTCCCTCAACACTGTCCAACTATTTACAAAGTCTGCACTACTATTATTGTTAATCTTCTCATCACTCCTTATCACCCATCCCCTCCCACTTGTGATTGTAGGACTGTAACTTTGTCGCTTGTATCCTTATGTTTTATATGGACTGTTTCCTAGTATGATTTGATTGCTTCTGGAAGGGGGGGGGGGGGGGGGGGGGGGGGGGGGGGGGGGGGGGGGGGGGGGGGGAGGAAAGGGGGAGGGGAAAGGGGAGAGGGGGAGGGGGGGAGAAGAAGAGGGGGGGGGGAGGTTTGACCCTATGGCTATTATTAAGTGTTGTACCTTATTATTCTTTACTCTTGACGAATGTATCTTTTCTTTTATGTATACAGAGAGCATTTACACCAAGACAAATTCCTTGTGTGTCCAATCACACTTGGCCAATAAAGAATTCTATTCTATTCTATTCATCTAAATCCTAAAGTTTTCTAATTGTACCTTTGTTAGGCAGTGCCTAATGTTGTGTTCCTCTCTTTCTCAGCTTGTATCTGGGGCAACTTAAAGTTGTACTTCTTTGAGTTGTTCTTTGTTATCTAAATAGAATTTTGGAGATTGATATCTTCTAGCATGCTCAGACAAAACTCAACAGCACTTTTTTGTGCAGCTGTTGATAAAAATAGGATTGCCAACATGATCGCCTACATCCGATGATGGATATTGCACAAGAAGAAGAAGAAGCATGCTCAGATGACCATTTGGTTGCTGGCCTAGTCAGATCAGGAGCTGGGACCTCTGTTCAACTCCTGTTGGTCACTTTAGGCTGCCACCGATATATCCCTCCTCTTTGGTGTATGGTCACTTTCCTCCAAACCTGCTATGGCTTTAGCCCAAGAGAAATGGAATGCCTTCTGTCTGCATAGTGCCTGAGCAGCTTTCTGAACTGCTTGTTACTGTTCGTACAAGCTCATTACAGGTAGTCCTCAACTTATGTCCACAATTGAGCCCAAAATTTCTGTTACTAAGTGAGACAATTGTTAAGTGAGTTTTTCCCCATTTTATGACCTTTCTGGCCACAGTTGTTAAGTGAATCACTGCAGTTGTTAAGATAGTAGCAATAGCAATAGCACTTAGACTTATATACCACTTTACAGTACTTTACAGCCCTCTCTAGGCGGTTTACAGAGTCAGCATATTGCTCCCCACAATTTGGGTCCTCATTTTACCCAGGATGGAAGGCTGAGTCAATCTTGAGCCTGATGAGATTCGATTTGTCAGATTGCAAGCAGCTATCAATCAGCCTCCATACTGCACTCTAACTACTGCACCATCGTGGCTCAGTAAAACGGTTGTTAAGTGAATCTGGCTTCCCCATTGACTTTGCTTGTCAGAAAGTCACAAAAGATGATCACATGATCCTGGGATACTGAAACCATCATAATACATGCCAGTTGCTAAGCATATGAATTTAATCATGCAACTATCAGGATGCTGCAATGGTAATAAATGTGAAAAATGGTCATAGACACTTTTTTTCAGTGCCGTTGTAACTTCAAAAGGTCAGTAAACAAATGGTTGTTAGTCAAGGACTACCTGTATGAACTCAGGTTTGACAATCATCCGAAAGAGCACTAGTGCTGTAATACACAGAAAATGGATTTAAGCCAGAAAAAAAGACAGGTTCTACCAGCTGTGTATTGCTGATTCTACCAGTATTAAATGGATTACAAGGTTTACTCTGCTTCTGCCAATAAGGGATTTTGTGTGACCATATTTTTTGACTTTTCAAAGTATTATTATTACTCATGAGAATTTGTGCAAGAATGCTACAACTGTCGTCCTGATCAGGCCATGCTACTAAAACCAGTAAAAATAGCTGTGACTGTGCAACACACCAAGATTATTTATATCCCTGGAAGGAGTAGAGACAGGTTTTTGCTCATTTCATTTCTAGAATAAAGACAATACTATTTGCATCATTAGCATCATTTGCTGGCCTCACTATGAGGGACAAATGGGGAAGCGGGATTTAAGCTAGTATACTTTTCTGCCAGTCCTAGGACTGATGTTTGACACTTTAATTGAGCCACAAATAGAGTCCTGCCTCTCTGACATAAGTGAATGGGTGCTAGGCTAAAGATGTACAGGTGTTGGTCCAAGCAAAGGAGTAGCAAAGGCTATTAATGCCACTTTCTTTGTTGCAGTCCTTTTCTCTATGATCTGCCTATCTCCAAGGTATATATCTATCTATGCCAGGGAGCATAATACTGAAATGAGGTATAATCCTGAAACAATCAAAGCATAATCCTGACAAAACAACAAAAGTTCTTTATTAATTGGGTTCCTTCCCAGTAGGCAAACAGCTATGCCAACCTAAAAACCCAGTCATCAGAGCCAGCAAAGTTACACTACCACACAAGAATAAGCCAATAGTTATTCTTCATGCCAAACCTAGCATCCCAGAAATAAGAGATTAATATTTAAACCATTTTTGAAAGTTTTAAATCTTGAGCTGTATACTTTCCCCCTGCATTGGTTCACCACATCTTGGACATTGCTTGCTGGATAATTTGGAGATTACCATGTTGTCGTCTCCTCATCCCTGCTATCTTTGCCAACTGTGTCTGTGGGAAGAATTGTCAAAATATTGACTGGGAGGTGGTCCACCCATGTTAAAGATGCTGAGATTGAGAAACTCTTGTCTAAAGGATGGTTATGAATGAATGATCACAGCCCCAGTCCTTTTTACATGTATTACATGTATAACAAACGTTTAAAAGGGGCAGAGCTTTTACTGCAGAGTTACAACTTCCCATCTTTGGTTTTTTGACACCCCCAGCAATAGACCCCATTGATCTCTGCCACTGAAAAGGTGCAAAATGCATATTTCAAAACTGTACTGTAGTAAGGCTTTAAAACATGGCAAATAAATACTCTTTCAAGGGCTACCTCCATTTTGATTCTATTCTGCCACCAGAGACATTCATTATAGCCCATATATTATACTTGTTTATGAATCAAACCTAGAAGCTGCTATAATTTGCTTTTTGCTATAATTTACTCTTGAGCCTCAGATCCCAAACTCATACTGAATCATGTCCTCCTCATATTTCCAATTTAAATAAAATATCAACTAATTTGTGCATGCTTACTTGGTTCCCACATTCAGTCTCAGAGGTTTCTATTAAGTACAGCTTGTAATTGGATGGGTTATATATCAAGCGTAGTTTGTTTATTGTGAGTGGTAATTAGGCTTACACTTAGGCTGGGCCAAGACCAAACTTTATCATGGGTTAACTATGTGTGAACCCAACTATTTGTTCTGAACTTATAACAGTCATTCCCATCTTTGCAACATGTTGACATCAAATTGTTAGTTGAAGTGGATTTAGGATTCTATTTGTTTCAGGGATGGCAGCTATAATTTCCAGTTCAGATCAAATGTGAAATTGTGGTCAGTTAGATTATTTTTTTAATTATGGCTTGGGTGAAATAAATACAAAGGAGCTCTGTGTTGAGGGAAAAGTGCATTTATATGTGTACTTATTAAGCCAAGAAATAATAATTGAAGTGCAGCCACCAAGTAACTCTAGTTTAGTTGAAGTAAAAGCCTCCACTTGGTCACAAAATAACCAAGAGAGTGAGGATAGAGTAAGCATGCTGACAAAACTCCTGAATCAAATAGGAGCATCAGAAATTACCACTTTGAAGACCATCTTCTCCAATTGGTACGTTCATGTCCTATGTAGCCTGACCTGCAGAAGATACCATAGTTACCTATCTCTGGAGAGAACTGAGGGGTAGAAATCCAGTGAATGGCATTGAGTGGCAGCCTTCTCATTGAAAAATAATTTACCCTCTGGTGTGTTAAATTTATGTTCTACCAACAAAGAAATAAAGAGAGCAGCATGCTCCATCCCATAATTGGGTAGACCAGGTTGCCCTGATAAAAAACTCTCTAGGCTGCCCTCCAGCCTTTTGATTTGTTTATCCAGCAAGTAAAGACCATCCTCTTCTTCAGAGCTTTTGAGTAGTAAGTTTGAAGGTAGTGCCTGATTTTTAGAGATTTTTTTAAATTAATACATGGATGTTTTGATAAATTATTGGAAGAAAGTAGACACCATACTAATATCTATAAGCAAATAAACACATAGATTTCTTTCTATAGCATTGCTATTGATCATTCTACAAAAGATCTGCCAAGGATTTGAAGATGCATAGTGAAACATGTTCACAGTGGACATTTGCAAAAAAACCTTTTCAATTGGCTGTTGGAGTTTAATGATTATTATAAAAACCATGCTCTAATTTGAACAATAAGATTTTCTATAGGCTGATCACAAGAATTCCCCCAAAGCCTGATTTTTGCACTGGTCATTGCTGCCTTCACAGCGACAGAAAATTCTACACATGATGCACAGTTAGAAAATATTCAGTTTCAGTTCTTTATGCAAGAATTTGAAACTTCCTCATACTTCCAAGTGAAACCTTTTCATAGAATTGGGTAAGAGTTCCCATCAGGACTCAGTCCATTTGTAACCCTGCCTTCTTTTCTTATTTTAATCAATGTATTTTATCAATGAATATATACATTATCATTCATAATTTTTTAAAAAATGTAATATTTATCCTCAGGTATATAAAAGCCGATTTACAGACCATTAGTAAATTAAATTTCAGAAATAAGATGGCTGTCCACCTAGGACAAGAATAACCTGCAGATAATCATGGTTTAATTCATATGCTCATGAGAATAATATTATCTATTTCCGGGATTTAAAAAAAATAATTTTGGCAGCCTCTGTAATCAAAATAACTGAAGCTACAATCCTGGACAAATCAAAACCATCAGACAAAAAGGATCACAAATATTATTTCAACATACAGTAATATTACACTGAGCTTGAGAATTCTAAGGTCTGGATTCAGTCTTAGGTATTCATGATTGATGATGATCAAAATGCTTTCACCCCCCTCCCTATGCAAGACCCCCAAATATGCTGAACTCTTTTGAAATACTGTTAGTTTTCTGAGAATATTACTAAGAATTCAGGTGCTCAGCTTGGTCTATAAGATCAACAAGGGAACATTGGTCACAATGCTCAGAAATGAAATCCAATAGTTATCTGCTGAATTAAATTCACCAGGAGTTGCATCTGTGAAAAAGCCAGGGACCCTCCACTCCTTTTAAAAGCTCCATTCATGGCAGTATAAAGTAGCAGATAGCTCCCAGCTTTCCTTCCCCCTACAAATACCAGCCTACTGGTTGACACAGAGTACATACATCTTAAACAAACACTTGGCTGGGCTGTTTATCTCCGCAGCCTTTAAACAAACTTTTTCAAAGGTTTCTGCTGATATGAGAGATTTACTGAAAACCATTCACCCTTCTTAAAAGCCTCTCAGTTTATGCTGCTATGGACGAAATGAATACCAATTTTGCCTGGAGTTTTCTGTCTTTTGACCACATGTTTATCCTAGGAGCCGCCACAGGCTTTGATAGGAAAGCAACAGGGGCACAAATCTTTATGAGAAAAAAAATATAAAATAAACCCAGAATTTGGGTGTACATGCAGGGTGACTACAGAGTTTAACTCTAGCTAATTTTACATACAACATATCTGCTCCTTGGCTGTACTGTAATCCCACAACTTGCATCATTGCTGCAAAGTTTTTCATCCTGCCAATTAGCTCAGACAACTCTGGGTTTATATTACACTTTCTGCATCAAATAAAAGCCTTGGCCTATTTACAAGTGGACTGGTTTTAGTAAAAATAATTTAAAATTCGGTTTGGTTGAACTCAAAGCATAGCAAACCTCTCCCCCTTCAAAACAGAGCAAAGCAAAACAAAACACAGAGAACCCTTGCCTGCCATTTATCAAATGCATTTTAAGCCACTTGATTTTTAATTCATAACTGGATGAGCAGTTGGCAAAGCCCATATGGACTTTCTATGGACACATATTTCAAGCTTTACTTAATCCTGTTATCTTATAGACTGTAGACTGGTACACTTTTAACCTCTTGGATTGTTAGAAATGGAGAGAAGAAAGGACAGAGTTCAATGATGTATCACATGCTTTGTAATTGCAAGGTCTAATAGGTTTACAAAGATAGTTTATAGATTATCATCCAGGGTTTATTTCTGATAAACCTTCATCTCTGATTGGTTCCTGACTTCCCTGTTTTATATATACTCATCCACAAAATTGGCATTCCAATTTAGATGTTTCCTCATTCACAGATTTAGACAATCAGTCTCAAAGTTATAATATCATAGGAGATGTAATTTTCAATTCTCATTATCATACAATATGGCCACAAATAGCTCAGGACTCAGAAATAATGTATCTTGCATTACAAGCAAGTGTGTTTTCTGCAGCTGTGCACATCCTTGTTCAAGATACTATTTCAACTAACTTTAGATAGCTAAGATAAACTTAGACATTTGAATAAACCTATTCACCGACTAAGGCAAAATCATGCAGTATATATGCATATTCCCCCACTCAATCTTTAATGTTTGATGGGCTAAACATAGAATGAATGATAAAGTATCATATGGGCAGAAAAGCAAACTACAAATATAACTTAAGTAACTATGATGCCCATTGCTGCCTATAAAATCAGTATGATACGTGCGAACAACTATATATAGGCAACTGTTTGTGAATTTGTGAGAATATGCTACTATTTGAATACATATTATTGGACTAAGTAGATAAATGTTCCAATTTTTGTCAAAAAGTAATTGTTCAATCAGAGCCAGTTTGGTGTAATGGTTAAGACATCAGGCTAGAAACTGGAATACTATGAGTTCTAGTCCCATTTTAGGCTGACCTTGGGCCAGTCACTTTTCCTCAGGCCTGGGAAGGAAGCAAAGACAAACCACTTCTGAAAAATCATGCTAAAAAAACTGCAAGCATTTGTCAGGCAGTCTCTGATAATCTAGCGTAACTGAATGGAAGGAAAAAAATGTTGAGTATTTGTGGTCATCTTCTGTACATTCTGCAGCTAACATTAGTGAGATTTAGATTTAATGGGAAAAGAGAAGGCTGGTGAAATTCTTTGGGATGAAGCAAACTTCTTGCCCTTAGGGCATTGATAAGGAATGTCTCTTTCACAGCATAAGCTTCTCTTCAAACATCTGATGTATCCTTGCCTTCTCCATATTTCAGTTTAAAGCCAATAGAAGATATCTTGTAAGAAAATTTCACATAGGGCTTTTTCAAATGGGAAAGTGTGGCAGCCAGAGATGGATGGAGAGAAGCACTTTCTATAACTACACCATTTTTTAAAAAAAGTTCAACTGAATTTTGAATTTTGTTCAAAATTCAACAGCATCCTAAGAACAAAATACAAAAATTGAAACCTTTTGCTCCATGGTGGAAAACAAAACATTTTCAGGAAACTGGACAACAGATTTCAGCAAAAACATTGTTGTAAACTCACATTTGAAGGGAGACTTAAAAGGTGATATAGAAATGCTTTGATACATAAGCAAAGCAGTAGGTAAGAATTTTCAGGTTTCTGTACAATGACCTTTGTTTGCCCCTGCTACACTGTCATTACTAACCCCACCCCCTCTTTTTTGGGGGGGGGGGGGGCTTTAGTGTCAGTCTGCAGCACAACAAATAATCCAGTATTTTTCTCTAGGCTTGTTAAACCAGGGAATCTACAACATAGGACTGAAATTCCAGCCTGTTTATGAACCACCAGTTTATTTGGATGCTCAACATTTACATGTAACCCGGGAAGAGAGTAAAGGTCAAAATAGAAAATGCTGCTGTTTATTTATCTAGGAGTGCTTTGTGAACAACATGTTTTGGTGAAACTGCATCAACCCAACCCATAAAGGTTGTTAAACCTGTTGGACTAATATGTGCAACTCACAAAAGCAAACAAACAGCATACAAAGCCACATTTTTTCCTAGCCTTATGTACATAAGGAAATGCATGCATATCCCCTCACAAGAAACCCAGTCCCAATTTGCAGACCATTTACAAATCTTTTTGTAACATAGTATTTTTCAAATCTGAATTTCTAAAAGCTGTTAGGTCAAGAGAACTGAAAATATTTCTATTCCTATGACACCATTACCCTTAATCTAAATGTAGTGGTCTCTTGAAATGTGTCAATTTAGAATTATATATAATTTATTATATATATAATAAATATTTTATATATAATTTTATATAATAAAGCCACAGCTGTAGTTTTGACACTTGAAAAACATATTCTGTAAGACTGTGGAGCAAAAAAGGGTTCCTATTGTTTTTTTCTTCTGTTTAGCACCAATTATTTCTCCTCATGATTCTGCTGCAAATACCAATAGAGAGGCATTGTTAACTCAGCTTTATCTCATCACATATCCACTCCTTGCCTTTCTGTCTGATCATGACGGGTTTGTCCTTGCTCATTTTTCAAAGAGGAGGAAGGAATAACTATCCCTATCATGCCATGGTCATGATGTGGCAGAGCAGGCAAGAAGTGAAAGCTCAGGGTTTGGGATGCTACTCTGAAAAAAAAAAAAAGATGAATCCTTCACTCAGTAGCAAACAGAACAAGGCATATGGCTTTGAGCTAGCTAAAAGCTTGAGATGCAGGTTTGGCAAAGTAGTGGAAAAAGGAAGCTACACCCTGCTCATTTTTTTTTTTTAAATTGGAAACTCAGAAACTCCATCGCCAAACTATGGAAAGCTGCAAAGAAGTGTGATCATCACCCAGGTTTGGTTGTACAGATTCAGCATATGTAATCTGAGGAATGCAAAGAAATCAGAGTGGGACAAACTGGCATACCCCAATTCCAATCCTCCACATACTTAATCTCAGTATAATTATGGGCCAATGTTCCTCAAACGGGTATCTTCCTACTTTCCCCAGTCAATGTGGCAGAGGTATCTATAGGGGTAGCTGCTCTTATATTATTGAAGCCCCATCCTATTTTCACACACAACAAAGAGAGGGTACTTCAACACACAATTACACTGCCACATTGACTTGTCAAATTTGTTATAGATTCTTTTTATTTTCTCACCTCTCTCTCTTTTCTAATATATAGCACCAAATAAGTCATTCTTAAGCATCTAAATCCTAATTAATCCTGGCTGTTATATCCAGGATTTCACTTCCATGCACTACCATGTTCCTTGCATGCATTAGTTTTTAAAGAATGACCTCCTACTTTAAGGGAGGTGTGCTACAATATGCTATATGGTTTGTCAAGTCCTGGGAGAAAGAGAGGAGAAAAGGGGTACTTTTTCAAGTGCATATGGCTATAGCTATGTAAGGTTTCAGTAGACTGATACTGTTTTAGAAAATTTACAGAGAGTTCTCAGATTTAGCTCTCTCAGTACTTAGGTTGAATAGAATTAATATGTCCCAGTCTGGATGGGACTTCTATCATTTTCTGATGTGTCTTCTTCAGTTAGCTGTTTGCATTAGTGAAAATTACTGGACACACTTATTAAATGCAAAGAGACAATACATCAATAACGTTGGAAAGTGCAGCACTGGGAAATTCTTGCAAGAAAAGTATTTTTCTGCAAACCTTTTGATGTTCATATAAAATTCCAAATCAATTAATGGTACCCAGAGGAAGTATTTAATACACTTGCTTCAACAATACTGGTCTTGGGAAATTAATATATAGATTTCCAACAAGTGTCGTATTGCACAAAGTGATTGCAAAAGGATGTGTTTAATGCCATCTGCTTGTATTAGTTTTTCAAATGAAGAGAAATCACCTTTTGTAGTCAGGAACAAATTGCAACATATATAGTAGAGTGCAATTTATGAAGGATGTGCTGATATGATTCTTTAAAACCTTATTATCACAAGGAAAGAATTTGAAAAAAACCTAAAAAGTGACTGCTTGACTGCTACCAGGTCATTAGTGACAGTATCTGAAATTTTTATTTCTGTGCTAGTAACCTTAGAAATAAATATTGAAATAGTTTGGCCTTCATTCTCCATGTTTTCATACTTGCTAAATTATATTAACATAATGGGGATTACAAGTAGTGATCACAAATGAGGCCAGCAACTTGGTCATTAGGCAAAACAATTTCTAAGTGAAACTGCAGCTGTGCTTAGGATCTTACTTCACCTTCCTTTGTTTTACAGACCTGAGAAGGTCATAAATTGTGAGGATTGGTCACAAAGCTACTTTTCGTATCTGTGAATGGTTGCTTAATAAGGCAGTCATTAAACAAGGACAATCACTGATACACAAAATAGAGTGGAAGCCACAGAAGGCACTTTGTTATAGAAAGTAGCCCTATCGGTTTTGTGTTCGTTTCAGAATGTACATTAGAAAGAGATGGTGCAAGCCAGGAGGAAAAGATTCCATAAAAGTCACTTAGGTGAGAAACTGGATAGATAAATACACAATTAAAGTTGGTGCCACAGCAGAGAAGGCCTGTCTCTTGGGACCTGCCAAGTGTAATTGCCTAAAAGACAGGATCAGAAGCATACCTTCTCTGGCAGATCTGGTGGGACAAACACATACAATTGTGCAGACACGATCTCTCAGTTAACTTGGCCCCATGGCATGAAAAGCTTTAAAGGTGAAAACCAGCATCTTTAATTGGACTCAGAAACACACTGTTTACACAGTTGTTCTAGGGGCACACATAATTATTACTTAGGCCTAGTTTATCTGTCTTTTCTGGCTGATCAACTATGTTTTGTTTGTACAGGTAGTTCTTGACTGATGACCCCAATTCAGCCCAAAATTTCTTTTGTTAAGTGAGTTTTGCCCCATTTTACGATCTTTTTTGCCACCGTTGTTAAGTGAATCATTGGAGTTGTGAAGTTAGTAACTGGTTGTTAAGTGACTCTGGTTCCCCGTTGACTTTGCTGTTCAGAAGGTCATCCCAAAAAAGGTGATCACGTTACCCCAGGACACTGCAACCATCATAGATACAAGTCAGTTTCCTACTGTCTGAATTTTGATCATATGATCATAGGGGTGCTACAAAAGTCGTAACTCTGAAAAATGGTTGTAAGTCACATATTTCAGTGCCATTGTAACTTTGGTCACTAAACAAACTGTTGCAAGTAGAGGACTATCTGTACTTACTGTTCCCCACCCACCTCTGCTCCCCTCTGCAAAATAGCCTGGGAATATATATTCATAAGCGCATAATCATGCCTACCGTCCCTGTCCTATTGTCCCACTTATTAGTTCCTATTTCTTGTATTTAAACTTATGTTTATTCTTGTTTCTGTTATATTGTAAGCTTTTGACAAATAAATAAATAAAAAATAAAATAAATAAATATGATGAGAAATTGGTGACAAAGGAACAAAAGGCAGATGGATAGGAACTGTGTCTCTGAATCTTAACTTTGTTTTTAAGGAGGTCAGATACAGACACTTTCTCAATTTCATTTCTGCAAATTAGAGTACAAGCAGACAACACTCTATGAAAGTTATTTTTAGATGGCATCGGCCCACTTATGGCACCCAGCAATGTAACTGGACCCCAGAATTTCCTCATTATATCCATATTTCACCACACTCAAATCAGAATATAGTAAATTAATTTTTTTTTAAAAGTGGGAATGGAAATTATTCTATCTTGGAGGGTAGGCGCGAAAATGGAGACGAGACACTGAATTGTGACTTCAACTCTTTATTAGTGACTTCAGGAAGCAGAGCAAAAAAGAATAGCAACAGCAGCTCCTTTTATAGGGCTGGCTGCTGTCAAAGCGTCCAATGGTTTAAGTTTGCCGTGCTTGGAGCGTCCAATCGCGGCAGCCCGTTAACTAGCCAATCAGATCAGTCCCAGTTGACCAATCGCGACTCGCTGTCAACGAACCAATCAAAAGTGCAGGATTACGAGCCTGCTTGGGAACGGCTAGTCAGGTTTGCAGGCTTACGAGCCTGCTTAGTTCGGAACACCCCTCCCCTCTAGGTTCCGTCTCAGGGGTGAAGTGATGTATTCGTGCAGGTAGGCAGGTCTTCGCACCTGTCTACCTGACTTGCGCTGTTCAACCTGCCTTAGCTCGGATGCTGGTTCTGGTGGGTTGTTTAACGGTGACCTGGCTTCTATGCTGGGTATTCTTGGAGGTGACTCAGGGATGCCTACAACGATGTCCCTGTTGTCTGGGTCCTCCGAACTTGCTGATCCCGCTCGGCTGCTGCTGCTTGGGGAAACGACCGTCTGCCACGGGTCCTCGTCATCAGGTGAGTATGCTGGGCTTGGATGTGCGAACTGCGGGCTAGCGTGTCCTGGGGCAGGTCTTATTACATTTTCAAAATCCTCGGTTTCCCTTCCCCCTCTGGTTTCGATGTCAGAGTTCGTGGAGGATGTAGTTAGTAGCCTTGAACGCAGCTGGTCGATGTGGCGTTTCCACAATCTTCCATCTGTGGTTTCTAATCAGTAGGAGCGGGGGCCTGTAATTTGTGTTATCTTGGCAGGGACCCACAAAGGGTCACCTGTGAAATTCTTAGCGAACACGAGGTCTCCTACCTTGAATGTGTGATGTTTGCTGCTGGAACCCAGGGGCTTTTCTGGGGTGTAGGCAGGGTGTAGGCGGTCCAGGTGTGATCTAAGTTTTCTGCCCATCAGAAGTTCGGCTGGGCTTTTGTTTGTGGTGCTGTTCGGTGTGATATGTTGGAGAAGGAGCATTCTGCTGACTCTGTCGTGAATATTTCCTTGGTCCATTTTGTGTACGGTTGTTTTAGTAAACCGAACCATTCGTTCAGCCCGCCATTGGCTGCCGGGTGAGCAGGTGATGTCAAGGCGTGACGTATTCCCCGGTCAGCTAGGTATTGTTCAAACGCCAGGGCGGTAGGTAAATTGTGGACCATTGTTGGAGACCAGGACATCTGGAAATCCGTGTGTTGCAAACAGTCTGTTTAGTTTTTTGATGACTGCTTCTGTGGTTCTGGTCTTCATCTTGTTCACCTCGAGCCAGTTCGAGTAGGCGTCCACTGTTATCAGAAAGGTATGGCCTTTTGTAGGTCCCGCAAAATCGATGTGGATGCGGGACCATGGACCCCTGGGCGTTTCCCATTCCGTTGGGGGTGCTTTTGGTGGAGCTGCGCGCGTTTCTTGGCATTTGTTACAGGTGGCAACCCAGGCTTCGATTTGTCTGTCCATGCCTGGCCACCATGCGTAGCTCCTTGCCAGTGCTTTCATACATACGATGCCCGGGTTTCCATCGTGCAGCACTTCCAGGACTCTGCGTTGAAGTTTTTCTGGAATGGCTACTCGGTCTCCCCATAGCACGCACCCCTTTTGGGAGAATAGTTCTGTCTGTCTGTTTTTGAAGGGTTTGAACTTGTCGTTGGGTTCGATTTCTGGCCATCCCCTCTCCACCCAGCTGAGGACTCGCGCCAGACAAGGGTCTTTTTTTGTTTCTAATGCGATATCCTGTGCAGTTAGTGGAGGTGAGGGAAGCATCTCTATGTGTAGCGTGGAAAGTGTAGGAGCTGGGTCATCTAGGAACTCAGGCAATGGCGAATGGCTTAAGGCGTCAGCATGGGGAATGGCTTTCCCCGGTCGATGTCTTAACTGGTAGTCGTATGCCCCTAAGAACTCCGACCAACGTGTCATTCTTGGTGATAGGATGTGGGGAGTTGGTTTATCCCCTGCCAATATGCCAAGCAATGGCTTGTGGTCTGTGATTATAGAAAAGGATCGTCCATATACGTATTTGTGGAACCCTTTAATTGCAGATACAATAGCAAGGGCTTCTTTATCCAATTGACTATAGTTCCTTTCAGTTTTTGACAAAGTTCTTGAAAAGAATGCGATAGGCGCTTCTGTACCGTTTGGAAGAACGTGGCTCAGGATGGCTCCTACTCCAAAAGGTGAAGCGTCACACGTCACAGTCAAGGGTAATGTTTTGTTATATTGGATTAATACTGCATCAGATGTGAGGAGGTCTTTGACTTGTTGGAAGGCTTGCTCCTCTCGACGTCCCCAAAACCAGGAAGCCTTCTTGTCGAGGAGCCTATGCAGGGGTTCAGCAACAGTCGCCTTCTGGGGTAGGAAGATGTTATAAAAGTTAATGAGGCCCAGGAAGGCTTGGAGGTCTGTGTTGTTTCTGGGTCTTGGAACGTTTTTGATAGCTGCTAATTTCTTTTTGGTAGGGTGAATACCATGCTTGTCAAGAAGGTAGCCAAGGAATTCAACCCTCTCAGTGCATAATTGGCACTTGTCCCTCTTGACTTTGAGTCCTGCATCCTGGAACTTTTGTAGGACAGTTCTTAGGCATTTTTCTAATTGACTTTGTGTAGGGGCGGCTATCAATACATCATCGAAATAGGGTACGACTCCTTTTATGCCCTGTAGCAACCTTTCCATCAAACTTTGAAAAATGCCAGGTGCTACGCTTACTCCGAACTGGAGTCTATTACATTTGAACGCACCCCTGTGCGTGACTATAGTCTGGGCTTCTGCGGTCTTTGCATCTACTGGTAGTTGCTGATACGCTTGGGCCAGGTCAAGCTTAGCAAATACCTTTCCGCCCCCGAGCAAGTGAAGAAGGTGTTGGACCACGGGTACTGGATAGGCGCTTTGTTGAAGCGCGTGATTCAGGGTGGCCTTGTAATCCCCACAAATTCTCAGGGACCCATCAGGTTTTATGGGGGTTACTATTGGGGTTTCCCACCGGGCGTGGTCGATGGGTTCTAATACGCCCTGTGCTATTAATTTGTCCAATTGTTCATCAATTTTCGGTTTGAGGGCAAAGGGAACTCGGCGTGGCTTTAGACGGATGGGTGCGATGTCAGGGTGGAGATTAAACGAAATGGGGGACCCCTTGTACTTGCCTAGTTGCTCGGTGAAGACGTCTTGGAAGTCCCGGATGAGGGCTGCCTCCCAGTCCTCACTTACAGTCTGGTTGATGCCTGCCAATTCAATTCCTAATGGTGCGAACCACTGTAATCCCAATAGACTGGGTCTGTCTCTGTCAACGATGGTGAGAGGTAGAGTTGCGGTGTGGTCTTTAAACAAGACCTGGACGTGACTGGAACCAGCAACCGGGATTCGATTGCCTTGGTAGTCTTTTAATATGAGTCTCTGGGTGCGGAGGTCCTGACGGCGGATGTCAGGGATCAGTTGCTTGAGAGTTTTCCAGGAGACCATTGATAGGGATGACCCGGAGTCGACTTCCATGATGCATGGTCTGTCTTCGATGGTGACCTTTACCCGGATTTTATTTGCATCCACTGATGATGCGTGGCCGATAATGACGGTCTGATGTGCCTCTTCTCGTCTGGTAGTGGCAGCAAGCGTTCGGCTTCTATTGTATGGGCTCCACTGCGTGTTCGGGCGGTCCCGGCTTGATGGGTGGCTGCCCACTGTCTGCCGGAAGGTATTTTCGTTCCTCTTGGGGCTGGATACCCGTTTACTCCTGCAGACTTTGGCGATGTGGCCCCTTTTATCACAGTACGACAGATGGCATCTAGGAACCTGCAATCTGCTCATGGGTGGTTTCCCCCGCATCCGGCGCACTGGTAGCTGGTTTTTCGACCTCGCTGGTCTTGCTGGTCGCGCTTTGATCTGAGTCTATTGACTTCTTCTTCTTCACCTTCTGATGAGGACTCGATGTCTTTGTGGTGGGCTGCTGTTGTGTGTCTTTCTGTGGGCGTTGTGATGTCGCTGGCGAGATGGCGGCTGGATCCAGTCGCTCGGTGCATTCGAGCCGCTGACTTCCTGGTTGCTTCTGCTGCAGTAGCATCCGCTATGGCATCTGCGAGGGTGATATCTCCTTTTGCCATAATCTTGCTTTGGATGGTGGGGTCTCTTAGACCCAGGACAATCCGATCTCTCATGGCTTCTTCCAGATTCGCGAAGCCACATAGTCCACCCAAATTTCTTAGGTCAGCTACAAAGTCCCCGATACTCTCGCTTTCCCGTTGGTCCCTCTGGTAAAACTCGTGTCTTCTGATGAGGGTTGGAACCGCTGGGGCGTAATGAGCCCTGAGAATGGGAGCGAGGGTGTCCCAATCCATAGTTTTGACTTCAGCTGGTTTCGCTAACGACTTTGCCATTTTAAAAACGGCGGGTCCGCAATGCGTTAGGAACACCGCGCGTTTTTCCCCAGGCGTAGCATCCTTCAGATTATTGGTTTCCAGGAACATTTGGAACCTGTCCATATACGAGTCCCAATCTTCGTTAGCTGGATCGAACGGAGTGGGTGGTATTGAGCTGCTTGTCATTCTGCCGTCTTTGCGCGATGTCAGCCACATGCTCTGCCAATACTACGTGAGAGTTTCAGTCAGCTCTTGTTGTCTCCGCATCCCATCCTCGTCGCCAGTGTTCTATCTCGGAGGGTAGGCGCGATAACGGAGACGAGACATTGAATTGTGACTTCAACTCTTTATTAGTGACTTCAGGAAGCAGAGCAAAAAAGAATAGCAACAGCAGCTCCTTTTATAGGGCTGGCTTCTGTCAAAGCATCCAATGGCTTAAGTTTGCTGGGCTAGGAGCGTCCAATCACGGCAGCCCGTTAACTAGCCAATCAGATCAGTCCCAATTGACCAATCGCGACTCGCTGTCAACGAACCAATCAAAAGTGCAGGATTACGAGCCTGCTTGGGAACGGCTAGTCAGGTTTGCAGGCTTACGAGCCTGCTTAGTTCGGAACAGAAATTATTATGGTATAGCCTTTATTAAAATTCTCACAGAAACACATTAATGCACTAAAAGCCAGCTCCATACACAGCCCAGTTCAACTGATCCAGAGTTTCTCCTTCTAAATAAAAGCCACAGAGAACAGCAAACACGATTAGTCCACTCTGTGGTAGAAGGAGGCATAGTTGAGCCCCCATTAAGGTCCCCTCTCCCTCCCAGACATTGTTACTGGCTAGAGGAAGGAGCCTTTCCCTGGTGTCCCACTGGGGATAATAACAATGGGGGGATCTTTATTCAGATCACAGTACAGAAGAAGAGTGAACGTCCCCTTTAACCATCTACTCCTGCACCCCCGTAGCTGTTGTGTAAAAGAAATGCAATCACGCATTTAGTGTCACAGCTATTTTGACCCCAGTTGTGATCATATTTAAGTTTAGAAGCATAACAGTTATGTCCATATTTGAAGAGGGTCTTCCCAGGGGCCGCTCCATGATGAAGTAATCTAAAATATTATCCTCAGTGGTGTTTCTTGTAGAAAACCCATCAACAGATCTCGTTGCTAAGTTGTAAATAACACAAACAAAGCCTTAAACTCCACGCAAAGAGAACATTTTGTATTAATTTGCGCTAGTTATCTCTTACTTCAGATCAGAACTGCAAGTAAGAAAAGGGAGGCTGGTCTCTGGGGGGAAAAAATGGACTTAACTTTGTTGAGGGAATACTCAGGCAGGCACAGTGCATGCGTGTGTATCTTGGAAAGAAGCTGCAGTCTGTTAGTGTGACTCTCTTTCTGACTTCTTAACTTGTCAGCATATCCTAAAGTTTATAATGCACATGCACACAGGCCTTCAGCCAAAGAGGCTGTCTAGCCGCAGATCCAGATGTGGGGGCCACTGCACAGCCAGCCAGTTTCGCTCTCCCTGAAACGACTTTCAGACTAAACAATTGTGACTTGGCTGTGAGAGGCAGCGTGATTCCAGATGCTGCTTTCCTTTCACATTGCTTTAATTGGGCTGGCAGGCGCAAAGGCTCTTTCAGTGAGAGGAAAGCTTCCCCATGAGACCACAATGTATTGGCAATGCTCCCACACTGCTACCTTAAGAGAGAGAAGGGAACAAATGGAAGGAGGCCAACAAAATAGAAAGGGGGAAAAAAAAAATAATTTTTCCAAGGTGTTTATTGATATAAATGTCTGTTGCTTTTTTTTTTTTTTGTCTTCTCAAAGTGCTGACTTTTTTTCCTATTTGACAGACTTTATTTTCTATTTGATAAACAGCAAACATGGAAGTTTTACAGATGGGAACTTGGACTCTATCCCTTCAGTAATCCTTACAAACAACTCCGCTTATCAAAGTCTTTCTTGAAACCTGGCTAGTTTATTGGTTGTGTGATGTCTTGGATCTGGCTTAGGATTAGAACTAGCTTCATATCCCTGATTCAGCAAACCTGCTCCATTTTCTCACTTGGGCAATTTAGTCAGCTTCTTTAGCGATGTCTTATATCTTAAAAGTCTTTGTGCCAAATCACTGGTTTATGGAAAATTAATACACTGAGTAGTGTAAAGACCCTCCATGGCATGCTAAGAGGAACCAAAGATATACCACAAATAAATAAAGAGCTTCTGCTTTTTCCACAAGAGGGTTTTTTTGTTGTTGTTGTTGTTGTTAGATGATTGGGGGGAAATGAATAGATGAAGTTGACCAGAAGCTACAGAAAAAAAAAATGAGCACAGAATAAATCTATGGGAAATGTTATTCATCAAAATATGACATCATCTCAAAACAGGGGAAGTATTTTAGCAATTCCATAATACCAGTGTGGGAAGCACATGAAACAAAAAGTCAAGAAAAAGGCAAATGGTCAAAGTATCAAAGCATCAAATGCAGAAAAATATGTAAAAACTGCATTTAACCTATACTTTCAAAAAAAAAGATTATTGAAAATACAAGAGAGCCTATAGTACTTTTGAGATGTAATAAGATTCACTCCTGATTATCAAACCTAAAATGTAACCTTAACAGTAAATTCGGTTCATTGCGTTTTTGAGAAGAAAACTATGTTTGGAGACAGCAAGGGAAGTATATTCTGAATATAAAAATGTCCATATTATGTAACACTAATATTGACTTGCTTAAAATTTCTTAACACCTATTTGTATCCACATGAGTCTCCAATACAACTTAGATGAACTGAGGAAAACCTTGTATACATGTGGAGGGCTTCTTATGATTGTGGGGTGGGACGGGCAGGAGGAACAGAAGCCCAATGGTGAGGTTCTCCCATTGCCATTGCTCTGATTTTCTTCACTGCATAAGTTTATTTAGTTGGCTATTTTGATGAAATGATACAATCACGTTACATCAGTGATCCCTCATTGTCTGGGAATGTCTTAAGAAAACTAGTTAACAAATTCTTTTAGCTACAAAATAAAACAATTGTAAACAGCATGAAAAAATGGTAAGTGGGGCTAAGAAGTGGCTGGGAAATTTCCCTTAATGCAGTTCATGACATGGGGTACAAGTTACTCAGTTTCTTGGGTCACAGAAGCTTTTGAACACAATTCCATGGCAAAATTAATTCCCAGCATACTGCTATTTCATCTTTAACATTTTAGTGCAGTGACTAAGATGCTGAACTTGTCAATCAGAAAGGTTGGCAGTTTGGTGGTTCGAATCCCTAGCACTGTGTAACGGAGTGAGCTCCCGTTACTTTTCCCAGCTTCTGCCAACCTAACAGTTCGAAAGCATGTGAAAATGCAAGTAGAAAAATAGGGATTTGGTGGGAAGGTGACAGCGTTCCGTGCGCCTTTGGCATTTAGTCATGTCGGCCACATGACCACGGAGACGTCTTTGGACAGCGCTGGCTCTTCGGCTTTGTAATGGAGATGACCACCACCACCTAGAGCCAGAAACGTCTTTAACTTTACCTTACATTCTAATTGGGCATTAGATATACATTAATTAACATATTTTCAAGGTTTTTAGAAGTATTAGAGACATAGAATCTATGGATTCCTAACATACAGAAGTGCCTTGTTTACAGTTCTGTAGTCTTCAGATTTACAAATACTATGAGGAAACTGTCAATATCTCACCCTATTTCTTTGGCACATTGCCATCAGAACATTATGACCATAGAGTGGAACAGTCCAGAAAGCTGAATTGTGACTCATTTCTTTAGGCATCAGGAAGAAATTGACATTTAAAATTTTTGCTGCCTTTCTCAAAAGTTTCCTCGATATTTATAATCATTTTTGCGGGAGGGCTCTTGTACCTTTTTTGCCCACCCAAAACCTTTTTGCCCACTAGGGAGTTCTTTAATCACAACAACAATATATTTGAATGCTTTCTCCATGATCTATCTGTACAAGGTTCAGGTAACTGAGGGGTTCATTAATAAAAGTTTGCAATCAGGCCAACTCACCTCACAGGGTTGTTGTTGTGCGGAAAAATAGATGAGGAAAGAATATTAGTTGTTTATAAAAATAATGAAGAGGGGAAATAAAATAAAGTTTGTCTCTGTGAATTTATTTGCCAGTGGGTGAAAAGTTTTTGGACACGAGATTTTATTACTAGTGCTGAGCAACAAAGGAACCAGAGCCATTTTGGGTAGTGCTAGGCAACAAAGGAACCAGAGCCATTTTGGGTTCCACAGAATGGGCGGGGGGGGGGGAATCAAAATATATCCTTTATGAAGCTGAAATGAGTTGTTTCAACGTTTAAAAGTATTGAAAGAATGAGTTCCTGCAGAAAAGTGTGTGCATTTAAAGTGTTTGGTTGGAGTTGTTCTGTTTTTCTTAGCAAACTGGAAGTGTGCATCATTTCACATGGCTGATTGCAAAGGAAAAACTTTGCAGCACCTGGCCCAGAAAAAGGGAAAATCTGGAAAAGAGACAGTTCAGACAGGCTTCCCTGAATGGAAAAGATGCTGGATGCTATTACTGCAAATTAGATGGGCATTCTCCAAAGCAGAAGAGGCCCAGACTCAAAGGCATGCAAAGGGCAACTTGTATGGCGGCATGCCGGCACTTTGAGGCCTGCCTGACAATCTTTTCTTTGTTTGTTTTCCTTAAAACTGGGAGGTCCAAATTCCTGGTGGATACCGTATTTTTAAACTCAGGAAAGGCAAGTCAACCACCTCTTTTCAGGCAAAGCATGCAAAAGTGGCAGGTACTTCCTAAAAAAGCGACATCTTGGATGGAAGTTTAGAATAAATAGTGGGAAGGTAAAAGGTGTATGGAAGGGGAATTAGCTTTTGCCAAATCCCAACTTTACTTTTCAAGCCAAGTTGGCTAAGAAAGTTAAAGAATAATATGGATTATACTCTAGACAAAACGGTCCCACACTTGAGCTATGTTTGCACCCTTACAGGTCGCTTTACTCTTTTTTTTTTTTTGAAAAGGAGGTAAGTAATCACTTTTTTTAAAGCCTTACATTCATTACTTTTTTCAAAATCTCCCAATAAAGGAAAACATGGAAAGAAAAACAAACTATTAGAAAAGAGAGGAGGGAGGAAATGTTATTTAAAAGGTTACCAGACCACATCATTTTCCAGTAATATTATATACTCCCTGCAGTATCCAAGATATATATGGGCTGTAGGCCAAGAATGTTTTAAAAAAATAGTACACACACACACACATATACAGTATAGACACAACATCTGGACACAGGCTGAACAAAACCTCCATTTATCACACTTAATCCTGCAATGAAGCAGTCAACAGTTTACTTCTATTTTGCTAATTTAGGCACTTCCATGCTTCCGAAATGGAAAAGTGCATGTAAAAGCTCTGAATTAGGTGTAATTTTATGAGGCCACTTTCAGTTTTCACTAAAGTTAACTGTAAGTTTTAAGTTGGAGAGAGAGAGAGAGAAAGAGAGGGGGGGAGGGAGAGGGGAAGGGAGAGTGAGATCTACTGGAGTTTCCATTCCCCACCTCACCCCAACTTTCTTTTGGTTATAATTGAAAAGAGGCTGCTGAAGATAAAGGGCCACACCCAGTATTCTAAATAGCTGGCTAATTAAAAAAAGTTTATATAGGAGTATATACTCTTTTGTCATGGATGTGTTGAACCTCCCTTGAACATTACATCTAAAATTGATGGCCTCCTTTACTTCACTGGGCAAGTATTCCTAATGCACCTGTTTCTGGCTAAGGCAGGACTGGACATTGTCACACACATAGCTTACTTTTATTGTAATTGGGTTACAACATTATGCAAACTGGAGTGAATGCAGGTAATGTTATAAACAAGTCTATAAAAGGAAAATGTGTGCGTGTGTTTGTATATAATTGTTAATAAAGACTCCTGATCAATCATCTTAAAATATATTGAGAACCTACCAGTTGTTCATTGTGATGTGTTCTGCGAGAGGCTGCCTTAAATTTTGACTGTTCAAAATGCAATATTATAGATTGGCATAAATTATTCCATTTCTTTATCAAAATCACTGGCAGATAGCCTAGTTAGAATCTTCAGATTGCTTGGAACCAGAGGTTACGCTCAGGAGTGGGATTGTACAGATTTGTACCTATTCACTAGAACTGGTTGTTAACATTCTAAGCAGTTCGGAGAACTGGTTGTTAGAAGAAATTATTGGCCTAATCCTGTAAGGAAGGCAGGAAGGAAACATTCTGGTGTTGCTTACAGAAACTGCCTCTCCGTTAACCCTTATTACATTCTTGGCAGGACTAGACTTCCTGTCTCTGGAACTTCTCTGGAGTTTTTTTCCCTTCCTTTGCTGATACTTTGCTTGTGTGGAGTGACCAAAGTTACAATGGCACTGAAAAAAGTGACTTATGACCATTTTTCACACTTACGACTATTGCAGCATCCCCACATCATGAGAGGCCAGGCGAGGAGATGCGTGCCTCGATGTGAGTGATATTGAGTTGGCCACACCCAGCCAGTCACATTATCACCAAGCCACACCCACCAACTAAGCCACGCCCACAGAACTGGTTGTTAAAAAAATTGAATCCCACCCCTGGTTACGCTATACATTTCCTCCTCCTTCAGAGTCCTGTTCATTCAGAGAAGCTGATATTAGACAGAATCGCTTTTTTATGTCTTACCATCTGAAATGCAGTTTACGTGACTGCAGGAATGTGTCCTCTCCATTATTGTACACAGGGTATGGAACTTCTTGCCTCAGGAGATTCACCTCACTGTTTTTTCCATTCAAGATCATTTTGCTTCATGGTAAGCTTGACTGTTGCTTATTGGTGCTTTTTCTTTTCTTTTCTTTTCTTTTCTTTCTCTGGGTTTTGCCCTTTATTCACTTGCTTCTATTCTGTCATTTTAAAGTTGTTCGATTTGTTAGAGTTTGTAATTTGTTTTAAACTTTGGTGATATTGAATAAATTAGACATTAAAGCAAATATGCAATGTAGGTAATATGCCAGCATTACTATTATCCTTCTAAACCTTTTAACTACCTTCTCCTGTTGGTATCTTATGATTATATTACTTTGTTATTTGTATGTACACTGAGGGCTATGCATCAAAGACAAATTCCTTGTGTCCAATCATACTTGGCCAATAGAGTATTCTATTCAAGTAAAGTATTCTATTTTGAATTCTTTAAAGTGAAATTATAGGAATAACGTCTTGAAAATAGATAGATAACATAAATTATTTCAGAGGACTTAACTGGCACCTATGACACAAATATGCCCTGAGAAAAACTTACTTTCCACCATTTCCTCATGACACATTTCTTTCCAAGCTTGAATTAGTGTTCCTACCTTTATTCTGATTCTGTCCAAGGACTCTGTCACCATTACCTTAACGGCAAGTCAGGGGAGTGCAGGCAATAGATAAAAGATAGGGATTAGCAAAAGCAAATTTCATGCCAGTGTACTTATTTGTCATCTCATGGAAATGGGCACAGACCTTTAATTCAGCACTGGGCCCCAGACCCATGTAGCCCAAGAGATCTAGAGCATAAGGAATTTCTCATTTCTCTATGAATTTTGCAAATCTTAGATTCCCCTTTGAAGATGATGCAAACTCCTATATGGTTTCTTGGGGATACATGAAAAGTTGATCAATTTTTTTAATGATGCATCTCATTCTTTCCTTTGATATTCATCTTCTCTTACCTGTTCCTTCCTTCCAATCTTTCTCCAAACTTCCTCTACAAACAGTTTATCATACATTCATTCATTCATAGTTAATTTGTGTATCTGCCCATCTCACAGAACAACCCACTTTGGGCAGCTTACAATAAGTTAAAGCAATCAATCAATATTTAAAAATCATTATAATCGTTAACAACTAAAACTTCAAAAACTATAAAATACTGAACAAAAATAAAAACTAGATGAAGGAATGTTAATAACAGTGAAGCCACCTCACTAGGCCATCCATCCCCTGGGATCCCCATGCCTGCTGATACAACCTTCAGAAGCTCAGATGAGATGAGGCCAATTTCACCTGAGAGTGGAGAAGATTCCACAATGGAGACGCCACCAGTGAAGGTCCACTGTTTAGAGACTTTTAAATGAAGCTCCCTAGATGAAGAAACTTGTAACATACCCCCTCTGTTGAATCTGGTGGGACAGGCAGATGAAACTGGGGAGAGGCAGTCCTTCAAATAACGTTGTGTCATGCCATGAAGGGCTTTAAAGGTCAATATCAGCACCATGAATTGGACCTAGAAACAAACTGGTAACCATTGCAGCTCATGAAGCAGAGTGTAACTTGTGTTCTGCAAGAAAAACAAATAATCAAGTTTCCAGGTACTCTTCAAGAACAACCCCATATACAGCACCGTTCTCCTTATTCCTGCTGCTCCTCCACTGATTAGTGCCTCTGTTGTAGTTATTTACATTTAGGGTATTGCACACACATTCAAATTGGAAAGGCTTTGGTCACTTGGTCACATGTTTATTTTTATATTCTAAAGTTTGATATCTGGTTTGTAGATCAGGATAATTTAGTAATTTGTTCAAACCAACAAGACAGTAACAAGCACATTTTTACTTTATTGTCAGCCTAGAAATATTTTGTTTAGTCATTCATAAAAGCTTCTTTTAATCAATTATGAGGAGGTTTGAACTTCATGTAAAATGTATTTTTAAAAATACATTGGAATTTCTATTTTTCAAGTTATCTCCAAACAAGCAGTACTCCAATACTGTACTTGGAAATATCTCATAGCCTGCAATTTCAGCTGCTATCTATAATTTCCTCATTTCTTTAAAGATCTACCACAGGAATGACAAAGTTCAGGAGATTTCTTAAGAAATTCTGGGAAAACTGTTTTATTCTTGGCTGACTCTTCACACTATCTTAATTCTGTCAGTATATCTGTCTATAGGTTGGCATGTTTACAAACATGTTTTTAGAAGTGCCAAAAATAGATGCCTCACAGAACAGTGTTAAATGTTTTAGAAGCTTTATCTGAGTTATAGCCCCAGTATAACACACTTAAATTTTCAGCTTACTTTATAGAAGAACAGTTGTACCCAATAAAATAACAGTTTTAGCCTCTGTGTATAGTTCTGAGTAGTCAGGACTCCAGGTTTTCATCAGGGAAGGCTTATACAGGAATCTAGATTGACATTCATCCTGACTTTTGTGACATCACTGCAGAAAGCTACCTAAAAACCATTCCTGATCGTCTATTATCCATGGGAATACAGATTCTGATCTTGTCAGTGAGACAAAACACTTGTGAATAGAGGTAACAAGAGGGACCACAAGGAATGTTAAATGTTTCAGAATGCTCATCTTTGTATAAACAGGGAAACATTCCAACTAGCAACATTCAACGTCAAGATACTCCATTTCTCCTCTCCCCCTATTTTTCATTTTTTGTTATTTTCTTTATTCTAAACCATAGTTATGGATGCTGAACATTTTCAATCTACACAGAATTACTTTCTTTAAAAAAATTGTGTTCTGCAAGTTTAAAAGTGTTTTGAAGATTGAGCAATGGTGCAATTGTTATTTTATTTTAAATTCTGAACTAAATGCTCTTATAAGGACCTCCTTTGGGATGATAATGTGTATTAGTTCAATTTTCTTAAAATGTTAGAAGCCTGGTCTGCCTATTGTTTCACTTCAAAAGAGGGTCATGGACCTATAATCCAAAGTCCTCCCTTGACAGTAACTTTAATTTGAAAAACAGCTTTCCAGCGCTCCCCACAAAAGCAAAATACTGTAGCTTTAAGCTACCATATTTGGGCTGCTAAAGTCCAGATGACCACTAGATGGCACAATGTTAGAATTTTCTATATCTCCTTGCTGGCATCTAGTGGTTGTTCAGATTTTGGAAGTCACCATGTATTAGCTTTACTACAAACTTTTGGAATCAGTGGGTATATGAATGTGAAAGCAACATTGTTTGCATTAATATTATTGATTCACAAAATGGATGCATCAAAATATGAACACAGTTGGGGACCAGTCTAAGGATCTTAAAACCAATAGACATTCCTAGTTCAGGTCCAGCATAGCAGGCATGCAGAAAGACAGAGAACAAATTAACTCTTATGAACGTGGACCTTACCCAACTTTGATAAGGACATTTCCATATCACTTTTAAAACATAGTAGGAATGACTATGTACTTGGGTAGACAGTCTAGAAAGAAGTCAGGCACAAAGTGTATACCAGCAATGAGAGTTAAAAGTTTACTCAAAAGCAAAAACAAGCAGGGACCTATGGGGTAAGCATCAGTATAGAAAGTTGTTGGAGGTGGATGACCATCTTAATCATAGTAGCAAAGATATTATTTAACATTGTGAGAAAAAGACAATGTTAAACCTACCTTACATTTCACTAAGAAAACTACACATGTAGATAATAGAAAACCTTTGACAATACAATGCCGGATGATGGACCCCTCAGGTTGGATGACATTCACCATGCTACTGAAGAAGAACTGGGTATACTTTTAGAACATTAATGATGTTTATGATATGGGTAAATTAAAGCTTTCAGAACGTGTAGTTGCTAATGTCATGCAGGAAAGAAAATCCAAAGTTCAAAGAAAGAATTTTACATTGGGAACTTAGAGCATAAGAAGCATGAACATGAACAAGAGCCACACAGCGAAAGATGAACTCAACCAACTACACATTGACATTTTAGGCATCAGCAACTTGGAATGGCCTGGAATTGGATACTTTCAGTTAGAAGATTGTGCTATTTATACTCAGAATACAAAAATCAAAGAATGGCACTGCTTTCATAGTCAGGAAAGATATAGCAAAGAAGTATTTCACTACGCTGCGAACAATGGCCAAATATTATCAATTAAACTTTGTGGACAACCTTTTAAAATGGTACTTTATTCAGGTTTATTCTCCAACCACTGAAGCAAAAGAAGAGTAGGTTGATCTGTTTTACGATCAAATTCAACATGGAATAGGTAGAACATGCCAGCAAGATGTGTTACTTATGTGTTTCAACTTCTCCCCTCAGGATGCTGCTGTAGGGCATTGCTTGCTAAAACAACAAGACACAAAGACAGCTTTTTCCCTTGTTCCATCACTCTGCTGAACACCTAATTCCCACAGGACTTTTTTATGTCTAAGGATATTTACCCATGCAGCATGGCTTTATTAGTATTATCCTTCTCATCTTTTCCACTACTCATCTTTTCTACTTCTCATCTTTTCTGCTTATTTAGTATCCTATGACTATCGCTAAGTGTTGTATTTTTATGATTCATGATGAATGTATTATGGTGACTATGATCATGATTTATCACTCATATCTTTATGTACACTGAGAGCTTATGCACCGAAAACAAATTCCTTGTGTGTCCAATCATACTTGGCCAATAAAGAATTCTATTCTATTCTATTCTATTCTATTCTATTCTATTCTATTCTATTCTATTCTATTCTATTCTATTCTATTCTATTCTATTCCGTTCTATTCCGTTCCATTCCATTCCATTCCATTCCATTCCAATCTTTGTTAGAAACCTGGAAAAAGGCCAAGGAAACAGAAATGAAGCAAGAGAATAGTTGCCAATTTCTACAATTCCAATGATTTATAACAGCCGTCCCCAACCTTTGCAGTTTGGCGGCCCAGCTGGGAGGGGAGGGGGAAGAGGGGAACTGAGTCACATGAGTAGCAGGCCAGGTGCAACCTAGAACTACACTGCCTTCGGTCCAACCTAAATGTAGTATATCAAATTATCTGCTAGGATGTCCTACTTGTCAATGACTACTTCAGCTTCAACCACAACAATAAAAGGATACAAACTCAAGGTAAACCGCACCAAACTTGATTGCAGGAAATACGACTTCAGCAACAGAGTGGTCAATGTCTGGAATACACTAACTGTGGTTTCTTCCCCAAATCCCAAAAACTATCTGTCTTTCCTAAGAGGTCTGCAGGGGGCGTGCATAAGCACACCAAGTGTACCATCCCTGTCCTAATGTTCCATTTCATATATTCATAGTCACGTTTATACTTATACCTGTTATCTAATACTTGCTTGACAAATAAAATAAATAAATAAATAAACATGCACACACACACACACACACACACACACACACACACACACACAAAGCTCTTGCATGAGTGGTAGGCCAGTGTACATGTGTGCAACTCAACTTCTGTGAGCGGCGGGTCAGTGCACACATATACGAGTGCCCGCTGGCCTGTCACTCATGTCCACCAGCCTGCCACTCAGGAAGTTGAACTTCACATGCATATACGTGCTCCAGCCATTCACACATACAGCCCAATTTCAAATAAGCCACAGCCCAGTAGTTGGGCCATGGCCCAGGGATTGGGAGCCCCTATTTATAATATTCATTGCTAATATATTCTTCCAACAACCAATGTAGATGGATATCACTAAGCAGTGTACTCATATCTTGAGGGTATACAAGGTACAAGAATTGAAATATAACAACAGAAACACTCCGGGAGCATATGCAATTTCCAAGTCAAGCTAAATCAGAAGAATAAGGCCAAGCGGTTTCCATAATATGATATTGAATATATACCCATTATTTTGAAGAAGAATGTAGGAATCACTTTGAATTCTTGAATGTCATTGATAGTGAACCAGGGGAACTGTGGAATTAATTTTAAAAAGTTATTAAGGATGAATGTGAAAAGAAACTGTGAAACATGAAGAAACAAAAGAAAGCAAACTGGATATCAAAACAAATTATGAAAATTGCCATGAGAAGAGAAACCAAAGCCAAGACAGACAAAAACCTCAGAAACAACCCTAATAAATAATTTCACAAAACTCTGTAAAGACATTAAAAAAGAAAGTCTTCCAAAAAATCTACAGACTCAGAAGAAATTTCCAACTTCAAATTGGCATCTTAAAGGATGCCAGTACATATATAGTACTGATTGAAAGATTAAAACTGGAAGAAATGAACTGAAATTTTGTACAGTAGAAATTTACTTCTAGTTCAAGAACTTCTAGTTCTAAAATACAAGGTTATATCATCACTCTATTCATTACCAAGTCAAAACGCTATGAGAATTGAGGGAATATCTACAAAATTTGGCAAGCACCAAAAGAAGAATCTGTAAAGATTTTAACCAAACTATGTCAGCAAATTTGGACAATGACACAGTAGCTAAAAGATTGGACAAGGTCAATTTACATACCAATACCAAAGACAGAGTCTAAAAGATATTGTCTGCTAATCTTATTTTTACATCCTAGCAAAATAATGCTTAGGATGATCCAACATAGGTTAGAACCCTACATTCAAAGGGAGACGCCAGTTTCAAAATTCATAAAGAGAAAGAGAAGGGAGGGAGGTGGATTTAATATATTGGGGAATACTGAATTGGAAGAAAATAAGTTTTGTTTTTAAAAGTGGAAGAAGAAACAAATAATCCATGCTAATGCTGATGACATTACTCTAAAAGTTGAAAATCAAGAAGCTCTAGTAATGAAAATCAAAGAGCGCTGTGTAAAAATTGGAAGTAATATTCAATATATAGAGATTCAAACTAATGACAACCAGCCTTAGAATTGACAGTGAATATTCCTAATTTGATAGCATAGTAATGAAGACCTTAGAAAAGATACTTTGGTGTCTGATAAATACCAGAATCATGCAGGCAACAGTTTTTCCTATAATGTTCTATGGAAGTAAAAGTTGGATCTGAAGAAGCAGAATAAAAAGAATATTGATGAATTTGAACTTTGATGTTGCAGAAGACTCCTTGAAATACATTGAATAATGAAGAAAACAAACAAATGGTTAATAGAACAAATAAATTCAGAGTTCTTACTCAAAACACAAAGTCAAATTCTCATATTTTGTTCTTGCTGCAGGAACTTCTCTTAGATTGTACTTCTGCCTCCTGCACTACAGTTGCTAAGGTTCTGGGATCTGTCTCCTGGTCACTGTGAGCCAGGGATATCTGCTGTTAGGCCTCTGTGTTTACCTCACTGGTTCTGGCTTTCTACTATGCCGCTCCCCTTTGTTCTGGTAGATTGGCATAGCTGCCTCCATTAGCTTGACTCTGGTCATTTGGCCAGAGTGGCTTCATCACTGTGACTATCACTAATCAAAGGGGTGGAAGAGAAATGCTGCTGATATCATCCTAATTTTGCTACCCCTTTCCCATTAAGGTGGCACAATGGTTCAGTAGTTAAGATGCTGGCTGGAAAAGCCGACAACTGTGTTTGAGACCCAAATGTTGCTCAACTGGGTAAGCTCCCATGTCCTCCTAGCTCCTGCCCACCTAGCACTTTGGTGGGGAGGAAACAGTGCTTCATGATGTCATTCTGGTGTCAAGCCCGAAATTGACATATGTGTAGCCATTTTAGTTAGGCTTAGTGTATATTCTTTTTCTTATTTTCTCTTTGGTGGTTATGGGGGAAGGGTTTTGGGCTTGCCACATTCCTAAGGAGGGAGGAGTGGAGATAGAGTTGTTTAGGCTAGGTGATTCTCCTTCCCATAGGGGCTGACCACATGAGCTGACCTTGCTGAGACCCTTTGAGGTGGAGATTTATGACATCAAGCAACATTGAATTACTTCTATTGGAGAATGTGACTTTTGGGGGTTGTTTCTAACTTCTAATATTGTGGGGTAATTCTGGGTTGTGTCAGATCCAGAATTACCATGGACTTTGCCAATTTGATTCTTTCCTAAATAAAAAAAAATTGTTTTAGAAGATGGACTTTGCTCTTTTCTTTTTAAATGGATTTCATCACTTGGAAACCTGACATTATTCCAGATCTCATAATAATCCCGGAGTGGGGTTGTTATTCAGAGTTTTGAGCCCTGGCTGTTTACCTGGAGCATTGGGTAACAGTAAAGACTCAGGGAAGATGGCAGAAGGATGTGATCCAGGGGCACAGGAACATGAGTGCAAAAAATCCACCATTAACAGACTCACTCCTTCAGATCCCCAGGCTAGATAATAAACCCAGTTTTTTCAAGCTTTTGAACAGCCAGCAGGGTCAGGGGAAGTCTTTGTGGGAACAATATTCAAGAGGGGGGTGCCCTGACCAAAAAGGCTCTTTTCCTGGATCTGACTAGATGGCACCTCTTATATATGGGACATGAGGCATCTCTCTTCTGCCAAATCTGATATTAATCTGATATTAACCCAGTTGAGAAGGTCCAGAAATATTTCACAAGAAGAGTTCTCCATTCCTCTACTCGTTGCAGAATACCTTATGCCACCAGACTTGAAATTCTAGACCTAGAAAATTTAGAACTACGTCACCTTCGGTCCGATCTAAGTATAGTATATAAAATCATACATTGCAATGTCCCACCTGTCAATGAATACTTCAGCTTCAACCATAACAATACAAGAGCACACAATAAATATAAACTCAATGTAAACCGCACCAAACTTGATTGCAGGAAATACGACTTCAGCAACAGAGTGGTCAATGTCTGGAATACTCTACCTGACTCTGTGGTTTCTTCCCCAAACCCCCAAAAATTTAACCTTAGACTGTCTACTATTGACCTCACCCCTTTCCTAAGAGGCCTGTAGGGGGCATGCATAAGCGCACCATCGTGCCTACCATCCCTGTCCCATTGATTCTTTTTATTTTTCTTATATGTACCCATTTCATGTATTCATGACCATACTTATACCTATTATCTGGTAAGTGATTGACAAATCAAATAAATAAATAAATAAACAAATCTAACAGGATTAGTGGAGGAAGAGACTTGTGGTAAATTGTCATCATCATTGTATGGTGCTGTAGTGGCTTGAATGGAAAAGTGAGAAATATATCTTAAATAATGCCTACTAATAGGAAAGTTTATAATATCTAACCTTATAGTCAGAATGATTAATCGGTGTCTTGAATCTCAGAACTAGGAGACAGGGGAACTTCCGGTTTGCTAGCCTTCGGCGGCGGCAGGGATTTGCCACTGTGCGGTCCCTGCTGCGTTCACCGCCAAGGTTCCCCGATCCATTTGGATTTGGGGGATACAGCTGCCCTGTAGAGGCAGCGGAAGATAGGGGGGATCCGGCAAGGGGTTTGGGGGTGCCACAAACCCCCTCCCCAGCCGGCTAAACTCCCTTTTCCCGAGGCGGAGGAACGGCGGTCAGCAATGGCCGCCACGAAGAAAGCAGCAGCCAGGTAAGCAAGTGCAGGAGGGAGAAAGCTGAAAGAAAAGTGAAAGTTGCTTCTAACTGGGACAAGACGGGAGAAAGTGACTTGGAACCTTGAAAGCTGTTAAGTATCTATTGTTCCTTGCGAGAGTTACAAGCTGTGAATACCTTAAAGGGAAAAGTTTTTTTCTTTGTTCGACTCTCCTTCCTAAAGTGACAGCGGGGGGAATCTTTTTGGCTGTGAGTGGGAAGGGAGAGTGGGAAAAAAAATCTGAGCAAAATTTGAAAATAAGGAGAAGATTGCCTAGAATTGCAAAGAGTTTAAAAACTTCCAAAAAATATATTTGAAAAGGATTTGTGATTACTTTAACCCCAGAAAGAGAAAGTCAAGAAGAAGAAGGTATCTAAAAGAAACAGTCTGTTTGGATTGTTTGGTGATTTTGGAACCTTTGGAAATTACTTCTGATTAAATCATCTGGGTGGTTGTTTGGAAAAACTTTTTCTCTACACAATGGCATCATCTATGGATGAATTGGAACTTATATATCAAAAATTTGAAAGAGAAAAACAAGGAGGGGAAGATGGACTTGGCACTATTTTCCAATACTTAGAAATGGTGGTTTATATTTATGTGAAGCAGAATGAGGATAATGGGGACAAAGAAGAAGAAGAAGCCATCTTTGATGAGAAAAGGACTTTGATTGGAGAAGGGAAAAAGCGGAGGTCTTTAAGATCTGGAAAAACAGCCCAAAAAGAGAAGAATAAGGTGAAAAAGGGACATTATGTTAAGAAACAACAGAAAGGGGGAAAGCAGAATAAAAGGGAGGTGGGGAGACAAGAGGTTAAAGAGGACAAGGAGAAGAAGAAGCAAGGGAGAAAGGAAGGGATGAGAAGCCTTAATGGTGGGGAGCAAGATATTATGAAGCAAAAGTTTTTCAGAGATAATGGATAAGTCTTATTGTTAATGGGATTCTAGAAAGGTACATAAGATTGCATTTTTATATCTGTATTTAGAAGTAATTATAGAAAATTAGAAATAATATGTAGTTTAAAATGTGATAAAATATTTAACATAAACAAGTGAAATTTTTGTTAAGAAAAAGGGAGTACTGTAATGAAATATGATTTAAGATTGTGATGTGGGGGGTAATAATCGTGGAAAGCATAAGTGTTCCCACAAAGGCATGATATTCAATTGAAATGGATAAAATGTTTAAGATATAAATGATTGTTAATATTAATACTTAGAAGATGGTATATTAGCAAACCCTTTGTGAAATGAGATTTGAAGTAGAAGAAGGAGGAACATTTCAATGAAATATTGAGCTATAATATGTGATGTGGGGGGGGAATAATTTTGAAAAATAGGGCTCTCATAAAAGCATGTGATTTAATTGAAAAGTAATGAGTTAAACATCTAAGATATGAATGAATATCAATATTAATGAATAGATTTGTATTATTTTTGATAATATAGTATAATTTTAGAATGTACCAGACAGAATCCCAATGTATGTTATGTATTTTATATTAAGTACTATAAATATAGGGGGAAAAGATAAAGGCATCATACTCCATATAGTGTATAGGAGAAGTATTTCTTCTTTTTTTTTTTAAAGAAGAAAAATAAATGATTGGCTGGAATAGAACAGACAAAGAATAATAAATATTACGATATGAATTGAGAGGAGATAAAAAAAATATAAAAAAAATAAAATTGAGAAAATTTAAAGGAGAGGAGAAGTTGTATAGAAAATTGAAAATGTTAAGAAGATATGAAATGGTATGTAAAATGAATATGAAATTGAATTTGTGTCTGTACCAAGAGTTTTAACCCGGTATTAAGCAACTTTCAGAAAAGAGATTTTTTATATTTTTATGTTTTGTGTTTATGTGTATTTATGTATTGTTTGTCTTGAAAAATAAAACTTGTTTTTTTTAAAAAAAGAACTAGGAGACAGAGTGAGGGAGATGTTCCTGCCATTGGAAATTGGCCCACCCATAAGCACCGCAGAGCTATAACAGTAAAAAAGGAAACGCTAGCCTCACTCTGATTTTTCTCTTTAAATGGCATAGGTCCAGAAGTGTCAACTCATCTCTCCAAACCAGCCAATGATATGAAATTGGATAGAACTGCTTCTGAACTGTTGCAAATCTCTTACCAAGAGGTGGTTTAAGATTTTTCCCAAATAATTTATCTTTTGGTGTGGAGAGATGAGGTGATCATATAGGCCTTTTCCTCACTTTTAGTTAGCATTAGTGAAATAATGGCCTGACAACCATGGTGTCACCCTTGTTCACACAACACTGTCCTTATCTTCTCCTCAAGACATATTTTAAATAATCTTATGCTGAGCTTTCAAATTTCAGAAAATAATTTATTTTTGCTGTTTAATCTGACAAGAGCTAAATTGTTTAAATTTTATCAGTCTTGATTCGTTACTGGCAGATTCCTGGAGAAGGTCCCCATATCTTTCAAGGAGAGGGGGACACTTTTACCATTGGCTATTCATCAGCCTAATGACATCTTCCAAATATTCTCTGTCCCTACATAGGACTGTGTGTGTAGAAATATTTCATTAGTCAGCAGAACAGCAGTCAGAATCAGGCAACATACTGCTCTACTCTTGGTGAGGAAAGGTTCTTGGATTCACTGAGAATATAATCTTGAGAGGAGGGAATAGAAAGGGAACTTATCAAATTTGCGGATGATACTAAGCTGGCAGGAATAGCCAACACCTTAGATGATAAGCTCAAGATCCAGATAGAGCTTGACAGACTTGAACACTGGGCCCTATCTAACAAAATGAAATTTAATGTAGAGAAAAGTAAAGTCATACACTTAGGCAAGAAAAACCAAAACTACACATATAGACTGAGTGAAACCAGGCTTAATAACAGTAATTGTGAGAGGGATCTTGGAGTCTTATTGGACAACCAATTAAATATGAGCTAAGAGTGTGCAGGGGCAGCCAAAAAAGCCAATGCAATCCTAAATTGCATTAATAGAAGGATACAATTAAGATCAAGTGAGGGAGGGTGGAGCTGGCGTCGCGACGATACAGCATGCGATCTTGGAGGGCTGAGATCGCTGCCGATATCTTTGCTCCTGGATGGTCCTATCGGATCTAAACCATCCCAAAGAGATGGTGAAAGTGAAGAGTGCATCCTGTCGATCCCAGGGATACCGCAAAGTCCCTGGTACATCCAGGAGAAGCTCTTCTTGCCAGTGGCAAAGAGGCAGCCATTAAAGCTGCTGAAGTTGGGACAGCTCCGAAACGGAAGAGAACAGAAAGAGAGAGTGTGCCGGTTTGGTGAGAACTTTTTCTTTATTCTAAGATCTTAAAGGACACCCTAAGGAAAAGAACGAATCTGTAAAAGTTTTGACAGAAGTGATTAAGTGGCGATGTTAAACAAGAATGTCAAAGTAATGTTTTTTTCTCATTGCTGGATTTTCTATACACAATCTTATATTTTGAAACTGGACTGGTTTTTTCTTTTACATCTATTTTTTTTTCTCCTTTTTGATTTTGTAATATTTTAGGTTACAGGCTCCCTTTTAGTTATTTCTTTTTTTTAAATATCTTTTTCTTTTTTTATTAATTTTTATTATATCTTGCTTGGAAAAGGAGGGGGAAAGTGAGTGTTACTTTGTAACACTGCCAACTAAAGGCTTGAAAATATTCTATTTCCCTGTGACCAGACAAAGCTGAGAAAGAAAGAACTGTGACTTTTTTTCAAGGACATTGCTATTTGATAAGATAGAGGGAAGAGCATGGGAGAGTATTATTGCAGGTGCTTTTCTGGGTTTCTATCAACAGCTGGAGTCCGGTGTTGAAACCTAGGGGGAAAAAAGGTGATAAGT
Organism: Notechis scutatus; assembly: GCF_049901735.1. Classification (NCBI taxonomy): domain Eukaryota; kingdom Metazoa; phylum Chordata; class Lepidosauria; order Squamata; family Elapidae; genus Notechis; species Notechis scutatus. Next base: position 49,449,323 of record NC_142011.1, read on the forward strand.
TTTTGGAGAAGAGAGTTATAATAAGAGCCTTGGATAATGAAACAAAGTGCAGTGTGCTCTTTTTACTTTTTCTAAGTTGTGCTATCCCTCCTCACCAGCTTTATTGTATTTCATTTTATCTATTTTATCTATAACTATTTGGGTTTTTGGCTTTGTTGGAGCTTGTCTTTGTTTTTCTTTTTTTCTTTGGAAGTCCAATCTCTATGCTTGCTTTTTATTTTAAAGGGTATAATTGGTTATTTCACAATTGGATTAAGGTTTAGAAGAACCTGAAGATTTTGAATTGCTTAAAATGAGTAGGAAATTTACAGCTCCTGGTTCTTCAACTTCTACTTCTTCCTCTCCATCATCTGGAGGACAACGTTCAATACAGACAATGTTAAAGCAAGAAAAAGAACAAGAAAAAGTGACTCTGCAGATGATTATGCAAGGAATTCGAAATATTCAAGCAAGATCAGAGAATATTGAAAAGAGAATAGAGAACATTGAACAAAGAACAGGGAAAACCGATGAAAAAGTGGAGAACATCCAACAAATGATGTTAAAGTATGATGAGAGATTCCAAAAAATTGAAGAAGATAAACAAAGAGACAAAAAGATTGGAGATATTGATAATAGATTAACGGTGGTTGAACAAGATAAAAGTGGTATGTTGAGATGGGAGATGGATAGATCAGAATTCTATCTTAGATTCCAAAACGTAGAGGAAGAAAAAGGACAAAACTTAGCTGAGATAATGATAGAAATACTGGCTGAAGCTTTGGAAATAGCTCAAGAGAAGATGATGGATGGAATAGATGAAGTTTATCGAGTCTTCACAAGATATGCGATGAGAAATAGCTTACCAAGAGAAGTTCACATTAGATTTACAAAGAAAGCTATTAAAACGCAAATATTGCAAGTGGCAAAAGAGAAAACATTGAAATATAAAGACAAGGAGATTGTGGTCTTGAAACAAATACCCAGAAGAGTGAGAGAGATGAGAAGAGAATACCAATTCCTGACTAAAATGCTACTTTAAAAAGAGGTGAATTATAGATGGCTGATTCCAGAAGGTTTAATGTTCACATGGCAAGAATAGAGACATAGAATTGACTTAATTGAGAAAGTGGAATTATTTTATACAGAATTTTTTGGAGGGAAAGAGGAAGAGGCAGAAAAAGAGATCTCACTAATTGAATTCCAAGAGGACTGCCAAATGGTGATTGAAAAGGAAGAAGGTGCAGTAGGTGGAAAGGTGGAAGCCAAAGAACAATGTGAACTAAGATCTACGAGAGCTGCTAAACCTAACTACAAAATATAACCATGGAAGAGAAAAAACTGATTACAATTAATATAAATGGACTTAATTCAGCCGTTAAAAGAAGGAAAACCTTTCATAAATTAGAGAAATTAAAATTTGATATAATTTGTCTACAAGAAGTACATATTAAAAAACAATATGAACAATTGTTGATACAGCCAAAACTAGGGAAAATATTTACTTCCTTGACACAATGTAAGAAAAGAGGAGTGGTTTTATATATTAAAGAGACCATCCCAGCAAAATTGATTTATACCGATGATGATGGAAGAATACTAATGGTGGAAATAATGGACAATAATACAAAAACACTCCTGATTGCAATCTATGCTCCAAATGATAAACAAGAAGAATTCTACAAAAAATTACATATGAAAATTATTGAACTGGACTATGCTAATATAGCTATGATGGGAGATTTTAATGGAATTGTAGACAATAAATTGGACTATACAGCACAGAAAACAATAAAGCAAAACAGAAAGACTCTCCCTAAATCTTTTTTCAAAATGGTAGATGAAATAAACTTAAAAGATACATGGAGAGAAAGAAATGCTAAAACTAAACAATACACCTTCTATTCAAATAGACACTTTTCATGGTCCAGAATAGATATGATATGGATGTCAACAGAATTAATAAATAATATTCAAGAAATAAATATTGAAACAAGTACTTGGGCAGATCACAATCCAATGTCAATTAAATGGAAAGGACAAAAAAGAAGATCTAGATGGACTTTAAATAATACTATTTTAAAGGAAAAAGATTTCACACAGTGGATGGTGAAAGAATTGCCTTTTTTCTTTATAGAAAACAAAAAAGAAGATACATCAATTCAGAATGTATGGGATACAATGAAGGCATATGTTAGAGGCTTGATAATAGACAAGGAAAAGGAATACTATGAAAAGATTAGCCTCTAAGGCCTTAGAGGATGAATATAAAAGACTTGAAAAAGAGCTACAGAAAATGCCACAGAAAAAGGACATCAAGCTAAAAATGGATATAGTTAAACATAAAATGGGTCAAATAGAAAAAGAAGAATTAGCACAGAAAATTAGAGGTGCTAAACAGAATTACTTTGAAGACGCAAACAAACCAGGTAGATGGTTAGCATACAAATTGAGAAAGGAGAAAGAATCAAGGAAAATATTGCAATTAATAGATGACCAAGGCCAAGTTTGCTTTAGTAGTAAAGAGAAGAAGGAAATCATTCTAGACTTCTATGGGAAACTATATATGCAAGAGAATATTGACGAGGAAAGAGTTAAACAGTACTTACAGAATGCTAATTTACCTCAGATACCTAAAGAGATTGAAACAATGTTAGAAAGCAATATAACAATGATGGAGTTAACTGAAGTACTCAAGAAGCAAAATAATGGAAAGGCACCAGGCCCAGATGGACTTCCGGCAGAATTTTACAAAACATTACAAAAATCGTTGAATCTTCCATTGCTAGAAGTTATGAATGAAGAAGATACCTAAATCATGGTCAGAAGCCTATATTACACTTATTCCAAAAGAGGAGGCTGATCCATTACAAATTAAGAACTATAGACCCATTTCTCTACTAAATGCAGATTATAAAATCTTTGCTTCAATATTGGCAGAAAAACTTTAAAAATATCTAAATAATTTTATTCATCCTGATCAAAATGGATTTCTGCCAAAGAGACAAATTAAAGATAATATGAGAGTAATCTTGGACACCTTGGAATACTACGAGGCACATCCTGAAAAACAAATGGCTCTGGTATTTCTAGATGCACAGAAGGCATTTGATAATGTGAATTGGCGATTCATGTTATTACTGTTGGAACAGATGGGTTTTGCTAGATAATTTATTCAAGCAATAGAAGCTATATACTATAAGCAAACGGCAAAGGTAATGATAGAGGGAGAACTGACAGACTCTATCAATATAAGAAAAGGAACAAGACAAGGGTGCCCACTATCACCTTTGTTGTTTGTGTTAACTTTGGAAGTGCTAAACAGAAATATTAGAGATGAAAAGAATATAAAAGGAATGAAAATCAAAAAGGAAGAATTTAAGCTGCAAGCATTTGCAGATGATCTGGTTTTCATCTTAGAAGACCCTCTAGAAACAGCACCAAAATTGATAGAAAAGGTAGAGACATATGGAAAGGTGGCTGGTTTGAAAATAAATAAAGATAAGACAAAGATCTTGACAAAGAATATACGATTAAGACAAAAGGAAGAACTGGCAGACCTATTGAAAATTCAGGTCACGAATAAGATCAAGTACTTGGGGATATATTTGACAGCAAGATGTAGTACATTAAAAGAGAATAATTATATCAAACTTAAACAGCAGATAGCACTAGATCTGGCGAAATGGGAAAATTTACAACTGTCACTAATAGGGAGAATTTCAACAATCAAGATGAATATATTACCCAGAATTTTATATTTGTTTCAAACAATTCCAATTAGGCTTGGAAAAGATTACTTTGAAGATTTAAATAAAATTGTGTTGAAATATATATGGCAAGGTAAGAAAGCGAGAATAAAGTTAAAACTTTTGCAAGATGCTAGAATTAGAGGAGGATTTGGTTTGCCTAATTGGGAGTTGTACTATCAAGCTACAAATCTGATGTGGGTTAAGGAATGGATAACACTAAGAAATACTAGATTGTTGACATTAGAAGAACATGATCTGTTGTTGGGGTGGCATGCTTTTTTATGGTATAAAGGAACTAAAACACAGGGGTATTTTAGAAGACATTATATATGGGAGTCTCTGTGGTTAAACTGGGAGAAGATTAAAAGACAATGTTATTTGAAAATTCCAGTCTGGCTATCGACTATTGAAGCATTTTCTTATCCTATAATATACAAAAAGGAACTAACAGTTAGATATGGTGAAATATTGAATGAAAAGGGTGAACTCAAATCTATACAAAACCTAGAGGAACAAGGTATAAAGATGAATTGGTTTTCATATGTGCAAATACATTCAAGGTATGATAAAGATTCTAAAATGGAAGGTTTCTATGATAAACTGACTGATTTAGATAAGATTTTGACAGGTACTGATGAAAAGGTGATTAAAAAATTGTATGGATATTTATTAGAAATTAAATTAGAAGAAGAACAAGTTAAAGAAACTATGATTGCTTAGGCGAAGAATTTTGGATATGGGATTGATTTAGAGAAATGGCAAAAATTGTGGTCTCAAAATTATAAAATGACAATGTCAACAGCATATAAAGAAAATTTGTATAAGATGTTTTACAGGTGGCATTTTCCCCTGACAAGAATAGCAAGAATGTTCAAGAATAAATCCGAAAAATGTTGGAAATGTCATCAGACACCCGGCTCATATTACAATATGTGGTGGACCTGTGCGGATGTTAAAAAATACTGGACTAAAATCCACATGTGGTTGGAAAAAATGACAATAAAACATATAGACTTGAAACCAGAAATATTTTTATTGGGAATTTTACCTGAAATATATAGTAAAGATTTGAAATACCTGATTTTAAATGTATTAACAGCGGCTAGGATTGTATTTGCTAAAAACTGGAAAAATGAGAAAATACCATCACAGGAGGAAATCATTAAGAAAATATTGGAATGTGCTGAAATGAGTAGATTGACATTTGAAATTAGAGAACAAGAGGATAAACAATTTTATAAAATTTGGGATTTATTCTATCAATGGTTAGACAATAAAATATAATAATGAAATATGTAGACTTTTAGAAAATAATAAATATATAAAGATGTACTTCTTTCTTATTATATCTACAAAATGACTTTAGGATAGATTTGGGATGATAATATGAACTGTTATAAAACAAACTAAGTAAATTATGATTATCTTGTAAAACATGAATGAATAAAAGTATAGTCAAATGATTGATTAATAATGATACTAAGGTATTTAATTTTTGATTGAAAATACGAGATTATATGCCATGTAATTGTAATTGAAGACTACGAAATGGAAGCACAAAACAATTTGTAAACCAACTGGCACACTGTATGTACACATATGGAAGATGGCTTAATGTTTTTATGTTTTGTTTGTTTATGTTTGTTTTTAAAAACCAATAAAAAAATTTTTTTAAAAAAAGATCAAGTGAGATACTAATACCACTCTATAAAGCCTTAGTAAGACTACACCTATAATACTGCATCCAGTTTTGGTCACCACACGATAAAAAAGATGTTGAGACTCTAAAAAGAGTGCAGAGAAGAGCAACCAAGATGATTAGGGGACTGGAGGCTAAAACATACGATGAACAGCATGGCTAGTCTAGTGAAGAAAAAGACCAGGGGAGACATGATATCAGTGTTCCAATATTTGAGGGGCTGCCACAGAACACCTGAAGGCCAGACAAAGAATAATGGATGGAAACTGAACAAGGAGAGATTCAACCTAGAAATAAGAAGAACTTTTCTGACAGTGACAGCAATCAACCAAAGGAACAGCTTGCCTTCAGAAGTTGTGGGAGCGTCATCTCTGGAAGCTTTCAAGAACAGACTGGACAGCCATCTGTCAGAAATGGTGTAGGGTCTCTTGCTTGGGTGGGGGGGTTGGACTAGATGACCTACAAGGTCCCTTCCAACTCTGTTAATCTGTTAAATCTGTTAATCATGGAAGCAAACTCTTGCTATCCAATTCTTGCTATCAGGAGAGGTGAATGTTATTCTGTTATTCTGTGAAACTGTTCAGACAGAAAGAGAATCCTTCTCAAATTGAGCCCAGCCATGACAGACCTGTCCAACAAGGTTTAGGCCCTTTCTGTCTGAGCAAAGGGGAAGCTTCATCCAACAGGTGGTGATTTTTCTGTACTAACACAGAAGAATTGATTCTGAGGCAGAAAGCAACAGAAGTGAGACCATTAACTGATCAGCAGAGATGGATGGAAAGAGGAATGGCTCGATTTACTTCTCATGCAGATGGGAAGCTGTGTCTGCATGAGCTGTGCCCTCAAGCCTACCTGATTGCAAAGCATTCCAAACATTCAGTCAATGTAAAGCATTAGGAAAAAAAGGTTATCATGATATACAAGAGAACGTATCAAGCATCTTTCTTCTATCTGTTAAAAGCAGCATTAATAAGGAAGCAAAAGAGGCAGCTGAGGACACACACAAAAAATAAGATCCTCTTAAAACAACTACAGGTAGTCCTCAACTTATGGCCACAACTGAGCCCCAAATTTCTGTTGCTAAGTGAAACATTTGTTAAGTGAGTTTTGCCCCATTTTATGACTTTTCTTGCCACAGTTGTTAAGCAAATCACTGCAATTGGTAAGTTAGTAATATGGCTGCTAAATGAACCTGGTTTCCCCATTGACTTTGCTTGTCAGAATGTCACAAAAGGTGATCAAATGATTCCCAGGACATTGCAACTGTCATAAATATGAGTCAGTTGCCTGAATTTTGATCATATAACCATGGGGATGCTACAGTGGCCTTAAGTGTGAAAAATGGTCATACGTCGCTTTTTTTTTCATTGCCGTTGCAACTCTGAATGGTCTAACTAAATGAACTGTTGTATACTTGAGGGCTGCCTGTACACATGCTTTGCAAACAACATTAGGGTTTTAATTATTTAAAAACAGGTGTTTTGTTGTTGTACATGTTCTTACGTATTATGAAGCATCTGTTTCAAATGCTTTGCGAGCCCAAAAGAACCAGGGTCATACCCAATCCATTAGCCTCTTTCTGACATTTGCCAGTCATAAGCAGAGCATGGTTGTCCTACTTTGCCACTAGTTATCAAGGATATATACTCTCTGAATATGATGTCTTTATTATAGCAGTCATAGCTAATAGTTACTGATAGGCCTATTCATATTTATTATTGCAACAATAAATGCAATAAGGATGGTAATAGCACTTGCATGTTGAAGTCATAGAGAAATCAGTACTAATAATGATTTGCACTAATACAGTTGCCGGGGGAGGTCTTACTTAACAATAATCTATTGTGCCTCTGTAGTCCTGATGGTTGGACTGAGCTATAATTTTACCAAAGCATATATCAGATTTAAACTAAATGGTGTCACCTCTCAAAGTGCAGCTTAATGAGTACTTTATATACTATAACCTTTTAAGTAAGACAGATAATTATCTGGATTATTGTTTGAACCTCTAATATTAATGTGATAAATTAACACCAGTGCTAATTAATAAACATTAGTTTTCAAGAAGCAGAAATTTAAAAACTAGAACTCCTACTGTTTTAAGGTTACCCCTTTTCCCCCTACTTATATAAATGTCAGCTTACAAAATACATTCAAATGTAAAGCTATGCGTCAGATTTTCCTAAATGTTTGATGGCTAAAAGTAAGGAGGAAATGCAAAGTGAACAAATAAAATTCTGTGACAAGTTCCCAACCTCATGAACTTGTAAGTATTGCTAACTTTAGTTTACTTTGGATAAGAAAGCACTGACAGCTTAAATATTTGCCTGAAAATATAGATATCCTTTCCTTATATATGAAGCCATAAACATTACTAGATCCTATTATTCTTTAAGCAGGCTAATAATAAATGCTTCCCATCAGGAGAAGGCAGAGAAATGCACTCACTTTCCAATAGTAGTCAGCAAAGAAACACAACTGTCCTTTCCTTACAAACACCACATTCATTTTCCTAGAACATCAAAGAAACTTTGATTTTTTTCATAATAATTAAACATCAAGTGGATCAACAATATTATTTGTGGCTATGATAATTATTTGTGTTAATGATGAATTATAATGTCTAAGCATTGTAGAAGCTATTAGGAAAACATTCATTTAGAAGTATTATTTTTTGTTTGAATCTCAATCATATTTATTAATTTACAATGTCCATTGAAAATATTGTGTTCTGTCCAGCAGTACATTTCTAAAAACTGGGTCTGTCTTTGAATGCTTCTTCTCTTCCCTGGAGAATTTTGGCACAATTTAATAGACTTCTGGAATTACTGATGAATTACTTTTGAAAAAGAGATAGCAGGCTTAAATTGTGTGCCTCAAGTATGATCCTGTGTCATTGTATTACATACATACTAATTATTCAGCACTTTCCTGCTATTGTGGAGGAAGGCAGGGAGGGGACAGATAAAGAAAGACAACTGCCAAATTCTGACAAAAAAAATAAGCACCTCAGTCCCAGAAAACTCTGATGATGAAGGCAAACCTTGTCCCTTTGACTGTACGACACATAATCAATACCCTTTTATCCCATTTTCAGAAAAAGAGATAGGGGCTACAGGACCAAAAATGGCAGCTCAAGATTAGTTTTGTGCAAAAATATACATGGCTCTAGGAATTTCTATATTAGTTTGCATATTTCTTTCCACTGGCAAGAAATAACAAAACACACTTTCCATATATTTTTTAAAAAACTGTTTATCCCCCCAAAAAAAAAAAAAAAAACGGGCATGAAAATTTTAGGCAAAGCTGCAATCAAACCCTGTTATTTATTTTTAACCAAGCATTACATTTTTTGGTAACTGATTGTTAGTCTACATGCTTTCCATGCACACAGTCCTCAGCATAGCCACAGAGAATGTGACCTGAATGCCAGGAAACTCTGTTCAAGTCTCACCTCAGCCATGAATTCACGAGGTGGCCTTTCTCCCAATTTCAGTGCAGAGGATACTGGTGTAACATTTTAGCCATTTTCCAAGCTTCCCATCTCTAGAAACAATTCCAAATTAGCCATGATGAGTTATGGGAACGGGCCATTTGGATGGGTTATAGAATTGGGTACATCTGGAGAGCACCAAGTTGGAGAAAGTTGTTTTGCTACAATGCAAACATTTGCTGCAACTCACATTCCAGGCACGTGGTCTGTCAATGAACCACAAAAATGAGCTGTTCTATTCCCAGAGAACCCTTTCTAGCCATTGTTTGAGTGTTCTGCTTGATGGTTCTTAAGCTCCTAGAAAAAGTAGAGATGAACAGAGACTAACAAATGCTGCACTCTGAGTAACCTTTGTTTTCAACTGCTTAACTAGAAAAATGAATGTAGCTTCTAAAATAATCATCAGGGGAAAAATTAAATACAGGTACAAGTAGAATTGCCACAGAGCTTTTACAGCTTACTGCATGGGTCATAATCCAGTTGATGCATTTATATACTGGCTTTACCCACTGCTCTCAAACAAGCCAAGTCTTGAAACAATATAAGATTTTTTAAAACTTCACCACCAGCTCATCTCAAATTGTTATGAGTATAATCTCTTCCAGAAACCAAACTTTGCATTTTACAACCATTCTGGCTACAGTATAAAACATACCTGAGATATTAACTGTTTTCAATTCATGATGCATGTCATAGAAATGTAGAACACATTATTGCCTAAGCATCCCACCCAATCAGAATATTCCATATTTAGCCTCCTGTGTAGTTAAGTAAAGAGAACTGTTAGCCAATCAGTTCTCTGTTGCTGTCCAGTAACTTAGTATCTCACAGGTTCATGTCCCACCTCTCTCTCCCTCCCCCCTCTCTCACACACACACACACACACACACACACACACTAGTATTCCCTTGAGTATATGTGCATTTGAACTTCTTAACCCAAGCATGCAGATCACTGTTCCTGATTCCAGGAAACAGAAGCAGGACAAGCACTCCCATCAGTCTTGTGAAATCTACAGGCAACTCTGTAAGCCAAGTTCCTGTGGTTGATTGTTAAGGCGCAGTGACTTTCTTACAGATGCAGCAAGACTTCCTTTGAATAACAAGATCCCTCATCCCCTCTCTCAGCATTCCTGCTTTCTTGCTATCTCTTGCGTTCTGCTTCCAATACCTTTTTTTAAAAAAAATCCTGTCTTACAATAGACCAGTGTCAAAGAAATTAATTTACAAGGGAAGTTCCACCCGTGTTATGCACCATAGAACACTACCTCTGCCCCAGGCACATGATGAGCTATAAACATTTCAACTGATGTGGCTGAAGGACCAAATTCCTCTTTCAGAAACCCAGGGGAACTGGTGGGCTTGTTGACGCCAGTGGCTTGTCAGCTTTACTTTTGAATGTGCTACTGCATTAAGCTAGCTTCTTAAGGTTGTTGTCTCATGCAGTTTTCTTTTCTGGCATCTAATATTAAAATAGTAATGAGTGTGGCAGAAAGATAATAAGCTTCAGTCAGATTAGAAGGGGCAGGTTCTTATCTCAGACCGCTGAAGACACACGTCTTTCACCTGCTTCTTTAATATCCCTCATCTTTCATTCCTGCTGCCTAACCCCCACCCACTGACTTAGAACAAAAGGGGTATTATTGTTCTGGGTCTTTTCAGGCAGCAGCCAGGAAGACCTCCTTCTTCCTTGCTCTTCCCCCCTCTCCCCCCCACCCTGCCACCTCCAGTCCTATTCTCTGAATGAGCAGCAATTTGAAATAAGCATTTTCTGCCCCTGCTGCAGCTGAGCTAAGTTTGACAAGGCACCAAACTTTAGGAACAGCAAAGAGGAGCTTGCAGAAAGTGAATGAAAGAAGAGTTACCAAAGTTGGGGGGGGGACCAAAGAGGAAGAAGAAGCCATCGTAATCATGATATTAATGAAGTTTTTAAAAAAGCAAAGAATTTGGTTTAAGAGAAAAACATATGTAGTTGCTGAATGGATATATATGAGACTCATGCAGATCTTGTGTGCTGTAACATCAATTCAAGGAAGATGAAACTATCTGCAATAAAGATGACATGGATTGTTTATTAAGAATTATTATGAGCAGAACAATGCCACTCTTCATATTTTATTTATTTATTTATATTTATTTATTTATTTTGATTTGTCAATCGCTTACAAGATAATAGGTATAAGAATATACATAGTTATGAATACATGAAATGGGTACATATAAGAAAAATAAAAGAAACAATAGGACAGGGATGGTAGGCACGTTGGTGTGCTTATGCACCCCCCCCTACAGACCTCTTAGGAAAGGGGTGAGATCAATAGTAGACAGTCTAAGGTTAAAGTTTTTGGGGTTTGGGGAAGAAACCACAGAGTCAGGTAGAGTATTCCAGACATTGACCACTCTTGCTGAAGTCGTATTTCCTGCAATCAAGTTTGGTGCGGTTAACCTTGAGTTTGTATCTATTGTGTGCTCTTGTGTTGTTATAGTTGAAGCTGAAGTATTCATTGACAGGTAAGTCATTGCAATGTATGATTTTATATACCATCCTTAGATCGGACCGAAGGTGGCATAGTTCTAAGTTTTCTAGGTCTAGAATTTCAAGTCTGGTGGCATAAAGTATTCTGCAATGGGTAGAGGAGAGGAGAACACTTTTTGAGAAATATTTCTGGACTTTCTCAACTGTGCTAATATCAGATACGTAATGTGGGTTCCAGACTGATGAGCTGTATTCGAGTATTGGTCTAGCAAATGTTTTGTATGCTCTAGTTAGTAGTGTGATAGTACCAGAGAAAAAGCTACATAGGATTTGGTTAACAACTCTTAATGCCTTTTTGGGTATGTAGTTACAGTGGGCTCTAGCAGTTAGATCATTAGAGATGAGTATTCCAAGGTCCTTTATGGAGCTTGGATCATCAACAAGGTCTTGACTGTTTAGTTTGTATTTTATTTTCTGATTTTTTTTTGCCAATATGTAAGACAGAGCATTTATTTGTTGAGATTTGAAGTTGCCATTTGTTTAACCATTCTGATACATAGTCAAGATCTTTTTGAAGGGTAACAGTATTGTCAGTGGTATTGAACAGCTTTACATCATCAGCGAAGAGAACGCAGGTGCTCTTAATATGATCACAGAGGTCATTTATGTAGAGTATGAAGAGAGTTGGTCCTAGATCACTGCCTTGGGGGACACCACTATTGACAGGTACAGAATTTGATAGGACACTTTATTTTTACTTTCAAACATATACTTTCCACCAAAAACATCAGTTCTTAAGCATTTACTACTGTACAAGCAACCATTCCCTGTAAGTTCAAGAACAAGATGCTGAGTGTCCTTTGTGAGTTTTAAATGCCCAGTATAAAAGCAATTTCTTTTCAGTATACAGTTGTTAAAGAAAATTCTACTGCATTGCATTGGTTGGGACTGGCATCTTTGGCTCACTTATTTAGGCCTTCATGGATGAAGCAAAGAAGCAGCGATACAGCAAAATAACACAAAATAATAAAATGATAAAGGAAAGGTTCAGAATGGATTACACAGAGTAATGTAGTTTTTCCTAGTAGGAGGATTATTTTCCCTTTCCTACATGCTATGGATTGACACATGGGTGAGGGGAAATTAGGATGCTTCCTGCTCCCATGCAATCATTTCTTTTTCTCACAATCACAGCAATCCATAACATTCTCTGGATTACAAGAATGGGCCAATTAGCAGCAAAGCAGTAAAAACATCAGCACTTGTACCTCAGGCCCTAACTTTGCCACCACTGTATCTAGGTGTTATAAAGTGGGATCTGCAACTAGTGAAGGATGTATTTATTATAAGTTCCAAAACAGACAAATCTAATATCAACAGCTAACTTTGTTTTTGCTATGGTGGTGCTACACCAAGAAACAACTTGTGTAAACTGGGCCCTTTCCAGGGGTGGGATTCAAATTTTTTTTACTACCGGTTCTGTGGGCGGGGCTTGGTGGGCATGACAGGGGAAGGATACTGTAAAACCTCCAGTCAGAGGTGGGATTTGCTGGTTCTTCGAACTACTCAAAATTTCTGTTATTTCGGTTCTCCAGAACTGGTCAGAACCTGCTGAATACCGCCTCTGGCCCTTTCTTGTTACAATCCAGAAAAGATTGTAGAACTTCCAGCCTATCAGAGCCTTCTTCTAAAGAGCTTCTTAAGCTGGATTGTAATGGCTTCTTTGGATTTTATTACATAGAAATCCTTGTAACCTGCTTAGAAGTATGAAAAAAGGAATGGGAAGTATAGAATGGTTTAAATAAATAACAGTGTTCCTTGTTTCACCTCATAGCTATTGCAGAATCTCCATTAGATACCGGTATGTGTGCATGCCAAATAAAAAAACTGACAACTCAAATTGCAATCCCATTTTTCCAATGTTATTTCCATGTTATACTTGCTGTCCAATATTTAGCTGTTTGTGGTTATTAAGATGCTCAGCCTTCAGCTTATTTGAGCAAGGGTTTTTGTTTGTTTGTTTGTTTAATTTTGTTCCACTGGGGTTTTCTTGTATTTTTTTTTTTTTTTTTTTGCATTTTTGAAAAATTCAGCATTCCCCAAAAGACCTTCATTTCTCTCTCTCTTTCTTTTTTTGTCATTACTTGTACTTGTTATTAAAAGGAATCATGTTTGTGGAACCCTGTAGGAAACTAACCAAAGGCTACAATAGCAACAAATATGAATTATTAAGTGTAGAACACAAAAAGCCCCTCTTTAAATCCTAGTTATCTCTAGCACCCTGAGTGTGTACAGGTAGTGCTCGCCTTACGACCACAATTGAGCCCAAAATGTCTGTGGCTAAGTGAGAAATTTGCTAAGTGAATTTTGCCTCATTTTACAACCTTCCTTGCCACAGTTGTTAAGTGAATCGTTGCAGGTGTGAAGTTAGTAACATGGTTGTTAAGTGAACATGGCTTCCCATTGTCTTTGCTTGTCAGGAAGTCACAACTGGGGATCATGTGACCCAGGGACACTGCAACTGTCATAAATATGAACCAGTTGTCAAGTGGTCTAGATTTTGATCACGTGACCAGGGGGATGCTGCAATGTATTTTCAGTGCTGTTGTAACCTCAAATGGTCATTAAACAAATGGTTGTAAGTCGAGGGCTATCTACTTGTTGTACGTTGGTGGGATGTGCGCATATACTTTCAACTCTAAACCAGTTTACGAAAATCCTACATCAGGGGTCCCCAACCACCGGTCCGTGGACTGGTACCGGTCCGCGGAACAAGTCCTACCGGGCCGCTGGTTGCTGGGTGCCGCCATCATTTTTGATGAAAAAGTGCTTCCGGTGACCTCACCGGAAGCACTTTTCATCAAAAAGATGGCGGCACTGCGCTTCGGTGAGCTTTTCCGGGTAGAAAGCCATTTCTACCTGGAAAAGCTCACTGAAGCGCTAGCGCCGCCATCTTTTTGATGAAAAAGTGCTTCCGGTGAGGTCACCGGAAGCACTTTTTCATCAAAAAAAGATGGTGGCGCCCAGCTGATGCCGGTACCGGGCCGCGGCATAAAAAAGGTTGGGGATCACTGTCCTACATGACTGAGAGGCCCTGGCAATAAATAGCTTGCAAGCTATTGCATATGAACTGCAGGCTGCTACATCCTTCCATTGATTGGATAATTCCTCTATTTCTGCAACCTCCCGTCTTTCTCTTCTAGGGAAACAGTTGCTGTTAACTTCCCTTCTAGCTGGCAGGCCTTCCTGGACAAATATACTTTTATATGGATTCCTGGCAGTGGCGGGATTCAATTTTTTTTACTACCGATTCTGTGGGCGTGGCTTGGTGGGCGTGGTGTGGCTTGGTGGGCATGGCATGGGAAGGATACTGCAAAATCCCATTCCCTCCCCACCCCACTAACCTGTTTTCCAGCTCCGTTCTCCTGTGCAGGGCAACTAAAGAAGACTCAGCTGGGACATAGGAGGCAGAGAATAGATGGGGGCAGGGCTAGTCAGAGGTGGCATTTGCCGGTTCTCTGAACTACTCAAAATTTCCACTACTGATTCTCCAGAACTGGTCAGAACCTGCTGAATACCACCTCTGATTCCTGGATATATCATTCACATAAATAGGTACATATGCAAAGTTAAATTAAATTTATATATACAAAATTAAATCCTCAAAATGTAGAAGTGGGTTTTGTGCACAGCGAGCATCTTCTGATGTCAAAAGGCAAATCGTTCTAAAAATTAGTGGCCAGAAATCAGAGGGCAGGCCTGCCCATAGAGCCTTAGCTAGCCAATAGGAGCAGAGTAAATCGCCATTGCTAACCTTGTCTCATATGTTCAGACAAATTGAAGGCATGCTTATTCCAGAAGGAACGCTAAGGAACGCTACTTGGGGTGTTCTTAGAGAAAGCAAAGGATGCGACTGGTTTTTAAAAAGATGGTTTGATTTTTGCAATGGAGTTTATGAATATACGAGCTGCGGGGGCGCAATGATTAGAATGCAGTACTGCAGGCTACTTCTGCTGACTACCGGCTGCCTGCAATTTGGCAGTTCGAATCTCACCAGGCTCAAGGTTGATTCAGCCTTCCGTCCTTCCAAGGTGGATTAAATGAGGACCCAAAATTGTTGGGGGCAGAATGCTGACTGTAAACCACTTAGAGAGGGCTGTAAAGCACCCGAAGCATTATACAAGTCTAAGTGCTATTGCTATATACAGGAATAGGTTTAATTAGGAAGCAAAAGCTAAAATATGTCTCTGAAAGTATGAACTTCTGTCATCTAGGTAGGGGGCATAAGGAAGTAGGAACCTACCAGAACCCCAATGAATGTTGATAATGGAAAAATCAGAGATGGGTTTTGATAAAGAAAATGATACAGCATTCTGCATAAATGTATTCAATAGGGAAAAAGAAGTTCTGTTAGTTGACATGAATGAATGGGTGGAAACTGGCAAGAGAGTACAGAAAAAGTGATTGGGTCATTCAGATAGCCAAACAAGTGAAAATGGTGATTGCCGAAAAGATCTGTTTGTCATGAATACTTGGTTTCATGACAAAAGAATGAATATAAATCTAAAGCAGAATTGATTTGATGAAAATTTTTAAAACTCATGAAGGATACCAAGTTGATGGCATGTTGTGAATAGATAAAGAAGGGAAGAGAAACTGCAAGGTAGTTTTGATGGAAAGAAAAAATGGCTTTGGCAAAGGGAAACAAGCAACTTCCATTACAATGACAGCAATGATTTGGGATGAAACTGAAGTGAAGGAATATTGGACAAATCCTTTTAGAGATTTGTGTATGCAAATGATTGTGATATACTGAAGTGTTAAATTGAACTTAATATTATCAATGCTACTGTCCAAGAAAGCAGTGAATGAAAAGGAAGTAATAAATGCTGTGAGAATGTCAATTCTCACCTAAGACCATAAGTGTAGATGGTGTAACTGAAGAAAACTTAGGATAGAGTGCATATATGTATATATGTTATCATCATGAAAGACTGGGAAAATTTACTGTCTGAAACTTCAGAGGTCTATCTAGCAGTGCAAGAAGCATCTATAATAAGCAACAATGATGTCAAACTGGCAAATATATGTGCCGTTATTTCATCACATATGTGTTATATACTGTCATCATGATGTCTGATGCATGTACATACATCATTTGCATCATATCATCATATTGAATTAAATGGTCAATATTGAATTAGATAGACTGAATGACTATGGCTCAGTGAAAGGCATCTTACAACCTAGATGCAAAGTTCCCTTTCCCTTTCTGTTTTTTTTAAAAATGGGATTTCATGAATCATGGTTCCAGATGCAGTACAAAGAAACAGAAAATAGCAAACGAGGGAGAAAACAAAATGTTCCTCATTTTCCCTTCCAATTCAAAGAGACTGATATATGGATGGTTCAATTCTGTATTTTGCAGAAAACAATCCACTCGAGACATTTAGAATGGGATGCGTTAAAAAGTCTTTATTAAAGAAACCTCATTGTAAGAATGGTGTTCAGGAGCCTTCAGATTGCCTCTATGCAACGAACATGTGGACAATAGAATCAGAAGATACAAAGATCATTACAGTTTCTATTACACTGAGACATACTGCATTTCTCTTTAACTTAACTGATTATTTTTAAAATTGCAGCTAGACATGTAAATCCACAAATGCAAATTGTATGCAGATGGATACCTCTTGATCTCTTTGGGGATGGTGCATTTCTTTATGTCATGATGCATAATTGAGTGGCCCCAAGGAACTATTGCCTCTTGTTGCTTGTGACATAATTCATGGTAAGAAATGTTCTCTCGCCCCCAAAAAGGCTCATACCATTTTGTTTATCTAAATGCACAATTTATATCCCACACTTTTGATTTAAATGTATAGTTAACAGAATAGAAAATAAAAAAGCAAGCCCCCCACAAACAAACTCAGGCAGATCAGCTGATCTTTTGGGAGTGGGGAGGAAAGAGAAAGGAAGGGGAGGGAAATAACAGTGATGGCTTTCTGTTTCTTGTGGGCAGAGTGTTTCCTTCTCATTCCCAACTTGCCTGGCATTTCTCACCTTCTCCTTCTGTCTCTGGGGCTTCTCTGAAACTAATTTTTATCTATAGTAAATCATAGTTTCTTTAAGCAAAGTTTCTCCATATCACCAAGCAGGCAAATGTTCCTTTAGTCTCATTCTGCATCCACAATGGCCACAAAGCTCATACAACAGCTGCCTTGCTCAAATGTTAATTGAGTGTAAGAAAAAGCTTGTAAAAATGGTGTATTCCAGCATATGTGAAGAACACATGTGTGTCTGCTTTGTCAGGAAATCTTATCCAGTTGCTGGCTCCTTGTCTGAGTTCACATAGGAAAAGAGACACAGATGTTTTGGGGCTTAATGGTGTCATGAATTGTGCATGTGTGGAGTTTCCCCCTAAGATACTGTAATGTATTTATGGGGGAAAATACATTTTTAAAAATTCTTCAATTTCTTCAGGTCATACACATGTGTTTCATAACTTTTAGTATTTATTTAGAATCCATTAGTCAAATAATGTATCACTTAAATCAGGCAATTCTCCCTTCACATCCCAAATTACAGTCTCACTACCTCTGGAAGTACCAGTTTGGGACAACTGAGAAACATCTGGGCTTTGTAGATCAAGGACCTTGTTTTAAATAAAAATTTACTATGGATTTCCATTTCATGCATTATCCATTAAGAGTGGTATTTAGCATTACAAGGGAGGAGAGCTATTTACTGGGCCATATCTCATTGTGTAGGACACTTTGGACCATTGGTTTAGTTATTCTCTAAAAACACTGGCCTGCCAGAGATTCCTGTCTAATGCTTATTAATCCACTTGCAAATCCCATGCTGAACAAGTTTAATAAAGCAGAAAACAGATGCCATCAATCATGTGAACCCATCACACATCTGTGGTAAATTCAAAGAGATTAAGCTTTTCTTGGGGGGGGGGGGAATCAAGGTCTCTCCCTGTAAAGTTTTAGAGAATACCCAGAATATCAACACAACTGGCTTACATATATTCTCCATATATTCTCCTTCCACAAACACTCTTCCGCTTTTATTGTCAATCCTCATTTTATTTGCAACTCTCCCCTTTCTCTGATATTCAGGTTAGATCGTGTGTGTGTGTGTGTGTATGTGTGTGTGTCCCCCATTATGCTTCTGAATTTGCCTAAATTGCCCTTCTGAACATTGATACATACTCTGAATTGCTGATGTTTCAAAATAGGAAAGACCAAACAGAATCTACTCAAAGTCTCACAAATAAATAAGCAAAGCATACATGCACACCCCTTATGCTTTTCCTGTTGCACAATGTGAACAACGTTGCTCAATGTTACACAAACACAAAACATTAGTAAGAACAAAACCTGAGCAAATCAAGGAGGACATTTTCACCCTGTGCCCCTCTCACTAACCTTTTGGCTAAGCCTAAAATAATGGTACCATCTCTTCCGTTTCCCAGTAAAGTTGCTATGCACAAGATAATTTGTGCTAGAAGTATTTCTGAATAGTACATGGAAAGAACAGGGTCATATTGGATTAGCCTTGGAAAGTATTGTATTCTTGTCCCAGCGCTGGGACAAGAATTGTGTTGCTGAGACAAAGGACAACATGGCCCTTTCTCCCCCTATTCCATCTTTCAGTACGCATGGCCCTTTCTATCTCAGTGCTGCCCTAACTTTTGAGGGGCTATACTACTATAGAAAGTAGAGGGTGGGGCAAAGACAAAAACAGCCCTTGTCTTTGATTTGTCTTTGCACATAACTAAAACCAAGTAGAGTTTAGACTCTAGCCCTGGAGTTATTAATTTTCCACATCAGTCACATTATATATTATTTGGAAGTTAGTTTACGAGGTTCCTGGGACCACACACAAGCCTTTCAGGGTCCAAATGTGATGTTTCTCCACCATATATGTAAGTCAGTTTGATTGCCAGTGAACAGAACAATATTGTTCATTGCTCAGGAGGCAGCAGGTGAGTTGGGGACAATGACCCAGCCCATTTGTCATATGCAGCCTTAATGTTAAATGGGTTCGAGAGTAAAAGAGTAAAAGAAACCATAAGCAGTTTCCTAATTCAGTGATCTTATTAAAAGTTTGCTTCATATTAGTGTGTCGGTGTGTGCATGCAGACATGAGTGCATATCTATGGCCAGAGATGCAATTCCCTGAATCTGCAAATTTCAAAATGTATTTCTGTGACTTTCATTTCATCCGCTTTTCCTGCCTCGCTCTCAGATTGCCCTTCCTTCTCCCCAAATGTTCAGATTTCATCTACAAAACCAATAAATGCTATAATTAAGCCCCCAAAGTATTGTTGTTGCCAATGCCCCCATGCGTATGTATGTGCAAAGAGGAGCATGAGAGCCAAAACAGATCCATGGCCACGCAAGCTGCTTTCAGCAGGAGCCGTTCCATCCAGTCAAGCGCCGGTGGTGGGGCTCTTGCCAGGGCACACATGTGGAATAGATTATCCACCATGGCTTGCAGCAGCTTTTCTCCCTGCCACTCACCTCTCTGCCCGTGTGACAGAGGAGATGGCAAAAGGTTTTCACAGCTGGAATAAATTGAGGGGTAGGGGAAAGGGAGGGGAGTTGAAAGAGACAAAAAACAACAACAACACACTGAGCTCAAGATGGAAGAAAGATGGTATTAGCAAAGGTAATGGAGAAAAGATGTGCCTCTGTGCATGCGCATGGGGGAGAGCCCGGACTTTATTTGCAGTCTGTTTGTTTGGTGTTGCCCACACAGGGTGAATATTGTGTAGTGGCTCACCTCCAAAATTCTTCCCAGCAGGCTCCTTGAATCCAAGAGATGGAGAAAGGAGAAAAATAAGATGATAGTAAATGGAGAAGATGAAAAGGAAGAGAAAGCACAGAGAATTCCATGGTTTTGTAGAGAATGCAAGGAGAGCAAGACAGGAAAAGAAAAATGGAGGGAGGTTTATTACCACCATATTGAATTTGGCCATATAGTCTTAGAACAGGGGTGTCAAATTGGCGGCCCATGGGCCGGATGTGTCACGCGCAGGCCACACCCACCCCAGCTCCGTGAATGGGGAAAATGTCATGAAACGTCATGTGATAGCAACGTGATGTGGCAGGTTTGACACCCGTATCTTAGAGGGAAGATCTCCAGGTAAAACCTGAAAAGATACCTGTATATTCCTTGGCCCAATTTTAAAAGTAATCTGGGCATGGGTCCCCGAAATCTCACATAAGACATATATAGTTATGTTTGCATTATAATAAGAGGCAAAGGTAAACATGTTGAACTATGATGGCAAAAATTGAAACAGAAAATGGAGTTTCTAACTGCTCACGAAAATGCCCATGTCCGTTCCAGACAAAAAAGAGTTACCAGCCACAGACTGAGAGTCTTTATGAGGTCATGTAGTTCAACAGATGGTAGCTAAAAAGTGTTGTGTACTATGCTTACGTTTTGCCCAGATCAAGACAAACATCTAACAGCCGGCAACTTTGTCCTGCTTAAAGGATCTTCTGACTTCTGCCTCTTTCTGTGTCAGGCAATGCTGTCTGGAAACTCTGGGAGTTGTAGTCCTAAAGCATCTGGAGGGCATCAAGTTGAGGAAAGCTAGTCCTATGGCATAATAAAAACATGTTGATCTTTTGTGGTTGCATTCAATCATGTCACCCAAAGACAACAGCAGCGTATTTAGTTCAGATTTCAGGCCAGGCACATTTTTGCTGCATGACCAGCAGAAATAAGGAAATTACTAAGTGAGCCACTTTGTGGAGTAAGCAGAATAAATTACCATAAATAAATAAAGACCTTTTTTTTAGTCAAAATCATTTGCTAGGAGTTTCAGTGCAGACAATGCAGATAATATGTCTTGTACAGGTGTCTTAAACTCGCAATGGAACTGTGGGCAAAACTCATACTGTATGTCTGCATTCATTTTTCTCCAGCATAATTGGCTAGTTGTAAATCTGAACTGCATTTTTATCTTCTTCCTGCATAACCTTTTATAAACTAGTGACTTGCCTTTACATTAATATAAATATGCAAATAGGCAGCTGCAGTTTGGTTGACAAGTATACTAAAACTAAACTTGACACACTTTCTCTTGAATAACTTCACTGAAATTACATGGAAAAGAATACCTAAAGAAGCCATCCATTTCTCTGTTAATTCCTTCCATTGCCCCACTGGGGGAAGATCTCTACCCTCCCCCTCCATCTGGTCCCCACTCCATCATAAGCTTTAAATTGTTGGTCATTAGTCACTGGGCTATTTACTCAACTTTCTCATCTGAACCTGTCATGCTTCAAACTCGCCTGGGGCTGAACCTCCCATCAGGCCCCGGTACATCTGTTTTAGGAAATCGTTCAACAGTGTTGACTATAATGCCATTTTGATAGGCTAGGCCCAACTTAGCCAGAGTGCTCTGGGATCCAACACAAATCACCAGACAGAAAGATGTAATTCATAGGCAAAAGATTTTATTGTTTTCTCTCTCCTCCCATCTATAGCTCACCATCCCGCCAGAATTTGTGAAATGCTAGAATTCAAATAATAGCACATCTTAATAATATTATCCCTTGTCACGGGTATAAAAATCTCCTCTTGCATTGCAACATTTGAAAGTCTATTAAGTATTAAGGACCCAAGAGGTCCAGGAGGAAAGAGACCTTTTTGTTATTTTTATTTTTTAATTTTTTTTATATCTATATCTATATATCTATATCTATATCTACATACGGGGGGGGTGGGGGAGAGAGGGAGAGGGAGAGGGAGAGAGAGAGAGATTGAATTTATTAGCCAGTCATCATCAGGAAATAATGAGGGCTTCAGGAACTGGTGTTTTTTTTTTTTTATTGGAAGGTATCACAAGACACAGGAAAATACTTTAGGGATATGATTGCAGGTGTATTTGGGATAAGGATGGACAACATGTAAAGACAAGGAATCAAGAATCAAGAGGCTTGGGAAAAGCTTATACAGTTTGTACTTAAGAAACCACAGGCACCACTCAGAATATCTAAACATAAATAGGGGTCAATAGCCCCCACACATAACTCAACAGATTTTGTCTGAATGGAGAAGAAACTTGTGTTTCTTTCTATGGTGGATAGTGGGACATCTTTTTCAGGGGACAGCATAGGCTCACTCTAAAGCAGGGGTGTCCAACTTGGGGCGTCACAGCAGGGTGTCATGTGACATATCGGGACTTTTCCCCCCTTCACTAAACTGGGCGGGGACAAGGCCAGTGCATGACACATCTGGCCCGTGGGCCACGAGTTTGACAGCACTGCTTTAAAGTTACAAAACTGTAAAGGAATAACAGTAAGAAAAACACCCATCAGTGCATCCTGATTGCACAGCAATCAGAGGAAACACAGAGATTGGCTGGCTATCACAGTCTTTTTACCCTCTGAAGTGACATGTAGTGTATTAGCAATTAGATTATGTTTATTTCCAAATTTATATTTAACTTATATTTGTACTGTATTGGTGTGGATGTCTATCTGTTTCTGTTTAACACTCTCTCTCTCTCTCTCTCTCTCTCTCTCTCTCTCTCTCACACACACACACACACACACACACACACACACTTATTGCATAGTGCTTGATAGGAAATGCAGAGCTCCCTGCTTCATGATTTAAATCAGCAGGCTGAATTTAGTCCAAATCATTTGGAAAATCTGGAATTAAGCCCAACACTGTGTATAATTAGAAAAATACTAAACAATATTGCAGCATTTATTCACTCATCTTAGGGATCTTTTGTGCAGCTTTGTAAAAGAGATCAAAATTACTACCCCAGTTATAGCCTGTGAAGATGTACACAGATAAAAAGTGCCATGTATCACCCAAGGGTGCATCCTAAGGACACATCTACAAATTATTTTATTTCCATTTGCCAATTCTTTAAAAAGAAGTTTCAATTATCCTTATTGTCACTGATCCTGAAACACTAAGAATATATGGGACACTATGAACTTTTACAATAAATGACTGAAAAAACATGTACTGAAGCACCTGACTCCTCTACTCCACACAAACTAGAAATAAAAGAGCTATTTTATCACACACATGCACACGCATTTATGTACTTATTGTTGTTTCCCCACTTTCCTCCAAAAAACACCTGTGCAATCAATATGGGATAACTTTCTGGCTGTAGAAATGGCATTCCTCTGTTGCACTAAAAAGCTGTTACAAACTGTGATCATAAAACCATACCATGCTTGATTTTTCCCCCCCAACCCTGCAGTTTCCCAATATCCCTTCATATTGTTGTTATGGCTGGATTGCAGACAAAAAAAGGAGAAACACTGTGTTTAGAAAAGCAACATATCCCAAAAACAATAGGTTGAAAACCCAAGTGAGTAGTGGTGGAGAAAAAGAATAGTTGTTCAGGGTCTAGGGTGTAGAACTGAAGCAAGTGTTCCACCAAAGAAGAGAGAATGAGAGCATCCTCAAGCTCATTATTAGACCAATAGCAACTGCAAACAGAAGTATCAGGATTTTTCTATTTGTCTGGGCCAGAAATAAATCAACTTAGTTACTAAATACCAATGACCCCATGGAATTGCAAAAGCATAGAACATTTTTGGGAATGATGCAAAGCTTCTGTGCAGAAAGGCTATGAGCCCACTGAAGATATCTTGAGTGAGATGACGTTGTCACAATTTTGACAACCATTGTACAACTCTGTTTTTTTCATTGATCATTCATTAGCATTATGAACCGAATCTTGGCCTTGATCTATACAACTAAAATAAGGCACTAGAATGGACAGAACAGCTTTAGATGAATGTTGAAAAAAAAAAATCTAAAACCCCACAACAGTCTGTAGGATTTGCCTGAGGGGAGCCAAATCCCTCCCTCACAGTATGGTAAAATGACAGTTTTCTTATTGACTTTCTTAGTCATTCCACATGAGATGATATAAACAAACAGCAGAAGGATATTACAGTACTGCGGAATGACAATGGAGTAGACCTCTTGAGCAACCACATTTGTCTTTATTCTTACTAAACTGGAATTGTTAGCAAGATTTAGATGGCTGATAATATACGCCTTTGCTTGGGAATAACCCTCCTTCAATGATTCAACTCCTTTTTCTACATAGGCATCACAATATAACTGCATTGCCTTCCACTGATATAACCTTCCTGTGTTAGTGGGAGGTAGATTAAATTCCAGTGAAACTGCTGTCAATTTACACCTGACATAATATTTCATGGAAAGTTTATGCAGAGGAATAGCACCAGACAGATTCTAAGATTTGGGTTGCTTGCTCCAAATTTATTGTTAGGAACCCCCTTAAAGACAGAGAATGACACTTTCCAGATCTCCATGCCCAGATTATCTTCCTCACCTCTCTCTCTCTCTCTCTCTCTCTCTCTCTCTCTCTCTCTCTCTCTCGTGTTTATTTAACTGTTTTTCTTACTTTGCTGTGGTAGGGCTCTCCTGCCATTAAACCCTGCCATCCGCATTCTGACTGTGTAATTTAAAGCTATAGTTAAATTATGACTTCTCTGAACCTGTTGTGGCACTGACGCATAACCCTAATTAAATGATCACATCCATTCTGAAGCCAGTCTTTTCTCCCCTCAAACGTTAATTACAACATAAGAGGCTTTAATGGCTCGCCTCACCTCCAGCTCCTCGAAAGAAAGGTCATGCGATTAATTTTTGTCATTAATCTTCTCCCAATGTGGACACTGTGCTGTCACTGAAGCCTATTAAACCCCCTATGTTGCCCCCCCTTTCTTCTCCTTATTCTCACAACCCCCCCCCCCCCATGCACACACACCAATTCCCATGTGACTGGCATGAATGAAAATATTTAAGATTATTCCAGCTCTAGTACATTCCTAGACAATGCCTTTGTTGAGGTTTAGATTGATAAGCAAGATCTTCTGCAAAGGTATGATGTGTCCCATCATAGAGTGAGATTGAGAACTTTGGGTTGCCTCTATGCATATCAGTGGATTACAGTCAGATGGGCAGAAGATGGTGAAACAGACTGGATATTCAGGGTATCAAAAGGCTTGAGGACACAGAATATGGTTTCTACTGTTGGGAACATTTATTTATTTATTTATTTATTTATTTTATTTATTTGATTTGCCAATTGTTTACAAGATAATAAGTATAAATGTATACATAGTTGTTAATACATGAAATGGGTACATATAAGAAAAATAAAAGAATAAGAGAAACAATAGGACAGGGACGGTAGGCACGTTGGTGCGCTTATGCACGCCCCCATTGGAGTGTTCATCTAAATAAACATTGGAGGACATCTAAATAAAGCAGAGGGCTGCCATATTGAAAGTTGCTAAATAACCAAAATAACAAAGACAATAGGGATTCAGCAATTTCCCAATTGCTAAGATAGTTTCTCGTGGCAAGTTTTGTTCTCAAAGCATGCACTCTTTTTCAACCACCCTCTCCCCAAATCGGACAGTGATTTAATCCTTTGCCTCTTGGAATGGGTTTAATTTCAACCTCCCTAGGCTGCCTTTCCCATCTGCACTGCACAGCCGTTGTTTCTTAAGAGATGGAAAATGCAAGAGGGGGAGATCAAAATGCCCAGAACACACGTTTAGCTCATTTGCAGTATTGTTTTAGCTGAAACTAAGGCCTGAATGATCCCCCTTTATGCAAGATGAGGTAATCAAGAAGCAAGTCATTGCATAGTGGGTCTGGCAGGAGAAATGATGCTGTTTGAATTTGCTATTACCAGCAAAAATTCAGGGGATCAGTTATGGAGCTAAAACCATAAAGTGTGGTTCTGGATTCTTGTATGCTCTAATTTCTAGGTTTATGACTTTTTCTAGAGGGTATATCTATTTCAAGGTGCCCTCTTACCCCATGTCACTATAACTTCCTAATGCCCCTTTTATTAGGTCCAAAGGAGATGTCAGAAAATCAACATTTTCAACAAACATAGTAGGTTGCTTTTTAAAAAAAAATAGATTTTGAAAAATAGTTTTATACATATAAGTCACATCAGTATCTACTCAAATGCAGAGAGACCAGAAGGCACTTTAGAAATTGAACCTGTTCCAATCCTGCCCTGATTAAGAATGATGCTAAAACTCTGTGTAGAAATGTGCTTACAATGAGGCTTATCTTGTTTTTTATAAATAGTGAGACAGACCTTTCTATACTGTTGCAATTTATAGCATGATAATCATATTATTATCATATCATATTAGCTTCATTCTCTTTGTGATTTTATTTTTTCATAGAACTGTGAAAGAACTACAGTTACTTGTTAGTTATATTATGTGCATTGCCTAATCAGCATAAACTGCTGGCATTTACTGTAATAAAAACTTAAAATGTATAGTAAGAGAAACATAAAAACTCATAGCAATACAACAGTAAAAACAATTAGCCAACGATAACAAAGCAAGACAACACAAATACAAGTGCTCTCTGGAACAGTTTACTTTCCATCTGTTTCTGAAATGCCATTAGAATGGATGTCAACCTATCCTCATGCCAAAGAATATTCCATAAAAGAAAGGTCATTGCAAGAATTTTTTCCTGGGCCCCATTGGTAAATCAAGATGGCAGCCATAATGGTGCAATCAAAGATCTCTCTAGTTTTGGGATTTTTGTTCTTTGGAAAGGGGGTGCATCACTCCCAGTTTATCACTTGGTGGGGAAGATTGCCTATCATGAAAGTAAACCTTAGGAAAATCCATAAAATTTTATAGAATTCCTTAAGAAATGTGTTTGGATTTTAGGTTTACAAACAACATTTTACATCGCTAATATGTGCAAAGTTGTGTTCGCATTACACCTTAGGACTGACCATGATATCCCTTTGTGTGGAGAAATGCAAAGTAATTCAGCATTGTGTTAACATGTAAAATAACTCTTCAAACAATTCAGAGAAAACTTTCAAAGGAGTCTGCAACCGCTCACAACCAGACATTCTTTATACATTTTTTTAAAGCTTGCTCAGAAATCAAACACCAACTTCAGTTAAATTCAGTGAGCACTAGCATTTGTTGGATTGTATCCAAACTTGAGTGTGTAAATCCTCAAGTGTCAAGTGATTAAAATGGAGACATGTTGATTTGCAACTGGAGGTTTAACCACTGAACTTTTCCCTATAAATCCTTGTGGGGGAAAAAACGATTTAAAAATATTAATTGAAGATTTGGGAAATATTTAGTATGTTAAATAAATTAGTAATGTGATTTCATATCAGAAAAAAATATAACTTGTCTCTTATAAGGATAACAAACTGGAATATTATACATGGGTTATTGCTATGAATATAACACATGAACCAGAGGTGGTATTCAGCAGGTTCTGACCAGTTCTGGAGAACCGGTACCTGAAATTTTGAGTAGTTTGGAGAACCAGCAAATGCTACCACTGACTGGAGATTTTACAGTATCCTTCCCCTGCCACACCCACCCAGTAGTAAAAAAATTTGAATCCCACCACTGACATGAACATACCTTAAATATAGAAACTTGCCAATATGAATGCCATTGTAAGAGAATATATGGCAGAATCTGGGGGCAGAGTGAAAAGGGAGATCAGTCTAAAATCCCTACATAGCCATAAGAGAACTAAGTTCTTGAATGTATTGACTTCTATTTAACTCTAAGCAAGTGCCAACCATTAGCTGAGAAGATACCTCTGCATAGGCTTTTAGCAATAAATCAGTTTAATTGAACCTTCATGTGTGGATCTGGACTTTCATACCTGGCAGCCATCTTGTAATTTTACCCCAGCATTAATTTGGAAAAGAAAAATTGGCACTACTCTGTTAACAATAATTTTATTAAACTCCTGTTATTTCTGATTTTTTTGTTTCTGTGATGCCACATTAGGATCCAGTCAAAATCTGAAAAATGCTGAAGTTCAGTTTGCCAGCTCCAGAAACGAGGTGCTACAAACAGGATCCCAAATCAAGTGTTATATTTCTATCCACATAATTATACATAAATCATACAATACTATCAGGTTTTTTTTTTTAAGATAAGAGCATTGTTCACCTTAGAAGCTCAAAGTTCAAGGCTCTCCTCAAAACCATTGGTGAAAGAGATGAATCAACCACAGACATCAATCAATTTGATGCCTGTGGTTGATTCATCTCCATCAATTTGCAAATACAGTATGCTTACAATCCTACTATTGATGAGTGCCTCCAAAATAGGAAGATGGATCCATTATAAAAGGAAACCACCAAAGAAATCACAATCATATTAGTAATAACTACAAGACTTCAAGATCAGGAAGCACTGTATAGGTTTCTAAAGACACCATTACCATTCAAGTTGCTGCTGGCAAAGGCCTTTTCTTCTCCTCCCAACCCCATTCCAGCACCCTTTCTCTTCCTTTGTCCCAAGGACATTAAGGACATCACGTCCGCAGCACACTGTGCAAGAGGATAATAATAATTAATAACCATTAGCCATAATAAGGATAATACCAGTGGCCGGACAGGCTCATTCTAAAGAAACCTCTCTTTTCCCTTACTTTAATGAAAACAATGATTTGACTTTGAAGAAAGTGACTTTTTTAAAGTGAAAGCTGGATCTGGTCCTCCCATTCTAGCCCCCCCCCCCCCATTTGCGCTGCACCCCCTCCTTTTTTAACTCTCCTTTTTTCTTTTTCTTTTAATACTCTGCGTTCTATCATGCAAATCCCCTTTCAAATTATGAGAGTATTAGAGCCATCAGCGGTAATGTCACCGCCACAAAATGAGAGCAGGGACTTAAGCACCTAACGAACAATGAAATGTGCGAGCCCTGGGACAGGACAATTAAGAACTGGGCTTAGCCAGCCAGGGAAATTTATTGCTATCAAATCCATATTTCTATTTTCCCCCTGAACAGTAACCTATTTGAATATGATTAAAGGGTTTCATTAGAGACGAGAGAAAGGCCCGTGTCCCACCATTCCCTGTGAGCTCACAAACACGCATGCAGCAGCAGCAGCGCTCTGAGGAAGTTAAGATGGGAGAAAAGCAGAAGCTGATGGGTGCAAATCCTGGTTTGCCATTACACGTGCTTCATAAGGCATCTTATATGAGGCCATTGTGCCACTTCAAAATCAGCTCTGGACCTCTCTGATCAAATGATGTTGGTTCCTTTCCAGAGTTAAGTCAGCCTTTTCTCATCTTTTTTGGATTACTTTTCCAGTAACTCAGCAATCTATTCTGGATTACTGGAAATCAGAATAAACTTGTTCTTTTGTCTTGCAATCCTAGACTGCCGTGAGAATTAAGCAATGGGGCAGAAGAGAAAAGGGAAAGTAACTCTGTTCAATTTTACCATTTTCTCTTTGTACCTGTGCAGTACTTCAGCCACTAAAGCAACATGCAACTATGACTAAAAGTACTGTGGAAAACCCTCGGTAACTAAATGGAGGATGCGATATCATCACACACCGTCAAATCCAGTAATGTAATGATGGTGGCAAGGCATCCAAGATATCTTCAGAGTTGCTAGGTATCAGATGGTATAGAAAAGATACATTTATGCACACACAAACATCCATACACATGCAGAGAATAATCTACCACACCGATCCAGTACAGGTTGCTAGATGGATGTTTTTAAACTTGCTGGTCTAGGGTTGTAAGATTGTGACTGACCCAAAGTCAGCTTCTGTGTGAATCTACCTGTTCTTATTCCAGCATCCTAACCAGAGGTGGTAGTCAGCAGTTCTGACCAGTTCTGGAGAACCAGTAGTGGAAATTTTGAGTAGTTCAGAGAACCAGCAAATACCACCTCTGACTAGAGATGTTACAGTATCCTTCCCCTGCCACGCCCACTAAGCTACACCACAGAACCGGTAGTAAAAAAATTGAATCCCACCACTGATCCTAACTACTACTGTACACCTACTTTGGTGTGGTGTCTTTCTCCGTCACTCAGTGTCAAATGCCAATGAAATATCATGATGCTCTTAACCTAGATTTTCTCTCTCTGGAATTCTCCTGTTATACTGAACTTCAGTTCCCATAATCCACCACTTTTATGGCTTTCTTTGACCAGAATTACAAAGGTGAAATTCTATACGCTCAAAGGATACCAAGGTGGGGAAGCTTAAATATATGATTTTTGACCTAAAAATAACAGTGTTACATTGCTTGCTCTTAATTGCTGATTAAATAAAAAGAAAACTTTCTGGTCCCTACCATTTTAACCAAGTGTTTTTCCTCTAATTAAACATACTATCTTCACTAAGTATTTAATCCAAAATATTTTTTTTACATTTACAGTAATGAAAAGTAAGAAGCAGTCATACGTAAGTGTTTAAAAGTTAAATAAATAATGTATTTAATTATCAATCAGACTCCTTCCCCACAAAGCCTTCAAACAAATTTGAGAAGCATTTGCCACCGGTACTAGCTATGTCCTATCCACAAATGTAGAGAAAATAATAGGATGAACATATAAAAATGAAATGTCATCAATAATTAGCAAATCAATTGTATAGCAAAACAACAGTGAAATATTAGCGTTAGGAGCTGCCTGTCTTCCTTAATAATATTGCATTATGGGGTTTGTAGTCCTAAAGTTTATAATCTGCAAATTATTTTCACATAAAATTATTGGCATTGTGTACTATCATAAAGTGCATGGTTATTGGATTAGGGGTGCTACCAGGTGGAAGGCTGCTGTGTTTTCATCTTGAACATAACTTTTTTTTTAGAAAGAAAAATAACAAATGAGGGGAAAGGGAGAAATACAAATGGAGAAAAAAAAATACTATCTTGACATCTTTGAATCTGAATGAATTTGATGAAAAAAAAATAGTGATTTCACAATAAACACTTGTCTGAGGGAATCTATAAACTTAGAAATGAATATAGCTTCATTCACTGTTATTATGAATCTACAGTAATCAGCACAGATATAAGACCTTCAGATTGAACATTGAATTAAAAACAGAAAGGGACAGCTGCTTTCTCTACTTTCTACCTTTTGAGAAACACATTTTATATAAGTCTTAATTTATGCTCATTCTAGGGTGTTTTTTTTTAAGTGAAGAAAAAAAAATACATTTCCCAAAATACTGGTGGTGGTGGTGGGGAACTTCTGGAAAACTTTGGCTCTATCCATATTTTTAATGCAATCCTGAATCATCATCTTTGCCACGATGACCTTCAAAGAAAGATTTCAATGAAGAACTGGAAGGGGGAAAAAAATCTTGGCAGTAAAGTATCCAAAAGTCTATGTTCCCCAAGGCCTTTTGAATTCTGGCAATGATGTCAGTGGTATTGTTCCTGTTTGATGAAAATGAAAGTGTTCTTTGTTGAAATCAAAGCAAGGATTTTTCAGAATTATAAACAATATAAACTTCTGCCTAAACTCTGTTTTGAGGAACATTTCAAGAGTAATTCTCATTTGTGGTGGCTGTTCCTAGCTTTAAATTTTCTTCCATCCTCCTATAATTGTACATTATGGTAGTTTATGGTTTTCTGCTGATTTTGACCAGGTTTCTGACACATTAGACAGAAAAAGCAACCACCAGATGGAGACAAAATACTACTAGAGTAGATGTCCAATCAGGAGAGGCAAACAATACCATGTGACCTCTATGACAATTCCCAGCAAGCAGCCATACTTTAAATTTTGAACACAGATTTGTTTATGAGGACTCAATGTAATGAATATTTTTAATTCTTCAGCAGTAATCTTCATTAAAGACAGAATCTTTATTTAATTTGTATACATTATGCAAACTAAAATATTTGTAATTTTAATTTTTTAATTTAATTTTTTGAAAAATTAAAAAAAAAATTAATTTCATCTTGCCCTATCATCATATACTGCTAGTCACTCAGAAGACTGGTCTTTAAATTATCCATCCACATTTAATAAGGAGGTATTAGCAAACTTTAGGGCATTATGTATGAAGACAGGAAATTAACAGTTGGGGAAGAAAAATCAAACCTGAGGACAAATAGAATGGTGTGTTTAGAATCATGCCCCAAAGCACTTAACCACAGTTTCTTGTTGCAAATTGCACAGTATTTAGTCAAGGAAATCAAGTTCTTACAATCACCACCCTCCCCAATCTATTGAGATCACAATCCCAATATTCCAAGCTTGTGTGGCCATCTTAAAATTCTAGCACAGGTTGGGGAAAGAGATTTATAGACAACTCAGTTTCTTAAATGTTACTTCTATGTAGCTAGAACATCAGCAGTATAAAAAACAAAGGCATTCATAGGAAGATTTTGGAACCTCAAATCTGCAGAAGTTCAAAATTATCTTAAGGCTCATCCTCACCTCCTCCTACTCCTGTATGTAGAAGCCCTAGTATCCATTCTTTATATTTCCTTGTGACCCTGCTTTTATTTTATTGACTTCCATAGCAGAAATAACTTACAATCACATATAACTGTCCCTCCCTTTTTTTGTCATGGATAGAATCCATTATGTTACGGTATGGCTGTGAATGCAATCAGAGTAAGATCTATCCTTTAGTTGTTGGTGACTTGCCTGCTTTGGGCCTGCCCCCTACCAACCAGTTGCTGGGCATTATCCTTTATTGCATTTCTGGCTTCAGTTCCAAGAGACTCTGGATGCTTAGCTTCTGCTGAACTATCTGCCCTCATAATACCTAACTGCTGCTTTCTGAAGTGTTTGGCAGGCCTAATAGGGGCTCTTATAAGCAGATAGAATACCGTAGGGTAAATATCATTTTTAATCTCATTTTGAAACTCCATCTTTAGAGACAGCATTAGTCCTTTGCTGCATTTTAAGAAAGCTGGGATCTGACAGCTTGTCACCACTGGGTGCATTACAAGTTTTCTTCTACTTCTGCCAACAGTACATATGGCTATATTTTTCCTGTTTTATTACTCTGATGGGAAGGCAGCCAACTTGATTCCATCTTCTCACCATACCCAACCTACTTCCAGGTGTTGCTGGCTGAAAGGAATTGAGGTCAGCTCTGCCATTCCCTCATAGCAGTAATTAAATTATTAAATAATAACTTGTTTTATTTGCTCTCTTCTGCTTCTCTTTTTATGCCTTTTTCCTGAGATATCTCCCTGAAATCTGCTGGATTAATCTTGGATACAATGTCCGTGCTCTTTCAGAAGAATGATAGAAATAGCCCAACACACAGGACATAGGCACAGAGCACATCTTGTATCCATATTCAAGCAATCTGACAGATGGTCTAAGCAGGCTATTCCAAACTCCTACCCAACTAATCTCAAACCAAACTTTCTCGATCCTGGTATTCTCCAAATAATCCACAATGGGAATTATGGTGGCTGAGAATATTGAGACTTGTATCTCCAATATATCTAAATATTGCCAATTCAAGAAAAGAAGGTACTGTGGTGATACATTCTAGAAAAAAATATATGTACAGTGTGTTTGTGTGTGATGTATACAGATTCTAACAACAACAAATGAATAATAAGTGCTTAAACAAAATGTTTTGTGGGAAAAGAAGATCTGTTGGAGAACTTTTGCAAATATTCTAATATGCAGTTTCTAAGAGAAAGTGGAGAAATCAGAAATAAAGGAGAATGATGCATTTTTCTGCATTGAACAGAAGGCTAAGTGTTGTCATCTCACCTGTAAACCTAGTTTGTTGG
Source organism: Notechis scutatus (assembly GCF_049901735.1). NCBI lineage: Eukaryota > Metazoa > Chordata > Lepidosauria > Squamata > Elapidae > Notechis > Notechis scutatus. The sequence goes on from NC_142011.1 coordinate 49,483,321, forward strand.
TAAACAAACCCCTGTGGGTCATATTAGCTACAGTTCTAACTACCTTAAAAAAAATGCTAGTGTAAAGACAGAAATCAATGTAATAAGTTGTATAACAAGCAAATATGCTCTCTCCTTTTTAGAAGGTCTCTAGATCTTTCCAACAAGGCTTTGGAATGGGCTATGATTGGACATCCTTGCAAATGCAGGGTAATGTTAACTTATCAGCCAGACCATTTGACTGCGTGATCTTGTGTCTAATCTTTCTCATTGGAATTTCTATGAGGGGAAAAAAATGAGGCATCTCATATTGTCACCCTGAACATCTTAGCAAAGAGATCAGATAGAAATTAAATGAATAAATATCTCTGAGAGAAATATCTATTAGCAAACCCTTAGGGCCAAATTAAATGTAACATTAATAGGGGGAATGCAATTAAATATGCATGCATATTACTATTGTTTGATAAATAGCATCTACAGCTACAGTAAAATATGGGTAGACTCAGGTATCTGTGGTTAGGGTGAAGACTGCAATGTTTGCCTTTCCACTGTAATCCTGAAAAGATTTCCCACTCCTATTTACATTTCAAGAGTAGCCTCCATGAGCACCAATGGCAGCTTTCTTTGAAATGCAAACAGCAACTCTGGAGAAAAAATTCTGCCCCCACCCCTTTGCTGCACCCAACTCTTACCACTACTCAATACTGACAGGCAGAAAGCAGCTTGACCTCCTTTGCAAAAAAAAACACCCATTTTTGCATAACAGCTATTTACATAACAAAATATGATGCTACCATTCATGTTTATTTTCCTTGGGAATTTTGAAGCTAGTTATTAATATCAAGGACTTTCCATCAAAATTAAGACTTAGGGCATGAACACAGAGAAATTAGGGCAGATGCATAGTTCAGAGACATTAATTCAAAAACAATTATTAGCTCCTAGTGGATTAAATTCTCACTTCATATAATGAGTACTAATTGTAAAACTAGGAGAGAAATTAGGAAATCCATTTTGTAATTGTGCAAAGTAGAAAAAAGTCATTAAAATAACAGAATGGGATGTGAAAAACTCCAAAATAAATATGAGTAGTTAAAGTGTCTGCCAATTTACAATAGGGTTTTTAGCACTTCTAAACTAAATGATTGAGGCAGATCTCCCATCCAACAACAAAAGCAGTGTTTTTTTGCTACTGTGAGTGCCTTACTATTCAGCCACACAAGTGTATTGCCCATGGCTAACTTAAACCATAGCTTACTCAATCTGCATGTTACACTTGGTTTCTCATAAAACATTAAGCATGGGGTTCAAACAACAACTAGGCTATGGGCAACTAGCTTCACTACAAAACTATGTGGTCGGGCTTAGTTTTTGGGGAGGAAAATAAAGAACATTTTTTGGCCTTGCCTCTGCCTATCAGCATCCATCAGTATTCATCTGTCTAGTGTCCTGTCAGTGTGTGAGACATTTGAGGGCTGTTTGGAAACTGAAACAGTATTTGCTGTGTGAGCAAGGAGACAGCAAGGAGCCTGGGCATGGCTTAGCTCAACTGTTCTGCACTAAAGCTGGTTGCTGCTGTGAAATTGAAACTGAAACTCCTCTCCTGTGCTTGTGTTTTGCATTTGGAACAGATTTCTTTTCAGGTGGGGAGAGGGAGTAGAACTCCTTAGCATCAGAGCATGTTAATAATAATATACAAAATACTAATGCTCTGGTGGTCATTTCAAAAAATCTTTTCTTAGTGAGCACCTAGAAGCCAAGAGAAACATACATGCCAAATTTCAAGTTTGTAGGCTTTATGGTTCTAGAGATTTTGTGATGATGTGTGAATGGTATTTTGCTTTTATATATATAGATTAGTTTGTAATGCAAGCATCTTGGCTAAATCACCAACTTAAATACAAACTTGAACTGAACTTAAATATGAAATCACATTTTCATCTAGACTGTAGTCTAAATCCAAATACAAATGAATTTGGTCTTCCACGTAATAATGAGCTTTTGAGCTGAAGGCCATGGACTTGTCTTCCTAATACTTTGCTAGCAGGTGTAGCTGGAATCCTCAGAAGCAGAACGAGTTGTTTTGTAGTGTGCTTTTCAGTCTACACCACAATTCAGAGTCTTCATTCTAGACAAAGTCTGCAATTCTGAATATAATTATTACACTATATTTGTAATTGCATTACATGTCTAAGTGAGTCATGAGTGGGTGGGCAGTTAGGGTTGGGTAGTACGTGTCTAAGTGGGTCAGCCGGGCAGTTAGGGATGGGTAGTTTGAACTCTAAAACACCCCTGGTTTGTTTTAAGTAACAGTGGACAGACATGTCATGTGAACTCAGATAATAGAACTGAAGCAATTGCTCAGCTTGACCTAGGCAAGAAAAAATGCTGAAGCTGTAGGGTAGCTGGAAAAAAACCTCTCTCTTGAACAGAACATTCCTTCTTGATTGGCTGCAGAAGTCAACTCAGTTATATCTTCATTCTACCCATCTCAAGTCAAGCAATCGGAAGATAAACCTTGTACAAGCATTTGGAATGACTCAAAATTACCAATAACTCTCACCAGAGCCACTCCTACAAAACATTCAAAGTCTGAAAACATTCACACACTGTATCTGGGGTATCTGGAGCATCTGGGATATAAATATTCATATAATCCCTAGTTGGCAGCAAAGAGATGCATAAAACATTTTGCTGCCCTCAAGCAATTATTATGATTACTGCAGTCCATTTATAACACAATACAGGGAGTCCTCAATATTACAACAATTCACAGTGGCAGTTCAAAGTTACGACACTGAAAAAAGTGACTTGCGACCGTTTTTCACATTTATCACTGTTGCAGCATGGTCCCATGATTAAGATTCAGGCGCTTGGCAACTGACTCATATTTTTTGGCAGTTGCAATATCCCATGGTTATGTGATTGCCTTTTGTGACCTTCTGACAAGCAAAGTCAATGGGGAAGCCAGATTCACTTAACAACTGTGTTACTAATTAACAATTGCAGAAAACTCACTTTAACAAATGTCTTCACTTAGCAGCAGAAAATGTGGGCTCAATTGTGATCGTAAATAGAAGACTCCCTGTATACCAACATATTGAAACTCAGCATTCAAAAACTAAGATCATGCTGATAAATCTTATTTTTCAGGGTTCCAAGATCATTGCAGATGGGTGACTGCAGCCATGAAATTTGCTTGCTTCTTGGGAGGAAAGCTAATGGCAAACCTAGATAGCATATTAAAAAGCAGAAACATCACCTTGCCCACAAAAGTCCATATAGTCAAAGCTATGGTTTCCCCAGTAGTAATGCAAGGCCAGGAGAGTTGGACCATGAGAAAGGCTGAATGCTGAAGAACTAATGAATTGTGAAAAGAATTCTGAATTGTGGTGCTGAGGAAGATTCCTGGGAGTTCTTTAGTCTGCAAGAAGATGAAATCTATCAATCTTAAAGGAAATCAACCCTGAATGTTCTTTGGAAGGACAGATACTGGTGCTGAAGCTCAAATACTTTGTATAAGCCATACTTAATTATCAAGCTTAGTAGTCCCTGATGGCTGGTCTAGTATTCTTTAAAACTGCATTTGTGTTGTCTGCTTATATGGTAACAGTGAATTTTAGTAGTCTTGTATCTCACAACATTGGTAAAAATACTAGAGATAGATTCTGGTAGCTGAGTAAAACATTTCTTCCACTTATTTTCAATTATTTGTGTCCAAACAGAATTCGAATTCTAGCCTGGTGTTTTCTATTCCTTTCATTCCCATCAGATCTGGAAGAAAATGGTCCAGGAAAGCATTACAATTGGCTTGGCTGTTCTTACAATTTTGCTGTTGTTATAAAATTTGACATTTTAGTGCCACTAAAAACATCTCTCAAGAAACCATCAGTGGACACACATAAGATAAAGCAACAAAAATCTCAGAATGTTTGTTAGATGCATTAAAAGTGTTCATGTCTTCCATCAGGTTTGCTGCTTTGTAACCCAAGAAGTCCTGCATTGTGGTTATATTAATACCAATAATCAAATATATTGTTCCTGTCCTCAGGTAGCTGATTTTTTTTCATTTTTCTCGACTGAATATAATACCTAAAATACAGTGTGGAAGTTGAAAGTGTACATTTATGAGAATAAATTTGTATTATACAGATTAAATACTGGACCATTCATCAAAATACACGTACAAAATCATGTACATTTTTGTTGGTTTTGATGAAGTACTCCCCTTTGTTTTCCATAAGTTGCAAATTTTTATATTAAATTCCATATCAGAAGGGGGGGGGGAGTTAAATGCCTTTGACCAATTTGCAAAGCCTTAATTAAATAAATTGACTTGGAAATTATGACCCAATATCTGTACATGCCTCAGCAGATGATAGCGGCTGGCTGACTTTACCTGAGCTTGCTTGGAATTTAAGGGAGGTCCTAGCCTGGTAATACAGGTAGTCCTTACAACCACAATTGAGCCCAAAATTTCTGTTGCTAAGTGAGACATTTGTTAAGTGAATTTTACCCCATTTTATGACCTTTCTTGCCAGTTGTCAAGTGAATCACTGCAATTGATAAGTTAGTAACATAGTTGTTAAGTGAATCTGGCTTCCCCATTGACTTTGCTTCTCAGAAGATTGCAAAAGATGATCAAATGATTCCCAGGACATTGCAACCGTCATAAATATGAGTCAATTTGCCAAGCATCTGAATTTTGATCACATGATCACAAGGATGTTGCAATGGCTGTAAGTGTGAAAAACGGACATAAGTCGCCAATGCAACTTTGAACAGTCACTAAGTGAACTGTTATAAGTTGAGGATTTTCTATATTTGAATGGGAGACCTGGAATATTGGGGTAATAAACTTGATCGAGAAAAAAATCCATCTTAGAAAAAGGTAGTGCCAAATCACTTCCACAATCCTGTCAAACGCTTCCAAGGAGTCATGGCCAGGAAATCACCGGGAGTCAAACTCAGTTTGAAGAAGGCTTTGAGCAGGGAGGTGTTTATGACCTTCAACAATTACCAAGAGAAAATAGCTGCAGTTAAGTTCTTTCCCCTTAAACGTTCTTGCAATCTCAGAAACAACCAAAACATCAAATTGGCGGTAATGAATCTGTGACATGTTGCAATGCATATGTCTTAGGAGTTTCCTGGATAAGCCTACTCTGTCAGCCTGGCATGGCAACGCTAAGTCTAATGAATGTCACATTCCCATCGCACGTCATGCTAAACTTTTGGGGGAATATTAACCATGACTTATGCATTCTCTGAATCCCAGTGGTCTGCTAGGTGGCAGGTCAGGTTGGCTGTTTCTGAAACACTACGCAGTGGGATCCATTAGAGGCTACAGAAATCCTTGGGTTGTAGGCTAGATTGGGGAGTCAGAAAAACATTCTGAAAGAAGGCGATGGAGAACCACTTCTATAGGATTATTGCCAAAAAAATTGCATGGACATGACCATGAAATCAAGCTCAACTTAAGTTTTTCTATTACCCAGCAGCTGCATTTTCATACTGAGAGGTCAAAACTGTACATTTTCATCATTATCCCAGCACCCATTTTTAAAATATTCAAATATTCAACCAAAGATCTTCAAGAATTTTAAAAAGCAGGATGCTAATATAGATAGTCTGAACCAAGCACGTATATTTCCAGTAAAAGAATAATAGAACCCTTTCTGCATTTGGTCAGAAATAGATTTTGTGTCTATTTGGTGCACTGATAGATATTCTACTCTTATTAACAACAGCTTTGTTCTCAGACTAGATCTTCTCATTCCAGTTTCTCTCTTCCTCACCCCACCTATCCAGCCATCCACCTACCCATTCTCCCTCCCTCTCTTCCTCCCTCCCTCCACCCCAACGAGGCATCACAGCTCCTAACGAAACGGAACTGCTGCCAGATGAAATATATTACTATTAAATACTTAATTCTTCTAGTGAGCGAAGAGCAGCCAGTATGAATACGATTATTAAAGAAAATTACTTTGGCTGATCAGATATTTCTGCATACTAATTTCTGACCCTGCTTCCCTCTCTGCTTGCTTCTCATCCCTTGGAGACCAGGACAGAGAGAATTCTATCACAAATAGCTGATTACTGGGACTTGCATTAAAATCAAATTTTTCCCCGTCTCGGCACTAATGTCCCTGCCTGCAATAGGGACAGCAGTCATTGGGAAGAAAATTATTCTAGAGATGCTCTGAGATCCCTTTGCACCCGGAAGTCTGAGTGTGGAAAATATTAATACAGATCTGAATTTTGAGGCCTTAGTTTTCCATTCAATGGTTCCCATAGCCCAAATTCCTGCCAGTCAGCTCAGGCCTCAAAGTCATTTTTGTCATACTATCCACAAATTTAAGCCTTGGCTCAGGTGTGGGATTCTACCAGTTCACACCTATTCACTAGAACCGGTTGTTAACATTCTAAGCAGTTCAGAGAACTGGTTGTTGGAAGAAATTACTGGCCTAATCCTGTAAGGAAGGCAGGAAGGAAACATTCTGGTGTTGCTTACAGAAACTGCCTCTCCATTAACCCTTACTACATTCTTGGCAGGACTAGACTTCCTATCTCTGGAACTTCTCTGGAGGTTTTGTTTTCCTCCTTTGCTGGTACTTTGCTTATGTGGAGTGACCATTCAAAGTTACAATGGCACTGAAAAAAGTGACTTATGACCATTTTTCACACTTATGACTGTTGCAGGAGATGCGTGCCTCGATGTGACTGATGTTGAGTTGGCCACGCCCAGCCAGTCACATGACGACCAAACAATGCCCACCAACTAAGCCACGCCCACAGAACCAGTTGTTAAAAAATTTGAATCCCACCCCTGCCTTGGCCTGATATTTTCTTGGCAAATATTCTTCTATTTTTGCATGGCAAAGTTTCCATGAGCATGGACTATCATTGACTAGGTGTGGGTAAACAATGCTAGGCATAAGCAAACAAAAGGGGAAGGGAAGTTTTCCAAAAATCTATATATCTATCTGGCCACCAACAATCTTTCACAAAACCTATAATCATCTCAAGGGGAAAAAAATTGAAGTCCTGTAGCCATCAATTTAGTTAGTTTTTTTTTTTAAAAAAAAAAAACACACTTCTGGAGATGTCACCAGCCTGAAGTTGTAATTACAGTCTGTATGTGTTAATTCTAAGCTCCTGTTCTATGCATCTCATCTCGATGGGGGATCCTGTCTTCTATACTTCTTCTTCACCTCTGAGAAATGTCTGTGGGAGGGGAAAGGTTCTCTTTTTTTAAAATGTGGTGCTTCTATAGGGCAAACAAAAGCAAGCAGACAACTTGTTTTAAATTTGCTCTCTTTGAACTACAACAATAGTAAGAGAGAGAGAGAGAGAGAGAGGAGTGATGGCTTATGCAAAGCTCTGCAGATGGTCAAGCAACAGGAGGAATGCTGATAATCGGTTTTTTGTTTTGTTTTTACATTGCACAGAAGCTTAAAAGCTCAGAGTTCTTGTTTGAATCTGGTTCTGGGGAGTTTCACTGATCTCCCCCAGTATAAGTCTACCATTGGAAAAGAAACTATATATCAACCTAGGCTGGTAACATTAAAAGAGAGACAGATTTTTATCTTCTAGGGACTAATTAGAAATCATCAACTTGGCAAAGTTATGAAAGAAAAGAGTCCTGAGAAATCAGAAATCTTCCTGTTGTAGTTAGAAATGAATTATTCAGTCACATCCTTACAGAAACCTGAATTGTAGAAGGTATGTAACAAGTTTCTTACACATGATAAGGAGCCATAAACTAATACTGTTCTCATAGCTCTCTGATTCATGAGACTATGCTATGCATTATTGCTACTAGCCAGAAAATAATAAGGTAGAAATAGGCAACTTTGCTTCTGCTAAAGGAGGTAAACTGTTGGAGTATAGCAGAAGCCAGAGGTTACAGGAGATTCTCCCCTTTTGTCTTTCTGCCAACTCTTTAATTTTATTTCCCTTTTTTTCCATTTACTTCTGAAACTTCCTTCCCTTCCTGTCAGCCCTCCCAGGTAAACCACACAGGAAATACAACCAGATGAACCAATTCTACTTTATTGTCAAGCTACGTTAATAGAATCTTGCAAGTCTGAAAATACAAAATTCCTGCCATCACTTTTAACAGGCTGATGCATTAGTGGGGATCCTTTTCATATATCCTTTTCATATTTTCATACATCTCAAACACACCAACAACAGCCAAGCCTCCTACAACTGGCCCCAATCCATTGGGCTCACAACCTCTGGTGATCACAGAAAAAGAAGTGCAAGATCTATTACACAGACAGAAGCCAGGAAAAGCACCAGGGCCAGACAAGATAACTCCTTCTTACTTAAAAGTCTGTGCTGACCAATTGGCCCCCATCTTCACCCAAATCTTCAATAGATCACTAGAGATGTGCTATGTTCCTTCCTGCTTCAAATGTTTTACCATCATCCCAGTGCCAAAGAAGCCCTCCATCAAGGAACTGAATGACTACAGACCAGTTGCTCTAACATCTGTAGTTATGAAAATCTTTGAAAGGCTTGTGCTGTCCCACCTGAAAACCATCACGGATCCGCTGTTAGATGCCATGCAGTTTGCATACCAAACAAATAGACTGACAGATGATGCTGTTTACATGGCTCTGCATTACATCCTACAACACCTTGAATCTCCAAATACCTACGCAAGGGTCCTCTTTGTAGACTTCAGTTCAGAATTCAATACCATCATTCCAGACACTCTTCTAAGTAAATTAAACCAACTAGCGGTACCTGAACACACTTGTAAGTGGATCATAAGCTTCCTAACAGACAGGAAGCAGCAGGTGAAGTTAGGCGGAATCACATCCGATACTTGTACAATCAGCACAGGGGCCCCCCAAGGCTGTGTGCTATCTCCACTTCCCTTCTCCCTATATACCAATGACTGCATCTCAAACGATCCATCTGTTAAAATACTGAAGTTTGCTGATGACACAACAGTGATTGGTCTCATTCGAGGCAATGATGAATCTGCATACAGACAGGAGGTTATACAACTTGCCTCATGGTGTAACCGGAACAATCTGGAACTGAACACACTCAAAACTGTAGAAATGGTGGTAGACTTTAGAAGAAACCCTCCTATACTACCACCTCTTACAATACTAGACAACACAGTATCAACAGTAAAGACCTTCAAATTTCTAGGTTCTACTATATCACATGACCTAAAATGGACACCTAACATCAAAAATATCATCAAAAAAGCACAACAAAGAATGTTCTTTCTCCGCCAACTCAAAAAGCTCAAACTGCCGAAGGAGCTGCTGATACAGTTCTACAGAGGAATTATTGAGTCTATCATCTTCACCTCTATAACTGTCTGGTTTGGTTCTGCAACCCGACAGGACAGACACAGACTTCAGAGGATAATTAGGACTGCAGAAAAAACAATTACTACCCACCTGCCTTCAATTGAGGACCTGTATACTGCACGAGTCAAAAAGAGGGCTGTGAAAATATTTACAGACCCCTCACATCCTGGACATAAACTGTTTCAACTCATTCCCTCAAAATGATGCTATAGAGCACTGCACACCAGAACAAATAGACACAAGAACAGTTTTTTCCCCAAAAGCCATCATTCTGCTAAACAAATAATTCCCTCAACACTGTTCAACTATTTACAAAGTGTACACTACTATTACTGTTAATCTTCTCACCACTCCTTATCACCCATCCCCTCCCACTTGACTGTTTCCTAGTATGATTTGATTGTTGATTGTACCCTATGACTATCATTAAGTGTTGTATGTTATGATTCTTGATTCTTAACAAATGTACCTTTTCTTTATGTATACTGAGAGTATTTACACCAAGACAAATTCCTTGTGTGTCCAATCACACTTGGCCAATAAAGTATTCTATTCTATTCTATTCTATTCTATTCTATTCTATTCTATTCTATTCTATTCTATTCTATTCTATTCTATTCTATTCTATTCTTTCTTTATCTTTAAGCAGTTGCAGACTCCTCCCCCTTTAATCTGATTGTTCCCTAGTAGGCAGCAGCATCTCTTTCTCTGGTCCCTCAAGGTCAACTGTCTGGTATTCCTGCAACATTATACACCCACCTATTTTCCTTGGTTAGTAGAGTCTGCCAACATCTGTGTGTGGCTTGTTTCATTGTTATTGTTTCTGGCCTTCCTACCCAGAGCTTTTAGTTCTGCTTGTGTCTGGTCCACTGTTCCAGCTGCCTATCTGGAATTACCCAGATGTTAATTGCCTTGATGGTATTTCCTTCACTGAGTTTAGATTTTAAGACAAGGGTCTTCAAACTTGGCAAGTTTAATACGTTGACTTCAACTCCCAGAATTCCTGAGCTAAAAGGAAGAATTCTGGGAGTTGAAGTCCACAAGTCTTAAAGCCAGGGGTGGGATTCAACTGATATTACTACTGGTTCAGTGACTACTAACCCTAACCCTAACCCACTTCTGAAGAAACTTCTTGGATGAGAAGCAAAACATTTTCAGGAAAAAAACCCAAGAAAGTCCATTTGAAAAGCACCTTTGGGATTTCTCTCTTGTTATTAATCTCTCCCAATCTATCACCATTGACCAACATCTGTGTTTTTCCATTGTGCTATTAAGCTTTGCACAAACTTCTGATGTTTCTACTGATTCCTATTATTTCTAGGCACTTGACTTCACTTGCGGTTTTCCAAAATCATCTTGTCAATTAGGAGCTGATCTTTTCTTCCTTTGCTTTGTGGGCGGTTTCCTTTCTGCTCAGGTGAAAAGTGTTTGTTTTCAACTAGATGTTGTTAAACTGCATGAGCTACCACATCAGTTAACAATTTAAAAGTAGTTGGTAAGCAGGTAATTGGACTGTAGTTGCCTAGTGTGACCCCTTTGCTGGTTCTTTCATTATCAGGTAGGGTTTTTTTTCCAGATGTTAGTTCAGTTTCACCTCTTTTGCAGTATGTTGTTAAATTGTTTGGCAATGAGTGGGTCTAGACAACTCAGATATTTCAACCAAAAACCATGCACTTTATTGTTACCTGGTTGGTCTTCTTTGTCCTTTTCTGTACTATTTCTGCTGTTAGTACAAGTTCTTTCATTTCAGCTTCTTTTTCATTCTCATCCACCTTCTTTATCCAAGCTGTATTCTTGTTGTATTTAGGTTTTTCCCATAGCTGCACCCAGAAGTGCACTGATTCTTTGACTGCAATCTCTCCACTGATGGACTGGTAGAAACATTTCTGATTTAGCTGAAATTGGAGATTGGGGATTCTGCCTATAATGTGCAGTTTGATTTTCATATCTGCTGATCTTCTTGGTTATAGCTGTTATTTGCTGCTGCTATTTGGCATGGTGGCACAGTGGCTTAATAATGCTGGAACTGCCAGCCAGCAATGGTCTCCATTCTGGCAGTTCATGCCCAGCTCTGTGAGATAGAATGAGCTCCTGTTAATCATTCCTCAGCTTCTTCCCACCCAGGAGTTCAGAAGTATGCAATATTGCAAGTAGATAAATAGGTAACGCTTTGTTGGGGAAAACCTAGCTGTGTTTATGTGTGCAAGAGAGCAGAAGAGGTACTGGAACTAGCTGGATGCAAGGCAATGAACATGAGGTGAAGTAAGACCACTGATGTGGTAGCTAAAGCTTGGAAGAGCCAGCAATCTGAGTGCTGCTAGTGAGCTGGTATAAAACTAGTTTGCCTCCCATGGCGCACCAGAGGTAGACAGCAAACACTTAACAGAATGAACTAGCAATCTAGGCTATCAGGACTGCATTATGTCTAGCATTTGTAGACTTCCCTGACTAATTTTAGTTCTCTAGTAATCATCTGAATTTTTGTTTAGAGAATTTTTCTATGATTGCAGTTTGGTGGTGTTTGTAAGAGTCTAATTTACCTCTCTTGATAATCTCTGTGTGAACTTTGAGTTTCATACTGTACATACAACATTCCTGTCCAGTGGTGGGATTCAAATAATTTAACAACTGGTTCTCTGCCCTTATGATTTCTTCCAGCAACCAGTTCACCAAACTGCTCAGAAAGTAAACAACTGGTTCTCCCGAAGTGCTGCGACCTGGCTGAATCCCACCACTGATTCCTGTCCCTGATTAATGATCTTTTATAGTGACTCTCTAGAAGTACAGGGAAACGCAATGTTATTTCTGGATCTGCACACAGACTGAATTTGGGTTTCCACTGATTCCATGTTTGTGCTAAGCTTTTTCGGTTGAGTTTTAGCTGCTCTGAAGGCTTCAGTTCCTCCATGCTTTTCACAATCTCTTTTTAACACAGTTAGAACCTTGTCTTTGTCTCTACTGAGATTACTTACAAATCCTCATAAGAGCCCAATTTCTGTTCTCCTCCATTTCAAGGAGATCCTACTTGATCTCATAGATGCACACAGTTGGTCCAAAGGGGCTTAGTTCAACTCAGGAATTAGTTGAATCTCATGCACACCTCTAATTTCTAACCTTAGTCCTAACCCCTACTTTCTAACCTGTTATATTCACATATTACAAACCAAAAACTTTCTCTCTAGGGAATTAAAAACCCAATATCTTTTTATGAAAGTGCTTTCTGAACAAGCTGAAAGATACCACACATGTCATCCAACCATATGAAAGCTATCACTATAATCTGGGAACAAGAAAAACAAGTGGTTTTCGGAGAGAGATTTAAAGCCAGATGTACTCCCAAATTCCACAGCTGGTTTGGGGTTTTGAGTAAGTCTGGATCAAACTTGGCAATTAAAACCTTTCCTTCCCCCACCCAAAATATAGGTTCCCAAACTTGTATTTCTTACAGATTAGTCTCACTGTGAGAAGCTTTTCACATAGCCATGAGGTGGGTGGCAACCACAAGAAGGTCCACTGTGTACTCATTGCAGCCTTGAGCCAGTCAATCAGGTGCAACCACAGTCATGTGCAAAATTTGGTCCTCAGCTTGATTCAGCACATTCTCACAAATCAAGTCACATCATTGCCTTTTGCGAAACACAGCAATAATTTGCCCATTTTCTCTGTCCATTCAACTAAAACCCTAGTTCATGCTCTGTTTATTTCTCACTTTGACAAATAAAACTTTCTTCTTTGTGGTCTCCCTTGCTTACATCTCATCTCTCACTTCTGTCTGAATGTATTGGTGCCTAACTCCTTCATCTCCCCTGTTACTTGGATAATGTAATACTATCCCTTAAAAATAGATGTAAAAGAATTCTGCCATGGTTTTGCAAACTCACACAGAACAGATTCTGTGAATCTGCACATACATACTGCCGTGCATGCACGCACGCACACACATACTCACACAAATACACACATATGAAGTTTGTCAAAGTTATATCCAAAAAAGTATGGCACTGAAAGAAGGGAAGGGAAGGGGAAAGGGGAAAGGAATATATTTGGGAAACTTATAAGAGCTCCTGTTCCTTTATATAGTATTTCCATCTATTCTCCCCTATTGCCAACAGGAATGCTAACGTATGGAGAGAGAGCGAGAGAGAGCGAGAGAGAGAGAGAGAGAGAGGGAGGAAGGGAGGGAGGAGAGAGAGAGAGAGAGAGAGAGAGAGAGAGAGAGAGAGAGAGAGAGAGATCAGTTTGGCAAGAGATTAATTGAATTGGCTATACCAAGCAATGTCTTCAGGCCTTGAGAAAATGTGAGATTGGTCCAGTTTACTCATCCACTGCCCTGTCCTTGGAATAATGCGTTTCGGGACTAGGAAGTATATAATAGATCATAGAATTATGGCTGTCCAACCTTTGATAGGACAGAGACCTTTGAGATGAACATGCTCCATTTGAATGCAAACGTGCTATTCTTCACCAAGCTGAACTTGATTCCTGGTCACTACTAGGTTACATCCTTGAGATTTTCCTGGCAACAACATAGCCATGGATCCTCAGACAGCATGGCTGTTGTTAAAAATTCTGAGAGTTGAAATCCATACATCTCAGAGTTGCCCAGCTTGGGAAACAGTGCTTATTCTGTCTTTTGGTTCACTTGCTGAATATAAAGACAGATAGATAACTCTACAAATTCTTCCATACAAAGTTTCTTTTATTGGATTATATTAGGTATCCTCAAGATAACTCATAGTTATGTCGAGATGCATCTAATGTCCAATTCCTTGCATAGTTGAAATCGTAGTATAAAATGATAGTAACCTTTCTATCCCATATTTCATCCCATAGTAGTAGAAGAAGGCGGTAGAGATGCTACCATGAGGCTGTGTTCAGGCAAGAGTGAAGAAACCTCCTCCAACCCACCAAGGGTCAATTCAGTGACCAATCAGGATTACAGATGTGACCACATGACATGGACTACATTTCCCAGGATACCTTAACTACATTTACCATGATGCATTCCCTGAAGGGGACAGCTCCCAATTACTAACTAACTATACCAATTCCCATTAACTATAACTGGCTGGACAGTACAGTGCTTTAGACTAAAATTAGAGTTTGTTAGTTGTTTATTGCTTTATGTATTTATTTTTAATCCTTTCAGCTCCAGGTTCAGGTAAATATTCGTTCTTCCTATTTTTAGTTTTTACATTATGCGCTTTGTTACTTTTGCAGAAGCAACATGTGCAAGGGAGGGGTATCGACAGCAAGAGAGCAAATCATTATGAAAATAAAAAATTTCTAAATGGGAACTCCAGAACATCCCAAAGAGAACAGTAATCAGGGTTCCAAGAGTTGTGGCTAATTGAAAACCTGAAAAAGAGTCCCCACAATTTCATATAGTGTGATCAGTTCCATTTTCAGAACAACATTAATAAGATTAATGTTTGCAAGAAAGTCAATAGTACTACTTGACTGTAAGACAGCAGAGGCAGGATGCTGAAGAAGATTTTTCTCCCCATTGTGACTATGCAGTATGAGGTTATGTGAAGAGGCAAGTTGGAAGACGCTGTTTTAATGATGCCTTCTTTACAATTATTCTTGTTTCTTTGTTCTCAGGCTCTCTTGAGAACTTACAAAAATCACATGCAATGTTCTGGTTGAAGTCCTAACTTCTGGGAAGCAGCCAGAACCGAGCTGCCCTGAAAGCCTGAAGGGCTGCATTCGGGTCTGAGTTGCAAGGATCTATAGACCCAAGAACATGGAATGTTTATTTTTCCGCAATGACTTTCTCCAAATAAACCCAGGGAAGGAAAAAAACGAGGCTCTCTGGCAGCAGCTGTTTATTCAGTGTTTATGATAAAAGAGACTTCACCATAGCAACAGGTGGTAATATGTGGACTCCCCAGGAAATACTGTAAGGAGCCTCAGCAACCAGTGCCAGTTACTGAATTTAATACAAGGATTTGCTTGCTTGCTTGTTTGTTTGTTTAGACGGTTGGTAGGTACAATAAAATGTGAAATGTCCAAACAAGATACTGAGCAGAAGTGCTCTAAATCTCTCAAAAGATTGCTTTGGGGGATTTATTTTCTATCCTGCACACTAGCCTTAAAACTTGCAGGGATGTTTAAATGAGGGATTTGGAAGTTCTCTTTATGGAAGGGTCATGGATGGGAAAAGTTTGGAAATGCAAATAGGAAGAGCCATAATCTGATTAAAATTAATTGGGCAAATTATTTATCAGTAACTGTGAGTTCAGGAAATTAAGAGGACAATTAGATTTCTAACTCCTAATTCTGAAAATATAAATGCGCAGAGTCACCATCTTCTATGGTTCTACTGACTTAGCCATTGAATTCTACAAATCTTTTATTTTGGGGACAGCCTGAGCTTATGTTTGGCTATGCTGAAGGCAGTGGAGCAGCCAGAAAATTTTAGATCCTAAAAATAAGGGTGAGAAAGGAGAGAGGCACTTTAGATGGCCAATTACATAGCACACAATCACATTTTCTTTCTCTTTGATATTGTCATTCCATGCTTTAACACTGCTAATAAGAGTAAAAAAAAAATGAATGTAAGAAAAGAAAATTCCTCTGTATAAATACAGATTTGGGGGGAGCGGGGGGGGGGGGAATGGAAGGAAAATCTTGGCATGCACACATTTTCAACATATTTAAATCAAAATACCATCATGACTACCAAAAGAAAATGAAATTTACTTATCCTCTAATACTAAATACATTTGAGAATAAACATCATTATTTTGGTTGAAATTGATGTTTTTTATAAAGCAATATTCTCAACCAGCTATATCCTAATTAAGATTAAAAAAAGACAGAAAAAAAGAATAACTGTGAGTTGCACCAACTGTGATGGGTTCCATTATACCATGTTGAGCCTCCTCTGCTTGAGAGGAGGTGGTCCTTCTCCTCTCATCTTCTGGATTGTCCTGTGGAAGCGCCATTGCCTAAAGTTTGCAGGTTGCTAGATCCTATAAATGAAAAACTTAAATTTAAGGAAACTAGAACTGGTTGTTGAATGCCTTTCTTGTGTTTTTTAAAGTGCAACAGCCAACTATGGTGGAAGATGTTGATGGGGCTCATGAGAAATGACCATCCTGCCAGCCCAAGCAGACTAGAACACAGAACATAAAATTAATAGAGTTGGAAGGGACCTGGGAGGTCTTCTAGTCTGACCCCCTGCTTGAGTGGGAGACCCTATGCCATTTCAAATAAATGATTGCCCAATCTTTGTTTGAAAGCCTCCATGATGGAGCATCTACAACTTCTGAAGGCAAGCTATTCCATTGTTGAAATGGTCTTGCTGTTAGGAAATTTCTCCTTAGTTCCTGTTGCAAAATACTAAAATTCCTATTTTGTTGTTTGTTCTATTGGATGAACATCCTGTTGGAGCTGTTATATTCATAAAGTTACTTTTTATCAGCTTTTCTTTTACTTCAGTAAAATAATGTGTTCATATTTTACCTTTGTTTGTCTTGCAGACTGATGTGTGTAAGTAGCAGAATATGGCAAGATATAAATACTGGGATTTTAAAAAAATCTGTTAGAATCCCAATCTTGACATCCAATTAAAGTGATCTTCTCAATTTGGTACTTGGGATGAAACCTAAATTCTGCCCTTCATGGGTTCAAGAGAAGTCAGGAACAATGTTGTGTAAGAGATGATTGGAAGGTGGGAATGGAGCATGTGAGGAGAAGATGACAGAGCTGTGAAGAATCTCTTGTATCACAGGCCAAGGCCAAGATCCATTTCAATAGTAACTCAGCAACTGAATCAGCCTTTAGTAGTAGTGAAGAAAAAGATTTAGGGGATCAATATTTTGAGGAAGGGAATCAGAGACTGTTGCTTTTAACATGTAAGTGTGGCTCCAGTTTCTTCTATGTGGTAGCTAAAGCAGCAGCGCAGCCTGTCAGTTAATTGCCTGGAGCTTTTCTCCCCACTGATGAATCAATCAGTTAACCAATTAAAATAAGCATTGCATAATCTCAATCCAAGTGGCATTTTGAGGATATTTAATTAAGATAGCTGTTTTCCTCAGCAAAATTTACAGAGAATCGTTTGTTGTTTTGAAGATCAGCTTAAGCACACAGCTGCAATCAAGAATCATGCAAAAATATTGACAAAAGTGGCCACCACAGTGAACACCCTTTTGGGGGCCAAAACACCAGTGAAAAGTGCCCATCATTCATCTCTGGATAATGAATTTATCTATTAATTGCACTGATTAATGTTTTCATCCTTAGCTTATATCTCCAAGGTGCCACAGTATAAAATTAAAGATTATAGCCTAAGGAGGTTTTAAGAATTGCTGTCCCCCAGATGAAGATATGCTTATGTTAAAGTCTATGAAAATGAGTATGCAAAACAAGAATGACAGCTGCAGACACAAGGAGCTTTACACAAATAAACCCAGAAGGTAATACAGAAGCTTAGGAACATTATAGTTTTACACATTCGCACACACAGACACAGACATACACACACATTCTGTCCTAGATATTTCTTCTATACACATCAGAAAGATTGTTTTAACCTCAGTCTGAAGCCAGTTCTGATGAATATGGTATCTTTTTTTGCAAAAAAAAATGCACTAAGTGGATAAAGAAAAATATGGAGGATACATCTGCATAGTTTCAGAACTAAAATAGGATATTGAACATAACTGTTAGTTTCATTGTGGCAACATGAGGACTTCTCTTGAGCAAATCACATTCTGAAAATTTGTGATGGTTTGCATGTGGCTTGCAGGATGAGAAAGTACCACAGAGATTCTTTCCTTCCCCAAGAAAGAAGAAATAAAATGAGCTTTTGTAGTATTCAAAATAACTTACTGTGTACTCTAATAGCCTTTATTCTGTTAATCATTCTATACATCAGTATTTCTCAGCCGTGACAGCTTGAAAATGTGTGGACTTCAGCTTCCAGAATTCCCAGCATGGCTGGTTGGAGAATTCTGGAAAATGAAGTCTCTACACATCTTTAAGCTGCCAGGTTGAAAAACCCTGCTATACATCGTCAATGGGAACTGCCTATATTCTTCTTTTGTGTCAGTCCTGACTACCAAAATTTCAGTCATGGCTTTGTAGGGGCTTGCTTGAACAATGCATCAGTCTTAAAGATGGCTCCTTTATCTTAGTTCTTTAAAAATGTTACTATTATGATTTCTTTAATCTCGTCTCATAGCGACTCTGGGTGGCTTACTTATGTTAAAAGTTCTATGTAATAGATACATGTTTGTTGAGCTGGACTGCAGGAAAAAAAGTGCATCTACCAAGTTTTCTTTCCGTCATGGCTTTTTTCAAGATGTATCTTTGAGTCTGGAATCAGCAATCCTAGTTTGTCAAGATTGTATTCTAAGGGCTAAAGCCTTACCCATTCATGTTACATCATATGGCTTTGAGTTCAGTGTACTGCTTCATCTTCTGCCTCAGAAGCGACTTCTATGAATTGTGCTTGTATTCTGGAAACCATACTTCCATTTACTTAATAAAAGGGATGTAACTATAGACATGAGTGAAGGTCCAGTAAAAGCAAGTCCCCATAGAAATATAGCAATCCCTTCTTTGAATTAAATTACTTTAAATTAATTATATGCATGTGTAATCAGAAATAAGCCTTCTGAATTCCATATTTTTTTCTTGGTTAGTACATTTACAATTGCATTCAAGTCCTCACCATATCAGAGCTGCAGTTCCACATCATCAGTAGCCTCAATTGAAAATAAAAAAGGAAGCAAGGGGGGAGGGGGAAAGTTAGAGGAAAAATTATATCTTCAGTGCCACTGAGGTCCCTTTGCCCAAGACTTTCTCAAACCTGGAACCAATCCTGATCATTCCTACTAACTGACATGTCATAACAAAAACAGGTTTCAAAATATGTGTTGCCAATTTTTATACTTCCTAAAGAGTACCATAGTGAGATATGCTGAGATTAGATGATGCAAATGTTGGCAGAGTCATGACATGTTCTGCTGATGTCTAGTGTAGAAATGGGAACAGAAATGGGGAACCCGGAGTATGTTCTTAACTAGCTGTGACCTCACTTCCACCCAGAACGGCCCTGTGTGAATTCTGCTGCCAATATGGGTAATGCAGTTCTTGCAGCAGCACAGACTTATAACCTAAACTACCACCAAGGGATATACAGCTTTCTTAAATGTGCTTAAGCTAAACGGCATTGGTTTTGAATGGAGTGTGCCTCTTCAAAGTAGCAGGAAATTGTTCTTTCTCACTTGTGTTCTCACTGAAGTGTGAAGAGGCCACATTTGGACTTTTCAAAATAATTTCATCTAAACATTATGGAAAACAGATCATAAACTTCCTTGTTGTTACATCCTGGCTTTTTCCCCTCATTATGTTTGCACCAATTTCTTCCTCCCTGAAATACAATTGCTTAGTATAAATGAAACTGCTACAAGCCATAACCTGCCCTTTTACAATCCTGAACTTGCATTACAAAGTGAAATATAACCTTTGATATATCTAAGCCAGGCTGTCTCTTCTATTTGCAATGCAGCCAGCTGCTCTACATACCATGAGGTGGGGTGGCAGCATGAGTTGGGGGGAGCAGCAGAGATGTTTTTCTGTATATTTATATGCGTGTGCTATCATGTGAAAAGCTTCAACAAGTTCAGAGGTTTACTTCAAAAGAGCCCCTGACAGTTCAGATTCTTGTATGAAATTTATTAAAATTTATCAAACTTTGCTTTGATATCTCACTGGTCAATTACCTGCAGCATTATAACAACTTAGCAAATTCACTGAGCAGGTCACATAGTTAGAATGAAAAAGCTGAGAGGCTGTTTAAAAGATTTTTGTCAGAAAAAGTAAGCCTATTGACAGAAGCCAATTCTTTTGATGTAGTGCATTCAGGAGGTCGAAGGATTAGATGTTTTGGGTGGCTTTGGTTTAAGTTTGGAAAAAGACTGCAGTGGCTAATTAATATCCCAGCTAGTCTGGCTAGGTGCTTTAGCTTATCCCTTTATTAAGATTTAAGCACATTTTGTTGTTGCTATACCAAAAATCTCTCTAATCTGTACAAAGGTTAAAAATGAAACTAGACCTTACCCTGCCACAACCTTCACAAACTAAGGGGTCTTGAGAAAACCCCAACTTGATTCCTTGTGATACTTTCAACTATGCTGGAGTCACACTTCCAACATCTTCTGCGAAGGTCCATTTGGGGAAGGTCAGTTTAAAGAATTTTCCTTCAGTTATTTCCAAATGTGTTACTTGATAGACAATTTAAGCAATGTTTTTTCAAACTTGGCAACTTCTGTGACTTCAGATCCCAGAATTCCCCAGCCGACATGCAGAAGTCTACACATCTTAAAGTTGACAAGTTTGAAAAACACTGATTTATATTTTCAAGCAATATTATCTGGAATTATTCCCTTATTATGGTATTTCATGCAACATCTAGAAGTCAGGGGAAACCCCATCCAGAGGTAACTACCTGTATATAAAAAAATGCCTGTATGTGAAATATGGGCCAATCTCGCCCTGTTGATATACTAACCTAAAGCTATGACCCTTCACAAGCTCATGAATCTCACCTCAAGGTTGGCTCCAGAGGGCTTTGACCTCCATGTCCGGGAATATGGTTGTGGTAAAGCTTATGAATTCCATACGTACCTTCCATGGCAACTATGAGTTATATCAAGTATTCTCAGCCCCAACTCACATACACTTGGTAAAGTCTTTACTTTAGAGCAGATAAGCATGAATGTAAAAGACATAGTCAATACTTTGTCATGTTAAATTACTTTCTCATCAAACTTTGGATTGTGAACTGGATTTCTGCTGAATACCAGTTAGAATGGTTTGCCTCAAATGCTTAATAAGCTGGAGTCTCCACAGAACCCTTGGGAAGTTTCCTGATGATTTTCTGGGCATCCAGAAAATTTAATTTTTGCGTTTTATAACTGTAGTATTTTTATATTGTGTATTGCTCTATTGTCTAGAGTCCTCCAATACTGCAGGAGTGATGATAAGCATTCAAAAAAAAATACATAGTGTTAGAGATGCTTGCATGAGCAAAGACTTACAAAAAGCCATTTCTATAACTAAAAATTGCACATTGAAATTAAGGTGTTTCCTCTGATGATTGTATGGGCTAGGTGCTTGCTAACCTAAAATTCAAAGAGCTTAAAGGGCATAATTCTAAATTCAGAGACTTTGGTTGTAGTAAACCAATGATGAGGATAATTACTCAGGCAATGTTCAGAGGCATTAGTATTAGGGATTTGACTAATTTTTAATTATGCAGAAAGGAAAGCATAATGCAAACTAACTGGTTAGGGTGGTCATTACTACGGTAGTAGCTGACCTTTAGAAGAATTCCTGGGGAGAGATGGACAAAGGTGGGCAAGGATAATGTCAGAATCCTTATTTTAAAAAATCATTACTCAAACTCAAATATCTTTGTAAAAAAAAAATAAGAATGTATTGCTTTTGTATTTATACTTGCTTATATAGAGAAGGTATGGAGACATTCTAAGATATTCAAATACTGGTAGACAAATGAGTAATATATAGTATGTTGCAAGGATTGAATGTAAAAAATAGATGTGTGTTTTTGTCATACACAAATGAGGAGTGAATAAGTCAGGAAAATAATATAATTCAGCATGAATGAGATACTTCAAAAGTGTTGTGGTAAAACAAGGTCAAGAATGAATGAGTTCTGAATGAATGGAGATTCAATACAGAAGTAAGTTACTAGTATGAAAGAAGCACCATACTAATATTATGGTCTCCTAAAGTGTATGAGTGGGCATTAACTAATATAAAGAATATGAAGGAAGGAAGAATGAATGGCTTCAGAGGAAGGGGAAGACCAAGAAAATAGTGATTGTATGAAGTTGATGAAATCCTCAAAAAGAGAGATATCAACTGTTTAAAGGACAAAAGGCAATCTATGAAGTATAGCAATGTTACAAGAAAGGACACCAAGCAAGCATCCATATCCTTCCAGGGGTGGGGTGGGAGAGAGGGAATGATAACACGATCTAAGTACTTAATCGGTTTTTTTCATGATGGCATCTTTGTTTCCTACATATGCTGCTGGCGGTAAATATAGAAAGGAATAGAGAGGTATTGGGTTGATGTAAAGTTTACTTATAGCTTATCCTGAAAGAAACAACATGATAGACATAATATAGGGAAAGCATTATTCCAAAAGGCAAGATATAATTGAGATGAAAAGAAATAGTAAATCGTACTCTATATGTTAACTTCCATATTTATGTTCAAATGCACCAATCCATTTTTATTCCTTTATTTGGAAATACACATTGTTCCTGTATTTTCAAAAGAATACATTTTAAGGCACATGGTACCATCTGAGAGACACAGTGAGAAGACTGTTATTTTAGGAAAAGGACTGCTTGTGTATACATTCCATTCCATTCCAGAAAAGAAAATATAATAGCAACAGTATGATTCTCTTGTTCCTAGTAGAACGATACCTGTCCATGTAAAACTTATGTCAGTTTTGATAGCACAAGTATTGTCTATATCCCCCAAAGGATTATATAATCTGTAATTTTAATTTCAGAGAAAAATATGAATAAGGTGGATTTATAATTGTCTTCATTTATTATAAAAGTTCTAATTTACTCAGTATAGTTCCAAATGTTTAATGCTTTCACTTTCCCAGTTTGCGTTTTCTACATCTATATTGAGGGAGATGAGTCACATCCATAAAGTATTGGTCCTTTTGTAAAACATACCTTGGCATAACTTTCACCTTGCACAGGAGAGGTACCATTTGTTGAAAGAAGCGGTACCCAGACAAAGGCTGGTTTTCCACTATGCCATGTGTATTGGTATATTGCATTAGCCAGGTTCACATTAGCCAGGTGTTTTTCCTTCGACTGCACACAACAATTAAATACAGTAGCTGGGTTTGCATACAAGTCAAGACAAAACAAACTATATTGTGGTTTAGAATTATGTATGAACCTAGTTAGTGACTAGATTCAAAGCTGGATCTATTCATGCACCCAGAAATCCCCCCCCCTTCTTTTTTTTAGAAGCTTCCCTCCTGCCACACTGAAAACTGCCTTGGCTGAAAAATAGTGAGGGGCAAAATGGAAGCCATTTTGGAATGTAAGTTTGGCAACATTTGAAAAGAAAACATAGTCATCTCCTACTACTTTTTCTACCTTCCCCTGTTTTATCTCCTACACATTTTTTTTCTTTTAAAAGACGGGATAATAAATTGAGGGACTCAATGCAGGGCTGAAAATAGTTTATAGAGTTTAGTTTAAGGATAGGAAAACCAATTTCAAATCTCTTGAAACATGGAGCTTGCTGGATCATGTTAGGGAAGCTCTTACATAAAAAAAAACTGAATTTCTTTCCTCAGGCTGCTGAGATAACCTTCCTGAAGGTTACATGAACATGACTACTACAAATACATGTGCATAACCAGTGGGGAAGGGATGGAAACACCATTGGTACTATTCCCTTATCATCCTGAGATTTAGTCAGGAAGCCATAAAGTCAGATTAGAGAAGAAGTAGCAAAAGGACACCTGGAGAAAGAAAGGAGTGAAATCAGCCTTGGCTGGATAAACAGCATCCTTCTCATTCATATTATTTACACGAACCGACTTTTCCCCTCACTTCCAAGTGTACCTCTCCACCTTTCAATATAATCAGCCTCTTCGAAATGAAGTATGGAGCCGCCTCTCCTGAGAATATAATGGGGAAGTGGCAGCACTCAGCAATGGCGTTGCCAGGCCTCTCAAGGGGAAACCACTCTCTGATAAGAAGCCGATTTCACCTGAGGCCTGGAACATTAACTTTGACACTGAAAAAGGGGATATTTTATTACCCTGGAATATTTCTGCATCTCTTTAAAATCCTTTCCTCCTTCTTGTGCCCCATGACAATTAAAAGCATCCTCTCTCTTCTCTCTCGTGCTCTCTCCAGTGTTAACCCTTCTGCTGTAAAGCACCTGTCCCTCTTGTTACTTTTTCATTCCAAAGATTACCTAGTCAATACTTTCCTGTTGTCATTCACCTGCAGACAATATTTCAGAGGCTACAATGGAGTAGTCATTGAAAACCATAAGTGCCTGTGAGTCCTTGGCCATATTTTAATCTATACATTTATGAGAAGCTTCTTTGCAGCTGTCGGAAGGTTAGGTGTGGGTTTGAGTTAAGGTAATTGTAAAGCTAAAGATGATGGCTTCAAGGGACAAACTGCAAACAGATCTGCATGCCTTTTTGGGTCTGGAGACAGAGGCTGGGGGCAATAAAGATTGCCGTAAGACATTCCAATCAGCTGATAATATTTGATGCCTTGGATATCTTGAGCAAAGCTACAATTCGTTAAATCCATCAATTCCAAATTGAGAATATTGTTCATCAGGGATGGGCCAAGGATCAAGATATACCAAATAAATCTCTGGGTAAATTGTGCTAAAATATTGTCTTAAAAGGAATAATAGAAACAATACAGAAATCAGTCAATATTTTTTTTAATATGAAAGTACTTTAGCTTCATTCTGTCATGTACCAGTATCACTTTGAATTAGCACAATATCAAGTACTCCAGATAAGATTGTAAACAATATTATTCAGTGCTAGGATTTAAATATTATATGAATCAAATTACTGATGATCCATGGAAGCTCCATTGCAGTTTTTGGACGATTCAAGGAAAATTTCAAAGATACCTCTTGCCTTTCTTTCCCTTGATGTTATTGCAAAATAGAAGATAAAATGCTAAACTTTCTTTCCTTTCTATCTTCCCACAGCTGGCTTAGGCATTTTCACACTGCCACCATTTTCACTGACCAACTCCCCAAAAAGTGAACCTAAATCTTCCTAAAATTATTTTCACCTTGATACACCAAGAGTACCATCTGAGATGATTACAGCTGACTAATCTCCCTTCTGCTCAATTTACAAGGCATATGTAAAAAAACAACAACCCTGTAGCATGATATTTTGATGACTTAATCTCTTCTCTGAGAGGGAGAAGCCCAGGAAATAAAATTCCCATGTAACATGTAGACTTCAGGATGCAATTCAAGCTGCTGCTCATCACCCATAAAGCCCTTTCTGGCCTGGGGCCAGGCTATTTGTGGGATTGCTTGTCTTCAATTGTCTCTGCTCATCTCCACTGGGCACACTTCATATCCCTTCCTAGAAACAACATCACCTAGTAGGACTTAAAAAGTGCTTCACTTTCAACACCAGCCCTGAGGAACAACTTTCCCCCTGAGGATATTGGATAGTCATGAATACATTGGCTTTCTATAGATCTATGAACATTGAGGGTTTTTCCTCTGGGACATTGACTCACAATGCTGGATGAATGTACTCCGAAAAGTTCTGACTTCTGTATTGCTAAAAGTGAAACAAATTCAGAATAAATCAACACTGCCAGCTGAATTGTCCCTATCTTTTGGCCTTAACAGTCTTTAGGAAAGAGTCAAAAATAATTTTAATGTTAGTTTTAACTCAGATTTGGGAAAGAATTCAGGGCAGAAGTCAGGGCAGCTAAGTTTTCCCTCTATAGACTAATAGTGTTTTCAAGCTTCATACTTGTATGGCGTTGACTCCTAAAATTCTCCAGCCAACATGCTGGCTAGGAAATTCTGGGAGTTGAAGTCCATACATCTTTAAATTGCCAAGGTTGAAAAATAACTGGATAACAATTAAATCTATCTCAAGGGCATTTACATTAAATTAACTTAGGCATAGTGGAAGGTTTGCTGCAGGAATTTAAAATGTACCATTTGCTGCAATGGTTCACCCCTTTTAAAAAAATCACATTTGACACAAAAGAACACAGGAGGTTTAAACACTGTTTTTTATTTAATCTGTCACAATGCTGCTCCAATAGCTGCATGCTTTGCAGTCAACTATATCTCTTATTCTAGAGAATGAAACCATGAAAAATCTGAATTGATATTACTATCTCTTGCTTGTATGTCTGGTATTAAATCATGACCTCTCAATTCCAATGAGTTCTGCCATCAGACATTCCACTAGGGATTTCATCCATACAAGCCCCACTGTGAGGGGAAAATGGATATAGAATTTAAAAGGAATTGTGCAGAGAACTTATCCGTGCCTCTCCCCCACCAACATTTTCAGCTTGTTTCTTTTGGATAACCAAAATGCAGACTGTTAACATTTTCTGACACTGCCAAGGGGAAGCCCCTCCTTAGTCTTGATAATTCATGGCAGCAACACGTGTTCAAATCCTTGATTGTTTAGTTAAAAGAATTGTGTTTTGACCACAAGAGGATTTGGGGCTGCAACTCAAAACTGATAATGATATTTTTCTGCCAAGATGTCTTCTTAGTGCTTCCTCTGTTAATGCAGGCTTTCAGGAAGCTCCAATTAACTGTATCAGGATCTGTAGAAGAAGCAAAAAAGGGAATGATATTAACCCTTTGCTAGGTAGAAAGAAAAAAAAATATTACCAAGGACTTGGTCTTTAACCTTTGAGTAAATATAGGAAAAAAATAAAGTTGCTAAGTAAACCAAAGGAATACCTACTTAAAGGTGCTGGTATGTGGGTACATCTTATTCAATTTCTACTACAATTGAGTGGAACAATGCTACATTATCAAAGAAGAAAATGCAAATCCTATTGCAGTTAGATGCAAGAAAGCTATTATTGCTTTATGGCATCCTGTTGCTATCTTATTTATTTATTTATTTATTTATTTTATTTATTTGATTTGCCAATTGTTTACAAGATAATAAGTATAAATGTATACATAGTTGTGAATACATGAAATGGGTACATATAAGAAAAATAAAAGAATAAGAGAAACAATAGGACAGGGACGGTAGGCACGTTGGTGCGCTTATGCCGCCCTACAGACCTCTTAGGAAAGGGGTGAGGTCAATAGTAGACAGTCTAAGGTTAAAGTTTTTGGGGTAACTTCTCACTGTTGTAATGTTTGTGGGAATGATTTTGGGAGACCCAGGAAAGAACCACATCAAAGGGAGCAATCGGATAAGAGTTAGTTTAACCAGCAGCAGTAATGTGAACGTGGCAAAGAGAATCTTGTTTCTTGGGCTGCACTTTTAGACTTGCAATATTTTGTTAATGTAACTTTTCAATAAAGTTTAAACAGCTTATCAGGGGGTTCTTTGTCTGGAGTACCTTACAAGTTTGACAGCTATTCACTTGACCTCATCATGTCACATTTTGATGTGTAAAATGTAGAGGTATCTCTTCTATACAGCCAGCTGAAATTGTGATCGTGAGGGGTGGGTAGAAATAGAAGGAAATACCTGAAGGCAAAAGTGGAGGTCTGAATGGTATGCCCAGAATTAAAGAATGTCTGCTTCATCCCATGAAATTCTGCTACTGAAATTCAGCAACCAAATATCAGAATTTGAGTAATAAGATTTGGGGGGCCATTTTTCAGAACTTAATTGCTTTTAGTAGTTGTTGTTTCCCTCTCTCCGTTTGCCATCTGCCATAATTTAAGCATGTAAGAGAAAAGAATTGATGTTCTATTGTAGGGATGTCACGCAATAGTGCGATTAAAAAAAATTTTTTACTACTGGTTCTGTGGGCATGGCTTGGTGAGCATGGTAGGGGAAGGATACTGTAAAATCTCCAGTCAAAGGTGGTATTTGCTGGTTCTTCGAACTACTCAAAATTTCTGCTACCGGTTCTCCAGAACTGGTCAGAACCTGCTGAATACCACCTCTGATGTCATGCGATGTACAGGGACTTCCCCCCACTTTGCTAAACTGGGCATGGGCATGGCTATCATGTGACGCATCCGGCCCATGGGATGGGAGTTTGACAGCCCTGTTCTATTGGGTTTAGATCAAATTCTATAACCTACTGAATACCTGCTGTACTCCAAACTTTGTAATTTAAAAACTAATAATTGTCATTTATATTTTTCCTCATCCTCTCCATTTTTGTTTTCTTTTAAGCCAGGGATATCAAACTCAATTTCATTGTGGGCAACATCATGGTTACCTCAGGGGGCTGGGGTGGGTGGGCATGGCCAGCTCAATGTTACTCATGTCGGGAGCACCTGCCAGCGAAAACAGGCTCCTGGGCTCCATTTTCAGCTGTGACAGCCTCCTGCAACCCTCTGCCAGCGAAAATGGAGCTCGGGAAGGCTGCCTGCCTGTTGCCCTTGCAAGTTCCATTTTCACTGACAAAGGTACTGCGGGCCAGTCCTCTGTTTTCAGGGTGATCCCACGGACCAGATCTAAGCACCCTGCGGGCTGAATCTGGTCCCCAGATCTTGAGTTTGACACCCCTGTTTTATGCTGTGTCTCCTGGACTATAAATCCTACACAGATTTTAGCTTTACTTTTTTTATTCCCTCACTTTCATCTTTTGACAACCAGACCTATTATTTGCTATATAGCAAATTGAGACCAAAAAGGATAAAATTACACTTTATTTTGTGCATTGAATCAAGGAATCCCCATGCGTTTGTATTCTTTAAATTTTTGCAATTATTTTAAGCAAAAGGTGCTTTTTTCTGAATTTTTCAAATAGGAAAGCAGTAGCAATATCTAGATAAACACCCACTAAGAGAAAGAGAGAGACTGGGAAATTATATTGGGAGCTTTGGTATATGCCTAGAAATTCTAAGACATTCTTCAGTTTGCAAATACACTTGAAACTTTGAACATGTCTTATTTGACTTGAATTTGACACAGGGAGATAAATTACTTGGGAGACCCAGGCTTTCAAGCTGCCATGTTTGAGTAAAAACCAAATAAACAAGGAACAGCAGAACCACAGGCTAAATGGAAGGGCAGTTTACAGAGAATGGCTTTTATGAGGAGGCCAGAAGCCTTGAAGGTGAGGCGTCCATCCTGATGAAACCATTTCCAAGGTTAAACAGTGGAAAGTTCTCACCTCTCCCTCTGCAGTTTTACAGAGTGCTTGCTGATTTTTCTCATGTTCACCATTCTTCCTTACAATAGATGTGTACAGCTAGATGATAGGGTGCAGCTGTATGGTAAGAAGATAGTAAGCAATAAGTTTCCAGCAGATTGTCGGCCTCTGTTTAGTACTCTGAGAAGCTGCACCAACCAGTTGTGAATGGTATTCACATGTGAAAAAGATGTTGGAAGAAATGTGGAAAAGAATGGTAATTATTTGTGAGTAAATGCAAACTATTCTTTGCAATATCTAGTCAGTTATTCTAAGGAATTTCAGGTCAAATTAGCTCTAATAGCAGGAAGTCTTTTTGCTATGGTCAAAGCCCAAAGTGAAGTATCATGGATTGGGTTTAAACAGCTAGCATAGAAAAGCAGTGAAGTGAAAAATTCACTTAATATCTCACTCATACGAAAATGTTTCAAATCTAGAGTTTTTTTTCTCCCAAACTTCCACCCAGAGTGGCTCAGTTTCTCTGGCACAATTTATTAAATTTCTCCTGAAGATGTCCTTATAAAACATGTATGCAGAAAAACAATGAGTGAAACCTCCACATTCTGCTCAATGTACCTCTGCATCTATTTTCTAATTCAACTGCATTTTGCCTCTGTTGCCTCTTTTCATTTACAGTTTTGGCCTTATAAACCGACAATCCATGTTGCAGAGTTGCCCATAAAGCCCTCCAGGTCTTTTGGGAAACATCAATGTTTTCCTAAGTACACTATTTTTATGACATCACCATCCTATGTTAATTTTCACTGTTCTTACGCCTAGAGCCCTTGCATGAGACTAGATGTATCTGCCAAATTCTGTTTCACTTGGGTTCTCATTTTCCCAACCACAAATTCATTTAGCCATCTTTTGACATCAGTTTGCAGATTCAGCCCAAAAAAATATAAACAAAAATCCAGAATGTGGCAAGGTTTTCACTTTCTACCCCACACGCGGGTTTTCAGAATGGGTTAGATTCTGTACTGCCGACTCACATTACAAGAACTTGGAGACAGGGAGATTTAAAGCAAGCAGCACCCTACAGAACAGTGCTGTGTTTGTCTACCTTTGAAATAAGAGGCAGCAAGATATTGGAAGTGGGGGCAAAAGCATACTTTTAATAAATCATTGTTCCTTCTTGGCTCTGCTTTAGATTTATCACCATTCATTGTTTCTGTTTCTCCAAGTGCAAGTCAGTTTTCTTACATGTTACTTGTTGTTCTGTTTTACTTTTATGTCCATCACCAGCTAACAAGAACCTGGCAATGATAAAAGAGATACTTTGCCTGGCCAGAAAACTGCTTCTAATTGGCAATAATTTGCATGACTATTCCACTGCTGGTTGCAAAAGTAATCCTCCACAAATCAGCAGCTCGTCAGGGAAGCCAGCAGCAAATCATAAAGAATGAGCTAAATGAATATAACCACAAATTTTAATTACTTTTAAAACTGTGATTAACCTTAATTATGTTTTGTTGCAACAAATCATCTTTGCAATCCAAATTATGGTTCTGTTTAGATGAACTATACTGGATTGTGAGCCATAGTAATCAAAATGGATGTGAATTGACCATGCTGGTGACCACAGCAAAAGACTTCAGAGGGGAGAGATAAGTTTTCTTTCTTGTGTAAGGTATATAAGCTTATCTTGAATGCAGACTCCTAAGCACAAGCAAAATGTTTTATGTATATTTTATTGATTTGGTAAATTAAGCAACTGTCATTTCCCCCAAAAAAATTCCAAGGATGTCATTCTAAGTAATGTAATCATAAAACAAAATAAACTGCAATAAAACGTCTAATACGCAAAACAACTATGAAAAATAAAGCTATCTTCAAAGTAAAGTATTTAAAAGCCTTGGCAAAAGAGAGAAAGAGAATGTCTTGTTCAATTCATGTCAAGTGAACTTCTGAGGCAAGATTATATCATAAGTTTGTTTTTTAACATTTCACCTGTCTGACTTCAAATAATATGGGATATGAAGGATACAAATGAGATTTATTTACAGGACTTATATGGCCACCTATTTCATATGATGATTCTAGTTGGCTCATAACAATCCATACAAAGATAAATAAACACAAAAATAGCCTCCCCCACCAGGGGCCAGACCTAACACAGCTCAACTCTTATCCTGGCCCATTGCTTTGGGGAAAGAGACAGGTTTTTATGGTTATCCAAAGGCAAAAAGGGTAGGGATCAGATCTCGGTGGGAGTCTACTCCACAGGTCTGGGGCAGCCACTGAGATGTGCCTCCAAGGTCTCACATCAGGTGAAAACATTTAAAGGAGAGGATCTGGACCATGTCCCCTATATAATCTAGTAGGAAGGGTAGATGCTCTCAGGGAGATACACAAATAACCTGCCCCTGTGCCATGTAGAGCTTTACAGGTAATGACCATCACCTTGAATTGAATTTGGAAAGCAACTGGAGGCTGCTGCAGCTCATGCAGTAGTAGTATAACTTTGCTGAATCATGGGATCCAAAACTGTGCATGCTACTGCATGCTGGACCAGTGTGATTTCCAGAAGGACTTAAGGGCAGCCCTATATAGAGTGTGCTGCAGTATTCCAAGCAGAAGGTGGCTAAGGCATGAGTGACTGACTGTGAATCAGGTTTCCCAATCCAGAAATGTGTGCAATTGGTACACAAGTTGAATTTGTGCAAATGCCCACCACCATGACTGTCATCTGGTCATCTAGCAGGAACTGTGAATCCAAAAAGATCTCCAAATTGTGTATCAAATCCATCCAGAAGAATGTTATCCTTTTCTGGAGTCAAAGATGTCAACTATCCTGACCCTGGAAAGCCAAAGATCTACAATGACTCTGCCTTTGAGTCACAGCTAGTTTCTCCCCACCATTCAGACCCTTATGACCTCCAAGCCCCTGAATCCAGCCCCTGAATCTTTTGTCTATGACTGCAAAGTTAATTCTCTGTGATAATTCATTACCAACTTAAAACACCTTCTATCAACAGGTAGCTATCACTGTGCCAAAATGTGAAGAGGCTTTATATCACAATAGCAACAACTTGATGATGAAGATTCTGAAGATTACTAGTGGGAAATGCCTATTTGTTAATTGCTGAACACCCCAGATTTTTTTTATTACACAATAGTATACATTTACAAGTCTAATCCCACAATTATATCTAATATTTACTCTGGTCCTGTATTTACATTCTATGTAATTAAAAGTAGACCTGCAACTACAAGCTGAATAATATGTATTGTTGTACCAGGCAAATGAATTTTTTTAATACATTCAGCAGAATGCAACAAGATTACTTTTATTTTTCCTGCTAATTGATTTCAGAATCTTGGATGCTAATATACATTTAAATGGTAGGTTTTCAACCACTGGGATTCTCTATGCCTGTATTGCTTCTCTCTTCATGAAGTCCTTAGAACAACTCTGTATGCTTACAGATTTATTTATTTAGTACATTTATATCTTTCAAATGAAATAACATGGTATGAAAATGCATACTATATAAATGAATATAATAAATAAAAATATTAATTATAATTTATTGATAAAATATACCACCCACATCACCCATACAAATCAAAGGAAGTTAAAAGAACATATTCTGTTTTATTCAGTGGTGCCCAATTTAATTCAATTTTATTCTCCATATTTTTTGAACTTGAATATTGTATTTGGAATGAGGTGCCATCATTAATATTAACTTATTAGATGTATATATCCTGGTTTTACTTGTACATCTATTGAAATGATCCCTATCTGTGGCCCTACTTCTACACTCCCTTACTTATACTGAGTAAATTGCCATGCAGCTTAATACTATAAGAACAATTAGTATATTTGAATGCATGACAACTCTTGGAAAAGTGATGGAATAATGGCAAAAAGTAAGAAAAATGTCTAAACTTGGTTGAACTGCCTCAAAGTTATATTCATGAATGAGCTCTGGGCTTTTTTTTGTTTTGTTTTGTTTTGTTTCTTTTTTAGGTTTTTTGCTACGGAAAGGCAACAGGTATTAGGATCTCACCAGATTTGCATGCATTAGAACATACATGTAGACTAACCATTCTGTCTGGCAGCCTTTACATTTGTGAGTGAATATTTTTGTCATTGAATTTTAATAAGTGTAAATTAAGCTCTCAGCTGAGAACTGCCACTTCTAGTCTCACATCAGAATCTGCATAAATCATAGCATCACCCAACAAGTGCAACAACGTCCACCAGCTGTTGTTGCTCAGTATCTACCATATCCATGCACTTCCTTTTGCAAATTATATTAATTATGTGTAAATAAAAAAAAGATGTCAATTAGCCAGGAAGCACTGAAGCATGACACATTTAGGATGTTACTTGCAGGCGCTGAACAAGCTGTCCACCTTGAAAATGTAAGACAACTTGTCTCTTCCTTAAAGGAACCCTTTGGTTTAAATTAAAAATTTACAAATTCTAATACAAGAACAGTTGGGTGAAATTCTTTACACTAAGTAGAATATCCTTGCGTTGTCATAATACAATTGTTTTACCCTGTTGGATTACAGTATTTTTTTAAAAAACTGTAAAATTATAAACTGATCGTTTGCAATTTAGGCCATGAAGAGAATAATATCAGTTTTACCACGCTAGGTCTTATGTTATTTGGGATGATCAATACTATAGCCTCATGTATGACAACTCAAAAGCAATAATGTATTTATTGGACAAAGTTCATCTAACAGTCTGCAAGTTTTTTGTTGCTGGAATTTTTCCATAGGAACTTCATTTAATAATCTAAACATTGTTGTATAAATTGGACTCATCCACATTGGGATTGTATATAATAATATCTATGCCTAAATAACAATACCCTCTTAGAATAGAATTAATAAACTATATTTAATTGTTGTCATAATAAACTCAATTTATTCATTTTTAAATCTATTCATTTTATTACATCATCACGTTCCATCTTCCTAAATGGAAGCCGTATTTAAATAAGTTTGTGTGTACAGTATGTGTATCATTAAATTTGCTACCCAATTCCCAACAACTCTGAGAGGCTCACAACAATCAAATAAATTACAATAAAACCAGTATGGCAAGCATGAGAATTCGGGTGGAATGAAATGTGGGGTCTCAAACTCCTTGAGTTGTCTTCACAACAGCAACCACAGGATCCTCTGGATCTCAGGGGAAACTTCATTCCACAGGGCAGATGCTTCTATAGAGAACGGGTACTTTGAGGGTTTCAACATATGATGCTATGAAACTGAAAGAAGTAGAACCTTTTTTTCGATTTAGGACTTTTCCTACTATGGATGCATATGAGAAGGACACTTTTAAAAAGTCCTAGTTTTGTGTGAATAAATGAGAGAGAATTATTATTGTGGATATTTATTAATGTATAATTTATTGACAGAATTTTACAAGAGGCCTAGATGGTTTTAATCCCCCTGCCTTTTTAATTTCCAAAAGCAGGCAGAAAGGATGGAATCGCAGTATAATGACATCTGTAAGTAGCATTGGAAACCATTGTTTGGACGTACCTGTAGGAAAAAGAGTTAATCATTGGAATTACACATCAATTATCCAAAGCAATTATTTTCACATTATAGCTAAAGATGAGAAAATAGTATTCAAGGCAAAGCAATATTCCAATATATTTGATCAAAAATATAAGTGAATAGTACAGCAGAGCAGCATGATTTATTTACTATTCCACCATGAAGAGAGTGCCAAGAGAGACCACTGAGAGAACACTTGTGGTAGTAGGTTCATTTTTCACATTTTCCAGGCAAAGGAACACAGTAGAGAGTATTCCTCTTTTGCTTGTATAGACTGATGAGCCAACAAAGCAAAACTCCTCTGTATATTTTTGCCTTTCTAAAGAACACACAGTGTGGACTTTGAATAAGCAGGAGAGGCAAGAGTATTGATGCTTTTGAACTTTGGTGTTGGAGAAGATTCCTGAGAATACCATGGACCATGGGTCTCCAACCTTGGCAACTTTAAGCTTGGTGGACTTCAACTCCCAGAATTCCCCAGCCTGCAAAAATTGCCAAGGTTGGAGACCCCTGCCACGGACAGTCAGCAAAACTAATGAATCATCAAATAAATCAATCCAGAGTTTACACTTGAGACACAAATGACCAGGCTCAAACTATCCTACTTTGAACACATTAGGCAGTGTCTTATCTCTCTGGAAAAGTCTCTCATGCTGGGAAAGGTGGAAGGAAAACAAAGTGGATGACCAGAAGCAGGATGAGTGGACTCAGTTACAGTGGCAATGAGTTCCCTGTCGATAGATCTGAAAGACCCGGTAAAGGTAGATCATCCTGGAGAAAATCTATGTGGTTGATGATCATCAATACCAGTTTGATGGCATATACAGGTAGTCCTCAACTTATGATCACAATGGAGCAGAGGTGGTATTCAGCAGGTTCTGACCAGTTCCAGAGAACCGGTAGCAGAAATTTTGAGTAGTTCAGAGAACTGACAAATACCACCTCTGACTGGAGATTTTACAGTATCCTTCCCCTGCCATGCCCACCAAGCCACGCCCACAGAACCAGTAGTAAAAAAAATTGAATCTCACCACTGCAATGGAGCCCAAAATTTCAGTTGCTGAGTGAGACATTTGTTGAATGAGTTTTGCCCCATTTTATGACCTTTCATGCCACAATTGTTAAGGGAAGCACCACAATTGTTAAGTTAGCAACATAGTGATGAACTGAATCTGGCTTCCCATTGACTTTGCTTGTCAGAAGATTACAAAAAATGATTACATGACTTCAGGACTCTGAAATCATTATAAATATGAGCCAGCTGCCAGGCCTCTGAATTTAGATCATGTGACCATGGGGATGCTACAATGGTTGTAAGTGTGAAAAAAAGGTCACAAGTCATTTCAAACAATCACTAAATGGATGGTTGTAAGTTGACAACAATCTGTAATCAATCAACAAATAAAAGAACATAGTATCCAACTTACTGGATCAGGACAAAGATATAAATAATATCATTTTCTTCCACAGATGCTCAGAAAATGTACAAGGATGGTTTTGGGGAAGCCAGGTTCAGGTCCATTTTGAGTGACTGAAGCTCTCTGGGTAACTTTGAGTTAGTCCTTCTCTAACCCAACCTATCCTATCTAGTAGTTGTTCTGGATAAAACTAAGAAACAGCCCCAGATATGCCATCTTGAGTTCTTAACAAAAGGCAGGAAAAGTTAAAAATGAAAAAGAAATAAAATCTTTCTATTAGATCTGGACTACAAAAATCCAGATAGCCACTTAGCAGCAAAGAAGGGAGAACAGGTAAAAGAGATTTTGTATCTCTTTGCTGCCTTCCCATGTCAACTGGGATTTGCGGTTCAAATCTTGAAATTCCACCTCTGAATGGAACCATTTCAGAATAACTTGCAACAAGATTCACATTCTTTGTATGTCAAAATATTTATCAGAAACCTTTTTTTAATTTTAATTTTTATTTTGCCGTGATTGGAAGCAATCTTTAGCTCACCAAAAGGTTTCTACCAAACAGAGACCAATATTTTTTGTTTTTCGATGATAAATTGGACAAAAAACCAACAATATTGAAGGTTCTTCTTATGACATCATCTACCTCAACTTTATTTCATAAAATGTGTCATCGCCTATGTCTTTATCTTTTTGGATTAGACATTGTGCCCTTTGAAGCAGTGTAGCTCCATTAGCACAAAAACTTTCACCTACTTTTTTCCCCCTTGAAGCTGTAAGTACAAACTCATAATTTTTCTTTTTTCCCCCTCTCCCTTCTTCTCTCCCCACCACCACTCTCAACCAATTGATAACACTGCAGAGGAAAATGTAGATTTAGTGATTTTTCATATGTGATTCTGCCGAAAAGCAGTTAAATAATATCAAATAATAAAATAATGGCTATCTGTGTTTAGACTGCAGTATTTTACACGTATAAATATTACAGTTACAGGCCAAACCAGACGTTATGCAGGACATCAGCATTCAGGATCTTCTGTGGATTTCTTTTTGAAAAATATTAATAGCAGTCAATCCCAATTAACATGAAAGGAACTTTCTCTCATGCTGTTAAATTTCTCTTAAAATTGTTCTTGCCCTGGAGTACCTATTTACTTTATGGAGCAAAAGCTTATTGGCATTACTCCAGTAACTGTAAGTAGCCCTTGGACTAAACTCATGAGCTCTTCATCACAATTTCAAAATAAAGGTGTGCGTCTTTTATCCATCTATGATAACCTGCAGTGCAAGAGAGAAACATAGACTTAGACTATCAGAAAGAGAGGGGATGGTGGAAGTGCCCATCAATTGCTTCAATCCTGCTTCTACCGGATTATTTTTAAAAAGGATACTTGACCTTACAAAAAAGAAAAAGAAAAAAAAGATGACCAATATTCTTTACAACTGTGACAATCTGGATCAGGGAACAAAGAAAGTAGAAAAGGTAAAAGGTAATCCTGCTTGGCTCTCAATCATGCCATGTCTAAATTACAAAAACCCAGATGACCACTAGATGGTAGCAAAGATATAAAAGCAAACAAGAAAGAAGGCTGTAAAGAAGCCATTTCTATCCTTCAGGATCCCCTGGAAAAGAAGGTTTTCCTCAAAATGCATTGGAATTGCCATCAGTTATATGTATCAGAAGAAATGCACAACGCTGCAACTCTGCTATGTGGCAGTCCTCCAGATCTTTGCAGCACAAGTATAGTAAGCCTACTTACTATTAAACACTTTGGAAGATTATAACAGATCCCAGTAAATAAGCAACATATATGAACTCATCCTTAGTCAAGTAAATACCTTTAAATTTAATTGCTTTGTAGGGCTGCTGCATATCTGATAAGACTTTCTGAATGATTATGAACACATTTAGCCAAACTATGCTATATTTAGTTTAAATGATTTTGTTGCTGCTAAAAATTAATCATTCTAGATTTACAATTATTTATAATTCCTATCTTCTGAATTATATATCTCTGCAAAAAAAAGATCAGAATCATGCAGGCCATAGTTTTCTCTATGGCAATCAGAAAGTGAAAGTTGAACTTTGAGGAAAGGAAAGGTGCTTTGGTCCTGTGGAAGCCTGGCTGGTGCAGAAACCCTGGTTCTAAAATCTCCGTTTTTGCCATTTCTTTTGGCAGGGGGGGGGGGGGGGGGGGGGGGGGGGGGGGGGAAGGGGGGGGGGGGGGGGGGGGGGGGGGGGGGGGGGGGGGGGGGGGGGGCGGTTGGGGGGAGGGAAAGGGGGGGAAAAAAAAATGGAAGGAAAAAAGGAAAAGAGGAAAATAACTGATTTTCAGAACTATATTAAAACATGGATAGGGATTTTAACTCTATGGATCCACTGCATAGATAGTTCTTTCAGATGATATTCACGGGCACAAGGGCATCCACAGAGGGGCCCAAAGCTTCAAAATGGCAGGCACAACCAGGACAATTGAAGCCCACCTATCTTTACACAGAAGCAATGCCTGAAACACACATTTAAAGAAAGATTGACCTGTATGTATGACATTTTGACATTATTAAACCCCTACAAATGTCTCTGCATAGGCATATAATCAGAATATTAACTTCTCTGGCTCCAATCTACATTAGGATGATCGTATGGTACATCAATGAAAGCCAAAATCTAACCCTAACTAAATGTTCTAAGATAAATAGGCCAGAGCCTAACCTTGCAGTCATTAAGAAGTCAACTCTGTAGTTATTAAGAGGCTCTGAAGAACAATTTCCATTGGTCTTTTGTGGTATGTGTACTGTTTCTATTAATATTTCACATATATGACCTGAGATATCTTTATTTATTATTTCTTTAGCTATAGAGGCATGATGGCTCAGTGGTTAAGATGGTGGGCTTGTTGGTTGGAAAGTCCGTTCTCACCTTCGCTCCTGCCAGACTAGCAGTTTGAAACCATGCAAATGCAAGTAGATAAATAGGTACATTTACATTACAACAGCACTCCATGATATCATACTGGCCACATGACCATGGAAATATCTTTGGATAGCTGGCTCAATGGTCCTTGAAATGGAGATGAGCATTGCCCCTATGTAGACTCGGCAATGAGTAGCAGAGTAAAATCCTCAGGGACTCCTTTTATGCATTAGCCAAAGTAGTTTACTATCAAATACATACAAATACAATAAAATGCATACAATTTTAAAAATACAAAGCCAGTTTAAAAGCCTAGGAAAATGGAAAGGGCTTTATCTGTTGCCAAAATGGTGTGGGCACCAGTTGAACTTTTCAGGAGAGGGTGTTCCATAAATGGGCTGCACACAGAAAAAGTTCTCCACCTTGAAAAGCGCATCTCACCTCTTTGATGAGGGAATCTGGAGGAGGGTGTTATTTGATTATCTTAAGATCCAGGTAGGTACATAGGGGAAAAGGTACTCCTTCAGGTTCCCTGGTCCTAATTGTTGTGGGCTTTAGAAGTCAAAATCAGGATTTTGAATTGGGTCTCTGAACAGACTGATATTCAGTGCTGATGGCAAAGAACTTGCCAACTATGAGAGCTGCGGTGGTGCAGTGGCCAGAATGTAGTATTGCATCATCAGCTGCCAGCAGTTTGTCAGTTCAGGTCTCACCAAGCTCAAGGTTGACTCAGCCTTCTATCCTTCCGAGGTCGGTAAAATGAGAATCAGATTGTTGGGAGAAATAAGCAATAAACCACTTAGAGAGGGCTAGAAAGCACTGTTAAATGGTATATAAATTTAAGTGCTATTGTTATTTAATATTAAGCCTCTTAGAGGCTGGAAGGCACTGTGAAGCGGTATATAAGTCTAAGTGCTATTGCTATTGCTATACATTGCAATAATTCAATAGAGGGAAATTGCCAGAGGTTGCAGGTTTTCATAATTTGAAGGGGATAAACCACCCTGAGCCTATGCTTTTCCCCCCTCATTCTCCTGACTTAAAAAAAAAAGGCAAAAGAAAAGGAAATACAACATAGTACTACTCAAAAAAAGCAAGGAAAGGCATAAACACTCCTGTGGAATGTCTAACCCACGTCTTATTTTTGTTCTCATCACTTTAAATGAGGTGTTTAGAAGACAGTCCCAGAGCCTCTTAGTTAAAGGAAGGGATAATGGAGCTCTCCGTGGGCTTCCTTTGGGCTGTGTTTTAGAGCATGAGCCCCACTTCCTCTGGGATGCCCCGAGCACCATTTGAGAAGATCTGAAGTGTGCCAGAAAGAAGCTTCTCCGTCCCACTGGAGAAAATGGCCTTTCTGGACCCCTTCTTCCTCCCAGCCTTTGAGTAATCTTCAAGTCTCTCCTACAGAAAGCTCCTCCAGAGAAGGAGGGGTTGGGCAATCCTGCTTGGCCAGTTTCATCCGGAGAAGACAAGGGATCCCCACTGCCTGGGACCACAAAGGCTTCCTCCGTGTCTAAAGAGTTAGCCAGCATGTGCAAGGCACTATCCCTGCCGGGTCACTTCCACCTTTGCCTTGAAACATGCTGAGAAGAGAGTTTCTTTTTTTTTTTCTTCTTCTTCTTCTCTGCTTTCTCCCCGAAGCTGGTGATGGATTTATTTCCTTAACAAAAAAGACAGAGAGTTTACAGTTCAGCTTTCACAAATGCATCTGATAGTTGTATAATCCCAGCAGGACAGGAAGATCCCTCCCGCTGGGCTATTCTTCCCCCCACCTCATTCCATCCCCCCACTACCCCCTTTCTAAGGCCTCAGACAGTCCTCAAACAACAACTGTCTGCAAGTCCTCGCTAATCCCTCACAGGTGACCTCAAGGCAGCCGACGCCTCTCTCTAAACTCTTGCATTCCAAAGCCTGGCTTAACCCCTCATGTGCTGTGGAAGCACCCTTCCCTTTGTTGCTCAAAGAGCCAAGGCCAACTGGTGGGGGGGCAGTGGGAGGCAGGGAAGGGAGGCAGTTTCCCAGGTCAAGCTAGGCTGTGAGCTGAGCACCATGGTGTTTTCTGAATCTTCCTTTCCACCTCTTTTGGTCAAAGGTTAAAAGCCTAATGTATTATTATAAAGCCAAAGAGGGGAGGAGGCAATGAGAGAGTGGCATTCTTTCCTATAAATCATTCTAACAATCTCAGCACATGTGGGAGCCAGACCATGCTGAAATGTCCTCCATTGCTGCTTCTGTACCTTCCATGCTTTATTTCCTGGCTCTGACTGAGGACTCCACATTCAGCTATCTGAGGATGAAGCGCACATTTTTCTCGAAAAGCAACACCCATTTGCCATCCTTTGTATGGGTGTTGCTTCCATCCAGCTGTGGATAATGGAGCAGGTATGAGGTTCAAGACAGGAGGAACAGGAAGAGTTTTTTTTTTTAACTACTTTAGGTTTCTGCTTAGCAAAGGTCATGTTTCCCCTCTGCTAGGCAGCCTTAGATAAACCTTTATTTTTCAGTTTCAATCTCTCAAGTAAAATATAGGATGAAGAGTACCAATGTATC
The DNA here is from genome assembly GCF_049901735.1 of Notechis scutatus. Lineage (NCBI taxonomy): Eukaryota > Metazoa > Chordata > Lepidosauria > Squamata > Elapidae > Notechis > Notechis scutatus. Next base: position 49,524,947 of record NC_142011.1, read on the forward strand.
CTAGAAGGTTAAACATCTCTAAAAATGCACATTCACCAAAATCCTATACGGAGCAAGGGAATTGCTTAAGCTTCCCCTAATTTCTTTCTTGCTTAGAGAACAGGAGTTGCATCAACATTGTCACTAATCATAGATTATGCCATGCTGGTTCAATGAAAGGTATTGACTGAGTTTACTATAGTAAAAAAAAAAAGTCAGATTCCAAATTGGGGATCATTAGGACCAGCCTTGAAAATAAAAAAATGTCAATATCATAAAGACTCTCCACAAATCTATGATATGAACTTAGCTTAGAATAATGTTCTGGTAACTGCACTGGAAGATGAGAAAATAGCAATACAATAAGGGGAGAGGAAATATTACATTGCAGAGGTAGGTAGGTTTTGTTTTTGTTTTTTTGAAAAAATAATTGCTCCATTTTATAATCCTGAAATCTTCACAATTAAATTAAAAACAGATAAAAAGAAGGACTTCTGAACATAGCATATAATTAAACAGAGGACTTGATAGAAGTCACCCTGTTTAGCTTTACATTAGATAGCACTTGACAGTTAAGAGTATCCATGGGTACCAACTATGATGGCTACTTATTTTAAGTAGCAGAAGGAGACTACTGCCATTTCATCTTGCTGAAGGACCCAACAAATACTGGTTGGTGGGAACAGAAAGCTGAGCTAGATGGACCAGTTGATCTGATCTAAGTGACTCCCATTCAGCAGGTTTTACTTGGAATAGACAAATTTCTATTTAGACATCCCTCTACATTGCAGACTGTGTCTGAAATATTCTAGCCTGGCAATTAAATATATATCAATTATGTTTTAATTTTGCAACTTCTATGACAGTTTACCACATTTATATAATGTTATTTTTAATGCAAATTAATCCATTTGCCTAATGATATCATTTGCAAATGATGTAACATATATGATTTGTGTCCATTTCTATACAATTTTACCCATTGACATAAATTGACACAAGGGATATAGACTTAATGAAAACTTAGAAATAACAATAATTCCTATCTGCAACTAGTCCATTAACTGTATTGCAATATATGTGTCAAATCAATAAGTGGATAGGGAGCTATTCATTTATATAGTGCCCTTTTCTATACTTAAGGTCATAATCCTCGTATTTGATATGTTTGCAGATTTTGACTCGGTTCACAAAAATATGCTAAACCATGTTGTTTATCCATATTTTCTAAAATAAATCACAACTGGCTTTGTTTGCACTATAGTACACACTATACAATAAACATAATTCACAAACCACAAATTTCTGGATTCACACAATACTAAATAGTAAATCAAGCCAATGTTTTCATTGTAGTATGTAAACCACTTTAAATGGAGTTAAAAGAAATCTGTCAACCTCATGATATGATGAAGCCACTTAATATAACATATTTTATTAACTTACTTGACATCATTTTAATAAACTTCATGAAAGTAACACAGTTCCTGGAAACTACATCAATTGAACAAATTCTCTTTTCATGTAGAAAGAAAGTCTTCATTAAATGGCTAGGAATACCTAGATATTTGCTGTAACAATTTTCCAGCAAAGTAGTTCCAATGAATTAGATTCAGAAAGATTGAATTATGTTCTTATTAGTATTTATTGTTTTCTATCAGATGATCAAATGTTCTGAAATTGTAATACATTTGTATTAAGTATGGTCTTATTATAACAGCATATCCACATGCTCATATAGAGAATCCTACTATTTTTAACAATTTAACAGGATTATTATGCAGAATATTATAACATCTGAATGCAGCAAGCAGAACAGCTTATTCAGTGACATCAGAAATCTGGGAAACCCTGCAAATAGCGACATTTAGAAAATCATTCTAACGTTTTGGTGTATATACATTTCCCATAAAAATGATTCAGCTCTCTGCCAGATAAAGGAATGTGTGAAATTGTTGTAAAAGTGGGCAAGGGACCACAAAGAGATTTGCTAGGACAGAGGTAGAAGCATTATAAATATTAAAAATGTCATCAAGTGATGTAAATTGATGTGGAAAGAATTGTGTTTTTTAGGTTATTAGCACTTTAGGGTGCTTTGAGAAAGGATGCAATCGGGAAGCCTTTGCAAGATAAAGTCTTCCTTGAGAATACCTCATCTTCTGGAGACTCTATGGGCATATCAGAGGTGGTATTCAGCAGGTTCTGACCAGTTCTGGAGAAATAGTGGCGGAACTTTGAGTAGTTTGGAGAACCAGCAAATACCACCTCTGACTGGAGATTTTACAGTATCCTTCCCCTGCCACACCCACCAAGCCACGCCCTCAGAATCAGTAGTAAAAAAATTTGAATCCCACCACTGGGGCATATCCACACATTTCTTGGCAACAGCATGGATGGTATGATGGTATGATGTGTCTTGATGGTACTTTGGAATATGAGAGACTCTAATGAATCCCAATGTTATTATAAATGCATGTCAAATGTAGAAGCTAATGCAGGACTTTTCCTCACCTGCTGAATTAAAGTGCTATCTACTCTTCCTTCAGTCAGCAGAAAATAATCCTAGACATGAAATAATCTGTTTGGATTCAGTGTCGAATGATCAGTGTCATGTCCTGATCATGCTTTCCTGCCTAAGCAGGGGGTTGGACTAGCAGACCTCTGAGGTCCCTTCCAACTCGGTTATTCTATTCTTGTGTAGCATACTGTAGGAAAATTCCTGTGGTTTTGATGTCCTCCTTCATTCTGCGTATTTCCAACCAGCAGAAAAACATACAACTAGTCATTCATTCATTCTGTCTTCTTTTTTTGTATGGCTGCTCATTCAAAAATGACTCAATATGTCAATCTCTGCATTACAGCAGAAATGGCTGCAGGACAGCCTGCCAGCTCAAGGCTCCACCCAATGCTTCTTCTTCTGTATCTCATTCTGTCATAACCCCAGATGAATAAAATAAAACAAAACAAAATATATCTGGCTGGAGTCGCAAAGGGAGCCACAGTCCCAAGCAAGATCTTTGCTTTGGAGTTCTCTCCCTCTCTTTTCTTTACACATGCAACACATGCCAACTTCCAGATTCCTCCTTACTGATTGGCGAGTGAGTGGAGAGAAAGTCCTCAACTTACAATGGTTTGTTTAGTGTCTCTTCAAAGTTACAATGGCACTGAAAAAAGTGTCTTATGACAAGTTTTTCACACTTAAGACTGTTCATTGCACCATCCTGATGATCATATGATTTACATTTGGATGCTTGACAGCTAGTTCATATTTATGACCGTTGCAGTCATGGGATTCCCTTTTGCAACCTTCTGACAAGCAAAGTCAGTGGGGAAGCCGGATTCACTTAACAACCAGGTTACTAATTTAGCAACAACTGCAGTGATTCGCTTAACAAATGTGGCAAGAAAAGTTGTAAAATGAGGGAAAAGTCACTTAACATATTTCTCAGTTAGCAACATTAAATTTTGGGCTCAATTGAGATCATAAGTCAAGGACTACCGGTAATTAGATCCTCGCATTCCAATGTTACACTATTTCATCTGGTTAGGCTGGTTAGGCACTTTACACTATTTCATGCCCAGATTAGTTGTGGCTTAATGTGTCACTGTATCCAGCCTTTAGCAATGATAATAGCAGAATGTGGGGACATAGTATTAGCAGGGACTCAATGGAATAGGTGTGCCCACATCAGCCTGCAATGATCAGCGAACATGTTTGTGATCCCACTTGCTGCCGATCACTCAACTTTGTCTGCGGTAACAAATAGTGAAGCATAACAGAATTAACACAACCTGCAAATGTTGATAAATGTTAACTGAAGTGGGACAATATCTACACTGGTACAACTAAACGGTGGCTCTCATCTATCTCTCACATGTGATGAAGATGATATCACAGGAGATATAGAAGAAAAGAGATATAACCAGGGAATACTTCTACTATGATTAAGTGCAAATGGAGAAAAGCCCTCAAAAAGGAGGATACAAAAAAAAAAAAACCTGCTTGACAGGGTTGAAATCAATTAGAAATATGGTAAGAACACATACACAAGGCTATTACTTTGAAGTATATGTCAGTCTTCTCTAATCTGATGTTTTCCAGCTGTTTGGGACCAGAAATTCTAAGCAGCAGGACCAATAGCTAGTCTGAAACATAGTCCCAACATAACTGAAAGACTCCACACTGGGAAAAGTGGTATACCTATACAGGTCCATGGCCATTACTGTTAGCATTATCTCAAAGGAGTGCATGTGTGTCCAAGTTGTGATATATTAACAACCTGGCATGGAGGAATCTGTAAGTTTTGGCATGCACCATAGGGACAGCAGAATATTATTATAAGAAAAGCACAGAGATAATGTGTGCAGTGATGTTTTTAAAAAGAGAGAAAGAAAGAACTTGGCCTCAACAGAATTGTGAAGTCTTGTAAAGTAGTGTTTCAAGTAATTGCATCATTGCTTGCCCTGGGAGTATGGTCATCTCGCACAGACCCTGCTTTACATGAAAATATGACTATTCAGGAACATGGTGCTATTGATGCAGCCTGTGGAATTGCATTAACAGCCTGCCACTGGGAGTACGAGGTTGCTTTATTGGATAGGAGCCATCATTGCAGGTCCTCCAACATTTTTTCATCAGCGTTCCAGCCTACCCTGTGCTTTTAACTTTAGCAAGACCTCAGGAACCAAATTATTTGTAGTGCAAATAACCTCACTCCAACAGGTATGAGAAGATAAAACTGGACCACCGGCTGACCAATCAATAATGAGTGTTTAATACCTGCGCTGAGATTTTTCTGCAGAATGACAGCAGCTGTGGAGAACAAAGACCTCTTTTCTCTCACTCGCGATTTCTCTCCTTTTGTAGGAATGATGCCAAACTTTGGAGCAATCAAAGTACAAGCGATGTCCAGAGATGATCCCATACAATAAAAAGAGAAAAGGAAAGGGGGGAAAAAAACACAAAAATGGAAAGGTTATGTTACTCTTGTTAACTTACAGTTAGGCTGCCACATGCTATGCAAGCTGTAATATGCCCCCTAGTGGTAATAGTATATAGTATATATAGTATAATAGTATAATAATATAGTATAATAGTATAATAATAATCCAGATAGTAATTTTAAAAGAGAGAGAGAAATTGGAATATATATGAATAGATTTCACTTCAAGAAGCTGGCAATAATTCTGCAGAGAGGAGGTGATGTATGGTCTCGTCCTAATTACCTTTGTTTACCAATGGGTATTTTGCAGAAAACAGATGGCTACATAACAATTCCTTCTGTTTCCAATGTTCTAGTGTGAGTGCCAATGCTGACATAGCCAAAACAAGTGTAGGCAAGACAAAAGTACCCATACATTAGAAGTAAATACCTGAAGAACTAGGAAAAGTCCAATCTTTTCAGTAGTACAATTTTACTTAGGAACAAAAGCCTTAGTTGGGGAATATCCCCCAAACTGAATAGTATGTGTGCAGGGACACCAAATATGTTCAAGCTCTTAATTTGGGGTACCAAAAATTGGGTTGGATGGGGAGTGGAACAGAATTTTGCGGAAGAGAGCAATTCTATTTGGCTGTAAGAAATAATAGGAGCGTAACACACTACAGTCTTGTGGTAGATCTTGTTTGTCTTTCTTGTGTTTTATTTCTACAAAACTTAAAATTCAACCAGATTGAAAGAATAAAGCAAATTCCGATCTTTTCACTGAGTTAAAGAAAAAGCTGTCCTGGAAAACATGGAAATGGCACTGATCTTGCAATGATCTACAATTTCCCCCACACAAAGATGGTAAATCTATGGGGTTCTGAGAAACACCATATTTCTGAGAATATCCATGCAAGCAATCTGCAAGCATTTCCATATAATTCGCACTGGTCAAACCTCTCTTCAATGCAATCCTTTCAAACAATGAACTATTGGCAGAGAAAGTCTTATTACAAGAGACTGGCATTGTTCTTCTTATCTATTCTTTCTAAAAATTTACCAAAATTAGTGCTTTGATCCAAAAAAAGGAGCTAAGGACAGCCCCCTAAGAAATGTTTGAAAGAAAACTTTGCTAATCTCAAACGGAAGATTAACTCCAATCAATGAATAGAAACCAGCCAGATGGAGAGGCTCAGTTATTTATTAGTTTTGCAACCAAACAGATCAGAAGTTTCAAACTGCTGCATGCCCATGTAGTAAACTTTAGCCACTGATAAGTATTTGAGTTTCTATCCTGTCTGTACTGGTCAGACAGTATATAGTTAATTGATAGTTAGTTGGTAGTGGAATTTATAATTCCAGGTGGGGAGTGTGCTGGTCAGACAGTATATAGTTAATTGGGAATTGGGAGCTGTCTCCTTAAGGGAATGCATCATGGTAAATGTAGTTAATGCCTCATGAGAAATGTAGTTCATGTCATGTGGTCACATCTGTAATCCTGATTGGTCACTGAATTGACCCTCAGGTATATAAACTCTACAAAGGCTTCCATACAAAGTTTCTTTATTGGATTGTAATAGGCATCCTCAAAGTATAACTCACAGTTATGTTGAGATTCATCTAAAATCCAATCTTTGCATAGTTGTCTTCATAGTGTGAAAATATAGTTATCTTCATCACATAATGATGGAGCAAAGGGAAAGACACCAGCACAATGCTGGGTCCAAGCAAGAATAAAGAAAACTCCCCCAAACCCAACCAAGGGTCAATTCAGTGTCCAATCAGGATTACAGATGTGACTACATGACATGAACTACATTTGCCATGAGGCATTAACTACATTTCCCATGAGGCATTCCCTTAAGGGGACAGCTCCCAATTCCCAATTAACTACAGTATATACTGTCTGACCAGCACACTGTCTGACCTAATCCCTCTTTCTGCCAGTTGGTAATATCCTGTGATTTCTATAAGAATTTCCCTGATGCTTAATAAAGACAGAAGGCAAGGCAATGCCTTTTGCTTTCCCACTCTATCATTAGGTCAAATAAAATGAGATTTCAGTGACTACTACACCAACCTTCCTGAACTGACTGGCTATTAGTTGTATCCAAAGGCAGAGCTGAGTGAACTCTACATCATGGCTTATAGACACTAGACTCAGGGCACTACTTTAGCAGATGCCAATGCTGGAGTACGATTTGGGTGCCAAGCCAATCAACTTGTCTATGTGACCTTTGCAAAGGAAGCCACTTCACTTTTTCCTGAGTTAGCAAAATATCCTAAGCTAACCATAACCTTCCTGCATAATTTATGGATTGCATTGAAAGACCCTACGGTTCTCTTATTTGATTTATTGATTGTCAAACTTATACTCTCATTCTGATACACCAGACCCAGGTAGTTTACATATAGCACTGAAATAGCATTAGTCGCAGCTACATCAGCTTTAAAGCATCAGATAACATAAAATATCAATACTTCAATCAATCAACAAAGCATAAAACATCAATCAAAATGTGAACATCATATAAAAACATCACCACCCAAAAAATTTAAATTTACAATTTACAAATTTTACAATTATCCTCTGTAAAACATTGAAATAAAGTGCCAGAGTTTAAGAAAGGAAAGATTGGTCATAAAAGTAGATTTTAATGGTTATCCCCAAATCAGCAAGTGAGGATGAAAACCATGTCATGGGAGGAGCGAATACTACAATGTAGGTGCCACCACTGAACAGGCACAGATCCTAGAAGCTTCAAGACAGCCCTCTTTTCCATGCAACACTTGCAATAAATCCTTAAAGGATGAATAGAACTCCCAGTTCGTGACATAATGGGAAAGTCATTGCATTAGGTGGGCAGAATCCAAGCCATAAAGTGTTCCATGTGTTAAAACAAGCCATTTGAATCTGTCTTGGAAAACAGCAGGAAGCCGGTGCAACCGAGAGAGGACCTGTATCACTTATTTGTTTATTAAGCTAAATTTTCAAATCTCGTTTTGCAAAGTGGGCAGCTTACAATAAAAAAAACAAAACAATCCTGCACAGAAGTTCAGCCGTCCCATTTTGGAGCCACAGCAGTTTGTAGATTTCCTTTAAAGGCATCTTCACATCGAGCACATTATAATAATCAATTTCAAAGGTAACCAGGACATGGATCATAAAACCCATAAAGAGACAAAGTTGGTGAACCAAGTGCAGCTGAAAGAGGGAAGCCCCTGCCACTGGACTCACTTGGGTACTCAGGGGTGAGGGCAGAACAACTTCAGGCTGTAAAACTGCTTTTCCAGAGGAATACAGCCTCATCCTCTCCTATCAGGCTTTTCAAAGCTTACGTGTAAGATTTCTTACTTTTTGACTCCAGAAGCACTCCTTCTCCTTTGCGCCATGATGGATCAGGAAGAAACATGATTTAAAACTTCTCTGGAAGATCGCTTATCCAATAAAAGATAGGTTGCCACTAATCAGCCTGAACCTCTTATTACTCCTTAGTCCAGGGGTGTCAAACTCGATTTCATTGAGGGCCACATCAGGGTTGTGTTTGACCTTGGGGGGTCAGGTGGGGGCATGGCAAGTTTGACGTCACTTATGTTGGGGGCGCCTGTGGTGGTCTGAGGGCTCTGCCAGTGGAAACAGATTCCCGAGCTCAGTTTTCGGCAGGGACGGCCTTCTGCAACCCTCTGCCAGCAAAAATGGAGCATGCGGCCCTCCCATGCTCCATTTTTGCTGGCAGAGGCCCCACAGACCAGTCCTTCGCTGTTTCCAGGGCACCCCCCCCCCCCCGGGCCAGATCTAAGCATCCCGCAGGCTGGATCTGGTCCCCGGGCCTTGAATTAGACATCCCTGCCGTAGTCCATCTAGCCGAGTAGTTCTTAACCATTCTATCCAGGGCTTTCTTTTAAGCTCAGTTCTAGGAAGTAGAAAGTGTTTTGTATTGTTTTTCTCAAAATCCAGAAATACGGAACTTAATAAACTTTTTGCCAACTCTAAAAGGCATGATTTAGTTCTAGAACTAGGCAGTCTTGCATGTGTGGAAGGCTTTAATGACAAAGTCCATATTAAACCAATGAAGCCAAACAGAATATACTGGAAAAAGAGGAATAAAAAGGGGAATAAAACAAGAGAAAGTAACAACAGTTTGGATTTATGAGTAACATCCATATAAACAGCTTTTCTAAACCAATTGCACATCACTTTATTAAACATAATCTCAGATTTCAGCACATATTCGCCATCCATTACGAATAGCATAAATCAAATGCATCATCTTGAGCCTCCTCCTTGGCTCTTGATAGATGCTCCTCCTCCTTTTATCTTTATTTATTTTTAACAAGCTGGGGATAAACAAGAACTGGATTCTTTAAGAAAACTGATTGTCGCTTTAAGAAGACTGTTCCATCTATGATGTCCTTATTCTAGCCAGCAAATCCGAAGTTATCAAAGAGGCCTATACAATTCAAAAATGATCCAAAAGACGTGGACCTTCTGCACCAACTGAAAAAAGTGCAAATGCTTAAAAGAATTAATTCACTAACGTTAATGTGACTCTTCTTCAGAAAAAGTGTTGGAACTTTGTTTTTGTATGTACATGAAAATTGCACCAGCATTATTGTATGCACAAAGATGTTAGGATTCTACACTATGGAGGAATGGTGGGGAAGATGATGCAACTTATTCAAGTGGCTGAATTCTTTGATCAAAGAAAAGACAATTTCTACATGCATTCTTCCTGGAAATCCCTTACATTATTCTGCATGATACAGAATAAAATGAAATTATGATTATGATGATAGATTATAGAAAGAAAAGAGTTATGTTGCAATTATAGAATAAGAGGTAAAATTATAATTGGATTTATTTTTAGAAGATTGGAAGCTATTTCTTTGTATTGTTTTTCTTTCTTTTTTATTTTATTTTTATTTTCCATTCTTTCACATTAGTTTTCTGTTTGATTTCTTTCTCTTTTTTGTCTTATATTGCTTTATTTTAGTTTTTATCTTCCTTTTTTAAAAAAAATACTTCATAAAATTATATTAAAAATAAAGTTAATGTGACTCTTAAAAGTAACAGCTATTCTTCCAAATCCTTTTTTCTGAAGTATGCACAGCCCTGTTTTCTTGTGACTAAAACTTCCTTCCTCCTGACCCTTGGTGAAATTAGAAAGGCACATTCTAGTTTTCACCAGTTATGCCATTGTATAAATGGGATTGCATGGGAGAGGCGTTTGGAGGAAACAAAAGCTGGATTCCTTCTATTTAGGCCTCCCAGCTTGGGGTCAAATTATCAGAAGCTTTAGGGGCATTGCTGTGCATTACCAAAAACTAAGGGTTTGTCACTATAAACAAGGGTCTTTGTTCCTCTTTCATATATTCCTACTTCTTCATATTTTTAAATATACGTTTGTATATTCAAACATACCTTCGTAGATTTGTGACATTTGTCCTATTGTTGTATATTGTCCTGTTGTTGTATTTTTCCACAGCAAGATGAAAAGCAAAACTTTCAGAAAAGAGAACAAAATGAAACACTGTTTTTTTAAAAAAGATGCTCAAATACCATGTTTATTTTTTCAGATCTTGCCCAGAGTTGAAAATCCATTTCTGGATTTTGTCAATTAGGGTTTCTTTTTCTTTTCTCCCTCCCAATCAAAACTTCAGTTGCAGTAGGGGGGTTTTCTAACTTTGCTTGATTAGTAATCAAAAAGCTGGCAAACACTTTGCTTCGCAGTCTTCATATATAAGTTTAAAATTTGCTAAGATTCTCCAGAAAGCATGTACATATCCAACAGACTGATAATAAAGCCAGCTACAACAACCAGCCCAAATCCAACCCAAATCCACCTTATCCTGAAATAGTAAGAAGCGATGCCATTTTCAAGTCTCCAAGTTCCATCTCTATGGGTATAACTGCAAGCTTAAACCAGAGGAAAGAGGCAAACCTTTTGTTTGCAGAACAATTTTCTGGCTGTCTTTGAAGACTTAGCCTTGTCTTGTTAAAGTGCTGAAATGATAGCTAGACACAGGGAGAGAAATCTTAGGTTGTGCTGTGCTTTAGCACTTCCATTTATCTTGTGGTCATCTCTGGATTATCTTTCTTTTCCTTGTCCCCTAGAAAGAAAGGAAATGATTATACAAGTTCCAGAACTGCTGGTATATAGTTCCACCCCAGCTATGTTAGGGTAACGTGTGGGCTTTGAATCCAGAAAATCTAAGCTCATAAACCCCAGTCTCCTTACATTTATTGGAGCCCTGATGATGAAGGACAAATAGCAGTAGCTTTCCACTGTCCATCAAGAACACTTGAAGGGAAGAGCCCACAATATTCTTTGGCTCAGGAGGTTATAGCCCCCCCCAAAAAAAATTATTCATTCCATCAAATATTTGTTCCACTTCACATAAAAAAAGAAATTGCATAGGCCTTCCATCCCGGTATGGTTTCCTGGCAGGCTTGAGGAGAAAACTTCTCCTTAACAAAATAAAGCCCCTTTGTGCCAAGAGAGAATTCACAAAGCCCTCAGGGTCATTCATTAGGCTTGTAATACATCTGAAGAGAGACCAGAAAGAAAGGTGCATTATCTCTGCATTCTGCTCCATATTTTGTTTTTAGAGGAAAAAGGGAAGAAGTTTTTTTCAAGGCCTTGAATTATTCAAGCTCAGATTAGAAAATGGAGCAACAGAAATATCTTTTCAGAATGGCCCCAAAATGAGACCATATGTGATAGAAGCATTTTTCTTCTTCTGAGAACCGGCACACATCCATACAACATACAAAAATGAAGATAATCTCATGCCAAATTCTTACCTCTCCTTAACTTATAGCTCACTTTACCTCACATATCTTTGGTACATTTAATTTGTAATACAAGGCAGGAATTATAGAAAAGTAATATAAAGGGTCAGGTTTTGTTGCTTCACTCCCTTCTAGCATACTTTTTTTCAGTTTCCCTGTTTTAAATGCCTAGGATGGTGTAAATTTCTCTCTTCCTGGGCGTGCTGAGCATATTTCTGTAAGAAGAAAGGCTGCCAGAAAAAAACTGTAACAGCCAGCAGAATTTATTTGGGAATGAACTGTGAAATGCAACAAGCCATCTTTCAACCCCAAATCCATCTAAATCCTGGTCACCTGCAAAACATAGATGGGCTTTGTGTATATATGTGTGTATGCATGTATACATCCACACTGAATATTTGTTTCATGAGATCACAAGCTATCCCCAAGGTGCTATTACTTAAACATCCAGAGGCAATCTATTCAACTTTTATGAGGCATTTCCTATCTGATCAGTATGGCTTCCTCCCTCCCTCCCTTCCTTCCTTCCTTTCCATTGAGAACCATTAAGACTCTCCTTCTTGTGCTAGTACATTTTTGCTAAAAGAGTCAGGTGAGTCAAAAATTCACAGGCTTGGCTGGAGAGAAAACTAAGATTAAGTTTGGAAGATTCCCATGATCCCTCAATTCCTTGGATTGAATGGGAGTTCCAGTGTCTACTTTTTGGCTAACATCTGGAACAGTATTGCCAAGTCTGAATTAAAAAATACACTAACTCTATAAAGGTTGTTGAAATGTGATTAACTCTGTCAAAGTCATATTTGAACACATGTCAATATCTAGGGCACTCAATTATGTTTTAAGGATGATGGGTATATCCTTGCATATAATTAGACCAAGGCAAGCAATGAGACTCATTTTGTATTATCACCATCTTTATGGTGACACTGCTCATGTGTGCTTTGGAGTAACTAGAAATAATACTTAAAATAGCCCTCTTTTTCTTATTGCAATTTATATACAGAATATATCTGAAGGAAGATACTACATATACAAGTTATTGTCTTTGTATGTAACATGTCTAAAAAGCATGTCTAAAAACATGTAACATGTCTAAAAACCCTAACCCTAACCCTAACTTACAAAGTTACTCTAGGTATAAGAAATTACAGTATTTTATACCTTCTCAGTCTAGTTCAGCACTGTTTCCATTTATTAACAGCACATCTCCAGGGCTCAGATGGCCTTTTCTTATCTGGAATTTCTCAAGTTAAATAACTATTTTATTTAATATCTCTGCTGTGGTACTAAACCAAATAATATCACGATAATGCAACAGTGACCAGTTAATGAATGATTCCATACAGATAACAACAGCAATCAAATGATATTATGCACAAAAAAATTCTTTTTGTCTCCCTAACAAAGTTCCTTTGATAAGAAAAAGAATGTCAGGAAATTCTAGAAAGTCACAGATAAAAGATGGTTGATAGTGAAAATTTTATAAAATTCATGAAATGAAATAGGATAGTTTCACACTATTTTCAAGCTACTCTAAGTATTTGTCTGACTGTATTATCAAAATGCATGTCCTATGCTTAATCCTTCCTCTTAATTTTGCTTACCTGTTTCCATGACTATGGCTATAACTGTTTATATTTAATACTGGCCATACATTGTTTTTGGCGGGTAACAATGAAACTTGGTTGATGCTGTTACATATTCACAAAGGTTTTATTTCAGTTCTGTCTACAAAATTAGATGTGCACTATATCTTTAATATAGAAAGACTTTGAAATCCACTGCTCTAGCTGACAGGCTGGTAGATATTAATAATTACGTACTATTTAAGGATGATTGGAAATGAAGAGGTGGAGGTGTTGGACAGATGTGGCACTACTAGATGGATTGTGATTAGATTAGTACAGTTCCCTTTGACAATATGCAAGTAGCACATTAATCATTCATTGAAAAAGCCCAATTCCATTTTTACAAGTATGGACTGCTCACAATTACAAGTTGCCAGTTCATCCTTGAGCAAAACTACAGTTTTTCATTTTCATGACCTCCATGTCTTAAATAAAAAGGAGTTGTATGTAATGTACAGTATATCACATTGTCCATCTATTCACTGATTGTATACTTTATAGTGTCTGGTTCATACCCATCTGTTTCATGCTTATTCATGAAGTTGAACCAAATCTGCTAGAGCACATAGTCATAGAGGACTACTAATACTGGTAAGAATCACCACTCAGTAACAGTTTGAGATCAACCTGTAAAGTGAAATGTGTTGTTTCAGCTTTCTGAGGGCCATCTAAACAATTCCTTGAGGGGACTTCCGGTTTGAGCTTCTTCGGCGACAGACCGAAACCTTGTCTCTCCGAGGTTTCAATCCATGATCGCCGCTGGAGCGCCCCGAGCCGGCTGGTTTTGGGGCTAAGCCACCCCGTAGAGGTGGTGAAGAGGGGGGAGACTGCCTGCAGGGTTGAGCTGCATCTCTCCTCCCCAGTTGGCCATTACTCCCTTTCCCGAAGGCGGTTGTAACGGTGGTCAGAAATGGCCATCACAAAGAAGAACTCGACCGGAAAAGAATGTGCAGGAGGAAGATAAGAAGAGAAAGTTTTGGTTGACCGGGTCAAACAGCAAAAGCAACAAATAAGGTACCCTGGAATTTAAACTTAACAACATTGTTCCCAAGGAAGATTTTGAAGCTGCGAAGGAGAGAGAGAAGGGAAAGGATTAGGGTTTTTTTCTTCCCTTCCTTATACTGACAGCTAAGAGACTTAAGCAAGAAACTGAAAAAAATCCACTTTGACATTAATAGGCATCTAAGCTGAAAATAAAAGTCAAAGGGATACATAAAGATTTCTGGACATTTAAAAGACATTTTTTGAAAATAAAAGCTGGAAAGGAGAAAAAAAAAAGAATAGAAGGGCAGGATCTGGAAAAATGGAGGAGACTGCCTGGAATTAAGGAATGGAACTGTAATTAAAAGGAACTTACGGTGAAATTTTAACAAGATTCCTCAAAGATACATTTTAATGGAAACTTCGTAACAAAATAATAGAATCCCAGGAAGAGAAAGTGGAAAAAAGAAGAAAGTAGAAACAGCCTTGGATTATTTGGATTACTTGGTGATTTTTGGTTTTTGCATCTAGATGACTAAAATTAACTGGGTGGTTGTTTAAAAGTTTTTAAAATGGTATCACTCTTAGAAGAACTGAAAACGGAACTTTAAAAATGGAAAGAAGACGCACAAGAGGGAGAATTTCTTTTGGCTTCGTGTTTCAATTTTTAGAAATGGAGATCTGGAACTATGAGAAGCAACAAGAAATGCTTGCAGAACAAGAAGATTGGGACAAAGAAGAAGCCATCTTTAATGATCAAATAATTTTAAGTGGGTGGGAGAAAAGGGGGGAAAGAGAGTGAAAGGTTTAAGATTAGAAAAAACAACCAAAAAGAAGAACAATTTGAAAGATAAGTATAATATTAGAAAGCAACAGAAGAGGGATTACAGATGAGAGAGTTAGAAGTAGAGAGACAAGGGGGTAAAAGGGGAGGGAGCAAGGAAAGAAGTTGTAAAAGACAGAAACAAGAAATGGAGAAACAGGGAAAAGATATAAGGATTGTAACCATAAGTTTGTTTAGAGATAATGGGTGAAAATTTAATTGTAAAAGGGATTCTGCAAAGGTACATAAGATAGCTTTGTTATATTACAAATAGAAATAACTTTAGAAAATATGATGATGGATAAAATATTTATTGTAATGCAGTGGGATGTTTGTTAATAAATAAATGAATTAAAATGATTGAGAGAATTAAAAGGGAACATTTTTAATTATTAGTAATGATTTATAAAAATATAAGTGAGAAATATGGGGGAAAAGAATTAACTATGGAAAGTTTATAAGTGTTCCCAAGGAAGTATGATATTCAATTGAAAAGAAATGTTAAAGATGTTAAGATTTTAATGCATATTAATGATAGAATTGAATTGGAATGGAATGTGTTTTATTTACATATATATATATAATTTTTCTTTTTGAGAATATAGTGTCTATTTTAAGAATGTACCAAGCAGAATTCGATTGGAAGTTATGTATTATATTGAATGCTATAATCTTAAAGCTATAAATTGAAGCTTAAATAAGAGCTTGAATGGGTAAATTAAAGGATATAAAGGTGTCATACTCTAATTGGTAACTACAGGGAAAAATTTGCTTAATAAGAAAAGATAATGTGAAATTGTAACAGGACAGACAAAAGTATAAACATAATTATTTGAATTGAGATAATTAAAACAAAGTTGAGAAAATTAGAAGAGGGGAAAAACTATGTAGAAAATATAAAATGGTAATAAGATATGGAATAGAATGTAAAAATGAGCATGAAATTGAGTTTGTGTCTATATGAAGAAGTGATAACCTGGGACCATGCTATTTTCAAAAAAGATGTTTTATTTGTATTTTGTTTTTGTGAAAACCCAAATAAATTTTTCAAAAAACAAAACAAAAAAACAATTCCTTGACACATGCTAGCTTGACTCAAGTATCAAGCCATCTTTCTCCTTGGAAGTCCTTTTTGATACAGCTACAATTTAGGAATCAGTCCAAGCAAGAGTTTTCACAAACAAGAAAATGTCTCATTCATAAGCTTCACAGAATTATAAGATATCAAAACAAACTAGTTTCTGGGTGGTTTAATAAATTGGTTCAGTTGCTAAGCAGGGATAAAACCGAGGGACCAATACAACGCTGACCATGGAGAAGCACAAAGAGGCTTTCATAATCTGCTTTCAGGCAAGTTTTTATTCTGCAAATAGTATGGGAAACCCAGATGTCAACATCTTTGATTTTTAGCAAACTCATACCATTTTTACCAAAACCATTTTAAAGAGTGAGAGATAGTACTACAATGCTCTGTGATTGGTAACCCTGGAAAATCTTTGTCTGAAAATACAAGGCTGAATCATAAGTGTTCCCCAGTGGATTGAAGGAGATTTGTATAGCACTACCTCCGAAAGGGCCACTGGAGTCCAGGTTCTCCTGGCCCTATTGGTATGGCCACCGGTCCACACTGGTCCTTCACTCAGGTACCTCTACTGGCCTGGATCATGTAATGTCATGGTGGTCAATCTCCTCTCAGCAGGCAGGTCACGTGGTGGGGTGATGGCCAGTCTTTTCCCAGCAGGCAGGTCACATGATGAGATGGTTTTCATATGGCTGGTCAGCCATTCTTTTTTTCCCCTCTCTCCCACTCTCCCTCCTCTCTCTCTCTTGAATTTCCTGACGGGCTCTCCTTCCACTGCCTCTGCTCCTTTGTGGATTCCTCTACTGGCCCCACAGAAGCTTCTCCAATCCCCCCATTGCCTTCACTTCCTGTCCCTATCCCCACGCTTCTTTCTCCATTTCCCCTTAAGCCTCTTTTCCTATCCTCCCAGGTCTCCTTTTCCCCAGGGCATCTCTTCCTATCCTTACTTTCCTTTCCCCACAGAAAACCTCCTCCTTGCTCCTCTTGTACTCCCTCTGTCTCCTCCTCTTCCCGCCAAAACTTTCTCCTCTTATTCCCTTCTCCCCCCCTGCTCCCACCTGTATAGGAGTTTCTCTCAGATATCTGACTGATTATTATGGGAACTGGATGTTGGACTAGTCTGTCCTGATGCAACAGAACTATTCTTAATTCTAATGAAATTTAAGCATCAAACCTCATCTTCTGGAACTCTTCTGAACAGTGATGATTCAGGTAAAGTCCTTTGCAAAACTTCTGAGAAACTTACCACCTAAGAGAACATATGGTTCTTCGTTCGTTCTCTAAATTCATTATATTATATACAACATAATTTATTTTAACATTTATAAAGTGGATTTCTACTATCTTGTAACCCATGGATTATGCAATACATTCTAAACTTTAATAATATACAACAGAGACATTGAACTGACTAGTTAAAATAAACAGAATCCAAATAAAACTTTTGAAAGCTTCTGTAAACAAAAATCTGTTCTACTGATACCTAAAACCTAAAACTATAAAAAACAGAGTGGGAGGCAAATGTCTTAGGGGTTTGATCCATCATTCTGGCACTTTAATTCAGACTGAATAACAACTCCAGATAGCTTAACACTTTGGTCTCTGAAAAAGAAGTTAGCTATAGCAAGATCTACCTATAGAAATTAAAAATCTTTGATTTTTCTGAAAAAAGTTCTAAAAAACTGCACTGCAGCTTGAAATTCACTGCAAAGATGAACTTCTCCCTCTTTGTTCCTGTAATATAGCGATTAACATTAAAAGTATACCCTTCTAGCAAGGGTATAGCAAGGAATGTTCAGGTGATCAATGCTGCTGTAGTTTCATCTTGTAATGCACATAGAGATTTAAAGCCAGAACCAAATTCTCAGGCTGCAACATGGGCAATCATGAAAAAAATCAGAACAAGGTTCCACAAACAAATATCCTCTTGTCTGATAAGACAAACAGTGGTCATCATTTTTCTGATATGATTCATGTTTCAAAACATTTTTATAATTTCCATTTTTGGCAATTTGTTTTGCCTCTCATATCTTTCCCTTGTTTGGAAGATGCTGTAGCAGAAGTGGGAATCCCAGTTGATAAGCTGAGCATATAAGCTGGATGTAACCTGTAGCATCTTCCCATCTGGCCCATAGCCTCTTCTTTGCATTTCATTTGTCCCCCATATCACAATTTAGTAATTTAAAAGCCTCGATTTGCACCTTCTAAGGTTTTTAAAAATCCCAGCAATTAGGCAGAGAGTATTTTCATGAGTTGCTGATATTGGGAAGGAAAGAGCTAATGATTCTTGCTTGCTATAACACACACAGACGCACACACACACACACCAGTCACATATGACAATTGCACTTTTATCAAACCTATAAACTTCCTTTGATAAACATATGCGACTCATTCAACAGACCCTACCAATTCATCTCACTTACACACAGAAACACTAGTCATCCTTCACAGGCAGAGTGCTATCTTCCAGATGTTGAAAGAATAAAATTTGAAATTCAATTCTTTTTGTCAAAATTACATGGAACATTTAATATGGAGCATGCATTTCTAATATATCATAAGACTGTAAACTTTGAGTCTACCCAAGACTAGTAAGTTTGCAGTTAAATGTTGATTTGCTTTTTGAATGGCAAAACACCATGCTAACTTTTCAAGGAGGAAGCCATAGTAACATCATATATTTGGAGGTTAACTGTTTCAGTGCTCATCACTTTTCTACTCTGCTATTTTAATGCCATTTCATTTCCCAGTACCTTATTTGGGAGATTTTAATTTTAACCATTCATATCATAAATTAGAGACAAGCTGTTACTCACAAAAAGCCAGGAAGAAACCTTAAAACCTGATCAGGACAGCTTTAAACTAATTTGGTGTGACAGTGAACCTGGAAAACAGTACATGCCAAATTCTGAAAATAGTATGGAATGCACAAGATACAAAGGTATATGAAAATGAGCATGCAAATACAGAATGGAATGGGTTAAGATACATGACCCAAAGATTCCAGTGTCTCTGTAAAAGTGCTCAGAGTATTGGGAATGAACAGGAAGAACTTGGAATCTTAATGAAGAAAGGTGAATATGATTAAGTAAGCATTACTGAAACCTAGTGAGGAAAAAACCTCACAAGTGGAATGAAAGTATTAGAAGGCATAACATATTCAAAAGGTGTAGACCAGGCAAAAGGGGAAGAGGAATGGCATTGTACACGAAGGAAGTCTACATTAGTGTAGAATTCCAGAAATCTGAGCATGAGGGTCCAGTCCAAAAGTATTTGGGTAAAATTACAAGGAAAGAAAGCAACAACCATACTTTTGTGTCAAACTGTGTTACAGAATGGAAGACAAGAACCAAAACTACCCCAAAAATCATTCAGGGAACTTGCTAACTATTTCATTTTTCCGGAAGATTGAAGAAGACACAAGAGGATTGGGTCTCAAAGGCATGCAAACAATAAAACAAGAAAATATAGGCAATGCACATTTTAATCTCTTTTCTTAATCTCATCTCATTCTCTTCTCCTTCCTGGTGTAAAGTCTCTTCCATAGTTTAACTGATCTTCCAGAAGATCCATCTAATATCTGGCAAAGATCCATTCCTGATAATTCTAAAGAGTCAAATTCTCCAGATATAGTATTTTTCTGTTATTATATCGCAGTGTTAAAAGGGAGCAAGCCCCAATCCAGTTGGGTGGTAAGCATAGAGATCTGTGTGCATATACGAAGCTTGAATCATATAAATCACATTGAAATGAAAAGGAGCCTTAAAGTATCTATTAGCATATAGCCAGAAGTGGGCTGTACATACTTTAACAACTGGTTCACCAAAAATGTGAGCACGCATGCACATGCCCCTTCACGCTTGCGCACAGCTGCAAAACCAAAGGAATTTTCTGTGTGTGGCAGCCAGGGTGAGTAGATTGGGCGAGGCACAGAAAGCAGGGGTTGGGGCGCACGAGCAAAAATGTGAGATATATAGGATGGGATAATCCCTAGGCGGGTGGGCGGGCCCAACCAGTGGTCATAACTACCGGTACAGGCGAGCCGGTCCAAACCAGCAGCAGCCCACCAATGCACATAGCGTAATATGTATTTAATTTTGTGTGCATCATATGTTTTACATAACGAGACACAATGAAAACCATATTAATTCACTATATGTGGAGTTTTCTCTTGGCTTGTTTCTGATACAGATGGGTCCTTTGAGTGAGACTTTCTACTCCTTCCTTCCAATTAAGAAGATAAGATTTCTGCTAAATGTGTGAAAACTACACATCATGTAGGATTTGTCACACCAGTAGCAGAAACTATCGGAGAAAAATCCAAACTTTCCTATAAATGGTTGATAGTAGAAACTCTTCGGGATGTCACTCATTGCTTTTAGGTAAGCCTAAGACTAAACCTAGCACCATCACATAGCATGAGCCACGGTGGCACAGAGGTTAGAGTGCAGTACCGCAGGCTACTTCTGCTGCCTGCCGGCTGCCTGCAATTTGGCAGTTTGAATCTCACCAGGCTCAAGCTTGACTCAGCCTTCCATCCTTCCAAGATGGGTAAAATGAGGACCCAAATTGTTGGGGCAATGTGCTGACTCTGTAAACCACTTAGAGAGGGCTGTAAAGCACTGTAAAGTGATATATAAGTCTAAGCGCTATTGCTATTGCTATCCTGTTGCGATTATCTTGGACCTCATCACTATAATAACTTCCCCAAACCCTAAAAACATTAACCTTAGACTGTCTACTATTGACCTCACCCCTTTCCTAAGGAGTCTGTAGGGGGCGTGCATAAGCGCACCAACGTGCCTACCATCCCTGTCCTATTGTTTCTTTTTTTTTCTTATATGTATCCATGTATTCATAATTATGTTTTTACTTATACCTATTATCTTGTAAGCAATTGACAAACCAAATAAATAAATAAATAAATCCTTGTTTTCCCTTTGAAGAAATTGTTTGAATCTAATGTATGGCTATCGTCTCTGGATTGTAAAAGACCTGTTGACCACTAGATGGTGGTAAAGAGATATAATGGAAAGTTCAGCTAGATTGTCCTAACCCAATTTTCAGTGTTACTGTCAAGGACCAGGAGGTTCATGTATGGGGAAAGCCAACCACAAAACATTTTCCCATAGACCTCTAAAACTTAGAATCAGTTTTGTGCCTCCAAATAAATTCATAACCCAAGATCATCTAGATATCTGCCCTCCCCTTGTCCTTCAGACAGGCCAAGCTATAATTTTCATAATTCCCAGCTATCCTACCATAAATAGTGAACAAACACATTTGAAAAGTTTGGTTTAAAACCATAAAATGTCAGTGTATGTTTGTGTTCTGTCTTTCCAAAGCTGTGGAGATCTACTTTAATATTAATTGTCTCTTCTATACCTTGTCTTAAATGGGGATTAAATTATTGCTGTACTACTATCTTTTGTCCTTAATTACACCTTCATTTGCTGTCCCACATTCCACTGCACTGGGAATATGAATTGAAAGAGCAATCCCACCTAAGTATATCTGCCAAAGCTGAGACAACAAGCCTACCTTATTTTTCTGTTTTAATGTTTTAATCTGGATTACATGCAAATATTTTATGTAGGCTTATCATACTTAATGCAACATTGGATCCTTAGCTTTAATAGTTATGCCATTATGTACAAGAAATTTGTACAAGATGGAATTTCAGTGGATGAGTTTTTCTAAAACAATTACACCTTTTCAAATGCTCTCTTCTATGGAATAATTAGACTTACAGAAATCCTCTTTTATTAGTATATGATAAAGTCATGATTATAATATTAGCCTTGGATTGGGGAAACCCGTGTTAAAATCCAGCCATGATGTTTTTACTGGGTAATCTTTTCTGACTAGACTCATACAATAGGAGATTTCCAGTACTCTGACATTCACTGGAAATCTAACTCCAACATAAGAGCCAATGTTGCAACCAATTCCTGTCCTCTCTTGCTGACAGTAGAAGATGGAAGAAGGAACAAGAGGTCCATAATCCTGCACCTAATCAATACCAACAGGGAGGAACAGGATGGACAAATAAAAATGATTGGAAACTTGATTTTCCTTTCTTCTCAGTTGCCTTCTTTGAGATTCCAAGCCATTGGATCAGACCTTCCTTCTGCCTGAATTCATTAAAATATGCCCCCTGAAATCTGTTGTTCTGACTCTTCAATATTGCTCGTCTATTTCAGTTATCTAAAGGGTTGTAAAATAGAAGAGAAAGAGGATATTCTCATTGCCCCAGATGACAGAACTAGAAACAATGGTTTAAAAATGTAGGAAAGTACCTTTGAGTGAGATATTAGGTGGAATTTCCTGATGAAGTTCTCAACTTATGGAATAGTTGTTCACCTCATAAAGTGATATGTTCCCCTTCCCTGGAAATTATAAAATGGAGATTATCAAACAGAGATTGGACAGCCATCTGTCTGAAAAGTGTTAACTCCTTGCACTGAAGAAGGAGTTGGAGTTAAACTCTATGATTCTATGTACTCCTCTCACTCTTTATACTGAACTAACAGTACCAATTCTAGTAGAAACAGACTGAGTCCATGAGACACATTGTGGTCTTCATGGGTTGGTCTTAATGTGATGCGAAAATCCAGTTTATATAGCTTCTTGAGATGGCCTTTAACCAAGACTTAGCAAGATGTGTAAATCCATTTGTTGATGTAAGATCCAAATCTGTAGCAATTCAGAATATACTTTTAGCTAATTACTATTATATGTAAAGAAGATTCACTGCTATACATGGGAAAGGACCTTCAGATGAGTTCTTATTGGCAAGATTGATCTTTTAATATTTTATATTGCATCATTAGAGGGTGTGATGGCTCAGCAGCTAAAGATACCTAGGTTTAAGATCCCGAGTACTGGTAATGGGGTGAGTACTTGCCCCAGCTCCTGCTCACTTAGCAGTTCGAAAGCATACAAATGCAAGTAAATAGGTACCTTTTTGGTTAGAAGATAAAAGCATTCAATGAACCTCGGCATATAGTCATGCTGGCCACATGACCACAGAAAAGTCTTTGGACAACTCTAGCCCCCTCAGCTAACAAATGGAGATGAGCACTGGCCCCCAAAGTCAGTCATGACTGGACAGGGGAAACCTTTACATTTACTTTTAAATTTTACCTTGAGTATTTTTATCAAAAAAAATCAGAAAAAATGATCAATCAAATAAAAGCCGCTGTTTCTAGCCATACCGTGTATAATAAAACAGTGGGATGTTTTGCACATATAAAAAAAAAAATTGAGAGACAGACCCCCACGTCTCCTCATTCTCCTTCCCACAGCGAGGAGTTTCATTCTTTAACATGCCCATTTTCACCACTCTGATAAATTATCCGGTCAACTCTTTCCTGTGCGTTGGGTGTGGGCTTGGCAGTGGATGTTCTGGCTGTGAAAAAACAGTGGGTCTGCCTTTCACTCCTGTTTACAGAAATGAGAATTTGCATGATGAAAATAATCTGGGACGGATTTTGATTTTACTGCTGTTGGCAGAAGGCTTGGAAAAAATGTACCTCGTCAATTACTGGGATTTTTAAACACAAATAATATTTTATGCGATCAGCAAGTTGGCAGAGGGCCTGGGCATCCTGCTCCAACAGCACTTACGAAAGAAACAAGACTTTTATTGTGTTGGTGCACCCGTAAGTCTGTGGGCAGGTGCTGCTTTTGTTGACCTTAGAGTGCAGTTGCTTTGACTGATAGCTTAATCCACAAGATCTGGGTATGGAGAAAGCAGAAATGGTTTTCTGTGCCCTCTGATGGTTGGGTCCCTCCCTCCATAACATAATGCATTCCTGGGGAACATTGCATTTTCCTTTTGTGAGCTACTGAGAGATGTTCATAGGTTGCTTAAAATCAACATTTTAAATCAGTATTGGCTATGAAAGGATTAGCATCCTGGATCAATGACTGATGAACAAGTCTTTCCTGTCTGTTATTATGGGACCACAGTTCCAGAAATGCTGAATCTGGAAAGCAGTTTCCTTGGAAAGAAATTTTAGGAGTAAAAAAAGCCATCAACTCAGCACTGTTGACCAGTCTAGAGGTGTAATATTAGGCAGAAGAATGTATTTATTAGCCCTGCAAAGAGTCCCTCAGGGATGGGTATGTTATAGAATTCAAGAAAGCAGTCTAGTCTGTCAGTCTTTTCTCTAAAGGATCACACTAGTGAAAACATCCACCCACTGTGGGGAATGGAGGCTGCAGAGCACCCTTGGGAAGAGCTGCAGCTCTGGCTACATTTACCGTGTTTCTCCAACAATACGGCCTCCACTAATAGGAAGCCCCAGCATGATTTATTGGCATAAAATCAAATTAAGCCCCTCCCCCCCAAATTAAGGCCCATATTAAACATGCGAAATGGGGGGAATGGCGGGGGGGCTTGCCGTTAGGAAGTACTTTGTTGCATGCCCGGATATGGTGCTGCCTGCGTTGGTGGAGCACTTCATATCGGAGACCTTCCACCACCGTTAATTTCCCTTCTCCCTTGCTGCCGTAGCATTACAGCAACGCCGCGGCGTTTAGGCGCAGCCATGTGCAGCCAGTCAGGGCTCCTCCCTGCAACCGGAGCCCTGAGGAGACATGAGCTTCAGGCGCTCCTGTGGCGCCTTCCCTTTGCCTTCGAAGGTAAAGTGAATTATTTTAAAAACCTCCGCTCATCCCGCCAGGGCCGCGGCAGAGCCGTACGGGCTGGGCAGAACCAGGAAACACCCGCGGCTTGCTTCCCCGGCTCTGCCCAGCTCGCACGGCTCCGGCGCGGCCCTGATAGGATGAGCGGAGGTTTTTAAAATAATTCATTTTACCTTCGAAGGCAAAGGGAAGGCGGCCACAGGAGCGCCTGAAGCCAAATGTCTCCTCAGGGCTCTGGTTGCAGGGAGGAGCCCTGACTGGCTGCACATGGCTGCGCCTAAACGCCGCGGCGTTGCTGTAACGCCACGGCAGCAAGGGAGAAGGGAAATTAACGGTGGCGAAGGTCTCCCGAACATCCAAGCTGTCGCCGCCCGCCCACCCGAGGATGCAAGGGGGGGAATTAAGTCACCCCCGAAAAGACGGCCTAGCCGGTTTTTCGGGGGTCAAAAAAAAATAAGGCCCGGCCTTATTATGTGAGAAACACGGTAGGATTAGGGATGGCCATGATTCCTTGTGAGAGGCCACAGGCAAACAAGCAGAGAAATGCCACTTGTTTATTCCTTATTATGCCGCTATGTGATCAAATAGGTTCTAGCTGGCAAAATACAAAACAATAAATATATGCATTATTGTTATTTGTTATTTCAATGTCAGGAATGATAGAATTGGGTATCTCTGGGTAAGTCCAGAACAGCTAAATTTCAGAGCTGAAATAAGATTAGATTATAGATAAAAAGAATTGGAAGGGGTCTTGTAGGTCATCTAGTCCAACCCCCTGCCCTAGCAGACACTACACCATTTTTGACAGATGGCAGTCCAGTCTCTTCTTGAAAACTTCCAGTGATGAAGCTCCCACAACTTCTGAAGGCAAGCCATTCATTGGTTGATTGCTCTCACGGTCAGAAAATTTCTCCTTATTTCCAGGTTGAATCTCTCCTTGTTCAGTTTCCATCCATTATTCCATTATCATTGTTATTAAATAACTCTGCATTCTGAAGAATTGTCCATTTCTAGTCAGGCAACTTTTACATGTGGATGCTTGTATTTTATCTACAGTAGTCCTGCCTAGGCATGAAGCCGACTGGATGATCTTGGGCTGGTCCCTCTCTCTCTCAGCCCTAGGAAGCAGGCCATGGCAAACCACTTCCAAAAAACCTTGCCAAGAAAACTACAGAAAGTAGTCAAGGCAGTAATCAGGAATCAAAAACTGACTCAAAAGTGGAAGGAAAAAAACTTTTACATAACCTCACTGCATTTTTAAAACAAAAATTCACCATTTTGGAACCAAAAAGGCTAAAATAAAAGCATTATTGTTTTTCTATGACCAAAGGAAAACAACGTTTCTCTTTTAAATAAACATGTAACATCTGGATAGCATTCTGTTTATTTCAATTCCATCTATTAATGTTATTTCACTCATTTTTTAAAAAAAATAGTGCCAGATCTAAAGTTTCATTTTCTTTAGAAGCACTGTTATAATATTTGATAGTACAGAAGTCTGATTCTTTCTCTTTGCTTGTAATATGAAAGGGGTTGGCAATTGTTGAGCAACCACTTCACTATGAACAGTTGTTACACAATGCTTAGTATGGAATTGCCATGTTGCACATGAGAGAGATTACCTAATCACTCTCATCCTATATTTCTCATGCATTCCATTTTTCAGATCCCTACAACATATCGAGGTTTTTTTTCCATAAGAATGAAAGACATACAAATCTATTAAACCTTACTTTCATTTTTTTTAAATAAAAAATGATGTATTTTCCATTATAGTCTTTGTAGAAGGCCCCATTATATCATTCTGTTTAATTCATTTATTTCCAAAGGGTTTAATGTGGCACTCATGATTTCCCCACCTTTATCTGTCTTTGAAGAAATTTTGTGCAATTGCTTAGACTGAGAGTAACAGTGACCTAATTCTCACAATATGTTAAGGCATTATGCAGCATACTGTCTGAACCCATACTGTGGGTTAAACTGCAACTAAGACAGAATTTCTGAATTATCATTTGTACCCATGGGCTGTTCTAGAATAGCATGCCTGAACCATGCCTCAGTGACCCAACAGGAAGCTAGAGGAGCTTTGAAAAAAAAGGCCACTCCATCTGCAGAGCCTCCATGTTTCTTTTTTCATTTCTTGCAGGCTGGTGCAAATTAAGGGAAGCTCATGAGGGATTGGGCCACTACAGATTTAACTTTTCTTTTTGTTTCCTCTTATTGGTAAAAATGTAAAAATAGTGTGTTCGGAGTCCCACTGCTGCAGACAGAACCAAATTGGGGGGCAACTGGTGAATTAAGGTTTTACTAGTCTATCATTTTGTGTGGCATCCTTTGTGTTTACCTATGTTAGTGAACTACTTGCTTTAATATGCTGCATTCTCATGTTTAATCACTGATCCAAACTCAAAAACTGAGATTATATATCAGCTTAAGCCCTACTTTGCTGAATAAGCTACAATTGGCAAGGTTCATACAGTTTCCTTTGTCATAAAATCTCAATAGCTGAATTTAAAATAAAATTGTAAATTTTTACAATAAAAATTACATTATACAGCGTAGGACAAAGCATAGCTCTGATAGTAACTCTATGTTGCAAAGTCATTTGAAACTAAGTCTCCCCTGACCAAGTCCAAAATATCCTCACTGTCATGATGGCTCATATTTCACTGTATTTATGTATCATTGTATTATCTAGAATGGTGAAATATGTATTGAAACTGAATTAGAAGCCACCAGGCAGCCATATCCTTGTCCAGCTGTTGAAAAAGTCATGACCAGCTTCTGTTAAGCTAACTGTGTTCTCTAGTAGTTGTTGGAAGTCTCCATTTACAGCTGGCTCTTGAGGAAATTAGAGGTGGGTTGTTGTTGTTTTTTAAGTCCATCAGACAGGGTGGAAAATGTTCTAATAGCTTCTGTCTGGTAAGTCTCCATTATTTGTTTTTGCTTTTGCAGGTAAAAGCTATTTGAAGTCAAGAACAGCTTGCTATTGCTGTGATTTGTAGAGGGGGAGGGGGGAGGAACACTCTGATGTGAGGCATTGTTGATTGAATCCCATAAAGGAGGATTTCCAAAGTTGGTTATCCTACCCAAGATTTTATTTATTTATTTATTTTTATTTATTTGATTTGTCAATCGCTTACAAGATAATAGGTATAAGTATAAACATGAGTAAGAATACAGGAAATAGGTACGAATAAATGGGGACAATAGGACAGGGACAGGAGGCACGATGGTGCACTTATGCATGCCCTTTACAGATCTCTTAGGAATGGGATGAGGTCAATAGTGGATAGTTTGAGGTTAAAGGAATGGGGGTTTGAGGATGTAAAAACAGAGTCAGGTAGTGCATTCCAGGCATTGACCACTCTGTTGCTGAAGTCATACTTTCTGCAATCAAGTTTGGAGTGGTTAACATTGAGTTTGTATCTGTTGTGTGCTCTTGTATTGTTGCGGTTGAAGCTGAATTAGTCATTGACTGGAAGGACATTGTAGCAGATAATTTTGTGAACTATGCTTAAGTCCAACCATAGGCGGTGTAGTTCAAGATTGTCCAAGGCCAAAATTTCAAGCCTGGTGATATAGGGTATTCTGATTTCTGCTTTAAGTGTGAAGGAATTCCAAATGCCAGAATTATCACTCAGAATGGTTAATGGCTCACAGATTGCCTATTGCTCTTTGAGAGCTAGGATGCATTTGTGTAGCCAATGTTCCAATGAAGTTTTCTTTCTGGTCAGAATATGAAGAGTAGAAGACAAGTACAATGTGAATTCTTTTGCAACGAGGAAGAAAAACTTTCTTGCAGTTGTAGTATACCCTAGACTGTTAAGCTCCATGCAGTAAGTTGTCATTTGATTCCCTGCAGGGGTGCAGGATCTCTTGGGGCACCTCATGGTTGTCCCTCCATGTGATAGCACTTTATAGCTGTGAAAGTCCACTCCTACATAAATTTCCCAGGGAAGAAGACAGACTAATGTAGCTCCGTTGAACTTTTTGCTGTGGTGGGCATAGAGTTGTTAAATACTCTCTGTGTATATGTGTGCATTTTCCCCTTTCATCAAAAGGCAATCAATAAATATTAATAATAAATAGCAAAAAAGTAGCCCAGCTTTTGCTTTGAATGATCTGCAAAACTGTATATTTAAGTGAAATTTGAAAATACATAAAAAGCACATTTTCTTTCGATTTCTTCTTACCCAGAAGAAAAATCAAGCCAAAGAACTTTCATAAAACTTTCAGAGGACTGTGTTTTTTATATTAAGGCTTTTCATTTAGAGTTGAACAAGAAGAGCATTGGAAGAATACAATAACACTATATAAATACTTTTCATTCTAAAGCCATTCGTTGCTTACAAAATATTAAACGTGCTGGCCTAAGAATGTATGTATCTGTGTGTCATATGCATAATCGCAGTTTCACATGACCCCCGACAAGATCCAGAATCAATCCTCGTCCAATGTCTTAGGGCCCACACAGTTAGTCTGCAAGCATCCATGAATGAAATATCTCTATGCGTGTATGTATCAGCACACACATGAGAGACAGTAACAAATGTAGGCCTGCATATGTAAACACGGCATCAATAAGAGCACTTGCAGTTCCAGTACTTGGCATTCTCAATGCAGTTCACTTGCAAGGTTAAATAAATATCTGACTGCAGCTCAAGGAAATGAGTGAAAGTGTTGAGAAAGAAGAAACCCAGATCTCCGGAGAGATGAACTCCGTGTGCAGCCTCTTTGGGGACCGCAGCCTTTTTCTCACAGGCCCTACTGCCCATCCTCTTCAACTTGCTGCTTTTCAGACTGCTCTGGATTTCTTTGTGGCTAAGTTAATCATTTGTCTCATGCCTCCCCCCGGTTTTGTGCACTCCCTCCAGCTTACTGGCAGCTTCACGGTCTTTCAGCTCCTCTCCTCTAGAATTCATTCGAGAAGAGAGAACCTTCTTGCTCTCAAGAGAGAAAAGCAGAGTCCTTCAAACCATGGCGAATACTGTTCTACCACAGCCTTAGAGGAGGAGACTCACAGGTTGGTAATACAGGTAGTCCTCGACTTACAACAGTTCATTTAGTGACCATTCAAAGTTACAACAGTACTGAAAAAAGTGACCTATGGCCATTTTTCACACGGCCGTTGCAGCAGCTCTATGGTCGTGTGATTAATATTCAAAACATCAGTTGTGCCGCCCAGACAGCTGACAAGCACTGTGCGCAGGTGCACAGCATTTGAAGCTCCTCTTCTTTCCTGCTTTTTCAACCTCAGCTGTGCTGCGCAAAGCAGCTGAGGAGGGAAAAGCAGGGAATAAAGGACAGCGAAGAGCCCGGGTGGGCAGGTGGGCCAAAAAGACGACCAAAAGGTCATCATACCGAACCGGTTCAGTGTCTGCTGCTCTTCAGAGCTACCAGTTCTATAGAACCGGGCTGAACCAGTAGCATCCCACCCGATTCAAATGCTTGGCAACGGACTTGTATTTTATGACAGCTGCAGGGTCCCTTTGCGACTTTCTGACAAGCAAAGTTAATGGGGAAACCAGATTCACTTAACAACCATGTTACTAACTTAGCAACTGCAGCGATTCACTTAACAACTGTGGCATGAAAGGTTGTAAAATGGGGGGAAATACACTTAATAGATGTTTCATTTAACAACAGAAACGTTGGGGTCAATTGTGGTTGTAAATTGAGGACCCCCTGTACCCCAAATCTGCCATATCCTGTTGGAAAGAAGAGCGAATGGGAGAGTCCATCACTTTTAAAAGCACAGCTCTGCAATGTGGAGTTAATCTGAAGCTTTCCTGGAGATGCCTACAGCCAAAGATCTGGCTGCTTCATTTGAAATCTAGCCACTCTCAAACTGGCCTCCATGCTCAATTGGTTTGCTGGCCCAAAGTTTGCCAACTGCTCCAGAGCAATTTTTCTCATCAATTCTTTTCATGCCATTTGCGTGAAACAGCATATACACACACCCAAACTCTTTGTGATGTTTTTTTTTCTTTCACTGCTTTCTTTTTCATTGACTTCTTCCGTTCCTGGTTTTAATCTGCCATAAGACTTGGACTCCTCTACTCAATCTTTTTGTTTCCCATCTCTCAGACTTTTTCCTGCTTGGGGAGGAGGGAGCCCTTATGACTCAAGCACCATTTGAGCTTTCTTTTCATCCAGTTTCCCAAACTGTTCATCCCTTTTTCCTTTCCTTTTTCCAGTCTTCTTCTCTGGCCAAGAATAGCATAATGATTCCCATTCCTAGTCTTTTTCCTGTTGTAAAGCATTTTTCCAACCAGCCAAACTGAAAACATTGCCACTAAATTGGAGGGGAAAGAGTTGGGATATAGTAGGATAAATCAATCCTATCTGAAACATTTTGAGATAACTCTATCATACCTGTAACCTGACACCGTTCCTTTAATGCACTGTGTGTATGGCTTCCCTTGAAAAGCATTTGAAAAATGAGGTGACTAAACTGTTAAGCAGGCTTGGTAGTTGTGAAATCTTTAGTCTCCTTCATGCCATAATGTGATTTGCTTGGTTCATCTTGGCATGCTGTGTTAATCCAGCTACTCTGCTTTATAAACCATAGTTTGTGGATCAGCACTGCAGTATTTGTAAAAAAAAAAAAAAATCATACCAATTATGGTTTATATAAGTAAACACTGATTATACAAACCACAGTTTAATAACAGCATGCCTAGCACAATATGTTCAGCTTCTACCCACAATACTGTAATGCTTTAAGCAATAGTTTAGCCATTGTTATTTTGTTATTTGTATATTTAGAAAAATATGGGTGCGCTAAAAGTCTATAGAGATTCTCAGTCATCCAGGTCATGGTTGTCCCAAAGGTGCTTTTTCAGGAGGAAATCGGAATTTCTTGTTTTTTTCTTTGAAGACGTTTCGCTTCTCATCCAAGAAGCTTCTTCAGCTCTGACAGGATAGTGGGGAATAGAAGGATTTATATTCCTTGCAGACAGCTGGTCATTTGCATCCTTTTAGAGGGTCATTGAAGCACCTGGAGGTTTATCTGTGTCCTCAGGGTCACCTGAGTAGTGCTCCTGGTTCCTGTAGTCTGCAATTTTTCTCTGGAAATCCATTCCTACTCCCAAACCATTCAAAGGGCGTTCATCATAAATTGTATAGCTAAAAGTCTGTAGAGGTTCTCAGCTATCCATGGTTGTCCCAAGGTGCTTTTTCAAGATGCAACTGGACTTCCTGGTTTTTCTTTGAAGCTGTTT
This sequence comes from Notechis scutatus, assembly GCF_049901735.1. NCBI lineage: Eukaryota > Metazoa > Chordata > Lepidosauria > Squamata > Elapidae > Notechis > Notechis scutatus. The sequence continues at coordinate 49,557,038 of NC_142011.1, forward strand.
CGCTTCTCATCCAAGAAGCTCAGCTCTTGGATGAGAAGTGAAACGTCTTCAAAGAAAAACCCAAAAGACCAGTTGCCCCTTGAAAAAGCACCTTTGGGACGACCTGAGCTTAGAACATTAATTTCATTTTTTGTCCATATCAACTTTTTTATGATCTTCCCTACCTTTAGACCCACCCTCTTGTAAGCTGTTGAAATGTAGACCTTAAGCTGAGAAAAAGTTAGGCATAAAATTTATGAAAGCTTTTTCCAATACAATTACATGATATCCACCGAATGCCTATTAAAAGAAAATAAGGCTCGTCCAGTTTTTTGTTCCCTTGTGATTTGAAATAGGCTTCTACACAGAACCATTTTTTATCCTTTGTATCTTCTAAAATTTGAATGTTGAGAATTGTGGTGGTGCAGTGGTTAGAGTGCAGTACTGCAGGCTACTTCTGCTGACTGCCAGCTGTCTGCAGTTTGGCAGTTCGAATGTCACCAGGCTCAAGGTTGACTCAATTTCCATCCTTCCGAAGTCGGTAAAATGAGGAGTCAGATTGTTGGGGGAAATATGCTGACTCTGTAAACTGCTTAGAGAGGGCTATAAAGCACTGTAAAGCATTCTAAGTGCTATTCCTATTGCTATTCCAAAATTAGCATGAAGATTCACAACTGTAATATATCTGTCACTTTTTCTACATTGCAGGAAATCTCTTAATTCCATGCAGACATACAAATGAAAAAAGGGAAGAAAAACTTTTGACATAGTTTTATTGGGAAAGGATTAATATATTTCATTAGCTTTTCTCAATTTATTTCTTGTTCATTCTTGCTGGCTAAAATAATTGTTTATTTATTTGTCTAATTTATATAGCCACCTATCTCATCACACAAGTTACTTTGGGTGGGGTACAACAAAGCTGAACAGTCAATGAATTCAAAAGTCAATAATTCAAAAGAATTAACTTTCTAAGAAGCTTTGCCTGTGATCTCAGTAAAAAGTTCCTTACAGACTCCTAACTTTCCAAACAGGGAGCAAGGGAGGCTTTCCTCTGAGCTGGCAAATATCTTCTTTTCTTAAGAGCAAAGAACATTTGTTCTAACTGTAAGCTTACTTATGTGAAAATAAAACTTTATTTTAGATTGGCCATGCCAAATCTACCACCAGAAGTAACAATCTTGGAGTACTTCTTGGACTGAACCTCGCAACCTGTTCAAATGATGATGAGAGCTACAATCCTAAACACTGAAAATCATTAAATTAAGGATTCTTATGGCCATGTGAAAGTATAATCCATCAGTCTTCAGAAGAATATATTGGTATAAATTGTGCCACCCACATTGCCAGTCTTCATTCTGCAACAATAACAAGGCTGGCAAACAGTGTTGGCACTATATAAGAAATTTCAGGCCACGTTAAGGAAAGGGATTTGTCTTCATTCCTCTTCCCACCAGGCATTACTAGTCAGTGAAAAAAGCAACAACTGCCAATCATTTCTCCTAATATGAGGCAGGGTAAAGTGGGATGGAATTACTGTAGTTGAATCCTTAGAATGTCAGTTTAGTAACTTGTCAAAATGTACAAGAAATATGGAAGATAAAGCAAAAGGGAGCACCTCAATATTTCTTGTAAGCTGTCCTCCTTACCTGTGGCCTATCAGCCAGGCTGCTGTATGTCCAGAAAACAATTTCAGAGAATATACCCATACTATCTCCATGGATGCCTTATCCTTGTTTTATCTCTAAGTTACCTTGAGTCTGCTTTGAGTCTTCCCTATAGAACAGTCCTATCCCTTTTTAGTGGCAGTTGACTGCCCCCCAAAAACTGGTTCATGTCACACTTGTTTCAAGAAATGTGCATATTCTTTCTCCTGGCCTAGTCCTGATCCCATGGAATCTCCTGGGTATTAATGCAATCCTTGGACTTTGCAAGCACACACGGCTGTAAGAGATTGTCTTTGCTAAGGCATGCTGTGTTTAAGCAACAATGTGTCTCTATTTGTGGCTGGCATAAGATTCTTGGGCTTTGTGATTATGGCTATGTTGTGAGTGAGGTTCTATGTTTGACATGGTTAAACTCATGAATGAAATGCTTATTCTGGATATTGCTCATGAGTCTGCTCTCCAAGCAAAAGATTGATTGTCCCACACAACTCAAACTATTGGCAGGTAATAATTACCACCTGAGTTGTCATTCCACCAGAGGGAAGGCGCACAACTGTGCCAGGTCCTTCAGCATTTGATCAAGAACATCCATTCAGTTCTTGGCAACCTAGCATATCTTGGAGATCTCCTAGCAAACTTATAGGTGGTCCCATAAATCATCTCTCGAATTCATGTAAAACCTGAATGCCTTGCAATATTCTTAACTATGTAGTCCAGGAGGAATACTCTTATTTTTCTTATCTACAGCAATGCCAACCATTCTGGAGGCCAGAGCCTAAGTGGCAGGCTCTGGAATACCAGGTGCACCTGCAGAGAAACAGTGAAAAATGTAAGTATTGATGCATCCTGAAGTGAAGTTATCATAAAGGAGAGGTCAGAGTGAAATACTGCATCCCTCTCCACAAAGCTAAAATGGTGCTAGACTAGTGAGTTTATCTATTCTATATTTTTTGATGCACTTGTTATATGTAAGGTTGTCCTTCTACTATGCAAACCAGAAGCATCCTTTTTCATGGTTGTATGCATTTCTTTTTGCAATATTATTATAAGTTTACCAGTATATTTTATGGTTATTTGTGGAATGCAGGATGTTTTTATATTCCCACACTTGTCTATGTGTACATATTACAGAACATATACTAAGGTTGGGCAGGGACCACCATAGCCAATAGATATTAAGAAGATTCCTGACCATATCAGCAATCAAAAGAAAGGCAGAATAAAAATACTGTATATTAAACAAATACATAAACAATTGGTTATGCAAGATTGTATCCATGGCAAAAAATTGTGTTAGGTCAGAAGAAGAACAAAATCACTACTTTCAAGGTAAAGCATCTTACAATGACTTTAATCTGCCTCAACTATGGATTAGGCAACATCAGGAGAGAATATCCTGAGGATATGGTGGAAAAAATATTTACCAGTTCATATTTATTCCATGAGTAAGGGCAAATTAGGGGGAAAAATATGGGTCCTTCCCTGTTGAATGAGCCTCAAAATCAGTACTTTCAAGAAAGTACTGATTGGCTGTATCAAATACTAAAGTATCCTTTAGTTCTCTGTGAGCAAGATTTGAGTTTTTGCATTTTAAATCTCTTCTGGCATAGAGACTTTGACATTTTGTCACTTGGACACTTTGTCCTTCAGCTTATTTCTTGACATGTCCTATTGTCAATTTAGATATTCCAGAGTTTAGATTCTCTTCCTTATTTTCTTCTTGGCATTTTCTTTGTTTCCATAGCCTATTATTTAACTACACCTGAATCCTTCTAAATTTTCCTCTGCCATTTCTAACATGTGGTAGGCATTTTATTTGAGCTGTTATTTTAGTTAAATAACCTGAGACAGGGTTTTTCTTTAATTTTATTTTTCCAGATGTAATTTTCATCTTCCTTTTAATATATTCTGCTTCACTGGAAAAATGTTTCTATGATGGCAATTTCTGGCAATGCCCTTTCGGTTATTGCCACCACATGTAGTCTGTATGCTGCTTATTTGTGACTATTGCTGCCATTCTTATTATCTGTTGATTGATAGCTCATCTTTCTGTACACTATTCAATTGTAGTGCTTTGAAATACAATACTATAATCTTGGTGTCATCCCCAATAAATTACACTTTGGTTATATATCAAGGTGTGATAGTAATAAAAATGTAGGCATTCAATTCAAATTATGCTCTTCAGCAAATAATTTGTGAATAGTGGACTACTTGTGGCATCCCATGCAATGGTTTTTAAAACACCTGAACTGGCAATTATATCATGTGATGCATTGAGCTTTAAAAGAGCTATCCTCTTGAAAGAGGTGGAATGAGTGCATGAAGGGGAATTGCTGGGGTAGTGATGAGCTATGAGAAGTTAATGGAGTGAACTCATAGTTAAAGACAAGTAATAGGGTTATTATTACCTGTCAGCTAAGGTTCATACAGTTATATCAATGGGCAGTCTCTATTTCATTGGGAAGAAACATTGTAGAATACCACAAAAGTTTAGCAGTGTTGGCCTAGACATGGAGGTGTCCGGGTTTTCTAAACCAGCTTCTTTAAGAAGAACATGAAAGAGGAAATTAATAAGATCTGGTAAACTGCATTACTGTAACTTTTAGGGAGAATTATCATCTAAAATAACCAATAACCAATACCATAAAAGTACTGTAACTAACAATATCCTTTCAAAATTGCTATAAACATAATGTGGAGAAAACTACTAGAGACTTGTAATTTATACTTTAATACTCAATGGATTTTAAAGAGGTACATTACCTTTGGCTGAAGATATTGAGCGAGGAAATTCTGTTTTATCTGATACATATCAGATAAAATATCTGTTTTATCTCGAATGTTCAAAATCTGTTGGAAAAAGCATGATGTAGTGTCATACTGTTGGACTGGGAAGATCCAACTTTAAGCCTTGCTATAGAACTCATTAGATAATGTTGGATTGGACATACTCTCAAACCTACAACATCAGATTTTAATAGTAGTGGCAATAGCTATGGTAAATCTTAACACTGTTTATTTATATTTCATATTTCTTAATCACCCATCTCCCTGGTAACTATTTCTGAAATTGCTCATAACTTGCAAGCAATTTACAATGACAGGACATATTTTAGCTGAACCATAAGAAGAATGATATTTGGATTGTGTTTTCTAATAATGGATTTGTGGAGAAATACAGCTTATTTAAAAGAAAGAGAAAAGGCAATCGGAGTTCCTGGAAGTCTGTTGGACTTCTGCCTGGCACAAGGCAATCCAGATAGTTGGCTGATCTCAGTTATTCCATGCTAGATTTCTTTTTCCCAAAATGGTCCAAGACTTATGACAGAAATATAGGTAATTATTATTAAGGCTGCTAGCATTGCTATGATTTTAGGGAACTTGTTATCTTTTAAAATATCAAAACAACCTTAAATCAAACTCAGCTCTAACAATAACCATGTAGTTTCTCTAGCAAGACTCCTGGAAGCAATGTGCTCTTGCCACATTCTTTCTTTACTTTCTAGTATATGTACCATAAATTTGTATCAAAAGAGAAGTCATTTCATCTGTCTAATTACAGAGCGGCTTGCCTTCCTAGTGAATTCTGTATCTTTAATACTGAATCCATTCTTTTTATTACTAATGATACCCACCATTTTAGTACTATCCTATTCCCATTATGACTATTCAAAAGTGATCAGCTTTAAGCTATGAGATTCAGAAAACACACACACACACACACACACACACATGCAAGTCGATATTACATCAACAGTAAGAATCTTAAGCACAGTTTTATAGAACTATGAAGATGGCAGGTTATTTTTTTTTATCAAATGTCCAAGGCTCCAAAAGTCCATAAACTTTTGTCTTTATTATAATATTATTATAATGCCTCACTGAATCAGTAATAAAGGAGTGATTTGTTGACCGATTTTACTTGCATTACCATTCCATGCCCAGCAGGCCAGCAGCTAAGGAGTTAAGGGCACCAGCAAGAAGCTCTCTCCCACACCCTTCCCCAACAGACACACTCTTTGTTTTACAAAAAAACACATAATCAGAAAACCTGCTCAGAATCCTCTCAGCCAGTGACACAGAAAATTCACACTGGAGGGAGCTGCCAGGGCAACAACAAATAGCAACAGTAAATACAGCTGCCTAAATTTCACTGAATGGTGTGATGGCCTACAGTCCAGGGATCAGAGAGGGCGTCATGCTTCAACAAGACTTGCAAATCACCTAGATTTCAAGAGGACCCTCCTTCTTACACAGACATTCATACATGCCTTGTGTCCTTGAGCCTGTTTTCTCTTTTAAGCGACGTGAGGGCATTTTTCCCCCATTATTTTTCTGTTTTGGTTCTGTTTGAACTAGTTCTCATGATAAGATCCACATCTCTGTCAATGCTCTTCAGCCTACCTAGCTAGTTAACTAGCAGCTACTCTCCCCCCCCCTCTTTTCTTTCATTTTTCTTTCAAAGACCAGTAACATATAAACTCTCTCGCCTAGGAATTCAGATCCAGCAGCCCTCTATCAACTCAGTTATTCATGGCTATATTCTTTAAAACTCTTAACCAGTTCAAGTAAAGAACTTGGAAATAGATTTGTTTCAAATCTAAGCTCAGTTTGTGTCAATGTTGGTTAACTTTATATCATAAAAAACCAATTCGTTTATGGCTCAACATATAGTTTAAATTTAGAAAAGTGTGGTGTGTGACCACAATTTATCTACATATGTTTCACTGAGGTTTAATTGCTTCATTTTAACTACCTGCCAGCATGAGAAAGGAGGAAGACTCAATTCTTTGCATCTGCCAGAGCACCAATTGCTATTCTGTGAAAATGAATCTCACTTACTCACCCATCTGTCCTCTTGTCATAGAAATGACTGAGCCTCTTTTGAACTTCACCCAAAATGGTGGCAAATTAAAGTAACCCTAGTGAGAATGCCATAGCTATGGTTTGGCTTGAGTTCTCCATTATATTAGCTATTGAACAATTAGGCAAAGTGGCATCTTCCAAATGTCTTGGATTACATTACCCAGAACCTCTGATCATAGACCATATCCTCTAGGATTTATAAGGATTGAATGTTAAAATATCAGATGGACAGCAGATGGACTTCTCTTGGATTTTGTTCTGTGAAGTCATGTGTGCATCAGCAAATTATGCAATACCTGCTCTAGCCTTCATCCTGTGGGAACTGAAATGCTTGATAAATGATGGAGCACACAAGATATTCACCAGCTGGGCACCTAAGCAACCTATCAGAGGTCCCCGCAGAGAGAAGTAAAGGATGTAAGCAACTTCATGTCACAAGCTCTGCCCTTTCATGCTTCATGAATCATACATATGTGGTAAGGAAACAGAATTTGTGTCACAACAGCACAATACTCATTTAATCATTTTGATGAAACCTTCAGTCTTGTGGATGCTTATGGTACAAAACTTAAACTAATTACTGCTTGTCCAAATGGATCAACACAAGGAAATGGCAATCATCATCAAAATCCAGCAATGGTTTGGCCCTACCCCTGACTGTATAACAGACATCTCTATTTCATGTATCAAAGAGGAAAGGAATACAAGACTAGTTGAAATAAGTGATACACCATTAAGATCCATATATAGTTCTGATAACCAGCTTCTCACAAAGCTATTGGATGTAATTCAATGCATTTTAAACAGAGGCTTGAACTGCTACTATGAAAATTGTAAACTTTTCTAACAATCAAGCGTTTGCAAAGCAAAACTTCAAAAAAACCACCCCACTTTTTACCCTTTATCCAAGAACCATTCAAATAATATCAGATTGCCAGATTATTGTCTGTTATTCATTACAACAATTAAATTATTTAAACTATCAAGCTAGTTTAATAGCTAATCCTATGTTTTATCCTATCCTGTTATTCATAAACAGATCTATCCTCTTTTCTACCTAATTTTGAATTTTGACGTATGATAATACTAACTCATGTCTAAAATGTCTGTTTACTCTCATTTTTATGTTCCTTTTTCCATTGTTCTTTTATCAACTGCCTACTATTCTCTCCCAAATTAAAGGAATTTATAGAGAAGGCAGTGGGTTGGTAGTATGCAGCTACTTTATAAAGTTACCACTTCTATACATGCAGAACTTCTGTATTATCCCCAACTTGTATAGAAAAAAGAGAAGCTGAATTCCTAAAGATCCAGGAATTAATACTGGAATTTATGCAATTATGTTCACCACAGCCTATAGCATAGATTTACAATATTTCTCAATGTTTCATACTGAGAGCAATAACATGCAACTAGGAACACATTTGCTAACACATTAATGTGCAATAGTACAGTAGTATGGTTAATATAATTTCATAAAATGTGGGATAGCGAATTTCAAAATGGTCCTTAAATTCATATTTATTATGAGACTACAAAAAGTCCTTAACTTATGACCACAATTGAGCCCAAAATTTATGTTGTTAAGTAAGATATTTGTTAAGTGATTTTTGCCCCATTTTATGACTTTGTTGCCATATTTATGAATCACTGTAGTTGTTAAATTAGTAATATGGTTGTTAAGCAAATCTGGTTTCCCCATTGACTTTGCTTGTCAGAAGGTCGCAAAAGGGATCACTTGACTACAGGATCCTTCAACTGTCATAAATGTCAGTCAGTTGTCACGCATCCAAATGTAAATCACGTGATGGTGGGGATGCTACAACAGTCATAAGTGTGAAAAATGGCCATAAGTCTCTTTTTTCAGTGCCATTGTAACTTTGAATAGTTATAAAATGAGCTGTTGTAAGTTGAGGACTACTTGTGTAGGTACAGAACTGGGGTATATAAGTTTGTAAGACCAAATACACTAATTGATTAAAAAAACATTTTACAGAATTATAGAAAAACTATTTGGAATAACAGTGGGCTTATAACAAGCACAACATTAATAGAGGTATCTGTGAAACCTAAATCTGTACCATTAAGCACCATTAAGCACCATTATCACAAAATAATACAATATTTTTGTTAAGCTTATCAATGAAGAGAATGAAGAGTTAATTCTAAATGCCAAGATATGTAATTTTCTGTGTTGATTTAAGCCATCTTTCTCCAAACACTGGCCTTCCTGCCATGTTGACCTACACCTTTTATTATCCTCAGCCAATGGCATAGAATGTGAGGAATGAGAAATATAAGCAAAGCTGTGGGAAACTAGACTAGCTGCTGAGTCCCCAGCCATTGTCTAAAATGTTAATTCATGTGTTTTGTGTAGCTCTCTAAATTTATGACACAGATCTCTTTAATTTGTTCCATTAGATGAAATGGCAGGGCACCTAAAATATCCAGCAGCTAATTGGCACAAGGCCTGTGGGATATACACCTAGTCCCCAACTTACTTTTGCATGCTGCTACTACTTGATGATGATGCATAAGTGCCAATATCTCTAAGCACAATTTGACATTCATATAAAAATATTGAGTGACACCCCTGTGAATTCTGAAAAGTCAAGGACATATAAAAGTAGACCAAAAACCCATAGCAAAGCAGGTAAATGCTGTTAATCAAGATGCTGTCTCCCCCTTAAGGTAGATAAGCTGCAAATGCAGTGGGGAAAGAACAAGGCAGAGAAAACTCTTTCGCCATCATATTTACTGAATGGTGCTGAGTTATGACTGGAGGCCAAGATCTGGCTTCAGGCAATTGTCTAAATCATTTAAGAGCTGACAAGATAGGGAGGGGGAAGAATGTTCTTGCAATTCTTCAGTCTGAGGTACATTAAGGAGCCATAAGCCATGTCAAGAGCTTGAATTACATTAGAGAGATTATCCTGTTACAGTTCATAATCCTGGATAATATACCATCCTCCAGCACACCTGCCAATGATAAATCTTGCCCCATAATGGGCACTCATGACCCTGGAAGTCCCAAAGACCCTCCTGGCGCAGTAACATTGGGCCAACAGTATCAAGGAGAGTAAGTAGGAATAACAGCTCAGAAACTCCTCTCTATACAGAATCAAAATTTACATCTATTAAATATATTCAAGCCGTGTCTTAATCCTTGCTCTTGGGAACATCTTTAATTCAAGGTAGTTGCAATGAAAGTTTTGTTGTCCATCCACTTAGGATGACAGATATAATCAAGCCAAGGTTAGGGAAATGTATAGGATATGATTTTGAGGGATTGGAGAAGGGAATTGGGGTTGGAAATCAAAATGGCATGAATGTATGCCTGCAAGTCTCACAACTATTTCCAGTTTTACGCATTCTGTACTAATTAGGAAACCTGCAAGACACATTTGATCAGCTACAATGGTGGAATTAAAGCTCAGTTATACCATCTTCAGTGTTTTTATACATGATCAGCTATTGCTTTTAACAGAAAGATTCAAAGGATAGCTATAAATAACCCTTCATAACAAGGTTAACAAGCCTGCAATTGATCAGTAAGCTGATTCCTAGGCTAGCCATAGAGGAAGGGGCTTTCTAGAGCAAGTTGCCTGCTCAGTTTTATAAGAAAGATGAAACTGATCCATGTCTGTATTGTCCCTTCACTTATTTGCCTGCACACATCTGCGTGCAACTGAAAACCCAAAAGGGTAATGTATGGAAACCTGTATGCATAATTTGCAAGTGCAAATTTTACATCCTTTTAGAAGTAAAAGTTTGAGAAGGACAAGGTGGGCAAATAAAGAATGAGCATCACAATGCAGGTAGTCCTCATTAAATGACTGATTTATTTAGTGACCATTCACTGTTGCGAGTAACCTTGTGACCATCCTCACATTTACAACTTTGACAGGCCTGTAAAGCAAAGAAAAGCTTAAGTAAGATCATAAACACAGTTTCATTTAGCAACCACTTCACTTACTGGCAAATTGCTGTTTCCAATTGTGGTCACTAAGCAAGGGCTACATAAACAAGCTGTGCCCATTTTATATATGTGTCACAATATTATTAGTATGTACATAAGGGTGGAGCTTGCATCATCATGCTCCAGTACTGATTTTATTATTCTGGTGAAGCTGATGGATTCTGTAGATATCTCTGCTGATTTGTGAACAGATGTCAAGGAATTCTATGAAGCACACATAATATTGGAAGCACAATATAGGCTTAGCATGCTGAATGATGGCAAGCTACCAAATTGGAAGCTGAAGCCAGTTTGAGGCTGGTCTACAAAATACAGAATGGACAAACTGTGATTTGATACCAATACTTGGAATATTACTCTGTCTTTGGAGGCTTACACAATATTACTCAACCACAGAGGCCATAGTTGTGGCCCAAACTACATGTTAGGTTAGGCCCAAATTTAAATATATAATTACTGCAAATTTGAATTGTTGCATTTCTAAATTATATAGGTTTGGTTTGCAGCCACATTTTTGGAATGGAGGAGATTTACCTTAAATGATGTAGACTATTAGGTATTTACCAGCTACTAATCTGTCATTCTTCTTTGTTAAGAAAACTCAACTATCCTATCCTCAACCAGATTAGGATTATTATATAGGCCATGATATATAATCCTTTTCCTATGTACTCATTTCTCAGTCAGAAATTGCTCTGTCTTATCCAAAATGGTGTTATTTGTTTACTGCAAATAGCTTAATTCAAAACACATTTTAAGGGGAGGCGGACAATTAGCAATAAATAACAGCCTTGGGGAAAATTTTAATTTAAAAAAATGCATCAGGAGAAAGCAACATCTTCTTCCAAAATCACAATGGCTGGTATAGAACATACCAAGCATTATATCAGAATCAATCCAGAAATTCCCATAGATAAAAGACAGTGTCTTTTAAATAAAGGTTTTGCAATATTGCCTTCACATAGAATTAGTAAAAAAAATATATCAAATGTTCAAAAGTGCACTGAATTTCATATGGTCCGAAATGCCCAATTGCCCTCCAAAATAATACATTAAAAACTTCTGTATACAATATTTAATTTTTCAAAAGCAGAGGTTATAAATTAATGTAGATCCTGGATTGGAGGGATGATTGCCATATGAAATCCTATTGAACTTCATTTACTGGTGTTAAAGGTAAAAGATCATTCCTAGAAAGAGGATTTTACTTTCTTCATTTCTAACCAGCCAGCTACTCCTAACCAATTCCCCAGTACTTTTCAGCATTCTGTACCAGGAGATTATCTCTTTATTGGCCCTAGGCACAGAACAAAAATAGTTGTTGCACAGAAGAGCTTGCTTGCTGTTAAGATAAAAGGCAAGATATGACCACAAGTGGGTACAGACAGTGAACAAGGAGCTAAGGAAACAAAAACGTAATAACCGTCTTGCATCATCCCTTACTATTCTGCTGCACATCTGCAGCTTACTAACAATGCCCATTGACTCTTGCCCTCCAGACTAAGTGGCTCATTGAATTAGAACCTCAAAGCCAAGGTAAGAAAGCCAGGGATAGCTTGCCAGGGCCTGCCTGACCTACAGTGGACTGCTCTGTTTCCACCAACTGCTCAATATAAAGGAAGTATATTTTATTGTGTCAAGGATTTGTGGTTTCCCCTATGGCCATGGCTGGTACTTGACAGAGACTCCTCTCTTGGCTCTTGTGGGTTTTGTTTAAGTGCTTCTAGATAAAGCCCCTTTATCACTTTTAAGAGTCTGTTGCCCTGGTTGCTTATCCTGGCCTGAAGGCCATTCTTTCCTTCTTTCTCATCTTCGACCTCAGGTTCAAGAGTCCCAGACCTCCCTGGTTTAAAGGAGACTCTGGCAGCAGGAGGTCTGGTGGGTGTGGGAAAGGCCAAGGAGGCAGAGATGTCCACAGCTTTTCAGAAGCAAACAGTAAATCATAACGAGTAAAAAAGCAAAAAAAAAAGTAAAGAGAATAATTCAACAGAAATGTTTTTTTCTTCTTCTTTTAATCTTATGACCATTTGACAATCTACGATAGATACTATATGTAGGTAGGTATTTATGTATTGATTGGAAAGATGGACAGACAGATATTATTCTAGTAAATCAAGAATATCAAAATACAGATGTTCATTTTATATAGTATTCAGTGATCCAATTTCAAAAGAATGAAGAAAAGGAGGGAGGTGGGAGACAGGGAGGGAAGGAAGGAAGGAAGGAAGGAAGGAAGGAAGGAAGGAAGGAAGGAAGGAAGGAAGGAAGGGCTTGTTCTCATTACAGATATAATTAATTTGGGAAACATGTAACAGTGACAAAAGAAAATCAAAAATGGTAAATTGGTGCTAAACCACAAATTCTTTTCATTTTAATGAAACAGTTGAAATTTGTCATTTGAATAATATTGGCTGGGGAATAAGAATATCCTCAGTTCACAGAACTTCATCATATTTATCAGTGATACCAGAGGCAAGTGTCAACCACAAAATGTTCAAACTCTGATTTGGTAATATGGAAAACAGAATGAATAGATTAAAGTTGATTTGAGAACCACAGTATCTAATCGCCTTCAAAAGCAAAGAGAAGCATATTTTGCAAATCCAAAATGTGATTATCAGTGCAATTTCATGAATAGCTGTTACAGTATTTTTTTACTTTTCCAAAGAATTTGATAAACCTGGTGATGTTATAAAGCCAATCAGATTTCAAATAAATAATTGTAGAGATTTTAGTACACCTTTAAATGGTGATGCCACTTAAAAGAAAAATGCCGCCATTTTTTTTTTAAAATGACAATAGCATAGGCAAAATTGTCCCTTCAATGGCATAAAAACCTGCTAAGAGACAGATAGATAAATTTATGGAATGTTATGCAACAGAATTTTTTTAGAACTTTAGAATAGTTGACAATAATTCACACTATTGTTTCTTAAGTTATCTATGTACAACAAAAAATTGAGAGCTGTCCTTAGGTATGAAACCTTACAAATTAAAGGATAGGTGTGGAACTCCCTGTCACAATGCAGTTGTATGTCGAGGTAAGCTATAAACAAATATTGTTTGTCAGTAGTTTCACTCAGGATTAGGAACAATTGCATGCATATGAAGTGGATGTGATTACTAGTCCACAAGTTAGTCCCCACTAGCCTAGTTTGGCATGCCATGGAAATGTACATTTAAAATAGAATTAAAGCATAACCCATCTAACAAAATAAGTGACCTACAAATAATGAACAAACTACAGTGAGACAGAGCAGTAAAATTAAAACAATACATGCACAAAGGTACCAATGAACAAACACAAAATCCAATTAGAAACGTGAGCCATTTTTTTTAATTAAGGCAAAAATATAATAATGGTAAGGTGGAAAGGAGGAGACATTGCAAATGCAACTGAAGTCTAATAAGACATGGGACAAACTAAGAGACAATACAAACAAATAAAACTACATACAAAGGAAAGAGCAGAGCATGGATTAAAAATAACACTGAGGAACAAACTGAAAAACTCCAAGATCAGGAAGATGCACAATCTACAAATAATTGATTTCATGCTGATTCTGCCAAGGCTTTTTAAATATTGCTGCTGAAATGAAAAGAATGCCCACTGGAGTGTTCTTAAGTACCTTTTGAATAGAAAGACAGGATATAATGGTAATAATAATTGAACACCAAGAAGTATATGGCAAAGAATTATAGACTGTTCAACATTTCTCTTCTAAAGAACTATATGGAAAGCCATTCTATAAACCAATCATTCAAACCTCTTTCAAAGTCATATTGTTTTTATATGGAATAGAAAGGTGAAGTACTGTTTAAAACTGAATTTATTTAGCAAGTAAGTAGGTAAACTAGAAAGGACTGAAATTCTGTGGATGTGCTGAATCCAGGTTTGGTACTGATTGCTTCAAAAGAAGTGTTTCCCATTGTGGGATTTGCTTTTTAACAATGAAATGCAGGTATCTATTTTGAAACATAAACGAATAATATGCCATTCATAATCCCACAACTGGTAGCATATGTGTGTGTGTGTGTGTGTGTGTGTGTGTGTGTGTGTATGAATCAATGTATGTATGTAACAAAATAAAATAAAAGTTATATCCCAGCCTGCCTTAGAGAACTAAGATCACTCTGAAATAGTGATTTGATTCAGCTTTTGGAATTCTTCTAAATCTAATAACCTTGTAAGCCATCCTCTGCCTTAAGACTCATTTTATCGAGAGTCTAAAATTAGCCAATGGTACCAGTGAGCAGAAGGGGAATCTGCATGTCGTTTTGGCCCCTCAGGATTCCAACCCCCAAATTCTACCTGTTCTTTTCAGTCCTCCAGACCTGATCTGTCTCTGACCATTTACCTTTTCCACTCATTCATTTTTTTCTCATCCTAGTTTTACCTTCCCTCTCTTCCTTTCTCTCTCCCTTTTCCCCTCCCTTTGCGGCTTGCCAACTGCCAGCGGATGACATCTCCTTTCATGTTTGGTGCTGAGGAGAGGCTCTGAATGTTCGTTTGATTCCGTTAAGATAATAGCTGGTTCGCTGTCAGATGCAGACTGATCAGTTAAAACCTTAATCACTGCCTGTCTACTCACATGGCACTTATTTTTTAAGAGATTAATCCCCTAAGCACCACACCAGCATACATTCAGGATAGAGAAGAAAAAGGCTGAGTTTTATATTATTATTTGATGTTTGTTTCTCTCCCTCTTTTCTTTCATATTTTTAAATGACTCTTTGTCTCTCTCTTTTAAAATTCTTTTCTTTTTAATCTGGTTGTTGAAAGGCATTTGACCTTTCCACCTTAGAACATCTCTTCCATATGATAGAAGAGTCCATGTAGAAAATGAAAGGGTGGAAAGAGATACCCAATGGTTCGCTTGTAACTGGCTGCCACTGGAAAATACCAGTGAAAGAGATTTTAGATGAGAAGTTGAAGAATATTACAATGGCTTTTTCCTCATGGTCTTATCATCTATCAAGCCTGTTTTCCCCTCATCTGCTATTGCCATCTTTCAACTTTGGAACTCTCAGCTGACTTTGAGATCTAAAGGGCTACACAGGAGGACGGCTCCATGAGAAATTTAAGGATTTCAAGGCTAAATTGCACATTATCTAACATAGGCATAACGTCTCTCAACAGTTTTACCAGTGCAAAAAGATCTGCAGGAGGCTGTCAGTTTGGGCAGAGAAATGGTGAGGGGATGAACTGCTTCTCTCTTGGCAGTTTTCCCTCTCAAAATCAAATCTTTACTCACACAGATGGAAATGCTGTTTTAGAGGGAGATGGTTTGGATGAGGGAATTTTGAAGAGAAATATTATAGGAAGAGAAAATGCTAAGGAGTCTTCCCATCTCTATTGGTCCTCCTTTCAGTTAAGAAATGTCTGCATAATTTCATTTAATTTTTAAAAAGCAGTTGAAATTAAGTTAGCCACAGTACAAATGTTTGTCATGTACAGTTTTCTATTCTCTCCAATGCCCCTGTTCACATGACACAGGTTAGTAATGATTCCCTTTCTCATTATCACCATTAGGTGCTGATAGCATATTTTCTAAGGGTTTGTTGGGTGATTACCATGGTTTAGTCCTCTCAGTTAATCATTTCCTTCTTCCTTCCTTCTGCTTTTTTTAATCTCTGGAGGGGCGGGTGATAAAATAAAAGTCCATGGTGATATAGGTTGGAACTGACTGACAGATTCATATAGTATTTATACCCTCACCCAAAGGATGAACTTTTTTCATACCACATGGAATCACAAGGGTGAAAACCAAAATGGCCACAGAGATGTAACTCAGGGGCCTTCCTAAGATTTCATCTCAATTGTAGATTTCAGAAGGGGCAGTTAATTCTCTGGCAGTTTGTAATAAATTAATTCATCAGGGAAAATTAGTTTGGCCCTAGAAAGTCTGGGTCTGTTTGAATTAAAAGATTCCTTCAGTACTAATTGGTTGGGTCAATCAGTTCTGTTTTGGAGCTTACCTGACATACTTACCAGTACTTTCTCTGCCCAATGACTAAGTGAAGTATATCAGGAAACAGGCTCAGTAAATAAACAGTCAAATTAGCAAGCAATCTTATTATTGGATGATATGCTATAATAATTGTCTGAATGTGCGTCAGCCCACCATCTGTGTGAGTTGAGCTGCGTGTGCACATTGGCCTACTGCTCATGCAGCCCAGTTCCCCTCTCCCCTGCAGCTGGGCCACCAAGCTGCAAAGGTTGGGGACCTCTGCTTTACAGAATTCTCTGTCAGCCTATTGTCCCCAACAATCTGGGCCTCATTTTACTGACCTCAGAAGGATGGAAGGCTGAGTGAACCATGAGCCAGTAAGAATCAAACTCCTGATTGTGGGCAGAGTTAGCTTGCAATACTGCATTCAACTCATTGTGCTACCATGGCTCCTAATATTTCCTTTCTGAACCAATATCCCTTCCATATTATCCATGAATAATATGGCTCCTAATATTTGCTTTCTGAACCAATATCCCTTCCATATTATCCATGAATTTGGAATAACAACATAAAGGAGAAAAGCTAGTTTGAGCAAATATGTTTTTTCAGTTAAAGTTTGTTTGTTTGTTGACTGTGAGTGGTTTATATGATAAGTTAAAAAATAAGAACACATGAAAATCACGAAAATTCTCAAACACCCAGAAGGACGATACAAAACACTTTGAAAAACACTGTCAAGGACAAACCAACAAGAGCTCAACAGCTACCCTACCCCCAGACCTGGGAGCAAAGCCAATTTTTCAACAATTTTTGAACACCATCAGCAGTATGAAATTCTGGGGAGATGGTGCAACAGAGGGTAGGCCCTGCAACAAGAATGGTGAAGTCATCAAACTTATCAGAAAACTGTCTAACAAAAACAAGAATTGTGCATGAGAAGTTAGTAGAATTAGAATCCGTGAGGGCAAAAATAAAAATCAGAGTCATTTCCAATGTTGAATCCAGAATCTTCTCACAGCAATTGTCAAAGAAAAAAAATGTGGTGACCCTTATGGGTGTTTCTATAGACTTGACTGATAACAAAATAGAGTGTTCTCCTCACCAGCCCAGCCCAAGTGAGAGGTTAATAGGAACATAAATAATTCAGTGTGCCATGGTTGATAAAAAGGACAGTGAAGAAGTACATGCAAAACTGTCTTCATCATCCCATCTGTTCAGAGTCAAGTCTAATGGCAGTGCATTATTAAGACCATGGCGACATGTTGAGTCTGGATAATGAAAATCCTCTTCTGTGTGGGGCTGTGGGCAAATTAGATATGAAAATAATTAGGGAAAGAGAAAAGTTCTACCACAGAGGCCACTACTGAGACAATTAGGGGTTTTGCTCCTATCTCTGCAGGTCCAGATCCAGAATTCACTTTTATGGCCTATAGGGAAGCCCTCATGGGTCTTGATTTTATTAACGTATGAGACAAAGGGCCAAAATAATTCAAGTCCAACCTATGCTTTTCTTTCAAAAGGAAATAAACTTTGGAAAGAAAAGTATTATCTGGGCTAAAGAACCATCTAAAGGGGCCAATTTTAGCCAACATTTTAATCAGCAGGATCTCATATAAGCCCTGTTGGAGACCGAATCTAGTTCCAATTGAAGTAGAGCATTAAAAGTGCACACTGAGTGTGATGACCCAGAGTGTAACACAAACGTAACAAAATCCAAAACGTACATAGACGTCCTTTAATGCCTCCAACTTGGCCCCACTGTTCAATAATTTTCAGTTGGAGATAAAACGTACTCAAAAATAGTCTTCAAAAGAAAGCAATACAGTCCGAATTTAATGAGCAGGTAGAGGTGAAAATAAAAACCAAACAAATTAAAATGATGAAATTTCCACAACGGAACAGGAGAAGTATTTACCAGATTCAAGGAGATAACAAGGCACAGTCTGTTGGAAGGACACCAGCCAGGATAACCTCAAACCAAAATAAAACACGCTTTGTCTCCAGCATTTGCCAGAACACAGGTCCAAACTCTTATGCAGTTCTCACACCTGCTGCCCATGAAGAGGATCAAGGCCCTCTCCTCCCAAGTAGACCAAGTTTCTCCCTTATCCTCTCCTTCCTGTGTGCCCTAGGATGGATAGGGGTCCTCCTCTGACTGCTCAGCCGGCCTCTGCCCCTCCCCAGCCTCCTCCACAACCTCTGTGTGACTCCCTGTCGGCTGTTCCTCCTCTCCCTCAGAGTCAGTCTCCACCAGGGGCATGACACTGAGGAACACACAGCGTATAGCATAAGAACTAAGATTATATTGCTTCCAGTGCTTTCTTGTCTTAGATTCAGAGCTGGCTTCATAAAGCAGAAGAATCAGCACCTTAGTTCTGATTAATTGTGGCTAAACCATAGTTGATACTATTATGACTAAAAAAAATCAAATTATGGCACTGGAAGCCCTCGGAGGGCTATTTCTTGTGTGTGTTTAGTTTAGTTTAGTTTATTGTCATTGCACCTTGTACAATGAAATCAAACACCATCTTCAGTGTACATCATGACCATGACCATGAAAATAAATGCAAACACACATCCTTCACTCTCCACACATTGAACTGGAAACCCCCCACACTCACACACACCACACCAACACTGCACAACAGAATTCAAAAGAGCTACTGCCCTGGGATAGAAGCTGTTTTTCAGCCTATTTGTCCTTGTTTTTATTATTCTGTACCATCTGCCAGATGGTAATAGTTCAAAAAAAGGGTTCCCAGGATGAGATGGATCTTTGAGAATGTTTTGAACTTTCTTAAGGCAGAGGAGCTATAAAGCTCTTCCAAAGAGGGGAGAGGGAAACCAATGATCTTCTGGGCAATGACATTAACCCTCTGGAGTGCTTTCCTATCTGCCACTGTGCAATTGGCAAACCATACAGAGGTGCAGTATGTTAAAATGCTCTCTATGATGCAGTGGTAGAAGGTCACCAGCAGTTTTTCATCCAGTTGTTATTTTCTGGAAAGTCTCAGGTAGTATAATCTCTGCTGGGCCCTTTTGACCAGTGCTGCAATGTGAGCACCCCAGGTCAGATCTTCTTTTAGGGATAACACCCAGAAACTTAAAACTGGCCACTTGCTCCACTCGGTCTCCATTGATAAGCAAGGGCTGGATGTCTGATCTGTTCCTTCTATAATCTACTATAAGCTCCTTGGTCTTATTGGTGTGGAGGACCAAGTTATTGTCTCCACACCACAAAAGCAACCAGTCCACCTCATCTCAGTAGGCAGACTCATCCCCCACAGAGATAAGTCCCACCACTGTTGTATCATCTGCAAATTTAGCAATAGTATTGCTAGTACGAGTGGGAATGCAGTCATGCACATAAAGAGTATAGAGTAAGGGACTCAACACGCAACCCTGTGGTGTACCAGTGTTAAGAATAAGGGCTGAAGAGGTATGATTACCTAATCTGACCCTCTGTGAGTGGCCAGACAGGAAATCCATCATCCAAAGGCAGTTTGAATTAGAAAGTCCAAGGTCCAGAAGTTTAGACACTAGTCTATGTGGAAGAATTGTGTTAAATGCAGAACTAAAATCCACAAAAAACATCCTCACATAGCCCGCCCACTGTTCTAGATGAGTCAGAGCAGTGTGAAGAGTGATGGCTATAGCGTCCTCTGTAGATCTATTTTTTCTGTATGCAAACTGGTATTTATCAAATGTATGCAGAAGACCAGAAATGATGTGCCAGCAAACCAATTTCTCAAAGCACTTCATGATGATAAGAGTGAGTGCCACTGGTCTGTAATCGTTGAGGTTATTGATAGGGAACTTCTTTGGCAGTGGAACAATGGTGGAAGCCTTCAAACCAGATGGAATAGTGGACTGGGATAAAGACTGATCGAAGATCCTGGTAAAGACTCCAGCCAACTGATCAGCACAGTCTTTAAGCACTCAGCCAGAGATACCGCCAGTACTGGCAGCCTTTCTAGAGTCTACAGCCCTCAGAATGCTCCTCACCTCCTGTTCCTCTACGATGAGGTGGGGGCTACAATTGGCTGGTGGTTGTATTTTATCTGTCTCTGATGTCTCCACTTCAAAGTGAGCAAAGAAATGATTCAGTTCCTCTGTCAATGAAGCATCCCCCTCAGCAGGGATGACATTGGTTGGGTGATGGTTTGTAATTTGTTGAATCCCTCGTCATACCTGCCTCATGTTATTGCTATAAAAATTATCCTCAATCTTCCTCTTATAGTCAGTCTTGGCCTTCCGAATACCTTTCTTCAAATTAGCTCTGGCAACACTGTACTAGCAAATGATACTAGGTCTTGGCAGGTCATCTGAAAGTTGAGTTATGCAATGGATTGAATGACTATATGGTCAGTACAAAGGAGAAAAAATAATAATGAAACTCAGCTAAAGATAAAACATTAATAATCTAGTTGAAATTTAAAAAAATAAAAAGAAAGGAAGCAATTATGTACTCTTATTTAATCCTTTTGACATGGGAATAGAAGCAAAAACACTTCTAAAGATAACCCGTCTAACCTGGATATGGTTGCTTTTATTCAATATCTCAATAAGTGAAAATGAATGCCAAAGTATAGTTGTAATTGTCTATATACCCCCATAGTCTTTTTCTAAATACTGAATCAAAAGCCAGCTTCAAACTTATAAAGAAGTAAGAAAGAACAATGTATGGATAGCTAGAATATTCCCCGCTAGATGATGCAGAACTATACATTAGTTGAAGGTTTACCATTCAGACCTAAAGGCACCTTCTTTCTCAGCTAGAAACTTGTCTTGAATTTCCAATCAGCAAATTTCCTATATACAGTAGATTATTGGCATTTAGTGATGAAAAGAATAGTTAGTCTGTATACTGAGTATAGGGAAGCTAGTTAGAAGATATTGAGGATGATTGGACCAAAAGCCATCAAAATATGGTGAAAATTTTATCCTTAAGCTAGTTCCACCAGTTTTCCCTGGTTGGCCATCCATACTTCTCTTTGTTTCTCTTCAATGATCCTGTAAGGTTTTTTTGTTCAAATCTCATACAATTCTCTGCAGGAAGACGCATTATTTTAAAAAAAATTATAGTGTCAATATGCGTTTCACTCCCACTTTAGGCCTTACTCCACTCAATCACACAAGTTCTACAATATTCACAAAAATGAGAGGATGTATTCTCCCCTACTTTTCTTACCTTTTGCTATCATTTGCTGTCATAGACCTGGTTAGTATTTGTGTGGAAAACTTTCAGCAACAGAGTACCACTGTTGCTGTTGTGAATCAATAAAAAGTAACTAGCCCAAATGCCAAGCAGGTTTTGGAAGCCTGCACACCTGATTGGTCCTTAAACAACGAACAAGGATTGGTCCATAACAAGTCCCTGATTGGCCAATATTAGGACACTTCTTATTGGGTATTAGTTGAACTTGTTGCACATATTATTGGTTAATAAGGTAGCAGCCAACCCTATAAAAGGGTTACTGCTGCCCATAGCCTTGCTCTGTTCTGTTCTATCTACTGTTATTAAAGAGTTGAAGTCACTGGTCAGATGTCTGGTCTCCATTATTCTCCAAACGTAACAGTTGCCACAAAGACATGTTAAAATTAAGAGATGGTTAAGATATGTTTAAAGTAGGCCCAAGACATTTCACTAACTGAAGTGAAGGAAAGAGTTCTCCTCATTTCACAAAAAGAGAATTGAGACCAGATTACTACAGCCTATGTGTAAACATGAGCCAGCAGTGAACAATAATTTCATTGTTGGCAACAGAGAAAGCAAGTTCTCAACTACAGCAGAAGATCTTAAACTCTCTTATGAACTATAATGGGAACAGCATGAAAGTAATTGCTGCTGCTTCCATACCCTTTTTGAGTCTTTCCTGAATGCTACAAATGCTATACATTTGTATAGCAAATACAAATGAGAGATTGGACAGCTAATACCTTGACATAGATTAATTATAAATAAGAGGCAAGTCAGGAAAGATTGTCTGGGCAGATTATATTTGATGGGGCAATTCCCCTCTTGCCTAATGAATCAGCTCCCACTGGACTCAGTTGCTTTCTAAGATGGCTGTGTATTCTCACATGCCTTTGACAAATTTAAGCACCAAGAGACAAAAGAAAGATAAATCCTTTGGTTTCCAAAGTTGTTCCAGGGGCTGGACAAGCTGACTTACAGCCCTTTGGGCCAATATCAGATATAAGCACTGTCACTGTATTAGCCATTAGTGAGCAGAGAAGATAGCAGTTGCAACTCTTTCTGCTGCTAAGGCCAAAAGTCCATGGCTAGGAAAATTGCAAGTGGAACACATCCTGGCTAAGGCTAACATACAAGGGGGATTGTTGAAGTGGAAGATAAAAGGAAGACATCTTTTTGTTTTCTTCTTTGAAAGATTTGTGGGGGGAAGGCATTGATTTTGTTTGCTAATTGATGCTGCCTTTTAATAGTATTATCCTACATAGGTTTAACAAAATAAAAGCCCCTATTAATGGAATACCGTTTTCCAATACAGGTCAAGCTGTTAGTTGGCTTGCATGTATATTTCTATAGTCTGTGTCTTCAATTTAGTACTCGGGCCTGATAATGGGCCTGACAGCATGTTCCTTGGTGCCCTCCAAACTCCCTGACCTATCTAATGCTATTTTGTCAGAGTCTTCTAATTAAATAATTGGAAAGCAGCAGTTTGCCGCAGATCAAATGCCTAGCCTTAAGATAACCCATATTTCCAAAATGGTATCTGAGTACCACATAGATCCCAAAGGCATTCTTAGAAAACCCATTTAGTTATTTGATATATACCCAGCAGAATACTTGTTCTTTTCTGGCAAGTAGTCAAGGTGGCTAATAAAATTTAAAAACTATACACAGAGAGAGAGAAATGGGGTGGGGGAGAGAGACTAAGATTACAATGGATGCTAAAATTATTTAACAATTAAAAACCTGATGGAACTAACACCAAGAGAATGGGGGCCTAGTGCAACTCCAAAGGAAGTATATTTCATATGCTGGGAAGAATGCAGCAATATTACCAGGGAATATTATCCTGAGTTCCACCTGCAGATCTTAACAGCTGGACAGATTAATTACCATATATGAGAGATAATCCAATAGATAGCAAGAGAAAAGCCATATCAGGCTTTAAAAATCAATAGCAAAACTTTATTAATAAGCAATCAAATTTTATTTCAGTATAACAACATCACAACATCCTTTTGCACCAGTTAGTAATTTAGACACTATTTGTTGCACAATGCACAACTTCTGGATACTTTTGTGACGACATATAGGATGCCAACTTACTGGAGCCAACTCACCATGGTCAACTTGCTGTACGACAACTTGCTGTGAAACAATGGGACAATTCTATTTAATTATTTAAAATAAATTTTAAAAATTTCAATTTTTGCCATTCACATTTTATTCTGTCCCTCCTTTTGCATCCTTTCTCTAATTATTCTATTCCACCATTTCTTTGATATTAGTGTAACTCTTGTCTGTAATGAGTTGTCCTACAGCAAGTTGGCCATGGCAAGTTGGCTGTGCTGAATTTATTTATTTATTTTTATTTATTTATTTGATTTGCCAATTGTTTACAAGATAATAAGTATAAGTGTATACATAGTTGTGAATACATGAAATGGGTACATATAAGAAAAAAAAAAAGAAGAATAAGAGAAACAATAGGACAGGGACGGTAGGCACGTTGGTGCGCTTATGCACGCCCCTACAGACCTCTTAGGAAAGGGGTGAGGTCAATAGTAGACAGTCTAAGGTTAAAGTTTTTGGGGAAGAAACTACAGAGTCGGGTAGAGTATTCCAGACATTGACCACTCTATTGCTGAAGTCGTATTTCCTGCAATCAAGTTTGGTGCGGTTAACTTTGAGTTTGTATCTATTGTGTGCTCTTGTGTTGTTATGGTTGAAGCTGAAGTATTCATTGACAGGTAGGACATTGCAATGTATGATTTTATATACCATGCTTAAATCAGACCGAAGACGGCGTAATTCAAGGTTTTCTAGTTCTAGAATTTCAAGTCTGGTGGCATAAGGTATTCTACAACGAGTAGAGGAGTGGAGAACTCTTCTTGTGAAATATTTCTGGACTTTCTCAATTGTGCTAATATCAGATACGTAATGTGGGTTCCAGACTGATGAACTGTATTCGAGTATTGGTCTAGCAAATGTTTTGTATGCTCTGGTTAGTAGTGTGATATTACCAGAGAAAAAGCTACGTAGGATTAGGTTAACAACTCTTAATGCCTTTTTGGCTATGTAGTTGCAGTGGGCTCTAGCACTTAGATCATTAGAGGTGAGTATTCCAAGGTCCTTTACAGAGCTTGGGTCATCAACAAGATCTTGACTATTCAGCTTGTATTTTATTTTCTGATTTTTTTGCCAATATGTAAGACAGAGCATTTATTTGTTGAGATTTGAAGTTGCCATTTGTTTGACCATTCTGATACATAGTCAAGATCTTTTTGTAGGGTAGCAGTATTGTCTGTGGTATTGAACAGCTTTACATCATCAGCGAAAAAGAACGCAATTGCTCTTAATATGATCACAGAGGTCATTTATGTAGAGTATGAAGAGAGTTGGTCCTAGAACACTGCCTTGGGGGACACCACTATTGACAGGTACAGAATTTGATAGGGCGCTCCCAATTTTGACCATTTGTTGTCTGTTTGCCAGGAATGCTTCTATCCAGTTATGCAGTTGTCCAGAGATACCATAGGATTTTATTTTTAGGAGTAGTTTGTCATGTACCACTGAATCAAAGGCTTTACAGAAGTCTATGTAGATTGTGTCTATTGCTTTGCCCTGGTCGAGTTGTGTCGTCCATATGTTTTTGCAGTGTAAGAGTTGCAGATTACAGGATAGTTTTTTCTGAAACCAAATTGTTTATTGGAGATTGTTGTTTGTCTCTAAGTGGAGGATGATGGATTGGTTAATAATTGATTCCATGACTTTACAGGTGACGCAGCATAAGGAGATTGGTCTGTAATTTTCAACTAGGCTTGGGTCTCCCTTTTTGAAGATGGGGATGACTGTGGCTTGTGACCATAGGTTAGGCAAGGAGCTGGTCCTGAAAGATTTTTCAAAGATTATGCTTAGAGGTTTGGCTATGGCAGTGGATAGCTTTTTAAAGAAGTAGGCACATATTCCATCCGGTCCAATAGATAGAGATGGTTTTAGATTGCGTAGTGCTTTTTCAACATTGTCTTCTGTAAAATCGATATGTATTAGATCATTGTTGTTATCTGTAGTACGGCTAGGAAATACTGGGCATGATCCATTGCTGTTTACAAATACTGAGCCGAAGAATGTGTTAAAGATGTTGGCTTTAATGGTGTCGTCGTTGCAGTCTTTACCATCAGGTCCTATCAGGGTGGGATGGACCTTGAGTCTTTTAGTTTGTTGTTTACAAAATTGTAAAAAGCACGGGTGGAATTGGTGCTTAGAAGGTTTTCCTCTTGTTTAATGTGATAATTGGTGCATTCGGTCTTTATCTGGTGGCATAAATTTTTGTATCGGCTTTTGAAATTGGCAACGTGACCAGATTTGTTTTTCCGCCAGAGTGATCTCTTTTGGATTGAAGTTTCCTTATTGTTATGGGTAATCTGCTTTTTGTTTTGTTTTGGGAGTTGTTGTTGGTACATATAGTTTGATGACTCTTTTGACTTCAAGTAAAAATATGTTGTAATGGTCTTCAACAGTATTGCATCCAGTGAATAGAGATTGCCAGTCAAGGGATGAGAGATCGTTGTCTATAAGATCATAGTTGCCTTTTTGAACTTACAATTGGGGATTACATCATTGTGGTGATTTTTGTGTGGGCATATGTTGAGACAAAAGTCAATCATATTGTGGTCACTGCTGGAAAAGGGTTCTTTAGTTTGTATTCCGTAAATTAAATTCAAACTATTGCAGAAGATGAGATCGAGGCAGTTGTTTAGTCTAGTGTTGTTGGTTACTAGTTGTTCCAGTCCCAGATTTGTAATAGCATTGTAGAAGGTTGTGTGTATGATTTCAGTTGTACAATCATTTAGGGTCCAGTCAATATGAGGTAGATTGAAATCACCAAGAAAGATAAAAGGGTATGGGCAGGATGCAGCCCATGTTAGTAATGTATTTAGCTTGTTTACATGTTCGATGTCATAATCAGGTGCTCTGTAACATAGTAAGAATCGAATTGTGATATTTAAGGATAGTTCACAGATGATGGTCTCAGGAAGAGCAAGCTCCTGGGTAACTTGGATATTTTTAGATGTAAGGACTTTTTATAGAAGATAGCAACACCACCTCCTCTACGAATTTCATGATCTGATCGGTAAACATGATAGTCTCTTACTGTGGTAATGGAGTCAGGAGAGATGCATTGAGCCATGTTTCACAGACAAATATAATGTCGAATTTAGCCATATTTAGTAGGAGGAAAAATTCAGGTATTTTATTCACGAGGCTTCTTGCATTGAGTAGTTTGCATTTAAGGCCAGCAGTAGTTGGAATTGAGGTAGTTAGGGGCGTGCATGCCTAGTCTTGGGTGATGGTGGATCGGTTGAGGTAGGGTTGTGGTTGAGGGTTAAAGCTGAGTTGCGGGTTGTGTGGCTTACTTTTGATACAGTCAGCATGGTAGTCAATGTACAGGTCCTTCTCTCCATTGTCTAGACGTTTTTTGAGTTCAGTGCGGAGTACACGGGAGCGGGCACGTTGCTGTATGGTTAGGTCAGGGCGACAATGGAGGTTCTTAGGGTTGGTGTTGGTTTTGGCGAGTGAATTTATAGTGTAAATGAATTAGTCGTGGTAAGTTGGCTATGGCAATTTGGTCATGGCAAGTTGTCCCAAGTAGACCCAAGATGCACTGTAGTAGATGGTAGTGTGCTGGAGTAGCTTTCAAATTTCATTGTATTTGTGGAATGCAATGACAATAAAGGTATTCTGTTCTATTCTATTCTATTGGTAGAAGGCAGGAGTACACTGCTTTCTATTATAAGGTAAACATTTGATAAAAATATTTTTAACATTACTCAAATTCCACATGTGCCCATGGTCCAAAAAGTCAAATATTCCCTACTCAACAAGGTGCTTGAGGCAGACTTTCTGAAGAAAGAAGAGGAAAATGGATATTAACAAGAAAAGCATTAAACTGATCGCCTTATTCTGTCTTTTATTTAAAATGTTCTTTTTACAAAGTTGCATTCACAAATGCAATATCCCTCTATCATTATAAATATTAGCATGCAATGCATAATTTTCTTTATGTCCTAGGATTGGAACCATTTATGAATATAAATTCCAAAATCTACCATCCTCCTGGAAATAATTTACCATAAAGACTAAGTGATAGCACTTAGACTTATATACCACTTCACAGTGCTTTACAGCCCTCTCTAAGCAGTTTATAAAGTCAGCCTCTTGCCCCCAACAATCTGTAACCTCATTTTACCCACCTTGGAAGGATAGAAGGCTGAGTTGACCTTGAGCTGCTCAGAATCAGACTCCTGGAGTGAGCGGTAAGTTAGCCTCCAATACTGCATTCTAACCTCTGTGCTACTGCAGCTCTTGTTACTCCATTCATTTAAAATGTTCTTATTAGACAACATGCTTATCATGTGACAACATCCCAAGGGAATCTAAGCATACATTTTTAAAAGTGTTTTAAACCCAATTGCAAGGATTTATAATCAAAACAAAGATGTTTGAAATGAATGGATAACATGCTGCTTCACACCATTTCCCCAAAATAACCTGGCCCATCTAGAAACAGGTGCAATCGTCTTCTATGCTGCAACAAAACATTTGGGGGAAATGTCTTCTGATAAGATAAATTGATATGATCTTTCAGAAGGGCATGTTACTAATTTATTTACAGAAAGATTTATGCTGTATAAACATAAAAATCACAAAAGGACTCAGTAAATTTTAGAAGTCCACAAAAATTTATTAAATACTGAAAATCTAAATGCAGTGGAACAATAAGCAATTTCAGCAAGGAGAAAAAACCTGAGCAAATAGCTTGGTGTTGAAAAGACAAGGTATATCCACCTTAGTGCAATCACCCAGTCTTCATTCACATACATTTTATTGGGGGGCTGACAACATCATCTTTTACTTGTAACTTTGTGTTTCATCACTCATTTTATTAAAGAGAAGAGGGGGAGCATCTACATGGTCTTTTTAATTGGGTACCCAGCAAGTATTCTGTACATGAAAAGGCTGTTTCCAGGTTGCCAACTAAAAATGAATGGCAGCAGCAGCACCCCAAGAAGCATCATGAAAATCAAAGCACAGGACAGGTAAATACAAGAAAAGCTAGACTTGAAGCTTGCAGGACCCAAATAGTGAAGAGTCTCCAAAGTGCTCAGATCTCACAATCACTGAAGATGTTTGAAAATTTGCAAGGGGTGTTCTGTAAATTTAGTGGATCAGATTGTTTGTAGGAAATCTTTGAAAGGAGACCTTAGCACAGTATAACCCATCACAATAATCTCATCTTTAATTTGATCTTTAATTTGACCTTTTTTCCTTTTTTGGTCTTCAAGTCAGTGTTGTCTCTGATTTCAAAAGTGGTTATAGTCAAGAGAGACTAAATGCACAGCACAAAGAAATACTGAAGATCATTGACAATGTTTGGACTTCAACCCTCTATTTCTTCTGTCTTGATATTACCCAGAAGCTCGTCACTCAGCTGGACTCATAAAAGGGAAGATATTTTTCCCACCAAGTCTTGTCAGTGCTTTACTAAAAAATACAATGAAAAAGTTGGTTTCCAAAGGGAAATATATGACATCTTGCTCTGTGCTTGTAGCAAAGGGATAAATTCTAAGACCCTTTCCCTCTAAGGGGATAAATCCTTCAGGACAAATCACCAAGAACACCAGGGAACAACCACAAACCTATTGACCTCTTTCCCAGCCCACTGAAATTCTGCAGCGAACAAGTGGTCAGTCTAAGGTCAAAGGCCAATATGGGGCCAGGGAGTGCCACTTCCCTCCAGACCCATCTGCTTGTGCACAGATAGCAGTCACCCTAAATATGCACTATTGATCAAGCTAAGGCTTTGAATGTGTCTTCCCCAGACAGTAGCAATTATCATAATCAAGCAGTTGACTCCAATTATGCCTTCCTCTCATTAAAGTCGAGGAGATGGCCATTGCCACAGCAGCAAAGCAAAAGTTCGCAGCCATGTCGCCTTTGCATATCTTAATCTAAAATGACAGAGTGTGACACCAGGGGCAGGTGACCCTGCCAGCCTTCAGCTGTTCGTGTGGCAACAATTTCAAACACCAAATTGCTCCCAGGCAGCCCTTGATTGGGAGGTTCAAGACAGCTAGAGAAAAGGTGGGGGCAATAGAAGCTATTTAGGAGACTCAAGCATTCTTCACAACCTGATTTATATATAGTAAATTTGCATTAGAGGCCACAATTCCTTATACCTCATGATGCATCTTGTACCTTAGTGTATTTACCATTTCTGATGTTTCTTTTAGGAAGAGGTATATCTAGGGTTTTTTCTAGCAACATAAAATAACACAGTAAGAACAATGGCTTTCTTAATATTTACAGAAATATACTTGTATTCACCATCTCCCAGATAACTTCTTTAGCATTAATATAGATAGCAACAGCACTTAGACTTACATACTGCTTCATCGTGCTTTACAGCCATCTCTAAGTGGTTTACACTATTAGCATAATGCCCCCAACAATTTTATCAGCCTCAGAAGGATGGAAGGCTGAGTCAACCTTGAGCCAGTGCGAATCAAACTACTGGCAATCGGCAGAATTAGCCTGCAATACCACATTCTAACTACTTTGTCACCATGATACCGGGTATTTAGTGGGTTCTGCCCCTTTCCAATTCAGATTTAAAAATGAATCTTGTCCTGCCTATCCAAGACCTTAATGGTGGAAGCCACATTGAAGTTACATGTACTGTTACATGAAATTATAACTTATATCATCTGTACAGTATAATGATACCACATATAATCTGTATTACACACACACAGCCGCTCCTTTGCCTCTCTATGAATTGCCTTATCCAGGATTTAGTACATCGATATGTTGGATTCTCATCTTGCAAAATTGTAAGTCAGAACCACAATAGAGTGGATGAAAAATGTGATAGGTCTTCCCAGAGAAGTCTCTCTCTTTCCCCCCCCCTCCCGCCCTCTGCCACAATAAACATTAAGCATTCAACTTCTGAAAATGGTGCAATGAATGTGAAGTTGAGGATTTATCCTATAATTGCTAATCTCAGTTTCTCTCTGCACCATTTCAAGTCTTTCAAGAATTTATGGAATTCGTTGCTCATTCTCACCCAGCCTGCTTTTTAAATAAGTTTTAAAGAGCACTTAATTTCAGTTCACTTTTTATTGAAATGATAATGAATTAAAATGTAATGTCTTTTTTTCTGTTTATGGTTTCTACGGAGCTAATTTAAATTGTTTGAGCAGCTATTTGGTTTTAACATTTAGTGGTTGATTTGAAATGTTTGATTATTTTATCTATGGGCCATCTTGAGAGGCAAAGATGGCATGGGTGCTCTATTTGTTCTACTGATTAGTAATCATCATTCTGAATAGGTGGTGAAGTATTTTCTATTCTTTAGTAACAGGGAAGAATGCTAGAGTTTACTGTAGCAAATGAAAAGGCCTCTCTTTGTAAAAAATATTATATTCTTTACAAAGAACTGGTCTGGGTTAAGCAGGAGACACATGGAATCGTTGGGAGAGAGGCTGACCTGTTAGCTACATCATTTTCTTCAGGTTCCTCAAAGAAGAGCAACTTAAAAAAGATCTGGGGGAAGCTGCAGGGCAAACTAAGCCCCTACTTTTTGCAGCTATAATTCAGAACAGATTTTTGCCATATCATCAATGGCCCATTTTGTCTCAGTTCCTGGTAAAGGTACTATAAGTGCTGAGGTTGAATTGTATGTAATTAGTTGGCTTGTTTAAAAAGATATAAAGATATAAACTCTACTCTAAAGGCAGGAATTAATGGGAGATTTTTTTAAAATATTTTTTCTGGTTAATAATGAAATTGGGTTCACTAGTCGACATTAATAACTGTCCAGGTAATTTGGGGAATCTGAAGATAAGCAATGTTTGGCCCTTAGAAAATGTATTAGTGTTCTGCTTTATTCCCTCTGGTCACAGAGACTTCTGGTTTTGCTCAAAACAAAACAACAACAGCAGAACAGTACTGAAGAATTTGGAGGAGTTGAGAGCAGGTAGAGCCATCTGTACAAGGGCTTTACCTCTCTGAGCAGTAGGGAGGGGGGTAGGGCACGAAGGATCAGTTTACATAAGTGCTTTACCATATGAACAAATAATTTAGAGGTATTAATAGAGGTTAAAGTTTCCCAGGAATCCAAAACAGGCCCCTCAGTCACAGGTGGGTTTCTTCACTCACAGAGAGGGAGAGAGTAACCTGACACCAGCGAAAGATGACAGGAGGCAGAAACCCAGCCAGAATTTACACTATGCAAAGAGGGTGTGGTAGGTCTGCTTGCATCCCAGCTGATTTATTAGCAGGCCTTCAAACAAAGGCTTTAGTAGGGAATGTCTGTCCAATGTGCTTTCTCTCCTGCTTCCATCATCACTTGAATAAGAGACACAGAGTGGCTGTGGAGACAAGATTCCAGTTGGGTTCTGAGAAAACAGGGTGTAATCAGAAAGGAACAAAAAATTAAAGAGTGGGGCCAATTCTTGCAATAGATAACATCTGCAGATGTGTTTTACATCAATGTGCGGTTTCACATTTAAAATATGCCTCCAAAAGTTAGCTACATGGCATGCTAGTTATACAGACTAATATATAATGATTTCGTCCACTCCATTCAGAATCCTTAACGTGGTTTCTTAATTAACTGATTTGGGGAAATGTACATTCCTATCCAGGACAAAATAAAACCTTTAGTCAAGTATTGTATGCTATGCAAATGTTAGCTTTTCCCTGACCTAGTTAAATATCTTGCAAAACGTAGCCATAGCACATGTCAGGAAAGCCAGCTGGTGCCTCTGAGCATCAATGGCCTTGATGCTTGTTCAGGACCTTGGGTTCTTTTTGTTGTTTTTTTAAATAGGTTATTGTTAATTTAAAAAAAAAAAAAGAATGCTGCAACATACCAACCTCTATATCTACAAGAATTTACAAGGTCTGATTGTTTCCTTCTTTTAGGAAATGCAAATTATATCTAATTACTTTCTCAGGAATATAATCACCTGCCCAGCTTATTTTCAGTTTACTGACTTTAGAAGCCTTTTGTGAAAGCATTCCTCACATTTTCCCCCAAAATTCAATTGGCCACCAGCCCATATAAAATCTTATAAACAGACCACAACAATGTGTAGTTGTGTACTTTAAATAAGATTGAAGAAAGAAAATACAGAATGCAGGAAAACATTATATCACTTGTTTAAAATAACAGAGACAGCCATGTATTTTTGGTATAATGAAAATGCAATAAATTGTTCGCCTATTTATTGTTTCTTTGTTGGATTCTTACCCACCTTGCTTTCAAAGAACAGATCTTATATTATTTGATTGGAACCAGATGTAATCATTTTTTAATAAACTCTTGATTACAGTAGATCTACTCTAAGCATAGGTGACTAGCTTAAGTCCCACTTGATCCTGTCTGTTATATTTTTACAGAGAAGAACTTATAAAATACTCAGCTTTAGATGCCAAAATAACTTCTCTTCCCCAACAGCAAAATATCTTAGACTGTGCTTATAAATAGAAAATATGACATATAAGATATAGCAAGATTGTGCACACTCATATTCAGATCTCTTCCTGCTGAATTATTGCCACTCAAAACATCTACTTACCAACAATTGGCATATTACATGTGTGATTCTGGAACTGTCGTGTTTTATCTACTTTCATGGGGTATATCTGTGATAGCAATAGCACTTAGACTTATATACCACTTCACAGTGCTTTACAGCCCTCTCTAAGCAGTTTACAGAGTCAGCATATTGCCCCCAACAATCTGGGTCCTCATTTTACTAGATTAGCTAGGAAGCAGAAAATGGTTGGATTTCTTGCTTTCTAGCTAGTCTTTAGATCTTTGGCTCTGCTTTTAAGCCAACCTCCCTTAGGACTGAAGGTTCTATTATTCAGTGCAGACTCACGCCAAGCAAATTTTATGTGACAGACTCAGGTAGACGATGTCAGATAGATAGATCACTGAATGATTCTGTGAGCAACTCAATCTGCCTGCTGCTTTGCCTGATTTTGGGTAAAATTTGCTCTTTTTTATAAAAAGAATTTTTTTATAAAAAAAAATCAATATTTATATAAATATTTACATACATGGTGTGTTGTGAGTTAATTTTGTGAGTTTGCTTGCGAGCAACTTTTATGTGACAGACTGAGCTAGCTGAGATTGTTGTGGGCAATATGCTGACTCTGTAAACCACTCAGAGAGGGCTGTAAAGCATTGTGGCATGGTACATAAGTCTAAGTGCCATTGCTATTCCTAAATAGAAATAATCTCCATGAGACTACGAATTTTGTTCAATGACATAGCATTGCTGTGGTCAACTTTATGAAAATCAAAAATAAGCTGAAATTTTATAGATTTCAGCAATCGGGCAAGCTCTTATGCAAGAATACTGAAAACTTGCCATTTTAAAAAAAATATTCTAAATCTTTAAAGTCACCATTTTTAAGTTCTGAATTTATTTTCTTAATGTAGAGAAAATATATCCCCATCTTAAATGCATAATCTTGGTTGATTAACAACAACCACACACACTGATCTCAATTCACAAATGCAAACTAAATTAAAAATATATGATGCCAGCTAGGGCTTTCACAAATCATTCATCTGTTGATGACCTGTGTTGTCAATCTTTGTGTACATTTGGATGAACACAGAGAGGTTGAAAATGTAAAGGATGCTGAAGTATGTACATTTCAATCTCCTCTCCACAATTTCCCATTTAAAAGAAACTGTTAGTTGTTTATTGGTGCAACATTTTACCTCATAAATGACTTTTTATTTAGAGGTGCTTTTATTTGAACAGACAGTTTTATTATAATCTGCCTTAAAAGATCAATATTTGTGCTAATGCAAAGTATAAATGTTTCACAGAAATCAAAATTAGTGCTGTCTCCCAAAGTATCACCTTTCATCAATCCAAACATGATGGCAAACAAATTTCCCAAGCAGTGACAATCTGCTTTTATTTACAATATTGTAAAGAGTAATGAAGCTTATCCTGCCAAAATCTAAAGTCCAAGATCTAGCCGTTGGCTGGTTAATAACATCCAAAAGCAAAGACTAAATTATTTTACCTAAAACTAGCAACACCTATATTTTAGGGAAGGAATATGTGCTCACATCTAATCAGGCTGTGATACTTTAGATATGATGCCTTGCTTGTTGAAATAAGTACTATCTGATCATCCTTTCTGTAACTGAAGCTTCACTGGTGCAGAAATAAAATGCCTCAAAATAAAGTTCAAAGCGAAGATTCAGAATACAGCAATCTTATTTTACTTTACACAAATAGATCATGCCCAGTATTTCCTAGTCGAACCACAGACAACTACAATGATCTAATACATATCGATTTTACAGAAGACAATGTTGAAAAAGCACTACGCAATCTAAAACCATCTCTATCTATTGGACCAGGCGGAATATGTGCCTACTTCTTAAAAAAGCTATCCACTGCCATAGCCGAACCTTACGGCATAATCTTTGAAAAATCTTTCAGGACCAGCTCCTTGCCAAAACTATGGTCACAAGCCACGGTCATCCCCATCTTCAAAAAGGGAGACCCCAGCCTAGTTGAAAATTACAGACCAATCTCTTTATGCTGCGTCACCTGTAAAGTCATGGAATCAAGTATTAACCAATCCATCATCCTCCACTTAGAGACAAACAACCTACCCTCTAATAAACAATTTGGTTTCAGGAAAAAACTATCATGTAATCTGCAACTCTTACACTGCAAAAACATATGAACAACACAACTTGATCAGGGCAAAGCAAGAGACGCAATCTACATAGACTTCTGTAAAGCCTTTGTTTCAGTGGTACATGACAAACTACTAAAACTAAAATCTTACGGTATCTCTGGACACCTGCATAACTGGATAGAAGCATTCCTGTCAAACAGACAACAAATGGTCAAAATTGGGAGCATCCTATCAAATTCTGTACCTGTCAACAGTGGTGTCCCCCAAGGCAGTGTTCTAGGACCAACTCTTTTCATACTCTACATAAATGACCTCTGTGATCATATCAAGAGCAATTGCATTCTCTTCGCTGATGATGTAAAGCTATTCAACACCCAGACAATACTGCTACCCTTCAAAAAGATCTTGACTATGTATCAGAATGGTCAAACAAATGGCAACTTCAAATCTCAACAAATAAATGCTCTGTCCTATATATTGGCAAAAAAAATCAGAAAATAAAATACAGGCTGAATAGTCAAGACCTTGTTGACGATCCAAACTCTGTCAAGGATCTTGGAGTACTCATCTCTAATGACCTAAGTGCTAGAGCCCATTGTAACTATATAGCCAAAAAGGCTTAAGAGTTGTTAACCTAATCTTACATAGCTTTTCCTCTATAGTAATAACTAGACCATACAAAACATTTGCTAGACCAATACTCGAATACAACTCATCAGTCTGGAACCCACATTATGTATCTGATATTAACCCAGTTGAGAAAGTCCTGAAATATTTCACAAGAAGAGTTCTCCACTCCTCTACTCGTTGCAGAATACCTTATGCCACCAGACTCGACATTCTAGACCTAGAAAATCTAGAACTACGCCGTCTTCGGTCCGATCTAAGTATAGTATATAAAATCATACATTGCAATGTCCTACCAGTCAATGAATACTTCAGCTTCAACCATAACAACACAAGAGCAAACAATAGATACAAACTCAAGGTTAATCGCACCAAACTTGATTGTAGGAAATACGACTTCAGCAACAGAGTGGTCAATGTCTGGAATACTCTAC
The DNA here is from genome assembly GCF_049901735.1 of Notechis scutatus. Taxonomy (NCBI): domain Eukaryota; kingdom Metazoa; phylum Chordata; class Lepidosauria; order Squamata; family Elapidae; genus Notechis; species Notechis scutatus. The sequence goes on from NC_142011.1 coordinate 49,593,490, forward strand.
CTGACTCTGTGGTTTCTTCCCCAAACCCCAAAAACTTTAACCTTAGACTGTCTACTATTGACCTCACCCCTTTCCTAAGAGGTCTGTAGGGGGCGTGCATAAGCACACCAACGTGCCTACCATTCCTGTCCTATTGTTTCTTTTATTTATTTTTTATTTTTCTTATATGTATCCATGTATTCATAACCATGTATATTCTTATACCTATTATCTTGCAAGCAATTGACAAAAATAAATAAATAAATAAATAAAATCTCCATTGTAAGTGTGTATTACACTGCTAGAATCAAAGATATTTGTAATTCTTTCTCTGGCTCATTTGAAGATCAGTCTGTCTGGGCAATGAACTTTGCACACTTGAGCTTCTCCAAAATACACCATGCTTTCTTTACCTTTTCTTTACCTTACTTTTCCTTATGTGTTTTTCTTCTTCTGCCACTGCCTGGATTTCCTCACACTAACCACCCACCCCTTTCCCAAACAAAATCCTTTCAGAAGCACTGGTGTGTTTCCGAGCCCAGGTACGAAACCACGGCTTGCGATGTTACAGATAACATACGGAAGATGTAATTCCTCTCAGCAAGTGCAGCAGCCATAAAAGGCTAAAATGGATTCCTGTGGATTAGAAATAAAACACAAAAAGGGCCCTGTTCTCTCACTTTCCCCACCCTATTACTTCCCTCCACTTTAAAAAAAAAATAACAACTTGGAAATGCAAAGAACTTTATAAAAAAAAAAATCACAGACTTAAAAGAAAAATAAAATACGTTACAGGAAAAGGACTGCTGCTAAGAAAACTAAAACCAGAAAATGTTTAAAGATGTTTTAATGACTTAAACACAGAGCCAGGATTGTATCTAAAAGTTTCCACGTTTGGGGGGAAAAGAGCAAATTCAATATTAAATATCCCCTTGCCACCCGTATTACTGCTGCATTTTCCCCCTTATTTAAGCTGTGTATTATGAACATACATGGTCTTAGTAACATTGGACATTTATATTCCTATTCTAAAAAGATATCCAGCTACTAATCTTTCTTCAAGTGACCAAAGGGTCCAAAGATTGTTAACAAGATCCAACAGGTTTTTATACTCACAATTAGTCCTCATTTAGAAGGAGATTATTGGAATTTCCTTTGTAATTGGAGGACAAACCTGACTCACACAACCAGGTTGGCTTCCTTTAGCTAGCTCCGCAGAGAGAAAACCATCACCGTCTTATTGAAGGAGTCTAGTTCTTATCCATTTTTGGGTGAGTTAAACTGCATCAATCCTCAGCTCTCCAGACATCCCATAAAGTATTTTCATGCCACCTTTGCTGCAGCATTATTCTGTTACTAAACACAAGTTATACCTTTTCATGGAAGAGAAAGTGGGTTAATGAAAGAACAGAGTAAGAAAAGGGATGACAACTGTTTGCACTAAGTACTGTCTTCTGTGCATTCCCACAGGGGAGTGATATGTTAGTAAAACAGTTTTGTTCCATGCATAAAAGATTACTACTTCAGACCCAGCAAGTTTACATGCAAACATGTTGGAGAGGGAAAAAAAATGAAGACCTGTATGGCTAAATCTACAGTGTGTAAGAGTGACCTCAAAAAATCCCTCCCTATTATTTTGAACAAATACAAATCAAAAAACAAATCAGAATCTGATTTCATCTGCCCTTCTCTTTCTACCATAATTAATCCCATATGGCGGGGGGGGGTTCAAATTCAAGGCCTGCAGGCCAGATTCAGCCCACAGGGTGCTTAAATCCGGCCCAAGAGGCCAGCCTGAAAATGGATTGGCCTGAGGGCCCCTGGCGGCTAAAATGAGCTGTATGAGGTGGAGGGGGGCATGCCTTGTTTTCACCTTCCATGCCTCTTGCAGCACTCTGCTGCCCAAAACAGGCTGAAAAATGGCCCAAAAAGGGCTGAAGAATGGGCCAAAAACAGGCTGAAAAATGGGCTGAAAACAGGCCACACATGGGCCAAAATAGGCCAGAAAATGGGCTGAAAATGGGCGAAAAACAGTCCAAAAACAGCCCGGAAAATGGGCCAAAAACGGGCTGAAAATGGGGCCAAAATGGCCAGCAGAGTGCTGCAGGAGGCCATGGAGGGTGAAAACAAAGCGCAGGGGGCATGTGTGGACCCCCTGCACCCTGTTTTGGCCAGCAGGGTACTATAGGAAGCTCTGTCCTGCTGCCCCCCCTCCCCTGCCATCTTCCCCCCTTGCCACCAGCCCCCAGAGGAGAACTACAATGCTGATCCAGCCCTCAAAGAAATCCAGTTTGACACCCCTGCCATATGGAAATCCTTTACCTCAAAGGGCCATAGGATGAGGCTCTAGAACAAAAATAGACCCTCTTCAGTATGGATCCCAAAGACCTGCCAAACCATGCATTTTTTAATCTGACAGATATGGAAAATTTAATCTGATCGATAGAGAAAATAATTCCATGACTAGATAAGAGTCATATTAATTGTATTTAATTTAATTCTAAATGAAATGAAATCAGATTTAGATTTTTGCCTTGGCTCTTCCCATTGCTTTACAATAACCTCCCTTACACTTTTCTGGCCAAGTAGGACTTCATCTTGTAAAAAAGTTGTACCTCCCTATCATACAACTTTACCTTGGAGTGTCACTGAAATTTGTGACATGAAGATTGCATTGTCTAACAAAAACCAATTCAGCAACAGCTTCCAGCCATGCTATTCCTAAATAAAAGGAGAAAGCCAAATGAATATCAGCAAAAAGATAGCATCATATGGTTGGTTGTCTTTCAAACATCGTGACAATATTCACCCATACATATCAACAATTTACCAACAGTCTTCTAGAAAACTGAATTAGCACTTCAAGAAATACAAATACACATTTTAAAAAAAGTGTAACAATGCTTATTTAACGAATGTTCCTCTACGAAGAACTAATAGAATACATAAATAACATTTTCAATGGGATTGATTTTAAAAAAAGTTTCAAACTTGAAATATAGTTTTCTTCATTTTTTCAGTCAAAAATGCTAAACATGTGAAGCTGTTGATCCTACTTCTCTACAGGAGGAATCTCTTTGTTTTGTGGGGGGCTTAGTTTTATCAGTGAGCCTAAAAAATCAGCTTGACAATACAAATGTCACAAGAACTGCAAAACCATAATTATCTTTGCTTTTCCCTGCTTTTTCTGATGGGACGAAAAACACCATTGTTCCAAACACCAACCTTATTCCCTTTGTTTTCTTCGCCTCTCTTAATGAAATGAAATAATTGTTCAAAAAATGGAGTTTTTCCCATCCTCATAAATTTGTCTGACTCTGTAGGCCGTTTTTTCCCCTCTTACTTTTGAGTAGCCCTACTAAATTCAGTATTTCTTAATAGGCATGCATAGGTCTATGCTATCAAATAATATTACCTATTCATTCCTCCTTATTCATCATTTCATCTTTATATTAGCTCCTGTTAATCAGTATTTCCTAAAGCAAAATTGTTTTGTAAGGTTTTGTACACAGATTGTATTCAGATAATGAAATGTGGATGTGGAAGTGATGTGAAACAAAATGTCACAATTAGGGATGAATATTGAAAATTTAATTTTATGAATTCCGCGAAAGAACTAATAGGAAGTGAAATGGAGAAAATATTTTGTTAGTCATGTTGAGCTTCTATGTACTGTTCTGCAAGAACTTAAAACCAGGGTTCTTTTTAAAGTATTTAAAAAGTATTGCATAAAGTATTTCAAATCTTTACTCAAATTGAAGAGTACTTAAACTTTTCATTCCAGTTTTAGCAGGCAAAATTAGCATTGCTTCTATCAATAGCAGGAAGAAGCCTAATTTATATTCATGGAATATTGACAAACTTTAATATTGTCCAAGGATTCCTATACAAAACTTTGAAAAATATAAATATACCTTTCCTCCTCGCCTCTTAAATCAGATTATTTTTTATATATATTTATTTGTTCATTCATTCATTCAATTTCGATAGCTTTCCATCTCAGTCAATGACTGGGCAGCTTAAAATTCAAAATGTATATTACAATTAAGACACTAAAAACATTTTAAAGCAATAAAAACAATAAATATATATTAAATCTGCTTCTGAAAAGTTAAGAATTCATGTTACTGAATCTTGGAGCTTCTCCCTCCATCTATGCAGAAGACAACTAAGATACCAGGTTTTTGCAATAGTTTTCCTGCCAGGGGAACACATATAAAAAGTAGTTAATGTATTCCATCAATTGGAAGCAATGATAAACAACTTTCATAGAAGAAATTAAAATATTTAAAAGGGCAGGGGATTATACAGACAGAATGCCTTCTGAACAGACAGAATGCCCTCATCCACATGCTTCACTATGATTGACAAATGCCAGTGGCATCCCTAGTATCTAGCTGTAGCCCTTTCTTTTATCTGCTGTCTGAAGCTATTCTATATTGTGTTTTTGCTGGGAGTGTGTAGGGTTTGCTGACATTATGATATACAAATGCTACAAGATATAAAGAAAGATAGCTGTGTGCAAAATTGTATGTAAAACCGATGAATGAGCTGCAGTTTCTGAATACTGTTTCAATTGCCTAGATTTTTCTTCAAAAGATGTAACTAACTTCTTCAAACATCAATATAGTCATTCTCTGGTCATAGGGTTTTTTTTTTAATTTCATTTCCATTCTCCTCAGATTAAATTTTGAAATGTGAATCTGTGATGAAGACAGGGAGGTTGTTCAGTGAATGTACCATGGATGTGTGTGTATAAATGTGTCTTTTTTGCATGTGTTTATAAACACACATACACACATGTATACATATACCTACATAGGTATGTGTACATGCACACGCACACACACATAAAAAATGGAAGCAAGAGGTTTTGCATAGGTTAATAAACGAATCAATTGCCTAACTGGCTATGTGCAGAGAGGAAAGTTGGTGAGGGTCTTTAATTCCAGCTTTTAATAAACAAAAGGCTCTCTAGTCATAATAAAATGTGTTTTACACTCCGAGGAGGAGGGTGAAGGGGGCAACTGGCTGGGTATCACTGGCTTCTGAGCCCAAACAATGAGGTTAAGAAACATAACTGTAACGCATTAGTAAATTGACAATGAAATTGCAGTTACTTCACTGGCTCTTTATTAAATAAACACAGCCTGAAATGGACCTGTCTGCCCTGCAGGTATTTGTATAGGGTTCATATTACTAACTCAACACTGCTGCTAAGACGCACTCCTCAGCATTGCATATCCTGGCAAGCAAACACATTCCAGAACAGTCCCTGCAAGATGGAGTAGACCTCACTTTTCCCTTGTCACTTTTTCCTTTGCATTTTGACCTCAGATTTTACAGCCTTTGGCTGCTACTTCAGCACCATCTCTCCAGATTTTCATTCTTTCAGAAAGCTAAAAACAAAAGTTGATACAGAATTATATTTGCCAGCAGCACCTTCCAAGACCACCGCAAAAATGAAAGCATGCGCATACACACACACACACATCTTTCCTTGCCTACATCTAAAGAAAAATATCTTCATCGTAGCTTTTTTACACAGTCTTCGCACCACCCCAGCCAAGACATGACATTGCCAGATTTAATTTCCCACACAAGAATCATTTACATATGCAAGCTCATGTCATGGCCAAACATGTACCTTTCATATCTGACATGGAAAAATCACAGCCTACAAATATTTTAAGAGTCAAAGTAGATATGTTGATGAAAATTACTTCCTTTTTTAATAAAATGAAGTGATTTAAAAGTCAGAGTGTCTGATTTACTTTAATAATATAGTAATATTATTAAGAATTGCAATTTTCTCACACAATTATTAGCATTTTAGTTTGTTTATTTTTTTAAAAAGACACAATGTAAGTTTGCTCCTTTTTTTCCTCAGATAGGTTTTCAAATGGAAATTACAATTATTAATGCCATGGGATATGCAAGAAAGCTATAATAACTAAATCATCAAGGGGCAGTGTTTGGGGACTTTTAGCTTACAGGAAAAATGGATAAAATTTACCTGGTATACAGAAACAGAACCGAATTCTTTTCCTTCCTCTTAATAGCAGAACTTGTAGCTCTCAAGTGAAACAGAATTGCAGAAATGTTGAGACAGATTTTTAAAAAGTAATGAAAGTCTATACAAACGGGAATGCTGTTAAAATATTATAGTAGAAAGATATTTTAAAAGAAAGGTAGGTTGACCTAAATCTGTACAGATAGTCCTTGACTTATGACTACAATTGAGCCCAACATTTCTGCTGTTAAGTAAGACATTTGTTAAGTGAATTTTGCCCCATTTTACGATCTTCCTTGCCACAGTTAAGTGAACCACTGCAGATGTTAAGTTAGTAGCATGGTTGTTAAGTGAATCTGGTTTCCCCATTGATTTTGCTTGTCAGAAGGTCACAAAAGGGGATCACATGACTTTGGGACACAGCAATGGTCATTAATATGAACCAGTTACCAAACAATTGAATTTTGATCACATGCTACAAAAATCATAAGTGTGAAACATGGTCATAAGTCACTTTTTTCAGTGCCATTGTAACTTTGAATGGTCACTAAATGAACTGTTGTAAGTTGAGGACTACCTGTATTATTCTTCTATCCAGAAGAAAGAATAAGCTATTAAGATAGCTTTCACCAATGTGGCATCTTCCAGAAGTGAGGGATCACAATGCTTATAAATATCCAGCCAACAAGTTAGCTGAGAATGACTATATTTGACGTCAGTCCCCTCCATGTCATTTGGGATCAATATGTCTGACAGAAGCTCCCTTCCATAATTCCCAGCCAGAATATTTGCTGAAAAAGTAATGTTTCCAACTCCCATCATTGCCAATTGGCTGAAATGATTTGAGCTGTCCAATAGAGCTGGAAGGCACCAGTTGGACAAAGGCTGCTTTAACTCAGTAAAAGCACAAGATTTTACAATGACAAGAGGTTTTATTTTGTTTTTTAATAGAGCAATTAGACTACTTAGGTTTGTTGGATTCTCTGCTTTCTGTTTTTCCGACATTGCCCATTTCTCTGGCATTTGCTTGACATCTGAAAGAAAAAGCTCTGTGCAATTTTGGAATTAAACTCCACCTTTTAACTCATTTTGATGTTTGCCCAAAGGCCTTCCCAACAAAAAGGCAGGAAATATGCTGGGTGTGCAGCCTATAATAACCGGCAGTATAACACGTTAATTCATTTGGCATTTGTTTGTTTATAATTAAATGACATATTTCCTTCCCAACCCTAACCAATGTCAGCCTTTTCAGGAGCCGAAAAGACAAACATTTTTGTAAGAAAAGAGAGAAAGATTGCATGCCTTTATCCAAAATATATTTACATGTTGCATTTTAGGAATCATTAAAGTAATGGCCAACTGTCTGACTCCATAGAAATTTCTCTCTAGAGTCAAGTTATAAGCCATATTCAGATGAGTATGTGCTTCTTCTCCACCACCTGCTTTTAAATGAAATTACACAGGCTTGTCCCTATTCAAAATCTCCAAAATTGTTTATGCAGTATTATTGCCAACTGCAATAATTGATTATGAGCCATTGTGGCACTGTGGCAGTACTGCAGGCTACTTCTGCTGACTGACTGCTAACTTATATCTATTACTTTGTAAGCGATTGACAAATCAAATAAATAAATAAATAAAATAAAAGCAGGTGCACCTCACACCTCGCAAAAAAAGGGAGGGACGTGCATAAGTGCACCATCGTGCCTACCGCCCCTGTCCTATTGTCCCCATTTATTCATACCTATTTCCTGTATTCTTATGTTTATACTTATATCTATTACCTTGTAAGCGATTATCAAATAAATAAATAAATAAATAAATAAATAAATAAATAAATAAATAAATAAATAAATAAATAAATAAATAAATAAATAAATAAATAAATAACTGCAATTTGGCAGTTCAAATCTCACCAGGCTCAAGGTTGACTCAGCCTTCCAGCCTTCCGAGGTGGGTCAAATGAGGACCCAAATTGTTAGGGGCAAAGGCTGACTCTGTAAACCGTTTAGAGAGGGATGTAAAGTGTAAAGCAGTATATAAGTCTAAGCGCTATTGCTATTGCTATTATTGATTACATGCCATCAAGTCAACACTGACCACATAGATTCTCCAGGATGATCTGTCCCTAATCGGGCTCTTCAGATCTTCCAATACCACACTCATCACCATTGTAACTGATTTAGGATTGCAGCTGATCACCCTCTTTCTCTTTCTCTCTTTTCTTCTACCTTTCCCAGCATTACAGATTTTTCAAGAGAGCTAATGTGCTCAAAAGAGAATAGTACTCTCAATTGATTTTGTTCTATGATGGTTTGTTTTTTCTTGTATCTATTGTATTCTCATGAGTCTTCATTAACAGTAATGATTATACCCTGCTTCCTCAAAGCCAAACTTTTTGTTTCTACAGGCGTTGCAGGTAAAACCATTTTCATCAAAGTTCTGATGGAACTTTGCAGCTGTGGACATCTCAAAACATCTGAATATCCTTTTCAGGGACTTCACTGCTGCCTTACCAAGCCTGATATGCAGATTATTTATTGATTAGTGAATCAATTTTTACTGCTGATGGTCAAACTTTAGAGGTAGAAACTATCACCACTTCAGTGTCTTTATTGTTAATTCTACAGTTGGTTGCTGTAACTATTGTCGTTAGTTTAGTGTTCTTTATATTTAATCTTAATTCGATTTTCCATTGTGCTTCATGACTTTCATGACTAGACCTTGCAGGTCACTTGCATTTGCAGATATAAGATTAGTATAGCAGTTACAATGTGATGAAAAAGTAACTTGACAACCAATCCTCGCATTTATGACCTTCGCAAGTCTGTAAAGCAAAGGAAAGCTGAAGTAAGATCATTAGCACAAGCACAGTTTTACTTAGCATTTGCTTTGCTTAACAACATTCAAAACATAGATATAGCTGCCTATCTTGCACCAAACTCTGGGCAGCTGTGTCACAACCAAAAGATAAAATGACATCTATGTACAATATTAAAATTACAAGTTTTAAAACCAAACCAAAACTAAACACAGCCAAGTTCCAGGGGTAAATTTTCACACGAAGCCACAACTAGTTCATCTCATCAATCTCATGCTATCGCCACCTTGAGGGGAAAGCCCGGTTTAAGTGCTTTTTGGAAAGATAAAAGGTCTGCTGAACTTCAAGAGTTGCAGGGCCCAATTATGATTGCTAAATAAGGACTGCCTACATTGATGTGTCTTCCTTCAGTTCTGCTCATCCCCTTCCAGTCTAGCCTCCTTCAATGTATGTTCAGCATATAGCTTGAATAAATAAGGAAATTGCAATTAAAACCCCAACTATTTATTTAAAATCTTGTGGAAGTTTTTAGAATAGTTGTTATAAAAGGCAGAGTAAGGTTATTTCTTTCTCTCTCTCATGCACACTTACACACACAATGCTAACATGCTGTTATATAGCACATGGCATATGGGAAATCCATTGACTGTAGGGAACCTTTGGAGAATGTTAATGTAGAATCCATGACTTCCAAGAATCTCTTCCCCTATCATTTATCCATCCAGTTGCCTTCCTCAGTACAATGTGCTTCTACTACTCCATCAATCAATGATTTGAAAAACTAACTAAAGCGTGATTTAGATTATTCTCTCAATGCCCACTCCTTCCTATCCTAATCACACTCCTGTTAGTCTTCCAATCAAAAAGCTAGACAATGGAATATCAGCTCTACCCATTGCCAATGGTAACCCATTGCCATTGCCACATCCACCATCCATAGCAACTGGTCTTGTAGCAGAAAGCTGGCTATTCAACCTCCAATTAATACACAATTTCTGTGCTTGCTCTACCAAGAGTCCTGATTTTATACCAGACTTGTAAAATGATTGAGAAGGCTCTGTTCCTTTGTTCATAACAATATGGATGTAGTAATAACAATATGGATATAATAATATCCATAATATGATTTTAATTTAAACACCCTGAAGTCATTAAGAATCTCATTTTACTAACTTATCATTCTGACCGGAATAAAACATGATATGCTTAACCAACAGGTGGAGCCATACAGGTCTGCCATTTTTATTTATCTTGAGCAAAATCTTAACAGAAACTGACTTTTTCATTCTCGTCTTTCCTTTTTTTTTTTTTTTTTGAAAACAGTTTTATTAATTTTAACAACAAACAAAAACACATAAAACATAAAAACATCATCTTTCCTTCATGAAACTCATTCTCGTCTTTCCTGTTGGTTGTAATGACATTAGTTTCTCTTTTTGGGCTGTATTTTCACCAAGTTTAAAAAATCTTACTTGGCCCAGAAGTAATAAGAAGCAAAGTATCAGACTCAGTAGATGCATGCAAGATTGTTCATCTTTGTATGTATTGCTTGATGAGCCAGAGTATAGAGCATCAATATTAAAAAATTTAGAAAAAAAAATATGTTACTGGAAATCACTGTAACAAATTTTTCATTAAAAGCAACGATTTCCAGTGACATTTTATTAGACATTCTAATCGTTGCAATTTTTTACATGTTATGTTTATGTTTACATAGAAAGTCTAGGCAGGCCCTGTTTTAACCAGAGTTTAGTCATTTCCAAACCTAACAGAATTCATGGTGTTCAACGAAAGAGCTTAGTCTTGCAACTGCAAACGGTTCTGAGGGCAAGCATTCCAAATAACCAGTGTAGGTTATAGAATCAGTGCCTGGTTCTTCCCCCTTTTGTGCATCTACCGTATATACATATAAATATTGGAAATAGCTCAGGTAATGAACAATCACATGAGCAGAGCTTAAACAATCCATTCTATATGCCCCCAAATCTTACCCATATCTTCAGTGCATAGTAGTGGGGCTTCCACATATCCCTGGATATTTTTGCATCTGGAATTAGTATGAATGCCATGCAAGTATTATATATGTAGGTAGGTAGGTAGGTATATAGGACATATGTATGTAATATTCTAAATCCTCCATACAAGCAGGAATTGAGAATACACTTAATGCTTAAGTTATGTACAAAGGATACCTTAGTGTCTGGGATACAAGAGGAGGTTTTGATGATCCCCATATTGTACATGAATGTGCATGTTATGCCAACTGTTTTGTCGCTGTTGTTTCAGAAAATATTACAATCCTGAACATATATGTTTGAACTAACTCTTGTTATAAAACATAAATAATGATGAATTTGCGAGATGTAGTAATATCCAGTCCTCTGAGGTAGAATTTATCTCATAATACTCTATTTTCCCAATATTATTATTCCTCAACTAAAATGCTTAAATAGGATCTTACAAAAAGGAAAAGAAATAAAAACTATAAAAACTATCTTATTTAATATTGGAACTGGAAATAATTTTAAATATTTCTAATGAGGGTAAATATTTTCTCCTTTAAAATACGCATTATTGTAACCACATCAGCCTTGTAAGGGTTTTGTGCATGCTAAACTGCTCTTCTGTGGAGTAACAACACACAAATCCCTGTATAAACCGAGTTTCCACAGATGACCACTTCAGACAAGGAAGGCCAGAAAGATCCTTTTCGCCGTCCCTGTTATATTCCAAGAGAGACACGCCTCCAACTTGAAAACTGAAGAGCTCTACACTTTGCTTTCTGTTAATGCTGCGAATATCGTCATTGTTTTCCAATTTCTGCTACAATAACAAGTTCCTGGAGAAAATGAAACAAAAATGGTATTTGCTTTTTTTTCCTCCCATTGTTATTGTGTCTTTTTCCAAGCTGGCTCAAGGCAGACTTTGCTACTTATCCCTCATGCCTGACCTCACTGTTGTGCTGTCTGTGCTTGGCCCATGTGAGGTGATGGAAAACATTTTCATCTTCAGTATCAGGTGCTGCTGCTGCTGAGGCTGGCCACACTCGCCTTTCACTGTCAGCCAATATTGTAAACAACACAGGCACATTCCAAACATTTATTCCACAGGAAACATCCCATCTGCTATTGCAAGAAATAAAGGCGAGGGTTGAGGGAGAGAGAAAGAGTAAGCATTTGGGAAGGTACAGGATAAGTGTATTAAAAGATAAACCTAACTGGATCCTAAAAAGAATAAAAATCTGTCATTACAAAAGTTTGAACTACAGTTTCACTTTGAAGAACGGTGGTCATGACCAACTTTCCTTCTGGAGTTTTTCATTCTCGTTTTTCCTGTTGGTTGTAATGACATTAGTTTCTCTTTTTTGGCTGTATTTTCACCTAGTTTAAAAAATCTTAGATGTAAGAATTTAATTTTAAGACAGAAAGAGTGACCAGACTGTAGATCTCGCTTATGTAGGGAGCCTTAGTCAGTTAAAATCAATCAGGAGAATGCCTGAAACTCAGTTCTCAGCCAGATGTGCCTCCAAAATGGATTCCTAAAGTCAGCTACTTTAGCACAGAGTAGATTGGACCGCAGCTCTAGCTAGGGGTACGAAAACATACTTTCAAAATAGGTAGGGTCCAGACATTGTTTTTAGCCAAAGCAGAAAGATTCTGAGTTTCTCCCATCTTTGTATTCAAATGTCAAGCTATGTGCAATGTGAAAGTTAGAGCTGAAGTAAAAATTTTCATGTTTAATATTCAAAGGATCTGACTCAAGTTGGCTACAGCCATCCAAGGTTATAGCTGGAATCTGTCAAAACTAAGTTTGCTCCTTTTAATCATGGAGAGATTGTTTCCTCGGCACACACAGTCTCTCTCTTTCCTTTCTTCAATAGAAGGTGTAAACACCTGCAAATGTCTCCGACTTCAAGGAATAGCTGCAGGTGTCCCTCAGCTCCATGCTGCTGCCAGAGTAACCAAGTAAGCTGTCAGCATCAATGCATCTCCTAACTGTCATCAGATGAGTAACCATCCAAAAGAAAGTCAAAATTGATTATTAATTTACTGAAAACCATCCTGGGTCACAATTACAATTGAAACAGACCAAAGATATATTTTTTTAACAAAAACAGACCACATTTCTAGGTTTAGCAACTGATCCCTTTCTCCCCCGAAAAGCAACCAACTGCCTTAAGAACAATTTTTAATATGCAGAGATTGGGAGCTAAAAAAATTTGCAGCATAAAAATAAACATTCACTTATTGATGTCTGCAGATCATGCTAGTGTTAAAGTCATAGATATAGTGGCTGATTCAGAAATTGGCAAAAGAGACTACTAATTACTTTCAGGATCATAATTGGAATGAAATCAGGTTTGATCTGTTATCCATAAGAGCCTCAATTCCTTAGTTCAGGAAAGAAATTCCTTAAAAACATATTGTATTTTGATTTTCAATATTATCAATTTTGAAGTTGGAAGGCCAGGGAGCAAATAGTAAATAAGTTATTAATACTGTTAAAATTTGTCAGTAAAAAATAAGGATGTCTCTCAGATAAGCGTAAAAAAAATGAGATATAGAAAGATGTTTTAAATCATACCTCAACTCTCTCAGCTTGGTTTTCTGCAAAATTTCACTTCATCTTTACAAAACTTTGCTCAGGCAAAATAGTAATTACATCAAGTAGCTTAGTTACACTTCCATGAGCCATGTAAGGTAAGGACTTTTCAAATCATGTACTGAATCATTTCACCCATGTCTGGAATATAGCCAACTCTGGCAGTTGTTCAGCAGTATTCATTATACATAAATAGAAGTGGAGTTTACTGTGCAGAATTGAAATTTCACGGTGAGGTTGGAATAGAAGTAAAATTGCCTAAACTGAAATGAAGTGGAATCACTTGGATAGCTAACACTCAGTGCTCCAAATGTGTCAATAAATCACGAGATTTGACTCTTATGGATCAAATCTTGCTTTGTATTCAACCTAGGATCAGTAATTCAGACTCATTCCAGAAAAAGTGAGAACAAATCCTGGCACGAATGCTGCAGTTAGGTAATGGCAGTTAGGGGCGTGCATAAGCGCACCAACGTGCCTACCGTCCCTGTCCTATTGTTTCTCTTATTCTTTTATTTTTCTTATATGTAACCATTTCATGTATTCACAACTATGTATACATTTATACTTATTATCTTGTAAACAATTGGCAAATCAAATAAATAAATAAATAAATAAATAAATAATTTTAGACTCCAGATTTAATAATAGTACTGAGAAATGGGGAGGAGCATTGGTTGTAATAGAAATGGAAATAATTCATTTCACTAGCTTTCTAACGTGCTTTTCTGGAAGGATAACTCACCATGTTTGGCAATCCCTCCCCTCCCCCCCCCAAAAAAAAAATCTGCATTGGGGTCTGAAATTTTGCTCCAGAGGCCGGTGTCGATGGTGCCACTATACTTTAATGGACTGCTAATAATAGGGATGGTGACAAATGGTTCCCTATGTTATCTATCAAAGAACATTGTTCTAGTGTTTAGCCTTCTGCTGAATGGGTGCTACATGGGAAAGGAAACTATAGAAGTGCTAGGAAAATGAATGAAGTAAAATAGAAGTAATATGGTGGGGGGAGGCAAGATGGTAATAGTGACTGCATGGTTGAAGCCCCATCTCTTTTATCTGTGCATCATGGGACAAATTGATGGGTGGTGTAGCTTTCCTAATGCATTTGATGCCATTTTGATTCTTTTTTTAACCAAAGATGATATGAAAGTCTATGACTGACATAGGGCAATAACTTGATAAAAGCCCTGCTTTTGAAGCAGACAAAATAATAAAACTAGAAATACAAGATTCAGGTCCAAATTATCATTGCAATAATATTGGTGTACATGAGGAATAATTAGAGTTCACTTAACTAAAATAGCATTACTATGAAAAAGTTATTAAAGCAGGAAATGAAAATGAAGAATATAAGTCAAACCTGGGAAATAAAAAAGGGATAGGAAGAAGATTTAGATTTTAGGTCAAGGATGGATTAAGATGCTACTTCTTAACAGAACTATTCCTATTCCACTGCTAAAAATAAAGAGCACCACCATACCTGTTACACTGATTTTTCAAGAGAAATGGTTTAGACAATCTTTTATTTTTGTTGCAATTTTTTTTTCAAATCTGAAGACCTCAAATGGACCTTCTATGAACCTGAAAATCACCTGTCTAAAATACAGAATCCATCTTTCCAGTCATCCTTGTATAATAGATATATATTCTACAAATTTATATTACACTTTTTTTCTTTGATGATAATTTTTTAAAATAAGCAGCATGTCTCTTTAGTCCTTTCTTCTCTCATAATTTCCCCACTCAACTGCATTTCTTTTAGCTGCTGCTCTATCCATAAGAAAAAAATATACCATCTCTCTCTCTCTCTCTCTCTCTCTCTCTCTCTCTCTCTCTCTCTCTCTCTCTCTCTCTCTGAAATAAGACAATATATAGATATATGGTAGATGGAGGAAAAAACTTAGCATGAGCGCCACTAGTTAACCAGGTCCTGAGGGTGATAGGTTCCAAGGCTGTTATCAGCTGGGTGAATTGGCAGCATCATTTTCATTTCTCACAAAGTCCTGAAGAGATTGGACAGGTATCAGAACAAATGTGGGTTTAGCTGGGGCAAATAAGTCCTGCAATAAAAGTATGCCACCTATGTGAGCTGATTGAACTGTTTAGAACATGTCACAGTTGATCTCACAAGATGGCTACCATCTTGTGGACATGATCTGTCAGAAACCAGTAATCAAAAGGCAAAATATTAAGGTTCTTCTTTGTTACTGTCTCCCTGGAATAGCAAAAGCAGTAGCATTTAGACTTATACACTGCTTCACAGTGCTTTACAGCCCTCTCTAAGTGTCAGCATATTGCCCCCAACAATCTGAGTCCTCATTTTACTGACCTTGGAAGACTGAGTCAACTTGAGCCCGGTGAAATTCAAACTGCCAAATTGCAGGCAGCCAGCAGGCAGCGGAAGTAGCCTGCAGTACTGTATTTTAACCTCTGCACCACCATGGCTCTGGTGAATGTTTGCTACTCCAGCAGCAATCTTTTATCTTCTTCTGGGAAGGTAAGTTAACTCCTCAACAAAGCACAAGACCACCCACTGAGAATGCCTACATGATCTATCTGGGCATCAGAGACATTCCTGCAAATAAATATGATTGTAAAGGCTGGCACTTTGTTTTGAAGTAAGACAACAGCTTTCAATTCATTTATTTTTAATTCAAATATTGTAATCTAAAATAAATACTGGTATTAAAATTAGATAGGTCAGGTAGCCAAGTGGGTACCAGTGCGGGGGGGAGGGTGTTCCTGTCCTACAGATTGTATAAAGATGCCAAATGCTAATTGTATAAGAAAAGATCTGAATCTCCCCCAGATTCTCTGCCTGATGTACAGCCACGTTCATTATAGTTCATTATCTTTAAAAATCTAAAAAAATCATAGGGTTGTGTTTTGATAACTGCTACTAATTAGTATCATGAGGTTATGTGCTAAGAAGAGAAAACATGGAGAAAATATGTATATTCCTCCTCTTGTTCTCAACTACCAAGGCACCGCAGGAATGGGTCAAATTTCAGAACTTACTTCAGCAAAAACCTTTCATAATCCATTTCATGAAGATTCTTGCAAGTGCCAAATGTGTGTCAATGGTGCTGGAAAGGAGTGGATTATATCTATATTACACAAAGACCACCTAAATTATGGTACAATTAAACATGGATATGTTTAAAGGGAAATCACGATATCTCAACTTATGATGTCATGTATATTAATATATACACCCTATTTGTACATCCTTATTCATTTCAACTACAAAATTATGCACACATGCATCAATGCTGGTTTTTGGACTAGTGATTGCAGTATAATCAAAATAGTTGTGGTCTGAACCTCAGTTACATGGCCAAAATATTAGTTCACAGACTTAATTATACAAATATTTCCCAGACATTCATATCAGAACAATTATGAAAACAGAATTCTTCTAAGACAATAAAGAGTCAAGCTTATTTTACATTTTATTTAACACCTCAGGCATTTCATTGATAAAAATCAAGATTCTGCAGCTTCATGTCGATATAGAATGGAAGGCAAATACTGTATGAAATGTATGAAATACATTTCATAGATACAACTCCTACAAAAGGTTTAATAGCAAATTAAATAATTTCCATTCATCATTCCTTAAAAATGCATGGAGGATTTCAATGGAACATGAGAAATAATGAACATAAAGACATACAGAGCCTATATTTGAGCCTGCTAAAGATCCATATTTATGAAACTTGGAGCAGATATACAAATTTTCACCAGATAAACACTTTGTAACTAGAGGTGCTTTGGTCCTGAGAGGGCATGATGAAGAGTGCTGACTATTTGGCCTTTTTCACTGGTGAAATATGATTCAAGCTTTGTTTTGTGGATGCCCTTTTGAATAAATATTTAAAAGGTTCAACTTATAAAACCAGAAAATTGTTTCATTCAGATAATCAACTATGTCATGTGAAAAAAGAAGGAAGAAAGGAACACTTAGTGGAAAGGGAGGGAGGGAAGATGAACACCATATGGCAAAGCAGATTTTTAGGAGATCCCACTTCATAAGGCAACCTTAAGATGTCTGGATCTAACTTCAACTCTAACCTGTAACATGGGAACCATTTTTATCAGAGTAACCTAATGCAAAGAGGAGGTTCTTCTGAATGTTAATAGCTGCATAGCTAAGCTGATTTGATTGCTCAGATAAGGAAACAAAAATTGCATATGCAACTTTTCTAACTATAGAAAATAAAGAATGCCCTCTTTTCCATCTGGTTACTCTCAGTTTCTCTCCTCATCCCATTTCTTTTCCTTTCCCTTAAATATAATCTAAACAAACATAGGTAATGAAAATGTTTATAGGAGCCATTTGAAATCAGCGTAAAATCTAATCCACCAGTTAAAACAATAATGAGATTGAGTTTGAGTTTGATTGACAAGCATGAGACCAAGGCCCTTTAGCCCAAAGCACCCTCAAGTTAAGCAACGTGGATATGGTGGGTTTTTTTAAAAAAAACAACCAAAAATTTCTGCTCATCTTCGACCCCTTGCTCTTTTCCTACAGTGGCCATGTGACAAAATGAAGATGTTAGGGATGACTGCTCATTTTCCCTCTAACCAAACTTTCTTGAAAGCTATTGAAAGAGACAGAACAGAAGTGTCAGTGATACTGCCTGGTAAGTGCAGAAAAAGTACCAGAAGGGAGGGACAAATTGGTGGGTTTTGAGATTGGAGCACCCTGAAGTTTTTTTTACCCAACCGTGTATTTTGCACTGGGCCCCTTCAATCCAAGCCCTGTCTCTGAGCCGAAGACGAAAAGATGAAATCATTTTAATTGACTTTAAGCAAGATTTTATGTCTATGATCCTCAGACTAAATCTAGAATAATTCCTTCTTTGCATACCTACTTATAACCCTCTGTTCAAGCTTGAAAGGATTTCCATCAGAGCAGCTAATAATTAAAAACATCTGCTAACCAATCTTTCAGTCATGCAACTTCTGCCAGAATATAGATCAGCAAATTGCTCCCTTCTCAGCTCTCTGGATCTGCTGCTGCTCTGAATTCTGACGTACAGTGGAGATCATGAGATGTTGGGTATGACTGGTAGAGTGTCAGCAGCAACATGCATGTTTATGAGTCTGTGGGAAGGGAAATAGAGGGTAAAGAACATGGGTGCTATATATACTTTATCGTATCCTCTAGATAACAAAGCACATAGACCCTCCGGGCTCTAGAATAGATGTTACAGAGACCTGGCAGGGATATGATTTAGCCACAATGTAATGAAAACTGACTATTTATTCTTATATAGTTGGGAATCTTCCCCTCTTTCACAAAACCAGGCCACACTGTGCTTTTTAACAACAGGGTCAACTGGATTCAATTGGACATCTATAAGACGGTTTAGGTTCCTTCTTAAGGAGTCCCAGTGCTTAAAACAACAGGGACTATAGAGAAAATGTTCATCAAAGCAGCAAAACCATTCATGTTCAGGATAAACTATATTCAGGATTCTAGTCCCATATCCATTGGCCTAAGTCATTATTGTCAATAATATGAATATTATTAGTACTGCTATACGTATTTCTTTGTGTGTGATGTCTTCCGTGTGCCATCTTCACAAAACACACATTTAAATTTGTAATTGGTATTTATTTTAATGTTGTGTATTTTCCTTTTTCCCTAACACCTAAGTTAATTTAGTTTTCTTTTAATAATGTTGTATTTTGGCTGAAACTAAAACAAAAAAGGAGGAGGGAAGATGAACACCATATGGCAAAGCAGATTTTTAGAAGATCCCAGGAAGCAAAACATTTTGCCATGGTTTTATTGCAAGAAAAGAGGAGGGGTAACAGCAAGTGCTCTGAAAACTTACCTTTTCTTTAATTATATGGATAGCATTTCAAGCATCCCAGTTTTTTTTTCTTTTTTGCATATTGAAAATACCCACTTAAAACATTTTTAAATAACCACAATAGAACATTTATTTAGTATAAAGTAAATCCTATAAAAATTCAATTGCAAAGTAGTTAAGGTATTTGAATTTTTTAAAAAATAGGGAAGAATCCCAAGAAAGAAAGTATTTGATGGCTAATAATCTCATTTCAATATAATAGGACCTTTCTTTTGCAAAGAGCAAGACAGGTTAAAAGATATAATTATGACTCTGCAAACTCTCCCAAGTGCTGGAAGATCATCTGACAGTTCTGATCCCGGGCTCAGCTCTCAAAGGGGAAAAAGTCTTTGTCTAGTTACAGAGTTAAAGAGACAGGATCCCTATTCCGTTCTCTGCCTACATTGCAATTTAACTGTCAAAAAAATCCAAGCGGCAAAATTGTCTTATTCCAATACCGCATAAGAAGATGATTGGGGAGGGGGGGGAGGATTGGAGGGTTTGAAACTGACCTGTCAAAACCTCCCTGTTTAAAAATGAATAATATATATTTTTTATTTTTTTAGGAGATACTGGAAAGGTTAAAGATGTGCCAAAGAAGTAGGACAATTTCTTTCTCTCCCGCGGAAGCGTTTTAAAACAATTAAAGAGATGGAGAGAGAGAGAGAGAGAGAGAGAGAGAGAGAGAGAGAGAGGTTTAGAATTAAGGATCGCCCATGTACAATTTCTCCCCTAAAATTAAAGTACAAAGAAAACAACGGTAGAATCGCATTAATTCCGCTTTTCTAAATAGTGAGGGGAACTTTTCCGTGAAAAAAAAGAAGACGTTTAAAGACATGGGAATAACGATTTCCTGGTCAAAATGTGCAATAAAGGGAGGACAGGGAAGGCTCCCGCCAAACGGCGAGCGCAAGAGCGGACCGAAGGAGCGGGAAGCGAGGGAAGCCAGAGCCCTTGTCAGCTGCCAGCTCCGGCAGGTGGGATCCTTCCCAAATGGTTTTTCTCCTCTCTCTCCTCTCCCCCACCCCCCTCTAAT
This sequence comes from Notechis scutatus, assembly GCF_049901735.1. Lineage (NCBI taxonomy): Eukaryota > Metazoa > Chordata > Lepidosauria > Squamata > Elapidae > Notechis > Notechis scutatus. Next base: position 49,613,811 of record NC_142011.1, read on the forward strand.
ATTCTCAGATCTCCCTACACAAATGATCCCTGTGGATCTGTGCCTTGTTTTGTGGAAAACATTGCAAATGGCAAAAAGGGAAGCGGGAGCCATCCTGCTAAAGCGAGGTGGGGCCCTTTTCCAAAATACCCTTCCCTCCTCGTTTCTCTTTCCTTCCCTTCTTTCTGCGAAAGAAGACAATTAAACCCTGGCGGGGGGAAGAGGGGGGCGATCCGAAGAGCCAGCGAAGGACAATGCAGAGCACTAGCCCGAAAGGACGAGGAGAGAGAAACGCGGGCGCGAAAAGCGGACCGGTGGGAATCCAAGCGCTCCAACTGCGGAAGCCCCACAGCTATTGTCTGCGTCCCGATCGCTGGGATCCGCCTGGGAAAGTCCTCTCTGGCAGCCGCCCCTTCTGGATTTGGGGGCGGGAGTTTTCACTACATCTAAGTAGGGACTGGGACGAGAACGATCTGATTTGGTTTCAGTTTGATTTAGGGGACTCCTTGGATAGTTTTGCGCCGGGATATTGAGTGGGGAGGGGAGGGAATTTGGGGGGGGGGAATAATAGAAAATCCCGGGAAACACAAAATAAAGACAGGAATAACCAGGCAGGGCGTTCCTAAGGAGTAGTTGGGCTTATTTCTCTCTCTCTCACCCACCCCCCCCAGCTGACACAAGCTTTTCTCCTTCCACCTTGCAATAAGGTGGCTCTGCTAAAACGGCTGGCAGGAGCAAAACTTACAACAGCCTGGTTTGATTTTTCTCTGTCACTTCAGGGCGCGCACAGCTGCAATTCGGATTGTTCTGGCCAGCTCATCATACACCTTTTGGGTACTGGGGCAATTTATCCAGTCAGCCCCATTTTATGGCGGGTGTGAATCAGGATGCAAAAAACCATAACCACGCCAGGTGAAAACACAACGTCTGTTAAGTGCAGAATGAACTGACTTGCATGCTTTCCCCTCGACGAGTAAACGCTAGTTTCGGTTGTGTTTCAAGATAGAAGTTCACAACTGATGCTGCGGTTTTTTTTTTCCCCTTAAAATTCGGCATCTTCATTAACTTAAATCCATGTCCGCGTCTTTTTCTACACTGCCGTGCACCTATGCAACATATGACTTACACTAGACATTACTTTTGTGGCGTGTTTGATGCAAAAGTTGCTTCTCTGATCCTTCGGCAGAGATCTGCAGAGAAACTTTAAGAAACCTTTATGCAGTACTTTACGAAATGTACTGATAATGATGCACGAAATTAGATTGGTCTGGGCTTCGTGCAACCAGTTGTAAAATCTGCCCTCGTCTCTGCTCAGTAGCATGCTGGTTGTTAAGCATGATGTTATGGCTTTCCCCAAAGTCTGCCTTGCCAAACAGTGAGATGCTGAATCACTGACATTCCTCTGTCAATCCTTTAATCCACTCTCTTCCCCAACTCTTGCTGCAGAATTGGATTGTGCCCAACAACAGACAGGGAAAACAGCAAGGAGAAGGGCAGTGGAGGGTTCAACAAGCAGCCTCTCTTGTTATGATATGGAGGACCACATATCTGGAAGGCCCATAGCCACGTGCAGATATGAATCTTTGATATCAATCCCTACCATCCACCTTTCTGTGTCACGGTCCTGAGCATTTTGAGGAAGCAGCCACTCAAGAGAGAAGTATGGCCAACTCCTGTGTTAATACACAGACCAGGCCTGGGGCACTCCATATTCTAAAAGTTTAATCCCCAGGGGTAACTGAACATTCTGGTTTTTCTTTGAAGATGTTTAGCTTCTTATCCAGGAAGCTCCTTCAGCTTTGACTGGATGGTGAAGAATGGAAGGAGCTGGAGAAGCTTCTTGGATGAGAAGCAAAATGTCTTTGAAGAAAAACCAGAAAGTCCAGTTGCCTCTTGAAAAAAGCACTTTTGGGACAAAAGTGGATGACTGAGAATCTCCATAGACATTTAATTCCCAGGGTTGTCAGCCAGCATGGCTAGTAATTTTTTTTAAAAAAAAGATCAAATGTGCATAATTCCAGAGAACTCTAACATCTGCTGCTGAAATTATTGCTGTTTATTGGACATTATTCAGATTTTTTTTTCTTGGAACATTTCTGAAGCTTTCCGTAGAACAAAACTGAAATTCATGAGAGCGTTGAAATGGACGATGACTTCTAGTCTCCCCGCCCCCTCCCCAATCACACTGGAAGTAGAATCAAAGCACTTTAATAGAGGCAGTTTCTCATGTTCTTTCCTATGTCTTTAGGCACTTAAGCGATTCAGTTGCTTGAGTACATGGAGCAACAAATGTGTGATTTCCCTTTTTATGCCTTTCTGAGCATGTAGTAAAAGAAGGTGTGTGATGTGATACGATCACCTTCTTTGCTGCACTTCAATTAATGCTGCTTTTAGTGGGAGACAGAGAAAGTCTTGAGTGCCATGTCTCTGACATGTAGGATATGTTACCAAGTAAAAACAGGTGAGTAGAGAGTCCTTTTCCACCAGGTGAAAGTGAAGAGAAGAAAGCTGGGTAATCCATCAGTCACTCTCCTTAACATATATGAAGTATAAATAAAATCAATGCCAGCATACCAGGATAGAGATCAGCAGTGGGGACAGCAAATGCTATGCAAGTACAGTTTTCCTGCTGGATCAAGGATTGATGGACAGCATTTTAACCCAAATTTATCAAGCGTTTTTTACTGGAATCACTCTAAGAATCAAAACTATCTGGGTTACTGCAGAAGTGAAGGAGAAAGACTGAGTGGACCTTTTGTTTTACTACCCAACCGTTTTCTGAATTTATATCTTTAAAAAGACCTAGTGAAAAGATTCCTAAGCGCATCCAAAAGTCAGTTGTGAAGCACACAATTGTCTTCAAAGATAATGAAATCAGCATATGGTAGAAATGTTAGGATCCATCTTGAAAATCAATGAATAATTTCAAATTTGAGACAAACTGTATCGCTGGCTACTTCCAGCCATTTTCAAGCACCAGTCTTCTGCCATAATAGCACAAAGGCTAAATATATGAATGGAAACATGGATAGGATTTTCACTGATTAGTGGAAGAAATCAGATTTTCTGGGTAAGAGTTTTTCTCTCTTATTCTGGTCCCAAAAGGAACCCATCCTGTTCCATTTGGCGTTTGCCCTTGGAGATTAAAAAGATTGCAATGGCCACATGTGTACCACACCTGACCATCCTTTTCAACACACGGAATTACTGGCCAAGTGTAGACATGATGCCTATATGCATAACATCATATACCACCTGGCTCATTATTTTATGTTTCGGTTCTTTATGGCCTGTTGGGATATCAGAATACAAGAGCCAGACAAACACCTGGGAAAGATTATTTCAGCTTCCTATTTACCAAGGGACAATGTTGCACTATGTTCACTGAAGCTCTTCCTGGGTCTCACTCTTATCAAAGGCTGCTACTGGATGACTAAAAAAAAAATAGTGCAAATGGAATCTGGATGTGATAATTAGCAGGGCATTCAAAAGTTTGATGTATGTCACAAGAGTGCTGAAGGGAAGCATATTCCTGCCTCATCTATCAGCCAGGAACCAAAGAACACTGAGAAGCAGGGCCCTCCTTCCTCCTAGGAGGAACATGAAAACAAAGAGGAGATCATTTTGTTCCTTCTGCTGACCAGAAGCTAATAGTTGCATCCGCCCTGAAAAACAAACATATCCTGCCAAGCGTTGAGCACACTGTCAACTCACCCTTTGGCCAAAAGATCAGGAGCCCCCAATTTCAGCAAGAGATCAACCTGGCTTCAAGTAGAGTAAATGTCAGGCTTATTCTTTATAGCATCCTTCTGGCATGAAAGAACTGGGCTTCTGCCTCGTCCAAGTTTTACGGACTCGGACTCGTTTCTCTCTCTCTTTTTTTTAATAGACCCTAGTCATTTGGACAAAAACTACGGTCTTCAAGGCAGGATTAAAAACCCTCCAAATAAATAAATAAGGCTGTGGCACAGACAGAACAGAGATACACATGAGGAAGCACATTTGCATCTTCCTAACCAATCACTCTGCATCCGAATGGCATGTCTGTGATGGAGGCAGAAGTGGGGGGGACAGTGTTGCCTTCCTTAGGGATTCATGTCCAAGAAGCAAAATCCAAACTTCGCTAAGTGTGGGTGAATATAATGTGACTAAGCAAGTTTACTGGAGAATGTGCAAGTAGTAAGTGCATTTGGGTGAATATTTGCCCTGGTATGTGTCAGAAAAAGGACAGGAGGGCCTAGACAGGGTCAGGGGCTAAAGTGCACGCAGAGGCCAAGCAACTTGGCTGTTCCAAAGGAAAGGAGATCAGATTTCAAGTGAGGCATGAAGCCAGGGGCTGCAGCGGGACAGGAGGTGGGCGCTTCAGGACTGTTTGCAGGCAGCAGAAGTCAGGTTTAAAAGAATAATCTGCCATTTAGGCATTTGTTTATTGTTCTTAACTAAGCAACTCAGACAGCAGCTCAGCAGACCTTCATCCACATGGGCTGCCCAGGGAGTGGATTAGAAGAGAGACAGATTTCCAAGATGGGGTGGGGGGCACACAAAGAGAGCTATCTCTGGGACAGGGGCAAAACATTGTTTAAGAAACCCTCAGAAGAGGTAGATGATGAAAGAGCACCCTGCACCTCTGTAGTGCAACAGCAGACTTAATGTAAGAGTGGTATTGGGAAGTGTAATCTTTTGGTAAGAACTTTCTTAACAAGGGACGGCAAGGAGTTCCACGGGTTAACTGAAGAGAACTTCAGCGCTTCTCTGCTGTACCCAGAGGTGGTATTCAGCAGGTTCTGACCAGTTCTGGAGAACCAGTAGTGGAAATTTTGAATAGTTCAGAGAACCGGCAAATACCACCTCTGGAGATTTTACAGTATCCTTCCCTGCCATGCCCACCAAGAACCCACAGAACCAGTAGTAAAAAAAATTGAATCCCACCTATGACATTTAGTCTGCTTCATGATTTTACTCTTAAAGGACTGTATATAAAATTAGGGGAAAAGATAAATCCTTGTGAGACTATTCCTTTCATGAATCACGTGCACCCCAATAAATCCTCTTCTAATTGTATTGCTTGTTCTTATATCAGTATGCAGGTGAATTTACTTATCTCACTAAATACTTAATATTTAGTGATCTTGAGCTGCAGCCCTATGCACATTAGAAGTTACATGTCTATCCAGAAGTACATAGACGTTTGGGGTTGTCACACTAAAATCCATGGGATTTATTCCTGAATAAACTTCTCTAAGATTGCATACTATCTCAGCAAACTTTGTAATAATTCCAAGCAGTATTTTCCCCCCAGTTGGAATACTGAGATCCAGAAACCAGAATAGCTATTGTCACCCAGCAAGGTCTGATCTAATGGAGGGATTGCTAAATTAAAGTTCAATCCCCAGTGCATTTGGCAACTAATATTGTTTCACAGTTAAAATGCCTGTATTCTTACTATCATAAAATGTTGTGCTTTAGTTATTCTTGACTTTACTTAAAATCTCCCAAAGCAAGCACTATTTCAGACTGCTTTCATATATTTGTTGGAATGTTTATTTTTTTTTCTTTTATCCACAAGCCGGATCTAAAAGTAAAGGTACAGCAATTTGTCATAGCTTTCAGGGGTGTTTATTAAATTTTCAAGTTTAATTGACAACCAAGGATGGAATATTTTGGCCGTCTTTCTTCCAAGCACTAACTAGGTATGAATTTCTTGTTTGTTTGATCAGCCAAGGATAGTTAGATGCTGCTATGTAGCGGGTCAAATAGAATAGGTGTACTAATAAATCTCCTGATGCAGGGGTTTCCAACCTTGGCAACTTTAAGCCTGGAAGACTTCAACTCCCAGAATTCTGGGAGTTGAAGTCTTCCAGGCTTAAAGTTGCCAAGGTTGGAGACCCCCTGTCCTGATGTACTTTCCAGGAGCCAAATGCTATGGTACAAAGATCTGGAACCTTAGGGCTCCAGTGTGTTTTGATTGTTTTGGCTTATTTTGTAGGGACAGCCAGAGAGGTCACAATTGCAGGATCAGGCAACAAATATGTGAAGATTTCTGTATCAGTTCATAAACGTGGATGTGAGAAAATTCACCCACTCTATTTGTGGATAGGCTAAGAGCCGGATATTGGGGAAAGGGAAGCATTTTTTTTTTTTTGCAAAACGGAATGAATGCTATGATGGCAAAATAAAATGAAGAAGAGCGAAATAAATGGGAGAGGAAAAAGTAAAAGAGCGTCTGGGGGAAATGAGTGGTGAGGGGATGGGGGAAGGGGAAAGGGGAATAACAGAGTTGGAAGGGACCTTGGAGGTCTTCTAGTCCAACTCCCGCAGGGCGGAAACCATATATCATTTCAGACAAATGGCTGTTCAATCTTTTCTTTAAAACCTCAAGTGCTGGGACATCCACAACTTCTGGAGAGGGAGAGGGAATGGGGAGGAGAAGGGAGGAGGGAGAGGGAGAGAGAAGAGGGAGGGGGGAGAAGGGACAGGGAACAGGGAGAGGGAGGAGAGAGGGGGGAAAGAGACAGGAGTCAGATTGCTGCAGCCAAAACAGGAGATAGGAAAGTCTAGCTTTGTACATTATTTATTCTCAACTTTAACCTATGGGCTGCATGCTGGCTCCTAAGCGGGAGGGGGAAAACCTGCTCTGTGCCCTTCCAACCCGCTTTGCAAGAGTCAGCCTCCTCCTCCCTTCCCCGGAACACAATGATTCTCACTTCTGTTAGCAATTTGTTGCCAATAACAAACATCCTGCAGCAGCATGGGCCTCAATTCCTGCAGGCCTGGCCCTCTCACCCAGTGACCTCCTTAATAACACAACTGGGAAGCAGGCAGCTCTTCCCTTGCTGCCCCAGCCTCTCTTTTCCTCCTTCCCTGATCCTTTCCCTGGTTCCCTATTTATATTCGGTTTCCCACCCACCCGCTCATCCTGCCTCTGTATATTCCTTCTCTGCCATTCATTATCAGACAGGCTTTTCGTCTTTCTGCTCCCCTCTACCTCCACATCAAGTTTCCTGGTCATATTTTCACACAAATCATGCGATTCCCGTGACATTTCAAAGGCTGTGATCCCGGCATGCATCTTTGGAAACAAGGCACGGAGAAATCATTGAGACGCAGATCTTTTCCACAGAAGACATAAAAGATGACTTTGGGTGTCTCTCGAGGGATTTCCATGACACGGGTGATGTTGTTCGTGTCGGCTAGAATCCTGAAAAACAAATAATGAATTTTGATTCAGTCTTGATGTTATTATATTCACGCGGCAGATCATTCTGAAGGAAATGCTGATTTAAGCCTCAGGCTGCAAATCCACCTTTTCTCCCTAATAAATGTGAACATAAATTCACTGAATATGTAATCCTTCTCTTGGGCTGCAATGGGAATTGGTGTCAGGCATATGCCTTTTTGACTTGGATCCAACTGATATTTCTAGGGCTCTTCGGAGCAAACATCTCCCCTGTTTGGATAGAAACTCTTTCTCGCTTGCTTCCTAATATTTTCCATATGAAGAAGGCTTCTTGAAGCTACACACTGCCCCGTCAGTAAGTCTTAGGCGGGTTAGAAACGGCCCCGGGAGCCTTTAATCCTCTCTTTCTCTTTCATCCTCAGCCACAGCTGGACGCCCCATTGATGTGGAACAGACCAAACACCAGGCCTCTTACTAAGCTGCTGCCGGCTGCTGTGGGGCCTCTCTGGCTTTGCAATACAGCCAGGCCCACTGTGCTCATATCTCTGCAGGCTGACACTTCCCGGTGTACCCAGAACTCCACCGTTCGCTTGGCCTGGGATGCCGCATTTTCTATCTACCACCCCACCCCCACCCCCAATACTTATAAACCCTCCATCCTGAAGGATCCTTGCTCAATGATTTCGTCACTGATTCATGGCCATCTGGAAGCATCCACTTGCTCCACACACACACACCCACTACCCAACAGGCCCCCTCAACCTTTTCCTTCAGCCGTCTTGCAGTTCTTCCAAAAAAGTTTTATTCCCTTGTGAAAGGGGCTTCTGTTTTTCTGCCTTCTTCACAGGGGACTCAGATATTTTGAATTTCTCATGGTGGTGACTTTCACTGTTGGAGAGGGTAGAAAGGGCTACACTTGGTTCTGATATTTTCTACAGCCCCCTTTCCCAACAAAAATAATCCAGAGGGTGCAGAGAAATTTTCTGATGTTACCGCCCTGCTGGAGAGAGGAGTATACTGTGAAAGATAAAGATATTTTTGGCCAGCTTTATAACTCAGTAAGACCAAGAATAATCACACTTTACACTGTGGCATTTTATCTCTCCCCCCCTCTTTTAAAACACAAACAACTTCTTTCATCATATTGAACGAGAGTTTTTCTATAAAAAGATAACTTAGTTCATGGCGATGTGTGAAGCCAGTCTGAGGAAGAAACATGACTTAGAAATTCTCCATCCCACCCTGTGCTAGGCTAACGCACACACAAACATAGTTATTAGGATTAGGTATAATGCATGAACCAAGTCAGGGTGGCTACCAATTTCCCACCAAAATCCCTTGATCCTCTTGATGTAGCTGTATGTTCAACATTTGTGCTTTTCCTATCTGGACAAAGAAGGACCCACAAGGACAACTTCAAGGTACTTGATCTGAATTTTAAAAATGGTCAGTCATCTCAGTCCCACCTTCAGTTCTGACCAAGCTAGGATGGAATTTTCAAAAAGGCTTCTATTTAAGAACTTCTGAGGACTTCCTTTTTAAGAGCTTTGTCCAAGACCAAATTCCTGAGCATGGTGTCAGGTGCAAAGGAACTGACCCTATTCCAAGTCAAAAGCTTTGATCGTCCTGTACAGGAGGGCCCATAATGTCAAAATGGCAGGTGATACCTTAACCACTGCACCAAGGCCGGGGGTTCTAGGGACTTCTGGTACCAAGGACCTTCCATTTTTAGTTCTGAAAAGGACAATTCCCCCAGGCAGAACTGATATACCATACCTGCCTATTCAACTAGGAGGACTGACTTGTTGGATTCAGACTGATTGGCCTTGTCAAAACCACTGAACTTCTGGCTTTTCCCATAGACATTGAGCCTAGCTGTTGAGTCTGACTCTGTTTTTAAGAGATGTTTTCTGGATTGAATGATGGTCCCCAGTTTCCAGTTGTTTGTTTCTGAGGTCTGATGTTTTTGTTTTTATTTTAAGTATGTTGTATGCTGCCCAAGGTTGTTTTGAATTGAGTGGCCATATAAATAGAAGAATAGAGTAAAATCAAGTAGCCCTTTTTGCAAGCAAACTTCAGATGAGCACATTCTTCTTTCAAAGTATCTTTCGGAAATAAATGAGGAATTTTACATAGAGCTTTACTGGAGAAAAGCAGAGCCTGTTTTAGCAGAGCTCGCAAATCCTTTCCTATAGAAATCCAGAGGGGATTTCTTTCAAGCCAGACTACCTAAAGTGCAACTTCCATGCACAAATGAGGAATTTCCCACTGAACCTGGAACACTTCCTGTCACCCACCCAATTAGGTAAATGCCCTATTAAGCTTCCAGGAAATTTTATTTAGCACTTCCCCTCCTTACAATTAATGTTAATTTTGATAAGCCATGGAAATTACACAAGCTCTGTCAGTTGCCCACACTATCCTTGTGTAGCTTAATTAAACATGTTTTAGTTTGTTCCTTTAGTTATGCAGCTAAAGAATATTCTTCCTTCATGCCTCTTATTTGGAAAATTTCTGTGTTAACGTATCAGTACTTTCTTATACAGCTGTTTTTATCCTGAAGTGCAAGCCAGAGAATCACTGTAAAACTATCTGTGTTCAAAATCCATTCAATCACACAACTACAAATCAAGAGGATGGAATATGGGGTGAGTGGGAGCCAAGTAATAAGACATGCAATTTTTTTTTTTTTAGTTTTCAGTTTTAGTAATAGAACTTGCTAATACTATGGTCACCTACTGCCATCCAGTGATTATTGATGGCATTGTAGGCCCTTCACAGTTAATACAACTCCATAGCTTTTATACCTCTCAACTGCAGAGTATAGTTCTCAAAATTTACCTTTCTAATCTAACTGATGGTACTAAATAAATATTGCTATTGGACATAGAGGAACTTGCTTTAAAACAACAAGTTCTTCTTCTGGCTTTCTTCATATTACCTGCCATCATTTGCAACTTTAACTTCATCCTTGGTGCTGTTGCTGATTTCCAATCTTTGCCCTCTAGAGTCTGTGACTCTGTTCTTAAATTGACTGTGCAAACTCTTCCTACTTTTTCATCTGACAGTTATAAGCTTTGCAAAGTCTGTTATTCCTGCCTTTTTAATTTTCAAAGGTAAATTAAATAAACACCACTGTTCTACTGGTAATATTTACACCCTTGATTATTGCTCCGTGGTCACATATTAATCAATACAATGCCAATGTCTACTACATTTATAATACAATCCTATGCTACCACCCCTCTCTTCTCCACCAAAAACACAAAACACCCCCACAGTCATTATAATTTCAGGTAAATCAAGCAGTGTTTGGAAAGTAAAATATGACTTATCATTTCCGAATCATGGAAACACATTCTATAAGCCACAAATGTAGTGCTGCAGTAAAAGGAGAAATCTGCTTACTTTTCCTTTGCTCATTTATAACCAGTGTTTGTTTGTTTGCTTCAAATGGAAGATAGTGTTTCATGTTCCTTCAAATGAATCTAATGAATACATATGCAACTGCATGGCTGTGCAACTTTTTAAAATAAGTGTAAATGGGCAGTGAAGATTATTGAAGATTAACCTATGGAGGAGGAATTGCTGACCATTACCTTGTTTGTCAAAACAGAAAAAGAAGAGGACACTAAAAAATCTTATATCTGGAAGTACTTTCCTCCTGGCCCTAGTCAAACAGAAAGATGGAAGGAAAATGTTGCAAAACTTCAAAGATGCTCTTAGCAAATGAATTGTAATACTTCTAGAGAACAATACAGTTCCTGGAGGCACACAATGATCCTATCCAATGGTGGGATTCAATTTTTTTTACTACTGGTTCTGTGGGCATGGCTTGGTGGGCATGGCAGGGGAAGGATACTGTAAAATCTCCAGTCAGAGGTGGCATTTGCTGGTTCTCCAAACTACTCAAAATTTCCGCTACCGGTTTTCCAGAACTGGTCAGAACCTGCTGAATACCACCTCTGATCCTATCCCCTCCAAAAGTCATAAAGGAAGCCTCCAAAAAGCATATTGTGGGAGAAGTCTTCTCAGCCACCAATTTTCAAATAGAAAAACAAACGTTCTGAAAGTTCCTCAAAACATGGCTGTGTCAGCAGGCTTGGGGGATCTCAAGGAAATGATGATCTAATAAAATGACTGCACCGTTTTAACATCAGTTTTTCTCTACTGTCTTGTTATTTGTAATTGTTTTAATATTGTTTTTAATGTTTTGATTTTGCAATTGTTTTTATTGTGCACCACTTTTTTGTGAAACAGGGAGCTATATAAATAGTATAAGTAAATAATAACAATGACAATGACAATGATAATAATGATAATAATGATAACATCCCAGCCGTTATTGTTTTCAGGCAAATAGTATTTCTTGCAAATTTTCCAATGCACCATTGTTGCTACTTTTTCATGGCATTGTTTGTGCAATCATCTTGCAGTACCTAACTTAGTATTCCATTATTTCTGCAGCTTCTTTGCAGAGAAAGAACTCTGCCTCAGATTGACTACAAAGAATGGGATGAAAAAGTAGCAACAATGGTGAATTTATAAATCTGAAGAACTGGTGGGGCCATGATATAGAAAATAAAACAGCTAAAGTGCTCTGGGACTGTGGAATTCAAACAAAGCACCAGACCTGCCATATAACACCCCAGACTTAACAATTGTTGATAAGAAAGGCTAAAAAGACTGAATAATGGACGTTACAGTTCCTGGGGACAGCAGAATGAAGGAGAAAAACTGGAGAAAATCACAAAATACAAAGATCTGCACATAGAAGTGGAATCACTATGACAAAAGAAAGCAATAATATTAATAATAATAGGTGCTCTGAGTGCAATCCCAAAACATCTGGAGCATCACTTGAACACCATCGGGGTTAACAAATTCACCATCAGTCAGTTGCAAAAGGTAGCTTTATTTGGAACAGCTTATATCCTACAATGATACCTTTAACACCATCAAATAACAATGTCTGTCTATCCCAGGTCCTTGGGAAGGACTTAATATGTAGATAAAAATGCCAAATCCAGTCTAAACATCTGGCTGACTGTGCAATGAACCATAATCATAAATAGTCAGTAAGACTTCACCTTAACTTGACGAGACATTTCAAAACTAATCTCAAACCTCCAAAATTACTTCTTTTAACAGTGATTGTCAGTAATTTTATATATATATATATATATATATATATGTGTGTGTGTGTGTGTGTGTGTGTGTGTGTGCGCGTGTATGTATATGTATATGTATATGGCCTTCAGCTTTGTTCGGGTATTTTCCCACGTCATAGTAGTGGTGCTTTTAAAGTTGTAGCAACGTTTCAGCAGAATCTCATCTGCCATCATCAGGCTTCTGTATTGTGTCCGTCTGTGAGTCAGACTTTTACAGTGGTTTCAGATTTAAATTTGGGGCAGCCTATTGCTGTGCCAGAATGGTTTTTTCTTCATCCTGATTGGTTGGGAGTCTTGGTCTGTGTTTATTGGTCTCGGAGTTTGCTGTGTTCTGCTTGATTGGTGTCTCTAATACAGGGGTGGGCAAACTTTTTGGCTCGGGGGCCTCATTGACTTTTAAAATTTGACAGACGGGCCGCCACCTGGTGTCGAAATGCCTGTCATTACAAGTCAAAATCAAATGAATTCAATCATTCAATCATTCACATCAAACCTTAATTCTGTACCAATCTTTGGCGGGCCGGATTAAAAAGACCAACGGGCCGGATGTGGTCCACGGGCCGTAGTTTGCCCACCCCTGCTCTAATATCTTCTGTCTGTTTTTTGGCTCTTTTTGTATCTTGATTGGCTGGCAGCATTGTGTTACTTTATTGGAGGCCTTTACATGTAAGTACCCGCGAAAACTTAAGAAAACATATATGTATGTATGTATGTATGTATGTATGTATGTATGTGTATATATAAATATATATATATGGTGTTCGGCTTGGTTCGGGTATTTTCCCACGTCATTGTAGTTCTTTTAAAGTTGTAGCAACGTTTCAGCAGAATCTCATCTGCCATCATCAGGCTTCTGTATTGTGTCCGTCTGTGGGTCAGACTTTTACAGTGGTTTCAGATTTAAATTTGGGGCAGCCTATTGCTGTGCCAGAATGGTTTTTTCTTCATCCTGATTGGTTGGGAGTCTTGGTCTGTGTTTATTGGTCTCGGAGTTTGCTGTGTTCTGCTTGATGGGTGTCTCTGATATCTTCTGTCTGTTTTTTTGGCTCTTTTTGTATCTTGATTGGCTGGCAGCATTGTGTTACTTTAATGGAGGCCTTTAGTGCAGCTTGGCTTCGGGTAAATGGACGGCTATCATTAGTTAGGAAGCTGGGTTTCATCTGGGTGCCTGGTTGGGGTGTGTTTGAGCTGGAGGTATCAGGGGGATCTGTTTGTGCCCAGGTGTTTGCCTGGCTTGTGGTGTGGAGATTTTTTTGTTTGTGAGTGCAGGTTTCCAAATGATTGACAGCCTGGTGGAATCATCTCTTCTGTTCATGCTTTCTGGTCTTTTTTCAATCTCTATGGCTTCTCTGATGACTCTGTGGCTAGGGTTTTCCATAGTGGCCAGGGTTTTGGTGCCATTGAAGTTGATGCTATGACCTGTAGCTTCCATGTGTTGGACTAGTGAGGAAGTGTGTTCCAGCTTTTTGACTGCATTTTTGTGTTCATCCAGGCGGGTACTTATTCTTCTATTGGTCTGTCCAATGTATGTGGCTGGGCATGATGCACAGGGGACTTCGTATATGCCTTGGTTTTCCAGGTCAATTTTATCTTTGGGGTTGCTAAGGATGGCTGCTATTTTTCTGTCTGTTTTGAAGGCAGTCCTGATGTGATGTCTGTGTAGTACCTTACTAATTTTGTCTGTAGTACCTCTTATGTAGGGCAGGACAGCTGTTCCATAGGTCTGTTCATCTTCTGGGTCTCTATTATGTTTCAGTGTGTTTTTGTGGATCAAGCTGGTGATTTTGCTTTTGTGGAAGCCGTTGGCTGTCAGTACTTTAGTCAGGGTGCATAGTTCAGTCTTAATGTGTGTCTTGTCTGCCAGGCGTTTGGTTCTGGTAATTAGTGTTTTAGTGTTTTTAAACAAAGATTTGCTAGCACTACACCTGGAACTGAGCAGCAAAATCCACCCTCTACTTTGGGACAAGATCAAACAACTTACAACTTGGAGAGCTGATTCTGAAGGCATCTACAAACAGGAAAAATTATTGAAAAATTAAAGAAATTAGAACATGACAAGAAAACCCCAACAACTCACAACAACACCTGAAACAATTAGTGCACAACGTTTCCAACAGAGAACTCACCAAAACAGAAACAGATGTTCTAACCAAAGGATTCAATTATGCTATAGCACCCCAAAAAATCCCCACAGAATCCATCATATGTGCAGTAGAATCCAGCCTAACTAAATTAAATACAGATGAAGCTGATAAAATAAGACACCAAGTTACCAATATCCTATGCACAAGCAAGCCACCCAAAAGCAACTTACAGAAAAATGAAATTAAAGCACTACAAACCCTGAAAAGAGATAGCAGCATAATCATCCTCCCAGCAGACAAAGGAAATGCCACTGTAGTAATGGACAGAAAAGACTACGAAACAAAATTGACAGACCTACTCCAAGACTCCACATACAAACCCATAAACACAGACCCAACCACATATCTGGAAAAATTAACCAAGAAGAAAATTATAACCAGCCACATGAGCAAAGAGATCCAACAGATGATCATCCCAAGAGAAAAATCTTCCAGATGCCCCAAACTATACGGCCTCCCAAAAATACACAAAGAAGGCATACCTCTCAGACCCATAGTCAGCTCCAGAGGAGCACCACTACAAAACCTAGCTAAATACTTAGCAAAACAGCTACAGCCCCATGCTGAAACAGCAGCTTCACATGTACAAAACTCATACCACTTCTTGGAAATGATCAAAGATCTACACGTGGAGCAAGAAGATCTGCTTGTAAGTTTTGACGTGGTTTCCCTATTCACTCAAGTCCCGATAAAAGAGACCCTTGAAATCATCAAAAATAAATACCAACCAGCTAAACACCTCATGGAACTAACAGAACACTGCTTAACCAACACATATTTCATATACAAAGGACAAAGATACAAACAAATAGAAGGAGCCCCCATGGGATCACCACTGTCACCCGTCATTGCAAACCTGTTCATGGAAGAATTCGAATCCAGAGCCCTGGCCAATGCCATCCTCAAACCCAAACTATGGTTAAGATACATCGATGACACATTCATGATTTGGCCCCATGGACAAGAAAACCTAAACAATTTCCTAACACACCTAAACAGCGCACACCCCAAAATCAAGTTCACCATGGAAACAGAAACAAACAAACAACTACCATTCCTAGATGTACTAATCTACAAAAACAGATGGCACACTAGGACATACCATATACCAGAAGAAAACACACACCAACCGCTACCTCAACGCCCAATCCCACCACCACCCAGCACAGATAAACTCCGTGGCTAAAACACTAATTACCAGAACCAAACGCCTGGCAGACAAGACACACATTAAGACTGAACTATGCACCCTGACTAAAGTACTGACAGCCAACGGCTTCCAACAAAAGCAAAATCACCAGCTTGATCCACAAAAACACACTGAAACATAATAGAGACCCAGAAGATGAACAGACCTATGGAACAGCTGTCCTGCCCTACATAAGAGGTACTACAGACAAAATTAGTAAGGTACTACACAGACATCACATCAGGACTGCCTTCAAAACAGACAGAAAAATAGCAGCCATCCTTAGCAACCCCAAAGATAAAATTGACCTGGAAAACCAAGGCATATACGAAGTCCCCTGTGCAACATGCCCGGCCACATACATTGGACAGACCAATAGAAGAATAAGTACCCGCCTGGATGAACACAAAAATGCAGTCAAAAAGCTGGAACACACTTCCTCACTAGTCCAACACATGGAAGCTACAGGTCATAGCATCAACTTCAATGGCACCAAAACCCTGGCCACTATGGAAAACCCTAGCCACAGAGTCATCAGAGAAGCCATAGAGATTGAAAAAAGACCAGAAAGCATGAACAGAAGAGATGATTCCACCAGGCTGTCAATCATTTGGAAACCTGCACTCACAAACAAAAAAATCTCCACACCACAAGCCAGGCAAACACCTGGGCACAAACAGATCCCCCCTGATACCTCCAGCTCAAACACACCCCAACCAGGCACCCAGATGAAACCCAGCTTCCTAACTAATGATAGCCGTCCATTTACCCGAAGCCATTTACCCGAAGCCAAGCTGCACTAAAGGCCTCCATTAAAGTAACACAATGCTGCCAGCCAATCAAGATACAAAAAGAGCCAAAAAACAGACAGAAGATATCAGAGACACCCATCAAGCAGAACACAGCAAACTCCGAGACCAATAAACACAGACCAAGACTCCCAACCAATCAGGATGAAGAAAAACCATTCTGGCACAGCAATAGGCTGCCCCAAATTTAAATCTGAAACCACTGTAAAAGTCTGACCCACAGACGGACACAATACAGAAGCCTGATGATGGCAGATGAGATTCTGCTGAAACGTTGCTACAACTTTAAAAGAACTACAATGACGTGGGAAAATACTCCGAACCAAGCCGAACACCATACATGTGAGTACCCGCGAAAACTTAAGAAAACATATATATATATATATATATATATATATATATATATATATATATATATATGTATGTATGTATGTATGTATGTATGTATGTATGTATGTATGTATGTATGTATGTATGGCATTCAGCTTTGTTCGGGTATTTTCCCACGTCATTGTAGTTGTGCTTTACAGTTGTAGCAACGTTTCAGCAGAATCTCATCTGCCATCATCAGGCTTCTGTATTGTGTTCGTCTGATGAGATTCTGCCGAAACGTTGCTACAACTTTAAAAGCACAACTACAATGACATGGGAAAATACCCAAACAAAGCTGAATGCCATACATGTAAGTACCCGCGAAAACTTAAGAAAACAATATATATATATAACACAGTATTCTTCGTTCAATTGTTAGTCTTAATTTTGTGAAAACTATTTTTCTGATCTGATTAATGAGGCTGCCTTATATTTCTGAGCTGCTTAAATTTCAGTTCAATATTTGGTGCCCCTCTGGTTGGTTTGATTGCTCTCTTGGAGCGATTCTTTTCCCCAATCATCTCACAGTGCTGGTGTAATGAAAAAGAAGACAGCTATATTGATATAAATTGTCTGGAAAGAGATATAGGAAATTACCCAAATAGGAAAAAGGGCTGGATTCAGAATTATGCAAACCAACCCTGACACCAAGTTTCCTCTTGGGGTAGAAGGAATGTCCAGTTTTCAAGCAGCTTCTTTGTCCTCAGCAAATTACAAAACAGGGTTGGGGAATACTCCAGAACATCCTGGAAGGTGATGCTGGAGACTGCAATTCTTTATCACCCATCACCTCCCAATTGTGACTGTGACTGTAACTTTGTCATTTGTATCCTTACAATTTATATTGACTGTTTCCTAGTATGATTTGATTGCTTATTGTACCCTATGACTATCATTAAGTGTTGTACCTGATGATTCTTGACGAATGTATCTTTTCTTTTATGTATACTGAGAGTATTTGCACCAAGACAAATTCCTTGTGTGTCCAATCACACTTGGCCAATAAAGAATTCTATCTATCTATCTATCTATCTATCTATCATCTATCTATCTATCATCTATCTATCTGCAAGGAGGAAAAGGAATAGGGAAAAATCACTTTTCCCAGCCATGCCACCTGAGGGGATATCCAATTAACAGGTCAGAAATAAACTCTTCTAGCTGGAACTCAATACATGCAAATCAAAGGCAACTTTTCATTTATGGGGCAGTTTATTCACTGAAGTCATGCTGAGGACCAGAGTCCTAAAATAATATTGCAAAACTGAAAGAGAGAAAATAAGGGAAGGCAGTGAGAACAATTTACATGATAATCAACTTCCATGTTTCTCTGAGGTAAAAAGATAAAAGCTTGTGATCACTGAATATCTTTAAAAGGACATAAAGAGGCAGGATGGGAAGACTCTTCACAATCAGAAGTTATAAAAGGAAATCCTCTCCTCTCACAGAGTAAAAGATTGGAGGTTGGAGACCCCTGGTATATACAATATACTATGGAGATCTTAATGGTTCCTCTGATATTGATGCCCTAAATCCCGGACTATGGACACTGTTAGTGATAATCATATAAGCATTATCTTCCCCAAGAGAAAACAGGTAATAAAAAAGAGGACAACATAAAATATAGACTTATATACTATTGTAACATGTTAATTTATACAGAAATAGAAAATATCCTTGTAGTTCAAACTGAAATACAGCCATCATAGGGTATCAGGAAGATTGTGCCCTAGACTCTGTGCTTGTGAATTTGCATGCAAGCTGTGGATGGCAGGTTTTCAGGCCTGGTTCTCTTTTGCTTTTTTTTTATCTTTAATTGGAAGTTGTACAGAATAATTTTCCATAATAAAGCATGTTCTCAGTTTATTTCTTTGAAGAACTAGCAAATATAGGGCTTTCTCCTGCAACATACCCCAAACTATGAGATATGGCAAGTGGAAAACAAGAAAAAAAATGTAAGGAGTACAGGAATAAAAATAACTAGCAACTGGAAGCATACAGGAGGAGCTACGAAACATGCAAACAGAAGGTACAGATCTGAGAGTAAAAGAAGAGGAACCAAGACCAAGGAAAAAGACCAAAATATACATAGGAAGTGACTGTTAAGGTCAGAGGTATGATGAATGATTTGGGATATTTTCCACAATATGATTTGTTGTGCCCTAAAGAAGCCAAATGATGAAATTAATCTAGCCTGAATTTGGAGCTTTGTCAAAGTTCTGAAATAATTGGACTCAATAAGCCAATTTCCAAGCTTAACCACCATAGCAAAATTTTAAAAGGCACTCAAGTATCTATTTAGTTTACTAATTTTCAAAATAGTAGTTGTAGTGTAGTCTGTGGCATAAACTTATAGTGTAAGTTTTGTAAACAGATGTCCATTTCATCAGAGGAGTGACGGTCCATCCCCAGCTGACATTTACATACACATATTGAGGAGGAATTACAAGCATAGGTCAGAAGAAAATGCAGTATAAAAAGAACAATGACCATTCCTGTAGAAAGTATCTATAAGTATGCAGATTGGATTATTTTTAAGATTTTGATTGCAACAGTGGTAGCCTTACAATACCACTAGATTTTATAGTCTCTACTACAGGATCACTAATTTGAAACTATGTAAACAAATACCAATAATACTTATATACCGCTTCATAGTACTTTACAGTCTTCTCTAAGCTGTTTACAGAGTCAGCATATTGCAACCAACAATATGGGTCCTTATTTTATTGACCTCAGAAGGATGGAAGGTTGAGTCAGCCTTGAGCCAGTCAGAATCGAAGTCCTGAGAGTGAGTTTAGTTGAGTACCTTTGCTTAGTAAGCTGTTATGTAAGATGAGTGCAGTCAAAAAGCTGGAACACACTTCCTCACTAGTCCAACACATGGAAGCTACAGGTCATAGCATCAACTTCAATGGCACCAAAACCCTGGCCACTATGGAAAACCCTAGCCACAGAGTCATCAGAGAAGCCATAGAGATTGAAAAAGACCAGAAAGCATGAACAGAAGAGATGATTCCACCAGGCTGTCAATCATTTGGAACCTGCACTCACAAAAAAAAATCTCCACACCACAAGCCAGGCAAACACCTGGGCACAAACAGATCCCCTGATACCTCCAGCTCAAACACACCCCAACCAGGCACCCAGATGAAACCCAGCTTCCTAACTAATGATAGTCGTCCATTTACCCGAAGCCAAGCTGCACTAAAGGCCTCCATTAAAGTAACACAATGCTGCCAGCCAATCAAGATACAAAAGAGCCAAAAACAGACAGAAGATATCAGAGACACCCATCAAGCAGAACACAGCAAACTCCGAGACCAATAAACACAGACCAAGACTCCCAACCAATCAGGATGAAGAAAAACCATTCTGGCACAGCAATAGGCTGCCCCAAATTTAAATCTGAAACCACTGTAAAAGTCTGACCCACAGACGGACACAATACAGAAGCCTGATGATGGCAGATGAGATTCTGCTGAAACGTTGCTACAACTTTAAAAAGAACTACAATGACGTGGGAAAATACCCGAACCAAGCCGAACACCATACATGTGAGTACCCGAAAACTTAAGAAAACATATATATATATATATATATATATATATATATATATATATATATGTATGTATGTATGTATGTATGTATGTATGTATGTATGTATGGATAGATTCAGCTTTGTTGGTATTTTCCACGTCATTGTAGTTGTGCTTTTACAGTTGTAGCAACGTTTCAGCAGAATCTCATCTGCCATCATCAGGCTTCTGTATTGTGTTCGCCTGATGAGATTCTGCCAAACGTTGCTACAACTTTAAAAGCACAACTACAATGACATGGGAAAATACCCAAACAAAGCTGAATGCCATACATGGGTACCAGCTGAAAACTTAAGAAAACAATATATATATATAACACAGTATTCTTCGTTCAATTGTTAGTCTTAATTTTGTGAAAACTATTTTTCTGATCTGATTAATGAGGCTGCCTTATATTTCTGAGCTGCTTAAATTTTAGTTCAATATTTGGTGCCCCTCTGGTTGGTTTGATTGCTCTCTTGGAGCGATTCTTTTCCCAATCATCTCACAGTGCTGGTGTAATGAAAAAGAAGACAGCTATATTGATATAAATTGTCTGGAAAGAGATATAGGAAATTACCCAAATAGGAAAAAGGGCTGGATTCAGAATTATGCAAACCAACCCTGACACCAAGTTCCCTCTTGGGGTAGAAGGAATGTCCAGTTTTCAAGCAGCTTCTTTGTCCTCAGCAAATTACAAAACAGGGTTGGGGAATACTCCAGAACATCCTGGAAGGTGATGCTGGAGGCTGCAATTCTTTATCACCCATTACCTCCCAATTGTGACTGTGACTGTAACTTTGTCATTTGTATCCTTACAATTTATATTGACTGTTTCCTAGTATGATTTGATTGCTTATTGTACCCTATGACTATCATTAAGTGTTGTACCTGATGATTCTTGACGAATGTATCTTTTCTTTTATGTATACTGAGAGTATTTGCACCAAGACAAATTCCTTGTGTGTCCAATCACACTTGGCCAATAAAGAATTCTTTCTATCTATCTATCTACCTATCTATCTATCTATCTATCTATCTATCTATCTATCTATCTATCTATCTGCAAGGAGGAAAAGGAATAGGGGAAAAATCACTTTTCCCAGCCATGCCACCTGAGGGGATATCCAATTAACAGGTCAGAAATAAACTTTTCTAGCTGGAACTCAATACATGCAAATCAAAGGCAACTTTTCATTTATGGGGCAGTTTATTCACTGAAGACATGCTGAGGACCAGAGTCCTAAAATAATATTGCAAAACTGAAAGAGAGAAAATAAGGGAAAGCAGTGAGAACAATTTACATGATAATCAACTGCCATGTTTCTCTGAGGTAAAAAGATAAAAGCTTGTGATCACTGAATATCTTTAAAAGGACATAAAGAGGCAGGATGGGAAGACTCTTCACAATCAGAAGTTATAAAAGGAAATCCTCTCCTCTCACAGAGTAAAAGATTGGAGGTTGGAGACCCCTGGTATATACAATATACTATGGAGATCTTAATGGTTCCTCTGATATTGATGCCCTAAATCCTGGACTATGGACACTGTTAGTGATAATCATATAAGCATTATCCTCCCCAAGAGAAAACAGGTAATAAAAAAGAGGACAACATAAAATATAGACTTATATACTATTGTAACATGTTAATTTATACAGAAATAGAAAATATCCTTGTAGTTCAAACTGAAATACAGCCATCACAGGGTATCAGGAAGATTGTGCCCTAGACTCTGTGCTTGTGAATTTGCATGCAAGCTGTGGATGGCAGGTTTTCAGGCCTGGTTCTCTTTTGCTTTTTTTTATCTTTAATTGGAAGTTGTACAGAATAATTTTCCATAATAAAGCATGTTCTCAGTTTATTTCTTTGAAGAACTAGCAAATATAGGGCTTTCTCCTGCAACATACCCCAAACTATGAGATATGGCAAGTGGAAAACAAGAAAAAAAAATGTAAGGAGTACAGGAATAAAAATAACTAGCAACTGGAAGCAGACAGGAGGAGCTACGAAACATGCAAACAGAAGGTACAGATCTGAGAGTAAAAGAAGAGGAACCAAGACCAAGGAAACAGACCAAAATATACATAGGAAGTGACTGTTAAGGTCACAGGTATGATGAATGATTTGGGATATTTTCCACAATATGATTTGTTGTGCCCTAAAGAAGCCAAGTGATGAAATTAATCTAGCCTGAATTTGGAGCTCTGTCAAAGTTCTGAAATAATTGGACTCAATAAGCCAATTTCCAAGCTTAACCACCATAGCAAAATTTTAAAAGGCACTCAAGTATCTATTTAGTTTACTAATTTTCAAAATAGTAGTTGTAGTGTAGTCTGTGGCATAAACTTATAGTGTAAGTTTTGTAAACAGATGTCCATTTCATCAGAGGAGTGACGGTCCATCCCCAGCTGACATTTACATACACATATTGAGGAGGAATTACAAGCATAAGGTCAGAAGAAAATGCAGTATAAAAAGAACAATGACCATTCCTGTAGAAAGTATCTATAAGTATGCAGATTGGATTATTTTTTAAGATTTTGATTGCAACAGTGGTAGCCTTACAATACCACTAGATTTTATAGTCTCTACTACAGGATCACTAATTTGAAACTATGTAAACAAATACCAATAATACTTATATACCGCTTCATAGTACTTTACAGTCTTCTCTAAGCTGTTTACAGAGTCAGCATATTGCAACCAACAATATGGGTCCTTATTTTATTGACCTCAGAAGGATGGAAGGTTGAGTCAGCCTTGAGCCAGTCAGAATCGAAGTCCTGAGAGTGAGTTTAGTTGAGTACCTTTGCTTAGTAAGCTGTTATGTAAGATGAGTGATCTCTTTTAATTCTGCTTATTTCTAATCAAAGTGTACAAAATGCTGGTTTAACATGAGAACTCAGTATAATACATATAATTGCTAACATTATATCCAGGGCTGGCATTAGGTCCAAACTGAGTAAGCACCAGGGATCTTTGTGTTCCTCAATACTTCCAGCTCTTCACTTGATCCTACATTCAAAATGTAGTTAAACCAATTCCAGAGCTCCTCTGAAGGAGTTCTCACTCATTGCACATAATAGGAAAATTTTATTTTTTGTTTTTAAGAAAAAAAAAGACAAAGAAGTGCAAATATCTCTTTTGGCTTAATATAGACAGTGCCAGCCAGTAGCCAGCAAGACACTGGAGACATCTTAGTTGGTCTGATATTACAAAAATTATCTTTCAAATATAAGATTGTGTTCTAAATCTCTGGATTCCAGTGTATGTTTGTGCCACATTTGACTGCCTGTTAATATTCCTAGTGGAAAGTTGTATCATTAGAAATTACCGATTCATCAGGGAGACTCCAGATTTGAGTGTGAATGGTTTGTAGTTGACTGTCAACACTGAAGACACTCTTGATGATCATCATGATTTCTTTCCCTGATATAGCAGTCCCTCATCACTGCTGATGTTCACATTTTTAGCAAATGCCAGGCTTTTTTTGGGTTGGGCATTGCTTAATCTACAACAGGGAGCAACTTAAGTTCCTCTTCTTCAACCCTTGTCTCTAGTAAAGCGAAGTATTTGTCTGGTTACAAGTCTCTCTTTTCTGTTTTAATTAGCACCTCTTGATTTCCCACAGAAACATGAAAAAGCTTTTGTATCTCATCTTCCTGGTCTACTTGTCAGGTAGGAAATTGCCTTTCTGTATTGGTGATATAATTAATTGGCTATACGTTATTGTTCAATGGATTGTATGAAGGAGTCCAGTAGGAACTGGAAGGGCTTTCTGCTCATGACATTTTTTAAACAGGTTTTTTTTTTAATTATGATGTATCTCAACTCAGTAAGAATTCTGCTAAGTGATTAACATGTTCCTCCAGCTGGACAGACTTAATTTTTTTTATAATTTCAAATATAAGTGATAAAGCTATGGAAAAATGATTAAGATGTGAATCATGTTAGGGCAGAATAAAAAGAATCACTTTCAATGCCTTTTTTTCTACATATTAATATTAAAATGAAAATTTATTTTGCCATCAGATTTCATGGAACACAGATGACTTGGTTGGATGCTTAGAATATTATTGGGAGAAAAAAGAATATTCAAAAGGAGAGGAAAAGTGGGGGACTAGTAAAAGGGAGATCAGAAAGAATTTTAGTATAATAATTGTTGATGGGGGGGAACTAGAACACATTACTATTCTAGATGTATGGATCTATACAAAACTGTGAATAATGCAATTCAAGCCTTGCAGGCTAATTGCCCCTCTATGCAAAAATAGAAGCTTTTTCTTTCTTTTCAAGAAGTGTCTACAGCTGAGATAATTACAGAGGTTTCCGGTGTTGAAGGAGAACCCATTTCCATCAATTGCTCCTATAGTCCTCAGAAGAACCAATGGAGAGAGAAAAGTTGGTGTAAGCACATAAGTGAGGCAATGTGCCAGCATGTTGTCAGTGCCCGACGTTTTTGGCTGCCCTTTCTCAAGCGAAGAAATGGCACCACTGCCATTGCTGACAATATCCAGGAAGGGGTGCTCATGGTAACCATCAACCCACTCCAGAAACAGGATGCTGGTTGGTATCAGTGTATGACACATTTCTTGGGGACTGTGAAGACCCTGCAGAAGGTCAAGGTGAATGTTCTGACAAGTAAGTCTTTAGTCCTAAACCTGTTCTGTGTCATCTTCAAAATAATTGGATTTGTGGTTACAAACCCTGATTTCAATGAAGCTTTAACCTGTTGCGCCAGAGGTGAAAACTATGGCCACTTTATGTGTATGGAGATTCTCAGACATCCAGGTCATGGTTGTCCCAAAGGTGCTTTTACAAGAGGCTACTGGGCTTTTTGGTTTTTCTTTGAAGATGTTTTGCTTCTCATCCAAGATCTGAAGAAGCTTCTTGGGTGAGAAGCTAAACATCTTCAAAGAAAAACCAGAAAGTCCAGTTGCCTCTTGAAAAAGCACCTATAGGCCCTTTGTGACTTTTGGACTTCAACTCCCAGAATTCCTGAGCCAGTATGTTTGGCTCAAGAATTCTGGGAGTTGAAGTCCACAAGTCATAAAAGGGCCATAGTTCCCCACCCCTCTTTGTTATGCAAAGAGAGGAATGAAAAGAGAAAGAAAAAGCTAGAATGTCTGGTAAGCTGCAAAGAGAAGAAAGGAGTGGGGGTTTTGGGAATCTTTGTGTACATTTCAGGATGGAGAAGTAGAGGCCAAGGGGATGTCCAGTTCCCAAGACAATGGAGGTGGGAGGCCTGGGGAATTTCTTCTTCAGCACCTCTTCCCTTTCAGTTGAACTGAATTGAATCCACTATTTGTAATAATTAATCTTGCTCAATGGTATGTTTATTATATTTATTCTTATTGACTTAATTATGTACTGTTGCCATTTTTGCCACCAGATATAGAGAATTCTAATGTACAAGAGACACCCAGAATCCTTCACAGCATCTCCGGGTAAGACTATATGTACTTTTTAAATTCATTCTGCAGCAGAGTGTGCAATTCAACATTAATAGGCTTGGATTAGTGAAAGGAGGGATTTAATTAAATATCAGAAAGAATTTCACAGTGGTCTGATTTGCATTACAGTGGATCGGAGTGACACAGAAAGTGAGGCTCTTGCTTTGTTGTAGGTTTTGAAACAGACACTGGATGGTGCCTTTTGCTTCAGGGGTTTTTTTTTTAAGCTATTTTTTCCCCAGTGGGAATTGGTCCCTACTGTGAAGCCCTATCTGGAAGAAAGAGCTTTAAAAATATTGTGGTATATATGCGGCATGGGGCACTTTGGGGTTTTTTGCCCCCACTGCTCCACATTGTTGAAAATTGTCACAAGTGTCAGTGTTCCAAGTAATGCACCCATAGAAATTAGAACTCCAAGGCAGGCAAATTCCTCAAAGAACAGTTTTATTGGGTATATCATATTGGTACAACTGGTGAAAGCCAACTCTAAAAGTTCCCGCAGCGTTCACCTAATTAAAAGTAAAAGTTTCCCTCCCCCCCCCTCCCAGTCACTGGTCATGCTGTCCAATCCAGGAGCTGGCTGGTTGCTTGGATACTTCACTCCTCCTCTGGCCAGCCACCTGTGAGAATGCCCTTGGTTCCCACAGGAAAGCTTTACTGTTTTGGCTACAAAAGGGGGCGTGCATAAGCGCACCAACGTGCCTACCGTCCCTGTCCTATTGTTTCTCTTATTCTTCTTTTATTTTTCTTATATGTACCCATTTCTTGTATTCACAACTATGTATACACTTATACTTGTAAACAATTGGCAAATCAAATAAATAAATAAATAAATAAATAAATAAATAAATAAATAAATAAAACCCCATCTAACTATTTCCCCCCTTCTTCTGTTGTGTGGCAACCCTGAAGCCTCCAAGATGGCCTCAGCCATGATCAGGGTTGACAACCAGACTTTCAGCAAGAAAGAAAATAAGAAATGTTAAGTAAGAGCCATGGCCAAAGCCCCTTTTTATTTAAATTGTGCATACAAATCACACCCAAAACATAGCACAGATTGCACAGAGGCTGCCACCCCCTTTTTTTACCCTCTGTGAGACCATATTTGACTGGGGGAATCCCAATTATAACTTTCTGGTCTACTGACATTTTTTTAAATTTCAGCCAGAAATAACATTAAACTAAGAAAAATTGGGGTGGATTTTGGTACACATCAAGGAAAAAGAAAGTGCCTCATTACTCTAAACCAGTGTTTCTCAACCTTGGCAACTTTAAGATGTATGGACTTCAACTCCCAGAATTCCCCAGCCAGATTGAAGACAAATGTAAAATAAATATAGAAATTCATATCTCCAAAGCACATTCTCTAACTTTGAATATTCTTAGCATTAACTGCATGCATATTCTGAAATAAATAGGACAGGATAGGAAAATCTGCAGAAGGATCCAAAAAGGTAAGGTAGCAGTTCAGACTATATAATCAGAGAGTTATCCTGTTTTTACATGCAATAAGAGATGAGGCTTCAATAGTATGGTCACAGCTGCCCTCTTCACTTTTTTGACACCCCAGCAGCCCATAGACACCCTGCAGAGAATGAGAAGTTATTGTTAGGGAATTCATAAGTGATTTACCCCTTGATAGAGCAGCAATCCCCATTCAACCTGGTAGTGGGTTTGAAAAATCAGTGAGTTTCATAACTAAACCAAAACTGTTTGGTCAAATGGACAAACATTATACTGCACAATTTAGATTTGTGGAGATATCTTTCTGTATGGGAGTATAATGGCTAAACTGAAAACTAGGCTCTCCTGCAAATTCACATCCCAACCTATATTGACACTTTCTGTGTGTCCAATTAATGTGGAACCAGAAATTCCAGAGAAAGAGAAGAAAATGTTGGTGAACTATTATTCACATTAATATTTTCCATATATATACAGCCCAATTTCAAAATACTCTGGGCAATTACAAATAAAAATGTTAAAAACAAGAAAAAGATGCAATATAGACAAATCAAAGAGTGAAGATGGCAAAGGTGACAAAAACCAGTTGGGAATGAAAGTAAGAAGCCCACATAGTCCACTCACTTCACACCAATAATCGCTACTATCAGATTTCCTAGAAAGCACTGCTTAAAGGTAGTGAAAAATGTTCTGAGTTCAGTAACATCTGGTGCTGGTTGTCTTTTTTGATCAGCAAGGATTCACTGCAACTTCCATTTCTGAGTTTTACCTGGATAATTTAGAAATTGAACCTAGGATTGCTTCTTGGAAAGCAAGTGCTCTGTGACTGAGCTTTAGTCTTCACCAAACAATATCCAAAGTCCCCTTTTTAAATAAACATTTTCATTCTACATTATCTAATTCAGATATATTGTATTTGTGTTTTTTCAAAGCTTTTCTTCAAATGCTGGAGTCAATCTCACCTTCCTGGTGGCTGGCTTTCTTGGTTTCAAACTACTGGTTGCTATCATTATCCTAATTATTGCCAGAAACAAGAAGAGAACTACTGGGAATGAGAGCAGAGGAGAAAACCTGCATTTTCACCTCCCAATCATCACAGGTGACGGCATAAGGATATAAAAAGAGTCATATAAGATTAAACCAAACCTTATCTCATCTAATAGCCAGCCAGAGTCTTTTAAAAATCCCACAGACAATACAGGAAACCAATATCATTCTCTTACTGTTATCTAGCTCTGATCTAGGTAATGCATGGCACCCATCAGTCACCCTTATCTTCTGCTCAATTTGTCTAATTGCCACTAAAGCCATCTAGTGGTATGAGTTCTATTACCTACATCCATGCAATGTGAAGTAGTATTCTGAATACAAGAAACTGAAAGCTGGCTATAGCAGAGAGATTTGTTCTTCAAGATACCTTATGTAGAAAAGTTAAAAGAGTGCAGAAAACTGTATATGCTCCCACATCGCAATGTATTCATTTTGTATGAAAGGCTGAAAATTATGAGACAAAAAGAGCTGAAATAGGCATGTTGACACTTGCAAAACAAAGGCTTCTTGAGTTCCACTGCCAAGAAGAGCTACCAGTGGTCCTGTAGGATTGAGCACTTTTCACAGCTCCAGTAACATCCCAGAATTCTAGAGTCCATTTTCAGTTACTCTGGAAAAATGATCGCCCTGGAAAGAATAAAAGATCTCACAGTTATGCATTGCTTTGCAAATGACTGCTTGTACTGTGCCTCCTTGAGTGAGCACTTCACTTTATGTTTCTATGCCAGGTCCAACTCAAATCTACTTTTTCTCCTAGGTACCTCAGAAGTTCTCAGAAACAGAGAACTTGCTGGCTCCTATTGTCATTTTAATTATTACCAGAAGGAAGAAGAACCGAATAGATCCTGAGAACTTACTGTTTCAGATGCTCTTGCCATTCTAGACAAACCCTCTGTGCCATTTTTAATGCAGACACTGAAGCAATGAGTCAGGACTTTGAAATCATGCAAACAACTGCAGCTCACAAGTTTTTCCAATGACTCATTGGCCGGTGTTGCTTTTGGATTCTGAATTTTTACAACAGATTGCAATTTCTTTTTTCAGTCTTTTTTTTCTTCTAAATCTCAGTGTTAAAAATGAAAACTATTGTTTTAAAAACAGTGTCAGTATACTAACATATTTTTGCTGTTTAAAAAAAAGAATAACTCCTATAACAGCTATGGCCATTGGCTTTATGTGTCTCTCCACCTCATTTCATTTTATTCTGCTTCCTGTTCCTGTTTCCAACATAACAGGAAAGAACCCGCATGAGTGAATTCGATAGAAGGAGAAGAACAAATAGGAATCCATTGATCAGTATCCATGGGTGAAGCCCGAAGATGAGGTGTGAAAGAGTCCAAAGAGTCTAGATCAGGTGCTTGGAGTTCCCCTTGCACAGCCAAATTTGGCCAACAAGGCATTGAGAATCTGAAATGAATGCAGTAATACTATTAATACTGTTAATTGCATCATATCTTGGTGAGCAAACTGCACATGTAAGAATAAATGTAGCTTTTCTCCTTCTTTCCACTCTTATTATCATAACAGAGGATGTCATAAAAAAAAAAATAAGGGGTTGCAGCAAAATGTACATATCACCAAGAACTCAGCACAAAAGAATAAAAAATGGAATTTCCATTCTGATCTCTGAATCATTCTTTTCTGGGTATATAGATCAAATTGTCTCCAACACAGAAGAAGCCTATAATTCATAAAAATGTAAGTAATAATTAAATTAAGACTATGTTTCTAACAGGGTTAGAAACTTCAGTTTGCTTCAGTAACAAAAAGTCATTGTTTGGCCAAATAATCAAAATAAGCACTACTTTTCTATTTAAAAATATGTTCCCCAACATATGTGTGTGTGAGAGAGAGGGGGGCAGGGGGGGAGAAGGAGAGGGAGAAGGAGTTGGAGGAGGATCATTTTGTTGACATAGATGTCCATTGCCTACCCCTATAATGTTACAGGGAGGCACAAAGATGTGGATATCAGAAAATGCTTCTTTCAAAAGAAATGTGCATGTGAGTCCCTGTCCCTTGATCTTTGCTTTGAGATACAGTAATCTTACACCCCAGCACACCTCCTGTGGCTCTGTTCAGAACACAGACTGCAAATTTGGTAGCATCAATATGAGGGAAATGTCTAATTATTTTTATATTTTACAAAAAAAATTAAAAGATAAAAAGAAAATATTTACAAAATTATTTATCACTCATAGGCAATGCAATTAATCACACACCTGATACTATGTAATTATTTAGTATAACTTTAAGTGAACTAACCTTGAATGGAGACATTCAAATGGAAGATTAAATATATGAAGTAATATAAGCAGATCTAATGTCTAATGGAACATTCTGGAAAGAACCACCTTTCTGGAGAAGGCTCTAATGCTAGGAAAGGGAGGAGGAGGAGGAGGAAGAGGAGGAGGAGGAGGGGGAGGTGGAGGAGGAGGAGGAGGAGGAGGAAGAAGAAGAAGAAGAAGAAGAAGAGGAAGAGGAAGAGGAAGAAGAGGAAGAAGAGGAAGAAGAGGAAGAAGAGGAAGAAGAAGAAGAAGAAGAAGAAGAAGAAGAAGAAGAAGAAGAAGAAGAAGAAGAAGAAGAAGAAGAAGAAGAAGAAGAAGAAGAAGACCGGCGGGAAGGTGGATGGATTCAGTAACAGTGGTGATGGGTACATCATTGGAAGACCTGAAAGATCAGGTTAAGGAGAGATAGTCATAGAGAAGAACTATCTATGTGGTTGCTAGGAATAAAGCATTACTTCATGGTACATAATCAATAAAAAATGTCTAAGGGATCTCCTGCAGAGATGATTGTGTAAATGTAGAAAAAAATCTTCAGCCGATTGTAAATTTGACACTGTGATATTATTCCATCCTTGTTATAGAACTCCTTTTATGATCATAGTCCTTCCAGAGGAAGTTTACGGACTGTGGCATCTCAGGGGCTTTGTGTTCTCAGGTTGTAATGCAGACAATGTTTATTTTGAAACTAGGTTTACACATTAAGACATGGTTGTAAATTACAATAGTTGGATTCAACAAAATAATCAAATAGACCACATATTTGAACTGAGGCTAATATGTGAACTGAGAAGGCAAGCTCTACAATTTCCTGGTTTAAAAGTCTGGTCTGCCATTTTAACATTAAAGCCTTTGTATTATTTTGCAGAAATATTCTAAATATTTTTGCAACTATTCAGACATATATTATGAGTTGCTCCTTGTGGCCATGTTAATATACATTCTTTCTATAATACTTGAGTCAGAAGAAAAGTATGTGTTGTCTTGTGCTGCTCCGCTGTCCAAGATCTAAGCAGCCTCAGTAGGAAGGCTGGTAAAGAAAAGATTCATTTCTCTCCCTGCCGATCATATTTTGCTGGGGGGAAGGGGGCAACCACCAATTGTTAACCTTAACCTGGCAGTGTGATAATAGGATTAGAGGAGAATAGAAGGGGCCTGGAATGGGATGTGCTTAGCCCCCTTTCAAGGTATCCAAGAAAGAGATTGCCAACATGAATATGTTCTTTGCATTTGGGCTTTTTCAGGCTATTTCTGAATGCAGCTCCGTTTCTATCCAAAAAAGCAGCTTGCTTAACAGGCTGAACACAAGGTGAGTGGATGCAGGCTAAAGTGGGAAGGTATTGCCCATCTACTATGCATTTTCAGGAGTCCTTGCAGAGTTTGGAGGAGGAGAATCAAGATGGCAGCCATGACAATGAGATCAAAGTTAGTCTGCCTATTGGATCTACCATCTTGATTTTTTTGAGAGAGTACCCCCTCCAGACCAGGGATGGAATCCAACCGGTATAACTACCAGTCCTGTTGCTGTGCGTTGCGCAGGCATGCGCAAATCGCACGAGTGCAATTTACGACCTGCTGAGCTGCCCGGACAGCTGAGCAGCGCTGCGTGCGAGTGCACAGCGGTTGGAAAAGCTCTTTTTCCTGCTTTTTCAAACGCAGCTGTGCCGCGCAAAACCGCTACAGTTGAAAAAGTAGGAAATAAAGGACAGGTAAGAGCCTGGGCAGGTGGGTGGGCCAAAACAGCAGCAGACACAGAACCGGTTCTGTGTCTGCTGCTCTTCAGAGCTACCAGTTCTGTAGAGCCAGACAGAACCGGTAGAATCCCACCCCTGCTCCGGACACCTTGCAGCCTTTAGTAAGGTATCCTCCATGCTATTCTTGTGATAAATATGGAATCTTGGAAACTGAAAGAGGAATTTCTAACCTTCATTTATAGGAAATTCATTAAGGGGAAATCTCTGATTTGAAACGCTTTTTCCCAAGTTTCTTGTCACCTGGCCTGACTTAGCATTTTAAGTTAAGCTGCCAACAAACATGCTTGCCATTTCTTGGCTGTTTATGTCTATTACCCCTTCCAGTATATCCTCAGTCTCTTCACAATCTCACACAAATATCCCAAATCATAAATTGCCTGGAGTAATAGCAGTACAGGCAGTAAGCAGCCAATGAGCCTATGAAGTAGGCAGTAGCATAGAAGTAAGCAAAATGGCACTTCTTCCTTCCTTCCCACTGTTGGAAGAAATATCCTTCTGGGTTCAGTTCCAAGTGGGGAAAAAGACACTGGAAACATGAAGGCTATTTGGAAAGATAGTTTAATGGTGGACAGCAGGACCCCATGGCTTGGAGCTCCAAAGTGAAAAAGAAAAGATGATCACATGCTTCAAGGTGAGAAGGTCAAGAAGGGGTGAGTTGAGTGGGTTTGAGAGTGCCTGGGTTTTATAACCTTTGTTGGGATTTGAATTGGAGCTTGTATTCTGATTGGTTGTCAGACTCCCGTGAGGCCATGCAGGGGCAACTCTGTAGGATGTCCTGAGTTCCAGGTTTGGTTGAGCCTTGCTGGATGATGAAGCCCTTAAAGAGCTTTTGAGCAATTGCTATAGTTTTACCTGGAGATCTTTATTATGTAAAGTATTCTGGTCCAGGTCTTAATGGTCCACCCATTAACAAAGGTGGGGGTGAGTTTCTGCTTCTGAGGTGAGTTTCTGCTCTTGAGTTTCTAGTTTTTTTAGAGGAAATATTCTACCTTTTTAGTATTTCCCAGGATATTTCATTTTTCTAGGAGAGGGGTGGGTGCTAACTTCCTACACCATCTCCCAGTAATAAAACAGAATAAAGTAAAGCTGATTTTTCTCAGCAGAAGCAGCAGTGATTCTATAGCGTGTTCATTTGCGATAGGAACAAACACAGAGAAGATAAAATCAGGCTCCCTTGCTTGGATTTGCATTCACTTTAGGGAGCACCACCTGATTTTTAAACACAGATTTGAAAAACACAGATTTTTTAAAAGTGCCCTTTAAAAGAAAGCAGGGAACTATATAGAGAGCCCATCAGTGCTTTCCAAAAGACCAGTCAGGCATTATGCAAGCAGCCACTTAGCAGAAGTCAGAAATCCAGCTGTCTCCTTAGAGTCTAAGTTAAAATGACGTGGTAGAAAATGTGCAGCTACTGGAGAGGAACAGACGTATCTTCAACAGTCTGAAAAAGCCAAAATGTCCCTCTTCACCATATTATCAGTCATCACCATTTTATCAATGAAATATCATAGGCTTTATGGCAAGACTTGTGCTGGAGGAAGGGGGAAATTCTTGTAAATTCTTGTAAATTTTTGTTGTTGTAAAATTGGAACAGCTACAATGGATTGGGGATGAGACAAAGGCAATAACATATAGACATTATCTTTGAAGTTGTTTGGCAGGGAATCTTGCTACAGTTAGCAAGACATAAGGATAAACCTTGTCTTGTGCATTGAATTGTCTTTCTCTTCCTAATAAATTACTCCCACACCTTTAATTATTAGCTCCTATAATTGGAGCTATTAAAACCTTAGGAATTTTACCACAAATAGAGGTGATAGTCCTAGACAAGAGCACCAGACAACCATTAGAAAATATCTATATCTCACCATCTTATCTCATTTATCTCATCCAGATGCTTTTAATTCATGCCTTGTGTCAGGATGCTTGCAGTTTAAAAGGACAGAATAGGCAGTCTGAGTTCCCCTTCTTGCTCATGTTGTCTGCTACCTTCCTTCCTTCCTTCCTTTCTTGATCTGAAAACAAGGCACTCAACTGGACAGCAGGTCCACAAAGGAAGAAGAGAACCTCTTTCTTTTATTCCAACCAGTTCTAGGGTAAAGCAGAAATTCTGAGATTTCACTAAAAGATTATGCATCTCAAATCTCAGTAACTGTAGTTTGAAAGATGATTCAGCTTTGTGTATTAGCTCTTGTGAGAAGTTTTATATCCTAATATATTTTATTATTTATCCTGTTTCCATTTTCCCTTAAAACCTTAACAGAATCCACAATGTTCTGAGAATCAGTGTCTCCACTAGTTAACTGACAGTCAAGCTGAAACTAAATTAATCAAGTAAAAAAAGCAAACAGGGGAAAGTCCTTTACCCAAACTTCCTCAAACTTCCAAATAAGTTACCCAGTCCTAATCTACAGGTGAAACTCAAAAAATTAGAATATCATGCAAAAGTGGATTTGGGGTTTTCATGAGCTGTAAGCCATAATCATCTCAGTTATGACAAATCATGGCTTGAACTATTTTGCTTTGCATGTAATGAGTCTATCTCATATATTAGTTTCACCTTTTAAGTTGCATTACTGAAATGAATGAACTTTTGCATGATATTCTAATTTTTCGAGTTTCACCTGTACATATCAAAGGATAAGGTCTGCAAACACAATAGAGTTACCGTATTTATCGGCGTATAACACGCACTTTTTTCCCCTGAAAATAGGGGGCAAATGATGTATGCGTGTTATACGCCGATATGATGTTAAGAAGCCTTCGGTGAATGCTGCTGGGATCGGGGATCAAGGACACAAATGAAAGAAGGGAGGGAGGAAGCAACTGAAGCCTGTCCTTCTCTCTGGGTCACTCTCTCAGTCGCTCTCTCGCTCCTCCACCAGCACAGGAAGAAACTGCTTCAAAGAAGCGGGGGGCTTTTCCTGTCGCCGCAGCTTCCCTGAAGCGCCCGTTTCTCCCCACCCCGTCCGCCCGCCCGCCCGCCCGCCCGCAGTGCTCCGTTCTGCCTGCCTGCCTGCCTTCGTTAATGGTTGAATCGGAACAGCTTCGGCTGAGTAAAAGAGGCGAATAGTTATTATTCTCAGCCGAAGCTGCTCCCAAACAACCAGAAACTAAGGCAGGCAGGCAGGCAGGCAGGCAGAATGGGACACTGTGGATTGAAGGCGCGCGTGGGGTGGGAGTGGGGTGAAATTTCCCTCTTAAAATGAAGATGCGTGTTATACGCCTGTGCGTGTTATACGCCGATAAATACGGTAATTAAATTAAGTCTTACAGCATGCTCACAAGAATACATAAACACACACACACACACAAACACACACACAAACACACACACATCAAGTATGACTCTAGAATCAGCACATTTCCACACCCTGGACAAGTCCCTCCTATAAACGTCTGCTACTGTATCCCATTTCTCTGCAGCTATCCCTAAAAGCAAACAGTTTGCTTTTAGAAATAAATATTTCTTCTTTCCTCACAGCTATCTGGGCCTCCTTTTTATTTATTCTTGTGCAATCCCAATTCAAGTTGAAACCCCAAATCATTCTTCTGACACTCTCTATCTTCACCCGCATTTACCTTGCAGTCCTAATTCTTATTTAAAAGTAGGTGCTATTATGTTCAGTCAGTGGGGTGTATTCCTAGGAAAATGTGGGTGACATTCACTGTTATCTTTGAAAGTTTACACCCCAAAGCTAACTTATTGGACTGCAACTTCCATCATGCTGATCCCCAATAATCAGCAGCCAGCAATGGCTCTGCCAGGAAAACCTGTGAAGGGTGATCTATGTAGAAGACTCATCAGTCCATGCCTTAATAACAAGTCCTCCAAATGCCAATTCTGGGTGGTGATTTGTCAGGGGTCAATCACTCTACCTAGAACAAAATGTCCCTGGTAGTTAGGAAACGTTTTTTGTGACTGTGTGGCATGAACCCCTTCTACTGAACTGGCTGCTGAGAAATTGCTGCAGGGTGGGGTGAGGGAGATATAATTAACTGAAACTTCTGCCTGAGCACATGGAAGTCCAACCTCATTTCCAGTGTCCAAGGCCTGTTTCCTAGTTGCACAATAGTCTTGCTATAAAAATAGGACAACCCCCTTTCTTCTCTTGGTTGTGGTTTATATTTCCCCTGCTTGTCTGAAGTATCATTTTGCTTAGTTTATTCATTGGCAGCACAGGAACAAAACAACCTTAATTTCCTCTGATAAGGTAAGAATCGAGTGCCGAGCCCTTTTTCTCCTCATACAGCAAAATAACAGAAGGAAAAACCCTCTGGATGATGTGTGTTACAAGCTGTTACGAATGCTAGGGCTGAATTCGGATCTCGTCTTATATTAGCCATAAATGTAATTTTATTGCCTGTCTAACGTCATCTCACCTCCATCATATATGTTCATGTACATCCACTGACTTTCACATAAACTTTTGGATATCAGTAATAAGTACAACATGTTCTTTATAAGCTAACTTCATAAATTAGTGAAGTGATAAAAAATAGCAAATCCTACAAACACGCACACACTCAAACATCACAAACCTTTACACCGCCCTCCCTGTAATATTTTTGAGTGTGCGATTATGGGCAACATGGAATGACTAATCAGACAACTTACCTCATGAATCTGATGCCTAAAGAGGCAAATAGCAAAAGCATCTTTCTCTAATATAAAGATGTAGAATTGGAAGTCTCAGAAGAGCATTCAGTAGCCTCCAAAGCCTCTGGATGCACACTCATAGATATCTGAAACTGGTTACCAAACTGTAATTTTGAATATAAAAGAGCCAGGAAATTATTTAAAACACCTTTACAAATTATATTACCGTGATATTTAATTAAATATAAAAACAAACCCTAACTTTAATATTTCCTGGAACATAGCCACCAACATGAGATGGGGCTGAGTTCCTTGCAGAACCACCATCTGTCCCCAGTTGTATTACCTATCCTGTAAGATTCATTGGGGTGGGGGGAAGCACGCCCCAGGTCCTATCTACTGGGAAGTGCACCTGGCAGGTTCTTGAGGAGGGTTTTTTCTGTTGTGGCATCTGCCCTCTGGAACATAATTTCACCAGTTTAGACTTGCCCCAATCTTACTGACTTTCTGTGAGGCCTTAAAAACTTGGGTTTGTTGCCAAGCTTGGGGTCCAGGTTGTGTAACTAAGCTTGTCAACCATGCTGGTTGGTTTCATCTTCTATTTGCTATTTATATTTTTATGATGTTTTTATTCTTTTAGCAGCTCAGAGTCATATATGAGATGGGTAGTCACATGGAATGAATGAATGAATGAATGAATGAATGAATGAATGAATGAATGAATGGAGTTACTCAGAGGCAGTCACTATTATTTTCATACAGATTTGTTTGTTTAAAAAGTATCTCAAAGTGATGAACATTTCCACCACTACTCCACTATTCAAGAATCACACATATGTGAATCTGTATGCACACATGTTAAGATGTATCCACGTCAGTCAATTTGCCAACATTACAATTATTGGCATTGTAAAGCATTTTCACACAGCTCCAGACCAACAGTGACAATGACGAAGGGAATTTATTTCCTTCCTGCAAGGGCATATTTACCCACAGCCTTCTCTGCTCTATTCAGTTACAAGATGGAAGGTTTCCCAGGCCTGCAACTTCTGTTGATGCTCGTAGGTATGATACTGAATACTATCTTTTCTTGGTCGATATAGAAGTTCGATGATATTGTGAGGCTCTGCTTATCCATTTTCTAAGAATGGTTGCAAATGAATGTTATGTTTTCTTCCTATTTTTTTTCCCATTAAGAATGGGAAAATACCCAATTCTACACATTCCCACTCAGGCTTCATTCATACTTAATACACGTGTGGTGTATGGATTTTGTTCTTACACTTCACTAATAAGATTAGGGATTTATACCAAGATAATAAGATAGGAGAGCAACTTCTTTTGGCTTTAGGGGCTACTCCTGAATCCATGCATGTGAAGAGCCAGGAATAGTTTGGGGAAGTGACTTCAGAAGTTTTAAGTGATGAGATTGGTACTTTTAGCATCTATAGAGAGAGGCTTAAGATATCCACTTCTCCTTTTAACTCAAGTCAAAAATACAAAGTGGGGTCATTTTTTAGCCCCATCAATTGCAGGGATCTTGTGGTCACAAAAGGGATGTGCCCCTTTCTAAGAGATTAAAATCGGTTTAGCCAGATGTACTTTCAGGCCCGGTAAAATATTTAGTGCTATCAACAATTACCTTTTTAAGAAAAAAGATGGGCATTTTTTTGTCAAAAAAGTCATTAGAGGAGAATTCTATTAATAGATGGCCAGCAATGACTAGGCAGTAGTCAGAAATCAGGATCAATCTGGTAGATCTTTCCAAACTGTCACATTTTATTAAAGGGCCACCGTTCAACAGATACATAAAGTTTAATGACTACATTGATGTGGGATTTAAATTGGGATGAAATTCAGGGAGGGAGGGAAAGACAGACTGGTTTTGTGTACATGTACAGTAGGTTACAAATAGATTCTGAATTAAGGTTTGTAATGCGTTAAAAACACATCGTGTTTGTCAAGGCTTTTTGAGATAGTCTTTTGAGAAAAACCTTTTGGGGTTCAGCAATCTGACATTCCATTGCTTACTTTAACACCACAATTGAGCTGAACTCACATGTAGCAAAAGGTTTCAGGCCATCTCAAAAACAGTGACAGGTAAGTTCCATCCTCTGCAAAGCATATACAAAAGAGATGTAGATTGGATGTATATTCTTCCTCCTTTAGGGCATCTTTCTGTGAGTGGCTGGGCTGTCCCAGATAATTCCAAATATACATTCATTCAATCCTGTTGAAGCTAGGAAACTTTTGTGCCTCCTATGGAGAACTTGTATTGCCAAGGCTTGAGTTGTATTTGATCTGTCAATTTGATCAATACTGCTTTTGTTCCAGGTCTTTTTGCTTCCTGTACATCTTACTTATTCCCAAGTCCTTCTACTGCAAGTTTGCAAAACACAGGAAAGAGCCCAAAAGAGGTGGTACTAACTCAAGGAACCTCCCTCAGAATAAAAGCTTTCTGCGCCTATCAATATTTGCAAGGACAGCCCGTTTGGTGCAAAGAAAAACAACAAAATGAATTAGGATGGCAATATATGACTTCTAAAGCAAAACAAAAGATCGTGCTTGAAGGTGTAGTGAATGGTTGCATTTCTTTACTCATGAAGAATCTCCAAATTGAAGATTCAGGGAGATACTGGTTTGGAATTCTAAGCGGTATGAAGATGGTTTCCATAAACTCAATCAAAGTGGTAGTTCATTATGTTGAACACGGTGAGCATTGGTGGACAAGGGGGAAGGGAGGGTAACTATTTCTCAGATAAAAGGACTTTCAGAATATAGGGATGTGACATTGATGCTGGTACCATATTTTCTCTGGTTGGCAGAGACTAAGAAGCCGTATGTATGGGGATTTGTGATGGACAATCTTATATTTGATACATACCTTGGTTCACCTTGAGCCTCAGGTAAATAGGCATATTTTAAAATATATCCATAGTTCAGGAAGACTATCTCTGTACCTACCCCTCCCTCCACCACCATGCTGAGTTTGCTCCAGAAGGAACATGTGTTGTGGCAGCTGTGTTGTTGTATCCTATTCTCGATTTTTGTCAGAATGCCATTTTTTGTTACAATACCCAAACATAACCTGTATTATCCCATATCATTTTCATCATCGGTTTAATATTCTGAACAGGTGCATCTCTAAGGGAAAAGAGATTGGATAAAAACTGTACCTTTGAAGCCCTATCCTTGTTATACCTGTGCCATGTGGGCAGTACACATTTAAAAGGGGGACATAGTTTACTGCAGGGTCATTTTGACCTATTTTTGCCACTTGAATGCCCTGATGTCAAACCTAGGCAAATGCCCTTTTTCATAGTATAAACTGGGTTTTGGTTTTTTTCGTGAAGTCCCTGAATGACTTCCGCTGAGCCAGCTAAGATCTATTAATGAGATGCTATTGAATGGAAAATCCTAAGTAATTTCAAAAACAACTATACCTGCACATACGTGTAGAGACAATTCCTAAAGGGCCATGCGAACTCACAAAAGTCACAATTTCTTTTAATTATTCAGACGCTTCATTCTCCTTACTGTGTTGAATGCTTTCCATACTTATTGCTGTAACAAGTAAGGCATAAGACTGCTATATTTGAAAGACCAAACTTACCCCCTTTTTTTTTCAAACTGCTCTTTTCCTAGTTCATTTCTTGCCTAATAAAACTGCCCCACCTCCAACAATGAGGATGCCGTTTACTTCCACCATATCAGGAATGACGATGCAAGAGGTGATCAAGGTACAAGGAGAATCTCTCAGTGTCAAGGCTTTTTGTTCCCAGCAACATGCGCAAGCAGAGAGAGTTTGGTGCAAAGAGGAACTGCCAGAAGAATGCAGTCTTGAAAAGCTCATAAGCTTCTCCGGATCAAGATGGAAAGGTCTCACTACACAACCAGATCAACGTATCATTGTAAATGATTTGGGAGACGGATGTATTTATGTCTTCATGTCAGCTCTCCAATCAGAAGATACAGGGATATATTGGTTTGGGGTTCTTGATGGCCCCAATATAATCCCTTTAAGAAACATCAGGGTGATTGTTCAAAAAGGTGAGCACTAACAGATAATGGGGATTGGGATGGGGAATGGCAATGCCTTCACATACCAGAAAGCTTCTGAGCTTAAGATACAACAACTTGCGCATTGTCTACTTCAGTCTACAACTGTTTGTGCTCATGTTTAGATCTTGCTGGGCAAAAAAGGAGGAGTTTTAGAAAAAGAAATAGATGTTGTGCGGTGTAGTTTTTTTTTTTAAAGGAAAACCTAAAACTCATCTATGAAGAGCAGCAATGACACTGTCAATACTTCAGTTTCCTTTTTTTGTTATGATTTTATTTTCAGATCAGCAAAAGGAGGATATCGGGACTGCATCCAGTGAAGATGAACAAAGGTATCAACCATTTAAATTGCAGTTTGAAAAGATTAATCAAGAGATGGGTGCATGCTGTGGGATCTATTTACTTATTCACTTTGAGACACTGCATTTAGTTTCAACCAATTATCAAAGCAAAGATAACAGTTGTAGATTTTGCCTCTTCCATTAACAGGTTATTATATTTTTGAGCATTCCCAGACCTATTTTTTACAGCTTGGAAGTGTTCTGATTCACAGTAGAGTATTTAGCATGGTTGTCTGTAGATCTTTTTCTTTCACTCCGGTAATATGCTACCAAGTTCAAACTGTTTTCATTTTTCTGTTTTCCTCTGAAACCCATGTAAAATATAACTTTGTGCTTCACATACAAAGGTAATCTGCCAAATTCAACATTAACTTGTTTTAATTATTGCAACTGTGATTATTGCAGAGTTAACCAAGTTGTCTGGGTTCTGGTTTTCATTGCTATTGGTGTAACAATTTTGTCTGCCTTCACATTAGTTGTCGTGGTGCTCACCAAGAGAAAGAGGAGAGGTACGTTTAGCACTTCTTTTGTCTTCCTACAGCTCAGATTTTCATGCATGTTTTATACCATATCATTAGAATACTAATGAATATGAATGTAGCTTATGCATATGCAAATATAGCATATGATATTAAGAAAGTATGAGAACTGCATTCCAAGATGAAATTATCTGGACAGGCTTTGAGGTTTCATATTCATTTTACACTTTAAACTGTATTGTGATTAGAGAAAAGGCCTTTGTGAGGTTGAAATAGCAAGAACTGGGGCTTCTATCCAAGAGCTGCTTTTGTGTATCAATTGATTTCTACATTACTCCATTTATTAAAGAGAAATAAGCATGTAATGTAGATTGACTAAGAGGTGGGTAGAAATCAAGGCCTTTTTTCCCTTGGCATAATCTCTGTATATCCTGCTGAACTATCAATTACAATTATTCTATTTTATAGACATGGAAAAATAGACCTTCTGGAAGACTTTCACATAAATAAATCCCAGACTATTTTGAAAATAAAGGCAATACTAGAGTCTGGTATTTTTTTCTTTGCATTACAGTATGCTGGTTTCTAATATAGCATATACTTTAGGTTAAAAAAATCCTTGCAAAATAGTCAAATGCAATAGGTAACTTTTTCTAGGTAAGTATCAAGGGTTAATCTTCAAGTTACGACTACAAATGAGCCCAAAATATATGTTGCTAAGGGAAACATTTGTTAAGTGAGTTTTGCCCCATTTTATGACCTTTCTTGCCAGAGTTGTTAAGTGAATCACTGCATTTGTTAGTAACATAGTTGTAAAGTTAATTGGGCTTAAGTGCCCATTCACTTTGCTTGTCAGAAGGTTGCAAAAGCTGATCACATGACCCCAGGATATTGCAATCGTCATATATATATGAATCTGTTGCCAAGCATCTGAATTTCATGGGGATGCTGCAGTGGTTGTAAGTGTGAAAAATGGTCATAAATCATTTTCAGTGCCGTTGTAACTTTGAACAATCACTAAATGAACTGTTGTAAGTTGAGGACTAGCTGTATCCATCAATACATTAGCATCAGTAGACATTAATTGTTTTATACACTATTAGTAAGAGAGA
Organism: Notechis scutatus; assembly: GCF_049901735.1. Classification (NCBI taxonomy): domain Eukaryota; kingdom Metazoa; phylum Chordata; class Lepidosauria; order Squamata; family Elapidae; genus Notechis; species Notechis scutatus. Next base: position 49,656,826 of record NC_142011.1, read on the forward strand.
AAACTACAGAATTTGCTGCCAAGAGCCTATGACCTGCAGGGTATATACAGAGAATATCTCTCACAACATAAAAAGGGGAGAAGAGAATGCCTAAAAGTCATGTTCTTTTACCCTGTTTTGGATTCACTTAATGCAAATATGAACAATGAAAACATGGAAACATGGATTTGACTTGGAAAAGTGCTATTTATCTCTGAGCGCTATGAATTTTTCCAGCAGGGATCTTGCCATAGGATTTTTCTTTTGTGCTGGATGCTTCCTGGCTTTGGGTGAGATGGAGTGCAGAGAAAGTGTAACAGCTTTTCAGTTTGGGCCAGATGCATATATGTCAGTACTGTAGCCTCTTCCATATGTTGCTGAACTACAACATCCACATCCCACACCATTGACTAGGCTAGAAATTGATCTGCTGGGTATTGTAGTTCGGCAACATCTAAAAGAGGCTACAAGTTTCATATCTCTAATGGAAAAAGAGAAAACATGCCTTCCCTTTGTCCCTCTTCATTAATGTTTTCACACATCCTACACTTAGCAGTGTATCTGAGAATCTTTTTTTTTCAGTTAATAATGTCCGTCTTTAATCCATTTTCTGCAGCATGCAACAATAATATAGAATATATTATAAACAAAGATATAGGGAGAACCCCATACTTCTTTCATAGGCTGATTTTCTTCCTAGATTAGGATCTTCACGTATAGACCGGATGTGGATATGCATCCAGAAATTCAACGGATGTAAAACATATGACACCATCTCCATCAGTGTGACTTGTTGCAGAAGTGGATGCAAATTTTCAATTATCCCGCAAAACATAAAATATGGTCTATTAACATCTTTATTAATGCTGAATATCAATTTATTGCAAGCATTAAGGCCAGGAGGTTAGCATTTCGTTTTATATTCCTCACAGTACCCGAGATGACTTTCAAACTTGAAGTCCACAGTGCAGGAAAAAGATGATATGCAAGTTTGAATCAAACATTTGAGTGTCACCTTCATCAAACTGTAAACACAAGCAGGCCAAGTATGCTAATTAATGTGTATTCAGTCAGGAATTACATATCATCATGGATATCTGAGAGATGTTTCCATAGAATATGTTTTCCATTTTAATTTTAGTTGTACACATGGTGTTTAGAAGCTCAGCTAAAATGTTAGCATGTAAATTGGCCCAAAGGCAGGAATACTTACAGTATATACTAAAATGACCCTCTCTTCTTAATAGTGGCAGATGACCAGATTTTTGATGATAACCCAAACTGTAGAATAATAAACTTACAGGTAAGATACCCACTTCAACAAGTGGGGAAATTTTTTTGATCGTGAACAGTTTCTTCCTTGCAGAAAATTCATTATTCAAGTACTGCAGTTTTTATAATTATTTTCTTTGCTATCATCCTACTCAACTCATATATTTGTAAATGATTGTGCAAAGATTCTGGGGCATGGGCTTGGATTAAAGCAATAATTCTTTCAAGAAAAAAAAAACAAATTCATTAATTATGTCCATGTAGAATTAATCTTCAAACTAGATTCTAAACTTTACTAACTGTTGTCCTCAAAATTACTGAAAAGTAGTATCATGCAATCCTATGTCTCATTACTCAGCATTTAATGTAGACTATAGGAAATATAGTTAATCATTGCTGTTGGAATGCTGGTAAATTATCTTTCCTGTGGGTTCCTTAATAACATACACATTCTTACTCAACCTGTTTTCACAGAGAGAAATGAAAGTAGCATCATTGTGTTTTGTTTACTTAAATTTATAGCAGCATACCGAATAAGTTTAGAACAGAAAAAATAATGCCGGACTCCCCTGGCTATTTTTGTGCCTGCTCCTCCAACAATCTTAGTAGTTGTAAAAGTTGGAGGAACAGGCACAAAAACAGCCAGGGATATGAATCGAAGCCTGGGAAACAGGCACCTCGTGAGTCAACAAGAATGCTGTTTTACCACCAGCCTATCAAGTACTTAGAAGGTGAGGGCTGGCCAGCTCAAGCAAAAGACAGCTAACAACTTAAAAGTCAGCCGTCAACACATCCAATCAATATCTTAAAACCACATACAACTGGCACTATAAACACCACATAGACAACAGCTCATTCTGCTAGAGAGAAGTTCCCTTAAGATGGGCTCCAGCATGAGTTCGAAAGCTCAGCATACTAAACCTCTGGTCCCAGTGATCTACCCAGATTAGATCCTGCAACATTATCCTGGGACACGTATACTTGCCTTTGATTGCTCTTATTCTTAATGAAGGAATGTAATTTTATAGAATAATGGGAAGAGGAAGGCAAAAAGTTGCTCTCACTTTGATTTCTGTTATGGCCCAGCAAGACTCAGGACTTGACAGCACTTCAAGTAAAACTTATTTTAAAAAACATGTTAGTTTGGCTACATCAGAACATATGCACACATTAAATTACGAGCCCATAACATAAATACACATATTTACGCATACACATATTTTCTTGTACAGTATTTAAAATGAAATGTGGTCAGCTGAAAGATTTTTTAAAAGGGTGTTTTTCTTTTCTTGTGACTGTTCAGATTCATGAAAGCAACACTGCCCAAAGTTTGCACGAAGGAATGAACACAATATATTCCGCAGTGAAGCTGCCCAGAATAAGCAGAGATGTCAACAGAACATTTCCATTAAGATCAAATGTCAACAGAACATTCCCCTGAGTCAATTGGTGGACTTTCTCCTTCAGGTCCTGTGGAATATGCAAGCATGTTTTAATCACATTTCACCTTTTGGGGGCCCAAAAATAAAATAAACTTTGTTAGTTCTCACTCTGCACACCTGGATTCCAATGGTGAGAATTTCATTGATTTTAGAATTATGATCTCTCCTAGGATACTTCTTTAATTTCTCAGTGTTGGACTAATTTATGCTTTAAAGAGCTGATATTTTAAGCCCTGCAGTTCCATTATCTGAAATATCTGCACCAGTTTGCTGCTCTGTGAAGATACACAATCTTGCAACCACTTAGATATGGACAACCAAGTCCAAATACTTCATATGAGACTTTTCTTTCTGCCTATACTATTGAACAGAATTAATGGTTTGAGGTAAGAGAGACAAAAACTAGCTTACGCCTTAAAATAGTATAGAAATAAAAAGAAACACCAAACAAACAAAACTAGACATCTGGAATGAACTAGAGTGCATACAGATAAACTACATTCTGAATAAATCACATAGACCGAGGTTCTTTTGGTCGTTTTTTAAAAAAAGCTTCAAATTTCATCCATTCTATGGATGCTTTAATATATTCATAAATGTAAATGTTAACACACAATATATATTTAAATTGCTGTTAAAATTATTCATGTTTATGCAAGTGTTCTTCCTTGTATGAGCAAAATTTATGCTTGGGAAGGGATATGGGCTATTTTATGTGTAACACTTTGCTGCATAATTAAACTTGTATATGTTTCAAGAAAAGTTGTTTTTTTCTGAAATGGTGTCCCTTTAATTACAGCATCTATTGAGATAGAATGTGAGCTAGAGCCAAATAGGAGGGATCAAATGAGATATATAAGTAAGAAGTGAAAACCTTTTTTATTTATGTACTAGTCTCATCAGTTGAATTCTGATGTCAGAACTGTATTTAGGTATGCAAAAACTATTTGAAAAAGGATGCGGGGATAAGGCAGCTGGCAGAGAAAGGGAAGACTCTTCATCCTTTATGCCAGGCAAGCAGCTATGGATACCATGGTCGGGTGCCACAGACTGATGCTATTCTGGGCAAGCAGGTGCGTAGGTGCTGCCATACACAGGCACTACAGAGCATGGGCAAATGGGCACAACCACTACAGGAAGGCTCTAAAAAGTACAGGAGGTAGTGGTTACTGCTAGGGATTATCATAGACCCTACAGGTCATAGATAGAAGATGTAGGCAGGCACAACAGAGCATGGGCAGGCGAAAAAGTAGCAGGAGCACAAGCAACTTCCGACTTCCTGCTGAATTCCCTATTGACTTTGTGGGCTTCTTGGAAGCACACACAGAATGCCGGAAATCACATGACCACGGCTCACTGCAACATCGGAATTGTGAGCCAGACACCAAACACCCAGATCGTGACACTAGAGCAGGGGTGTCAAACTCGATTTCATTGAGGGCCACATCAGGGCTGTGTTTTACCTCGGGGGGCTAGGCTGGGCATGACCAGCTCAACAACACTCATGTTGGGGTGCCCGTGGTGGCCTGAGCGCCCTTCCAGCGAAAACAAGCTCCTGAGCTCTATTTTCGGTTGCGACAGCCTCCTGTAACCCTCTTGCCAGCAAAAACCGAGCTCGGGAGAGCTGCCTGCGGCCCTCCTGAGCCCCATTTTTGCTGGCAGAGGCACCACGGGCCGGTCCTTAGCTGTTTCCAGAGCAGCCCCGCGGACCAGATCTAAGCACCCCACAGGCAGGATCCAGACCGCGGGCCTTGAGTTTGACTCTCCTGCCCTAGAGGAATGCCACAACACCCAAAACTCTTGAGGACTGATTTCTAAGAACTCCTCAATCAGCACCATTGTCAATTTGAATGGTTGCTGAGCAAGTGGTTGTAACTCAAGGACTACCTGTACTTGTCTATGAACATACTCCTCTCAACATGACATGCGGATATGACAATTTAATTATTAACAAATGAATTGGATAGATAGAATGATGGCAAACCTGACAGTGCCAAAAATGTGTCTTTTTGTAGTTGTAATTTTTCAAATTGATTTGTAGTTCCAGTCTCTAGTACTTTAAAGTGAATCCTGAAGCATACTGACAACCCATGCAGCTGGCAGAGTACAGGTGTCACAGGTACAGTAGCAATGATGGATGCCTGTAATTGCTCATGCCCTCCATTCTACACCAGTTGAAGTTCTAAATCCTCTTCAAATGTATTCCCATATAGAGCACATTGCTATTGTAAAAATTGGGACATGACCCATTTCAAGAACAGGGACAATTGGCACACAATCCCTAGCTGTGCAAAGGCCCTTGGTGCCTATGGCTCCCACCTGCTCTTCAAGTAGGAGTCACAAGATCAGAAGGACTCTCAAGTAGACCCCACCCAGAGCTAGAGATGGAAGATCATCAGAACCTCTGGAAGCTCTAAAACCCAGAGTCACTCAATCCTACTAGGGAAGAGTCGAACCCTGTTGTTCCTAGATAGACTTCCACAACCTCCAGACACTGAGACAGGACCTCCAAAGCATCACTCAAACAACCCAGGATAGAGATATAAAGCTACTGTTTGCATCATCTGCATACTGATAATATGTTAACCCAAACTGTCAGTTAGTGGTCAACAGCATCTTCCTGTAGATTTAACATAGATGAGAAAGTACCAAACCCTGCTGTACTCTACCAAGCAGGGGCCAAGGGCTTGAGAACCAGTACAACACACTGCCAACCCCCAAAGCCACATCGCTAAGTTGCAGTATCTATCTATCATTCATTCATTCATTCATTCATTCATTCATTCATTCATTCATTCTATGGCATACAAAGCCAGGGAGGCTACAATGTTATACACATGGTAGAAGTCCCGGCAGGACAGTTGTTAGTCCATTTGTTGCACCATTGCACCACAAGAACGCAAACTACTTCACACAGTCTAGCCCTCCAGGGCTTTCCTCCACCATTCCTCTGTTGATTGCATCTAGGCAAATCCAGCACTGGTTCCAGTTCCCCAGCAGGACCAGCCAGCATTTTCTCACCTCCAAAATGGCGGTACCTACTGTATCTATTTATTCGCTTTCAACCTGCTAGGTGGGTAGGACCTAGAGGCAAGAGATGGGGGCAATCTAACATTGCCATGGGTCTTCTGGATTGTTAATATATAAGGTGAATTTAGTCTGAGAAACATCACAAGCCATATTTTAAATACCGTAAGTTCACTACGTTGTAGTTAACACACTTGTCCAAAATATATTTCATTTGAATTTTCAGGCCAGTTGCCTGTCTTAATCCTAGTCCGTTGCCATATTCAAAGTTGTAAGAAAAGCTGAATATGAGAAATAAGCATGTTAATAGACGTTTTATGAGTTTCATGAGTCATAGAAGTTTTATGTGAATATGGAATTTAAGATTGGTTGTTAAGTGTCAGAGTGGTACATAATGGAAGTGAAACATTCGTAGGAATAAAGAGAACATTTAGTGAATAAAAAGAACTCAGTTGCAGACAGTTTGAAACTCTTGTGTTCCTCAGCTTTCCCTTTTATGCCCCAGATGATATCTAGGCCTTTCTTACTCTTTCAACACTATTGGCTTCTCCTGGAGGAAAATCAAGGTCTTTCCTTAGAGTCGCCCATGAGGCACACAGATCACTAGCCACAGCAATGGAATGACAACCTGAGGTTTTCACTGCCTATATGTTCTCATTGGTTTCATTTAAAAATGAAAAAAATGTGCCTATGAAATTTTATTTATGTATTTATAAAATGTATGGGCTACATACCTCAAGTGTAACTCATACCAATCCAAGGCAATGCACATAACCTATTTTGAACATATTTTAAATTTTAACTTAACAAGTATGAGTTGCATTGAGCAAATTGATCAAAAGAAATAAGCAGAGGTGTCCCAGAGTCCGAAGGCATATTTGATTCCAGAGCCATTGCAGGAGAAAGAAAGCCTGCTTACATTTTTCACCTGGAAGTCACTCTCTTTAACGCAGCCTGAAGAGATTTCTTTAAGATGGTTTTGTTAAGGTCCAGGGCACATGATAAATGGTGCTGGTGACCCAATGTGATCTAGAGTGGGGACACAAAATACAAGCTAATTCATAATAGTGTCGATTATAAATCCTTCATTATCTTTGTTGAGATTAACTCTGCCATTTTCCTGCAATCCAGTTCCTGAACAGTAGGAGTAGCCAGGAGTAGACCCTTGTCTGTTAAAAAAAAATCACATTCCAAGAGGAATTGCAATTCTGCACTACTGTGGATAACTAGGGCCTCTTTTTTCAAGAGAGATCAAAACTATACGTTAAATAGTAAATGAAACAAGTGTACTACTCTATATGCTTATATAGAAGTTACTAAAAGAGATTCGTTACACCAATTATACCAGGATATGCAACAGTTGGGGCGATCCATGTTTTGGGGTAATTACTCACATCATTTTGATATTTGGTCAACAGAGTCAGGATCAGCTTTGCATAATGTACCGAATTTTCAAACGTTTGAGCCATCTGACAAAGATTAAGGACCAATGCATTGAAGAGCTCACTAGACAATTCTACCTGAAAAGAGAAGATGATAGAAATTGAGGGGTAAAAACAAGTATTATGTACCCTAAAGAAAGATCCAGTTGCTTGGAGAATATCAGACCAATGTATATGGCTGAATTCTCAACCAGGCCACTACATGTTTGACCCAAGGATGCTAAACTAACCCAGACCTTGGTTTATTTATTAATTAAATTTTTATAAGACCCCTGGTCCTGCAGTAGTTAAAGTGCAGTATTGCAGGCAAACTCTGCCACAGCCTGAGGTTTGATCCTGATGGGGCTCAAGGATGACTCAGACTTCCATCCTTCCAAGGTCAGTAAAATGAGGACCCAGATTGTTGAGGGCAATATCCAAATAATGCTTCTACACTGTAAATTGTCCAGAGAGTGCTATAGAGTGCTACAGGGTGGTATATAAGCCTAAATGCTATTATTAAATTCTATATGCTACCCATCTCACTATCAAGTGACTGCTTTGCATTACTGTATATATTTACATGTTGGACTTGTTGTATTTGGAATTTGTTAGAGAACTGCAGCATACTAGATTTGAGAGATCTAATCTTTAGCTACTCCATGGATAAACTTTATTCAATTACTTAAATTTAAGAAGATTGAAATGCACACAATCACCTGTCTTTCTAGCAAAGAATGCACAACTGTGAGAAGGTCTTCTGTCCATGGCACTTTTATAATATGACTGCAAAGAGATGGGAGAATCAAAACAATGAAAGACATAATTAAAGATGGATGTTCTGCCAGTCACCAAGATTTATGACTATGTTAATTATTTAAAATGGTTCTTACCAATATTAGCTAGATTGGTAGAAGATGGTATAATACCCTTCAGCACTAGGCAGGTGCTCCTCTATTTACACAAATCAGGAAACTAAGCTGGAATAATCATATTTAACCCACACCGATTCAAGTTCACATATGAAACTGGCTACAGAAGATACACTAGAATTATATTATTAAAATCTTTTAAAACAATTCCAAATACAATTTTTTCTTTAACTACAAAAGGGAAGTTTCATCCATGGGATATTTGCACACGAAGGGGGCACATAACACAAAGTTGAACAAAGGCCCTCCTAGCACAACTGCTATGGAGCAAGTTTGTCCAGGAGGAGCCCCAGATTACATACCAATTCCATATTCAGACACAGAGAAGCTCCTCCACACAACCACTGTGTCTTATCAGGGTTCAATGGAAGCCTGTTGCAGGGGTGGGATGCTAGCGGTTCTGCCCAGCTCTGTAGAACCGATAGCTCTGAAGAGCAGCAGACACAGAACCGGTTCTGTGTCTGCTGCTGTTTGGCCCACCCGCCCACCTGGGCTCTTACCTGACCTTTATTTCCTGCTTTTTCAACCTCAGCTGCTTTGTGTGGCACAGCTGAGGCTGAAAAAGGCTTTTTTCAAACGCTGATCACCCATGCGCAGCGCTTATCAGCTGTCCAGGAGGCACAGCTTACACACGCGTCTGGCGCATGAAGCACGCAAGCACGCTCAAAACATAAGTACCAAACCGGTAGTAACACCGGTTGAATCCCACCCCTGGCCTGTTGTTCCCCAATCCAGACCCCTATAGCCTCTAGGCATCAGGAAAGAACATCTACAGCATAATTTAGTTCCCCCAAGAGATGTTATCTCGTTTCATGGGGAAGGATGATCTCACCCAGTTTCATGTAGATCAGGGGTGGCAACTTTAAGACTTGTGGACTTCAGCTCGGGAGTTGAAGTCCACAAGTCTTAAAGTTGCCAAGTTGTCGAGTTTGGACACCCTTGATGTAGATGCTAAAATGAGTGAGATCACCAAGGATGCTGCAGGCTGGACATCTCATTCCTTATCAACACTAATTGGGACTGGCCTCTGAGGAAGGAGGAGAACCAGCACTAAACTGTGTTTCCAATGGCCAACTCTTGGAGAGCATGGTCAATGGTACTGAAAACTGACAAGAGGTTGAGAAGAATGAGGATGATTTACAGATATGTCTGCAATTTGTATTCATATAAAAAACCTAACTATTTTTTCAATGCAATTGCATATGTCAGATAGTAGCAACTGAATATTCCGGCACATCAGACAATAGTCAGAGTGTCTTTGATTACAGTCTCAATGCAGGTAGTCCTCAACTTACGACCGGTCATTTAATGACCATTTGGAGTTATGACAGCCTCAGAGCAGATGCTTTACAGTCTGTAAAGCACTTCCGACCATTGTAAACATGTTGGCAACTGGCTGACATTTTCGACTGGCTGCATCACTCCACAGCCACATGACCATAACTTACATCATTTTTGCTGGTTTCTGGCAAAACCTGCACATTCGGGATAATGGGTTCATAATTACAACTGAGTGATTCAGACAACAATTGCATGATTTACTTAATGATTGCCATAAAAGTTTTCATAAAATCAGGTCTGGTCACAGCTGCAATTCTAGTCGTAATTGTAGTCATAAGCCGAGGACTATCTGTATTACATTTGTGTTTCCACTTACCTGAACACCAGCTTCATACATTCTGGTTCCAAACACTCCTCAATTAGCTTGCATACCAATCTCAATTGTTCAAGGCCTGAAAAAACCAAGATTTCAGAAATCTACTTTATATCATTCAAGAATCACAAAAATGCAAAGAGGCGTTGGAGTCAAGCTTGATACTTAAAGACCAACATTCAGGAAATGGTTTCCTACTGCATCCATCTGGGATTTATTTCAACTTTCCAAATTTACCTCTAACCCCAAAATTCCCAGTTGATTTCCCATTTATGTTCTGGCCACGATCAATCACACTTAGTTTCCAAGGTCAGGCAAGTTGCCATTGGCATTTGCCAATTATTAATCCAGCTATTATTGATGTAAAAATATTATTGTATGGCACAATAATGGATGACTTTACAAGATGATATAAGTATCTCATTTGGAAATTGCCTAAAAATTATAAAAGATATGAAAGGGAGTACAGCACAGTAAATATTTTGCCATTTTAATTTGCCCAGTGCTTTAAAAAATTGCAAAATTTTCCAAGACTAAAAATTGATTGAAGTGAAACTTATGGACAAATGATTTTTTTTAAAAAGATTTAATTTATTCAAAAAATATTGTAGTGTATCTCTATCCCAGCTGGTCGATTTGTGCTTGAAAAGTCCCTTCATTAAAGTACATAATCCAGGAGTCACAATGGAGAAGCCACAATAGAAGACAAAATGATAAGTTCTGTGTAAATAAACAGAATTTGTTTTTGCTGCTAGGGTATTATCGGTGAGAAAACCTAGTCCTTGGAAAAGACAAAATAAGAACTGCAGGTGAAGAATTCAATAATAGTTTTGTTTTGAGAAAGGTACAAGCTTCGGAACTAGAGGTAAAAATAGGAATAGTTAGAGCCTAAAATATTTAAATTGCTTTGTAATAATTTCATTTGTTAATTAACCCATTTTATTTACTTGTCTTTCATCATTTCTGTTTTGAAGTTTGCACTCTTGATTATTTTTTTTAATTTTTCACACAATTTTGCTCATTATGAATTTACCTTTGTTTCTATTCATCCTATTGGCTTTCTTATGAAGTTTCTATAGTAGCCATTTCTATTGTGGCCATTTGTTTTCTCTTTCCTACACACGTTGTAGCAAAAGCGTAAAATCAGATTACAGATTCTAAAAATATCCTACCAGAAATGTACCTGACATGGACTTTCTGGCAGCCTCGAAGTCCTTCAGGAAAATTTCAATTTAGATAGTCTTAAGAAAGACGTTTCCATTTCCCTGCTTATTACATATTAGCTTTCCATTTTTTTAACAGCTTACACCAGGAGTGTCCCATGTTGGCAACCTTAAGACTTCTGGCCTTCAAATCCCAGATTAATCTAGCCAGCCAGGCTGGCTGGGGAATTCTGGAAGTTGAAGTCCACACGTCTTAAAGTTGCCAACACTGGACACCCCTGGCTTACACCCCATGCAGTATAGGAGCCAAGATCCATCCACACTGGGCCAGTATCCCTCTCTTTATAATCCCACATTTTATATTTCTGAATATTGCAAAACTCATCCAAGTGAAACTTTATTCCGATTCCAGTCTTTCAGCATGCAAGCACTGAGTTTATTATTGGAAAAGACATTTCACTTCTCACAATAAATTAAAGTCTCAGAAAAAAAATGAGAAGATCTGATTGAAAGAAGAGTTATACATTCACCTTGCCCTGGAACTTGCACAATAGAAGAAATTAAAGTGCAACAGATTGGGCGAGGATATTTCGAGCAGAACATCATCAGGGCAGTTGTGAAAGGCCAGGATGGTGTCTCAGTCAGTGAAAGAACCTACAAGATCAAGAAGACAGAGACAAAATAAATACTGCCTGGATAATAAACATTGGCTAGGTTCACATACTGCCCTAAGCTACTATTTAATTAATGTTGATGAATCCACCTATTTCAGCAGTCTCCAACCTTGGCAACTTTAAGACTTGTGGACTTCAACTCCCAGAATTCTGGGAGTTGAAATCCACAAGTCTTAAAGTTGCCAGGGTTGGAGACCCCTGACTTATTTTGTTTGTGGTTTAGTGCTATATGATTATGATTATGCTAACTAAGCCACAATGGCTTATTCATAAACCATGCCTTAGCACAAAGTATCAACCAAAAAATTAGAAATGCTGAAAAGGAAGAAAAAAAAAACCTCTACAGATTGTTTTGCTTGAGGGTGGAAGTCAATATGTGAATGACCTCACTAGAAGTAATCCCTAAAGAGGCACTCCCCTGAAGTGGGAAAATGAGAAGGGGATATTGGCATGCACATAAATGTTGCCATACACGTAGATGTCATAAGATTGCTGCTTTTCAGGACAAAGGAGGCAACTTGTAAATATATAATGCTAATTAATGTATATATATATATTTCAAATTATAGTTTAGTGTTTATCACTTGTGGACAAACTGGAAAACTTGTAGATTTAAAGCATTTAAAGCCCTTCATGGCTTGGGGCTGGGTTATCTACGGAAACATCTCTTGCCAGTCACATCCACCCGATCCATTCAAGCGAGGAGGCAGGGAATGTTGCGGGTCCCACCCCCGAGGGAGATACACCTGGTAGGACCCAGAAGAAAGGCCTTCTCCGTGGTGGCTCCGTCTCTCTGGAACATCATTCCCCCAGAGATAAGAATGGCCCCCTCACTAATATTCTTCCAAAAGGCACTGGAGACCTGGTTTTGCCAGCGGGCCTGGGGAACCCAGAGAGGGATGGAGCCTATCAGGTGGTTAGTGTGATTTGCTGTCGTCAGGGAGTGGGGTGGGAGTTGGTTTTTGATTTTTTGATTTGTTTTGTTTTTTGTTTTTCCTAAATTTTGTTCTATTGTAATTTACTAATTTATGTGATTCTTTTTGTTAGGTTTTTTTTTTGTTTGTTGTTGTTGTTGTTTTAAATATGGTTTTACATTGTGTAAGCCGCCTCGAGTTGCCATGGGCGAATAGAAGGCAATATAAATTAAATAAATATTTACATATTAAGCAATAGTCCTCCAACATATAATATGCAGAGCGGGGAGGGGGGAAGCACTCTATGGCAACATACAGGGAGAATATCTTCATCTAGCAGACAAATTGTCCTCATTTGGTTTCGCTTTTTCCTGACTTTTCCTTATCCCAATTGATTTCCACAAGTTCTGTACTTTGGTCTAAATTCTTTGCATGTTCCAGCATTCTTTACCAGATCTCTCTCTCTCTCTCTTTTTTCCATTTTCTACTTATTAATCTATCCAAGGATGTATTAATTTATGTCTCCAAAACCAAGAATATTTACAATTTAAATAAATATGCAATACATACTTATAATAAGAAGTATATAATAAGATGATTTCTAAAGGCTGTATTACTAGGCTAGACATTATCAGCAGATGGACATAATACTTGCCTGATATATACCGTGTTTCTCCAACAATACGGCCTCCCCCAATAGGAAGTCCCAGCATGTTTTATAGGCATAAAATCAAATTAAGCCCCTCCCCCCAAATTAAGGCCTATATTAAACATGCGAAATGGGGGGGGGGGATGGCAGGGGGGACCTTGCCGTTAGGAAGTACTTTTGTTGCATACCCGGATATGGTGCTGCCTGCGTTGACTTCGGTGTTGGTGGGGCACTTCATATCGGGAGACCTTCCGCCACCATTGCTTTCCCTTCTCCCCGTGCTGCTGGCATTTGGCACAGCCATGCGCGGCCAGCCAGGGCTCCTCCCTGCAACCGGAGCCCGGCGGAGACACTCGGCTTCAGGCGCTCCTGTCGCCGCCTTCCCTTCGCCTTTGGAGACAAAGCCAATTCTTTTAAAAACGACGCCCTACTACTGGTACGACAAAGCCTCCCCTGCCTGAGAGGGCAGCCCAACCCCACGTGGGGAAGCAAATCTCCTGGGGCCGCAGCACAGGATCGGCCCACACTGGGAGAAGCGCCCAGCCGCCATCCCTGCCTGGCGCCGGACAGAGCGCGAAGAGCATCGCCTGGGGCACCCAGCGCAGCTGACAGGAGGGCCAAGGCAGCGAGCACCTCCCACTGGGCCCTCCGCTCATCCTGCCAGGGCCGCGCCAGATCCATGCAGGCTGGGGAGAGCTGGGAAAGCAAGCCGGGTGTGCACACCTTCCTACCAAGCCAAAGAGCCGGGCCGACCCGAGCTTGGCTTCCTTCCAAAGTCCCTCCAGCCCGAACCCGAAGGGGCCACCGGGAGAGGCTGCCTGAGGCAGTGATAGTGCCCACCCATCCGCGGACAGGGAGGCGAGGCGACGGCAGCGCTGCTTCCCTGGCCGGTAGGAACAGCGGAGAGAGCCCGAAGCCACCCGCCCTTTCCACCCCTCGCCCAGCCCGTCTGTCTCCACGCATCTCCAAATGCGCCAGCAGCTCCAAATGCTGCAGCGGCACGGGCATCGGGCAGAGGCACTCACTCGGCAGGGCTCAGCTCGGAGGACGTGGCGCAGGCCGTCACCTTGTCTCCCTGTCCACGGATGGGTAGTCACTATCACTGCCTCAGGCGGCCTCTCCTGGTGGCCCCTTCGGGTTCGGGCTGGAGGGACTTGGGAAGGAAGCCAAGCTCGGGGCGGCCCAGCTCTTTTGCTTGGCAGGCAGGCGCGCACCCACGGCTCACTTTCCCAGCTCTGCCCAGCCCGCACGGCTCTGGCGTGGCCCTAGCAGAATGAGCAGAGGGCCCCGGCGGGGAGGCACTCGCTGCCTTGGCGAGAGCTTTGTCGCCAGGCAGGAGGGCCCACCTGTCAGCTGCGCTGGGCGCCCCAGGCAAAGTTCTTCGCACTCTGCCCGGCGCCAGGCAGGGATGGTGGCTGGGCGCTTCTCCCAGGGTGGGCCGATGCTGCGCTGCGGCCCTGAGAGATTTGCCTCTCCACGTGGGGTTGGGCTGCCCTCTTGGGCAGGGGAGGCTTTGTCGTACCGGTAGTAGGGCGTCGTTTTTAAAAGAATTGGCTTTGCCTTCGAAGGCGAAGGGAAGGTGGTGACAGGAGCGCCTGAAGCTGAGTGTCTTCGCCGGGCTCTGGTTGCAGGGAGGAGCCCTGGCTGGCCGCGTGTGGCTGCACCAAACGTCGCGGCGTTGCTCTAAACACCACGGCAGCACAGGGAGAAGGGAAAGCAACGATGGCGGAAGGTCTCCTGATACGAAGTGCCCCACCAACACCGAGGTCAACATCCAAGCCGCCGCCGCCCACCCAAGGATGCAAGGGGGGTGGAATTAAGTCACCCCCGAAAAGACGGCCTAGCCATTTTTTCGGGGGTCAAAAAAAAAATAAGGCCCGGCCTTATTTTGTGAGAAACACGGTATCAATGGGAACACTATTACTTATCCCATGTAATGTCTATTTTGGCTTTTATTCAGACTTTTTCAAATAAGTTTTATCAGTATGATTTAGGACAAGGGTCTTCAAACTTGGCAAGTTTAAGACTTGTGGGCTTCAACTCCCAGAATTCCTGAGCTAACATGACTGGAGGAGGAATTCTGGGTGTTGAAGTCCACAAGTCTTAAAGCTGTCAAGTTTGAAGACCCCTGATTAAGGATGAGATCTAAATATATGAAAAATAACATAAAATGTATAATCACTGTTTATGCAGAAAGTCAAAATAATGAGCATTCAAGGAATTCTTAAAGCTTTCTCAGTATAGGAGTTTGGGATATTTTTCCATGAAAATGCCAGTGATGAACGTAACATTCATAAATGACTGATGTTTTAACCAAAGGCTTTTCTTCTTTACCTGTTTCAGATTCTCAATACATACCCGAGGTAAGAAAAGTTTTTCAGCAAGTATTGCTGCCTTCTTGTAGCCAAGTTCAGGTGAAAGTGCTACTATCCAGCAGCAGAACTGCAGAAGCTCAGTCTCTGGGCATTCTGAGAGTTTGAGCAGTGAACATAAATCTTCTAGCTAAAGGAAAGGAGACACAGTATTGTCCAAATAATCCATTGCCACAATATCATTTGTATTTGGATCGGATACAAACAGGATTCAAGATTAGTTGTTTGGTTTCAGTAAAGACCTGTAGTCTGAACAAATGCTCTTATGGAAAGGCCCATTTATGAATCTTCAAATAAAGTATAATTTTTCACTCTACTAACCTGATCTGGAGTACATTCATTTAGAATCTGTAGCTCAGGAGGGGCAGTTCCATTGGAACACTGAAATTAAAAAAAAAAACCTACAGAGATTGCAAAGAATACAGACCATCTGTCCCAATAGCAAATTCAGTAAAAAATACTTACATCAAACTGCATCTCTAGCAATTCTTTAAGTTTTGATATATGGTTCTAAAATACAGAAGAAAAATGATCACTCTTGATACCAGGTTAAAGCTTCAGAGTGTGCTATCTTAAGTGATTTATTAACGCAAATTTAAAAGTTTTAAAAATAATGTTGATTTAATATATTCTGCTGGAGTTTGAGAATAAGAAGCAGCAGTTGAAAAAGAGACAGAAACTCCTGGTTCAAACTGTTCATCTGCATAAAAATGTGTCAATCTTGCTGTCTATTTTCATAAACTAAAACAAAAGGGTTATTTTGCCTCCTATCACTCCCTTACAAACATATGGCTTGTTCTAGTTGTCACTGAGAGAAAAGATGGATGTAAAGCCTCACTGGAAATATGTTTGTACTCTTAATTCATCAACAAAGCAAAAGAGCATAAGAATTTAGAAGAGTTTACATACTTTCATAGGACCAGGAACCTCTGTTGCAGTGTCATGCTTGGAGCTCTGGCCAACAATTCTCTTTTCTACTTCATCTTCTTTGAAAGAAAACTGACTGACGCTGCTTAGGCAGTGAATAGCTTCCTTTCCAAAAGTGTCCAGTGTGAGTTCATTCTTAGCGCTTTCTGTTCCAACATCCTGCAGTTCAGGCTGTGGTTGAGAAACTTCTGTTTCCAAATTAATTTCCAGTTGGGACCTCTTCCTCCGATTCTCCTCTTCAAGACTCAGAGAGTCTTCAGGTGCTTTTCTTTTTTTCCTAATCTGAGACCCAGACTGAAAAGTGTTACCAGCTGACACCAAGCAAGGATTTTCCAGTTTAACCAACCAGTTTAATTTTCTTTCTAAATTAGCATTGCTGCTAGTATGGGGCATAATCTTCTGGCATAAATGTTTCAGTTGCTGTTGGCATGTGCTGGATAGCAAGACAGGGGTCAAAAGGCTCCTCTCTTCCATCCCTGCTTGTAGTAAATCCCTTAATCTCTGTACCCATAAATCTGGATTGGGATCTTTTCTAGAGGTCTGGAGCAGACAGCTGAGACAGTCCTTTGGCACTGTAGATTGTACGATAAGCAACAAGGAAAAGAGATTTCTTTGGCACAACACTGGAAGCAGCATCAATATTGGTTTCCTGAAATAATGATATAGAAGATAGAAAGCAAAAATGCATTTCTTCAATTATTATAAGACTAAAATGTTCATTATGGAATACAGATAGTGCAATTTGCTGTTCAGCACACCACAGGTAATATTTTTATTTTATCATTACCCCAAAAGCCCTTATTTGCTTTAGAAGCTCAAGGCAATGCAAAGCAAGGTATCCTGTCATTTCATTCTTATAACAACTATCCTGTGAGGTGCAAATTGAGGATCACAGATTATGACTGAGCTAGTAAGATGCGTAATAAGTTTCAAGAGGGAGGGAAGATGTACCAGATTCCAACCCAAGATTTAACCAGCACACCAACTATAATGGCAATTCTCTCTGAATCTGGGAATGCAAAAATTGCAGGTCATAAAATATTAAGGTTCACCTTTTTTATCACCAAGCAAACATGGAATAACGTTTACTCAGTTAGAAAAAGGAATCAAAGAGGTTCTGCATTAACATACTTATCCCACGGATTGGGCTTCACCTGGTTGTGTGGCCCAGTTTCTGGCATGCTGTGGACCGGTGCCGGTCCATGGACTGGAGGTTGGGGAACTACTGCGTTTCAGACCTTCTCTTGCTATTAAACTACATCCTTCATCACTGGCTATATTGTCTGGGGCTGCTGGAAATTATAATTCAACAGTATTTGAAGTGCCACAAGTTCACTATTGCTGACTAGTTAAATGTCTTACAGAAGCATAAAGAACTGAGAATCTTACATATCAAGCCCACATGTGATTTTGACATAGCACAGATCCGAAACTGAAATGTATCTAGGATCTGCAATGTGGGATCCTGATTTTTCTAGTATTCCACATTATAAAAGAACTTTTCTTTAGAAAGGGAGGAAGAAAGGGAAGGGGTATAGAATTACCATATTAATCTTCATCTTCATTAGTTCTCGAGGGGAAAATTACATTTCAGAATCCCTAAATAGCCCCCTTATCTAACCTTTCTAATGGGAAATAAACCTAACTCACGTGGTAAGAGTCTTGTTCGGCTCTTCAAGCACTGGTTCTTGAGAGCATAGCTTCTCAGTGAAGATCTGCCAATTGAAATGTTGTCTTCCTTTTTCCACAGAGAGTGACCGTTGAAGAGTTCGAAAGGCAGCCATGGCCCCCCGTTGTCCAGACATCAGTGTGCAGATAAGAAGTCGAGAAGAATGATCAAATCTCTGAAGCAAAGAAGCCATAGGGCTAGCCATGTTGATAGACCTGTTGATCAAATTCATACACACATACACACACATAGTATATGTATATATAATTATAAAAATACAATCATTGCAGTTGTTAAACAGTTGGTAAATGTATTTGACTTCCCCATTGAATTCTGCTTGTCAGAAGGTCCCAAACATGACTGGTTCATAAATATGGTAAATATGAGTTGGTTGCCAAGCATCTGAATTTTGATCATGTGACCATGGGGATGCTACAACAAGTCATAAGTGTGAAAAAAAAGTCATGTCATTTTTGTCAGAGCTGTTGTAACTTCAAATGATCACTAAATGAACTATTGTTAAGTCGAGGACTACCTGGTACCCAGTTTTCAAACTGATACCATAATAACATGAGATACAGTATATTTCTCATGTTTTGAACCAAAACAGGGTTACATGTGAATATTCCACATGGGCCCAGATAGATGAATTTGCACTAA
Source organism: Notechis scutatus (assembly GCF_049901735.1). Lineage (NCBI taxonomy): Eukaryota > Metazoa > Chordata > Lepidosauria > Squamata > Elapidae > Notechis > Notechis scutatus. The sequence goes on from NC_142011.1 coordinate 49,675,581, forward strand.
GATCCCTAGAATTTAGTACTAGTCAAATGCATAATGGTACAATTCAATGTTTGGAAAACCAAAATCACCATTGTTAACAATTGCACTTTCAAAGATATCTTTACAACCCAATATGTAGGAAACAATGTAGCAAGTTTTACAGAAATATTTTCTAAATATGAATATAGGAATTCCATGCAAGATATAAAGTATCCAGGGAACTACACTCATATGAAGCATGTTAATTCTGCCCCAAATATTACATCTGCAGGATACCTTTTGTCTGTTTTTCTGCCCATATTATGGAATCTGGAAGAGAAGTCTCCCTCTGATGCCAACCCTTACAGAACAGAACATCATCAGCAACAAAACCAGGGCTGGACATTCTTAGCCAGTCTCAATTCTCTGGAGCAATAGTCCCATACCAGACTGGCCTCGACTCTGCTTATCTTTTGTAAAGCCATAAAGACCAGGCTGTTTCAACAGACCTCTGGAAGTTGCGTTAGTCTTTTCTGAATGGGATTATTCTATAGATGTTATTTATGATGTTAGTCTTTTGCATTTGCCTTTCAGTTTTATTACTGTTCTGAGGTCCATAAGCCATTCCAATTTTGACATGATCGGCATGAAATAAGCTAGAAAAATAAGTAATGTGTTTACCTCAAATGTACCAGAACAGTTTATACCAGAGTTTCTCAACCTTAGCCATTTTAAGATGTGGGACTTTCACTACCAGAATTCCTCTGCCAGCAATAATGATAATAAGCCTTAAGAACAAATGCTTACAAAACCAGAATTGAGAAGACAACAACAGATAGCAAGTGCCGCCTCTGCAAAGAAGCTGAAGAAACAGTGAATCACCTGGTTAAGCTAATGCAAGAAGATCGCACAGACTGACTACAAACACCACATGACAAATGAAGAAGCTAAAGTGCTCTGGGACTTTAGAATTCAAACAGACAGGCACCTGCCACAGAACACCCAAACTTAACAAGTGTTGACAAGAAAGACAAAAAAAAAAGTCTGGATAGTGGACATGGCAGTACCTGGAGACAGAATAGAAGACCAAGAATTGGAGAAGATAACAAAATACAAAGTCCTGCAAGTAGAAATAGAACGACTGTGGCAAAAGAAAGCAACAGTAGTATTCAATAGTAATAGGCAGCTTGGATGCAATCCCAAAATATCAGCATGACAAAATCACTATGTCTCAATTGCAAAAGGCAGCTTTGTTTGGAACAGCTTATATCTTGCAATGATACCTTTAACACCATCAAACAACAATGTCAGTTTATCCCAGATCCTTGGGAAGGGCTACATTGGTGGATAAAAATGTCAAATTCAGAATCATCATAATAATAATGAACAGAAAGAACCACCAGTAACATCCCAAACACAACAACTGTTGATAAGAAAGGCAAAAAAAAAAAAAAAAGCCTAGATAGTGGACTTGGCAGTGCCTGGAGACAGCAAAAGAGAAAGACCTGGAGAAAAATGCAAAGACCTGCAAATACAAGTAGAACAACTGTGACCAAAAGAAAGCAAAAATAGTGTATCAATAGTGATAGGTGCTTTGAGAGTAATCCCAAAACATCTGCTTAAACACTATTGTCATTGTCAAAATCACCATCAATCAATTGCACCTTACATACTGCATTGATACCCTTAGCATTGTTTAAACATCTGCCTCACCTAGGTCCTTGGGAAGGACTCAATAGGCCAGAGGTCTCCAAACTTGGCAACTTTCAGACTTGTGGACTTCAACTCCCAGAATTCTTCATCCACCTATGCTGGGAAGCTATGCTGGCTGGAGAATTCTGGGAGTTGAAGTCCTCAAGTCTGAAAGTTGCCAAGTTTGGAGACCTCTGCAATAGGTGAATAAAAATGCCCAATGCAGCCTAAACATCTGGCCGACTGTGCGACGATCTATAATTAGCAGCAGCAGCAGCGTCTATTGGGCGACCCACCTCCCTCCCCTCCGCCATCACTGTTACCTTTCTCCCAGCCCCGCAAGCCTCTTCAGTCCTGCTCTTCTTCCTTCCCGCGCTCCAGTTCCGCAAGGGAGACTCTCCAATGTGATTGGTGGGAAGCGGGGCAGCGAGGTCCGCAGAGATATAAAAAAGTGTAGAGTACACCGCTCCCCGCCCAATCAGAGACTTCCGAGACCCACCTTTCTTGCTTCTCGAAGAGAAAACCAAATAAAAGCGTATTACCGTTGCAGAAAGGAACGCTTCCTTTCATTGAATTATATCTCGTTTACGTAGTTTATTTCATTTCTTTTTTGAAGAGTGAATCTCAGTTTCCCCTAGCGTACACACCAGATCAATCGTGAGGAAGGGAACTGTTCTGAAGGTACGTAATGTAGGCGTGTAGTTTTTATAATTTGCCAAAATTATGCTGTATAGCTCAGAGGTCTCCAAACTTGGCAACTTTCAAACTTGTGGACTTCAAGTCGCAGAATTCTCCAGCTGAGTTGAAGTCCACAAGTCTGAAATTTGCCAAGTTTGGAGACCTCTGTTATAGCCTATGCTTATATGCTAATAAGCTATATATTAATATGCTGAGTTGCATTAGGCTATGCATTTAAGGGGTTCCCTGATGCTATTGCTTTTAGCCCTAGATCAGGGGTTCCCAACCTGGGGTGCTCGCACCCCCTGGGGGTGCAAGACGATATTCCAGGGGGTGCGAGAAAAGTCCAGGTAAATAATAGGATATTGGCTATATGTTGGCATTTTTATTTATTATTAATTTCAGGGGGTGCGAGGTTCGAGTGAAATTTCTTTAGGGGTGCGGGGCGAAAAAAAGGTTGGGAACCACTGCCCTAGATGTTCCGATTCCAACCAGTTTTGCTCAACATGGAAGTGAAAAGTTGTTGATATCATTCAGTGACAGAAATTGACTTTCAGCGATAAATACAAAAGCAGTCGCTCTTACTTTTTGCAACTCATATTTGAGTATTACTTGGGAAGTTTTACATTTAAAAGTATGGCATGGCGATAGACTAGGAAGGACATCCGGGCTTCTTCATTAATAAGCATCTGAGAAGTCTCCTAAGAGGCAGAGATGCACCAAGCTTCGGCATGAAACTAAGCTCTGAAGTGGATGTCTTCCTTTAGGATGGGTGGGTAACTGTGGCTCTTTTAACCTCTTGTGGACTTCCAACTCCCAGAATTCCTTGAGCCAGCCAAGTGGCCATGATTCGAAATCTCTGCTTTAAGAACAAGCGACTTCCAGGTCCCATTTAAGTGTTCCTTAAGAGAAAATCATTGAAAATCACGAAACCAGATTTTTAAAAAGGAATTCCTGGACAGGGAATTGTGGGAGTTGAAGTCCATACTAGGATGAGAAACACTGCTTTGGGGTAAATAGAGAAAGGGTACTTTTGAACATTGAGAAGGAACAGAAATCTTCAAAATAATGTGGCATAAAATTCTTTATATTCAAGTGGAAAACCAATCATGGACACACACCCAATTCCCCCCAAATTTGTTCTTATAAAAGCATTTTTCAAACATGGCAACTTCAACATGTGTAGATCTGACTAGCAAACTCTGGGAGCACGACACATCTTAAAACTGCCACATTTGAAAACTTCTATTTAAAAACATCATTTAATGGCAATCTATCAAGTACTATAGGCCAGTAGTGAGTAAACTTAAACACTACTGGAAATTGTAGATACTGAAAATCTAGAATGAGGACTGAAAATTCCATTTTAGAAGAATATAAAGCCATACTGTATTGGTCCAAGGAAAGATAATGAAAAGCACTATCTATATCAAGTGGAAGAAATTAAATTACAGAATGTTCTTTGAAGCTGCCCAAAAGTCTAAGCGGAAAGATGAGTTATAGTATTTCATTAGTGAACATTTTTCTATACAGCTTGTAAGAATTCTCCTTAATCAGAAACCTTCAGGAATATTACTTGAATAATGCATCTTTATACTCAACTTTTTTTTTGCATGCATCTCCAATCGTGCTACCTTTCTTTGCTTCAAAAATGATTTGGAAGAACTGTTTCAGACCTAGAGCAAGCACATGAACCTTTCTGCTTTACATTACAAATTTGAAAAAACTGCTGCTGTTGCTTTAAGAGTCATTTTACTTATCTTTAATAAATCATCTCCTTAAAGCAATTACTTCTTTCATGTTCTGATGGAAGCCAGACCAAAAATCAAACTACTTTACTGAAGAATAGTACATTTCCTCCAAATCATTTTCAGCGCTCTTCAGAACTATGAAATGTTACTTTTTGTCATCACTTCAACAAAGAATACTTCAGTATTAAAAGATAAGACAGCAAAAGGGGGAGGAGGCATTAAAAGACAGAATGTTTTGTATTTCTTGAAAACAGGTGTTTGATGTAGACTACATTAGATGTGATATTAAAAAATCACTAGAACAAATAATGTTTGCATGTTTATCTTTTTATTTCATGATCTACAGATATTTCTGGAATTAAAAAATATGTAGGGCTTACTAATCCCTTTTATAAGGGTTTAAGCTACAATTATAAGCCTCCACTATTAATTGATCACTGCACCAATACTAAAATTTCAAGATTTATTCTTCCTCCCATGCCCTCCCCCCAAAATTAGGCCTACTGTATAGACATCCAGCAGCACTGCTATACAATAGTGAGTTGCAGATACTGCCTACTGTAAATAGCATTGCTCAGCAAACCAGTTTTCCTGAGGAAACAAATAAGCAGCAGCATGACCACAGGTGATCATATAACTTCTTCAGAATACATGCAAAATCAGAAGATCCCAGCATCCTTCCATAAGACACTTGTAAGGTTTGAATATATGACACATTGGGAAATCCAATATTTGATCAGCTATAATGATGGGAGGGAAAGCAGAAAATGCAAAAATTAAGGCAAGGATAGGTTAGGGCAACAGCAGTGCAACTGGTGACATGTACATCATGTGCTGACAGTAGTGATAGCAATATCTTGCCAGGTGGATTAGAAGGCCTTTCCCGATATAGAATGAATCCTTGCATTGTGTTCTACCAGCTTATAGGTTCCAGTCAAAATATTGTAATACATCCGACAGAAAACTAAAAGCCATTAAGCTTATTATACTAATACAGACATCTTTCATCCCGCACCCATCCTCCAAGGCACTACTTTACAATTCATCAACACTGCTCCTGGAGCCAATCACACATGGCCTCCGAAGAGGACATCATCATCATCTAATCAGAAGAATCACTTGAATCCCAGAGAAAGTCTGAAAAGTCATAGTTTGTATCTTTGTGCAACAGTGCAAAGGTAAGAGCCCACTGAATAAGGCACACATCCACATCGTCATCATCCTCTTCAGAGCTCTCAGATGGAGATGGATTGTAGACCTGCGATACAGAAGACATGACAGAAAAATAAATAAATAACACACTGACACAAAAACACTCCACTAGTTTGCAAGAAAGTAGTTTAGGACTGAAAATACTGGCAGAGTTTTAAAAGACAAATTAAGGCAATGATGAGTAGCACCAACTTCATCTGCAACTTTTTGGAAAACAAAACGTATTATGTGGAGTAACAAAGATTGGCTCAAGACTCAATGCAACATTATGGAACTCAAAATAATGTATTTCCATGATGTATCCTTGTCCAACTTGATGTCTTTGAAATTTGAAATTCCCAGAATTCCCAGCCTGGAATGAGAATTATGAGTGTACTACACTGAGCTAGGCTGTGTAGCAGAACTGCCTGGAATCAGCTCCAAAATAGGTATATTGTTGCTCAGCAAATAGCTGAAATGTTTCACTTTTATCTCAACCATATGAAAGTACTTTCACTTACAAACCGATTCCGCCTGTTAGGCCTCTGTCGCAGCCTTGCAGCAGGAAGCTGGCCACCAGGAAGTTCATGCAGGTAGATGCATTCTGATTTAAAGGGACAGTGACCATTGCTTCGGACAAAGAATTTGCATCGTATTTTGCTAAAAGAGAAACGATGTATTAGAATAATAGCAGCAGGTATCTCCCTCCATTAATGTTTTTTTTAATTTGTAGACAAGGTGCAAAAACAATACACGGCAACTCATTATCAGTTAAACCACCTGGTTACATTCTTAATTACAAAACAATCCTATCAACAATTTCTTCCCAATTATTAAAACAGGAGGTCAAAAGCCAAAGAGGTCAGGAATTGAATTAAATTTGTAATTAGACTTCCCTCAAGCTATATAGCCTACAAATATGTGATAGCTGGGAATACAGGTAGTCCTCGACTTACAACAATTCGTTTAGTGACTGATGGGGAAGCCATATTCACTTAACAACCATGTTACTAATTTAGCAACTGCAGTGATTCGCTTAATAGTGACAAAAAAGTTGTAAAATAAGGCAAAACTCAACTTAAATTTCTCACTTAGCAACATAAATTCTGGGTTCAATTGTGGTTGTAAGTCAAGGATTACCTGTATTGAAAATGCAGGCATGACACAACTATTCATATCTTGCTTCTCCTTCAGAAGCTTAGGATTCTCTCCATAGCACTTCTTCCCACAATTTTATACAAATACCAATCCTGTGGGGGAGGGGGACTTAAATGATAGTGATTGACCCAAAGTTATCTAACAAGATTCCAGAGCTGAGTATGAATCTGGGTCTTTACAATTCTAGCAACTTAACAACTGAATCAACAGATTTTAAGCTGAATGTTGTCCTGGGTTTTATATACAGTAAATCATTCTTGTGTAATTGAAAAGTTGTTTGTTTTTTCCCCCTTTGAGCCAGACCTGATTCCTAGAAAATACACTGTCAGGTATCTGCAACTTATAAGCATTTTTGGAAGCATTTAGCCATTGTTTTCTTCCTGGGACTTATCAGAGAGATAGCTACTTACCTAGTCCGTGCCTTGAACTTCTCAATCAGTTTTTCCTTCTCTTCTGTATCGGAAACCCAGTATTTATTGGGAATAAAGTAAGTTGATGTGACTCTACACTCTGGGCAACCTCTGTAAGTGGAATACAATGATAAAAATGCAGTAGACAACTCATCTGTCAATGTAACCCAACCTTAAAGTTAAAAACCTTGGAGATTTAAACAAGAGCAGGTGTCTTCAGAAATTCAATTTGCATTATCATTAACAATGAAGCAGCAGCAAATTTATTTATTTATTCTGGGAGTTAAAACATGGCCATGCAGCCTCACATGAGGAGCCCAGAGGAACACATATCCATGAACCTGGTAGACCTCCCTTTGCCATTTAACTAATTTTAATAGTGGTTAATCACGGTCGTGTCCTGACTTTTATATATGCTGTTTTATAGTTTAATGTTTTATTGTACACTGCCCATCTTTGAGATGGGCGGTTCAGAAATATGAAAAATAATAATACTTAGGAAAAATCCAACTCCCTCACAAGGGAGATTCTACGCAACAAAATGTTAAAAACGTACAAACTGAATACAAATATTTAAAATATGAGGCAATGGTAGTTAAGATTTATATTAAAATTTAGCAGTGGGGGGCTTTCAGGGGACTAACCAGCCCAACAGCTGCATGCTCCTCTGTGAGCCCCAAGCAAGATGACAGAGCCAGGTCTTTTAAGATATTTTCTAGAGTGGGACTGGTTTCACCCCTGGGTTGGTTGGGAAAGTGTTTAAAAATGCAGGAGAAATTGCAGAGATGATTCTCTTCCCAGGTCCTGCCACTCTGAATTCTTTAATTGACAGGATCCACAACATACCTTCCCTATCTGACTGGGTGGGATGGGCTAATGTGATGGGGCAAAGACGGTTCTGTAGGATTTGCCCTAAGGAGCGTTTGGTGTTGAGGGTACAATGAATTATTTTTAGATATTGTCCTCATGTTTGATGATTTGTCATGTCATTAGATTTCAGTCTTTCTGGCATGTTGTACATTTACAGGCACTCAAAATATAATTTGTGAAACCAACATTATACGTATTTTTAAATGACCTAGACCAGTTATTTGTATTATGCCTCTCTGGCCATAAGGCCCTCAATGAAACTGAAATCATCCAGGCAGGGTGCTGCACGCCCCCATTGTTTTCCTCAACAGAGTGACTTTCCCCCCATTCCTTCCTTCTGACATGAAAATGCATATCATGGGCATTATAAGGTCTACATTTAACATCATCATTCTTATGGAGAACTTGCTCTACTTCCTGAATATGGGATACTCCATCCCATAAAACTTAAGAAGAGCACAGCAGAGTGAAGCTTCTACTTCTCTTTTTAGTGCTTGTTTCTGGACTCTTGTGGTTTTATTTTGCCAGTGTACAGGGTGATGGCATTTCAAAATTCCTGTGCATCCCTCTTTTCCTTCAAGTCACTCAGTGCAGTAGGAAAAAGAAATGCACCATATGGTGATTAAAAAAAGTTTGTCATCTAAGCATGATAGACAATGAAAATGCAAGTTTAGATGGTACACAATACTGGCCAGGCAAAAGAATAGATATTAACCTGCATATAAATTACATTTATGTAAGACCTGAAATTACTATGCAAAGCTTACTTTATCACTGTACTGTGAAAGTCTCGGCTTTTCCGCCACTTCCGGATGCAGCCCACACAATAAGCATGGGTACAGTTGGGAAGAATGCCAAACAGACGTTCCTCGGGTAAGATTTTCTGAGAGATTTTGTCCATGCAGATACCACATACCACATCTTTGCTCTGTTCCACTGCAGCTTCTCTTGCTGCTTCTGAACTACCAGCTGCCTAAAAAAAAGATCATCCGGACATTTAAGAACAAAATAAGACAAAACAGATCTTGGCTGTTCACTCTATCAATCCTTTTTTTTTTGGTATTGTTTTTTCACAAGTTCCAATTTAGAACATTTTTTTCTATATAATCTATTTATTGGAGCCTTAGATATTGGAGCTTTAGATAAAAGGAAAATTATGAATCGTAGGAGAATGACTGGGGCAAAACTCATGCAGTCATACCCATCCTTGTCTTAACTGATAGTTCTTCCTGGCCCACTGAAAGAAAGCCTGCTGTTTCAAACAGATTAGGCAGAGTGCCTGGAGATTCTCAGTCATCTAGGTCATAGTTGTCCCATAGTTACTTTTTCAAGAGGCAACTAGACTTTCTGGTTTTTCTTTGAAGACATTTCACTTCTCATCCAAGAAGCTTCTTCAGCTCTGACTAGTAGGGAATTATACTCCTTGCAGACAGCTGGTCATTTGCATACTTTTAGAGTGTTGAGGCCACCTGGAGGTCTGTCGTCAGGGCCACCTGAGTATTCCAAATGAGTGTGGAGCCTTCTTGGAACTGTTGAAAGGACTGTATGGTAGGCAGACTGGAGATAAGATGTTGTATCCCTCCCCCTCTGTTGAGGCCATCTATGTCAAAATTGAACAGCCCTCTCTCAACGCAGGGTGATGGATACAACATCATCATCATCTCCAATATACTACACAGTTCATTCCCCACCATCCAGTCAGAGCTGAAGCAGCTTTTTGGATGAGAAGTAAAACGTCTTCAAAGAAAAACCAGAAACTCCAGTTGCCTCTTGAAACAACACCTTTGGGACAAGATTAGGCAAAGTTTATATAGATGTTAATATTTAAATGGCCAGATATTTAGTAGCAACGTCAAGAAAACAATAGTCTTCAATTTATTTCTGCAAACTGTTGCCCCTCATTGTATTGTTGCAATTTTCATAAATTCCAACCTAAAGGGTAGGGAAGTCCACAATAATTAGACTTTGTTTTAATAAATGTACTTTAACACAAAGAAATGTGGAATAATTTTTAAAAAATCAAAACCAAAATATTTTGTACTGCATTGTTTTCCTTTATATCACCATCGTTTGCCTCTCAGGAATTTTTTGTTCACCTATTTTCTGTTTCCTATTTCATCACTCTTTCTTTCTTTTTCCCTCACTTTGATCTATTCCTCACCCATTCCATTTTTCTCCCTTCTTAAGAGTGCCTAATGCAACTTGTTCATAGCTTGTAAAACCTGTTTTTAGGCAAATACAGACAGGAGGTACAGGATGTGTTTAAAGCAAGACTGGTTCCTGCAGATGTTACTCTACAATTGCTAGTCATTCCACCATCAGCCATGTTCAGTGATTTCTAGAGACATTATTCCCATCAACAGAGTGCAGAATGAATGAATGAATTTTCTAGAATGAATTGTCAAAGAAGTATGCTTTAAGATCTCAGTACATGGGAGCGATAGTTCTTCATTTATTCCCCCCAATATAATAGTCTACATGTTCCATGTGCAACTGATATATAATGAAATTGTTGTCCTAGGATACTCAAAGAAAACTTTTAGATGATAGTATCTATTCTCTCTGATCTTCGGCTCTCCCACCTACCTTTGACTCTTCTGAGGGGAGAGAAGCAGAAGCAATCTCCTTGGCGGATTCACTTTCCGACTTCAGGGATGTGGCACCAATTTTCAGTTCCTGGGAGCTAGAAACTAAGCAGAAGGAATATAGCGAGTTAGGAAAAATTATTCCCATTAACTCATTCTATGTAATAATATGAGTCTAAACCATAAATATCACATCCCCAGAAGTCTTACCAACTTCAAGAAGTAGCAGGAAGGATAAACCAGAAAGAAGAGCAACATAACTTTTTGCACAATGTTGGTGGTGGAAAGACTAAATGGCCATACAGATGGGTGGTTTATGTCGGATCTTGGCCTCTACCTCTTTTATTTTAATGCAAAATATAGAGCTTTTCACTTAAACAAGATATGCATATTAAGTTTTTGTTAAAGTTACCCAATTATGTGGTCACTTAAATGGACTCTTGCAACACAAGAGAGACTTAGAAAAGTAGTTTCCATATAACTTTGGTTTTATTTGAAGATCTTCAAACAAAAGATGGCTGTGAAGTGCTTTCATGGCTCAAATGGAACATAAACAATGGAATCTCCAAGCTAGAGACGATGATGATATTTGAGAACATACTTGGACAGAGAAAAGTATATATTAGCAATCAACTAAAGAGCTGCAAAATGCAGAGAATCACAAGGAAACCTGAAATGATGAGCCCAAGATAAGCAACATCTCTGGAGTACTATGCTACTATACACGCTAAGCTGCAAATTCGTATTGGAATTCAATGTGTTTGGTGAACACTTCAATGAAATATATAACACACACAACTATATTAGTTCTGCTAGAAGCCTACCTGCATTGGTCTCCCTAGGGACAAATTCTTTGCTGAGAGCCCAGTTTGGTGGACGCTTAGGGATAAGGGCTTTTTCCTTGTCTTCATCTTCCTCTTCAAATGACATGCTCATGCTTTCGAAGTTTCTTTGCAGCTGCCCCGTGCCCAAGACTGCTGGCTCAGGCTCAGATCTCCGGCTCCTGACTGAAGCCTCTGGCAAGGTGGCTGGCTCTGACCCTCGGTGGTTTCCTGACAATCCAGTTCCTTCCAGTCCATGGTAAGCAGACTCTGTACCACACCTGCTGAACGCTGGGGCTTCTGAGATATGCTGGTAGCTAATGAAATATCAAATAGCAAGTGAGGTGGAATGATAGTAGTATCTCACTGAGAGTGTATCAAACATATCTCTCCTTGCACTATAGTTTCCAAATTCTCCTTGCTGCAATTATGATGCTGATACACAATCTATTAACCATATTGTGCAAGATTGCCCATGATGTGTATTCTCTGGTTCCCTAGAAGATCTGCACAAAGTGATACAAGAGGCAATTACCTGAACAGCTGAATTGGACATCCAGTTATGAGGCCATCGCCATGCCCCATATTATATATACACACACACACACACACTGCCATGCCCCATATATATTATGTATATAATCATGTGAATTGTGTATGTTTATTTCTCCTCTGCCATGTTATCATCATATGCTAAATAGTTTCCAAACTGTCATACTCTCAGGGAACTGAAAATGCATTTTCATAATCAACCAGACAGGAACTATTATAGTTCTGCAAAATGATTGCCAAATGGTACTTAGAAATATTCCTGCTAGAAAATGGGTCAGAAAACATGCCTTCCTATTGCCCCTTTCCCAAACAGCTTCAGTGCTTTCTCAAAATTGCTCAGAGTACTAAGAAAGCTAAAGCAACAAGATGACAGAAGAGGAAGAAACTTGTCTACTCTTTTCTTTTTTTACCCCTATTGGATCCTCGTGCCTTCTGTGCATTTATACTGTTTCCATGCATGGATTGGACAATTGGGATCTAACCCTGTGCCCTCTGGAAATCAAAATATCCAGCACAAGGGATAAATGATATGCTAATCCTATGTGTAAAACTACAATTCCCTTTAAAGAGACTGTTTGTTTGCCTAATTCACAAGGTAAATCAGAATAGGAATTCTGAGTACCATTTCATTTTAATACTTTAGCATATATCTTTAACATGCATTTTGAAAAAGGACTACAAAAGCCACATTCATACTTTAAAATAAGCTGCGTATAATTTGTGTTTACCAAGATGTGTCACCCAGCCATGGCTTATGGCTTAGTAGTATCTGCAGACTAGGTCATTCTAAGCTTGCTCAATAAACCAAGACTTAGCATAATATGTGAATCAGGCCATGCAACTCCAATTACAAGTAGTCAGAAGAAAATTTGATTGCTAACCCATAATATGTTGACTAAGTGGGAAAGTCTGAAGTTACTATTTTGGCTTTCAAGTCATTATAATCTTAACCCACTATCTGCAATCTGGAGTAATATGAAACCTTCTTCTACTCCATCCCCACCTTCAAATTTTCTAAAATTGCTCAGTTTGTTAAGCATTAGCCAACAGAGAAAAATTTAAGCCAGTAACATGGTAAAATCCTGGAAAGTTAACCTAAACTTAAATACTTCACTAAAACCAAAACCAAAAGACAGATGGTACATCAGAACTTGCATCACAGATCTAAAGATACTGGATACATTTCCAACATCTTCATGGACACTTACTATTTCTTCTGTCCTTCATGCTTCAAGATGTGTAAGGCATTAAGCAAATTGTACTAATGCTTTACAAATCTTGTATTGACACACATGGAGATTTACTGAGGACTAAATTGGGGGATATTTCTATAGAATAGTTCACTGTCAGGTGGGAGCAGTAATCTAAGCATCTAGAAGGCACCAGGTGTTAGAAGACTATTTTAGAAGTTTGTGGCTGATGTGGAACACAGGCCAAGCCTTTTTGAGTTTTCTTGTTGCTTGAAATTGAGAAAGTATTCTGAAACATAAATGAAAGAAAGACGCAGAAGAAATACAAGGAGAAAAGGCAAGGGATGGAAAGATATAGTACCTGTAGTAATATATCTGTAGCTGAGGGGAGGGAAGATACTGTGAAGATTGGTGGTGGAAAGCTAAGGATATGAATGCAAGGAGCTATGAGGAAAAGAGAAAACCGGTAACGTATATCAGCCTTGCTCTACATGTTCTCCCTGGGTTTTATTTTGATCAAAACAAGGAAAACCAAAGGAATCAGATTTCAATCCTGATGAACTAGGACTGACCCAGGAGGATTTGGCAGAATTTCCAGAACCTGGTGGTTTGTTCTAAGTTTAAAACATTTTTTTTCATCCTCTGCAGCAGGGGTCCCCAACCACCAGTCCCCGGACCGGTACCGGTCCGTGGAACAATTTCTACCGGGCCGCCAGTTTGCTGGGCGCCATCTTGTTTTGATGAAAAAGTGCTTCCGGTGAGCTTTTCCGGGTAGAAAACAGCGTTTGGGTGCTGAAAGAATCCTCGCGCCTTAGTTTCATCGAAGGGGGGGCGGCTTCGAACAAAACTAAGGCGCGAGGATTCTTTCAGCACGCATGGCAAGGTGAGCCGAGCGACCGTCCCAAAGCCGTCCCAAAGCCCATCGACACAGGTACAAAGGAGGAGTTGAAGGTGGCGGGGAGAAGCGGGGGATGGCTGGCTGGCCGGTCGCTCGGCTCGGCTCGCCTTGCCATGCGTGCTGATGCCGGTACCGGGCCGCGGCACAAAAAAGGTTGGGGGCCACTGCTCTGCAGCACTAATACTCCTTTAGTTGATATGAGACACATAGGAATTATATATATTTTAAGAATATTTACCTGCAACAGTCTCCATTAGCACAGAATCCATTCTGGAAATACCTGCAGGTCTGGGTATATTTCCTATCATGGGAAAATCGGCAGTTCTGACCCCACCTACATGCTCCACGGGCGAAGTTTCTAGAATCAGAATATGAAAATGTGAAGTAGGAATCAGAATTCTATTCTTAAGAGGACCATCAGGATGCCAGTATCTTAGTAAAAATATTACAACCAGTATTAAATTTACATGCATTTGTCCTTTTTTCTATTTTACACACACACAAGTGGTGTTTAATAATATCAATATGGATAATTATCCTTATCCCATTGAAACCACACTTCTGATAGCTATCAACTCACATTTTATCTAAATCAGGCATGAATGTGCAGCTTTCACATATGGTCTATTCAGTAAGAAGTAGAGAAGAAAGGCAAAAAAATTCCAATTTGCTGCAGACCACACTTTAATCTTGTATCCCCTCTACTTTCCCTTAACTAGAAGTCTAGGAAAAGCAGAGGGAGGAGAGAAACCCTTTATTCCATTTTGGGTTATCTGTAATTCTTACCACAAACACCATCTCTAATAGTTTTCTAAAATGAAAACAGAAAAAAAAATGAAGCGATCAACAATACATGAAGAATATTCTCCGATAAATAAAATTCTTAATTAAACCAGATTTCATTACCCCAGATATAGGCCTATGAAGCATCTTTCAATGTTAATGTTAACTTGGAATTTTAAAAAGGATATGGGAACGTGGCATTTTTAAGCTCATGTTCCAAGAAAACCAGCAACATTAAACTTTTGCAGGAAGAGCTGATCCCATCTTTTGACTGCCGAGATGAAAAACATTCAAAGGATATTGCTCTATTTTTATTTAACAGACTTGACAATCACAGCAAAGCAGCTCCCTCTAATTTTTAAGAGTGTTGAAAGAAAATTAGTATCTGCTATGAAAGAGGTAATATTTTAAAAAATATGGATTTGCTGGTTGGAACCAAAATTACTGCACCAAAAAATATATATTTTAATACTCATCTGTTAAGTAAACTAAAAGCTTATCACAAATAAGGAAATGGCAGGCTAAAGCAGTAATGTTCCAACAAGTATTTGGCCTTATAACAAAAGTGCCAACTGCATAATCTAAGTTTTTATTAATTATGTATACATTGTTGAAAGAAATATCCTTCTGGGTTCAGATCCAAGTGGGAAAAAGACACTGGAAACATGGAGGCTGTTTGGAAAGATGGTTTAATGGTGGACAGGACCACATGGCTTGGAACTCCAAAGTGAAAAGGACGATCACATGCTTCAAGATGTTGGGTGAAGAAAAAGGGCTGATATGCTGAGAGTGCCTGGGTTTTATACCCTCTGTTTATACCCTCACTTGAATTTGAACTTGTATTCTGATTGGTTGTCAGACTCCCATAGGGCCATGCAGGGGCAACTCTGTGGGCTGTCCTGAGTCGCAAGCTTGGTTGAGCCTTGCTGGATGATGATGTAATGAAAGGGCTTTGGGCAATTCCTATTATAGCTCTACCTGGAGTAGATCTTTGTTATGTAAAATAGACTGGCCCAGGCCAGAGTAATGATCCATTAGCAAAGGTGGGGGGCTGAGTTTCTGCCTCTGAGTTTCTACTTTTCTTTTTAGGGGAAATATTCTGCCTTTTTAATATTTCCTAGGATATTTCATTTTTCTAGGAGAGGGGTGGGTGCTAACTTCCTACAATATGTTTGAATGCATTTGATGGGTTTTCTGATTTCCAATCCAGAAGCTTCACTATAAAGAGCAACACACATTTTAAGTACCTAAAGGGTGTCACACACAACAAAATCCCTAATTATTTTGTCACCTGAAAGGTATTAAATTACAGGAAGATAGTTTGAACATCTGCTGCTATGTGGAATGACCTTGAAGGGAAAGGGGAAGACATACTGCTTAGGAAACAATAAAAAGGGGGGAAATGCCCACAGCTGCTTACCAGTCAGAAAAAGAATCTAGTAAATATCTGTCTAAATCAGACTAAAAAATGGTGGGAGATTTATACCTTCAGAATTGCAAGGTTCTGTCAATTTAGCTTTACAGTGAATTATTAGCTCATATGGTTGTGTTTTCTGTAGTTTATCTGGAGGGGCTGACAGAATGCTTTGAAAAACCTCCTAATGAAAGGAACAGTTCCATGGTAAAGTTGTCTACAATAAGATGTGGCATTCACCTGGCTGGCATTTCTTCAAAGTGTGGGCAATAAATTTGCTACAGATGTGTTTGTTTCCTGCACATAAACCAAATGACATAATTCAGATTTCTTCCATTTCTATAATTCCAAACGCTGACATTATGGTAGAGGAACAAAGATAGGAAGAAAATGTACCATTTCTTGTCATTATCTGAGTGAGGAAAAGGAATGGAAAAAGTAGGTGACTACAGGAGAGGTCTAGGAAGCAGAAACCCACATCTGTAGAGTTTTAGGCCTTAATCCCATTGTCAGTATTGTTTTAATCTAGAGGTGGTGGCCATGCAGTTAAGCAAATATATAACTTAATTACAAATTCTCATTCCACCAGTCATTTGGTTATCTCTGAAATGTGTATTTTTGTAGACAAAAGTCTTCCTAATTGCTTTTGTTGAACACTAGCTATTAAATTTGTATCCCACATGTTTGTTTATATAGCACTCAAAATTGTTTACAAATCTTTTTCCATGCCTTTTTATTGACTGAATAAAGGACGGTTCTTTGGGTTCAAGGTACAGATTTGGGAAAGGGGCCTCAACAAGCACAGCTTGCAGGACTTGCTTTTTAATATAGTACACAACCATCTTAACTACTCTCATCTCTTTTCTGTGTTCTAATTGTTGGAAGTTAAAACCCACCCCTCTCCTAGGAAAATGGTCAGAATATTTCCTCTAAAAGAGAAGTAGAAACTCAGAGAGGCAAAAACTCAGCCCCCCTTAATGGTTAATGGGCCGTTAAGGCCTGAGCCAGTCTATTTTAACATAAGAAAGATCTACCTCCTTCAGGCAGACCCATAATAGGAATCCCAAAGCCCTTTCAATTACATCATCATCCAGCAAGGCTCAACCAAGCCTGAGACTCAGGACAGCCTACAGAGTTGCCCCTGCATGGCCCCATGGAAGTCTGACAACCAATCAGAATACAAGCTCAAATTCAAATCCCAACAGAGGGCATAAAACCCAGGCATCTCTTCCCTTTTCACCCAAGAGCTCCATGCCATGTGATCTTGTCCACCATTAAGCCTTCTTTCCAAGCAACTTCCATGAATCCAGTCTTTTCCCCCACTTGGAACTGAATCCAGAAGGATATTTCTTCCAACATAATGAAATTAACAAAACCACATTAGGAAACTGTTCCCACTTGATTTGTAAGGCTGAAATGGCTTTCCCAAACTTGGTTGCTTATTGTCATAGGGGGAAAAAAGTGTGTGTGGGGGGAGAAGCAATGAAAGACCATGAGATAGCAAGAATTAAAAAAAAAAAGGAGACAAGATCATATTTACAGAGCTATCAAAAGCACCATGATAATGCTCATTACACAACTATGATGGGCACAGTGAACTTTACACAAGGATACCAACATATTGCAGGCCTTACATTTGTAAATTAACCAACTCTTATTAACAATGCCTGACATGAATAGTAGCGGTCCCCGTCCCCCCGCCCACTTCCTCTAGTTCAGCTAATTTAAAGGAAGTCCACGTTGGGGAAAGTTATTCAGTAGACAAGACACTTTTTTGTTTGTAGTTAATGCTGATATGTATTGAAGATAGGTGGCTTTAACTGAAATCAGCACTAACGTAATGGTGGTTTTGTGTTCATAATCTTAGCAAAGAGCCACGTACTTTCCAATTTTAAGAACCCTAGAAACTAAATTTACCAATCGGTAGGAATGTTGATCCGGGGTAATGTAAGGAGGAGCAGTGGGCGTTGTTTGGCAGTTGAGTGCAATTCCAACTCTTTGTTCCTGCTGTTCCGTGGGGGGGTAGGGTGAGTAAATACTAGCACACCTAATTGGAATTTCTCAGACTCTCAAGACTATGAAGGCCACTATCACTAACAAGTTACTAACGCAGCAGCCACCTACATATGCACCCAATAAGATGGACGATTCCCGCCTAACTTTACTTAAACCCAAGTGTGGCTTTCGCTACTATATACGCTTTCGATTTCAAGTATAAGAAATACAGGAAGAGGCCCTCCATTTTCGTGTGTGGATGCTTCCTAGAATCAAAAGGCGTATCCCTTAACCTTGTTTTTAAAAAATAAGGCCGTGCCCTTGAAAATTTCTTGTCAGAGATCGTAAAAAGGAGCAAGACATTAGTTCCGCCTTTCTCACGCCGCCTCTGCAAGCGGACTCGGGAGGCCGTAGAAGCAACCCGTTCGAACTGCAGGCTGCGCGCGCACGCCACCCGGAGCGCGACGCTCGGCGGGAAATGATGCAAGCAGAAACAAAAGCAAGAAAGTTTGCGTACAGCCGCGAAGGAATTGCTCAGCTGCCGGGCCCGATACAATACAGCAAGAGTGTTGCGGAGTCATTTTGGTATACACTCCAGCCAGTAACTTAATAGCGCCTAAGCCTCAATCTCTCTGGCGTCCGCAAAGGTTGCTCACTAAGCCGGACTACAGCAATTAGAAAAGTACAAAGCACTACTTTGCTAGAACGCGCATTGCACGAGACAGACACACACGCTTTGCAGGCGATCTAGCCGAGAAGAAAAGACTGCGCTCAAGATCGCTCTCCCAAAACGCCTTACCTGCATGGGATCCTACTGGATCCAAGCCTCTTGCTGGCTTGGCGAGCGCCTCCTCCTACAGCCCGCCAAGACTCCATCGCGTTTCCAGCTACCCAGCGCCACACACACACATACACAGAAACTCCCAAACCTACTTGGCCTTTCCCCCTTCCCAGAGGCACTTTATGACAGAGGAGGGGTTTAGCAAGAAGAGCCCATTGGAGAAAGGAGGATGGACACACCCCACTTTTTTTAAAAAACTGTCGAATGGAATGGCTCGTCTCTTTTTTTGAAAAGGTTAATTTCGCGGCATCTCAGCGAGCAAGAGATACTCAAGTAGGGGAGATAAATCGTTCAGCAGGTATTCCAGACGTGTTCTGCATAGGAGGCATATGGAGGAGGGGTGATTGTGTTTACGAGTGGGGTTCGTCCATCCTGAACTTCTGTTCTCAAGTCCTACTTACTGACATGAAGTTTAGTAGAGGAGTAGTAATAGTAGCTTTAATCGGCTTTTACCAAGCAAAATCCAAATTACAATAAAATAGGTCGCAAATAGGTTTGTTTTCAAGCAAAAATATTGTGTTACAATTTTATGTACAGATTAGGCAAAATAAAATACAGTAGTAATAGATTTCTTTCAAAAATAGCTACTTTTAAGGCAATACTGGTACAGTATAACCAGGATTATAGCAGGGATCAGTGAGAGGAAGTAGCACATTATAGATAAGACAATCTCTTATAGACAAGGCATAGTCATTTTCCAAAGAATTGGTGATTAAGCTGCTTAACCAGTCTCATCAGTGAGATGGCAGAGAATGGAAGCAAAATACAAGTGTGAACCTCTAAAAGTTGAATCTGCCAAATATTTTGCAGTTAGCCATCACTTCAAAAACTTTGGAGCATCTTCGTCCTAATCCCAGTACATTATGTAGGTGTTCATTACTCATATTAGTCCTATAAATTTGAATTCAACACACACAATTTTTAGCCTAGATTTCATGAACTGCATTGGTCACCAGTATGCTTCCAAATTCAATCAAGGTGCAATTATTGCCTTTAAAGCCCTACACCAGGGCCCCCCAAACTTGGCAACTTTTAAGACTTGCGGACTTCAACTCCCAGAATTCCTCAGCCAGCTATCTGGATGAGGTCACAACCTGCCGAATTCTGGGAGTTGAAGTCCGCAAGTCTTTTTTTTTTTTTTTTTTAAACAAGTTTTATTAATTTTTAAAACACACAAATTATCATTATTCATTACATGTTTAAACCTTTTTCCTTATAAATTTAACAAGTCAGATAAATTATGATTCTGTTTTAAACCATTTCCATATAATATACCAAAACCTCTTATTCAATTTCTCTTTACTTCTCTTTACTCTTATTCAATATCATTATTATTATTTCATCTGTTTCTTTCTGACTTAGTTACCATTATTCTCATTCTATATTTCTACAAGTTTTTACCAATTCTCCCCCAAAAAGACATATACACACAACACACAAAACATAAAAAAATATCTTTTGGAAAGTAACTTGGACCCAGGTGTCTCTCTCTTCATGGACTTCAATTATATTCATGCTCATCTTACATATCATTACTTATTTTATTTACCATTCTAAGCCTTCTATATTAACTTCTCCACATATTTCACACTTCTTAATTCTACCTTAATTAATCATCTTAGTTTGAATCATTATATTTGTATCTTTGTCCATTTTTATCATCCCTTTGTCTCATCCCTTATAAAAAAAAAAGAAAATCAGTTTCTCCTGAATTCATTAATCAGAGTATGATGCCTTTCTATCTCCCCTAAGTTAATCAAATTAATCTTTAAAATAATATCTAATACCCAATCAGATTTTGCTTGGTACATTCTATCTAACTAATACATCCAACACAATTAAATGCATAATTAGAGAATAAATCCAAATATTAAAAAGAAATACTATAATAAAAATTTTATAATAACATCAATACCATAATTTTATTAAACTCTTTAATTAAAACAATATTCTAAACCTCTCCTATTATTAAGTTTTAATACCAATCATTTTTAAACATTTTAACATTTTAATCTCTTATCAACTCTTAAACCATTGCAATACTACCATCTCATCTTATGTACCTTGCAAAATCTTTTTTTTAAAAAAATTATACTTTATCCATTATCCATAAAAATTCCTTTTTTCCATTCAATTTCAAAACGTTGTAGCTTTTCTCCACCTTTTCCTTTCTTTCTTTTCCCAACAAACCTTTCTACCCCCTTCTTCTAGCCTCTGCCTTACCGGCTTCCCTTCTCTGTCGTATTTCTTTTCCCCTTTGTTTACACTCATCATATTGGTTTTGCACTTTATTTTTCCCTTTCTTAAATGTTGTTTTAGATCTTAAGTCCTTAAATCCTTTAGTTTTCTTCTTTTCTCTTTTTTTCTTTTCTTTCTCTCTTCCTTTTTCTGGATCAAATTCTGAGATTCATTAAAGATGGCTCCTTCCTTTCTTTCTTGTTCCTCTGCTGTCTTCATCTGTTGTAATTTTTGTTGATAATTAGTAAGCGCCATTTCTAAGAAAAGAAAAGCTTCTTCCACACCATTTCTCAGTTCCTCAACAGAAAGAGCCATTATAAATCTTTTCTTTTCTTTTCTCCTTCTTTCTTCTTACAACAACCAGAATATTCAAAAGAAAATAAAAAAGATAAAACAGTCCCAAAGTTATCAATCAGTCCAAACCAAGGCAGAGTTCTCACTTTCTCCTTCTGGGGTGATATCAATCAAAGAGAAAGAAAGTCCAAATCTGTTTAAAGTCTTGTTACAATATATTCTAGTCTTCAAATCCTTAAGGCATCTGCTCCAACAAATCTTAGCATACAAATATTTTCTTTTTAATCCTCTCTCTTCCCACTCATCGCTTAAATCCAATTTCCACCTAAAAATAGGTTTCTTAATATCCAGTTATTTATTCCGTAGGAAAAGAGGGAAAGCTATCCTTTCAGCACCTTCCAGCAGCCGCTTTTTTCCTCTTCTGGCAGGTATTATTCAGAAAGTCATACTATTCAGGAATTTTATTAAATATGTCTTAGAGTCCTAGGAGCCAAGAAAAACTTTCTCCTCTCAATCACTTTCTCCACTTCCTCCTGCGCATTCTTACCCGGCTGCCAGCTTCTTTGTGGCGGCCATTACGGACCGCCGCTGCACCGTCCTGGGAAAAGGGGTTCTGCCGGCCAGGGAGGGGGTCTGCAGCACCCCAAACCCTTCTCCGGATCCCCTACCTTCAGCTGCCCCTGCAGGGGCAGCCTAGCTCCGCACCCGGCTGGGTCGGAGCCCCAAAAACGGCTAGCGCGGCAGGGATCGCGCAGCTTCGCAAATCCCTGCCGCTCGCGAAGCCGACAAACCGGAAGTCGAAGTCCGCAAGTCTTAAAGTTGCCAAGTTTGGAGAAGTATGCTCTACATGATTAAGTTATTTGTGGGACCATCTGCTTATGATTGTACAGTATCTACCTGTTATGTTAGATCTAAGAGTTGCCCCAGATCTTGTCCGTCAGGGTGTGTCATGTGGCAGAATCCTAGAAGAGGCTTTTTGATTGTATCATCTGCCCTCTGGAGATCAGACTTACCACAATCCTGTTGATTTTTTTTAAGGCCTTGAAAATCTGGTTTTTGTCTTCAATCCCCCAGATGTGTGCCTAAGTCCCTATCGTGGCTATGTTGGTTTTTCTGAGCTGCTATATATGTTATAGTTTTGTTTTTAAATATTTTAAATAGTATTAGTTGCCCAGAATCATGAATTTGAGGTGGGCAGTCATTTGAAATGAATGAACGAGGTATGGTGATAATAACACACACTGTAGGGCAGTTGTATTACTTTATGGTGGCAAAAACCCATTAAGGTTTTAGTAGCATCTTTCCTAATTGTATTAGAAGTCACAAGCTTGATATGGAATGAAACATTTTGATGGCAACCTCCCATTCAATGATAGTATTAAAGCTTCATTTCCCCCCCAAATGGTTACTTTAAGGGAGGTATAAATGCTATATTACTTTCTTTGTTCTGAGGCCTGATGGCAAATTTGTGTTAATCTTTTGTGTAAGGTTTGCACCGTTCTACATAAAATATAGAGGGGCATTGCTGGCATATATCGATTAGAGGGAGACAATGAAAAAGCCTCTTTAGTCTTGTACCTATTACCTATTATTGTGATAAATTAAATCTATCACAAAGAAAATATAGCTAATCTTACATTTTGAAAACGTGGTTAGCGGAAAGGAAAATAGGGCTGAGCAAGTCTATGAAGGTTGGCAAAGCAGGAAGGTTAGCAAAAGAAGATAAATGAACCAAGAAAACCCAGTATATTGTTTTAAATATTTAAGAATAGTACTGAATATAAAATAAGTATTCAGTGTCTGAAATGTTTCATTTGATACTCAAAAATAATTATGGCATAAACCTTAATATACCTATTTTAATCAACCATGAAACTTGTATTTTCGCAACTGAAATGCATCTTGTGGGAAAATACAAATTATGATCTTTAATGTTGACTCACAATGGTCACAGTTGATAATAAAATTGAATATGAATGAACATAAGGTTAAGGGTGGAATAAATGAGTCATTAAAATGTTCCAAAATATCTCTTTTGTTTTATTAAAATATACAAGAGCTTTTAGGTAATGACTCTTAGCCCTAGTCAAGAGATATAATGCAACACTGCCATCGTTTCCTGGGGTGGGGATGGGAAAGAGGAAAATGAAGAACAAAATGTGGAAACACAAGATTACCAAAATAAAATAATCTAGTTTGTACTTCCAGTAGATTTCTATAGGATGGATTCTGAGCTGGCTTTTCTATAAAGACCTTGTCTGTTTAAGGATCTTAAACAATTTACTCACAGTCTCTCTCTGTCTCTCTCTCTGAATGGTAGCTTTTGTTTTAAAATTACTTTTTGAAGAAAAGGGGGGGGGGGGGGGGGACCCAACCTTAGCTGGCGAGGCTCCGGTGGGGGCGGGGGGGCTTTCAGTCGCTGGGGGGGCTCCCGGTGCTCGGTCTTTAAAAGTGCTTTTGAAGGGGGGCTCACGGAAGCACGTGGAAGGCGTCGGCGGCCCGGTTGGGGGCACTAGAAGACCTTTGCAAAGCTTCTAAATGAACCACAAACTACTTAAAGATTCTACCCAAATTCCAATGTGGATAGAAATACTATTTTTCTGACATCATTTCAATCCATCTCTAGAAGCTAGCATAATTGCTGAGTCTTTTGAAATAAAAGATGATCCCCACAGACCCTCTTACAAGCAGTTGGGTCGTGAAAGGTTGAACACATTTTTCATGTCTTTTAAGTTGATTCCAAATAAGGTTGACTTTTTATTTTATTCCCATTTATGTAGTTCTGCAGTAACAGCATTTTGTATTTCAATGTTTCTAAATCTGTCAATGTTTCAAGTTATCTTGATTGGCATAAATAGGATAGTTTCTCTGGTTTTCTCTGATTTGATTGGTTAAAAAGTATATGTTTTTGAGAGAGGCAGTTTGAATGAATACTTGAAACTAGATTAGATCATTCCCTGTAGTATATCCTGCAAATGGTGCTGTTTTAGGATGCATTTGTTGCACATTTATAAATAATCAAACATTACGTGGATTCAATGCTCTCTTGACAGAAACAAATAAACTTAGGATGTTAGACTGCTAAAATATGGCAGGAGAAAGCAAAGCAATCATATATTTAAAAGTCAAATTGCTAGGATTCAAAATATGTGAGACCTCAGCTGTAGTTATATTTGTGGTGTGAATTTATCAGCACACATGATAAAGCTAAGATGAATTAGAAACTTCCAGTTCAAAACTTGCATATCACAACACTTAGCATTCTTAAGGCACTTTTTTTGTACTCAAAATGGTACAAACACGTCTGGAAGGTAAGCGTGTTAATTTTGGGGTATAGACGTATGCATACATAACTGGAAGAATGTGACTTAGTTCATATTTTCAGATTCAAATCTAGCGTGTCACTAAGTACATTCTTCCAACTTCTACCTGCTACAGGAATAATACTGATCTTATTCAACTGTTGTTAAAGTTGCTGAAGAAAATCTATGAAATGCTTCCAGTATCAGGATCTTTAAAAATACAAGAACAGTCTAGATAGGAACTTATAGAAATGCCATGTTTAGCAGCTAGTCAGTATTGTTTATTCATGTCTGTAATTACTATTTATATCTTCAGTTGTTCAGAATAATCTTTAAGAGGAGAACACATCCTGGACAATTAGGACATCTCTACATGGTACTGTTTCCATTCCCAAATTACTTCAAAGCATTTGCAAATTAGTCATAAGGTCCTTCACTTCTGACAACTCTTGATGAAAACAAGAAATAGCATCAACCAGTCAGTTCTTTCTGTTACCAACCAATAGAAGAGTGCAAAAGTTGTTCATCAGATTGAGGTATTCCACTGAAAACCAGTCAGCTTATTCCTTAGACTGTGCAAAAAGAAGCAGCCTACACATACTATTCATTCTTCCTCGGCCTACTGAAAAATAATGAAATGTATTCATAGCAATAGGTTGATACACATGGACTTCATGAAAACATTTGGTCATATTATTTCTTTCTCTTGCTACCATTACTTTTCAAAGACTTTATAGGCACTATTTTGAATAATTATGAGATGAGAGTGGGAATGTGGGAAAGTAAGTTTCTTATTAATGTATTTCTTAATACATTAATTATATTCCCTATTAAATCAGCATGCGCTTGGGTTCTCTGCATAAAAGTCTATTTTAACTGGATATGGGTTACTCTACTCACCAAAAAGGCAGCACAATGGCTCAGCAGTTGAGACGCTAGGCTTTCTGGTTGTGAAGCCAACATCCGGGGTTCAAGACCTGACAGCATCATGTGACAGGTGTGAGTGCCTGTCTTTGCCTAGCCCCTGCCCAGTTTGAAAGCATGCAAATGCAAGTAGATAAATAAGTATTGTTTTGGTGGGAAGGAAAGTGTTCCATGACATCATGCTGCCCATATGACCGTAGAAATGTCTTTGGACAGCATGGCCTTGAAATGGAGATGAACACCGCCCCATATAGTTGGCAATGACTAGCGGAGTAAAATCTGCAGGGATATCTTTCCTTACTCACCAATAAGCTAAAATATTACCTTTCTCCATTATTTATTTTTGTCCCCTCATGCTTCCTTAAATATTTTTTTTTTTTTTTGAGAAACAGCTCCCATAGAGCCAATGCATATTTCCAATGAATATGGTACATACTAATAGATCACTGTATATTTCAATATCAGATTATACAATGTGGGAAGATACAGTAGCTATATTATGTATGCTTTTTGGTATTATGTGAAACAGCTACAAGCACTGTAAGTTTGAATTCAAAATTTAAAAAGGAGCATTGTTAAACAATAACAAAGGAGTCCTGGACATTTCTTAGAAGTTAATTTAACTTATGTAACAATCATTTTCATGTATCAGAAGCAATGGATTTCATAAAGCAATCATTAACAACTGCTTAAGCTAGAAGGGGATTGAAGAGTTCCTGTTAAGGCCCCATTTATCCAGTTAGATAAAGATCCACTGCCAAGCTAGTCTTATTAAAATGAAAACTGAAGTATTTTATATGTATGAAGCACTATTTTCAAAGTCTTTCAACATGAAATAACCTGCACCAGGTTATTTCATGTTGAAAGACTTTGAAAATAGTTTTTCATTGTTTTTAAATGTCTTTTGTTTCACAAATAAAATTATAATTTAAAAAAACATGAAATAACCTGCATAACTATGTAGAATCATGCACTGAAATCCCATGTATCTTTTCTCAGAAGTATAACCTACTTTGCTCAATGAAATATCATTTGTACAAGTACTTTTTTGGAATTTTTTGTTAGCATCCTACCTATCAGCTCTTAAGTCTGAGCTCAAATTGTAGTTAGTTCAGCCTAAGACCATGTGTACTGAACTGAACAAAGTCCACACAAAGTAATTAAATGTTGTGGTTTGGATTAACAGCATGTCACGCTGACAGTCTCTTGTGGGTTACTGAAGGCTGCTTTATACATACAAATTGATCTATGTGTATAAACACAAGATTCTGAAACTAATGGCATTTCATGATATTTGCATATAGGAAAGCAAAGATATGTGATCTATTTTATACCTGAAAGTCCAAATTAATGCTAGAGACTAAATTAATAATTTTTATATTTGTACTTCCAAAAGTGTATCTTAAATTTGCTTTTCTGTTTCAGTATGCTTCTATTTCAGTTTAAATACAGTATTTTTTTAAAGATTCACATTCAGAGTAAAACAAATGAAGAACCCAATGACCAGAAATGTATTTTGTCCTAAAAAGATTTTAAAAATTACCATTACTCAAAATTGCATAATACATTGTGACTGAGAGATACTGTTCAGCGTTTCAGTGAAATTTGTAATAGAAAAATTAATCTATGTCCTCAGGGAAGCTAAAGTTAGAAGTAGATAAAAGAAAAGCTACATTGTAATTGTTTCTTAAATATTTATTTCTATTGTTTATATTGTCAGTCCCTATTTGTTTTAAAACATCTGAAATTTGAACTTCTAGCAAAAATATACATTTCAGTTTGAGGATTGCTACATTGTTCTGCCATCACACTTCTCAGCAAAAAAAAAAAAAAAGGTACACTCTTCTAGTGCTGCAAATAGTGCTGCAAATAGTGCTGCATCTCCTGAAGAATAGTAAGATGCAAGGAAAAGAGGCCTTCAGTAAGAGTGGCTAAAATGAACGTCTAAGGCAGATGCTGAAATATAAAAATTACAAGCCATTCTTTTAGTGATTTGCCCACCTGTGGCTCCTAAAACATGAATTCTCCCAATAAAACACATTTCATATCACTCCTGCAAGATAGAGGTAGAACTTCCCACTTATTTCATTCTGGAAATAGAAATACAACAAAAGCAAATGCTGTACATCTGTGCTGAGTTGGAAGAAGGGACCTCGCTTCTAAGTTAGTAAGGAAAACAACATTCTGGCTACTAATACATGGTAGATATGTCAAATTGATTAATGGAACTATCCTATGCATGAAAATCACAAAGGATTCTTTATTATGGGTTCAACTATAGAAAAACAGCACTATAGTATTGGCAGTCTGAAATTGGAACACAAGGAAAAAATGTTTGAAGCAAAAAAGGTAACTGAGGAATATTATGGCTGCAAAACAATCTCCAAATAATTTATTTCTGCATAGATGTGTACACGGTCCTTTAAATATTTTAAAGCATTACCACCAGCAAAAGATATTTTACCTGTCTCCTACAGGTCTAGTCTGGATTTTTAGGGTGGCTGGCAAAGAAAGGATCAATATTTTTAAAAATGTATTTCTAGCAAGGAAAATACTTTCTGCAACAAGACATAAAATAGAGAAAATTATTGATCCATTTTTCACTAACTTCATCAATCTAATCAGAAATCCTAACTAGATGCATCTATTAGGCAAGTTGTTAAACATAAGTCTATTATCAAAAATGTGCTTTGGCTGCAAGAGTATTCCACAGCTTGCAAAATACATTCTGATTTTTGTTAAAAAGTTGGTAGTAAATTACCTAGATCAGGGCTGTCAAACTCATGGCCCACAGGCAGGATGCATCACGTGCTGGCCACACCCACACCCGGTTTCGCGAAGGGGAAAAAAGTCCTGATACGTTTGACACCCCTGACCTAGATTATAATAAAATTTAAGCAACACGGTTGTCCAATTCAAATTTCCATTTAATTACCGTGTTTCTCATATAAGGCTGGGTCTTATTTTTTTTTGAGTCCCGAAAAAATGGCTAGGCCATCTTTCTGGGGGTGACTTAATTCCCCCCCCCGTTGCATCTTTGGGCGGATGGCGACGGCTTGGATGTTGACCTCGGCGTTGGTGGGGCACTTCGTATCAGGGTCAACGCAGGCAGCACCATATCCTGGTGTGCAACAAAAGTACTTCCTAACAGCAAGCCCTCCCACCATTCCCCCCCCCCCATTTCGCATGTTTTAATATAGGCCTTAATTTGGGGGGAGGGGCATAATTTCATTTCATGCCTATAAAACATGCTGGGACTTCCTATTGGGGGAGGCTGTATTGTTGGAGAAACAGGTTTCAAGATCTCTTTTTTTAAAAAAAGCATTTGTTTATTAAAATAAAAAAGATACCCAACCTCTGGATCGACCAAACGATATATTATGAGTCATAATGGAATATTAATTGGCTAGGATAGCTAAATAATCAAACTAATGAGGCAAAACAAACAGTTGCCTATCTCAGTACTGTTTACAGTGATTATCAATAGTACTCCAGGATTTCAGATGTCTCTCTTTCCAAGTCCTACCTTTAAACAGAAGCTGGCAGTGGCACCATGGCAGTGGCATAGGTTTATCACTTGTCTCATGGTTCTTTTTAACTCGTGTCAAACTTGCAGCCCAAGGGCCGGATGTGTCACACACTGGCTACGCCCACCCCCGGTTTAGTGAAGGGGGAAAAAGTTGTGATACGTCACATGATGACAATGTGATGCCATGAGTTTGACGCCCCTGTTTTGGAAGCTTCCTCCATGTAAAGCTCTTGCTAAACACTGCTTCGTTTGCCCCTTCCCCCAAAGAATGGTGGCACTTTTAAAAAAAGTTAGTTTGAAAATATTGTTACTTATTAGTATCATGAATTAAGACTGAAAGTTTTTTGTCAATTTCTATATCCAAATCCAGAAATGAAAATCTAAAGTATTATGCAGAACAAGCAGAAAATCTACATGATTTGAGCTAAAATGTCAGGACAACCAGCCAATTTAAGCAATTTTTGCATCATCTAAAATCCAACAATATATACTGTACATGTATATATGTACTATTTTTGGTATTCATGGTTGTTTTAATAATAGTTTTTCTTCTCTGAAAGTTAAGAATCCATTTAACAATGTAGCAAGAAAAACATTACCACAATTACATGACATTGCTCTTAATGCCACATTTAACCAACATGTTGATCTATTCTGCACTCAGTCAGGACACATTGGAAGTTACCAAAGAAAGAAATCCAACAAAATTCACATTACATCAACTTGGTGTTGGCATAATGATTCCATATCACTGGCACATCAATGTGACAATAAAATCCTCACACCCAAAGAATCTTCTATAGTAAAGAAGAAATATGCTGATGAATTATACAGGCATGATATTCCGCTCTGAAAAAAAAATCGGGGCCGGCCAAAAGAGACCCCCCGCCGCGCGCCCGGGGAGCGCCCGCTGCTTTCCCTCGCCAGGGCCGGGCGGCAGCGTGTTGCACGGAGGCTGGTCTGTGGCTGGCCCAGCTCCCTTTTCCTGCCGCTCAGCGGCCTCCGCTCGCACCGCCCGGGCTCCACTCAGGTATCCGGCTGGGGCTGTCAGGAGTTGCTACCGCCGGCGCAGCTCCATGCGGCTCCAGTCCCGCATTGCCTCGGGAAGGGAAAGGCAAAACCAGGAGCCGCTGCTGCCGTTGCAAAGCGCCGCCGCGGCTCTTCCTTTTTGCCTTTCCCTTCCTGAGGCAACGCGGGACTGGAGCCGCGCGGAGCCGCGCCAGCAACTCCTGACTCGGGGCCTCCGAGGGGAGGGGAAGGAGAAGAAGGGGTGGGGGGGAAAGGAGGGGGCGATTCCCAAAAAAATCAGAACTCCGATTTTAATCGGAAGAATATCATGCCTGATTATATTAGCAAGAGTTGTCTGGCACACCTATGGAATAAAGCAGGAACAATCATGAAAGAAAAAGGAGCCAAAATTGTATTGTAACCCAATTCAAATGCTTGAGAAATATTAAATTGTCGTGAATCTTTTATAAGACCCATTGAGAAATAATTGTTAAATGTTTTCTGAACATAGAATACTTACCATAACACAATTAAGTTGTCCTTGACTTACAACCATTCCTTTAGTGAGTGTTTGAATTTACAATAGCACTGAAGAAATAACTTATGACCAGGCCTTGCAGTTATGACAGTTACAGCATCCTCATGTTCACATGATCAAAATCTAGGTGCTTGGCAACTGGCATGCATTTACAATAGTGGCATTGTTCCAGGGTCATGTGACAGCCATTTACAACCTTCCCAGCCAGCTTCCAACAAGGAAACTCAATGAGGGAAGCCAGATTCACTTAATGACTGCCTGATTTACTTATTGACTGTAATGACTGACTTAATTGTGGCAAAAAGTTGTAAAATCAGGCACAACTCACTGAACAACTGCCTTGCTTAGTAATAGAAATCCTGGTCCCAATTGTGGTTGTAAATCAAGGACTACCTGTATTCCTAATTACTGATTATGAAAGGGTATAATGTGTTTGTGCTTGTGGGAAAGACACAAGTGCAATTATTAAGAATCCTCCTCTTGGAAAGGACATGATAAGAGGTTGCACCACAGATCACAAAATAAAATACTATTCACTATTTACCATCCATAAATCACCCCGATTTCACAAGAATCTGACTGCTGCCTTTTAAAATCTTTCTTACACTGTATTCTCCCCTCCCCAAAAGTGAAGTACTCAGGTGATCAGAATGATTCTTTTTTCTCAGGTGAGTACCTGAACAGAGAGGGAGAGGAAAGCCCACTTTTCTATGTAAATAAGCAAGCATTATACTAATTCAGGGGTCTTCAAACTTGACAGCTTTAAGACTTGTGGACTTCAACTCCCAGAATTCCTCCTCCAATCATGTTAGCTCAGGAATTCTGGGAGTTGAAGTCCATGTCTTAAACTTGCCAAGTTTGAAGAGCCTTGAACTTCATGAAGAGCTTCAACAATCTGCAGTATAGAATAAGCAGAGGCATGTAAAAAGCCATGTGGAAGACAACCCTTTCAGCCAGAACATCTATTTTTGTGCACTGAGGTTGAAAACTAAAGGCCTTTCCAGTAAAAGAATTTCTAAAAGGAGTGTTCGTACTCTTCAGGCAACACTATTTCTTTGGGAAATTTATATATTCACATAATTTCCTTGTAATATCCCATAATTTATACTTAGGGCCAGCCAAAATTTTTGAAATATAAAAATAACATGTAACAGGATTGTGATGAAATGCTATTTCTGTACCTGCCAATTGAAGGTACTGCTTGCTTGAATTGGGCACAATTCATGTTATCTAATATAACAATTCAAGTACAGAGTGTGTATAAATACCATAGCAGCTCTGGAATAATGCTGAGTTGAACTGTAGCAACAAGTTTCATTTAGTGTATGTTAGTTTCATTTAATGTATGTTAATGGAAGCCCTCTGGTCTATACCCAGTGGTAAATTTCCAATTTTCTACTATAAGCCACTATATGCAGCATAGATCAATCATCTAGTAAAAGCAATTCTAGTAAAGAAATGGAAGACGCAGGGATTTCTTTGCTAATATACAAGCATTTGCTGGATTCCATGGCTTTCACCTATCTGATAAATAAAAGCTCCTCAGTACATGTCCTTGTAGATTTCCTGTAAGAGAGGGTGCAGAGAAGTCTCTGTCTCAGTCTTTTTGATCTTCTGCACCAATTGTGCATGCTCAGTCACTAACTGTCTCAAGTCAGCCATTTTTTGCAGCAACTTAGGAAAGAGGTATTGAATGTCTGGGTGATTAGCTTGTAGATGGAACTCAAGAGCTTGGAGAATATTGTCCTGTATCGCCTCTACTTGTTTAACATTCATTAGGCCAGGGCGGTCTACAAGAAAAGAAACACACCGAGTTATTTATAAAACATTTGACTTTGTGACTTACCGTATTTTTCTCAATATTTTTATATTTTTTTCCTCAGGAATATATAAGAAATAAATGTCAGACTATCTTGTTCCACAGTATCATGCTCAGGGAGTTTCTTTCATAGAGGAACATTAACTGATATTAAACATCCTCTCCTAGACTTATCTACAGCATATCTACAGCCTCAGGGACAAAATCATAATGATGTTGAATATAAAAGATGGCAGAGAAATTGGGGGAAACCATCAAGATTTAAGAACAAAATCAATTTCAAGCAAAATAAGAAAACACAAAAGCATGACTCTGTGTACTCCATCCATTATTTTTTCATGGAAGAATAAATATTTAGAATTTTTAAAAAATCATCTTAGACTTCTTTTATGAAAGGTTTTTTTTTTAAAAAAAAAACTATGTTATCACTATTACAAACAAGTTCCCTACAGTAAAATTCATTTTCTTTTTCTATAAACGAGCATCTAAAAGCTATCATTTCCTTTAAAGATAAGCAATATGACACCTTAGCTGATTGAAGATGATGGGAATAGAGTTTTCTCCCTCTAAAAGATAATTTTCCTCTACCGTTATAGCTATAATCATTCTTTTTATTTATTTTTTCCAAAAAGTTTTTAATTTTTTAATTTTTACACATCTCTTTATGTGAGCAACGTGATTCCAGATTATAACACTTGTACATAATCATACTTTCATTTCTACCAATCTTATATAATATCATCACATATCATTATTCATTCCACTCATCTTTAAATAAATTTCCATTTCATATTTTAATCCATTAATTCAATATCAATATGTCATCCAAATATAAATTCCCAGTTCTTTATCCCCTATTATTTCTGTTTCCGCTTACGACCAATTTTATTTAACATTACTCATCATCATTATCCTTAATTTTCCCTAAGCCAATTATATGATAAACAATCTAAAAAGGGTAAAAATAAAAACCACTATATTTAGGATCCAAATGGTATATCCCCTCAATCTATCTGATTTAATAATTCATTCCCCAACTTTAAACATATTAATATTAAATAATCAACTGTATATTTTAAAACATATATATATTAAAATATCCTTCCTGAAATAGCTAAAATAGCTTCTTAATATAACTCATTTCATCTTCACTTTTCTTATAATCATTAATCATAATCATATTTTTCTTCCTTTCCACTATCCAAAATTTATCTATATATTTTAATACATTTCCATTCCCGTTTTAATCTTCCAATGTTGGGGTTCGTAACAGCACACTTTATATACAGTTATATATATATATACATAATTATATAATCCTAAAATAATTTCCAACAAATATTAAAACTAAATGCCAATATACATTCCCATGTGGTATCCCCCTTATACAATCCCTAACCCTTATCTCTGAATCTCATAATTTTGGCTAGGTTTCCCTTTTCTAAGTTTCCCCCGTCTTTCTTCTTTTTTCCTTCTAGTTTTATTTTTATTTCCCGCTGCCTATCGGCCATGTTTCTCCTCCCCCACTTTTCAGTTCTCTTTTTTGGAGTTTCTTCTTATATATTCCCTTCTTCTTCTTAGTCTTGAGTGTCTTGTCTCTTTTATTTATTGTCTATAATGTCGATGTCTGTTTTACATCCTTTTATATCCTTTGACAGTGATCCTTGTTCTTCATGCTCATCAAAACTATTATTTTTCTCCCTTTGTTCTTCCACGAGTTGCAACGCCATTACTTTACTCAGCATTAACTCCACCAATCTCATTCTTTCTTTAAGCATCTCTCTCACATTTTGAAGCTCCGACTTAAATTCTTTGCTTATTACTTCCATTTCTTTTGTCTGTTGGGTTATTCTTTATTTTATTAAAAGTCAAGTTTTTCTATTATAGTCCTTATCAAGAGTCTCCTTTTGAAGCTTCCGGGGATCTTGTTACAACCAGTAGTTTTCCATAGAAACACACAAGAAGGAAATCTTTAAACCTTAGGTGATGCTCTCTGTATCACTTTCTTCTTAAAACTCTTTATGCTCTCTGTATCACTTTCTTCTTAAAACTCTTTTATTTTTAATTCACTTTTCCATAGTATTAACATTAAATTTAACCAATTCCAAGTAAGTCCAAGAATTATATGTGATTAGAGACTAAATTTGGAATAACATACAGAATTGGACATTACTTAGGCATTGGATAAAATGCTATAATCATTCTTATAATTAACAGAAATTTCCAAATTATACCAATTCATTATACATAGTGAAATTATGGGGGTTTTCCTCATATTATTCAGAAAATAGTGAGATAAAAGGTTAAGGATTCTTAGTTCAGTTATTACAGTCTGGTTATAGCACAATTAAGATTCTGCAATAGAATGACAGCCAGAATGTACAATAATTAAATGATTGGACTACACTATATTAATTTCACATCAGTAGCAATACATGTAGCAGTACTTTTTAGAAGTGAGAAGTCCTAGATTTACCCTTAGTAATGAAAATTCAGTTGGGTATTTTGGCCATCTTGCTAGGATGTTATTGTATGGAAAAACTTGAGGAGAAAATGTTATATATGATGTTTTGAATTTGTGGAGGAAACGCAGGATCTGCCAAATAAATTTAGTAGTAAATATATGCTGGTCTGTGACTGTAATA
The DNA here is from genome assembly GCF_049901735.1 of Notechis scutatus. Lineage (NCBI taxonomy): Eukaryota > Metazoa > Chordata > Lepidosauria > Squamata > Elapidae > Notechis > Notechis scutatus. Next base: position 49,710,665 of record NC_142011.1, read on the forward strand.
CAATTTTGATTAGTATTGAATAAAATTGTTTGATAATATTTTTACTCATCCTATCATACTGTTAAATTTAATATCAGTAATATTAAATTGATTTTATATCCACACATATTACTCTCATTTTATTACCATATTAATAGCAGGAAAGTTTTGAATGGTATCTAACAGATTTCTGACATAATTAAAATTATACACTGTGAAACTGCTACCCATTATTGTGACATAAACTGACAGAGAATGATTTATCAAATGCTCTGAATGTGATCTCTTGCTAAAAATGAATTACCTTTCCCCCTTGCTCAATGTTTTTCTAATCTCTCACCTCCACACAAGATGATGGCAGCTACAAACAGAGACAAGTCACTGTCATCTAACTCCAGGGCATTGAACTTCACAGCAAATTCAAATTTGGGCTCCATGATTTCGCTGAAGGGCTTGCGCAAGCTGCGCAAGAATTCACGTGTCACAAAAGCATTGCCATTGGCCACCAGAAGTCCATCCTTGTTCATGATGGAGGCAAGCATAGCAAAGATGGCCTCGTGTACCCCATATTTCAAGAGAGTTACTTGATCATTAAGATAAAGGCTGATGAAGCTAGGAATGCTCTTGGCAAATTCAGTGAGTTCCCGCACGGTCTCGACTGATGTACACTGGCAGCGGTAAAAAACATGAACTCCAATCTCCTTGTATGGTGGCATCCCATTTATCAGTTGTTTCCACACCAGACCCTTTTCAGCTTGCCACAGGGTATCCATGTCATGAATCACAAAAGGCTATGAAGAACAAAATATAAAGTTAGGATTTGGTATTGAGAAACCTACCAGTAGCCACAAAGGCAGAGTGTGACAATGCTTATTATTTACACTACTGATCATTTAAAGCCTCCCTTTTTGTTCTAAAAAACAGAATACAATGTACAAACTGAGAACCAGATTCTTCGGGTAAATGTAGATAAGTCAAACCAGGTTGAAAGGCATCATTATTTTTTATTATATGGAATTATATAAAAATAATAACACTAAAATTCAATTTATGTCTTTATTATGTCTGACTTTCAGGTAACTTGAAGACTGTCTTCTTCATGTAGAATCAGTCTATCCTGTGGAGTCATCTCAGGTGGGAATACTTAGGATTTCCCATAGGCAGAAGGTAAGAAGAGTGGGGGCCCCAGAAGTGTTTTCATGGGATGCTCTGCCCTGTGGGAAAGCCTTTCATGAGAGGTCTGATTAGTATGTATCTTGGAATTTTTCACAGAACTGTGAAGTTTCTTTGTGGAGCTTTTGAAACCTAAATATGACTTCTATTAAGTTGGGTTATATTTGTGGTCATTTCTATTGATAAAAGTTTTAATTGCAGTTTTAATATATATCTTTTACTGGAATGTAAGTTGCTGGCAATTCATTTAATTACTGCTATCTATAAATATAGCATGCCAATCTCACGTAAATCTTTTAAATACTACTCATAGTTTAAAAATATAGCATTTTTTTAAAAAAAATATGGGTATATACTAATTTGTTTTGAGAAGAATGTCTTTCTTGCTTTAATATACTACGTAAACCTCTGGAACTGAGGTACTCACAGGAGTGCTACTGGCTTTTCCAGTTAAGATGCCTCGTGCTTTCTTTTTGGTCATGTTGAAATTTTTCAGGTAGGCATTGTAGATGTGCTTGGAAAAGACTTTCAGATCAGCCACCTGCTGGTTCTGGCAGCTGATTTCAGTAGCTGTCAGTCCTGCCACTAACTTCCTTTTTTCAGCTTCTGGCATGCGGCCAAAACGAATGGCTAAAGAAACAAAACAAAGCAGGGGGCTTAAAAGCCTTGAGCTAAAAAGGTTAAGAATAGTTATTTTTATTAACATGCCATCATGTCTTTTAAAACTGCTTTTTGTTTGTAACATAACATTATAGAAAAAGCCAAATATAAATATATCAGTTTATATTCCATCTTTTCTTCAAAGAGTCCAGGGAAAATATATACAATGTTCCTCATTTATCACCCTAACAGCTGTGAGAAGTATGTTAGACTGAGAGACAGACTTTAGCTCAAGGTCATAAATGAACATTATGGGTTGAGTGGGATTTGAATGGAGGTCATCTGGTTCTAATCTACTGTTCAAGTTACTATGCCCACACCTGCTGCTCCCAGACAAAGCTTCATTTTAAATGAATTCATTTTAATCCAGAAATATAGCAATACCTTTCTAAGGGCATTCATTCTACAAAAAAAGTAAACACATGCAGGGTGACACAGTTAATGATAATTACCTCCCCAAGTACAATGCTGATGAGGAGTGCAAGGTAGCATATCCTATGTCAGCAGGCTTCTCCAGGCAAGCAAAGGCATGTCTTTTTGGTGGAAAGAAACTTTCCATTCTTCTGGATGGGTGCTTTTGTGCTGACTGAAAGGCTGAGTTAGTAGGCATTTTCAAATTTATGGCACAGCAGTACAAACATATTGCTACACACAGGCAAACCTGGGAGGAAAATTACTACCTACTGCTCTAAAGCAAATGCAATCATTCTTTCAGCCGTATACCAGTCGGGATCAGGAGATCAAATGTTAGTTCATGTGTCTTCAGTTCAGTATCAACAGTTTGGACATAATGTAAATTATTGTAGGATGTTAACCGTTTCATAGTCAAAAGCAGAGCTTTCACTGCAGTGCCATCTAACCTTGAATGAGGGCCAGCATTTGCTGAATTCTCATACAGTTGTCCAATTGGACACTGACTATACAAATTTTGCTTAGTTGCAACAAACCTGCATTAAAATCACTGTGCACCTTCATATGAATACCCTAGGATTTTTTTTTATTTAGTCTTTTTTCTTTATGTAATATAGGCATCAACATACAGAAACACACCAAACTCTCTCAAAATGCTTTAAGAAAAGAAACAAAGACATGCAATTAAATTATTTAGAATAATTTTATATAGATTTCATAGGGAAACCGTTTTTGTTCTGGAAATGAAAATAGACTTTTGTCCTTTGGGGACTACTATTTTGGGATGCATGGGCCATATTTTTATTTTATGCTCAAATGTTATTTGAGCTTTTAGCGCTCATTTTATTTCATATTGATTTATTAGCTACTGTAATTTTTTTAAGTATTTTAAAATAATATGTAGGGTATCCATGCTTTAAATATATCTATCCAGTGAGGCATTCCTAAAATTTCTACTCCTTATTAAATTTTATAGTAAATGTATAATTCCACTAATCTCACTATAACTCTATGCTTCAACCCAACCCAGAGCAAGAAGAGGGAGATCTCACCATTGTGTGACATGCCCAGTGAAAGGCATTTCTGAAAGCGGCAGTACTGGCACTTGTTTCGGTTCTTTTTCTGAATTTTACAGTTCCGCTCACATTTTTCATACTCTAGCTTCATGCGGATCGTTCGACGAAAGAATCCCTGTTGGTAAGTGGTAAGACAGATGTTGGACACAAACAAGATGTTTCATTCTGATATTAATAGCCCTTTCAGAAGTGCCAGGTTTCCTATTACCTTAGATCTTAGAACAATATTTTCAGCAATAAATACATGCCTTAAACATATTACAAAAAAACCTTCTAAAATGAAACTGCATGCAGAAAATAATGATGGAGGGAGGGGGCAAAGCCTGCCTTAAATAAATATGTTTATTTTAATATATAAAACAAAGAAGGCATGCAGTTTCACAAGTGACCACCAGATGGACTTTACTGTAATCAATAAATCCCAACTTCTCAACATCCTTGTTATCTCATCTTTTTTGGTATTACTTCAGATAAGGGAGTTGCATTGGCTGCAGATTTGCTTCCAGGTGCAATTCAAGCTGCTGATATCAACTTTAAAGCCCTTCATGGCTTAGGACCAGTTTATCTGAAGGACTCTGTTTTTTCCCAGTTACATCCACCCAACCCACTAGAGGGGGGAGGCAGGGAATGTTACGGGTCCTGTCTCCTAAGGGGTTACATCTGTCGGGATGCCTTCTCCATGGTAGCTCCCTCCCTTTGGAACATCATCCCTGGAGAGATTAAACTGTTGGTCCCCACTTTGACACTCTTTCACAAGGCCTGAACATCTGGTTCAGCCAACAAGCCTGGGGAGCCTAAAGTGGGTTGGAACTCATCAAGTGGTTCGTTTCATTCTTTATTGTTGCTGGGGGTGGGTGGAAGGTTATTGTTTTTATATTGGGTTTTTATTGTTTGTAAGCTGCTCTTTTGTTAAAAGAGTGGGCAACCATATAAATCTACTAAATAATTTAAATAAAAACTAGGAAAAAAAAGAAATTAAGAAGGAAAAACAAATATAGAGGAGGAAGGTGCAAAGGAATAAGGAGAAAAGAAAAGAAACAGAAAAGTAATTTCCAACTTTCTTTGATTCATTTACAAATATAAAATACATTAACTGTTTGGTCTAAAATTCCATATTATATTTCTATATTCAAAATCAGCATAGCATTTCTTTTAGTTTCTAAGAAAAAGTCCAAAAGTGGTTTCCACGTAGAAACAAAGCTAGACAAAATCTTTTCTTTAATCTCAGCTTTTCCATTAACTTCACCACCCATTCTTCTATTGTGAGAATCTGTGAGTCTTTCCATCTCTATACATATAAGGGTCTTGCTTCAGTTATCACATATATCCAGGTCTAATTTCTAAAAGAGATCTCTACATTCTGAGAGGAGAGATTCAATGAAAAATAAGAACAGCAACAAAAAGGAGACTTCTTGAGTTTCTAGTTCCATCTTTCCTTCTCTAGAGCGTATTTGTTGCTCAGAGTTAAACTGTGGCCTGCTTGGTCTTATTTCGATTGTTTTCTTACAGATATGTCCTTACCAAATTAGCTAGTATCATGCTAATAACAACAAAGAACCAACTAGAAAAAACACACAAAACTATCAACGACATCTTCAAAGGAATAAAATTCACAAGAAAAAAAACAACACACTCCCTTTCCTAGATATCCTTAACAGCAGAGGCAGTGATGGTAAATTATAAACACAAATTTATTAAAGAACTGCCCACACAACCCAGGTGTTCCACTAACAAAATAAACTAGTCAATCTCCCACAAGAGAAGCTTGTCTATTTAGACAAGCACAAACACACTGCAGCAACCTTGAACATTGGAAAAAGGAAACCATACAATGTCTTCCAACAAAATGGATATCCATGTAGCTTTATCAAAAAGTGCCAAATCATTCAACACACCATAGCTCAACCAACACAAGCTATAAAAAGCATAAAGCATGGCACTGCCGTACATCAAAAATCTGTCAGAAACCACCAAAAGACTATTAACACCACATGGCATCACCGTTGTGGTAATATAATCTATTGATCATTTTATCATTTTCTGTAAGGCCTTTGAAATACTAGCAATAGGTCTAGGGATATGCAGGCATTCTTGGTGGGGGTAGGAGTACCTTTGCTCATGAATGTCTCATCCTGTTTTGATCTGCAAGTTTAGAAGGAACAGGAAAATAGGTAAAAGTTCAAGGTACACAGTTGTGCTTTCTCATGGGACTTTCCAAACTTTCCCATGAGACTTTCCGTGGCTGTATGATCTCATCCTAGTAAGGTAACATCTGGGACTTTCCAAGATTGTGTGTTCTCATGCTGGTGAAGTAATCTCCTGTTGAGGTCATTGTTTTCTGAATATGCATACTGTATTTTTGCTTGTGTTTTTTCTCAATAAATACTGCTACCTGAGTTCACTCAGGGCTGGCATTTGCTCAGACATTTTCCCTGTGTCTCATTTCGAATGCCAGACCACCACAACTGCCGTACATCAAACATCTGTCAGAAGCCCCAAAGTCTAAAACATCATAAGTAAAATCCAAAAAGATCCAGTACACCCAGGAGAAAAAACAAGAGTCATCTACAACCTACAGTGTAAGGACTGTAACAGCCACTATGTAGGACAAACAGGTAGAAGATTGGCAAAACACATCTGTGAACACCAACTAGTAGACAGAAGACATGATGAAAACGCCTTTATTTCACAACACATGGACAGAGTAAACCATAGTTTCAACTGGAAAATTGTGAGCAATCCTAGGTCAAAAATGCCACAGAATTCCTGGAGGCCTGGTACTCAACAGGTACATAGAGTTAAACGATATCTACATACCACTCAAAAGAGACAATCAAAAAGTCCAAAACACCCATATGAGCAGAAATTAACACCAAGATTAACACTAAACCAACAATATCCCAATCAAGGAACTACAAACACAAACACACTAACAGTAAACAACAGCTTAATCAAGGAGCCACCACACTCCCACCAACACTGGCAGGGTAAGCCACTAGTATATAAAAATAAGAGCAAACCTCACTCCCTTTTAGCACTGATGTTGTCTAGTTTGGTAATGAAACATTTGCAAGAAAACCTCCAAGCTTAGGGAACACTAAGGAACACACAGTCTACCTCTCATAAGGTTATATCTAATCTTTGTGTTGTCCTTACCTTACAGCCTTCACATGCATGTACCCCATAATGAAACCCTGATGCCTTGTCACCACAAACTCTGCATTCCACATTTAGACTTCCTGAATTTGCCTCATCACAGCCCATCTGGAGTTGGTCCAACAGAGAAGGAGAAGAACTCTGGGAAATATCTATCAGGAAACAGAATGGAGAAGGTATTACATTGTAATTTTGCAGTAAAGAACCATCTGGTACAAATCTTTGGCCTTTTTGCTTTGCTTATTTACCTTGCATTTGTAATTACCAAATCTGAGAAAGTATAAGTAGTCTTGATTATGTTCATTCCAGGGGTGGGTTTCTACCGGTTCTGTCCACCTCTGTAGAACCGGTAGCTCTGAAGAGCAGACATAGAACCAGTTCTATGTCTGCTGATGGTTTTGCCCACCCGCCCACCTGGGCTCTTACCTGATCTTTATTTTCTGATTTTTCAACTTCAGCTGCCGAACGAGGCACAGCTGCAGTTTAAAAAGCAGGAAAAGAGGGCTGTTTCAAAGGCTGCTTCTCTGCACGCAGCGTGCTGATGACGATTTACAGGCGCACGGCTCCCAGTGTGCAGGGAAGCTCGTAAATCCTGAACTGGTAGTTAACCCTGTCGTATCCCACCCCTGGTTCATTCATTTACTGATCATTCAAACTTACGATAGTGCTGAACAAGGGGAGTTATGACCAGTCCTCAAAGTTGCAACCATTACATCCCCATGGTCCCATGATTGTGATTTGGGTACTTAGGACCTGGCTCACATTTATAAAGGTTGCAGAGTCCTGCAATCATTTAATCAACAATTGAAACCTTCCCTACCAGCTTTCCACAAGCAAAATCAATGGGAAGCTGGCAAGAGGTCACATGTCAATCCCACTGCTTTTTCCCACAGTTACACGATCATATTTGCTGTTTTCCGGCAAGAACTGCCCCATCGGATAAGCTGTATTTAGACGTATGACCATGTTATTTGCTTAACAATCATGTTCATGTCCATGATGACTCAACTTACAACCAAATTTCCAAGCTCAATTGTGGTTGTAAGTTGAAGACTATTGGTACTATATGGCAAACACTGTGATGCAAAATCTGGAAGCAACTATCTTACAGGGACAAATCTCCATCTTTATATCCAGCAATTTTGAACATGGGTTTGCAACAAAGCTTTGTGGACATTAGCCTAAAATGTTTTTTTCAGAATCATATTTACTCTATCACATTATATTCAACTTTTGTTGAAAGCTTGCTGTTATGTAAATTTTGACCCATAAGTTCAAATTCAGCTGATTTTTTTTGTACAAGCAAATGATTTTATAATATGAACTTCATCCAATATTCTTTCAACTGGGTAAGAGCAATTGCTTTTCAACTATAAAAGGTAAAAGACAATACTATCTGTATACTGCCACTCTGTACTGATTTACTTAGTAGATTCTGTCTGTCTGTCTGTCTATCTATCTATCTATCTTTTAAGATGGCTTGTGTGTTATAATCAAACTGCAGGAATTTCAATCAGTGTTGCAAGAGAAAATTAGGCATTTATTTCTTTGCTTTCTTGGCTATCCATGCTATTCTCCAATAACAAATTTCAAAAGCATCAATATGCTCTTCTATCCTGCTTCTTTAAAGTCCAACTTTTTCTTCCATAGAGTAGAGTGTGAAGGAGAATATCATCACCTTCATAATTCTGACCTTTCTAGTTATACACACATATCAGCATACCAAGTCTTTTCTGAGGCCTTCATTACTACTCTAAAAAATGCTAGACTATGATATATATTTCTTTATTGATGGTCCTTTTACTATTGATAGTCGATCCTAAAAAAAAGAAGCAATTTATCACTTCAATAAATTCATTGTCAGTTCTAAGGCTGGTTGTGGTACCTATAGTCATTATTTTAATCTTTATATTTGTAGCCCTGCTTTTTTCACTATCTTTCATGATTTTTATTACTAAAACTTGCAGATTATTTATATTTTCAGTTCTCAAGAGTAGCACCCTTAGCATTTGCAATAATAACAGATCAGACAAGGATGAACGTCCTAATTCTCCCTCACAAAGGGCCTGGGCAAAGAGCCAGATCTGCAAGGCCTTTCTGAATATCAGCAGGGTGGGGAGCATCCAGATCTCAGGGGCAACCTCATTCCAGAGGGCAGGTGCTGCTAAAGAGAAAGCATGCTTCCAGGTTCCTAAATCTAAGGGACCCAAAGCACACTAAGTATGCAGAACAAAAATAAAGGAAAGTTTCTTAATATATTTGAGAACTGTGAATTAATAAAGCCTGTAATAAATTTGTTATAATAGTGAGGAAAATGTCATCCCACTGAGAACAAATTACTGGAAAAAAAGTATTCAACACTTGTCCATTGCTCCTTTAAGTGTCTCTAAGGCATTAATACCTTTTTCCAACTTACCTGTACACTTGGCAGATGGTGCCGAATTACCTAGACCTTCATTTGGCTCTGAGGTTCCACTTATTGCCATCACTGTCTCTTCCTTTTCCTCCTCTTCTTCCCTGACTTCAGGTACTTCCTCCTTTGACTGTTCCATAACTGATCACCTCCCTTCAATGCCAAGACTGCAGCCCCTGTCATAGTTCTGGCATCATCCACGTCTCTCTGGAAATGGGCCCCTATCAGGCTGTTCCGGCTAACCTTCATGAAAAAGAAGAAAAACACACTGAAGGGCATTAGAAGTTTAAAAATAATGGTGCTATTTGTAAGTGAAAAAACATCTATCCTCAATGCAAATTGTCTTATTATTTCAAATACAATGAAGAGAAAGGCCTGTGGACCGTGATGATTTGATCCTGAAAAAGAAAAACAGAAAGCTATGGAAAATACTTTTAAACTCTGTCTGGGTGACACTGCACTCATTCACAAAGACATGTCCCCTAAATAGAAAATAAGACTTCAGAGGGTGGGAGGCTAGCACCTGCCATAATCTAAACTTTCTAGCACATGTAGGGAGCACATGTGAGTAGATCTCCTTGAAAACAGACTACAAGCAATATATAAGAGATAATTACACATTTGGCTCTAAATATTCTAATTGCTAAAACACTACTATTTCCAACAACAAGAATTATAGATTCTTGCTATTGTGGAGTTCTTGGTGCTCTATGAACTTGGCTGCTTGCTTGCAGAAGTTTAATTACCCAACTAGATAACATCATTAGTGAAAATGAGTATGGTGTTTGCTCCCTGTTTATGTATAGTAAGTTTGCCTTTCCAGTGTTGGTAGAAATGTTGTTTTCCCCCTTTGTCAGCTGGTGCTCCATTCAAAATCCAAGAAAGAAATACTTAAGACTCTTTTAATCAGAGAAAAGATATCTTTTACTGGAAATCAAGTGGTAGCAACAAAAGAATTCTGAATCTGAAAAAATGGGTGCGTAAATCACATATACAAAGTAATGGCAATGTTCCCACCCCCAATAGTTCAATTGGCTCATCCAATTAAAAGTTGTGTATATCATCATGTGGGCATCTCCAGGTGGTGATGAGGCCTCTGTCCGTTGACCTTGACATAGTTTGATAAAGAGTTGCAGCTGCGCATAGCCTAGGATAGAAGCCTAAGCAAGAATCTACCCCCCGCAGCTTATACAGTTCTGTTTTGTAACACCTCCAGCTCACTTCCCATAACCATATCCCCCCTCCTCCCCCCGTTACTTATGACAGCCGAAAGATGCAAAGCAAAGGGAGAAAATCTTGAAGGCTGACACACTTGTAGTTTTTTTATTATTGTTTTCTCGTGTTTGCCTGGTGTTATTTATCTTACTTATTGGCTATAACCTTGCTTTTTTTGTGTGTTGTTTACTTCTTCAGTTTTTTAAAATTTCCTCTTTTTTCCTCTGATTTTTTTATTCTTGTTTTCTATCAATTTCCTCCGATTCTAGTAGAAGAAATATAAACTATATCTGATTTTTTTAAAAAAAATACTTTAATACAAAGTTTAGCACTGTGTAATAAACAATCCCTCTGTTTAAATAAGTCTGGGACCTTACAGAAGACTTTTAAAGAATCTAATTCAATATATTTATATGTGAATCTTTTGTCTTTTCAAATGATATGTATATATAGTTTATCTGAACAACTGATATAAGTTTACTATTCTTCTTACTGCAGCTTTATAAATTATCTATTTTAGAAATCAAAAATAGTACTGTTGTAATCTTTGGCTCAGACAATTATTGTAATTTTCTTTTGTTATGGAAAAAGAGAAAAATTCAGAGCCTTCTTTGATGCCTCATAATGGATACCAAGGCTCCATTCACATACACTGTTATTTTTGGCTTCACCTCTCACACTTGCACTGCAGGAAATATCACATATAAAATAGAAACCATTCATCATGATGTAGAAACAATTGCTTGATTAAAAAAGGATGAGTATTTGATGCATATTAAGGTGGACTGAGATGAAACTAGACATAGAAAAATACATATTAAAATACCAACTACTCAATCTCCTATTAGACTATTTTCATTTTTAAATTCGATCAATGCAATAAAACTTATATTTCAGAAAGAATTTACATACTATATGTTCCCAGCTTAATATGATTCCAAGATATTCCTTAAAATGTTTCTATAATGATAATCTATTCCTTTGAGCAAACAGAAAGTAAAATTAAAGGTTGCTATCTGCAAGTTATTCTAGTAGTACACAACCAATCCTTTTGCCGTTCTAACAAAATCTGTACAACAAACTAATCAACTTCTTCAGAATACTCGTCATAACTGTACAAAACATCACAAGTCTCCAAATGACAACTGGTTACTAAGAAACGAGATATTAGTATACTATAGGACTATGTTATAGCAATAGCATTTAGACTTATATACCGCTTCACAATGTTTTATAGCCTTCTCTAAGGGGTTTACAATGTCAGCATATTGCCCCAAACTATCTGGGTCTTCATTTTACCTCAGAAGGATGGAAGACTCAGTCAACCTTGAGCCTGGTGAGATTCGAACTGTCACATTGCAGGCAGCTGGCAGGCAGCCGAAGTAGCCTGCAGTACAACCATTGCACTACCACAGCTTTTTAAAGGTACTTTAATTCAGCTCAACAGGGCCACATTAAACTTGGAAAATGTATTCCTCCACTCAGCATAATGCTACATGTATTTTTTAATTAGAGAATGGCACCTACCGAGGTTATGCAATCACTGATACACAATACTAATAAAACACCTCCATAGAAATACAAATATAAGTTTTAATAAAGCATCAATGTGTGTGTGTGCACGCGTGCACATATGTATATGTATATATGTGTATATACAATATGTGGGCAATACAATATACAAGATAAAATATTACGGTAAAACCATGATAAAATCACCATAAGGATACATGTTATAATTATGAAGGGTATGAAGCATAGACTCTCTCTGTAATGGCATACTCTGGGCAACATTCTGTTCTATCAGAGTGGCTAAAAGTCTACATACAAGCGACTGAACTGGATATTGCATCTCATGGTCAAAAATACAGATGCAGCTATATATTTGACACAGTAGTACCTAAAATGTGATCCATTGTAAAAATAAAATTATAAAAGATTTCAAACTCATGTTCAAATTGAAGACAGGTCTCTACTGAAATTATCAGGCCACATCAACAATATCTATTTCACATTTTTCTAAAAGAATTACCTCTAATCAGGATGTTTTGGAACAGGATACAGCACCCATATAGCTATTGCCACAAAGGAACACAGAATTCCATAGTCATGAATGTGGGTAACACTTCTCACTTCCCAAGATGGCAGAGGGGTTTGTTCCTGTGAAATTAACACTCATTTAAAAACTTTATCTATTTCAGATAAATGCAAGACCAGACACCTAGCTAACTCAACATATAAGAAAGCAGCTGTTAACAATTTTAAGTAATTAAAAAAGCAACTGAAGCAGAGAATAAAGCAGACACAAATGAACATTGTGCTGTAAGGCATTTTGGTAGTTTACAACCTGAATTTTTAAAAAAATGACTTTAAAAGGTCAGGAAGCTAGGAAAGGTTTTTGCTACAGTCAGTTAACAATACTGGGATAACAACAGTTAAAATGCTCCAGGGAGATTCATTCAAGCTTTTGAACATTTTATCTATAGCAGCAACATTACAACTAGCGAACAAGATGTAATTTAAGAGCAATAAAGCTGAAAATGTTCCCTTTCAGCTATCTCCATCTTTAGTTTCCCACCTCTCCCCCATTAAATGTTTCTGACAAATATAAAATCTAAAGCAGAAAGGAACACTTATTAAACCGGATGGTTATTGCATGTGACAATAGCAAAAAATAAACTGCAGGTGTTCTTATCCTAAATGATTCATGTTTGGTCTACCTCCAACAGCTGTACCAGCCAGATAAGCAACTTCTGAATACCCTACTAAATGCTAAAGTGCTGAATTTTTAAGAATTTCTTGGCTTCTAACAGTACATATGCAGCTGGCCTACCTATAGTGCATAATGTATTTTCTTTAATAACTAAAACAAACAGATGAAGCAACAGTGAACACATCACAAAAATAATTGGAATAGGATTTGTTTGTTTTTGTGCCTTTGACTTCTAGTAACTTCCTGGACTAGTCCCTATAGTTTTCTTGGCAAGATCTTCAGAAGTTGAAAAAAAAACATCGAAGTATGTACAATAAATGCCAAACTTTGTTTAATAAGCTTCTTGTCAATGGGAAAGGTATTTTGCATTTTTTGCTTTAACAAAAAACAAAACAAAACAGTATAACATTATTGAATAATTTGAACTCACCACAGAGAACAAGAGCTGGAATTCAGCATCATCAGGAAGACTATATGATCTCTGTTCTATAGAATCACAGACATCATTATGACACTGGCTATTGCTGTTCTTCAACTGACTAGTAGTCCTTCCTATCATCTTTATAGCAGCATTTATAGTAACTATAGCCTATTAAAGGCCTGCAGAACAGGTAGTCCATTGCAGTGGATTTCTAAAATTATGGCTAAAAATTATTATGGCACTAAAGCATATAAATGATATAAGGAAATAATGTGAACACCAAGATTCAGAAAACTAACTGCAGTGAACTAGTCTCAAGAGTAAATTACCAACAATGCTAAATTTTGATCTTGCACAAGCAACTCAGAAAGAAAAACATGAATAGGAAATCTGACACTGTTTTCAGTGCTCTTGTAATTTTGAACAGTCACTAAATGAACTGTTGTTAAGTCGAGGACTGCCTGTATACTATTTAGAATTTCCTTATAGTTCTATACAATAGGCCAACTTCATGATTTCTATGCTGCAGGGAAAAAAATCAGCAATTGGTATGGCAAGTTGTTAGGAGGCTTTCTCCTTCCTCCCAGCAACCCTCATTAGATTAATGGGAGGCAATTTAGGCTTTCCTTCCCTTAAATAATCCAGCTGAAAATCCTTGATTATTTAATAAAGAAGAAAACAGAGACAGCATGAGTGTGTATGCATGTATGTGCGAAGAACAAGTCTTATGGCTTTCCTCTCCTTCTAATAACCTTTATCAATATTTCTAAGAGGACATGTGCATGAGCATGTGCAATGTGTTGTGTTTAAAAAATGAATGCATTTATTTAACCTGCAACTTAGCAATTATGCTGTCTTCAAAAACAAAAAATCCCTACTTGTAGATGAAAAGTTACAGAAGATAAAATAAAGGATTTCCTGCATTTCATATTACGTTGGATGTAAAACATATAACTGCCTCACAGTTCAACAGCTAAGTTACTATATTACCGTATGATTTATTATTCCCCAAAATTTTATTTGTGACTTGATGTACATTCAGGTTGCCTAATTCAGTTACAAAAGACGTAAAAACAAATCTAGACAAATCTGAATGAAAGCCTGATAAGTAGAACCTCCATACAGTATGTCAAACTTGTTTTTGCTCCCTAACCCCTCAAAAGTAATTTGAAATAAACCTTGAAATATGAAGTATTTAAACATTAAATCATCAACTGATTAGTGCTGTTTCTCAGTGGCTTAAGAATTCAGAGAGTGAGAGGGGGGAAACATACACACACACACACACACACACAAATACATACATAGAGACACACTGTGGGGTGGGGGGAGAAGAATTCAGTCAATGCCCTGCTTCTAAGCTATACAGTTTCTGAAGTAACAGAACTCTTCATCCTCACCACATACATTAAAAATGAATGAGAAATTCTATCCCACATATACATTTTAATACACATGACATGCATTTGCCTGGCCCCCTTTTTACCATGGGGAAAAAATCTGGATACAAGGGAACCTACCCAGCTACAAAAGCATTAATCCTTCTATTTCTGTGAAAATGTTACTATGACTTGGGAAACAAAAATGCAGATATCAACTATTTTGCAGCAGCTCCAATAGTTTTGCTGCAATGGCAGGAATAAGAAAATGCAGCCAGGGTTGATTCATTGTAAATTCTTTGCAGATCCTTGTAGCTCCTCCTGAGCATACAACAGACTTGAAAAAGTGAAATGAGAACTTGACAAGAACACAATCTGCAATCCAGAATGGAGTCTGTGGGGCTGCAATCCATCTACAAAATTCTTAACTTCCTTGTAAATTCAACTAAAGCTCTATAGAACAGGGGTGTCAAAGTGGATTTCTTTGAGGGCTGGGTCTGCACTGTAGTTCTCCACGAGCTAGCTAGGAAGGAAGCAGGGAAACCGGATGGATGCCTCCTGCAGCCGGCCAAAATGGGGGGCTGGGGGGCTGCGTGAGGCCCTCCTCATCACATTTTGACCGGCAGAGTACTGCTGGAGGCCATCCAGGCCAAAAACAGGGTCCAGAGGGCACTCATGTTGGCTCCCCCATGCTCCATTTTGGCTGCCAGAGGCATTGCGGGCTGATCCTATGCTATTTCCAAGCCAGCCCCATGAGCCAAAGCACCCCACGGGCTGGATCCAGCCCGCGGGCCTTGAGTTTGACACCCCTGCTATAGAACATATAGTTGAAGAAAAACGTAGTAATTATTGTTTCGAATTTAGGAGATAGAGTGATGAAGATGTTCATATTTCAAAGATCTTCAGAATAGGATATTAATTTATAAAGCATGTATAAAGTAGTCAAAATAGTGACAAATTTTAATTTATTTTAGTGTAGTTTTTTATGTTGTCTCTGAACCAGAAATAAATAGGCTTTGCTTTTAACAATATCAGAGTTATAAGATCACCGGGATCTGAAGCTGCTTTCAAACTAGGGGGAAATCCTCATATGGAGTGACCCAGGTCAGGTTTCTAAACCTCCAGAGAACAAGCACAATTCTAGAACATGTATTCCTATTTTTATTCACACCAGTGGAAATAAAAGTAGTACATTGTACCTATTGTGTTTACATAAGCATCAATCAGCAACTTATTCCCAGAACTCATTTAAAAAAAAGGTATCTGCTTTGTATACTTGAATTTCTAAAAGGAAAAACAACAAAGTATACTATTTTCCAATTTATAAATGATAGCAGTTGCCACCACGGTCTTAGTGCTGTCCTAGATCATATCCAATGGCAGACTGTATCTAACTGGCAGACAACCCATATACTGGCAGAACAGACTTGCAAAACAGGAAATGCTGCTATGAACAATTATTATTGCTAGAGATAGGCAGAACCCTGCAAAACTTCCCAAGGTCATCAGATCACAAAATAACATCTTAATGGCAGAAGCATGTTATTGATAAATGGCACCAATTACATTCACAACACACTGGCCACTGTTATGGAATTGCAACTTAAATTCTAAGAACAAAGCTTCTTTATCACATGTAATTCTGCACTATGTGAAAGAATTAAAGACCTCGATGAATAATTAATTACTGGATAAATTACTCCTAGCAAATATGCGTAACAAATAAAGATAATACAGAACCTATTTATCTGAACATGATTTTTTTTCTTAAAGAGAAAATTGGTCACTATTGCTTTTTTAGGACTTCTGCATTAATGATACAACCTGGATTTAAATTATAAAACTAATATGACAAGAGGCATCCAGACAATAACTAGATTACTGCTTCAACAGTGAGATAATTATTCTTGTTTTAACCATTTAATTTAATGGTATCTGACTTTTGGTAACTTTATAGGCAAGTGTTCTCCATTCTACTCTATCAAGCACAGCTTCTTTCAATTGTTGCATGTTCAACTTTGTATCAGATTTGATATTATCAAGCCACAATGTTCTTTGCTTCTCCTTTTTGTTCCACAAACCATTCCTCTAGCATCATTGCCTTCTTCAATAAATTTGCATGCATGACTTGGCCAAAGTAAATCAGACATCCTCTTATGATGTTAGATATTAAAGAGATATTTAGTGCATGAATATAATTTTGTCATTATTATCTGAAAACTTTAGTTGTACTTTCACTAGCCACTCCATCACAGATATAGATACATATCCAGTGTTTTTATTTTGATCCAAAATACATAAACCTGTTTTTCAACTTGTTTCTCAGATATCTAATATTTTAAAAGGACCAAGTTTGAATGCATTTATTTTTTAAAAAATATCTACAACCAAACTTCATCATAGCATCAAAAAATGAGGACAGTTAGTAAATCAACCAAATAATTGCCCAAGTCAGCCAATCATCATTACGTGAGCATAAAGCAACTAACAATTGCAGAGATTTCCCTTAAACATGCTTATCACCCTCAAAATATTTGTGAACCTCTAAGAAAGCTGAGTTAATTACCTCTCTTACTGTGAATCAGAAAGAACAAGGTGCTGATCAATTTTAATCATCAGTGTCTAAATATTGATAACTTGAGAGTATTCAATAGGATATCCTCACATTCTCATGAATTAAAACAAAGGAGACATCGGAACAAAACAACGCTTTTATTAAAAGCAATAATAGATAAAATCACAACCAAAATATCTCTGAAGTAAGAAAGATATTAAAAGAGAATGAGTGCAATGAGTTCAGTGAGCTAAAAGCTGTCATTGAGAATAAACATATACAAAAGAAGGTTTTGGTAGGATTAAGTCAATTTTTTTTCAGACTGTGTTAAAATACCATCTGAAATAGAAACAAATGGAGTACTGGGTTTTGGTGCTTTCAAGTAGCAGAACCATCTCTCTACCAAGAAGGATATCAAGGTTTTCCATGAGAAATAGAAAAGTGGAAATGCCCAAGTTATTTCCAGAAAAGAAGAGTACTAAATATTGAATTGGTGTATTTACCAATAGTACAATGACCAAAATATGTACGATGTTATCAATTATAAAGCTGTAAACAGCAATCCTGACTGTATTGAGACAGAAGGAATTTTGGGTTTTGTGCACCCAAGAGATTCGGACACTAAGACATTAACTTTTCCTTAATAACAACAACAAAAAGCTAGCATACAACCCTTGAAAACAAATATTATTTTCTATAAGTGGGAGACTATTGAACATTTAGTAAGTAAGAAACTAAAATTAAGAACTTAAATATGGCTTTCAAAAGGACATGACACAGTAGTGTCTCCCTTTTCATGGCAGGTGGCTGAGCACATATTTCCATCACATCTTGTTTTGGTGGAAACTATCTGCTTCTGTAGATAATACAATCGACTTGCTTGCCATTTCATCCACCCGACCAATGCCAATAAGCAAATCACTAGTGCTACTTGAAAGATTAAAATCATCACAATAGGGTGTAGAGCAATATTTAGTACTCCATTTGAACTTGGTGACCATCCCAGGAGCACCTCCCACCAGGCATGGTCTCCAGCTGATGTAACCTTTGCTACAATCTGGGCAATTTCCTGATTGTTGTGGTGAATCTCAAGAGCAGCATTTTCACCCATATCTTTGAGTTTCAGTAATTCTTGCTTGAGAGAGGGGTGAGAAAGCAGATTTTTAAGAGTAGAAAGGCCAAGTCCAAGTGAAATAGGAAATATCTCTTTATATAAAGAGGGATAGGCTTTCATATGTTGGACTGTCCAAACAGGTACACGAAACTGGAAATCACATCCTACAATCACGCTAATATTGCAAAAGCAACGATTGATATAGGGAAGCATAGGTTGGATGATCACACTATTAATTATTATAAATTCACATGGAGTTCTAACACAAATACAGCCCTTGCCAGTATATACAACAGTAGACATTTCTTCTTGGACTACATCAAAAGAACAATGAGAGTTATTTATAAGCTGAGGAGAAAAGCATTCATGGTGCTCTTCTAAGCTGTTATCATCACATACAAAGCCTAAATTCTCTTTTTTAACACAGCCCTGCACATTAACACTTTGCCACTCACCATCTCTCAAGTGTGCCCATTTATTAGAGTCTCTGGAATACATGACCAAGTCTCTGTCAATCTGGAATCCCAGGGGCACTATTGGATAGATAGGAATAATCTGAGTGGCCTCCACAGTTATTAAGAATAACCGCAGAATGTTTTGAGTAGAGTCGTAAGATGCATTTAGCAGTCTCCACCAAGCTTCTAAAGCAATTTCACCTGGTGTGAGTTCTGGTCGAATTAAATTGCTTACCTCCATGGGAATTTTTCCTGCCTTAGCTTCTCGAATCATATCCATGATTACATTTTGGGTGATTACCTGGGCTTGTTCACATGCTAAAGCCAATGAAACATTATTTTGGAGAGATTGAATCCCAGAGACTATCAGTATGTTATCATTTTCTAAAATTGTTTCCCAGACTGGAAGCACTTTACTGATAGCTTGTGGTTGTTTTGTGAGTTGTGAGAAAGATTTGGTCAATGGGGCAGTAAGTTTTCCTATTTGTTTTGTGGAATATGAAAGTTTATTAGCTAATACTTCTATGTTGGCTGCATCTATAAAAGAAACTCCTGCCCCCAGGGGACCCAGCCAATTTAACAATTCCCTTTTTATTCTTTCTCCATGGTGTACTCCTTCCCACATTTTAACCCATTCCATCCAACCTCTGTGGCTAATATCAAGAAAGGGAGAGCACTGGGGCATTTTCTGTGATACATTCAAACCTTCAAAATTAATCTGTACCTCCTTCAGAGAGGTCTGTGGGCTCCTGACAATTTGCTCAGGCTGATCTAATTTTAACACATGAGATCCAATAACTGGATTTCTCATATGGCGCAGTGAAAGAAGGTTTGTGATCAGTGGGTTAAATTGAAGAACTGTTTTGTTTTGAAAGCCTAGTTCTAGCTGATACAACCCTTGTTCACCATTATTTTCTGTTATGGAAATATGACCATAGAATTTAAACTTAACAGAGGATGCTCTTTGATCACAATGTGTTCCTTTAATTGGAACTATCCAATCTGGGGGTCCTTGTCTAATTAAGTCTTGTCCCTTTACTTCCCAGTCATGTGATTCCCAATTAACAATCATTTGGGTGGTTTTTTTCCCTGAAGGTGAAATTAAGGATAGCTGCAAATGATTTTTAAGAAATGTATCATGTTGGGATCCAACAACAGTTCTCAGATGCAATGGTGCACCAAATTTCCATAAAGCAGCAGAAATTAGGGCAATGTCACATGAATTGTCCTGGGTTATGCTTTTTCCAGTACTGTGAGAATCCAAATGTGTTGGCAAAGGTCGGCATGAAACAGGAATATGAAAAGTTGAACTGTCCCTTTGCATGTCATAACAAAAATGTCCAATTTCTCCACTGGCCTTGACAGTACAATTAGCCAAATCTCTCCAATGGCAGCTGACTGAATCTGAAGCAGCATGGAATATGTACAAGCTCTGGAACACTCCAGGATTGGAACTGTTGGCATATAATCCATGCATGCGGCATATCAACTTTATTTCAGATGCTTCTCCTTTTGGAAAACAAGCCCACAGTTTCACAGGGATGGCAGACGCATTCTGGGTAGCAGAAACAAGCATCCATCCATTCCACAGGCACAGCAGCAAAGACAACATCTTCGAAAGCATCTGAGAGAGAAAAACACAAAAAGAATCTCCAAAGTCCCTGTTGCCTGGATGTGCAGTACTTGAGAAAATACTTTAAGTGCTCCTGCTGCTTTTAAGCCACAGTATTGATTTCTTCTTTACAACTGCATCATTTAGTGACAGAAATTCTGGTAACTCAAGGTATGGCTGCATTTTTTAAAAAAATTCTATCTGCCTTAAGGAGAAGCAGCCCATCTAACTGCACTTGTTAATACCTTATTCAGACTACACTCCTCAAAAATATCTATTATAATTGGACAATCAGAGGCCAACATTACATCTATTAAATATGAACAACACTTAAGTCACCAGACATATGAGTGATATGTCTTACAAAGTGCTGTGCAAATTAACTAATGGGCTCTCAATCTACATTTTCTTCTTATAGAACCAAATATGCAAGACTTTTACCATCTCAAAAAATTATCATGTAGGTTAATAAAATATTATTTCAGATGGCCACATACATATAACAATATACAAGTGATTTTCTATTGTTTTCTTCCGAGTTGCTTCATTCTCCCACCCATGTCCTAACCAACCTTGACCTTCTTTAGCTTCCAAGACCAGATAAGATATTTATACACACATCCTTATGGATTTGCTTTCCTCCTATTCCTGAGACAAAAAATACTGTGTATCACTTCCCATATCTTTGCCCCAACCTTGATACTGTTGCCACAATTCTGCAGCAAAGCTAATAAAACTGCTCCCTGCATAGAAAAAAGCACATTTCTTATTTGGCAACGGGTTCACCTGGACTAGGGAGAAATAGTGTTTGCAGCAAGATATGATGTTGTATACTGCTTGTTCCCAGCACAAAGAGCCAATCTTGAGCTTTGTTTTCTTATCTCTACATCTTCAGGATGTAGAATGGAGTCCACTGGGAGTGGGAAATCTTGCTTCCAAAACTACCTGTTCCTAAAGTGATATGCTACTAGGCATCCTTTTCCCTTGCTGCAGCTAGCACTTAGTACCATACTATACCATTCATTGCAGCACCTGATGCCTTCCAAGAAAAGCATGAGACCTGATCCAATCCAATGCTACTGTAAAAGAGTGGGCACTATGATCTCATGCCATGCCATGCTACTGCAATTTCCGTTCACCAAAGTAGTTGTTATCCATCCTTCTCCCTGTCTGCCCCAAAGCCAAAGTGCTGCCACTGCTGTTTTTGTCATTAATTTCACTTGTATGTATTCTCTATCTTCCCAGTAGTAAGAAAGGCCAGAGCCAACCTGGGGCCAGCTACTGAGTGAAAGCAGAGCACCAAAGGGATTTGGAAGGCATATGAGTAGTATACATTCTTCACAGCTGAATCTCCATCTCATTGCCAGGTTTCTTCTGGCAATGAGTTGACATTGTGGACACCCACAATGGAAAATGTGGAATGAGAATGCGTAGAAAAGGAGATTGTTGATATTTGTGAGATTTTCTCTATGTGACATACAATGTTTTACTGTTTTTTTAGTGGAAAACATTATTTTCTTGATTTGGCTTTAGCCTACCACAGAAGAAAGCTGGCAATTAGATGCAATTTCCTCAACTGTGAGGAAAGGTCCTGAACAACCAATAAGTGAACCATCTCCAAACCAGGATAAGGAAATTGTAGAAATGAGCCCACAGCCAGCCAGATCCTACTACCAGCTGAAACAGATAGCAATGGCAATAGCATTTAGACTTATATACCACTTTACAGTGCTTTACAGCCCTCTCTAAACAATTTACAGTCAGCATATTGCCCCCAACAATCTGGGTCCTCATTTTACCCACCTCGGAAGGATGGAAGGCTGAGTCAACCTTGAGCTTGATGATCACTCAGAAAGAGTCTTATCAATTTTCCAGGATTTTTTTTAATGATACAAGGGTAGTTTGGAAGGATTAGAAAAAGGCCATCATGGTTCAGGAAATAAAAGACCTGACAGACTAATACAATTTTTCTTGCCTGTCCCCCAAAATCTGGCCTGAGATTGTATAGATAGCCTAAGAACTGAAACATACTTCCCGCAGTTCTACCAATTAAATATCCATGATATTATTAGTATACATATGCAGTATAAAGTCACAGAGGCCTGTTATGCTAACACTAATGGTATTTGAATTGAGAGGCAGCAATCTAACTCTAAACCAGTACAGTTTTGTCCATACCTATATTATGGTAATCTAACAATCTGTATCTCAGTCTGCCTTACACTATTGTAGTAGCTATTCCTGTTTTGCTCCATCTTCTTTTTTAAAAGCATATGTCTTCCACCAGTAAATCTTTATCAAGCTTCTTGCCCTTCTACAAAATATTAAGAATTACTGAATTATCAAATCAATTATTTCTTACCTCCTTCACCAACCATATCAGCACCATCTTATCTCACAATGAAAACATTTTCAGTGTATAAAGCAAAGATGAGTGAATAAATGTGTGAACAATTTACTGCAACCAAGAAAAATTATTCTTAGAGTTCCGTGAGAGAAAGAATAAAGTGTACAAAGGGCACTGAACTTAGATTGGGAAGACCCAGGTTTAAGTTTAATTTATTATATGATTTTTAGCTTGTCACTATCTCTTAGCTCAACCTACCTTTTTTGTTTAAGGACAACTGGAAGAGGGAATGAAATGCATCTTGCCTTGACCTTTTGAAAGAAAGATAAGATCTAAATTTGTCAAATACAAGTATCTAGTGACACATAAATATACTATGAATTTAAATAAAGACATTTTTAATCTATCACATTACTTATTTATAAAAAAAACACAAATCCATCCATCCTGCTTTCTTCATTATTCATCATTAAATGTCTCAAAGGAAAACTACAAATAGATTGTGTGACAGGTCTTTTCCCAGACATAGTTTAAAATATATGCAAGTTGCAGATAGTAGCATATACCAACCTGAAGTGATTTCAGAAGCTAAGCACCACAAAGTCCTAGTTAATATTTGGATAAAGGATTGCTTGGGAATTCTATGACCGTGAAATTACCAGAAGCATAACTTGAACGAGTTTGCCTTCATTTAGACCTATCCGTTCTCTCTCTCTCTCTCTCTCTCTCTCTCTCTCTCTCTGTCTCTCTCAAACACACACACACATACACACAAAGCATTTAATAGTATTGAATTGGAAAACAATGTCCAAATTGCACAATAAGGGAGAAACGGTCACCAAAAGATGTGTGCATTAGTCCATTGCTATGGGATTGTTTACATAAAATGTTAAATAGATTTGTTTACTAAATTAATATTTTATTCTATTTTTCAACCAACTAAAATAGATTGCAAGTCAATGTTTCTATAGAGATGTAGTATTGTTTGTCTGTCTGAAAATTAAAATGAACATTGCTTACTCATTTATCCCAGTATATTCCCTTGCCAGTACAAAGGACTTAATATTTACTGAAATTGGTATTTCAGTAAGTACAAACAAAATGATGGTTGTATGCTAAATATAAAATTGTAATTAAAGTTGCAGATTACTATGCATAGTTATACTGGTGTATCATTGTAAGAGTGAATAAAGCATAGAATTTATAATATTTTTATTCTGTCCAAAATGCAAATCAATATATTGGATGTTTTGGTAATATTTTGCAACTGCTCCTCAATGCAATGTGCAGACTTTCATGGAATACATACAGTTTCAAAGAAAAAAAATGTAGGATCATAATGACTAATATATGTATCATGGGGAAAAAGAGAAAACTGAATTTGAAAACTATCTTTAAGAAAATATCTCACCCAGAAGAAGATCAAGATTTGTTGCTTAGGATCCAGGATAATAATTTTATATTACAGGATAGTATATTCTTGTTAACTATTAAAGAAAAAAATGCCTTTTAAGTAAGAGCTGTTTGATAGAGGCACCAAATGAGCAGAGAGGAAGTGGGTTTCTCATCTTTGGATGCATTCAAACAAAGGGTACACAGCCATCTGTCACAACTGCTTTGATATTGGATTCCTGCACTGAACAGAGGGTTGGTTTCAATGTCTAATGATGCTTTCCAGCTCTATCAGTCTATGACTGAGAACTTTTCTTACAAGAAAAAAAGCATGCAGATTTTTTTATTAAGAGTTTAAAAAATATTTCAGAGATAAAAGTAAAAATCAGGGTGAGAATTAGGTTAACAAACAAAAAACTGAGTGATGTGTTCATCTTTTGAATATAACAACCAACATTAAAACGATTGGGAAGAAGTGTCCCATTTCTTAAACTGTGAAAAATTTTGCTCTCAGCATATACAGATCCTACATAAATACAGATCCTTCTTCACAGATCTTACATAAATATACAGATCCTCCTTTAAAAAAGAGTTGTGGATACAATTTCTAGAGAAAATTACTTAATCTGTTGTTTCAGAAGAAAAAAAAAGAATGTTGTAGTCTTAAAACCAACATACTGATTTCAATATATGTTTGGGGAATATGTTATAGATGTGTGGTACATTACCTCGATATAGGAGTTTAAATACACATCCAATTTTTTTTCTATTTTTTATGGGCAGAACCAAAGTGAAATTAATAGTAAAATAAAACATTGAAAAGACAATGTTAACTTCTATCCTGATAGTGGCCATTCACAAAATTGTTGTTAGATATGATACATACATTCTTTTATAAATTTATTTAGCCAATGACTATACTCAAGTAGCTTAGAAAAATAGATATGGGCAAATTGTAGGTGTAATTTCAAGTCGTTCAAGCATGTTTTGCCTTTACACAGTAGGAAAAATGTTCTTGCAGAGTTTAAAGTGTTATATTGGTTTTCGGTATTCCATAAATCTTAAGTCTATAAGAGGAACAACATTCCTTGCATCATCTTTCATGTTTCTTACCATATTATGTGTCACTACTGCTAATATTACATTGACATTAATAGAATGCCAGAAAATTATTTTAGAAGCAAAACATTATCAAGCGCTTAAATATAAGTTACCAAAAAAGTATTATAGAAATTTAAATGCTTAATTTCCAAAGTATTAATAGGACTAGGACACTACTACAGTGTTAGATTTCTTCTGGTTAATACATAGAGAAGACTGATGTACTTTTCTACGAAGAAAAAAATAAAAGCCTAATGGACTCAACCCTTTAAAACACTACAATTATTAATTGTGCAATCAGACAATTATATTAATTTTAACACATTCTAGCTCTATAAATAGCATATTTTAATTCTAAAACTTCAGAGGCTGATTTCATATAATTTGTATTTTTTAAAAAAGTAACAGTTTCTATATGCAGGGAGACAGGAGATTTTAGCAGTCTCTCAAATCCCACAATACAATTATTGAACTTTCTTATATGTAATTATTCAGAACGCATGCATGAAAACATATTGTAGGGAGATTATTTGATCCAATACAAACAAAAGTAATATATTAATGTAATCTCCTATTCAAATACACAGCCAAATCCACTTATATTTCCAATTAAGTGATAGTAATTTAGTTGAAAAAATTGTATTTCCCTTATAACTAGTAAATAGAACAAATAAAATAGATGCCCAGATAATCTGCTTTTTAAAATTCTAGCTTCAAAGAAATTTCTTATATAAACATAGTTATTCAAATTATAACAAAAAGATGTGATGGCAAACCTATGGCACGGGTGCCAGAAGTGGCACGCAAGAGGTTGCCCAGAAGAGCCGCACTGCGCATGTGCGTGTACCGCCTGCCCACCAGCTGATTGTTGGGTATCTGGCACGCATGCGCAGGGGGCAAGGGGTGCGCAGGAGATGTGTGCGCATGTGCAGGGGCATGCAGGGGATTGTGCATGCATGTGCAGGGGCGTGCAGGGTGTGCAGGGGATTGCGCATGCATGTGCAGAGGCACATGGCACACAGGGGATCGTGTACGCATGCACAGAGATGCACAGTGCACGGGGAGTCACATGTGCATGTGCAGAGACATTCAGCGCACAGGAGGGTCGCGGCACATGTGCAGGGGGCATAGGGAAGACCGCGCACATTGCCTTCTGGGTGTTGGCATGCGAGCGCAATTTTTGGCACGGGAGCCCAAAAAGGTTAACCACCACTGGTATAACTGAATCTGTGTCAAGAAGCTGTCATGTAGCTCTTCAGCAAAATCCACACTAAGTGGGATACCTATTTATTTTTGCATACACTGCTTCAAGCTAACAATTCTTCATATGCCACAGAATTATATTGACCAGGACTTAATGCTCTTAGTAGGCTAGAAAACATGTAAGACCAACATAACTAAGATAAGACTGCGCAAAATTCTAGGGGACACTGTACCTGCTTCTTTTACCCAGATCCACCTAACAATATAGTAAAATATTACAACATTCTATGCTGTTCTTTTTTAAAAAAAAATGCACAACAGCAATGAAATTGTATACCACACAATGGAACCTCTGGTCACGACAGTAATCTGTTCTAGGACTTTGATCGCAACCTGATTTGGTTGTGACCAGAAACAAGACTGACTGCATATGCGCGGACAAAAAAAATGGCGTGGAAGGGGAAATTGCCACAGCTGTGTTTGGTCACCACCTGAAGATGTATTTGCGACCAGATGCAAAGATTTTCTGAAATTTTTGGTTGTCACCTGATTTGGTCGTGGCCAGAAGCATTCGCGACCCGAGGTTCCACTGTAATTCATTTCATAAAGGCAAGAAAGTATACATTTTCATTTTTCTGTTTAGAAATTATAACTTCAGCCAACCCAATGGTGCAGATTTTGTGTATCAGACACTTAAGTTCCAAGAAGAATCTATAACAATCCTTGAAACGTTAATGTTTTCTTGCAGTATAGTATTTACTGCACAATATTTATAAAATTATAGTCTGAAATAATTTCATAGCCTAATTTAGTCTTCTACAAAATACTACCAGTTTCAAGCTCTTGACCCTTAATAAACCCCATCCGACTCTTTAATTATTCTTATTTTTAAACATGGTCCTATAGAAATAAGATACATGCAATAGAGATGAAGCATCAAAAGTGAGTAGTGATTTTAGCATACTAGTAAAATTTCAGAGTTAAACTCATACTCTGCTTCTTTGAGATTGAAAAGAATAATATAAAAGAATAATATGCATCCACTGACCCATGAATGTATTTCACAATTAAACTTTACATATATAACCAGTGCTAATATCTCAGGCTTCTTACAAGGTGAATCTCTGCATGTATTGTTTTGACTACTCAAAATAACTATCTAATCTGCAATATGCAAATACACATAAACTCAAAACTGAAATGTAAAAACTATAAATTATATTCTTTAATAAGGGATTATTACCTTTATTCACTTGTGATGACTGCCACTCTGAAGTTACCATATCAGCATAAGGAACCTTCCAAGTAGAGTAGAGGAGGCTGCAAAAAAAAAAAAAAAAAAAAAAAAAAAAGAAAAAAAGGAAAAGAGTAATGTTGAAAAATAAAAAATACTTATTAGAAGGAGCAAGGTATATATTTGTAGGGTAAGAATAGATTTCCACTCTATTCATTACAATAATCAGGAAAAGTAGAACAGGTTTACTGTTTGAATCTTATATATACTTATTGGGACATAAATGTGACGGTATCCAACACTATATTAATTACATCTCTAGTTTTGACTAAATGAGTAAAAACTGTTATGTTCTAAATCTAAAACTAAGACCATATGAGGATTTCTTACCCTTTCAGTCATCAATCCTGTTCATATTACATTTATTCATGAAATTACAATTCCAATCTATGTATTAAAATCCAGCTATTAAAATACTTAGTTTTAGGCAGAATAATTCATAAAAGGCACCAAACAAGTCCTTAACATGTACAAGAAGCCTTTTGGCAATTTCTGTATCTATGTTATACAAAAGTTACAGCAGTGCCTAGATTTATATGTTCAACCCTGAGAGAGAGAGGAAACTAAATTTTAAAAATCTATTTTTTTACTACACTAAAAAAATAAATATTAAGCTTTAATTAAGCTTTACTGTTCATGATGTAAAATTAAATATGATAGCACTCAATACATCTTTCATACCTAACACCAATTTTGCTGAACCATCTTTTTTGCGTTTAAAGAAATGTTGCCTCACACACTAGAATTCTGCAATGAAGTATATTCTCAATAGGCAAAAACAACAGATATGTACACATTTATTTTACATTTTTTCTTTTACCTACTTAGAAAAAAATGTCAATTTTTCTAACAAAAATACAAAATGAAAATAGTAATTTAAAATTTAATTAAAAGCACAACTACATTAAGATTACAAAAATTCAAGGGCAATACAATGCAGTGAGCACAGTGCTGGACTGACAATGGGGAGATACAGGTTCTAGTCCACCCTCAGTCACAGAAGGAAGGAGGAACTGCTTTGTACAGCGCCCTGAGCTCCTTAAGGAAGGGTAGAATAAAAAACTAATAAGAATTAGATAAAATATATACTATAAAATGTATACTATTCAATATGACTGATAAAGTTATGAGAAATGCACATTTGGAGGAATTACCATTGAAGTTAAAATTGGTGATATGAATATTAACAACCTCCGATATGCAGATGGTACAACATTGCTCCTGGAAAGCAAGGAGGCTAATCCTGAGATTCAAATATGAGACTGCATGTTAACATCAAGAAAACAAAGATAATGACAATGCTAGAGAACACACAGGCCAGAATGTAGATTGACAATGAGAAACACTAAAAGGAATTCATCTTCTTGGGCTCTAAAATTGATCAAAATGGTGACTCCAATGTTCAGTATGAATAACATCTGGCAGAGTAAAGACATCGGTCTCACAATAAAACGCAGATCAGTTAACGCAACAATTTTTCCAATTGCTACTTATGGCTGTGAAACTTGAACTCTTGAAAAAAAGCAGATAGGAGAAGAATGGGTGTGTTTGAACTGTGGTGCTGGAGGTGACTATTACACATCTTCCATGGGCTGCAAAATAACAAAGAAGTCCTAGGTCGACCCTCCCAAAAATATTACTTGAAGCCAAGATCACCAAATAGAGGCTGTCTTATTTTGGTCATTCTAAAAGTCAGTCATGCTGGGAGTGATCAGCAGAAAAAGGAGAAGGCGTCACCCTAGTACCCACTAGCTGAACACAAGGGTGACATTGGGATGACCATGGCAGATCTGAAGGAGGCAGTATGGGAAATAGAGGCGTGGAGAGTGCAAATTCATAGAGTGACTGAGGATTGGACACGACTGAGTGGCTGACAACAATGAAATAAAATAAAAATTGTTCCACAATCAGACATATAATTTCTAAATCAAGCTCTAACTGGAAAGCATTCTTTTCCAGCTGTACTGTAAATAATACCTATAGCCCAATAGTAGTTTTCAAAAGGAGAAGGAAGAATGAATTATTCAAATTTTATTACACAAAACTGAAGTACTCTGAATAAAGAAATCAGTTTATTATATATGAAGACTCACAACTAATCTTAAGAGTTTCCGAAGGACCAAATATGCAGCTCGGCAGTTGTCCTGGATTCTGCTTTAATGGGAAGTCAGGTATCAGCTAGCAATACTGCTTATTAATTTAGACTAGTATACCAGTTGTAATCCTATCAAAAGGAAGTTTTTATTCTAGCTATCTATGCACCAACAATGTTGAAATGGATTATTATGATGATGCAATATATTTGAAATTATTCTAGAAAATGGTTTGAAGTGTTAGCTGGTGGAGAATATGTTGTTTGTATATTGCTGAGAGTGTAGTGGTTACATCTTGCCAACATTGTATCATATCAGCTGTATTTGATTTCCAACATGTTTCTGTATTTCATGTGCTGGTTTAAGAAACAAGGTTGCTGATGTGCTTAGGATGCTGGTTAGAGGTTAGCAAGCCCACATTTGAGCCCCAAGTGCTGCAGTGTGGCAGAGTGGGTTCCCTTCATTCACCCCAGCTACCTGACAGGGATGTGAAAGGAACCCTCACGAGCATCTCCCAGGCAATGATATGTCAGCAGCTAGTCCTTTTAACCCAGAAGCACCTAAATGCTGCCTCCAACATGAATGGGACTGTTATCAGGTAAAATCAACCTCTTCTTGGGGAGTCAACGGGAGAATCCAGGTTGGATAGTCTCTAGCCTCATTGCTCTACAGACTGTGGAATTCTGAGGACACACCTCCCTGGTAACGGTCCCCAGTTTGAAACAAAGGCAAAGTGAATTCTACTGTCCATCTTCCTCTGAATGGCAGTCCTTCTTTTGACTGACCAGACAGACTTCAGGGTGGAATTGGATTTTCCCGTTGACTCCCCCAAAAGACGCATGTCCGTCGATGGGAGAATCCAGGTTGGGACATACCAAAGCTAGCTGCTGGCTGTCCTACCAGCGGGAATTGGTCTGGTCTGAAGTCCCCGCCTCCACATTTGCCTGCCAAAGGTCACCTCTGCTGAGGCGAGTCAATCAGATAGCATCGGATGAATGGTGTCGCTGATGACCACACTGCAGCTTGACAAATGTCTGAACAAGCTGCAGTAGTTGCCATGCTTCTAGTAGAGTGAGCGGTGATCTTCCTGGGCACTGAGAAGGACTGCAGCTCATAGGCCTTTGCAATAGAAGCCCTGAGCCAATGACCCATAGTAGAAGGTGTCACCCTGCGGCCCAAAGTCGATGGCTGAAAGGAGATGAACAAGGATTCGGTCTTCCTGAAGAAGTTCGCTTGATGTAAATGCAGAGCGCCCTCCTAACATCCAAGGTGTGCCATTTCTTTTCCAGAGCACGGTTAGGCCCTGGATAGAAATCAGGCAAAATCAACTCCTGTGAATGATGGAATAAGGAGTTCATCTTGGACAGAAAGATAGGGTCCAACCACAGAACTACTCTGTCCTCATGAAAAACACAGAGGTCCTTTCTAACTGATAAAGCCGCCAACTCTGATATACATATGGCTGATGTAATGGCCACCAGGAATGCCACCTTGCACGTGAGTAAGTGTAGGCTGGCCTCACACAGGGGTCAAACAGGGCAGAAGTCAGAGCCTGCAAAACCTTTGGCAGGTCCCAGGTGGGATACCTGTGAACCACCAATGGCTTCAAGTTCATGGCTCCCCTAAGAAAGGCTCTTACCCTGGGGTGCTAGGCATGAGTGTTTGAGTCCTCAAACGAAACCAAGGCCAAGGCAGCCACCTATCATTGTAAGTTATTAGGGGACAGCCCTTGTCCAAACTGTCTTGCAGAAATTCCAAAACGTCTACCACTGACACTAAGGTGGGATCAAAGTGGCAGCTCGAACACCAACCACAGAAAATCTTCCATGTAGCATCATAAATTCTAGTCATGGAAGGCCGCCTGGCCACCTGGATCATCTAGATGACCTTCTTGGAGAACTTTTCCTGTCTCAAGAGCCCCGCTCAAGTGCCAGACGGTCAACTGGAGCCACTCTGGCTCCGGATGGTTGATGGGACCCTCACTGAGGGAGACTCTGTCCGGGGGAATGCTCCAAGGCCTGGAGATTGACAGGCCAACCAGATCGACGAACCACAGTCTCCTGGGCCAGTATGGGGCTAACAGCAATGCCCTCTCTGACAGCACCTTCCTGATTGTCCCTGGGATCAGGGGAAGGGGAGGAAAGGCATACAATAGGTCCTGGAGCCACTGACAGCATAGAGCACTGACCCTTTTCGCCCCTGGTGCTGGAAACCTCACAAAAAATCTTGGGAGTTGAAAGTTCACTGGAGAGGTCCAGAATCGGATGGCCAAACCGCTCCAAAATCTCCCAGAACAAACTGGGATGCCCTGCTCAACCAGTCTGCCAGCACATTTGAAACCCCGATATGTGCTCTGCCCTTATCGATGAAAGATGTCTCTCTGCCCAAAGTCACAATTGGGTCACTACCTGAATCAGAGTCCTGGAGTGAGTGCCCCCCCCCCCGATGATTTATGTGGGCTTTGGTGGCCACATTGTCTGTGAGAAGGACATGCCGCTCCAAAATCTCCTGCTGGAAACTCCTGAGTGCCAAGCGGGCTGCCCTGAGTTCGAGCCAGTTTATATTGTGGCTTAGCTCCTCTTGTGACCACTGCCACTGGGTTACCTGGGGGCCAAGATGCGCCCCCCAGCTGAAAAGACTGGCTAAAGACTGTCGGTTAAGGTCAGTCTTTGTGGCTATAGAAACAACCCTGGCCGATGGCCCGGGACTGCCACCAACGGAACAATCGAAGTACTCCCTGGAACACCTGAACCCTCGTCGCTGAGTTGCCCCTGCCCGCCCTCTAATAGGGGAGCAGGAACCACTGCAGAGCCCAGGTGTGGAACCAAGCCCAGGGCACAATGCTGATACAGGAGATCATTTTGCCCAGGAGCTGAGACAGCAAGGCGAGAGGGGCCCCACTGGAGGACAGAATCAGAACTGTGACGGCCTTGATGCTGTCCTGGAGCTCCTGGGAGAGGAAGACTTGACCAGACAGAGAGTCTATAATCGCCCCCAAATGTAAGAGACAAGTCATTGGGACTAGATGGCATTTGTCCAAGTTTATCGAGAACCTGTGCTCCTGAAGGACCCTGATTGTCGTTAGCAGATCCTCCTTCGCCTGGAGGAAAACAACTTTTGTTCACAAACAGTAATATGAAACAAAACTATCTTTAATATTGTATAGTAATACTGTTTAATATTGTATGTTTCCATATGCTAAATAGATAAAGAAACAAAAGTATCCAATATCTCTTAAGCTATTCTATCCCCAAGTTATATAGTTTTTCAAATCAAATTATTGTAGCTTTTTCAAATGTAACCAGAAACAAATTGGGGCAAAAAAATTCTTCATCAACATTTGTTCTAGTCTCTTAAAGCTTGAGATCTATAGAGTTCTTTCAAAGGAAAGTAAAACCTCCCTGATGACAAACTCTGGAGACATTATTGGGAGTACTTCAGTGATTCCTAACATTCTTGATTAAATTTTGTCAATCATTTATTAAAGCAGAGATGGATAACTTTAATATTTGGAGGTTGTAACAGCAAAGAGATGAGACACATTGCACATATGTGTAGAGAAAAATATTTTAAATTTATGCTTTGATGTTTTGGGGGATTTAAAAAAATTATATTTACTTTTTAAAGAATTTTATATGCACTTACATAAAAGTGCAGTATAAGACCTATTTTATTCTACAACAATGATTTTGTGAGGTACGTTGGGCTAAAACAGAAGTACTGACCCAGAGTCATCCAATGAGCTTGCATGGTTGCTACCCACATTCTATAATTGCATAAACCTCTTTATTGTGCAACTGCTTCCATTTGAACTATGTAACCTACAAATTCTTAAGATGCTGACAAAATGCAAGCGAGGAAAAAATCTTTATTTTCAGATACTAGTTATTTACTAGACTGATGTGGGTTAAATTTTAGCCTTGGAAACCATGAAAAACAAGTTTTACCTGTATTATTAGAACATTTTATTTTGGGCAATTGATAGGACAAATATCTCCAATCTTACTCAAAACCTATCTATATTTTTATATCAGCATCTCCTGCATTTAAGATTAACTACATTTTAAATAGGAATCTCAATTTCACACTAATCCCCTCCTTTTTTTGCATGTTATCATGCATACGATGAGACATTCATCTTTGCAAATCTACCGTATGTTTATTCCTGTTGGTCATTACCTGGATACATAAACAAAATTAAGCACAGGGTTTTTAATTAGAGGAGAGTTCCTGAAATTATCCTTTTCAACTATTCCTGGGAAAGAAAATAGAACCCTTCCCTCTTTCTTTCATTTTGCTAGTTTTTTTTCCAATCTGGTTTACAGCCCTGATATTCCTTGGTAATCTTTCATCCACATACTAACCAGCTCAACTCTATTTAGTTTTGAGTCTAGATGCCTACTAAGACCATGCCCCCTACTGACTATTAGAACTCCATTATTTTTTAGATTGGCACTTGACTTTTTGTTATCTCTCTTTTCCTTACTACAATGCAAAGGAACAAAATATTTCCTTAAACCAAGAAAAATAAATAGGAAATACTACGTCTAGCTAAATGTTTGCTTAACATACTCCTTCCTGTGCAAATTTTGCTCCAGTACCAGTTTTCTTCAATGTAATGCCCTCCAGATGTCCTGATGTAAATATTAAGATTTAAAGTTTCAGAAAACCAGGAACCATATTTCGAATCTCTGTGTTTCCATCCCCAGCCATATATATCGTTTCTATAGGTAAATTTTTTATTCAAAGGAAACTATTTGAAATAATTGAAATTATTATTATAACGTTCAATTATTTCATACCATAAGTCACTATTGCAATGCTATGCAACAGCAGTGCATCTGGAAACATGCCTGAGATAATGGCTTTATGTGCCTATCTTCACAGAAGTTAGCCTGCTCTATTTATTGGGACTTTCCCTCCCCCCCCCTCTCTCTGTGTGTGTATATGTATGTATGTATGTATGTGTGTATATGTGTATTTATATATATATATATATATATATATAATGTATGTATGTATGTACGTAGGTAGGTAGGTAGGTAGGTATATATACCGTGTTTCTCATATAATAAGGCCGGGTCTTATTTTTTTTTGAGCCCCGAAAAAATGGCTAGGCTGTCTTTTTGGGGGGCGTGACTTAATTCCCCCCCCCTTGCATCTTCAGGCGGGCGGGCGGATATGGCTTGGATGTTGACCTCGGCATTGGTGGGGCACTTCGTATCAGGGTCAACGCAGGCAGCACCATATCCGGGTGTGCAACAAAAGTACTTCCTAACGGCAAGCCCCCGCACCATTCCCCCCATTTCGCATGTTTTAATATAGGCCTTAATTTGGGGGGAGGGGGTTAATTTCATTTCATGCCTATAAAACATGCTGGGACTTCCTACTGGGGGAGGCCATATTGTTGGAGAAACAGGGTATATATATGTATATGTATATACATACATACACACGTGTACACACACACACACACACACACATATATATATATATATATATACATACATACACATACATACATACATACATGCATTTCATGTCTATCACTAGAGCTGATTTACTGATTACCTCCATCCATAATCAAATAATTCATACAATCCTAAAAGTTCATCAACATTTAGATATACCTGATGTCAAGGCATGACCAAGTGATCTACTTGCACAACCAAAGAACTTCACAAAACGGCTATTAACAAGCTTAATCACTTTTTTATAATTGTATATGCAATGAAATAAAAAATTTCATTGAGATAACTTTATCATAATTCTCAATTTAAGAACTACAAAGCACAATATTATTTGTTTAATATATATTGTCAATAAATAAAAAATAATTCCTTAAAACTAGTATGAACAATCAGAGATGCACAGTGTTTATTAGATTTTAATAAATGTGCACTTGTCTCCAAACATGGGGAAAGAGAAGAAATAACAAAGTTCTTTCAAAGTTCAATTCTGTAGCATCATTGATATATATGGCATTAAACAAAAAAAAATACTGTATCAGACTTAAAACAAAATAAAACATTTCAGTTAGCTACAATTGTATTTTCATACTGTGAAATCTACTGTGGTTTGGGTTTATAGCTACTATCTGTGTGTTTATTCCAATTTGATGTAGTACACCTTTTTTAAAAAAAAATTCTATCACTTTAGTTATGAAGATTGAAGCATCCATTTTTTTAAACTGAACATTTGATCTCACTGAAGTATGAAACCATACTGGCAGGTTTGCTCTGAACAACATAATGGGGAAAGACTGAGCTCAGCAAGGCTGGAGAAGAGTGATGCTTATTTCTGCTTGCTTGTCCTCTTCTCTGGGAATTTCTGTAGGGAGGGCTGGGATCATCAGCTGCCTCAGAAAGACAATTATGGCTGCTTTGAAAAGACACCAGCGTGTTATTTATTATGAGCGCTGCGCTTTGTATTGTCAATAGGAGAGAAGATATCTGTGGTCCTTTCTGCCTCCAATGCCTGAATATAACTGCCTGACCTTGCGGACCATCTACCTTTCTACCTGAGGCAGCGAAATACCTGGTTCTTGTCTTCCCCTGAGGGAGCATGCAGAGGACCTGGAGGACCCAGGTGGCTGCTTACACTCCCGCCCTTATTCCTGCCGTGCCTAGATGGCAGAACCCTCTGAAAGGGCAGCCCGGCTGAGTCGGTCACCCGGTGCTCTTTTTAGGCGACATTGCAGGCCCGAGTCCCCGCCCGCTTTACCACCAAGCCAAGAGGCGTCGAAAGTCAGCAAGGCAAAGGAAAGTTTATTTCCCTCCCGCCCCCCTCAAAAAAGGACCGCCTGTCTTCTCCGGCCCAAACCCTCAGTGGGCATCCTTGCCGGCTCTTCTATTTATCACGCCGCTCTGAGAAGCAGAAAGCGGCTCTGCCTTCGCTCGATCCCCTTCAGCGCCCCGTCCCGGATCCTAAGCCAGAGGACGGGCGGCTGGTGGCTGCGGCCGCTCATGTACCCGGTTTCACCGGCCAGCGAGCATCAGTCCAGCTACCTCTCAAGGTGGAGCGAGGGGAGCCGAGGCCACAGCGCGGACGCGAAGCCAAGTCACCGGACCGAAACCTGAGACCGTTCGGCTCAACAGGGGCCGGACGCGGCCGGCGCCCACAGTCTTGTACGAGGTTCTGGGGCCTTCTAAGCGCCCTCAAACGCCGCTCGAAGATACCTCGCCCGCCCACCACGCCGAATCCGGGGAGAACCGAGCGCGCCGCCTTGTTTGCGGCTCTCTTCACGCCGAGTTTGCCCGAGTATATCCGCACCTCACCTGCCTGCGGAGAGGCGCCCACGCTCCCGGGTCACACGCTCCGCAGAACTTTTTTTGCCATTCACGCCCTCCCCCGTCCCGCGGGGCCCACAACAGCAGCAGCGACTCCCTCCTCCCAACGTCACGCAGGCTGAGCCTGACGCTACCCGCGCACTTGAGTCCCATTGGCTCGCCTAGCGAGCCGAGGGCGGTATTAGCATATCGCCACGACGACAGCCCAAGCCTGTTCCGCCCCCTGCGAGGAAGGCTTGTTTCTCGCAATCGAGTCGGGCTCTGCCGCCCCCCCCCCGGGCTGGTGTTCCTCTGGGACTGGTGGGGTTCTCCTTTCCCGACAGAGCCGCGTTCTTGAGCCTGTGCGTGCGTGTCATAGGACTGCCTAAGGGCGGACAGATTGCTCAACCCGTGTTAAGAGACGCTCGGCTCTTCCCTGAAGCATAACCGGATCCGCACAATGGTCGCTGACGAATCAAGCAGGTTGTACCCAACGAGCCAATTCTTTTAAAAGTAGTCCAAAAAGGAACTTAAGTCGGCATTTCGAGAGCTGCAGCTATTCACCGGGCACAGACAGAGGCTAATTTTTCAAACTCGTGTTTTCATTTTTATTGCGGTAATTTATAAGGAGCACCCCAAAACTAGAGTTCCCTAGCTATAGTTTGTCTACAACTCCCGTCAGCAGGAATTTGGGGAGATAAAGCCAAACGTAGAATTTCCGAGAGAGAAAAAAACACCCACCCACCCCTTTGTTAGAT
This sequence comes from Notechis scutatus, assembly GCF_049901735.1. NCBI lineage: Eukaryota > Metazoa > Chordata > Lepidosauria > Squamata > Elapidae > Notechis > Notechis scutatus. Next base: position 49,748,452 of record NC_142011.1, read on the forward strand.
TTAAGAGACAAACTAATAGCAGTTTGTTCAAGTGACATTTTCAACTGTTCTCAATTTTTTCCCTTGTGCAGTGTGAATGTGTGTTTTTAGTTATTTTGAAACCATGATTATTATTTTTGTTTAGTTTAGCTTCCACCAGCTTGGTCCTCTGTAGATGTTTTACTTGACAGTTCCCATGCATTAACTGCAAGTCCTTGCAGTTTTCGTGACAAGATTTTCAGAAGTGAGTTGTCTCCTTTTTGGGAGGGAGGGAGAGGGAGAGAGAGAAAGATTGGCCCAAGGTCAGCCACCTTAATAAAAGGTCTGGATGTTCTTAAATTATTCTAGACTCCAGAATGTAGCTTGGTAACTGGGGTAGTGGTTGACAACAGTTGACAGTCCTGGATGGGAAGAGTCATTCATTAGTCATTTGGCTTTAATTAAAAAAAAACTTCCTTGGGATGCAGTTCTACTGTACTTCAATTATGTGAAATAGGATCAGCAATTATATGCTACTACAAAACCAGTTTATGTCTTATGTCTCTCATATTCTGCCCAGTCAAATAGAAAATAAATTCTGAATTATCCCTTTAAAGACCTTGGAAATAAAATGATTTAAACCAATTTAACCACATATTTAAGCAACTAAAATCCTGTAATTAGCCTTCACAAGTTGGTCAACTTGTCATCATATTCTTCACACACCCATCTGCTGAAATTCTGAAGTATCAGTAGCTAGTGAGAATGATTATTTATGGAGCTTTAGTGTTGTTGTTTTTTAAATTCACCTGATTCTCATGGGTTTTTTTTTCTTTCCTTTTCTGGCTACAGGCAGAAAATTTTCTAAATGAGCTGAAGTTTAATTTAGTTTACGGAAATATTTTGCTCTTTGTTGTGTGTTGTTTTAATCAACTTACTGGCCACTTTGAAAACTATACTACCGTAAAATGCAAGGATGCAACATTATTAAATACAGTAGCTAACCACAAACTGGGATTTGAAAGAAAATACTGCATAGGTGTGGGAGGTACATTGCTACCACCCAGATTATATTGACCATAGCAGACATGAGTGGCTTTTAATAATGTGACAACACATCACTTCAAACTCTTTTGTGGATCCCAGACTCTTTTACAGCATGATATAGTAGTTGCTACATGACTAAACCAAAATTATTCAGAAAATAATAAACATTACACAATTTCCTGTTTTTAAATATAAAACATATATAAAACGTATTGTTTTCTAACTCCTGAAGTAGATTACATATTAAAAATAAACTCTCTAAATACTCACCTTCCCAAACTGAAGAAAAATCCTGTCAAATAAAGCACTATCTCCCACTTTGTATCTCTCCCATTGTACTTCACTGTTCTGCACACTACAGTCCTTGTTCCCCCAAAACACATTTTGCCTCATCAAAAAGTTAACCACTCCTGGTTTATAGAATTTGATATGGTAATCTCTAGACTTCTATTCCAATAATTTTTATCCATCACTTCTGACTTAATTTACCTATTGAAATTTTGGATAACACAAAGCTACATTCACGTAATACACTAACTAAAACATGATTTACTGAATTAACCCAACTGTTTAGGTAACTATTCTCTGGATTCACACAACACATTAAACATGAATTAGCCAATAACATTTTAGCCTACCCACTGAGAGGCTAACAGGCAAGCCAAACTTCAGGCACCAAAGCAAGATCTGAACCTTGCAAATTGAAAGATGGTATAGGAAAGAGGACAGGCTTCTATCATTCTCCACTTATTTGTAACATGGAGATGTTATAAAGAAAGGAAAATCAAGCAGAAAAGACTAAACAGCAAACACTCTACATTTTGAATTATTTGAGAGGGGCAAACACAAAAAGAGAAACCTACAATGCTGTAAAATCTGACTCCCTGTTCTGTGATATACTAGCAGCCATATCATCATCATCACAATTACCTGTAATGAACAGACTCATTTATCAATCTATTTTATGCAAAGCTAAAGTGCCAGGCAGTCCTTGCACTTATAAAGTTAATATGCTCAGGTGAACATAAGATCAGAAATCATCCTTCCTATAATTTACCACGTGAAAGATTTTCTCCCTAAAAATGGTAGGGAGGTAATTGAAAAGTATTCAATTACCTTTGTACAATTTAGAAAGTATTTACCATCTCACCTGTTGTAGATACTAAGCCTACATTTATGAGGTACAATACTTCCCCTTCATTTTCTTCTTATATGGGTGGTTTTTTTTTTCAATTGCTCAGTCTCATGTACAATTCTAGAATTTCTTGATGATCTATCAAAATCCTAATCAGATCTGAATCTCTTGCCTTTGTAAAATCAACCAAAACCAGCTAGCTACTGCCACCTATTGTGACAATTTCACAGTAGAATTGCTTCTGCAGGAATTGGAAATCGTTTTTTAGAGTTGATAGATGTATATCATCATTATTACTCATAGGATACAGATGGTATTTGTCCTGATTCGAAACATTTTATAATATTTTCATCATGCTTCAAAACCTTGCTTAGTAAGAACAATAAGGAGGATAAGAGCAATAATAAGGACAATTATAAAGGATATCTTGCTATGCTATAAGCAATAGTGACTTTTTAAAAGATACTCTCTGAATCTTTCTCCACCATATAACAATGGAATAAGTTTGTGTTTATTTTGCATTTTACTTTCCAAATTGTTTGATTTAGTTAAATATGAAGGATCTGAAATTTTAGAAAAACATGTCAGGGATTAGAATTTTATCTTTACACATAATAGCAATGTTTTCAGCCCTTTATATAATGCTGTCTTTCAAAATAATTCTTAGCTGACTTTTAAAGATTCATTTTTTTCAATATTAGCTATGGAAACTTAAACAAGGTAGAGCCACTTATTAAGGAAAACAGTGGCCTCTCTTCTCCAGGCTGGATAGTCATTTGTTAGGATATTTTAATTTGGAACTTTAACTGAAATGTTCAGCTAAAAAGTTTGTATTGTATAGTGCAATACATCAGCAGCGTAATGAAACCAAACATCAAATTTCTATCTTTGTAACCTTTTCTATTAAATGCTGATTTCTCTTAATATTAGGAACATAACATTTTAAAAAATTACATAAACTCTGGTTATTTCCTTTCAGCTTACTAATATAAGGTTAGTGGAATGACACAAAGCGTTAACTAATGACACTGCCAAAAAATAAAAGACTCAATTTTTATAACACATTTCAATTGTTCAGACAATATATTTTACAATTATTTTTTTTAGAGAGAATGACAAAATTCTTGGCACATTACAGTAGTGGTTACTGTGACCACCAACTGTTAGCACTTTTAATACCATAGTAAGATACCACATTACCAGAACTCTTCTTCATCTGCTAAAACCAAATAAATCATGTTTTGGGGAAACCATAATCCCATATTTAAATCATACTTCTAAAATTTCAATCAGGAAGCAATATTTATATGTGTATGTGTAGCCCCTTCAGGGTTAACTGTAGCACACAAATCGAACTGCCAGGATACTCTGTGGCTTAACTGCAGAGATCATCACAATTCTTTCCTGTACAATCTTTACATATGTTCACTATTTATAAACTATAATAATCATTAAGCTGTCATGACACATTTTTGGTCCCTAGATTTCAATTTAATTTAACTGAAATCTATTGGGTTTATTTTTCTTCTGAAGCTAAACAAGGGGTTTCTGAGCCAGAATCATCTTTTTCTGGCATCGGCATCTGCTTCTCTGTCTCTCCATTTATGTTTTCTTTGCTTTCATTCTTCTCAAGATCAGATTTCTTTTTTTCCATATTTTGCTTCAATTTGACAGATGACTCTCTTATGGATAGCATTGCAGGATTAAAGCCAGGGAATCCTCCACTTGTCATAGTACGCTTTTCTATAAACCGGAAAAGAAAAGCACATGGCAAATTTATTTTCATTTTAAGAAGTTAAGGGACAAATTACTAGGCATATGCCCATCTCTGTTACCACAAGTATACAGAATGCATGCATTTAAGAAATTATAAGCTGCCTCTCTTGAAGCAGAACTTAGCAATGGTAGGGAATAACAGCAAAGCACATACAAACAAATGGAATATTCCATATTGCTGAACTTCAACCTGGATATCTGTTCTCTTGTAGAAGAGAACAAATAATCTTTAAAACAATTGTGGTCATAAATTCTGGAAGAAGATCAAACACAAACACAATGTCTATTCAAAAAGCACAAGATTATTCCTTGGCAGCCAGATAATTATAAATTTGTGTGTGCTTAACTTGCAAGCCTGAAACAAGGCATCTGGCTACAGTTGCATAATTTGCTTCATAGCTGAATACTTCTGCAGTCATACCTCCCGGAGCAATGGGGTGCATCAGTCGGTTCATCTGAATATTCCAGTGCTTTACATTGGTGCTAGCTTGCTGGAGCTTCTGCTGGGCTATCTGCAATGGAAGAAGGGAAAAAAGATTTGGGCGCTATCTCTATTTAACATCTGTGTAATTTCTAGGTAATCAACACTTAGTGAAATTATAAATGGTGAATCAACTGAATGCAGTCGTCATACCAACTGAAAAAAAGGTTGATATTGTATTGAGCAACAAAAATACAATTAAGCAGAAAACAATACTCTTATCAAGGAACTTACTAAGGAGAAAACATACTCCCTCTCTCTCTGCATGTGAATGTATGTATGTATATATGTATGTATACACATACACACAGAGTAAAGCCCACACTCATTCACACTGATGATGTTACCTAGTTGGGTAATGAAATGTCTGCATATAAACAAGAGCACCAAGGATTCCACAGTACAACCCTGAACTATATATATCCTCTTCTACTGAAAATGCAAATGACTTAGAATGTTACATGGATTAATTAATTAAGAGCACTTTCTGTAATCACTTCTGGCTAACAGGAAAAGGACTGAAACAATTGAAATGGTAGGAATTTCTTGAGGCAACAGTGTTATAAGTGCCAGCATTAAATCAAAAAAGGCTGTCTCTTTGAAAGATCATCACAAACTCTGGGCTACAATTATCAGGTTCTTTTCAGACAAGGTTTTATAAATAATTGTGTTAAAGAATTTCACAGGGGGGAAATACTTATCAGTTAATTGTAATCTCTTATGTTATTTTACTATTTCTTCTCTAGCTTTTTTAAAATATGGAATATCTATTAAGAAGGGAAACAGAGAAAGAGCAGAGAATTTGTAGATAGAAAATGCCCCATTAAGGCACAGGAGAAGAATTGTCCTGAGGGAAGTGGTCATGGCAACTTCTTTAAACAGCTCTATTTCTTTCTTGCATTTTTTAACCTTTGAAATATTTTCTTTACAAAAATATTTAAGTAGTTATGTTCAGAACGATCCATTGCAGAGAACAGCTAGTTTTGAATAGTCCATGACTAGACACATTTAATCCAGGCACAACTCTGAAACATGCATACTTTGGGAGAAGCATTTCAGAGGGAGGGGGAGAGTGGGAAAAATCCAAGGACACTGGTTGCTAAGAAGAAATAAAAAAAGTAGAGTGTTGGGAAGATTAGGGAAAGGGCAGGGCAGCCCGTTGGAGCCAAGGTCTGTTTACTTACTGCAAAAAGTTTGATGTCTCCTGAATCACCAGTCTCTGAAAGGGCTTACAAACAATATGCCATAGGTAACAATACAGTAAACAACAGATTAACTTGATCAATATATCAAAAATAGCATACCCAATCAACAATTAGAGTATTATAAATTCATTATGTCTTTAACATTGAACAGGATTCATCCCAAACTCAGGTAGCTCTACCCATTCTTGCTTCAGTTGCCAAATTCATTTTTTAAAATTGTAGTTTTTAAGCTTTTTGAATGTTGTTTCTTAAGCTTCTAATGGCAGACATTCCACAGGTTAGAAGTATCTGCAGAGAAAGGTCTCCTTTGTCCACTTTGGTCAAACATCATGAGGAATGAGATTCTCATCAAGCACCCAGTCTACATCAATGTTTGTCAACCTTGGCAACTTGAAGCTGTGTGGATTTCAGTTTCCAGAATTCCCCAGCTAATATACTGGCTGAGAAATTCTGACAGCTGAAGTCCATACATTTTCAAGCTGCCACGATTGAGAAACACTACTCTATAAGACATAATTTGGGCAAGCAAATTCTATTTAGAATAAGCAATTTTGAAACTGAAAAGTTAAAGCTGATCACCAGCCCCTCAAAGTGTAACAAAAATCAAAACCAGGGAAATTAAAAGTAAGGTTGTATTGAGTTATGATGAGTTTCCCCGCACACACACAGTGAATAAACCAACTAGATGAGATCAGATGATGTAAGTAACTAGCTGTAGATAGCCAAGGAAACAGCCTTGAAGCAACTAATCAGAAATCATTATGTAAATAAACAGGATGGAAGCATTCTTTAAGTTCTGGGAAAGCTGATAGTATTAAGAAGAGACTCCAAAGATTCCTCCCTGATTCACTGAAGAGGGAAGAATGCAGAAATACAATAGACTTGCAAAATTCTTTTGCAATAACCTGTTTCAATAAAGTAGAGTTCTGATCATGTGGAGTGTGTTTCCTGATCTGGGTCTCGAAGGGCTGACACTAGATCAGTTTACCCATTTTGGAGCATCCTTAGGAAAAACCTGATCTTCTATCTCAATTTGCAGCCACATTTATCTATAAGTTTGCTTAGCTACAGTTCTTTAATTCTATATAGCAGATGTTATTGAAAATGCAAAGAAATCTCAAACTATTCTTGAGTGGACTAATGCAATTTTTTCAAGTGGTGGGCACAGTTACCTAGTTTCATGCACTGTAAGCCCTATATTACAAACATAATTAAAAGGACTTTTATATACATATCGAAAGTGGCTTGATGTTTTTATGTTTTGTTTGTTTATGTTTGTTTTTAAAAACCAATAAAAACTTAAATAATAATAATAAAAAAATGACTTTTAAATAATTATTTTCAATTTTAAAGAATTGGCCAAATCTGTATAAGAGGATGATTTTTTTTGGAGATTTCTGATTTCCTGAGATCTTGGCATATTATCATTTTTAGTTTTTAAAAATAGAATAACAGGTTAGTGCATGCCATCTAGTGGCATAACGTTGCCAACTCACAGTGAGATTAAAGTAAAATCACCCTCAATTAGCTTAACTCCTGATGACTTACATGAACACATCCATGCATTTTTCTTGGCATAATAGGAGACAGTTTGACTGCAATTTTTTCTGGAACATTTGTTTTTGACTTCTCAGTTTCTCCCCTGCCCCTCCCCAAAAACCTGTACGTGAAAGTATGTAATTAAGCAAACAAATAAAAATATCTATAATAATAGTACTTCGAACTTGAAAGTACTAAGGAAGTAATTAATTCCACTAAGTATGGCTGGCCAACTACGCCACTTGTATTGAATTGAAACACATTGTCCTAGCTGCTTGACTGAGTCAATTCTGGGAACCGTTGGTAACGGGAGTGTCCTCACAGATCTGACAGACTCAGTCCAATCAGCTAACTGCAACTGACTATCCAATCCTGGATGCTATCTCCACCACAAAGGAGAAATAGCAGCATTTAGTAGATTTGTAAACATTCTAATAGTTTCATTAAATCAATTCAACGAATCATATCAAACTTACTGAATCAATTCAAACCCCTACAATACCATTTAAGTCTCAGATTTTTCAATATATGTATCAACTTGGATCTGACTGACAAACTGAATCAATGCGACAACTATTTTGACAAAGTTTGGTTTTGAAACTCCTATCTGAACATTCAATTATAGTGAAGGTACGTGTCTGAGATCATCTTTTCTATAGCATATTTGTTCTCTGCTTGGAGACTCTTTAGCTTAAATTGCATAAATTAATTGACAGTAAATGAATGCATTATCATGATCATCATGATCATCATCATCATCATCACAAAAGACTGAGCTACTAGGAACAACATACATTTTAAGAAGATACTTGGTTGATGATACCTAGGATGCTGGCAGCAACCCGTATCAATCATCAAAGCCAGTCAATGATGCTTGTGATACATTTTTAAATGTTCAGTTGACTTTCATGTTTAATGAATAAAAGTTTATAATAATAATAATTTTTAAAATAAAATATTTAAATATTAAAAAAATAAAAATGTATTTATATAGAAGAGGAAGTAGTCTTTCTTTAAGTAGGCCTTTTGGTCCTTTTAATACCATAATAATACCAGGAACAGCACTTGTAAGAACACTCAGATTTACACTTTAAAAGTGTAAAATATAAGAATATTTTGATATTAGTAACCTCATTTTTTTTTTCAATATTGAGCGAAGTGTTTAAAATGAAAATGTTAGCTACAGCAATACAGAATTATGTGGAAGGTCTGCCTGTATGTACCGTATGTATTTAATTTCTACATGTCCCATCTCACCTAAAATACTCTGGGTGTCTCACAACGTGTAATAAAATCACATAAATATATGAATAAAAACACAAAGAAGTTAAAACTTCCAAGTAAAGATAAAATCCAATGTACAAAATTCAAAAGGTTAACAAGGGAATGGGTATGTCCTCAGGCCACCAACCATCCCCAAGGCTGCATCATATTTTTAGACCTTCAAGCTTATTGGCAAAGCTAGATCTTAACACTCTTCTCGAAGAGTGGAGGCTTGCCTGCCTCACCTCTGGGAATAACATGTTTCATAAGCAGGTGTCCCCAACCCAGGACCATAGACTGGTACCTGTCTGTGTACTGTTAGGAACCAGGCCACACAGCTGGAGATGAGCTACGGGCGAGCAAAACTGCCTGCACAGGCTCTCAATTGTGTACTCCTTCCCCCTGCCCCTTCTATGAAACTGGTTCCTCCTGTCAAAAAGGTCAGGAATTCCTGCCACAGGCAATGAAATAGGGTATAAAAACCCTTGATATTTTTTTAAAAAAAAAACCTCTTCAAAAGAGGAAAAAACAGGCACAGTTCCAGTGCTTACCATAACATCTTGGTCCATCCTCTCCCTGTTAAATCTGACTTCTTCCAACTGCAGTTTAGTTTCTTCTAGAAACTTGCTCTTGCTTTCCATCTCTTGCTTGAGAGCCAGTTTTTCATGTTGGGCCTTGATAATATATTCTTCTTGTTCTTCCTTCAATTTCATCAACTGCTTCAGTTTTTCTTCCTCCTCTGAAAGCAATCTAACAAAATTATACAGGATTTAATTCACTCTCATTCTGTGAGTGATTTAGTGTCTAAAGTTTGGGTTAGTCCCATGATTCATAAGTAACCCATAACATTATGAAGGAAATTAATTCTGCTCTGCAAAAGGAACAGATTGCCTCCTCTCTGGGAACGGTCACTTATAGTATCATAAAGGGAGGGAGAAGGAATTTGTTGGGAATTTTCTTTTTAAGGAATTCACATCTGCTGCTTCTTGTCTTTCTCTGTATCATCTTGCACTATTTCTATCCTGTTATTTATTTCTTTTCTTTTTTTGGGAAAAATACTTTATTAGTTTTACCTTTAAAAGCACAACACAACTACATGTTATGTACAACAAAAAGACAAACAGGCCTTAGCATAGGCCAAGAGGGAAAGAGAGGAAAGCCTAAGAGAGGAAAAAGGGAAGGGGAAGGGAGGGGAAGGGTAGAATAGAGAAAACAGTTAAAATAAAACCATATTTTGTGACTGTCTGTTAGATCCTTTCTTCTTCAAAAATATCGTCGGCAGTGCTTTTCTTTATCTCTGCTTAGGAGGCCCTCGGCCATAGTTTTCCTAGAGGTGATCTATCTTTGGTTTAGCCAATTATACAAAGGATTCCAATTGTTGTAATAGGATGAGGATTCTTTATTTTTTAATGCTTGGGTTAGTTTGTCCATTTCGGCGCATTGTAAAATTTTCTGAATAACCATATGTTCAGTAGGGATAGAAGGTAATTTCCAGCATTGGGCGAATGCCAATCTGGCTGCGGTTAAGATATGAATTACAATATACTTCGATTTTTGGGTATTTGTTTATTGAAAATTCCTAGAAGGAAGGACTCTGGTTTGTACTCAATTTGTTCCTTGGTTATTTCCTCTAGCCAACACCTAATTTTTTGCCAGTACTTCTGGGTTTCCTTGCATGACCACCACATATGGAAGAAGGTACCTTCTATGCTTTGGCATTTCCAACAATTGGGGCTCGTGTTGGGGTGCATCTTCGCCAATCTCGAAGGGGGCAAGTGCCATCTATAAAACATTTTATATGCATTTTCTTTATAAGCTGCTGATTTCGTGATCTTAATGTTCCTGTTCCAGATCCTTTCCCATTCTGCTAGGGTAATGCTCCGTCCCACGTTTCTACTCCATGCAATCATATTTCCTTTGACAATTTCTTGTTCTAATTCAGTTTCTAATAAATGTTTGTAAAATTTAGATATATTTTTTTTGCTCGGTCCTAATAGGATTTTGTCTAATGTCTGTAATTTATTGTAGATTCCAAATTCCTTAATATCTTGTTTGTATCTACTATGAATTTGAAGGTACACCCACTGATCAATTATAAATCCTTGCTCTTGTAATTCTTGTCGTGTTTTCAGTTTTCCTTGTGGATCTAATAAATTTTTGTACTTAATCATTTTAGTTATATCCAAATTATTAGGGTGTACTATCGCTTCCATTGGAGATAGCCAAATCGGTATTTTTAGATAGAGTTTTTTACGTACTTTTTTCCAATTGGTTAATAGAGAGTCCCTGATAAGATGCCTATGGAAATATGATTGCCTGGGTTTCCCAGTTTCCCACAGAAAGGCATGCCATCCTTTTTGCATATCGTGGCCTTCTAATATTAGTGTTCTTTTGTTGGTTATATTCACCCATTCCTTTATCCATAGTAGGGTGGCTGCCTTATAATATATTTCCCAGTTTGGCAGGCCTAACCCTCCTCTGCTTTTCAAATCTTGTAGGGCTTTTACATTAATCCTAGCTTTTTTCCCCTGCCAAATAAATTTCAGTGTTATCTGGTTTAATTCCATAAAAAAAATTTTAGTTAATTTGATTGGAATTGTCTGGAATAGATATAGAAATTTTGGCAGAATATTCATCTTAATCAGAGCAATCCTGCCCAATAAGGAAAGTTGTAATGTACTCCAGGAATCTAAATCTTTCTTGGATTGTTGGAGAAGTTTGTCATAATTGTTTTCTTTTAATGATTTGCTTTGTGGAGTAAGCCAAATTCCTAAGTATTTAATTTTTTTTGTCACCTGTATTCCCATTATTGTCTCCAGTTCTTTATTCTGGTCTCCTGTTAAATTTTTTGACATTAATTTCGTTTTTCCCCTATTAATTTTAAATCCTGCGACTTCTCCAAATCGTTCTAGTTCTTCTAATAAGATATGTCCTTTTTCTATGGGCTCCTCCAGAAAAAAAACCAAATCGTCAGCGAAGGCTTGTACTTTATACTCTTCTGATTTAATCCTCAGTCCTCTAATTCTCGAATTTTGCTTAATATACGTCAAAAGAGATTCTAGGGCGAATATGAAAAGCAGAGGAGAGAGAGGGCAACCCTGTCTTACCCCTTTTTCTATTTTTATCGGGCCAGTTTGTTCCCCATTTATTAGAATATTTGCCTGTTGGGTGTGGTAAATTGTAGTGACGACGTTTTCGAATCTAGTGCCGAGGTTCATCTTGTATATTTTTTGAATTAAAAAATGCCAATTTAAATTGTCGAATGCTTTTTCAGCGTCCAAAAACATAAATGCAAATTGTTTTTCCGGATGGGCTTCATAGAATTCTGAAATGTCTATCACTGTTCTTAAATTATTCTTAATTTGTCGAAATGGGAGAAATCCATTTTGATCTTCATGGATATGTGTGTTTAAAACCTGTTTTAGTCTATTGGCTATTATAGAAGAGAATAGTTTGTAATCTGCATTCAGGAGCGAGATTGGTCTATAATTATTAATACGTCTATGGTCTAGGTCCTCCTTCGGGATCAGCGAAATTAAGGCTCCCCTCCACGAGTCCGGCATCTTGGCTGCTAGGAGTACCTCACTGAATACTTCCAGCATCAGTGGTCCAATTTGTTCTATGATTGTTTTGTAAAGTTCTACAGGTATCCCGTCCGGTCCTGGCGCTTTATTGTTACTTTGCTTCTCTATTGCTGACTTCAGTTCGGACCATGTTATATTTTTGTTTAATAATTCTATCTCTTCCTCTCCAATTGCTTTATCGTTCGCTTCTTCTAGGTATTTCATTATTTTGTCCTCACAGACTTCTTCCTTTTTGTATAATTTCCCGAAGTATTTGAAAGTGATCTCTTTTTTCTTCTCTATCTCTTCTTGCAAATTGCCCCTCTCGTCTATTAATTGGTGTATTATTCTTTTTTCTTTCGTTTTTTTAAGTTTGTGGGCTAGCCATCTCCCTGGCTTGTTTGCATGCTCAAAATAAATTTGTTTGGTCATTTTCAGACTAATCTCCAATTTTTCTTGTTCCAGTAAATTTAGTTTATGTTTAGTTGTTATTAACTGATTCTGTATTCTTTGATTTTTGGGGTTCTTTTGTAGTTGGGTTTCTAAATCCTTAATTTCTTGTTGTAAGTTACTTTGTTGGGCATACTTTCTTTTATTTCTCATAGCGTTGTAAGAGATTGTTATTCCTCTTATAAATGCCTTCATTGTGTCCCATATATTTTGTTTAGAAGTTAGTTCATTATTATTTTCCTTTAAGAAGAAGTTCAGTTCTTCTTTCACTTTATTAGTATATTCTTCTTCTTTTATTAAGTGAGTATTAAGAGTTCATCTTCTCTTTGGTTTTCTTCTACCGTGTTTCTCCAACAATACGGCCTCCACCAATAGGAAGCCCCAGCATGATTTATTGGCATAAAATCAAATTAAGCCCCTCCCCCCAAATTAAGGCCCATATTAAACATGCGAAATGGGGGGGGGGGAGGCTTGCCGTTAGGAAGTACTTTGTTGCATGCCCGGATATGGTGCTGCCTGCGTTGGTGGAGCACTTCATATCGGGAGACCTTCCACCACCGTTAATTTCCCTTCTCCCTTGCTGCCATAGCGTTACAGCAACGCCGCGGCGTTTGGCGCAGCCACGTGCAGCCAGTCAGGGCTCCTCCCTGCAACCGGAGCCCTGAGGAGACACTTGGCTTCAGGCGCTCCTGTGGCCGCCTTCCCTTTGCCTTCGATGGTAAAGTGAATTATTTTAAAAACCTCCGCTCATCCCATCAGGGCCGTGCGAGCTGAGCAGAGCCGGGAAAGCAAGCCGCGGGTGTTTCCTGGTTCTGCCCAGCCCGTACGGCTCTGCCGCGGCCCTAGCGGGATGAGCGGAGGTGTTTAAAATAATTCACTTTACCTTCAAGGCAAGGGAAGGCGGCCACAGGAGCGCCTGAAGCCAAGTATACCAACAACAAAAGGCAAATCCTCAAGGTGGGCTGGAGGGAGGTGGCTACGTGCCCCCGGGCTGCTTCAATGCAAGGTCCTGACTTGCAGCATCCTGCCGTTGCCGCCGCGTCCTTTTCGCCGCCGCCTCCTCTCCGACTGCAAAACTCGTGTGCTTCGCCAAACGCTCCGAGCGGCGAGCTCTTTCTTTCATACATAGAGAGAGGGGGGGGGAAAGACGCCGGCGTGCTCCGAGAGGCTGGCTCTTTTCTCTAGCCGAGGCTGACAGGAAGTGCCTCCAGGGCCATGGCAGGCAAGCCGCGGGTGTTTCCTGGTTCTCCCCAGTGCGCGCGGCTCTGCCACGGCCCTGGCGGGATGAGCGGAGGGCCCGGCGGGGAGGCACTCGTTGCCTTGGTGACATTTCGGGTGCCGTTGCCGCCGCGTCCTTTTCGCCGCCGCCTCCCTCTCCGACTGCAAAACTCGTATGCTTCGCCAAACGCTCCGAGCGAGGCGAGCTCTTTCATACATAGAGAGAGGGGGGGGAAAGACGCCGGCGTGCTCCGAGAGGCTGGCTCTTTTCTCTAGCCGAGGCTGGCAGGAAGTGCCTCCAGGGCCATGGCAGGCAAGCCGCGGGTGTTTCCTGGTTCTCCCCAGCGCGCACGGCTCTGCCACGGCCCTGGCGGGATGAGCGGAGGGCCCGGCGGGGAGGCACTCGTTGCCTTGGTGACATTTCGCGTGCCGTTGCCGCCGCGTCCTTTTCGCCGCCGCCTCCCTCTCCGACTGCAAAACTCGTATGCTTCGCCAAACGCTCCGAGCGAGGTGAGCTCTTTCATACATAGAGAGAGGGGGGAGACGCCGGCATGCTCCGAGAGGCTGGCTCTTTTTCTAGCCGATTCTGACTGAATCTCTATCCCGCTCCTTTATCCTCACGACGGGGTCGGCAGCGACGCTCTCTGGTGCGGCCACCTCAGCTTGCCAGCCTTGCCCCGCTATGAGACGATACTGTGACAGCCGCTGCCGCCGCACTCCTTCTCTTTCCTCGCCTCTCCTCCCTTCGCCGGCAGGAGTGTGCGCGCCTGCTGCCACTGCCGCCGCTCCTGAGGCCATCTGGGGCGGGCAGGTGGGAAAGCAAGCAAGGTGGCTGCGCTGTCTTCTTTTTCCCTCAGCGAAGCGCCGCCGCTTGCCGCCGCCACCGCCACCTGCGACGGGCGAGGAGGTGGCGGAGGCACCCAAAATGTCACCAAGGCAACGAGTGCCTCCCCGCCGGGCCCTCCGCTCATCCCGCCAGGGCCGTGGCAGAGCCGCGCACTGGGCAGAACCAGGAAACACCCGCGGCTTGCCTGCCACGGCCCTGGAGGCACTTCCTGTCAGCCTCGGCTAGAGAAAAGAGCCAGCCTCTCGGAGCACGCCGGCGTCTTTCCCCCCTCTCTCTATGTATGAAAGAGCTCGCCCGCTCGGAGCGTTTGGCGAAGCACACGAGTTTTGCAGTCGGAGAGGGAGGCGGCGGCGAAAGGACGCGGCGGCAACGGCACCGAAATGTCACCAAGGCAACGAGTGCCTCCCGCCGGGCCCTCCGCTCATCCCGCCAGGGCCGTGGCAGAGCTGTGCGTGCTGGGGAGAACCAGGAAACACCCGCGGCTTGCCTGCCATGGCCCTGGAGGCACTTCCTGTCAGCCTCGGCTAGAGAAAAGAGCCAGCCTCTCGGAGCACGCCGGCGTCTTTCCCCCCTCTATGTATGAAAGAAAGAGCTCGCCTCGCTCGGAGCATTTGGCGAAGCACACGAGTTTCGCAGTCGGAGAGGGAGGCGGCGGCAAGGACGCGGCGGCAACGGCAGGATGCTGCAAGTCAGGACCTTGCATTGAAGCAGCCCGGGGGCACGTAGCCACCTCCCTCCAGCCCACCTTGAGGATTTGCCTTTTGTTGTTGGTATACTTGGCTTCAGGCGCTCCTGTGGCTGCCTTCCCTTTGCCTTCGAAGGTAAAGTGAATTATTTTAAACACCTCCGCTCATCCCGCCAGGGCGCGGCAGAGCCGTACGGGCTGGGCAGAACCAGGAAACACCGCGGCTTGCTTTTCCGGCTCTGCTCAGCTCGCACGGCCCTGATGGGATGAGCGGAGGTTTTTAAAATAATTCACTTTACCATCGAAGGCAAAAAGGCGGCCACAGGAGCGCCTGAAGCAAGTGTCTCCTCAGGGCTCCGGTTGCAGGGAGGAGCCCTGACTGGCTGCACGTGGCTGCGCCAAACGCCCGCGGCGTTGCTGTAACGCCACGGCAGCAAGGGGAAGGGAAATTAACGGTGGCGGAAGGTCTCCCGAACATCCAAGCTGTGGGCCCCCCACCCGAGGATGCAAGAGGGGGGGGAAATTAAGTCACCCCTAAAAAGACGTCCTAGCCGTTTTTTCGGGGGTCAAAAAAAAATAAGGCCCGGCCTTATTATGTGAGAAACACGGTACCTCTCCAGGTTATTTGAATTGGGTTGTGGTCAGCCCAATCGTTTGGTAAGATTTTGCTATCTTTGATTTCATTAATTAATTCACCATTTATCCAAGCCATATCTATTCTTGTCCAAATTTTGTGTGGGTTAGAGTAATAAGTAAACTGTTCTTTTTTGGGGTTTAGTTTTCTCCAGATATCTACCAGATTCAGTTCATTCATCATATCCTTACATGGCTTCGAAAATTCTCTTTTTCCTTTTTTATTCTTACTCATGTTACTATGATCCTTCCGGTAGTCAGCAATAGAGTTAAAATCGCCAATCAGACAAATATTGCCTTTTTCGAAATCTATTATTTTTTGGTGGAGATGTTTGAAAAATTTACCTTGATCATCATTTGGGGCATAGATTACTACCAGTAAAAATGTAATGCCATTAATTGAAGTTTGTACCACCAGAGTTCTTCCTTCAGGGTCCGCCCAGATTAATTCTGCTTTTAAATCATCTTTCACATATATTGCAATACCTTTCTTTTTGTGCTTATCTGCTGGTGCTGTAAATAATTTTCCCAGTTTTGGACAATCTAGAAATTTCTCCTCACTTTTCCTAATGTGTGATTCTTGTATGCAAATTATACCAACGTTTTGTTTTATTAGTTTGGTTAGAATCCTCTTCCTTTTAGCTCTTGAATTTAGGCCGTTTATATTGATGGAAAGGATTTTCCTTCCTTCCTCCATTTACTTAAGTCTGCCTCGCTTTTTGTCTCGTAATTATACGACTCTCTTCTTGTGGTTGATATGGGGATGTTTCTACTCTTTCTTGTTGTAGGTTGTCTTTCCCTTGAGTTTGGACGGGTCTTTCTTCTTTGTTCCTATGGCCGTTCCGATCTTCCTGCGTGTTCCTTTGGGTTTCCTCCCTAGTGTGTTGATCCTCCGTGGTTGTTAGCTGTTCTAGGAAGTCTTGTGCTTGTTCTACTGAGTCTATTTTAATTTTTCTTCCCTTCCACGATATTAGCATCCCTTCTGGAATTTGCCATTTGAATGAGATTTCTTTTTTATTTAAGTGGTTAGCTAAAAATTTATATTCTTGCCTTAAGGCCCTCACTTTTCTTGGAATCTGCTTAAGAACTATGATCTCTTTGCCCTTATATAATATTTATTTCAAATGACCAGCTTCTCTGTAGTGGTACCCATGTTTACATCCTGGCATTTGGGAGATGCTTGTTAGGTATAACATTGATACCAAATATGGTTTGGGTGAATAAATATATAAAACTTAGATATCATGGTTTAAGTGCTTATCACTTTAAGCACAATGCAGCAGGCAATTAGCCGATTAAGGGTGCGGTTAGAAGTTACAATATAAGGAAGCATTAGAAGCTGGAAAGCTTACTGGCTGTAACTGTGTGCTGCTGCGACTAACTGTGAGTTACTGGCTGATACTGTCTGTCTGTAACTGTGTCTTGCTGCGACTAACTGTGATTACTGACTGTGAGTGCCTGTGACTGAACTGTTTTTGTTTGCTACTGTTTACTGAATATCCAGCGTTTGTTTCTCTGGAGAGTGAAACCGGAGGAGGAGAAGATATCTTTATCGGCTGATAAAGATATTGCAAGGACTCTTAACTTGGACTATACTAGTGAGTCTTACTGGATGAAAATACTGTGAATGACTTAATGGACTGAATGACAATGCTTAAACTCTAACTGGATTAAAAACTATTTAAACTACAAACAGTGTTTGTGTTCAGTGTCTCTGGGGCCCTCCGCTCTTCTTTGGCTGCCTGGCTTGACTACTGCTGCAATACTCTGCTGGGGTTAATCCTCAAACCCTAACATTGGTTATGGGCCCAGCAGCATAGTCTAACTAACCAGGATATAGCAGAGAGAGTTGGTGTGAGTTGCACATTACTGTAAAAACAAACTGTTTTAATTAGTTTAAAATAGTCAAAATATCTGAAGAGTAATGGCACAAGTAAATTTGTCACAACTGTCCATGATATCCAGGCTGGATGGAACAAACTATGTTTCATGGTCAATGAAATGTAGTTTACTTCTACGCAGAGAAGGTTTGTGGGACATTATAGCAAACCCACCAGATGTGAGTAGCTGGGATCCTGCTAATGATGATGATAAAGAAAAGTTACAAGACTTTAAACTGAAGAATGAGCAGGCTTTATGCATCATAGGACTGACTCTCTGTGATCAGCAGCTTGTCCATATTCGTGGAGAAGAAAATGCTGCAAACTGCTGGGAGAACCTCAGGAAGATTTATGTTCGGGACAGTGTAGGAGCACATATAAATCTTACACGGAAGCTTTTTCGAACGCATCTTCAGAGGAATGGAGATATGTTAGTTCATTTAAACTGTATGAAGAGCATTTTTCAAGATTTGCAAGAAAAAGAGCTTATATTTAATGAACTGCAACAAGTCTACATAATATTATCTTCATTAGATCAAAGCTATGATGACTATGTGACTTCGTTAGAGGTATTGCCAAAAGAAAGCCTCTCATTAACCGAGATTACAGGCAGGCTACTAGAAGAAGCCAGAAGAAGGCGTGAGCGTGACGAGCTGAGAGAAGATAAGAAAGAAGAGAAATTATCTTCAAAGCTTGAAAGAAACCAGATTAGCAAAGTAAAGCACCTGGAAGAAGAGAATTTATCTTCGACAGCATACACAATTAAAAAGTGTTTTAATTGTGGAGGCAGAGGACATTTGGCAAAGTTCTGCAAAAAGAGAAAAGGCCAGAATGTAAAAAGCCAAAGAAAGCATTTGAACTAGCCACGTTTAGCAACTCTGATGTGAAGAATAATTTATGGGTGGTTGACAGTGGCGCATCCCACTGCATCACAAGAGATAAGACAAAATTTATAAAAATGTCTAAAAGCTCTCAACATATATCACTTGCAAATGGCTGGAACCTGAAAGCGAAAGGTCAAGGTTTTGCACGTTGTCCGTACATAAACCAGGATATAAAAATGTTGTATGTACCGCAACTAAAGTTTAATTTGCTTTCAGTAAGGGTATTAGATAAATTAGGTTATGTAATTACTTTTAAGGATAATAATTGCATAATTGAAAAAGATAACAAAAGGGTAACTGCAGCTTTAAATGGAACATTATATGTCTTAGATAATAGTAAGAAAGGGGAGGCACAAACTGTATTTAATAATATAAAGCCTCATGAAGAATGTATCCATTTATTGCATAGGCGTTTGGGGCATGTAAATTTTAAAATGCTAAAACGTACAGTTGAGTTATCTGAAGGAATAAGGTTAAAAACTTGTGATAAATATTTGCGTTGTAATGTTTGCTGTGAAGATAAGAGCAAAGTATTGCCTGCAAATAGGCTAAATGGTTTAAAAACAAAAGAACCTTTAGAAGTAGTATTTGCAGACATAATAGGTCCAAAGAAACCCAGTATGGGGGTGCTAGATATATACTGAGCATTATGGACCATTATTCTAGATATGGGTTTTGCTATTTAATGAAAAGCAAAACTGAAACATATCAACATTTTTCAATTGGCTTAGGTTTGCTGAAAGAAAGTCTAAACGACAACTGATAACCCTAGTGACAGATAATGGTACGGAATTTATTAATAACAAATTCCAGAACAGACTTAAGATAGCTGGAATAGAGCATAAGAAGTCTGCTCCATACAGGCCAGAACATAATGCTTTTATTGAAAGAAGAGGCCAAACACTACAGGCAATGGTTAGAACAATGTTAAATGATTCTGGGTTACCTGATTCTTTGTGGGGGAGGCTACAATGTGTGCTAATAACATATTAAACAACGTTGTTAATACAACAACAGGTGAAATTCCATTTACCAGATGGCATGGCAGGAAACCTGATCTAAGTTACCTGCACACATTTGGTGCACCAGCATGGGTGCATATTCCTGCACAACTCAGGAAAAAAGGGCAACATAGAGCTAAAAGATTTTTCTTCGTTGGTTATCAGGCAAACCATAGGGCATATAGATTTTGGGAGAAAGGCACATCTAAAGTGTTATGTAGTGCTAGTGCCCAATTTCTAGAACATGAAGGATGGGAAAATTAGAACAGGATGCCAATAAAGATGTAATTATTGAATCCTATAGAAATCCCATTAGTTATCCCTGTAACTTTAAAAATAAAGTAAAGAGACAAATACAGGATGAAATAGTGCCCATAAAGGAAGAAACAGATTCAATAGCTGAACAGGATGAGGAAGATGAACAGGTAGTAGTTCAACAAAGTCCTCCTGTAAGCCCTGTAATTCCCAGAAGAACTACACGTGTATCTAGACCGCCTGATAGGTACCAGGCTAACACAGTGTGCCAGATTAATCAAGTTCCTAATTCTGTAGAAGAAATTAAAAAGTATCCTACTAAGGAAAAAGAAAGATGGTATGCAGCAATGAATAAGGAACTGAATTCATTAAGAGATATGAAGGTGTATGAAAATGCCAAATTACCTGCAGGAAAGAAATCCATTGGCTGCAAATGGATATTTAAGGTAAAAATAGATAAGGATGGTAATTTAATCCATAAGGCAAGGTTAGTAGCCCAAGGTTTTAGGCAGAATGCTAATGACTACGATGAGGTGTTTGCACCTAGTCTTAAGGCAGCAACCTTGAGGGCAGCTTTAGTGTGGGCAGCTAGTAAAAACTATATAGTTAACCATCTAGATGTGGAAACTGCTTACTTGCACGCCCCATTAAAACATATTATTTATATGAAAAACCTGTTGGTATTAAAAGTGAAAATAAGAATAATAATGATTGTTGGTTGTTAAAGAAAAGCCTCTATGGTCTTAAACAATCAGGCTATGAATGGAACCAGTATATTGTAAAGGAACTAGACAATATAGGATTTAAAGCTGGTTTAGCCGATCCATGTCTGTTTAAGAGGGAGACAAATGGGAAAGTATCATTATTATTACTATTCACAGATGACATTGCATTGATAACTGAAACTAATGATGAAGCAAATAAAATAATAGCATCATTAGGAAAGAGAATAAAGATCAAGCAATTAGGGAGATAAAGAAGTATCTCGGTTTGAATATAAAGAAAACACGGAAAGGTTTTAAGATATCTCAGGAAGATAAGATAAGCAAATTACTAAAAGATTACAAGATGGAGCTTTGTAAGCCAGCTAAGACTCCAATGAGTCAGGAGTTTAGCAACACTGATGTACAAAGCCCTGAGTTTGATAAGGTGATTTATCAATCTTTAATTGGTAGTTTGAGTTATATTAGTAATTGGTCTAGACCAGATATATCGTACTGCGTGAATCAGTTGGCTAGATTCAATTCTGCACCATGTGAAAGACACTGGAATGCAGCTAAGAGGATATTAAGATATCTTAAAAAGACAATGAATTATTCATTGTATTTAGAACCAAAGGGTGATTTAATTCTGAGTGCTTATGCAGATGCTAGTTTTGCATCAGAAAGAGACACTAGAAAGTCGACTTCAGGAACAGCCATAATGCTGGGTAATACATTAATAGGCTGGAAGTCAATAAGACAACAGCATATAAGTTTGTCTACTATGGAGGCAGAATTCTCCTGTTTATCATTGTTATGTACAGAGTTAATAATGTATAAACAAATGTTAATTGATATAGGTATAACTGTAGATTATCCTATAATTATACATGAAGATAATCAGGCAGCAATTCAAATGGCCACAAATATTGGAGTAAAAACAAGGAGCAAGCATACAGATCTAAGATACCTAAACGTGAGACAATCTGTAAGAAGTAAGATGATTCAGCTAGAGTACTGTATGTCGGAGGACAATTTAGCTGATAATTTTACTAAAGCCCAAGGTGCCAGTAAGCACCAGGAGAGTTGTGAAAAATATGGGATAAGATTGTAAAGGTATTATATATTTATTTCACCCAAAAGGGAGTATGTTAGGTATAACATTGATACCAAATATGGTTTGGGTGAATAAATATATAAAACTTAGATATCATGGTTTAAGTGCTTATCACTTTAAGCACAATGCAGCAGGCAATTAGCCGATTAAGGGTGCGGTTAGAAGTTACAATATAAGGAAGCATTAGAAGCTGGAAAGCTTACTGGCTGTAACTGTGTGCTGCTGCGACTAACTGTGAGTTACTGGCTGATACTGTCTGTCTGTAACTGTGTCTTGCTGCGACTAACTGTGATTACTGACTGTGAGTGCCTGTGACTGAACTGTTTTGTTTGCTACTGTTTACTGAATATCCAGCGTTTGTTTCTCTGGAGAGTGAAACCGAGGAGGAGGAAGATATCTTTATCGGCTGATAAAGATATTGCAAGGACTCTTAACTTGGACTATACTAGTGAGTCTTACTGGATGAAAATACTGTGAATGACTTAATGGACTGAATGACAATGCTTAAACTCTAACTGGATTAAAAACTATTTAAACTACAAACAGTGTTTGTGTTCAGTGTGTGTATACTCTGGGGCCCTTCCGCTCTTCTTTGGCTGCCTGGCTTGACTACTGCTGCAATACTCTGCTAGGGGTTAATCCTCAAACCCTAACAATGCTTATGTTTTATCACTCTTGAAGACCCATCTTTTCATTCAGGCTTTTCCTGTGAAAAGTAGCTTACTCTCTTCTTATGTATTTGTTACATATCTTTTACACCTAATGTTTTTATTTACTATAATTTCATTTGCTAATAATTCAATTGTTTTCCTTTACTTTAATTAGGCACATAATTATATACTGCATTTGAGATATTTCAAAGTAGGACTGTCATAAAAATAGATTCAATATATAAATATGCCACCAAAATCATTTGTCTTTTCTAATTCGCTTTTCTTATTAACCCAATTCAGCAAATGCTACCTGGCCTGTTCATATCTCAGACCCTCTTCGTCTTGACGAGCTTTAATCTCCTGCTGCAGGGCATCTTGGAGTCGTTGCTGCATGTCTTCCAGTTCTGCGATGCGCTTGCACTGACGTTCTGCCTCTGCCTCCTTCAGAACCATTTCTGCTTGCATGGAAGCCCGAGCCTGCAGGTGGGTGAAGTAAAGGCAGTGAGCAGCCAGGATGTATCCTGGCTAGCAGCACGGGGCTAAAAGCAGCCAGGATGTATCCTGGCTAGCAGCACTAATAGCTGGTGAAGTTGGTAACTGATAAAGTCTCTTGTTTTATCTGGGCACCAACAATTTTATTATTTTCCATATATAACCCACACTCACCCAATTAACCTGCCACATTTTAGGTTAGTACAGTAAAACAGTGGGTGGAGATAATGAGTTCACCATAGCTGATATAAGAAGGCAGATATAAGTCACTAATGACTTGTATAAACATAATAATAAACAGGTCGTGGCTCCAAATATATTGTGTGGGGCAAAACCTATTCAAATGTTATTACGGCTTATAAACTATTTTGATTTTTTTAAAAAGAATTCTGTGCTATCCAGTCCATGTTGACTCTTAATGATTAGGTAATTACATCTTCTGCAGGAATTGTTTTATAATAGTTCTAAGACTAGCAAGTCATAGAAATCAGTAAAAGTATTCAAATGAACCATTAAAAACAGCAACAGATAAGATCATATGAATGCTTAGGTTAGTAAGTAGGTTTCTAAAGCTGAGTGCAAACACTCCACAATGGGGCCCAACCTAAGCTTTACTGGAAGTTTATTGTACAAGAGAATGGCCACATACATACACTTGACAACTGGTTCAATATTAGCATTCAGGTGAACAATTAAGAGGGTTTGTTCTTACAGTGAAAAGGCCTAAGACATGGCAATTGGGGATTCATTAATATAATATTTTCATGATCTGTTTAGGCCTAACAAACAGTAATCCATCCTTTAAAATGACTGAGCAGCAAATCAGCTACTAGCGCACAGTCTTCAGTTTTTAGTGCCCGGTAAGAGATTCCACTGAGTAACTACATAGTCACAGAATTCTGTTATAGGTGCAGCCTCTTTGAAGCCAGAATGCAAACCTATACATTGCACTTTGCAGTAACTGAATTTGGACTTCTTGTGGCAGAGTTATCTTTGCCCAAGAGAATCTGCAATAGTAAGACCAGTCAAAGCTGATGGAGGATGCTCTTATTCATTGAGGTTTGTGCAAACGATACAGCTTTATCTAAAGGTAAATCACTCAATCCTAGATCAAAGAACCTTAATTAATTGTTAGATTTATAGCATACCTCCCCTCAAGAAGATCAACAGAGTTTATATTGCATTATTTCCTCCATTTCTTGTTTCCCAAACCAGCAGCCCTACGTGGTAGGTTGAATGAGAGCAAGTGACTTCTTAGTCCTACATTTAGACCACTAGGCTATGCTGGCATTTAAGACTTTTGCATTACGCTTTTTGGCAGACAGAGGTCACTATTATCCTAAATTGGATGACATGATTGTTCAGAATGTTCTACAGTAGAAATTTAACATTCTTTTCTGCTACTGTTCATTTCATACAGAGTCAGAGTACTACCAGATGCACTGCAATTCCTTTTAGAGCTTTGTCTGCGTTAAAAATGTAAAGAGTTTGCCACAGACAACAGGAAGTAGAAAACTCATGGCAGGACCGTATTTATGGTGAACCTATCCATGAAGGCAAGCAGTTTACCAGTTCACTGTGTTATTAAGAAACATGTTACAACCTGTACTGTAATAAACCGTAAATATTTAGTCTGATTCCTTAGGCCTACATAAGAAATTTATCTGCCCTTAGCTATTTAGAAGTATCATAAGAAAGCCATATTTACAATTATTAGGCAATTAAATTATAATGTTGAACTTTAGTTAAGTAAGGCAAACTTCCATTACTGTTTGCATTTCAAATAAAAGGATTCTAACTCAACCAGAAAGTTTATTCTTAAATGTCTCCAAGAACATGTTTTACATGAGAAGAAGCTGTGGAACTGAGCAAGCCATTCAAAATGGCATAAGATTCTAATCATTTCTTCTTCACTGATTGATATAATATCTTTAACGGGCTATGGATCTCTCAGGGTCTGCTTTGAGTGTGCACACCTGTTCTGCTTCCTGAAGCTGAATTTCCAACATCTTATGCATCTCCTCGTGTTGCTGCTGGCGCCGTTGTTCTTCTTCCTGGAGTAAAAGTTCTGCTTGCTTCTGAGCCTCTTTGAGGAGCTCCAGTTCCTGCAGCTTGCGTTCCTTTTCTTCCTGAAGCTGCTTCAGGCGTTGCATTTCCTCTTCCTTGGCCGCTTTCTTTCGTTCTCGCTGCTCCCTCTGCTCCCTCCTCTTCTGCTTTAAGTCCTTGTGCAGAGATTTCTTACCTTCTGCTTGGAGACGGATTGCCATCTGGATGGCTGCCAAGGGAACAGAAGCATCAGGCAGGGCTCCAACCTTTCTCTCTCTAAGTCACAGACCTTAAGGAACACCTTTTCTCTCAGGATATAAAATCAGTCAATCACAAGTTTTAAATCAATATGCTGCAATTTGCCAAAACAGATTCCAGAGCTGCAAAAGTGGCAACTGTGAATAGACAAGTTTACACAACTCAGTGTAGTTTGGGAAACGTTTCTTTTCTTTTAGTTTGCATTAATTTTTATTGTCGTAACTGTTTTTAATAGAATCACTGTAATTTTTTTTTAACGATTTCACAATTCTACTATGGAACAGTCTTCCCAAGGAAACTTTACTTCAAATTGAGGCAAAAATGCTATTTCATACTTGTTTAATTTGGGGTCTCCACAAGGATCTCTATAAAGATATCCAAAATAACATTCTTAAAAGAACCTGTGTTCAAATCCAAAACTAGTTCCAACATTGACACTAAATCTAAAGCACAGATGCTTTTTAACCTTTGGTAAAAATACTAGCAATCTGATTAAGTTCAGTCATGCTCTACAAGAAGATGGTCAGTCCATAAAAAAGTCTGCCTAAAAAATGACAGACTTGCTATTAAGCAGTTCAACTTTTTCATCTCAGATCATCTCAAGGGAGAACGAGGATGCAGCAATGCAAAGCACCATGAGAATACTCACCCAATATCCACTCTTGTCTTTGCTTGGTATCTGAGGCACTCATTTCATAGGTCCGTGAAGATGTTTTCACACAGAACATGCAACGTTTCCCATCTTTATCAGGCAAAATCTTTGAATCAGGAAAGAAGAGAAATTTAAACTTAGCTATAATCTCAAGTGCAACAGGGGAAACTTCATTATTAATAAGCACAAAATCTGTTGGTTCCAACCTGTTGAAGATGGCCCCTTTTCCTATGACATCTCCCAAGTTAAGAACAACCAGATTCCTATTATGATTTTGCAGAAAGGCCACACAAATAGCATTTTTAGCTCATTGGGACAACTTTAAGCAAAGGGACATCACCATATTAATCTCCTAATGACTGAAGTGATACTTTTATTTATCACAGGAGTAGAATAACTGGGAAAACCTTACAAAATGATGTTTCTCAATTTAAATTCCTCTTTGAATCCTCTTTTTTTTCTAATGGAAAATTTGCCCAATAATACAGATTTAACAGATAATCAGAGTTGGAAGAGACTTTGTAGATCATCCAGTCCAACCCCCCGCCCAAGTGGGAGACCCAACATCATTTCTGACAAATGGCAATCCAATCTCTTCTTGAAAGTCTCAACTGATGGCGCTCCCACAACTTCCGAGGGCAAGCTGTTCCATTGGTTGATTGTTCTCACTGTCAGAAAGTTTCTCCTTATTTCCAGGTTAAATCTCTCCTTGTTCAGTTTCCATCCATTATTCCTTGTCTGGCCTACAGGCGCTTTAGAAAATAGCTTGACCCCTTCCTCTCTGTGGCAGCCCCTTAAATATTGGAAGACTGCTATTATGTCTCCCCTGGTCCTTCTCTTTACTAGACTAGCCAAGCCCAGTTCCTGCAATCGTTCGTTGTATGTTTTAGCCTCCAGTCCCCCAATCATCCTGGTTGCTCTTCTCTGTACTTTTTCTAGAGTCTCAACATCTTTTTTATAATGTGGTGAACAAAACTGGATGCAGTACTCTAGGTGTGGGCTTACTAAGACTTTATTAGTACCTCCCTTGATCTTGATTGTATCCCTCTGTTAATACAATTTAGGATTCCATTTTTTGGCTGCTGCTGCACACTGCTGGCTCATATTTAGCTGGTTGTCCACTAAGACTCCAAGATCCCTCTCACAGTTACTGCTATTGAGCCTGGTTTCACCCAGTCTATATGTGTACTTTTGGTTTTTCTTGCCTAAGTGTAGGACTTTACTTTTCTCTACATTGAATTTCATTTTGTTAGATACGGCCCAGTGTTATAGTCTGTCAAGATCCATCTGGATCTTGAGCCTATCTTCTTGGGTGTTAGCTATTCCTGCCAGCTTAGTATCATCTGCAAATTTGGTAAGTTCCCCTTCTATTCCCTCATCTAAGTTGTTAATGAAGATATTGAAGAGTACTGGTCCTAAGACGGAACCTTGTGGCACCCCACTGCTTACTTCCCTCCATGTAGACTTAGACCCATTAAGGACTACTCGTTGAGTATGGTTTGCCAGCCAGTTGCGAATCCATCTAGTGGTGGTGCTATCTATTCCACTTTTTTCTAGCTTACTAAGAAGTAGGTTGTGGTCTACTTTATCAAATGCCTTGCTGATATCTAAATTTGCTGGTCTACTAATTTAGTCACAGAAGAATGAAATAAGATTGTTTTGGCATGATCTGTTTTTTTTTTTAAACAAGTTTTATTAATTTCAAAAACAAACAAATCATCATCAACCATTACATATTTGAACCTTTTTCCATTATAAATTTTACAAGTCAGATAAAACCTTATCTTATACAATACAATTCTATTTTAAACCATTTCTAAATGAGCATAAAAACATCTCTTGTCCTCTATTTCTTTCTGACTTGATTATCGTCATTTTCTTTCTGTGTTTCTAAAAGGTTTCACCAATACTTCTCAAAACATAAACAGACACAAACAAACATATAAAAATCTTTAGTAAAGTAACTTGGCCCCCAGTACCTCTCTTTATATGGGCTTTAATTATATTCATGCTCGTCTTAGAAATCATTACCTATTTTGTTTACCATTCTGTATCTTCTATATATATACTCCACACATTTCACTCTTCATAATTCTATCTTATTCAATCCATCTTAATTTAAATCATTATATTTGTATCTTTTGCCCATCCTTTATTATCCCTCTATCTCATTCCTTATAATGAAGAAAAAAAAATTTCTCCTGAAATCTCTAATCAGAGTATGATGCCTTTCTATCCTCTCCCTAAATATTAGATTAACATTTAAAATGACACCTAATATCCAATCTGATTCTGCTTGGTACATTCTATCTATTAATTTTTACTTTTAATAACAATAAAAACAGAGTAATAAATCGGAAATGTTTAAATACATAGTATCCTCCTAAATACGTGAGTTAAATAATAAATCTAAATAATAAATCTTATAGCATTCTCATTGCCTTCCCTTCAATATTTTATTACATTTTAAAAATCAATAATTATTAAACATTTCAACATTTTAATTTCTTATTAACTCTTAAGCCATTCTAATTTTCTATTTCTAATACAAATATTACAATACCATCTTATGTACCTTGCAAAATCTTTTTAAGAAAATTTATACTTTACCTTTATCCCTGAAAAAGATTCCTCTTTCCCATCCAATTTTAAAACTTTGTGGCTTTTCTCCGCCTTTCCCCTTTCTTTCTTCCCCCACCAGATCTTCCTACCCCCCTTCTTCTAACCTCTGTCTTGCTGGCATCCCTTCTCTGTTGTATTCCCTTTTTCTCTTGTTTGCTATCATTGTATTTATTTTGCATCATATTTTTCTCTTTCTTAAATGTTTTTTAGATCTTAAGTCCTTCATTTTCCTCGCTTTCTTCCTTCCTTCTTCCTTAGATAAATTTTGGGATTCATTAAAGATGGTGTCTTCTTCTTGCTGTTGTTCCATCTGTCGCATTGTCTGTTCATAGTTAACCAGCGCCATTTCTAAAAATAAAAGCTTTTTCCATACCATCTTTACAGGCTGCTTTTGTTTGCTCATATTCATCCCTCAGTTCCTCAAGGAGAAAGCCATTATAAATCTTTTCTTGTCTTTTTTCCCTCTTTTCTCTTACTCCAACCAAAATATTCCAAAAGAAAAGTAAGACAATCCCAAAGTCCACAATCCTCAATCAATCCAAGCCAAGCCAAAATTTCCACTTTCTCTTCCAGGGGTAGTATCAGACAAAGGAAAAAGAAAATCCAAATCTGTGTTTTAAAGCCTTATTAAAATTTTATTTCTGTCTCCAAATCCTTAAGGCATCTCCTCCAACAAAATCCAACCAGATAAATATATTTTTTGTCCTCTCCCTTCCGACTTATCCCATAAAGCTAGTTTTACCTGAAAAACAGGTTTCTCAATATCCGCTTGTTAATTCCGCCGGGAGAGAGTAAACTTTCCTTTCAGCACCTCAGAATTGCCGCTTACTTTCTCTTGTGGAAAGAATCATCCAAAAAGCCATCACTTCCAGGAATTAAATTAAATATATCTCAGAGTCCTGGATCGACCAAGAAGACTTTCACTTTTAAAAACTTTCTCCTCTTCCTCCTGCGCATACTTGCCCAGCTGCCGGCTTCTTTGTGGCGGCCATTACGAACCGCCGCTGCACCGTCTTGGTAAAAGGAGGTTCTGCCTGCCAGGAGGGGGTCTGCAACACCCCAAGCCCTTTTCCGATCCCCCTACCTTCATCTGCCCCTGCAGGCAGCCTGCTCCGCACCCTTTCGGATCGGAGCCCCAAAGCGGCTAGCGCGGCAGGATCGCGCAGCCGCGAATCCCTACCGCCGCAAAGCCGACAAACCGGAAAATCGGCATGATCTGTTTTTAACAAACCCGTGCTGACTGCTAGTAATTACTTTACTTGTTTCTAGATGTTGGCAGATCTATTTTTTTTATTATATTTTCCAGTATCTTTCCGGGTATTGATGTTAGGCTGATTGGTCTATAGTTTCCTGGGTCTGTTTTTTTTC
Organism: Notechis scutatus; assembly: GCF_049901735.1. Lineage (NCBI taxonomy): Eukaryota > Metazoa > Chordata > Lepidosauria > Squamata > Elapidae > Notechis > Notechis scutatus. The sequence goes on from NC_142011.1 coordinate 49,778,181, forward strand.
CTTTTTTGAAGATGGGAACCACATCAGCTCTTTTCCATTCCTCTGGTACTTCCCCGGTGCTCCAGGATTTTTGAAAGATACAGTGCAGTGGTTCTGAGATTACCTCTGCCAGCTCCTTTAAAACTCTGGGCCCCGGTGATTTGCTTTCATCAAGATCAGACAGGTGTTCTCTTACTATTTTTTTGCTTATTTTAACTTTTATTTCTGCTCTGTCTTTTACAGTTATGTTTTTGGTGGGTTGAGCTACAGTTTCTTTTTGCGTGAAGATGGATGCAAAGAATGAGTTAAGCAGTTCTGCTTTCTCTCTGTTGCCTGTTACTTCCTTGCCATCTTCTCTCTTTAGTGGACCGATTGTTTCCTTGATTTTTTTCTTGTTATGTTGGAAGAAACTTTTTATTATCTTTGACTTTTGTTGCAAATCTTTGTTCGTTCTGAGCCTTTGCTAGCCTAACTTCGTCTTTGCAGATTCTGGCTATCTGCTGATATTCTGCCTTATTCTGTATGTCCTTCTTTCCATTTTTTGTACTTGTCCTTTTTTTCTTTCAATTTGCCAGAGTGGTTTCTTCTTGGATTTCTTGTTTTTCTTTCTCAGTGGTATTGTGCTGGTCTGGGCTTCTAATAAGCTGATAAGCAAATACTTTCTTCTGAACTGAGAGTTATGCAGAAATGCAAATTGCATGTGGAAGGGGATAGCTAAATTGGTTTATTACAGTAAAGAAGGTGACCTAGGCAAAAATGTTCAAGAACTGTTACCTAGGAAATAGGAACTGAAACATTTTTTTAACAAGAGCAAAGATAGAACATTTAGAAGTCACTCAAAGAGAAGCATCTCTAATTTATGTGAATATATGAAGGGAGAGAAAGTGCAACACAATCAGACTTCCATAATTCGTTTATTATAACTAATTCAATAAAAGTAGTTTTAGACTTCATGTGGAGTCATTTCCTGGTCTGGTCTACCTGATGAGGCTGACAGTTACAGCAAAACACTCTTTGTGGTACCTCAAGACTGATAAACTGATAATGACATCTGTTATTCAGTCTAATGACCTGAACTCCAATCTACAAATTGTATTACAAGCTTCTTATAATTTGTAGTTACCCTTTGAAATTATCTTGGGATATTTCTGCCATCTTTGAATAGAACTGTGCATTTTTAAAGTGCTCCTTTCCTTTATTTTTTAAATAAAATATATCTTTTTCTTCCCATATGCAACAATTTCTAGGGAAGCATGTTTTCATGTTTTAGTTACTTCTTATAGTTGTAAATGGTATAAAATGCAATAACTAGGCTGGTGACCATGCTAACGATAAGATTGATCTCATAATTTATACGCTGTCCAGTGATAGAAAATAGAAGCTCAAAACAATCAGAAATATATTGTCAATTATTATCTGAGCACTATATGGACTGTATAATTATTAATATTTGCCAACTGTTCAGAAATGTTAATCCCCATTTAAATGGTATTTGAGTTTCCAGAATATAAAATGTATCTCCTTGGGAATTCTACTTGATTCTAGATTTAAGAAATTTGTAAATAAAAGTTTTTATAGACAGAATTTTAAAAGGCAATTATTTTAGTACATGTTTGATTTGTTTGATTAGAATTATCTATCCCCAGAGTATCTTCAGCTTGTTCACTATTTTGGATATGTAAGGATCACTAGGAATATTAATATTCCTTCCAGTCAAGGTGCCTCCACAGAAATAAATTCTGTGTTCCATAATTGTAATGGGCTGAAGGAATAACCCTGAAGAGAAGGAAGAGCAGCTACCAAGATAACAGTCAGATAAAAGAAATGAGTCTGAAGAAGAAATGTAATTTGAAAAAGTCTCCTGAGGGAGGGAGAGGGGAGGCACATTTAGACTTGCAAAATTCTGTGATCTTTTTATTTGCTTTATATATTTATTTCCTGCCTATTGTTTTTATAAATGACTCAAATCAGTGAACAATACTTCTCTTATTTTCTCCATAACAAAAACCTAGCGAGAGAGTGACTGGTCAAGCTGCTTTTATGCCTAAAATGGGACTAGAACTCTCAGTGTCCTGGCTTCTAGCTCAATGCCTTAACCACAAGACCCAACTGGTTCTCATTATAACTACCTTATAATAAAAGTAGCATTAGCATTCATAACTTGGTTTCTTAGTCTGGTCTACCTTGGCAGTTGTATATGTCACCTTGTACTACTTCTCTTTACTTTAGGCGATAGGGATTGTCAGAAATCTGCCTCTTAGTTTTGTGAACTAGAGCAGGGCTCTCCAATCTTGGCAGCTTTACGACTTGTGGACTTCAACTCCCAGAATTCCTCAGCCAGTGCATGCTGGGAGTTGAAGTCCACAAGTTGTAAAGTTGCCAAGGTTGGAGAGCCCTGTACTAGAGCAAACTTCCCACTCCAGCTGTATTAAGTTTCTGCAGTCACTTTCCCTCCAGTGAGGTAGTGGAATTAATTTGAAGGTTATTCTCTTTGGTCCTTGCCTCCTTTTGCCTTATTTATTGGAGGCGTCTTTGTGTTAGTAAGCCAGGAACTTTAGTAGTTGCTTTTCTGTCTATATCCTAGCTAAAAGTGTTGCAGTATGGTCTGTGGAATGAAAGAATAAAAGTGATCTGTCTGAAATTTACATGTTCATTGTGGATCAAGTAGGCTATGTCTCTCTTCTGGGTCCTGGACCATTGCAGTAGGATTTACTGGATTTATTCATATTATTCCAGTTCTGTTGCATCTCTGCCCATGTTTCTTATTGGGTTCATCTTCGGTACAAAAAATGCATTGATTTTCTATCCTTTCTTTGGAGAAAACAAGCAAACTGCCTCTTTTCTGCTGCTTTTTTTGCCAATGGAGGGACAAGTTGACGAGAGGCTGAATCAATATTTGCAGTGGATAATACACAATTCTTTTTCAACTGGTAGGAGTCTCTGTGGATTTTACTCCATTAGTTGCTGCCTGTTATAGGAAGTGGTGCTCATTTCCATTCATGGGCTGTTAAGCAAGTGCTATCCGAAGACATTTCCATGGTCATGTTGTCAGCATGACATCACTGAGTGCTACCTTCCCACCTAAGTGGGTACCTGTTTATATACTTGCATTTGCATGCTTTTGAACTGCTAGGTTAGCAGGAGCTAGGATGAGGATGGGAGTTTACCTCATCATGCAACGCTCCAGTCTCAAACCTGGACTATTGGCTATCTAGCTGACAAATCCAGCATCTTAACGGCTGAGGCATTGCATGGCCAACTGGTATACATTTACCTACTCTGTAAATGTTGATGTAATTCATAATCTAGATCACCTTAAAAAGTTTTGAAGAGCTAAACCAAAGTGAAGAGAAAAAATAACAACCAACTGCATGAGATTTGGGGCTTCAGTCATTACTGATACCTCTGCTGATAGGAAAAGGGAATCACTGCTTATTTTTTCCTTTCAGTAAAAGCAATTGCTGTTTAGAGTAGAGTGGAAGAAAGCTGTTGCGGGGAGAAAGTTTGTGCTGTTTAGGGAACAAAATGTTTTCTTTTTTCTTTTAACTCTTGAATATATACATCCTGCACTTGTTAGAAATGTAGAACTAATGGAAATGTACATTTTGGCTTTTACATATTATCTTGTTTTCAAGATCTGAGAATACCTGGAGAGCGTCACATTCAAGCCTGCCTCAAAGTTGGAAGAGAAAGCGCTACTCCTCAGCAACCAATTATTTATTGGCATGAGCCTAACATACATTACTAATCTCTTAATAAAACAACGTTCTATACTTGTGACCATTACAAGTATAAAAGGCCAACATGCTCTTTTGCAATAAAAATGTCTAATTACCTCCACACATGAATTTCTGTCCAAACCAATGCTCCCTTTCTTTTCTTTACGTTCTTCACTCACATAATATGAGAGGTCACTGGGCTTCAGTGTAAACCATCGCTCACACCAGTTCCTTCTTAAGTGGCCTTTCTTCCACAGATAGCCCTATAGTGGGAATGAAAAGGAAAAGCAGGCATACTATAATGAAAGATTTATACGAAAGCTCTTTACAAAAGACCATTTAACAAAAAATTATGTCACCAAAAGAGGCCAAATCACATTCAGGGCACATCCACAGTGTGGGCTGGCTGTGAACTATGCAATTTAACACATTATCAAGCAACTATGTGCATCACATGTCAATGCAAGGCTTCTTAAGTAGTGCTTGTCCTATTCCATTGAGAAGTAAAATTCTTTAGTGGCAAATTGCATTGCAAAGAATCAAGCTGGTTCCATGTTTGGATATTCCTCTTTGTTAACCATTCTTCATGAATAGAAAATCAACACAGTTAGCTAAAAGGTAAAACCAACCCCCATCCACTCATCTAGATTAATTTCCTTATGTTCTGAGTTTTACATAGAGGGTTGTTCAGAAGAGAGATCCACTATTTGTAGCCCAAATTGGTTTAGTCTGTTCCACTATATTTTTTGTATATGTAAGAACAACCTATTTAACCGCTTAAGATATTTCAGCATACTGTATGTTGGAATAGAACAGCAAACCATCTAGACAATACCTTTTTGTATTTCTGAAGTAATAAATGAAAGTGGGGAAAAATAAAATATCAACACCTTGCATGGGATTTTATGCTGCAGTCTTAGTTGCCTCTGTATGTGCCATATACTGATTCTCCTCCACCCTGGTTTGCTCCTGCTCATATGATTTGTGGCTATCACGAACGCTGACTCGCTTTCCTTCCTCTTTGTACAGAGATGCTGGTGGCAAGGTGGAGGATTGATTACCTTAATCACCCCCAAAATAAGATCCTCAAATCAAAACTCAAAATCCACACCCTTTCATTTCAAGATTGGGGATGTTCTTAGGGTTCAGTTACATACACCAGATAAGCCTTTTTGAAAATAGTTGCAGGAAAAAATCCAAAGCTGTGAACAAACTTTATTTCCTGAATGTGAGCCAAACAGGAACAGATAAGGGTGGTGCATCATGCTATTTAACTACTGGCACAATGGGGGAAGTGTGTATGGCTAATTGAACAATATTGCTTTCCGGTGCAATAACAGTCACAAAGGGAGAGTGAGGTGCTCTCTGGCAAGCCAGCTCATCATCAGCTCCAGCCTTCTCTTCCTTGTGGTTTTTGTCTGCTGATGAAATGTAAGAAGCTGGACATAATCAAAGCAGATTCACTGGTCTCTAACCAACTAGCTGTTTCACTTTTCTTTTACAGGTAATCCTCAACGCAGGACCACAATAAATGACCTCTGTGATCATATTAAGAGCAATTGCGTTCTTTTCGCTGATGATGTAAAGCTGTTCAATACCATAGACAATACTGCTACCCTACAAAAAGATCTTGACTATGTATCAGAATGATCAAACAAATGGCAACTTCAAATCTCAACAAATAAATGCTCTGTCTTACATATTGGCAAAAAAAATCAGAAAATAAAATACAAGCTGAATAGTCAAGATCTTGTTGATGACCCAAGCTCTGTAAAGGACCTTGGAATACTCACCTCTAATGATCTAAGTGCTAGAGCCCACTGCAACTACATAGCCAAAAAGGCATTAAGAGTTGTTAACCTAATCCTACGTAGCTTTTTCTCTGGTAATATCACACTACTAACCAGAGCATACAAAACATTTGCTAGACCAATACTCGAATACAGTTCATCAGTCTGGAACCCACATTACGTATCTGATATTAGCACAATTGAGAAAGTCCAGAAATATTTCACAAGAAGAGTTCTCCACTCTCTACTCGTGTAGAATACCTTATGCCACCAGACTTGAAATTCTAGAACTAGAAAACCTTGAATTACGCCTGCCTTCGGTCTGATTTAAGCATGGTATATAAAATCATACATTGCAATGTCCTACCTGTCAATGAATACTTCAGCTTCAACCATAACAACACAAGAGCACACAATAGATACAAACTCAAAGTTAACCGCACCAAACTTGATTGCAGGAAATACGACTTCAGCAATAGAGTGGTCAATGCCTGGAATACTCTACCTGACTCTGTAGTTTCTTCCCCAAACCCCAAAAACTTTAACCTTAGACTGTCTACTATTGACCTCACTCCTTTCCTAAGAGGTCTGTAGGTGGCGTGCATAAGCGCACCAACGTGCCTACCGTCCCTGTCCTATTGTTTCTCTTATTCTTCTTTTATTTTTCTTATATGTACCCATTTCATGTATTCACAACTATGTATACATTTATACTTATTATCTTGTAAACAATTGGCAAATCAAATAAATAAATAAAATAAATAAAAATAAATAAAATAAAAAAATAAAACAATCGAGCCCAAAATTTCTGTTGCTAAGGGAAACCTTTGTAAAGTGAGTTTTGTCCCCATTTTAGGACTTTTCTTGCCACATTTGTTAAGTGAATCACTGCAGATGTTAAGTTAGTTACACAGTTAAGTGAATCTGGATTCCTCATCGACTTTGCTTGTCAGAAGGTCACAAAAGATGATCACATGACCCTGGAACACTGCAGCTATCATAAATAAATGCCAGTTGCCAAATGTCTGAATTTTGATCACGTGGCCATGGGGTTACTGCAACATTGTAAATGTGAGAAATGGTCATAAATCACTTTTTTCATTGCTGTTGTAACTTCAAAAAGTCATTAAACAAATTGTGGTAAATCAAGGACTACCTGTACTTGCCAATATTTATCTTCTCTCATTACTGTCATAAATTAGATAATATTTTTCATCCAATTAATCCACTTGATAGTTATTCAAAAGATAACCAGAACGCCCACTAATGATGGGAAAAAAAATAGTAAGGATTTTCCTCAAGAGAAAAGAGTACCACCAAATCATAATTTTTCATAATTTCAGCCAGAATTAACAGAATCACATAGATATATGATAGCTTGGTGTATGAGATTTTAATTTCATACTGTGTTTCCCGAAAATAAGACATGGTGTTATTTGCGGGGAGTCCTCCAAAACACACATTAGGGCTTATTTTGGGGGAAACAAGGTGTCAGGGTGATGGCAAGGGATCGGATCCTGCCACCTCCAGCCCCAACCCAGCCTGGCCAGGCGCCTCGTTCCTGGTGTGCGCACAAGAGGTGGCGAGCGCACAGGGGCCAACAGAGTCCGGCAGCAGCCACAGCCCTCCAGCCCCTTGGCTGACGCACTCTGTGGCTGTACAGCCTGCATAGCGCAGATGAGTCTGAGCACTGCGAGTGCCAGGCTGGCCCTCCAAGAAGCAGACAGAGGCAGAGGCGTGGGGGGAGGCATGCAATATGGCCTGATGGACGTGCCTTGTAGCTGCCCACCCACTCCATCCCACCATCTGTCTTTGCTTGTCGAAGCTGCAATGGGACAGGCGGCCGCACAACACTTCTGGCCTTCCCCTGCTGCTGGTGCCGCTGCCACAAGGTGAAGGGAGGCAGGTGGTGGGGCAGGGATGATGCCATGCCATGGCCCCTGCGCTCACCGTCCAACCTTATCCTCCAGCAATGGCCCCAGAAAATGGGAAGGGTGGGGAGCCTCCACCCCAAGAGGCAGCCGGGACTTCCCCTGCACCTCTGCTTCCGCCTGCTGCTTGGAGGGCCAGCTCAGCAATCACAGTGCTTGGACTCATCTGTGTTACATGGCCTGTGCAGCCCCAGAGTACACCGGCCAATGGGCCAGCAGACTGCGGCTGCTGCTGGACACCATCGGCCCTCACGCGCTCACCTCTCCTGTTCTGGCCATGCCCATCCCATCCCCCAGGGATGCTGATCTTAGCTGGGGCTTATTTTGCAGGGTAAGGATTATATTATAAGCATCCTGAAAAACCATGCTATGGCTTATTTTCTGGTTAGTTCTTATTTTCAGGGAAACAGTAATATGTGAAATAAAGTAGTTATCATTGATTCAGTACCTTCAATGGCCTTAACCTTAAGTTGGTAGTGCCATAGTTCATTTTTTATCTACTTATTAAAGCCGTTTTTCAGTTCTTCTAATTAAGAGATAATTCTTTACCTGTTTGAGCACATCCCCAATGATCTCCTGGTAAACCTCTTCAATGGCCATGCTAATGGCCTCACGCTCAATTCCACGCAGTAATCGGCCAGAGTTTACCAAATCAAGAAATTGCCAAACTATCAAACCATTCTGTTGCTGGGTCTCTTGGGAAAAATAGTCATCTAATTCCCCACTATTAAGCTCAATACTCATAGCTGTACATATCTTCTTCAAGAGGTATTCCACCTGAAAAAAATGAATGACATCAGGGTAAAACAACAGCCAAACTTCCCACCTCTGGAACAATATAGTCCTTTTACATTCATGTAAACTTTCTCTTTCTCAACTGACATGTCGAAGTGCACGTCTATGTTTCTATCCATGGATTCAGAGATCAAATGCTAAATATCTCATAAATAAGCAATCATTTGAATGGGGGGAAAAATCTAGTCTTTTCAGTGGCTGTTCCCAATTCATAAAATATTTTTTTTCTAGAATACTGGGTGCAGAACCCAAATGAGTGAGCATATCATGATGCATGTTTTGAAGGAACTATCATGATAACTACATAACATACAAATAATGTGTACACATGATGCTTTTGTATAATTCACTTTTAAGAAGCACCTGTTTTTTGTACACTATTATTCAAACTTTGGGCATTTTAAATGCTCTCAAATAGTTCTGCAGTTGTGTTTTGGTGTCATGGTGAACTGAAGATGGCTCTGCGAAGCAAAGACCTAAGAGTTGAGTTGACCAGTTCTTCAGAACTTCCCCAGGTAAGGAGATGGTAGGAAGTAAGGGGATTACCCACATGTGTTCTGGATAGTTGCTCCTTGTAAGCACACTGCAGGACAGCAGTCTTCCATGGATTTGAACGCTGAGAGACCATAGGCTTAGCCATCTTGTTTGGAACCATAGCAAAGCCTTTTAAAACACATTAAATTTGCAGTGCTCACTTTTCAAACATTTCTGCAGCTGTCTGTTGTCATCTTTCCATTTGGAAAAATGAAGTTTGCAAGAGCTTTTGGTTGTTTGTTACTCAGTTAGCTGTGTTTTTATACTCTATTTCCAATCTCTAGTGAACTTGTTATTGAAGGGGAAGGTGGCTTGAAGTTTTACAAACCCCACTCTTAGCAACTGTGAATTGTGTGTGCTTGGTATCTCCCCTTGTCCCCCCCCTCCCCACACACACACAACCCACCACAAGCATTTATACTGCAACTGCTCAAGTTTGATTTGATTTTTGGGAAATGGACAAAAAAAATACACAGAAATATGTAGAAATATGTGGGTGAGGTGGGGAAGCTACCAATCTAAAGTAGATGTTGTTGCTCCAACTATTTTAGAGCACATATCTTGGAGAAGGCACAGACTGAATGACATATTTTGGTTGCTGAAGTGAGAGCACTGATAGACTTGGTCAACTTTAGAATAGTCTGCATGGAATGGGAAAGGGAAACGGTGATATCTGGAAGTGCCTTAAAGTTCAGGCTTTTTTGCCACCTGGTATTAATCCTACCCACTCACTTAGAAATATCACATGCACACTGGAAGCCAGTGCTAATAGCTAAAAAGCTAGAAAAATCCAAATCCTGCTCTTGTGGCCTCAGAGTTTACTCAAGCACTAAGGAAGTCATGTGATTATTTTTCTTTTCCTTCTTTGAAGTGGCAGGTGCAACCTACAACAGCAGACTACACAGATTGCACAAAGCTCCCTTTACTTTTGCCTGGGCTTCATTTCCAGGCCAGTCTATGATTGGGAGAATGATTCCATAAACAGCATACAAAGACACCATAGAGCTACAGTACATTCTTTACAATTTGCTCCCTTTCCAAATAGTACTACTTGGGCTTTAACTTCTTGCCTTATCCAGTAGATCAGTATTGTCAATCTCAACAACTTTAAGTTGTGTGGACTTCAACTTGCAGAATTTCCTAACTAGCATGCTGGTTGAAGAATTGAATCTACATATCTTAAAGTTGTTGATGCTGATAAACATTGATAGAACAATTTCCCAAATGTATACAGCACGGGTGTCGAACTCGCCCACATTGCCATCACGTGATGTATTGTGACATTTTTCCCTTCGTGGAGCTGGGGTGGCCGTGGCCTGCACGTGAAGCATCAGGGCCGCGGACTGCCAGTTTGACACCCCTAGATACAGTATAAAAAGTGAATCACAGCACTGAAAGAAACCATAGAGACCCTTTGCTCAGTGCAGGATCCATCACAGTATCTTTGACAGATGACCAGGCTGGGTCTAAAGATCTCTAGTAAAGCACAGCTTACCACTTCATGAGGCAGTCTGTTCTACTGGCTAGCAATTCATACAATCAGGAAGGTCCAATGTCTTACAACTTGTAATTTTAAGCACTGGTTCTGGACCCAAACTCAAGGCAATGGAATATAAATCCATTTCTTCTTTTGTGAGATAATATTTAAGATATTTGAAGAATTCTATAGTTCTAGTTTTTCTTTTTGTAGGTTACTTATTCCTAGTTCCTTTAACTATTCTTCATAATGTTTGCTTTCCAGGCTGTTTATACCATTGTGATAGATCTTCTCTAAATATGTCACTGTACTTTCTGAACTGTGTACCCACAACTGAACTGGCAGTTTCTTTCTTTTTCTCTACTCTTAACGAAAGACTTTGGCCTTTCCAATCTTGACATGCTAAGCTAGTTGCTCCACACCTTTTTGTAGATCAGAAAATAGAAATCGAAAATAGAGAGGGGCAAAAAGTGCAAGGAAAGAAGAAAGTAAAAATAATAAAAAGATATAGGACATAGTATAGCCATAGAAACAGACATATTGACATTATTGATATTTTCTGATTCCATGCTTCAAAATTCTACTTAAGTTTTTTATTGTCATAACCATCTTTCAGGTCTGTATATCTTTCCTCAGTCTAAAATCCTTAGTCCCCACTTGTACCAGTTTTTGAAATCACGTTGTATCTTGAACAAACCAAAACAGGATCTATACCCCACAAGAAGCTGTATATAATTAATCCAAAATTATACTGTAAAAGTTTCAATATTTTCATTTTATCTGGGCCCTTAGTCTAGTTAAAACTTTCAACATACCTTCCCCACAATTCTGGTAACTGTACACTTGATAATGCAAGCAATTGTAATTATATGTCTGACATAGTGAGCACTAACATATCTGACGTGTTTGAGTACACAGCCTACTTCTCCCTGGAAAGCTGCTAAACCATCACATAATATGAAAATCTGTCCTACATCAACTAAGCTGGTTTAATTAGCTCATCTAAATTTATCAGGGGTTATATTTCATTATTTATTTCAAATAGTCATACCCAGTTAAAATCTCAAAAAGTCTCCATTACATGTCATCATCAAACCATTCTGACAAACAAACATTCTAGCAAATCAAATGGTTAAGCAAATTCTAAGAACCCAACAGGGCTTATCCTGTTGGGTTTTTACAATCCAAGAAGAAACCGCATGGTTGCACAAAGAGCTCTCTAGTAAACTGGAAGACAAAAAGGACAATATAACTAAGGGACACATAACTAAGACAAAATATCAGCAAATTGCCTGAATCTGCAAAGATGAAGTCAGAAAAGCAAAGGCTCAGATTGCACAAAGACTTGCAACAAAAGTCAAAGTTTATTTAAAAAGTTTCTTTCAACATATAAATAATAAGAAAAAAAGTCATGGAAACAGTCAACTAAAGAGAGAAGATGGCAAGAAAGTAACAGGCAGTAAACTCATTCTTTGCATCAGTCCTCACAAAAAGAAACTATAGCTCAACCTACCAAAAACATAACTGTAAAACATAGACTAGAAATAAAAATTAAAATAAATAAGAAAACTAGAAGCCAGCATGGGTTTGCTGGCTTCTAGTTTTCTCATTTATTTTACAGATCATGCCAAACTAATCTTATTTCATTCTTTGATAAAGTGCATAATTAGTCAACCGGTGAAATGCTCTAGGCATAGTATGTTTAGATTTCAGCAAGGCATTCAACAAAGTAGACCACAACCTACTTCTTCGTAAGCTAGAAAAATGTGGGGTAGACAGCATCACCACCAGATGGATTTGTAACTATCTGACAATGGGGCTATTCAACAATATGAAATTTAATGTGGAGAAAAGCAAGGTTTTACATTTAGGCAGGAAAAACCAAAGGTACAAGTAAAAATCAGGCAAAACCTGGCTCAAAAATAGTAACTGTGAGAGGAAACTTGGAGTCCTACTGGATGATCACTTAAATATAAGCCAGCAGTGTACAGCAGCAACCAAAAAAGCTAATACAATCCTTGGTTGTATAAACAAAGCATAGAATAAAATCACATGAAGTATTAGTACTACTTTATAAAACCTTAGTAAGACTACATCTGGAATACGGCATCTAGTTTTGGTCACCACATTACAAAAAAAGATGTTGAAACTTTGGAAAAAGTGCAGAGAAGAGAAACTAAGATGATTAAAGGCCTGGAGACTAAAACATTTGAAGAACGGTTGCAGGAACTGGGTATGGCCAGTCTAAGAAAAGGACTGGGGGGACATGATAGCAACATTCCAGTATTTGAGGGGCTGCCACAAAGAGGAGGGCGTCAACTTATTTTCCAAAGCACCTGAGCACAGGACAAGAAACAATGGATGGAAACTAATCAAGGAAAGAAGCAACCTGGAATTAAGAGAACAATTAACCAGTGGAACAGCTTGCCTTCAGAAGTTGTAGGTGCTTCATCACTGGAGGTATTTAAGAAGAGACTGGGCAACCACATGTCTGAAATGTTATAGGGTCTCTTGATTGAGCAGGAGGTTGGACTAGAAGACCTCCAAGGTCCCTTCCAGTTCTATTCTGAATGAATGAAAGGACTCACACACATATTTTTAATGATATTGAAGGTCTGGCTGGCTACTATTGCCTACAGGAAGTTGTTGTTTATATTCTTCCATCATATCACCTAAGCTTGCCCTGAGATAGCATTGTTTTTCAGCAATACTATGCTGAAGCCATATTGTGGGAAGATTCAAATAACTTCTTCACATGGAGAGCACTATCCTGGTGCATCTTTCAATACCGCAGGACTGGATCCCCTATGCATCTCACAGGACTCAGCCATCTAGCACAGGGGTGTAAAACTCGCTGTCCATGGCCAGATGCATCATGTGCTGGCCATGCCCACCCCCGATTTAGCAAAGGGGGGAAAGTTGCGATACTTCACGTGATGATAACATGACGCCACGAGTTTGACACCCCTGATCTAGCACAAGTTTGAAAGCCTACCACAACTCAGTAGAACCTAGAATGGGAAGGAAAGAGCATTTAACTTCTTTGGGATCAGAACTGCAACATCAACAAAAGGACTGTTCCAAGATGTTGACTTCCCTCTCCAAAACAAAATATTAACTGAAACTCGACTCCAAACAACTGTAGTTTACCAAGACAGTTTTTTTTAATAATTTAAAGAAACAGGAAATACTTTGGTTGAAACAGGAAGCTTAGCTGCTGACTTCATATTCATGCAATGCTTTTTTTCTGTGAAGAATGGTTTGGGGGGGGAATAGGATGAGGCAATATAGAAGAGAGCAAAGCGTGAAGGAAAAGCAAGTTGACTACATCCACCTACAGATGTTAGACAATATGAGGGAAAGTACAAGAGCCAGGAAGATGATAATGTTCATTTCTGGCTAGTCTACAGCTGGATTTCAGGCTGACAGAAATGAGGTGTTATATATTAGATTAAAAAGAAACTTTCCTCTTATCAGCAAGTACTGTGGAATTTAGAGTTCATAATATTATTAGTAGTTCTACTTCATTGGACAGCATTTCTTGACTACAATTAACCATGTTAAAGAGTTAATTATAGAGTCATTAATTGATTATAGAATCAAATTAGCATGGTGGTTAAGAGGTTGAACTGGAGCTGGGAAGTCCCAAAGTCAGGCTGCTATTTAGCCACAGAAGAAACTAGATGATTTTGAACCAATTTCTTTCTCTGAGGCAAACCTATCTTACAAGGTAACTGCAGGTAATCTTTCATTTGATCTCCATATATATATGTTGTGGCTCTGAGGTTTGAGCCTGCATTGTTAGAGGAGGAAGACTCAGACAGTGGGGAAGAGGAGGATTTGGAAATGCCTTCCTCCCCAGGACCTTCCTCTTCGGCAATGCCTTCCCCTGATTGTGCCTCAGGTGTCGGCAGATAACCGAGAGGGAAAACCTGAGGCTAATCAGGAAAAGGAGGAGGACATATCGGAGTCTCTGACTGAGAATCAAGCAGAGGAATGCTGGCTTGATGCTAGACAACGTCGCAGGAAAAAGTGTGAGTTGCAATGCAGGAGGAAGGGACGAATCAGAGACTGAGCTGAGGGACTGACACACCCCACAGGAATAAAAGTGGGTGTGTTCGCTCTGGAGAGCTTCCTACGGGACAACGTGTGACTTATGCAGAGAAGCTTCTGTGTATCCTGTGTTGTGGCAGCTTGTGTGATTTATATTCCTCTTATCTGGTCGGACTTGGCAAACAGCGTGTGTGAGACTGCCAAGAACATTATCGGCTCAAAGGAGTTAACTCTATAATTGCTGGATTTGCTTGCCTGTTTGTATTCAGTGAAAGTTTGGACTTTTCACCTCCTTTGTAAAGGTGAGACACATATATACTCTGCTTCAATCTCCAGGAGAAAAAAGGAAAACATGCAATAATACTTTCTTTTCAGATAGACACATCAGTGAACCTAGAATGGCTGCTGCAACCCTACAGCAGTTATTCTGTGCATAAAAGAAAAGGATTCAAAACACATCCCACATCCTGTCATTGTGCGTACTAGGTGATTTTCTATCTCTGTCCCCAAATATACACTCATGGTGTTGCAGAGGATATCTGTAGGCATGACTAACCTTAATAGAAGCCTCAAACTACACACTTCCTGGCAATTATTCTTCAATTTGAGTAGTTTTTTTGATAGTTAGGATATTTGTGTATTCTCTACTCATGTACCCATTGATACAGAGAAAGTGAATTTAAATATATATCTTTAAATAATGATTTCTATCAGCTCTTTTTTCTTACAAGGTATAACTTATTCTTGAAATGCAATATAATAGACTTGCCAATAAAAACTACAGTTATTGGAAATACACTAACTTATCCATCTGTATTCCAAGCTGCATCCAAGTGTACAGTGATATCTTTGAAAATTTATAAAAGAACAAAGTAAAAATATGGACCAGCATGAGACAAAAGTAAGGGCAAACCCTTCAGAGGGAGACCATAACAAAAGTATTTTTGTTAAGTTTAAGATTTAAGTTTAAGGAGGGCTTTTTCAAAAGAATGATCATTCGGAAGCAAAAAATTGCAAATTAAAGTAATTTATCAGATCACAAGATATTGCATATTAAAGATCTGCAAATCTATATATAAATATCTAGGCAAGTTATCTGCAGATACTTACCATGCTACAACACTGAGTTTCAAACAATCACTATAATAACATAACTAAAGCAAGAACAATTTTGTATTTTTTTAAAAACCCACTTCAATGGAATCATACCTCATCTGGGACCATAACAAGAGGATATTTGTCTTCAGAGAGGAAGTTAAAGAGGCACCATAGTTTGAAAGCATCTCCATGGGATACAACACTGTTCCCATTCCTATCTGGATTATAATTCTTCTTTGCTGTCAATGTCCAACAAAGTTCATCAAACCTCTCCTTGACAAAAGCTCCTTCTGCTACCTGCAAAAGGAAAGTTATTCATTTTTATTTAAAGACAAATAATCACTCATTTTCCCAAACGGGGTGAGAAACCCACAGCTCACAGATAGTTCCAAGCCTTTAATTGTTACCAAAATTTGGCACCAAAATCAGCCACATCTGCTTGTCAAATGGGTGCCAATTCCTTAATACAACTTCCAAAGCCAGAAATAAACATCTCTTCCATTGGCTCTCCTCCAAAGGCATGAAGGCTGACTTATGAATAATAAATATAGTAATATTTACTCTCTGACAGTGAGATGGGTAGTACCTAACTTTGGCAAATAAATAAATAAGGACATGAATTAATGGTGTATTCTCTTTTTTGCCATCGGTGTATATTATTTGTCATGTCATGGAGGTGGGGGAGGTGACTATATTATAGCTGATGGTTGCTTGCTAGAGATAAGATGCAGACTTGAGCCTTCTTGATGCACAATTTAATCTCTTTACCACAATGCTATACCAGCTTTCTGCTCTGTGTGCTTTGTTCATTTCATCTATGCAAAAATACTTGCCTTCAAGTAAAGCAGTATACAATCACTGACTGGCTCTTTCACTGAGATTAGAATTTGTTTGCTTTTTTTTTTCATTCTTGGGGGTGCTCTATGTATTTATGCTTTACGCCAGTTTTTTACCTAGTTTACATGATGTACTTAGGATTTCTAAGCCTCACCCATAGAGGTAGTCCTCGACTTACAATAGTTCATTTAGTGACTGTTCAAAGTTATAACAGCACCGAAAAACGTGACCTATGATCAGGGATGGGATTCTACCAGTTTACATCTATTCGCAAGAACTGGTTGTTAACATTCTAAGCAGTTCGGAGAACCGGTTGTTAGAAGAAATTACTGGCCTAATCCTGTAAGGAAGGCAGGAAGGAAACATTCTGGTGTTGCTTACAGAAACTGCCTCTCCGTTAACTCTTATTACATTCTTGCCAGGACTAGACTTCCTGTCTCAGGAACTTCTCTGGAGGTTTTTTTTCCCCCTCCTTTGCTTGTGTGGAGTGACCATTCAAAGTTACAATGGTACTGAAAAAAGTGACTTATGACCGTTTTTCACACTTACAACTGTTGCAGCATCCCCACAGTCATGAGAGGCCAGGGGAGGATGGTGCCTCGATGTGAGTGATATTGAGTTGGCCACGCCCAGCCAGTCACATGACCACCAAGCCACATCCACCCAGTCACATGACCACCAAGCCATGCCCACCAATTAAGCCCACAGAACCGGTTGTTAAAAAAACTGAATCCCACCCCTGCCTTTGATCACTTATGATCAATGCAGCATCTCCATAGTCATGTGAGAAAAATTCAGATGACTGGCAACTGACTCATATTTACGATGGTTGCAGTGTGCCTGGGTCATGGGACCACTTTTGCGATCTTCTGACAAGCAAAAGTCAGATGGGGAAACCAGATGCACTTAGCATGTGAATCATGTGACTAACAATAACTGCAGTGATTCACTTAACAACTCTGGCAAGAAGGGTTGTTAAATGGGGCGAAACTCACTTAGGAAACATCTCACTTAGCAAATGAAATTTTGGGCTCAATTTGTTGGTTGTAATTCAAGGACTACCTGTACACATTTTCCCCTTTCTCGGCATCTGCCATATCCTTGATATCTTCTTGTCAGACTACTATTTTATTAAAGGCAAAAAAAACTATTCAGACAACAGACATGGCACCACTAAATAAGCATTTTTACTGCAACTGCATTAAAGCTGCACTGATCAGCTGGTCCTTTCTGTCAACATAACAGCACAGATCCCTCTTATACCTGTTGTAATCTTAATTCTTAGTTTCTTCTTGATACCTTTTCTGTAGCATAACCTCTCTTCACCCTGTGTTTTTTAGACTTGATATAGTTAACATTTCTTCCTGGAGAAGCTCTTAACTCTTGATGTTTTCTAACTCTTGCTCCTCCCCCACGGATGGAGCAATCTCCAGAACGATAGAGTGGGACCCACAAGTTCTCCTTCTTTCTAGGGAAGCAGTTCAATGTTATATGGTAACTGTAACAAAAGTGGAGGTACTTCAATGTGCTTCCATAGGAAGGAAGAAGCAGGCTCCTGGCTCTCTTTTTCCCCCCAGTGAAGGCCCCTCTGTGCTTGCAAAGGATTGAGAGTAATGGGGAAGGAAGATTGTATTCTTTTATGTCTGTTTGGGGGAATAGCAGCATGGGGGAGGTTTTTCTTACACTTTTTAATTGCTCAGAAGCAGGGGTGGGATTCTACAGGTTCGCACCTATTCGCTAGAACCGGTTGTTAACATTATAAGCAGTTTGGAGAACCGGTTGTTAGAAGAAATTACTGGGCTAATCCTGTAAGGAAGGCAGGAAGGAAACATTCTGGTGTTGCTTACAGAAACTGCCTCTCCATTAACTCTTATTACATTCTTGCCAGGACTAGACTTCCTGTCTCTGGAACTTCTCTGGAGGTTTTTTTTTCCTCCTTTGCTGGTACTTTATTCAATGAGAGTGATATTGAGTTGGCCACACCCAGCCAATAACATGACCACCAAGCCACGCCCACCACCTAAGCCATGCCCACAGAACCGATTGTTAAAAATTTTGAATCCCACCCCTGCTCAGAAGCTATATCCTATATACAGCAAGAGAGTCAAACTCAAGCTAGATTGTATACAGCAGGGATGTCAAAGGCTTGTGGGCAAGATCTGGCCCACTGGGTGCTTAAATCTGGCCCGTGGAGCTGGCCTGGAAATATCAAAGGACCAGCCTGTGATGCCTCTGCCGGCAAAAACGGGCCCTACAGAGGCTCCACACGGCCCATTTTTGGGTGGCAGAGTGCTTCTGGAGGCTGGGGAGGCTGAAAACGGGCCATGCGGGAGCTGCACAGGGCCTCTGCAAGGCCTGCTTTTGGCCAGCAGAGTGCTGCAGGAGGACTGGATTGGACTGGATTACAATTATATGGCCTCAAGTAAGTGCCTGATCTGGATAGAAAACAAACAACATCCTATGTTAATACTACAGTTTAATGAAAGATTTTAAATACTGTAGGTCCATTTAATCTATAATCAAAAATTTATAACTGACAGCCATTTCTATTTGCTATCCTGGAAATTTACCTCTGCTGTTAGATCTTGTATTATCATGTTATTTATGATATTGTATTTTTATTATTAGTTGAATAATAAAAATACAATAGTTTAAATAGCTTTTCTACCTGGAAAAGCAGTTTACTGTTAAACAATAGGATATAAATTTAGAAATAAAAAGTTTACTGCAGTATGAAGAATAAGTAATAAATGTTTGCCAGTAATATCTGGTAGAAGAGATAGGAAAATGGTTATAATAAAGAACTGTGCAAAGAAAGAAGGGGAAAAATACATTTTGAGTCTGTGTCACATGTCCACCATGGCCATGCCCACCTGGGCCACACCCACCCCTGGCCCTCTGAGGTCAAACACAACTCTGATGCGGCTCTCAATGAAATTGAGTTTTACACCCCTGTTCTAGATACTGTATATTTCTAAACTTTTATACTATAGCAAAAGCAGATTTCCAAAAAGAAGTTTTCTTTGTTCTCAACTTAAAACAATATCTCTTCCTCAGTAGTGCTGAGTATAAATACGGTAGGTTAGTTCTAGGTTAATCAATAAATAGGCTAGTTCCAAAATAATTTATTTTAAATTCTTATGCATTTCCTTGACTGTTTCGCACTTCAGCAGTTATGTAAAAGGGTTTTCTCCCCTGCTGACTGAAGACAAAGTTAAGAAAAGATTATAATTCCACAATCCTAATTTAAGACAAATGAATTCTGTTCATCCAGATCTCATAGCATAAGCCATACTATAAACATGTAATGACTTTACGACTTTTGATTTACTGCCCTTTTTTGGTCAAATCATGCCTTCCTTGGTAGCTTTCTAAAAACAGTAACAGGGTCATTTTAAAAATGCTTATGGAGAAGAGAGTTCCACAGATCTTGCTCCCAAAGAAAGGGGCTTCAAACTATAACATCAGAATGCCACTAAAGAGAAGCAGGCTGAATTCCTTTAATGCAAGCGGTCATGGATTGGACAATCACTTTTTCTGCTGAGAATCATTCTCTCTCTCAAAGATAAATTCTCAGAGATTATGTAGTCAATAAAGCAAATGCAAGTAATATAGTCTCCAAACTTGGCCACTTTAAGACTTGTGGACTTCAATTCTCAGAATTCCTCAGCCAGCATAGCTGGGTGAGGAATTCTGGGAGTTGAAGTCCACAAGTTTTAAAGTGGCCAAGTTTGGAGACCCCGATATAGGGAGTTAGTCAGGGGTGGGATTCAAATTTCTTAACAACCTGTTCTGTGGGTGTGGCCTAATTTGTGGGTGTGACTTGGTGGTCATGTGACTGGGTGGGCATGGCTTGTATGTAAATATTATAAATATTTATGTAAAAGAGCAACTTTTACCCCAAAGCAGGCAAAACAGGCAGGCAGATTGAGTTGCTCACAGAATCACAGATTCACTTAGAGATCTATCTATCTGCAATCAACTATCTGAGTCTGTCACATAAAATTTGCTTGCAAGCAAACTTATAAAATATGCTAGCAAGCAAACTCACAAAATTATCTCACAACACACCATGTATGTAAATATTGAATTTTTTTATTAAAAAAAGAGCAACTTTTACCCCAAAGCAGGCAAAGCATGCAGGCAGACAGAGTTGCTCACAGAATCACAGAGTAATTTAGAGCTCTATCTACCTGCAATAGGCTACCCGAGTCTGCACTGAAAAGTTTCAGTCCTAAGAAAGGTTTGTCTCTGCTTTTAGATTAGTAGAAAGCAAGAAATCCAAGGATTTCCTGCTTTCTAGCTAATCTAAATCTCCTGGCAGAGCAGAACAGCTGATGGTCGGGGGGAAAAAAAGGAAAAATAGCAACTTACCAAACCAGGCAAGTTGGATGGCTCGCATGCCAGGTGTGAGTGGGCGGGGAGGGGCGGAGCCAGCCAGTGGAGCGATTTGCCGGTTCTCCAAGCTGAGGACAATTGTGTGTGCAGCATTTGCAAGAAATCATCAGCTGACAAGCGCTGCGCTCGGGTGCAAAGCATTTGAAAATCCTCTTGTTTCTTGCTTTTTCAACCTCAGCTGTGCCATGCAAAGCAGCTAAGGAGGGAAAAGCAAGGAATAAAGGACAGCCTAGAGCCCGGGCAGGCGGGTAGGCCAAACACCGAACCAGTTCGGTGTCAGCTGCTCTTCGCAGCCACAGGTTCTATAGAATCGGGGCGAACTGGTAGCATCCCACCCCTGGAGTCAGCTATCCCCTGGTCTTTTCTTTGCAAAAAAGGGACAGGTGGGTTTTACTGTGGGGCTTAGCTAATTCTCAGATGCAGAGGGATTAACAATTATACAACTGTAGCTTATGGAATAAACCATTACTAAGCAAACAACAGTTTAACACAATGTATGGATAAAGGAGAATATTTGTCGCTCAGGGTGGAAGGTTTCTTGGTGTTGATGATGTTATCTAGTTTGGGTAATGAAACATCTGCAGAAATAACCAAGCTCAGAGAAGCACCAACAGATACCCCACACCCAGGTCTAGGAGCAAAAAAATCAAGTTTTCAAATATGTCAGAACATTATCAAAGTGAGAGCTGTATAGATCACTACTTTAGATCTTTGGCTACAACAATGCAGCAAATCCCCAGTTTCTTTGGCTACAACAATGCAGCAAATCCCCAGTTTCTCTCTATCCTCCTCCCTATGCACCATGCAGGCTTTATTCCTCCTCTTCCTCCTCCCTGTTTGTCCATTTAAATGTTTCTTTTCTGCCTTCCTTACTTTAAAAGTCAAAAACTGATCCTTCTTTTTTTAAAAAAATGTATAAAGAGTTCTGGGGATGGAGCAAGAAATATTGGAAACATTCTATCGCCAACCTCCTTATAGACTAGCCAAACTGATTTTACTGAGTTTCATACTATTAATAACTTTGAACTTTAGACCATAACAGAATACGTGGAATTCTGCAAAAACTGCTGTAATGATGTGTGGCATGCAGTTAGCATGGCTGTCATTATCAAAAGGTAAGGATTTGATAATCATGGGATTTTTCTGACTTTTAAAAAAGTGGTATCATAAAGATTTGCAATTATAATTCTGACTGTTCTTCTGCTGTTAAGAAAGCAAGGCTATATGAAACATGTATACATGCAAGTCTGAACAGCTTCAAGTCCACTATCATGGTCATGGAACTGTGGTTAAAGTCATTCCAGATCAATTTTTAGAAGTTTCAGGAACTTAATACATTATAAATACATTAATAAATTATAAATTATAAATACATTAATACATTATAAAGACAACTTACTAATTCTTAAGGAAATTGTACCCAGAATTTTCCAGTTTTCTCTGTTAATTCTATAACACAATTTTCTCCAATTGCTTGCACTCAAATATATTATATTACATTCACCATAATTCCCAGTAAGCATAACTTTAAGCCATTATATTTTGTATACCAACACATTGTGAGCACATCAAGATTTGGGCATACTACTATAGGTCATGTTTCACACCTGTGCTGCACTGTTTTTAGCACATTTCTGAATAGAGGGCTTTCCAACAATGTGCTAATTAATTGTGGATCCCAGCAAAATTCCTGTGATATAGAATAACAATCTGTCTTGACATAAGACAAGAACACATTCAATTAATAACATTTTTCTTCTAGATAAGCCACCTAAACATGTAGCCATGCTACCCCTTGGGAGGAGACATCTTGAAGACATCTCTTTTTAAGGAACAGAGATAATTTTCTCTCTTGTATGTGCAAAGTAATTGTAAAAACAAAGAACCAACTGGTTAAAAGACATTAACCTCCCAGCAAAAACTGGAACTATCAGCTTATTAGAGTTGTATCAAAGTATCAAAGAGACTGAACTTTAGGCTATTAAAATGAGTGAAAGAGAAAAAGGCTTACCTTGTCCAAGATATACTTGTTGAGATATGGCATATATCCCTGACTTGATACTGGGCCATCATCATCATCTTTGAAATGCTCCTCCAAAGCTACAGGATCATGGGGAATACAAAGCACAGTGTAGAGGTTGTGAGAAAGCACCTGGGATAATAAGGGAACAACAAGCATTCAGTAATGAATTAGATACAATATGGGATACCATGCTTGTTTGTTTATCCTTTACATTATTGCCTCCTTCATATACTAAACAGGATGGACTTAGTGGCTGTCATTCTCACCTCCTTACTGAAATTATAATTGGCCCTATTTCTGAACAGACATATGAACAATTAGCATATCTGCAAATATGTCCACCCCCCAATATTATTAACTAGGGAAAGGGCAGATTAGATAACAAATTATTGCTGTCCCTTGTTTTAATGATTTGTTTATTTCAAAATCTGACCAAAGATAAAGTATTCAAGATTTGGGGAACCTTTCAGAACATTAACTAACATCTTACAACATCAGAATATACAGCCTTGAATGTAAAATAATGTATACAATGTTTAACCACTTCCTTCCTTCAACTAAAATGGGTTTGTATCCTTACATACAGAAGACATTCTATAACATCTGTGTGAAGACACTCCTGGCTCTGCTCATAAAACGCAATGAACCATGAGGTGATCAAAACACCAGCTGAAGATGGTGTGAGAGGAAGGATAAAGAAAACAGTGAAGAGCATCTTGGTTCTGATAGTTTTCCATTTTATTTTGGCAGAAGAAGGAATGTGTCAAGGTCAAGCTTAGCCAGGATTAATCAATTGGAACTTTCCTTCTGCAAAATTCTCTACTGATATATACAAAGCAATAGTTTGCATTTATAATTCAAAATGCACAAGTCAGAGTTTATAAGGTCCCAACCCACTTCTATGCTTAAAGTAAGCAAGCCGTACTACTGTACCTTTATTCAATTGACTATTTACAGCCCTGAGAAGTAAAAGGAACACTTTTACTGTGTTAATTAAATAATTAAATGGATTTATGGATTACAATATAATCTGTGAATCCATCTAATTATTCATTTAATATAAAGATGCAATAGAAACTCTCCCAAAGTGGAGTACAACTTCTACAATTTCCCACCCAGTAAATATTATTTCATTAATGTTTCCTCTATCAAGAATCCTTTGACTTACTTTTTGATTTACAACAGAACATGCTCACAGTGAAATCTTCTATATACACACTCAGAAATTAATAGAGTTCAGTTGGACTAGTTCCCCAAGAAAGTGTTTGCAATCTAACAGACTTAAAGATCTCTCAGGCAGAAGTGTTGACGTTGGGTATTCTCTGTGATAGCAGCCCTACTCCAAATTTCAGCCACTCTTAATATATGATTGGGGGTTGGTGGGAAATCAGGTGGTTTCTCAGCAACGAAACAAAAGAATAGTTCACATGGATGAACACACGTTATAGAGGTTCATTTGGAAGTTCATTTGGGATTTGCAGGGCCTACGTTTATGTTAATTTATCAAAGAAAGTATTTGTGTTTTGCACCGAATGCATGTAAGGGACTTCTTCATTCAAAAGGCTTGCCAAAATGGGGCCTGAAAACATTTTACCAGGAAATGGAAAAATATAAAAACCATTTTACAGAAACCGTAATAAAATAAGATTTTAAAAAATATCTGAAATGGCTAAATCTTGCACAAGAGCATACAGGATTTCAGGTAAGATTTTCAGGTGGTTTATAAAGTTGATCTATTTTTATAGCTGTTGGATGAATATTTACTTTATGATTAATTTATTTAAATAACTTTTATGGCCTCTATTACAAAAGAATACTGCTGATAGATTCAATAAAATATTTCTTAAAACATTAACATAAGGGAGTCTTGGCACATTGAAGAATAGTAAGCTTTTGTGCGCAAGGCTTATTTAATAACACATATTAGATCAAATATTTTATATACTGGATAAGTCAGTGTTGTCAAAAGGGGTTATGATGCCACAAAATTCTTATTTTTGCCATAGCAGCCTGGAAGGAGACAAGGCCATGATATTTACCAATCTAGTTTCTTTAAAAAGTATGAACAATAAATGTTTAATATTAATTGTGTTTTTTTATTTATTTTTATAATGTATATAGGTGCCTATCTCACTCAAAGGATCTGGGTGGCTTATAAGGATTATAAAACAGAAAAACAACATATAATCCTTAACATTCAAAAACAAGCAATAACTCCATCACAATGGTAAACAAGTTGATCAACAGCAGACTTCTACTCTTCTATCACAAGACTCAAATTCCTGGGGAAACCTTGCAAAAACCTAACAAGGATGGGATGATACAAATGAGATGCTGTTCCATAAGACTGCCACTGCCAAGACATGACTCCAGAGTCCAACAGTATGGCACCATTTGATAGATGGTACTTGGAGCAGGGCCTCTCTGCTAGATTTAGTGGGATGAGCAGAAACAATGGGAGAAAGGTGGTCATGTAATTAGCCTTCATCCCATGCCACCTAAGGCTTTATAGATGACACAGCTTGAACTGTATCCAAAAGCCGAATGGGAACCAATCTAGTTCATGGAGCCAATACAGTATACAGGCATGATGAAAAATGCCAAAAATTCCTATGCCACAGCATTCTAGACCAGCTGCAGCTCCCAAATTCTCTTTCAAGGGCAGCCCCATGGAGAGCAAGATACAGTAATCCAAACAAGAAGCTATTAATGAAGAAATCATCATAAGCAGGACCTACCAGTCTAGGGATGGTGCAGATGAACCCGTGCAAAACACAAACACATCAGCTACAATTCCTACCTGCTCGTGACAAAAGACAAGAGTCTAAAAGAACCCCAAAACTGTGTACCAATGTAGTGGGGAAGTGCACTCCCTACAGAGTTAAAAATGGAAGCTCCCCAGAGCCAGGAGGACTTTAACCTCACAATCAGTCTTGCCAGGATTTGATGACTCAGCTATTTGCTGCTAGAAGTATTTATACACACTTACATTATGTGCTATGTAAGACAGCAGCCAAGTGAGAGAAGTGCAAAGTTTTTTTCTTGGAGATGAAAGCAACATCGAGGGAACATGTGAAGGAGGTGCAAAACAACTGAAACTGTGAGCCTCATCTGCAAAGGATCAAGAAAATTATTTAATAGGCAGAGCGACCCACCACATTTTTCTGTGTATGCAATCCATTTAATTACACTATATGCCTTAGTTGCATTCAAGGAATTATCCAAAGGAGCAAAATGCTCTTCCAAAGTTGATCTGAAGAGGCGAAGATTTGAAAATGGGTATAACACAGAGTTACATACTCAGCGCCTGACTCTGTCTGACTGGTCCATGCCTTGCACAGGAGAAGGTTAGGCTTCTACATTCATGGTGTTTGTATTTGTTTGTTTTTAAATCTTTATGTATTGGGGGCTTTCTATAGTATTTTTCCACCTAGAGTTTCTGGGAATGGGCAGCACTCAAGCAAAAGCTAAATACTATACATCCAGCTGAGAGATCATCCAGCTGAGGAATTGTAATTGTGTTTGCTGAAATGTAAGCACATCTCTGCAATGATTTGCGATCATAAAGCAGGATCCTGAATTGCATACAGAGCTTTATTCATGTTCAAGTGAGTACAGCTATCCTTTGAATCAGATGACAACTGGAGGGAGTACGATGTAGGGGCTGCCCACTGTTCCACTATGAATCTTTCAACAATTTTCAGGCAAATGCTTGAAGTGATGGCTCCACAAAGTCGGTGCTTCTCTTCACTTGCCCTTCCTATTCAAGAAGGTAGGAAAGAGCAAAGACACAGGAAATTTCCCTAAACCTTAAAGCAATGAGGAATGATAAGACTTAAAAGGAGAAGTTCTTGAGGCCTTTACACACTAGATGGAGAGACCTAGCATTTGGCGTGAATGTGCAAAGGACTTTAACTTTCATGCAGTTTGTCATGACCCCACCAACTCTGATCAGCAACAAAGACTCCAAGAAAGAGAGAAAGGGGCTGCTAAACAGTTATTGCAGGACGTTTTTCCAGTCAATACTGCCACACTGGCATAACAACAGACATCAGGCAGATGATGCTTCACGATATTATAATCTTTAGTGACAAAATAGCTACAGAGGTGCTACATCCAGATAAAGAATCTTTCAACAATTTTGAGCTGAAGTCTATCTGTCAGGAAGGCTCTGCATCCAGAAATCCCTAATATAGCATCCCATGAGTCAGATTACCTAAAAAAAAATCACAGGGAAAGTCAGGCTGGGAATTAACTGAAAAGCAGTGACATGGTAGGTTCTGGGTCAGGGAACTGTCTCATTAAAAGCTCTCCATTTTTCATGAAGGATGCGACAGCCTGTGTAGTCAAGATGGATAAAAGGCCAAACTGCATTCCAATTTTTATTGAACAAAATTGCCTGCATGGAGCTATCCAAGGTCCTGCAATCTTACAATGACCCTACATTCCACTTTTATGGCCAAACTGCCCTTGAGTGATGGTAACATCCCGAAGGCAGATGAAACATCCAAACTATTGTTTTAAAATCTGTATAACCTTACAATTTCCCCAACCTATTTTGAGCTAATGGGCATATCTGGAATGTTGAAACAATGTGCTTTTGCAAAATGGATTACACGGGAAAATGACTCCCAGAGGGGACATGATCAGTTATAAACGGTTGGTCAAAATATTACATATCATCCTATCTATCACCACCTCATTTCACGGGATGCTCCACACTATCTTGTTTGATTTGATTTGTTTTGCTTTCTGAATTAGTAAGCATACTTCTAAATAAAGCACTGGGCTACTGCCACCTGTTGTTCTTATTTTCTGAATAAACTTAGGGGACACTTTGGGACCAAAATGAGTTCTTGGGGGAAAGGTAATGTTGGATGCTGGCACTATGCTCTGCTGCATAGCAGCTTCCTATTGTGTAGTGGGAGGGGGTGAGAGAAAGAGAGAGACAGAGAGAGAGAGAGAGAGAGAGACAGAGAAAGACACACAGAGGCAGAGAAGAGACAAAGAGAGAAAAAGAGAGAGACAGAGAGACATAGAAATCAGGCTGGGCCAATGGTAAGATCAATGGAAGAATATATAATCACGTTGGGGGCCCAGATACTATCTTGGGACTTTCTGTGGAAAATTCCTCTGTGCAATCATCCTCTTTTACTCATTGAGATTCATGATTAAACAGAGGAACTTTTTCCAGACATTAAAGGCAAGAGGACCAGAGCAGCATACCACTTATTGCTAAAATTCATTCATTCATTCATTCATTCATTCATTCGTTCATTTCCAGTAGAACCTAAATTGAGAACATGTCGAATAAAATACAGTGCAGTAACTAAAATAACAAGCAATAATTACAAGTCAGATTGTATCCATTTACATTTTTCACTCTGTTTAACTTTAAAAAAACAAACTAGGGATTGATTTTCTTAAATATTAAGTTAGAGCAGAGATTTAGAATAACCTTGAGAATGTTCCATACAGATCAGAATAGATGCATATTTATCAAAATGGTCTTTAGCAACATTGCCTTTGCATTATGCTTTTGAATATCAGTTGTTTTCATTTATTTTGTTGAGATTTTATACTATATGAGCAAGGAGACCCAGCAAGGTGTATTTATTTATTGTTTATTTGCTTATCAAATTTAGAAACCACCTATCTCTCTGTCAGAGGGAGTCTGACCAGGGTACAAATAAAACATAAAAACATAAAAACTGAATATATAACATTTAAAAAGAGGCAAAAACATTAAAAGTTAATTAAAAGGCGGGGAAGGGCCTTCGGGGAGCAAACCAGCCCCAATTGCTATATGGTGCTCTCTAAGCCCCAAGCAAGACAATGGAATATTTTTTAAAAATTTGGATTGTTTTGATTCTACGTTTACCAATGCATTCCTTTCCATTGCATGCCCCTCCTTTACTTGTTTATAATTCTGTTCAAGGCAAATCAATATTCAGTGAATATCCAAACTTACTTGGCTAAAACATGTATCAGCAAATATGGGCTGATTACAAAACTGAGCTGAGCTTCTTGCTAAACAACTGCTTTAATTCCCACTCCCAGACAGGGTTTTGTAACCTGAATTGTAACAACACCTCCTCTTTTTGAAACAGCCGACATCAGCAGCTACCTAAATTTGATAAATAAATAAATAAATAAATAGATAGATAGATATGAAATCACTGGAAGGACTGTAATGAAGAGTGTTCTTTGCTTTAATTCATAATTGCAGCTGTGCTACTCCCAGTGCTTCCTGGGCAGGAAACTTGTTGATTATGACCTGCTTAATAATTAGTTACTTTCAAATATTCATTTCTCTTTCTCTCTCTTTTTTTCTACTGATGTGTCTGGTTTTTCGAAAAACACATGGCTTCAATGTTTTCACTAGTTTGCTAGGGCTTCTTCACAGAGCAGGTGGACAGAAAACTCAGCTCAATGGTATACAATCCCATCGTGTTTCATGTCTTCTACAGATTGTGGCTAAATTCAGTACAGTAATGTTCATCCCAGGGCGGGCAACAAGCACGCTTAAAGCTTGAAGCATTTGCTAATTTAGAGGTAGTCCTTGATTTACAACTGTTCATTAAATGTTGGTTATGACAGCCTCAGAAAAAGTGATGTACAACCTGTACTCACACTTATGACATTTGTACCACCCTCAGGGTCACATGATCACAGTCTGGATGCTTAGCAACCAGCTCACATTTACAACTGTTTACAGCATCTTGCCAGTCACAACATGATTTGTGACCTTTTTTTTTTTTGCCAATTTCTATCAAAAAAGCCCCCCACCCATTGGGGAAGCTGGATTTGATTAACAACAATATGATTCACTTACTGATCACTGTAAAATTGTCATGAAAACAGGTCCAACTTGACTAATGACCACATTGATTTACATCGGAAATTCCAATCCTGACTTGTGGCCTCCAGTCAAGAACTACTTGTAATGCTGATGCAAAAGGACTTGCTTGTTTGTTCATTGTTGTTCTTTGTCAGTTTCAGTGTTGTCTTTCAGAGCAGAAGCACCCTCGCTGAGGGAACAGATCTAAGATTCTGATGGGCAGGTAAAAGTCATGACCTGAAAGTCCTTTGCCCAGTTTCGACTTCTACTTTTGCAGCTCTACTCAAAGAAGTAGGTTCCTACACCAATTATTTTGCCCTCATCACTACATGATTAGACTGTATTATATTAGAATGATTAGACTGTAACAGCATTGCCAAAAAGGCATTAAGAGTTGTAAATCTAATCTTACAGAGCTTTTCCTCCCGAAATATAGAATTGCTAACTAGGCCATACAAAACCTTTGCTAGACCAATACTCAAATACAGCTCATCTATCTGGAATCCGCACAGTATATCAGACATTAATACAATTGAGCAAGTCCAGAAATATTTCACGAGAAGAATACTACACTCCTCTGCTCGCAACAGAATACCCTATATCACCAGGCGTGAAATTTTGGGCTTGGACAACCTTGAATTACACCGCCTATGGTTGGACTTAAGCGTAGTACACAAAATTATTTGCTACAATGTCCTACCAGTCAATGACTACTTCAATTTCAACCGCAACAGTACAAGAGCACACAACAGATACAAACTCAATGTTAACCACTCCAAACTTGATTGCAGAAAGTATAACTTCAGCAACAAAGTGGTCAATGCCTGGAATGCACTACCTGACTCTGTTGTTACCTCCTCTAACCCCCATTCCTTTAACCTTAAAGTATCCACTACTGACCTCACCCAATTCCTAAGAGATCTGTAAGGGGCGTGCATAAGTGCACAATCGTGCCTACCGTCCCTGTCCTATTGTCCCCATTTATTCGTACCTATTTCCTGTATTCCTACTCATGTTTATACTTGTACCTATTATCTTCTAAGTGATTGACAAATCAAATAAATAAATAAAAAATAAATATTATAATATACTCTTTCTGGGGTTGCCTTGGATGACCAGGTACACTCAGGTACAAAATACATATTCATTAGCTCTGGTGCAAAAAGGAGAGGAAGAAGTAAAAAGGTGTTCCAACATGGAGTCACTCCGTGGAAGGAAATACAAAGATCAAATCACTGAAATTTTTAATCTACTGACTCCCAAGGAAATGTAGTTAGTCCAGCAAGATTCTTGTAAAATAGGAGCTCAACAATAAAGAAACTGTTTGGCTATTCATGGAGTTGTTCTGGTTCCTTGTGCCTGACCCTGGGATTAGTCATTAATAATAGTTTGAGCAAATATAGTTGAAAGAAAAAAGCAGAGAAAAGCAGACAAGTCTCTTATTAATTCAGTGTTGGTTTACAGAAAGGATCTACTCACACACACTTAACAAAATCTCCAAGCAACCAGAAATTCTATTTTTTCAAATTCCCAAATCAGGCAAAACTATATTAAACAAATATCAATCAAAACTTTTACAGGCATCCTTTAGCATTGTGTGAAATTTTGAAATAC
Organism: Notechis scutatus; assembly: GCF_049901735.1. NCBI lineage: Eukaryota > Metazoa > Chordata > Lepidosauria > Squamata > Elapidae > Notechis > Notechis scutatus. Next base: position 49,809,270 of record NC_142011.1, read on the forward strand.
AGATTGTGGAATTAGTCTACAGGCATCTGGGATAGAGCTGGTGCGGCTTTCACTGCACAAGTTCTTTTTCTCAAATCAATAACAAAAGAAGAGGGAAGGGGATAATTCAGATTTGGACATAGGTGAAAGGTGAAAGAGAAGTCACAGGTGAAAGGATTACCTGTTCTAGAATGAATTTAAAACCAGACATATTGCTGGAAGGCAAAAATCACGACATTCCACTTTACTTACATGTTATGAAATCACTGGAAAGGCAATTATGTTTGGAATGATCAATGATAAAAGAAAACAAGGCCACAAAAAAAAAACCATGGTGACTAGATACAAACCAGAGCATTAAATTAAATTGAAAGAAGCCATACACGATTGGAAAATGTAGAAAGAGATGATTTATAGAATTGCTGAGAATTGGACATGATTGAATAGATAGGATCATCATCAACCCTGATTTATATCCAATGTCCGTTGTGAATAAAGAGTGTTACAAATGCTAATTCTGAATCTCAGAGAAAATCCCTCCACATATTTTATTGTGCTAAGGGAAGGGTAGAAGAATCTCACTCTATTGCTTCAGGCAGGTGGTAGATAAGCATTCTGGCCACTTTCCTGATCTTTAGCATACTGGACTTGTTCTCTAGGATGAATGAAGAATTATATTTGGCTTTTGTGTGGCACAGAACCAGGCTCTAAAACTGGCGCCAGCATGAATCGAGGCGGAATATTTAATGCAAGAGGAGAATGCCAATAACTTTTCTTCCCAATGACCGGGGTGCTTTGAGAGATTGCTAAGTCTGGAATGATCCTTCTGGCTTCAACCCAGAAGTTTGCCTCAAATGCTAAATTGTGACAAGTTGCTGGTTTTTTTTTTGAAGAACAAAGGGTAGGATTCCAACGTTCTGTAAGTCAAAGGGAAGAAGTACCACTTTATTGTCAGGATAAAAGACACTCTTTTAGAAATCTTCAATAGATTTAGTCCATGTAAACTGTTTTTATTGTCCCTTCGCAAAAGTTTCAGTGCCACTTTGATAAGGATTTCAAAGTGCTGGATTTAGAATTGTTCACAGGAGTAAAAATAGTCAAGGCCATTTCTGAAAGGGTGCAACCAAGATCCTGACATTTTACGTGTGTTCAATGTTCAATGGGGCATAAAAAAAGGGTTCGGCTTCAATCACATGGTCATGGTCCCCATTTTGACTTTTTTGACTCTCTGCCTCTAGGATACCTCTGTTTGGATTTTACGTAGGGAAATGAAGAATCCACACTGTAATAAGAACACCACAAACTGCCACAGGGACATTGTACACTTTAGCCATCTATCCTTTCCCAAACAGAGTTCTATATCTGTGAAACAGAATCAACAATAACCAGCATTATAGATTTATCACAAAGTTGAAAAGAAGGAAATTATGAGAAGAATTTTAACTCATGTGGTTGGTGTAAGGAAAAATAGGATCATACCGCATGCAGAACAAAGAACTCCTTGAAGGAGGATTAGGGTATAAATATGCTTGAAAGCAGAATAATTGTTGAGGGACAACCACATGCAGAATTCATGCCATAGCATTTCCATTCAATGGGAACAGTTAGTAACAGGGAACAGGGAAGACTTTTACACGAGAACCTGAAGAGCCACTTCCACTCCAAATAAATCAGACGTTTCCCCGTTTTTTCTTTTTGCAAACCACCAACTATGTCATCATCAAAAGTTTTGGAATGCTATTACATTAACCTGTACTGATGTCACAGGTACATATTCCATGAGATATGTATTTACTCATGAGATGTATAATTGCCCCAGGTGGCATTCATGAAACCCCAATACTACATATAATAATATAAAAAAGATTTAAATGGCTGGAATTTGGCATGATCACCAAGTCTCACAGGATTTTAGTCCTGCTTGAAATCTTGAAAGTAAAGAAGGCTAAATCATGAAAGTTTTCAGAGATCATGGTCATTTAAATAAATAAATAATATAAAATTGACAGACAACTACAGACTTGTAGTTCCTTCATGGACTACAGGTAGCTCCCTAAAGACTGAGAAGTAAACAACTATGGACTAGATAAATAGGATCTCAGCAGAAGCTGACAATTACCTGCCTAATGGGAGATTTCCCTAGCACATTCTTAAGAGGTATAATAAATAAAATTAATTAATTATACACTTGAAATATATTTTCTAAGCCATCAAATTTCATCTCCATTCCATGGGGAATCTAGAACTACCAGTAGTCTATCTTATACTTCAGGATCTGCAGAAGAGTACCTATTACACATTAGCATAGGTAGTGATTTACGCCTGGTTGCTTATGAAGTAAAAAAAAAGTTACTTATAATCCATCCTCGAAATTATGACAGCCATGCCATTTCTGTGATCACATGATTGCATTTCGGGCACTTGGCAGCCAGTTCATATTTATGACTGACTGCTGCATCCCATGGACATATGATTGTGTTTTGCCATTTCCAGCAAAAATGCAAATTACATAATCTGGATTCGAATTTACAGCTATGTGATTTGCTTAATAATGATCAGTGACTTAATAATCATAAAAAATATGGAGTACCTGTAGAATGTAGAAATGTTTCATGTTCATATTTTGGGGCTATGTTTGCAATGAAAAGTAGGTCAGCACATTTATATTCCAGTGTACAATCACTACCAGCTCCACAAATTAAACCTTTTTCAGTCATTTGCTATTGTTATTTTAAATAAACGAATAATTTAATACCACCAGTTTGTATATCAGAAGAGCACTTTCAATATTCAGCCACAGCTGAACTTGCAGGTATTACATTTTTGCGGGGGTGGGGGTGGGATCTCTTTTCTTTTAAAGGACTACTGATACATAGGTGTTGTTAGAATGAAGACAGATCAGGCTTTTAGAATTACACTTTTCTCTTGCAGTCTCCCATCTGTTCCCACATAAAATTAAACAGGAAGATAAAGCTGCTTCTGATCTGGATACTAAAATCTGCTGGTAAACTTGACAGATCAAATCTCCGTGAGCCTTTGTTCTAGGAGGCCATTTTCAGACCACACAAACCTTCCCCCACGTTCTCTGCAAAACTGCAGAATCTCCTGAGGTTGAGAGAAGCTCAGCATGTAATGAAGTATAATCTGGAGAATTATGAGTAGCTCTTCCTGAATGCTAAACCATGCAGTAGGCAATGCGCCAGATTCAGGACTCTTTGAAAAACCATCTTATCTTCTAAATTCTCAGTGATGCAAAAAATATTTGGGGTGAAGAGGGGGAGCTACAAGCAGTGGTAGTCACAAACAATGATCAGCTACTGAGCCAAGCTAACATCTGTGGACATTTTCCTAATAAAGAATACTGTTAATGAGATTCTCAAAGGATGGCTCATCCAGAACAATGCTGCTTCTATCTTCGTATTGTCCTCCCTACTTTGTGATTGGTTATTGCTCAAAACTGGAGGGCAGGGGGAGTGAAGAACACAAAAGATATGATCAAGAGTGAAAGCATAGGCTGAGATTAAAGAGTAAAGCTGAAATGTTTAGGCAAAGCAGATTTGCTTTTGCTATCACCAACTCTTTGCTTCAACTTCGGCTCAGAAGCTGTATTGACTGATTGAGTCAAGCCAACATTTAAAGTGTGGAGTTAATAACACAAGTTTAAAATTATCAAACACCTTGACTTTTAATTTGTAGACTTATATCAGCTTAATAGATTTCTACCTTCAGCAAAAATAAGATTTCTACCTTCTGCACAGTCTTGAAATTATAATCTTAATCAATTATAATCATATACATACATGTGGATCTGTGCTATATGGCCATGCTTCAGAAAGACCAACATGTTTGTATGTATGTATGCAAATTATTTTTGTCCCACAGTTCCTCCATTATGTTCAGGGTGACGTATATAGGTCTCCTGTTGTATTGGTCTAGACGGACATACCAGGCAGACACTGGAGCTGAAGAATAACGTTTCTTTATTTGAAGCAGTAACAGATTAACTTGGCTGCCCAGCTGGGCTGGCAGCCGGCTGGCTGGAGCCGGAGCCCCAACTGCCCAGTTGATGCCGTTTGACAGCTCCTTATATAGTCTGCTGTCAAACGGCACCAACCAATGGGAACAGTAAGATGGTCCCGCTCAAAATGCGGACCAGGTTGAAGACTTAGCTAGTCAGGGACACAACACCCCTTTCCCTAGCTAAGGACATGCGCTGCCCAGCCTTTTGGGAATACAATGGTATAACCAGGGAATTGAACTAGTGAGGAAATTGAACTAGTGGCCAGGACGAGCACCTGGCCTGGGAAGGAGACCCTGACAAACGTGGCAAGCAACCCTGCCCAGGTGACCTCCCGCCTGTGGCGGAGTAGGGGCCCCCACATCCCAAGGGTTGTGGGTCAAATACTGACAGCTGCCTGCCTTGGAACCAACGCTGCAGAGATGGCAGGTCTAGCTGTGGCTTGCACAAAAATGGCACCCCACCTGTCACAAGGCAGGAGCCTGAGAAGGGGAACCAGATAAGATGGTGAATAAACCTGTCTGGTGACTGCCTGCATGGGGTAGGGCAGAGGTGCCTGAACCCTAAGGCTGGAGGCTCGTTGTGCTCTCCTGGCCCCCTTGGAACAAGAACATCCAACCTCCCACCTACCTAGCTTTCGCCCCCTGGGGAGGTGTAGTGCTAATGACAAGGGAGACAAGCCAAGGTGGGAGAGACCCTGGAGGTGGGTGCATGGAACTTCCTTGTTCAACGCCTGACACCCCCTCCCCTAAATACCGGATCCATCCCCCAGAGCCATTGGAAAGGGGGGGCAGGGAGAATTTTTATTATCTGCATCTCTGCAGAGCCAATGGCTGCACCCATGTCCACAATGGTGAAAAGCCTGAAATGGAGAAAGGCCTGGAGCTGAACGCAGCAGGCCCACGAAGAGCTGCACCGCAGTAGGCCCATCGCCGGCAGCCGGTGGAAGTCGAGGAGGCGCTCGGGCTGTCGGCGGCCACGGCGGAGGCGGCAGCGGCGGCGATGGCCGGGACGGGAGGCGACTGCAGCGGAGGCGCGGCGGCTGCGAGAGAGACGACGGCTGCGGATGCTGCGCGGCGGCGGCGGCAGAACGGAGGCCGCGGCGGCGGCAGGAGAGGCGCGGCGCGGCGGCGGAGCGAGGCGACGGCTGTGGAGGCCCGCGACGGCGGCGGCAGAAGAAGCGGAGGCGCGGCGGCGGAGCGGGCCGCAGCGGCGGTAGAACGGAGGCCGCGGTGGCGGCAGGAGAGCGGAGGCCGCGGCGGTGGCGGCAGCGAGGCGCGCGGCGGCGGCAGAACGGAGGCGCGGCGGCTGAAGAGCGGAGGCCGCGGCGGCGGCGGCAGCGTAGGCTGCGGCGGCGGCAGAACGGAGGCGGCGGCGGCTGAGAGCGGAGGGGGCGGCGGCTGAAGAGCGGAGGCGCGGTGGCGGCTGAAGAACGGAGGCCGCGGCGGCAGCAGAAAAGCGGAGGCGCGGCGGCGGCAGCGGAGGCCGCAGCGGCGGCTGAAGAGTGGAGACAGCGCGGCGGCGGCTGAAGAACGGTGGCGCGGCGGCTGAATAGCGGAGGCGCAGCGGCGGCTGAAGAACGGTGGCGCGGCGGCTGAAGAGCGGAGGCCGCAGCGGCGGCAGAAGAGCGGAGGCGCGGGCGGCGGTAGCAGCGGAGGCCGCAGCGGCGGCTGAAGAGCGGATGACGCGCGGGCGGCGGTTGAAGAACGGAGGCCGTGGCGGCGGCAGCGGCGGCGGCGGCGGAAGAGCGGAGGCAGCGCGGCGGCGGCTGAAGAGCGGAGGCGCAGCGGCTGAAGAGCGGAGGCCGCGGGCGGCGGCAGCGGCGGCCGCAGCGGCGGCGGAGAAGAGCGGAGGAGCGGCGGCGGCTGAAGAGCGGATGGCCGCGGCGGCGGCAGCGGAGGCGCCGGCGTCTTGGCGGGAGCGGCTGTCGGGTCGCGCGGCGGCGGCAGCGGCAGCGACGGTAACAGCGGCCGGATCGGTGGGGGGTGGAAGTGGTCTCGCCGGCCTTCACGGCCTTGAGGCGAAATCTGGACCTCTGCTAGAGGCTGTAGGCTTTGCGCTCTTGTAGCGCCCACGGGTGGGGTTTTTTCGCCAGCCTTCACGGGCCTTGAGGCGACGTCTGTTCCTCGACTGGGGAGGCTTTTCAGACTTCTGCGCTTTTGGTAGCGCCAACGGGGTTTCGCCAGCCTTCACGGGCCTTGAGGCGACGTCTGTTCCTCGACTGGGAGGCTTTTCAGACTTCTGCGCTTTTGGTAGCGCTAACAGGGGTGCCTTTCGCACGGGAGGCTAGAGTGCCTGTCAGGCAGTAACTTTCTCCTCAGCTCAGGAGACTTCTTTTCCTCAGCTCGGGAGACTTTCTTCTCAGCTCAGGGAGACTTCTTTCCTCAGCTGAGGAGGCTCTTTAAATTTGGCGCGCGCAGAGACTGTCTGCGGCTCCAGACATTCTGTGGCTTCAGCTCTTTCTTCAGTGACTTAGCTTCTTGCCTGGGTGTCTCTTCTGACATCCCATCCTCGTCGCCAGAGTTGTATTGGTCTAGACGGACATACCAGGCAGACACTGGAGCTGAAGAATAACGCTTTCTTTATTTGAAGCAGTAACAGATTAACTTGGCTGCCCAGCTGGGCTGGCAGCCGGCTGGCTGGAGCCGGAGCCCCAACTGCCCAGTTGATGCCGTTTGACAGCTCCTTATATAGTCTGCTGTCAAACGGCACCAACCAATGGGAACAGTAAGATGGTCCCGCTCAAAATGCGGACCAGGTTGAAGACTTAGCTAGTCAGGGACACAACATCTCCTCTTGTATTTTATCCTTCAGGAATGTTTATTCTTGCAACACACTTCAGTAATAGTCCAAGCAATGAGAAACAGATTCACCCATGATTTTTTTTTAAAGTGAGAATATGTAATGGCATGTAAAAATAACCTCGACAGAGAGAGATGCGATCAGGTAGCCTACAACAGTAATGGGGGTGGGATAAGAGGCCCAGAAGAGAGCCTTTCTGGGGGTGGGGGAGAGAAATACTTTCCGTTTCAGAGCTTTCTCTTAATGTAAGCTTATAATAACGTAGAATCATCTCTTTGAGTTGTGTTTCCTATCAGATCCACCTTGTAAGACTGACAGAATTGGAGTGTATTTTCAGTGCTTTATGGTAGTGCTTTATTATGAAATATGGAAATATTACTGTAGTCCCCACACTTTACAAATATAAGTAGTCCTTGACTTATGGCCACAATTGAGCCCAAAATTTCTATTGTTAAGTGAGAATTTGTTAAGTGAGATTTGTCCCTTTTTACGACATTTCTTGCCACAGTTGACGACATTTCTTGCCACAGTTGTTAAGTGAATCACTGCAGTTAATAAGTTAGTAACACAGTTGGTAAATGAAACTGGCTTCCCCATTGACTTTGCTTGTCAGAAGGTCGCAAACGGTGATCATATGACCCCGGGACACTACAATAGTCGTAAGTATGAACCAGTTACCAAGGACCTGAATTTTGGTCACATGATCATGGGGATGATGCAAAGGTTGTAACTGTGAAAACAGGTCATAAGTCACTTTTTTCACTGCTGTTGTAACTTTGAAGGGTCACAAAATAAACGGCTGAAGCTCTTAGACTACTCAATTCTAATATTCTTTGTGCTCAGAATATGATTAAGTAATACAATAATTATTATTCTGAAATAATAAATAAAGAAGTTAACTTTCTATTAATAGCAGGAATGTTTTGTTTAATAATCATTTGAATCAAGCAGGGCACTTAATTCTTGTACATCCTTATTAAAACAACAGGTAAAAAGAGCATCTTATTCTTCTGCTCTGAGTTAGCGAAGAAAGGACATCGCTTCTTCCTGGGCATATAAATCAGTGAAGAAAGCATGCTTCTGTTCATTAAAATTGGAGAATCCAAACAAGAGTTCTCAATGGGAGTGCATTATTTTCCCAGCATGTGAAAATCTAAAGCCAAGGTAGATGGATGTCTGTTTTACTTAGCTGGGCCTAGCTGCAAGTGGGAGCAATTAGGCAACATGTATCAACTGACTTTCTCATTCAAATTAAGCTACAATTTGAAAGAGCTGAGTTATCATTTCATGTAAACTGGATGCTATATTCTCCTCAAATTCTTTTTTTTTTTAAATTAACATAATTATAGCAGACACAATGAATTATATTTTTAGATTAGGTGTTAACTCTAATTCAGCCAATTAAAGCATGTGAAAAGGGCATGAATTAATTTAGAGCCATATTTAATTTTCCCATCATAACTTTGCTATAAGGTAAAATATTTTATCTGGCACTAATAGATTAAATCAGAAACTTCAAATATACAGACTGTAAAATGATTTAGAAAAGAGAGAAAGAACAGATCAAATAAGTCCTATCTTGTTGCAACATGCAAAACATACCGCCAACAAAATCTTTCTGCACTTACAAACCCCATCTTTCAATTGAAAATTATAGCTGTGAATGCAGTTGTACTTTTTATGTTAAATATTTTCCTATAATTTCAGCCTTAAAAGCTTTTAATCTCTTGGTCAAACTTTTACAAAGAATAGGGTTCTGGAAATATGCAGTGTAGGAGAGGTACAAGTCTAACGTCTGAAAAATTAATGAATGTTGAGTTGGAGTCTGCATGAAAATGCTTCAAGCCACATTCACTAATTCCACACAAAGAAAAGCTCTCATTCTTCCATTCTGAGTGGGCAAATATCTGACATTATTTTCATGGCAGAGGTGCTAACAAATCAGGAGATAATGTTGTCAAGTTATATAAATTGTGGGAACAGGTAATAATTCTGGATGGTTACAGAAATAGCAAAAAATCTCTGAAAATCAGGGAAGACAGTTACTTTAAAAAATATGGGTCAGTGCAAGCAGATGACACATTGGCAGAATATATAATTAATTTCATATTTACTGTACCATAAACAGATAAATTTCTGAGGACAGAGGACACATTTGAAACTGACAGTATATCTGGATGCTCTCAAAAAACAGCTGTCAAATAGACAGTTCCCAGTTCACAATAAGATTGTTACAGTGGACATGATCAGTCACAAAATATAATTTATCAACAGACAACCTGATGAAATTGATTGCTGCTACTTAGTCCAATACGCTACCTCCTCCTACTAGCAAAAATTCCCTTTTCAGTTTTTTGAGGAAAGAAATAAAAAAGAAACCTGGCAATATTATATATAAGTCTGTGGTATGCCCACCTGTGAAATAGTATCCCCATTTCTAATTATTAAAAGAATGCTGAAGAAATACAAAGCATTTTTTTCAATGTTGCAAAAGAGCAGTCAGATAGAGATGGGACAGGAGTGATTCCATTAGGACTATCACAAACTCCATATTTACTCCTTGATCATTTTCATCCCTGGTTCTCCAAACTCATCAACAGTGTACGGAGATAGGCTTCAAAACACGAACTTCTGCACATATGCATACCTAAAAGCAAGCACTGACTACTAGAAAATCAAGAGTCCTCTATAACTAAAACAGAAAGAAACATTTTACTGATGACATTGAAAACATTATGTGTGTCCCCACAGGAAGCATCTCTGAAACACTCATGACAGTTTTTATAATGTTGAGAAGGAACAAACCACAAAGAGCCTAGATATGTAATCTCATGCAGCTAAGATTATTTTTTATTTAGCAATAAAACACGGGTGTATCACCACCTCCATTTGTGTTCCTCAACAGCTGGTGTTCAAAAGTAAACTCTCCCCGAATTCAGGGAGGGCACACATCATGGCTAGTAGCCACTGATAGCCTTATTTATAATGAATTTTAACACCTTCTGAATTGCTGTACAGGCCTCACAAAAACAGTAAAAGCATATAAACAAGAAACAGAAAGATGCCGTAAGATTCCTGTCAAACAGACAACAAATGGTCAAAATTGGGAGCATCTTATCAAATTCTGTACCTGTCAACACTGTCCCCCAAGGCAGTGTTCTAGGACCAACTCTCTTCATACTCTACATAAATGACCTCTGTGATCTTATCAAGAGCAACTGCGTTCCCTTCGCTGATGATGTAAAGCTATTCAACACCACAGACAATACTGCTACCCTTCAAAAAGACCTCGACTGTGTATCAGAATGGTCAAACAAATGGCAACTTCAAATCTCAACAAATAAATGCTCTGTCTTACATATTGGCAAAAAAAAAATCAGAAAATAAAATACAGGCTGAATAGTCAAGACCGTGTTGATGATCCAAACTCTGTCAAGGATCCTGGAATACTTATCTCTAATGATCTAAGTGCTAGAGCCCACTGTAACTACATAGCCAAAAAGGCGTTAAGAGTTCTTAACCTAATCTTACGTAGATTTTTCTCTGGTAATATTACACTACTAACTAGAGCATACAAAACATTTGCTAGACCAATACTCAAATACAGCTCATCAGTCTGGAACCCACATTACGTATCTGATATTAACCCAGTTGAGAAAGTCCAGAAATATTTCACAAGAAGAGTTTTCCACTCCTCTACTCGTTGCAGAATACCTTACGCCACCAGACTTGAAATTCTAGATCTAGAAAACCTAGAACCACACCGCCTTCAGTCCGATCTAAGTATAGTATATAAAATCATACATTGCAATGTCCTACCTGTCAATGAATACTTCAGCTGCAAACCGTAACAATACAAGAGAAAACAATAGATACAAACTCAAGGTTAATTGCACCAAACTTGATTGCAGGAACTACGACTTCAGCAACAGAGTGGTCAATGTCTGGAATATTCTACCTGGCTCTGTGGTTTCTTCCCCAAACCCCAAAAACTTTAACCTTAGACTGTCTACTATTGACCTCATCCCTTTCCTAAGAGGTCTGTAGGGGGTGTGCATAAGCACACCAACGTGCCTACCGTCCCTGTCCTACTGTTTCTTTTATTCTTTTATTTTTCTTATATGTATCCATGTATTCATAACTATGTTTTTACTTATACCTATTATCTTGTAATTGACAAACCAAATAAATAAAAAAAATATGTAACATGTATTGCACACCGCGATTTCTTGTTTTTTAAAGAAATATTATTTGATGATAGAACTCAGCATCTGTTTATATTCTTTTGATTTGAAAAAGAAAAAGAGAAGCATTGAGGACTGTTAAGATATTAATTGCAACTTGCCTAAAGAGCTCTATACTGAAATGCATGCTTCCTACAGATAATCACCTGAAAAAGTTAATTACAACTTGGATTTCAGATTTAACCTATTTTTTATTCCTAGCATTTTACTACAAGTGAAGGGTTTGGAATTTGGACCAAACAGCTTGTTGCCTAAGCCTGACATTGTAAGCTGAGAGAGTGAGTGACAGCCCAAAGTCATCCTGAGGCAGCTCTAGAAAACACAGTCTCCTAGTTTCTAATTCTATGAAACAATATTTTTTAAAAATATATTTTCAATAGTGAATAAAAAGCAGTAGATTAAAAATATTTCTGCTCAACTCATTGACTATTAAAAATATTTAAATAGGTCTATATATATTGCACACACTTCCTGAAATAAAATAAAGATTGTCTGATCTCTTGTTAATAACTCTGGCAATGTTACTACATTTTATATAGAATAAATCACAATGAATGTTCCAGCCATGTTTCTGAAGGCACCAGACACAGGTCACTATTTCAACCGATGAGTTAGGCCACAGTAAATGGAGGACAGACAATTTGGGAAAGCATACTACTAGGAGATCCACAATGTAAGAAAGACAACTGTAATCTAAAATAAATCAGATCACATAATGTAGTGAGTTTGTACTTCACACTCAAAAATATCAAGTAAGTCTTCCAACTACAACATCTGAAATGGTTATACCTACTTTAAAGCATTCAGATTAATGAGTGGATATTGCTAGCTTGCTAACATAAGCATACAAAATCACTCCTGTCAGCACTATTCCATGAAGTAACAATGATGTAATGGGAACCATGGCTCAGAATTGGTGGTTTTAAAGCTTCACCCTTTCATGCCTTGCTTTAACTCTGCAAGACTAATAAACACAAACTGAAGACGGCCCTCAAAAACACATTCAAAATTCTGCTCTCGGATCTGCCCAAGTGCCACATTCTGACAATCCTAGTCAAATCTAACTAGAGAAAGATGCAACCAAAATCTTTGGAGAGAAGCACAACCCAGTCTCAAACGCCAATGCAAGATTAAATTTCTGTAGACATTTTAAAACAGCATTTTGCATCTGAAAAAGCACATTTGACATGTCATGTCCCTTGGGTGCAAAATCTTGCAAGAACGCTTTGTAACTCCAAAGATCAGCAGTGTGGGAGTTCTCTGGAGTGCTAAACACTGGGGCAGCTGCACACTGCTTGCATTCTTTGGGCACTGTGGAAAATGGTCCAGAATGACCAAACAATTTTCCATTGGTTCAGCTGCCCCATTATGTAAGAGAATAATAAGGAAAGACAGCCACTTTATATCATTTTTAGATGCATCTCCTTAACGCCGATTTCACAAGGTGTTACCCCATTTGCATCAAACTAGAGCTCTATTTGCCCTATTTTTTCTTGCATGTATTTACATCTCATCTTCTCCCACACCTGACAAGACATTCACCCCCCCATACACCCCCCCAAATTGTACATGGAAGCATCACTTTTGCTACTATTGAAAAGTTATAATGCGGGAGGAAAAGGTTCTTTTTCACCCACCCCCCTCTAAATAAAATAGACTGTTGTTATTTCCATGTAAGATTTTCGCGCTCACCGCGGGACAAAGAAACAAATACGAATACTTCTGTCAAAGAAAGAAAGAACGAGCAATGTTTGCAGAGCGGTTGCTGTGCATAGGAAGAACTTCTTGGATTGATCAAAGCCAGTTTCCATAGAACCATAACAACCTTTGTGCTTTACACCCAGATTTCCACGCACACACTCACACACAAAACACCTCACCGAGGCTTTAGAGGAGTAAAGGACGCCACACAGAATGGAAGATAATACCTAATTCCTTCAACTGACATCTCTCGCCCCGACTGAAAAGAAAAACAAGGGATCTTTAAACAACGAGTGGATTCCACGGTGTTTTCACGAAAGCCAAATAAATAAACTTAACTTCCCCCCTTTTTATTCCTGAAGAGTTTTTTGTTTTTGTTTCTTTATAAACCTGATTGTGCTCTCAGGTCGCCTCCAAACCCACAAAATGCGCGCCCCAGAGCAAAGCTAGCAGAAGCAAAGCTGGCCGCGAGTTCTTCTTGCCAAGCACGCCGCCTTCCTCGCCTTGGCAGGCAGGACTCAACGCCCTTCTCGCCCACGCCTCAGAGGCTCTTTCGGGTTGCTGATTTTTTTTTATTTTTTTTTTTTGGCCTTTTTACTCACTTTCAGCTGAGATTTGGAGACTTTGCCGCTTTTCTCGGCGTCTAAAGCCGTGAAGGCGTACCAGATCGATTTTAAAAGCTCCGTCCGCAGCTCCATGATGCCTCCAGGGCAGGACACCACCAGGCACAGACTCTGCTCGTTCAGCGGAGAGGAACCTCCCTCCAGCGGTCGCGAAACTCCCGGCGAGGCGCTCAAACTGTTCGCGGCAGCCGACGGGGCGAGCTCTGGAGCTGTAGCGCCTCCACCTGGTCGTTCAAGCCGCCTCCCTGGCCTCCTTCTCCCCGGTACGTTTGGCTTGTTTTTCGGTCATCCTATGCCATCCGTCCGGTAAACACGCAAGATTCGTTTTTGTCGCCATGTACATGGATACATTAGAACTAGACTGTATGGTTTCTCTGTGTCATATACAGTATGTGGGTATGTGAGTATATGCATAATTGTGTGTGTGTGTGTGTGTTGTCATGTTTATGTAGTATATATTGGAGGCGGGGACTCTTTGAGAGCTGTATATGCAATGAAATTTCATTTTAATGTATGCTGATTAGTGTACATTTAAAGTGACAACAAAGTTATTCGAAATCTCAGTCATCTGGAGAGGTAAGAAATACAAAGAGGAAGAAAAAAAAGCCCCTTCTCAGCTTGTTAAACCCCAAGGAAGTATCTAATGTGAGCAAGATTCTAGCATCCCCTGGTTGTGTGAGTGCTTACTTCAGATTTAAACTCACTAATTTTAATATAGCAATAGCACTTAGACTTATATACTGCTTCACAGTGCTTTACAGCCATAAGTTGTTTACAGAGTCAGTATATTGCCCCCAACCATCTGGGTCCTCATTTTAGACCTCAGAAGGATGGAAAGTTGAATCAACCTTGAGCTGGTCAGAATCGAACTGCTGTCAGCTGACAGTCAGCAGAAGTAGCTTGCAGTACTGCATTCTAACCACTGCACCACCACAATATTTGTTGAATTAATCCAAGCTTGGAACTAAAACTGGGCAGAGTTTAACGGAACGTGCATCTGAAGAAATCTTTTGCCTACTGTTGCTTATAAAACCAAAACGGCAACATCCAAATAAAACTGAGAAACAGGCAGTCCCAAAAAGATACTGAAAATGGGACGAGGGACGGTAACAACCACCACTGTATAGGAAATAGTTGGGGAGGAATGGGGGGGACAGCCTAGGTGGACTAAGCCAGCTCTACAGAGGGTCAGTCTTTGAGCAACAGCAGGAAGGATAGAAAAGGACAGAAATAAATTTTTGAACATAGAAATGAAGTATTACGGTAGTAGCTATAGTCATAACTTTGGGGAGAAATCTCTTTCCTGTTATTCAGTTGTCTTACATTTGAAGTTTAGCAGTAGATTGCAGTTGTCTTTCTGTGAAAAATGCATGTAGGCAAAACTATGTAGGCAAGGAAAATACAATTTAAAAACAATATTTTAATCTTGTTTGCTACAAGTATCAAGATCACACTAAGATGCTGTTTATGGTACCAGCTCACAGGTAGTTCTTGACTTACAACCATTTCAATGACCCTCACAAAGTTACAACAGCAAGGAAAAAAGTGATTTATGACCATATTTCACACTTACAACATTGCAGCACCTCCATGGTTATGTGATCAAAATCCAGACATTTGGTGACTGAGATATATTTACGATAGCTGCAGTGTCCCAGGGTCACGTGGCCACCTTTTGTGATCTGACAAGCAAAGTTAAATGGAGTAGGCAGATTCACTTAACAACTATGTTACTAACAACTGCAGTGATTGACTTAACAACTGTGGCAAAAAAGGTCATAAAATGGGGGCAAAATTCACTTATCTGACTTGCTTAGCAACAGAAAATTTGGGTTCAATTGTGGTCATAAGTTGAGGACTACCTGTATGATTACTCTAAAAGGAGGCTTATTGGCCTTGGACTGTAATATAAAACTTTGCATTACATACTTAATTGGGAATGGGGCAACTTGCCACAGCCAACTTGCTGCAACCAACTCACCATGGCCAACTCACTGCAGGACAATTCGCTGTGGGACAAGGGTTATACTGATTTCAAAGGGACAGTGTAACAATTCTATTTAATTATTTAAAATAAATAAAAATATTTTAATTTTTGTCATTCACATTTCATTCTGTCTCTCCTTTTGCATCCTTTCTTTAATGATTCTATTCCACCATTTATGATATTAGTGTAACTCTTGTCCCCTGCAGTGAGTTGTCCTGCAGCAAGTTGATTATGGCAAGTTGACAATGGTGTTAACCATGATGAGTTGGCCATGGTGAATTGTCATAGACCCTGCTTAATCATTGGGAGTAAACCCTGTTGAACACATACATTCTTAGTATGCTCAACTATTTAAATAGTAGAGTTTACAAATTCTTTTAAAGGGGTTCCCCCATATATTTACAATATTTTTTATTTGAATCAGTAACTGCAGTAAAACATGATTTGTCAGGCTGAGATTGAGGTGTAATTGAGATAATGTCTCAATTACATTATTAAGGTAAGTCTATTTTTCTAAAATTACAAGTATTTTCTGAATATTTATTAGCAATGGCCTATTTTTCCTTAAATCATGTTTTACTACATCTATCACTTATACTTGTAATAATATTTTCATACTTAATAGTGTTATTATAGAAGAAAATAACACGAATATTTTAATTATAATACAATCAGAATAGCAAGAAAAAACAAGTCCAATCTGTTCTAATCACATCAGAATTTGTAAATATATGAAATCATTGATTTCAAATGAATGGGGTAAATTATCTTTTCTTAAAAATTCAACTCAAGGTATAGTGTGATCCAGAACTTTTGGAAATATGAGTAACCTCCCTTGAATTCCTTCATATTTCTATTCAGAGATTAGCACTGTACTCTGCATAGATACCATGTAGGATAAAATACAGCTTTTCTGTCCAGGCTGTATAATTTTTTTTCATTTAAAAAAAATCAGACATGAGGAACTAAATTATATACCTTTCAAAAATTCCAATTTGATTTGCAATTCTAAATGCTATGTAGAAATTTCATTCCAGTTAAAACTTTGTATCCCATTTCGATCCATGCTTAGGAAATACCATTGTATTGGACTTCAGCAAACTATGTTTAAGGTGCAATCACACAGCCCCAACCCTAGGCAGAGATGGACAGAGCAAAGCAACCTGAAGAATTCAGTGGATTTAGGCTATATCTTAGCTTTGAATATGACTGCAACATTTTCTATGCCTTTAATCTCAAAGAAAGCTATTGAAATTTTAAGACTCTTCTAGAATTAACTACTAGTTAGCCTGCAAGGTACTTTTCATTTTTAGGTCTAGAAATAAAAGCGAATTTTTGAGATTAAAATAATTACTTGATGCCACCATATTATTTTGCCTACAAGGTTTTCATCTACCAAATAATCCACAATTGAATATTCTAACCATTTTAATTAGTTCCATGCCTTTGTTTTTAACAGGTATACTGCTCAATTAAATATAGAAAGATCATCTTTATACAGTATTTTCACATGAGAAAAAAAAACCCAACTAATTGGTCTGCTGCTGAGCACTTATCAACTGCCTGTTGCTGGCAAATTTGTCCCTGACTCACTGGTTGCTTTGCATCATTTCACCTAGGAAAGGTCCCCATTCTTAACCCTACAGTAGCCAAGGGCCAGTTTCCAAATTTACTGGCTGTATTGCAGGATGGTTATCTGGGAATTCCTAAAAGTCGAATTGGTGTTAAAAATCCTAGCAACAGTGCCTATTCCACTTTTCCTTTAAAGGGAAAGAAGAAAGGTATTGTGAGAAGTAGAGGAGACAATGAAAAATGTTAGCATTTTGGACCTACATTTTTTTTTCTTCAAAAATTGTGAAGATAGTTATGACTACTACCCAAGATAAAGAATGAAAAGGAGAAAAGTAAGATTTGAGATTTGGCAGTAGCTTCATTAATTCTCTTTATTCTTTGACCTCATTCTCAAAGGGATTAAGAGTTCTGATTTGTCAGAATCAGACCACAAAGAGGAACACTCACTTTTCTTAAGCCAATTTCTATTTCAGTGTTGCAGTTTAATCATATATTGTAACATTATTGTTTTGGAATTAAGTGCTGGGATCAAGTACAAACACAAAATAAACGGTCAATGGCTGAGTAAAGTTTCACAATTGTATAATGGAATATTTCCAAGGATACAAGCCTAAAGTAGATGAGGTCCTACCAAAAAGCAAATAGCATTGTACATGTCAAAGCTTGTAACCAAACAACAGGAGATATTGTCCATATACATAGCAATACAATATTATTTCATGAGTTACAGCAGACAGTAATACAAAAAAATCATCAGTTGCAAATGTAGAAGCTTTTAAAACAATCTTCTGTGTCCAGCAAGCTTACCAAATACAACTGTTTTATTCTTTCCGATTATATAACATGCATTTTGATGGCAGAATACCATATCCTGTCTGGGACATGTGGGCAATCTGTAGTCTGATTCTGTGCGGCCCACAAAACCTCACTACTTTTATAGACAATCAAACAACACTTATTACCATTGGGAAATGACCATTTTCATTAGGATTGGATGTATACTGAAAAGTCTCTTTTCTCTACCAGTACTACAATTTTTGATTTAAAAAAATTACTGCTTCATGGCTATTAATTAGCAACAAAACATGTTTTTTTTTTAATATTAATTACTAGTGGTAGGAACAAGTTTAAAATACCCTCCTGATCTTGTTAGAATTCTCCTGGGGGCAGGAGAATATATACTTAATTTTCCAAATGAACTAAATATATGGGACTAAAAGAGGAATAGAATGGTAAAGCTAAAGCTGTTACCGGTATTGAAAATAGAAAAACAATTTCAACTTTTTTATTAAATACATATCCAAATCTTCTATTAGCTCTTCAGAGTGAAAGAAAATAAAGCATTACCCAGAACCAATTTAATATACCCCCTAAGTTCAGTGTAGATTTTTACCTGTCTATTTAGACTCTTGCTAAGATTTAGAGCAGGGGTGTCCAACCTTGGCAACTTTAAGACTTGTGGACTTCAACTCCCAGAATTCCTCAGCCAGCAAAGCTGGCTGAGGAATTCTGGGAGTTGAAGTCCACAAGTCTTAAAGTTGCCAAGGTTGGATACCCCTGATTTAGAGGTATCTCTGGTATATTTGGGAGCGGGGAAGAGGAAAGCTTCCATAATGCTATTGCTTGTTCCCATTGCTATACACCTTGGAACTTCCACTTATAATCCTATCTAGAGGACACTTCATTACTTTCATACTACTACTTCTCTAGGACAGTGTTTCTCAACCGTGGCAACTTTAAGATGTGTAGACTGCAACTCCTAGAATTCTCAAAGTTGAGGTCCACCCATCTTAAACTTGCTGAGTTGAGAAACACTGCTCTAGGATATGGAGTAGCTGTGATCCTTTTCTGGACATTCAACACTAAACACATAAATTATAAAATTCTGAAATGATAAAACTTGTTGCTGAAATCCAATAAAAGTCCAACTTTAAATGTTTTCTAATTCAAAAGTGGTCATTCCATTAATATGTACCAGAAATGGAAAAGTTCCAAATGATAAGACAAATCCTATCTCAGATGAGTTGATTTCTTGAAGCTTATTACACGTCCATTTGTTTAAAAAATGTCAGGCAAAAATGTTACTTCATCATCTGTTCTTATCAGTTATCAATATCTATTGACTAGCAGTAAACAATTCTTAAAACTTCTCTCCAATGGGCATTTAGTTCCCAGTCATCTGACTCCTGAACTGCAGGCCCTTGTAGAATCTGTTCTGTCCAATGACTTGTTTCTACATAGCTCTTCACTCCTGTCGTGTTCAAAATAAAGCCTCAACATCCATTTTTCAATGTAGCTGTTTTTAGATTTTCACCTTCTTGGTGAACTTCGGTAGTTGTCATGTTGATTGTATTTTCCAGGCTCTGTTGCATTTCCAACTAGAAAAGAAAATGATAATACATGATTTTCAAACATTCAAATTGGTTTGAACCTGCAGTTGGAGGAGTGATAAAGAAGGAGGATACAAGCAGGAATGAGTCAAGGAAGAAAAATGATTTCTAATATTTGATTCTGTAACTTTTGCTCTGAAAACTCTCGCAATTTACAAAGTAATCTGTACAAAACTTTTGTACTACTCTCAGAAAAGTATGAAATATGGGCCAATAATGCTTTCAACAATCTCTTTGCACTTTTTAGTAGTCAAAAACTGCATCTGGGAGTTGATTGGTTGAGGAGATCAGATGATGAACAGGTGAAGCAAAAAATGACTTTCAGATCTATATATTCAAATATATTCTATTTCATAAAATTGTATATGGTGAAGAGATAAATGCATGAGACCATTCAAAGTGTTGCTCAAATGGGTTCTTGTAAAGTATATCTGCTCAAAGAATTTAAATAATACATAAGGTAAGAGGCAAAACACACCAGAAGCAAATAACCCCTTCACATAACAATGCCTAATATAGTAACTACAATTTATTTTATTTTAAAAGAATAACTATCTTAAAGGAAGAATGGAAGTGGTGAATGACTCCTTTTTTCATCAGTCCTGCAATGCAATAAGAATCATTTGCCTTTTCCAAATGAGCTGGCATTTTCTTCAAAAAGATAAATTTAGCTGTAGGCTTCTACCCTGTCCTAGTGTTAGTCTGTGGTGTGAACTAGCTCTAAGATCAAGTAGGGATGTGGAAGCAACTTGGTTTTGATAAAAAGGAATATGACAAAAAAAAAAAAAAGAACCAAATGTGCTAAATTTATTTTAAAGCAAAAACACTGAGTGCCAAGTTAACAGTTACTGGCTTTGCTTTACATAAATTGTTTAAGAGCTGCTGTTTATTAGTGGTTATTATTGGAACACTTATATGCAGAAGTAGAAGTAAGGCAAGGAGGAAGCAAAGAAAAGAACATACTGAATTATGTGGAAATATAAAAAGTGCAGAGTGGGAAAAACTATAAAAAGGAACATAATATAGAGATATATCATTCAGTTTTAATAATATTTTGCATGCCTATATGCAAATCATCATTTACCAGTTGGTAAGCATGTTTAGAACATTGGTAAATCCAATCCAGTGAACTTTACTATATGGAGATTTTATAGAATCCTGATTTTGAAGGGACCCCTGTGGTCTTATAGTCCAACTTTATGCCTTTAGCAATTTACTCCACTGGTTTATTGTCTTATCTTCATAATTCTTCATAACATTAACCTGAATCTACTTCTCTGAAGCTTTAATCTATTGTTTGTTGTCCTGCCCTCCTAAGCCACAAAGTATAAATATCTGAAGACTGCTATCAACTTGTCACATAAGTCTTGACTTTTGCATGTTAAAGATTCTCAATTCCTTAAACTATCATCACTGAACTTGGATTCCAATTCCCTTGTTATCTTGTAGTCCTCCTCTGAACTTAAACCAGTGGGTCAATGTCTTGTGCCAAGAACTAGATGCATAATTCCAAATGCAGAGCAGAGGGATATAATACTTTTTTAGGATTTGAAATCTGTGTTCCTGATAATCCATCCCAAAAATGCCATTTACGTTTTCAGCAGATGCATTGCACCACTGGCTCATGTCCCACTAAAAATCTGAATTCAGGTAAATGTCAGCAATCTAAACAATTTACAGATGAAAGTCCCGAGACCTCCTCTAAATATCCCAAGCTGTCTTCCTAATACTGCAGTCCTGCTTGAAATCAGATAATGCCTCTTTAAAACTAAAGCCTCATTTGCAATAATATTATGGCTTAAATATTATGTTCTTAGAACTGTGACTAATATCTGTAAATATTTGAACTCTCAAGCAATAGTTTTAACAGCTTTTGGAGTATGCTGCTAGCTCCAAAAATCTGCCACCTAGATCTGTCGCTATACTGTTTGTTTCAAAGGGTTATTAAGCTGATTCACTTGTCACCAAGCGAGGATAACAGAATATTTCTGTGCAGGAATATTTTGCAGCTGAAGCAAAATCGTTGTACTAATGATCAAATAATTAATTATAATTATACCTTTCTATTCAAATAGATTAAGTTAAATGAACAATCAGTTTGCTTTTATCAAGCCAAATTAAACAGTTAATCTTTACATGTGCGGAAAAGATCTGAGAGGAACCTCTTGCACAAAGATTTTATCTTGAAATACTAAAGAGATACAATTGTTGGAATGTCTCCTCCTGCTCAGATGTTTTTAAATTAGTCAGGACTTGATCAGCCTCATATTAAAAGCAATATCAAATTAATATGCAGTTATTCCTCGACTTATGAACTTAATTGAGCCTGGAAATGTAAAAATGCTGTTACCTAATAGAAAATTTAGGGGAATCATGCTATACCCATATTTTAGATGGCAGCTAATATTAAGCCAATTTGTGACTTAATTATGAAGGTATTATATTATTCTCGATACATTATTAAAAGTTATAGTTGTTAACCATTTTGTGGTTATATTGCTTAAGGATTTTACATTTAGGTTTTTTTATACTGTCCATGATTGAGATAGGAACTCCAAATAGTATGTGTCTACCTGAACAGCAACATGAGCACCATTAGTTGTTGCTAGCACTACCAAGGGCTAATCATAGACAGGCTTTGAATGAATCTTGAGATACTATTCTGTTACTATTCTGACCTGAAAAACATCACACAGGTATAGCAGCTATATTTAAAAGATTTCTTTCTATACTATATCCAAGCAACGTATTTTCAAGATCTCTATATAAGATGTATCCCAGTTCCAACAGTGATAACCACAGCCATAGTATTTGTACCAGAATATAGCTTTAGTTCATGGTAAGTCAAAATGTTTTAACAAGCCTCTAATCCTGCAATCTAAAAACTGCAATCCAATTGTTTCATCTCAGTTTTTCCTTTAAGATGCCACAAAATCCTTAACATGCCTGCTACTAAAGCTAAGATTATGAAAAAGTTATGTGCGAGTTGTAAGCAGAAAAGGTGGTGAAATACTTGGAATTGGAAAATTCCGGAAGAATAATCCTCTATTGCAATTGTTTCCACTGATCTGCCTTGGATACCGCTAGCCCAAGAATATCTCCTCCCGTTGTCTTTCATACTTGCTCTACACCATCCTCAGAAACAAGAGCTGCTGCCGATGACATGGAATCTTCCTGCACTTCATCTTTCATCTTCATAGAAACAATACATTGACGTTTCAGTGGAGGCCTGCTGTTATTCACTATGGTATCTGAGAGAACAAAGAAAGAAGAATTGGTGGAAGAATCCAACTAAGAGAGAGCATTCAATTGGCTTTGTAGGCAGATAAAATTGAACACAAAGTGAAAATAAAGCTGTATGCCAGCAAACTGGAGAATGACAAGAATTGCAAGGCTACCTTGTCTGTTTACTCACCTTCCAACTGATGTTCATAGAGAGCTTGCTCACTGTCATCCAACTCCCCGTGCACGGTACGTTTATGCATTGCCAAAGTAGAAGTTTGCCGATAGGTTTTGCCACAGGTGTTGCAAGTGTATGGTTTGCAATGTGTGTGAACTACATGGTGTTTGTAGAGACTAGAATATTCTGTGAAGCATTTTCCACAGCCTGGTACCATGCATGCATATGGCTTCTCCCCTGGAACAGAATTAGGATTCACAGAGAAATCAAATTTTTATTCACAGACTCAGAGCCTAAAGGTTGAAGCTACTGCTAGAATAATACCAGTTTAATAAAATGGGATTCCTTTCCAAGTAAACATGCAAGAGATTTCACTTTAGGATTATTGTGAATGTAATCTACATGCCAAACTGCAGATTTATTATCCAAACTATATAACTAAGAGATGGCTGTTTGGCACATACAAGTCAGAGTATTCTAACCCCTTTTCCGGCTAGATTTAGAAAACATTTTGCCTTTTAAGGAACAAAAGAAGAAGTCAGTGGGAAAAGGATGGGACTAGTAATAATTCCTTACAGCCTCAGACAAATATTTGAAATCACCAAAAAAGCTGGAGAACTCCTGGGAAGGAAAGCAGAGGACCTTTGCTTCAGGAATCCTACTAAGATAATTAGGAATTTAAGCTAACTTTAGACTTAACTTTTCAGTGCTGGGCTAAGTCTTATTTTCTTTATCTTTGTATACAGTAAGTATAGAATTGGGGGTTTGCTTTCAGCCTTCATTGTTGCTTCAGGCTCTGTTCAGGATCTTTTCTCCTTTGAATTTCCTTCTGATCTTCTTACTGCACTGTTGACATTATTTAATCTTTTACATTTTGACCTTTTAATCTATAGAAAAGTGAAAGAGCCTTGTCTTGCACACTAAGGTTACAGTAAGGTGTTCAATAAGAAAGGTACTGGCAGTAGAAATTATCAAGTTGTTATTTCAAAGCAAGAATCAGGGCCAGCAGCACTTTAGGAGAGAAAGTTTGGATTTCCAGTGTTTCACCCTGTGAACTTCAACATACTGTAGTTATAGTTACTTTAAGCAGTCAAGGAAAAAAGAGTCAGATCCATCTCCACTAGCTGTACCATATTAACTTAACAATCTATTGTTTTTTCTGGTCATCTCACAGGATGAACAAGATCAGCTTTGTTCTTTATGTGCTGAATCCATCAATGTGGAGCGATTTATGTTGGCTGGCCGGACCCAACTACAAATAACTTTGACTGGCTCACAATATAACAAAGAAAACAATATTTAACACAATTCAAAAGCATAACCAGCTAAAAAACAACAACCCACAAGTAGACAAAAATCAAGACAGTTTAAAGTTTACCTGTATGGATTCTCATGTGATTTTTGTAGTTGGTGGCACTAGTGAAACCCCTCCCACAGTTGGGCTCTGAGCACATATAGGGTCTCTCTCCTGTGTGTGTTCGTATATGGACCTTGCGTATGTTAGAGGTGGTGAAAGAGCGGCCACAGCCTTCAAAGGGGCACCGGAAGGGCCGCTCACCTTGATGGGGAGACCAGATAGAAGAATCCTTAGTTAATCATTAAAAGCCATGAAAAGATTACTTCATTTCCTCTTTCAAGCATATCATACTACAGCTAGTCCTTGGCTTAAAACCACAATTGGGACCTGAATTTCTGTTCCTAAACAAGGTACTTTTTGAGTGAGTCACATTTAATTTTATGGACATTTTTTTGCCATGGCTGTTAAGTGAATCCAGCTTCCTCCATTGACTTTCCTTGCCGGAATCCAGCTGAGGTAAAAAATGGCTGAGTAAGGTGATCCTCACAAATGGCGACCACATCACCCAGCATGCTGCAAACCATCATAAATGCATGCAGGTTGCCAAGCAACCAAATTTTGATCATGTGACTGCAGGGATGCAATGACAATTATAAGTGTAAAGACTGGTCATACATTATCTTTTTCGGTGCCTCTGTAACTTTGTTTGGTTGATAAATTAATGGTTATAATGGTTATAAGTTGAGGGTTAACTATAAGTGGTATGAATACCTTTTTGTTTGGTAATTATCTTTGATTTCATTATATTTACTCTAACCACCAAGACCGAAAGTAAGGTTGAAGAACATTTGCCCATTGGTGTCTTATTTTACACACTGACTGTGATTAGTGGGGCCATATTTAGAAACTGCTGACATGATCACACAGATTTTTTTACATTCTCTACTCTCTGTGCCACCTTGTTTGGGATCAGCCACACTCATTCAGAATTTCTGGAAGTGAAACTGCATAGAAATTGTAGTAAATGAATGGATGGATGGATGTAGAACATGGGTGCACAGCCTACAGCCAGAGCAGACTGTGGGAAGATTAGCCCCCATATCCTCCCTCTTCAATTACTTACTAAAGACAAGCCCCAATGCTACTGCTATCTATCTAGCTGCCTCGTCCTAAGTTCTTTTAAGTATTTGATGTTTTTCCCCCCTCACATTTACTTTAAATCTGAGAATCATCTGAGATGCAAGAGGGCAGGGAACATTCTAAGTATATGCTTTGAAAAAAATGTAAGATTTAAAGAATTAAAGTAAATAACATCATCAGTAATAATACAGCTACTTTATTTGCATATTTTTCTATAGCCTCATTTCTTATGTTCTTCCAAAACTTCAGATTCTGAGATTCCTAAATTAAAACAATAATCCCCCACAGGACATACCAGTATGTGTTCGAATATGTTTCTGGAGATCTCCAGAAGTCTTGAAGGCTTTGGTGCATAAATCTTCTTGGCACTTGTATGGCTTCTCACCAGTGTGGGTTCTCATATGGCTCTTTAGACTATATCCTGTCAGGGTAAAACTTGTATTCTAAGCACAATCACAAAGCATTGCGCAAAGCATAGCAACATAAAAAAATTGTAACTATGTAGCTCTGAAGATAATCACAGCCAGAGCTTTAGCCTGAATTTATACTTTTTTTCATCATTATTTATAGCTCAACGGTCTGTGGATTTCTAAAGTACATCTTCATTCTCAGTCATGAGTAATTCCATCAGAGCAACACAATTTCAATGTTGCTTTTCTAAAGGCTTCACAGCAAATACCTTACCTGTAGCAAAAGTTTTCCCACAGCTTGCAAAATCACACTGGTATGGGCGATCGCCAGTATGGACACGTTCATGAACCTTCAGCAAAATAAAGGAAAAAGCCTAGTCTTAGGCCAGCGAGAACAGAAGAGGCTGGCACTCTTATTTTGCCTTGCAGTGCTATCAGAAGTAGTTCTTCAGTTCTATTCTGTTATGGTGTTTGACTTTTTTGTTTTTCTTGCAATGAATTTTTTTACTTTTAAAGTTTCAACATGGATGGAAATTAAAGGAGTCCATACTATAAACAAATACATAAGATATGTGTATTTTAATATTTGCTGAATTTGCTAAATCAACTCATTACATTCAACCCTGCCTGCTAATTTATATTTCAGTCAGTCTGAACTGAGAGTAGAATACAGTATTACATAAAATGTAACTATTTCAAAAGACAAAGAGACATTTGGACATAATATCAATTGTATTTTTTTTTCTTCCTTTCAATCATCTCTGACTGAAATCCCTGCAGTTTTCTTGGCAAGCTTTTTCAGAAACCTCTGCCTTTGCCTCCTTCCCAGGGCTGGGAGAAAGTGACTGGCTCAGGTCACCCAGTTGGCTTTATATCTAAGGTGGGACTAGAACTCAAGATATTCTAGTTTCTGACCTAATGGCTTAACTACTACATTAATGGCTTTAAATATTGTATGATCTTCTGAAAATAGTTTTGTTCAACTAGATATTATAAAGCAAGAAGAGAGCTCAGTTAGTGAGGTTTACATTTATTTTTAAAATTACAAATACTGAAGTACATAAAACCAGTTTGAGACCATCTGATGAGGTGGTTATGGCGCTCGATAGGAACTAGGAAACCATGAGTTTTAGTCCTCCTTTTGATATTGAAGCTGGCTAGGTGACTTTGGCCAGTCATTCTTTCTCAGCCCAACCCATCTCACAAGGTTATTGTGAAAAAAATAGGAGAGGGCATTAAGTACACTACCTTGAATTTTATAAAATAAATTCAATAAATACAGTGAAAGACTAAGTATTTTCAAGTAAAACTAATGTAGAAAGTGGAAGAATAACTTGTAATCCTACTAATGCTTTATATCAAATGCATTCTACTAAGAAAACTAAGAGCAAGCCTTCAGCAAAAGATTATAGCTTCTTCAACCACTTGTTTCCTGTCTCTCCCCTCAACATTATCAGATAAAAGTGCAGGCTTACGTGTCCCATTGGTGATGACGTTCATTAAATAAGTTTCTCTAGTAGTGCCATAATGTATTTAGGGTGAATTGTGGGGAAGCAAAGTGTGATTACCTTCAAATGGTGGGATGTGGTAAAGAGGCGGCTACACCCACTGTATCTACAACAATAAGCTTTATCAGGAGTTCTTGGTCCATTTCCAGTGCTCTGCATTTCTTCTTTCTGAAAGTCTTCCTAGGAAAGAAAAGAAAAAAATCAAAACCTGAATGATGCCTGCAGTGTCTAAAGTTAGGTAAGCCTGGATTTTAAAATTTTATGTTAAGCCATTTTTGTAGAAAGGCAAGAAGAAAAGTTTTCAGTAAATGAATTTCATACTTATTTTTTATTCTTATGCGAATATATACAAAGTTATCAAAGTATACAAAGTTATCTTCCATTTTTGCCTTAAGGTAGGTCTTTCTATATGCTGTTTTATAAGTGGAAAGCTACATTCACACATAATTGTAAACCAAGATTTTTAACTATAGTTTGTTGTACAAGCTGTAGGACTTGGTCTGCACATCATGTCAAGTCATAATGAGTAATTTTGTAGATTTCCTTAAAGTAAACTGCACTTATAGTTTAATATTAATGCATTTTATGTACAATATTAAATAATATTCATTATAATATTGTTGTGCACAATATTCATTAATACTCTTTGGGTCTTTGGGAATTATAGTTCCTAGAATTCTTGCTCAACAATCAGGTAACAGGTGTACTGTACACAATTTTCTAATCAGGCTGATAATCAAAATTAAGATAAAAGAAACATGTTGTGGGTGATGCATAAGGCTGACCCAAATGTTGTTGACTGTCTGACTTTTGATGGAGTCATACATTTTCTGAAGGATAAGATATACAGTTTGGGATGTTCTTCAACTCAGTCTTGATTATTTATCATGTGATTTTTTTCAAACACAATAGATTGTATTGTGTTTGCCATTCTGAATAGAGTAGTAAGGGTGAATTATATGGAATAAAATATATAATATAGAATGAAAATGCTTTTGATCATATTGAGCTTTGTATTGCTGGCACACTGCATAAAGATACTAAAAATGGAAATACTCTTTCCACTAGCAGGAAATTGCATGTGGCATGGGCATGGTATGACCAAGGTCAGTAAGCTAATGCACTTCTTCTCTATTTTGCTAAAAATATTGCAAAATGACTGCCTGTCAAAACCATGAAGATATGAGTAGTTATTGTTAAGAAGCTGACATTAAGCAGGTTGTGTTGAGATATTACGGCTCTTTAACTCAAATGTGTGAGGGACTTTATGACTGCCATAAGACCTTTTATAAGGAGACATTAATGGTATAGCTAACATGCCCATGTTCTGTCCAAAATACCTTTAATGCTTTAGATCTGAATAACTGTAAATTCCTAATCAATATCTATGAGCCAATCTGGTGATGGCCAGAGCAGATGAAAAACCGTAACTTAAAATACCAGAGGAGCAAATGGTATATAGAGCATAAATTCACGAATGCAACAAAAAGAAAAAGAGTTCTGTCACATTTCTGTAAAAGTAAGAAAAGGGAGAAGGACATAGCAGTTTTGAATGAAGGCTGTTTTCTGATCTTCTGGAATGGAGTTAGTAAAGAGTTATTTGAGTTCGGTGGCTAAAGAAATTGAATAAATAAATAGAATGCAGGCAAGTGTAGCTTAAAAAAAAGTGTAGGTTTAAATAAAGGGATAACATGTATAAATAAAGTGTATGTCGTGTACAGGTAGTCCTTGACTTACAATCACAACTGAGCCCAAAATTTTTGTCGTTAAATGAGATATTTGTTGTGAGTTTTGCCTCAATTTACGACCTTTCTTTCCACAATTGTTAAGTGAATCATTGCGTTTGATAAGTTGGTAACCTGGTTGTTAAGTGAATCTGGCTTCCTCATTTGCTTGCCAGGTCGAAAAAGGTGATCACATGACCTTAGGACACAGCAATAGTCAAGCAACCAGTTGCCAAGCATCTGAGTTTTGATCACCTGATCATGGCGATGCCGCACAGATCATAACTGTGAAAAAAGGTCATAAGTCACATTTTTCAGTGCACTGTAACTTTGAACGCTCATTAAACAGACTGTTCTAAGTTGAGGACTACCTGTATATGATAATGGTTCTTATCTAGGCATGTTAGGGAGCTTTTGCTGAATTTGAGCCAGAGAGCCTGAAAATGTCACGCAATGATTAAAGAATTAAACTGCCTGCTGCAAAGTCTGTGGCTGGTAATTTGCCGGTCTCATCAATTTATTAGGCCGTCTTATGGAGTCCTTGGGCTTAGTTCCCCAACCCACATCAGTAATAACTCACCTATTTAAAATCAGTGACACAACAATTTCTACCATCTACAGCAGGGGTCTCCAACCTTGGCAACTTTAAGCCTGGAGGACTTCTGGGACTTGAAGTCCTCCAGGCTTAAAGTTGCCAAGGTTGGAGACCCCTGATCTATAGTATACAATCATCTTGCATTCTATAACCATGTATACTGGGCAGTTTCCATATTGGGAGGCTTCAACTTTGTGAATTTTCAAAAAAAGCTGTTCTGGCTAAGCAACGCTGGAATTGAATTCCATACAACTAGAAGTTGGTCAGGCTGGAAAACCCTGTCTCAGAATAACAATATTATACACTACATATTTTGCAATGTTAACAGGCAAACCATATACTAAGCTGTTATTGCTTTCAACATGTTCCAACATCAGGAAGTAAATGGATTTCCATTTTCAGAAAGATTTCCTTCAATTTTATTAGACTTTTATTCCATTTGTCTCTCACATAAATCCAGTATTTCAAAAGGAGATATGAAAAATTAAATGAAATCATCACAACAAATTCAAATTACTTAAAAACAGTGAATAGAAAAATTAAAGATAATTTTAAAAAGCATAAAAGCAAAATAATAATAGGCAATCTGGTTCTAAATGATGCCACTTACAAATGTAAAGTTTGGGAGAGAGGAACTAACTTAGATATTTTCAGTAACGTTGAGTTAAAAGTTTTTTAAATAAATCCTCATTTTTCCTCTAATTATGGGAGTACTCTCTAGGCAGTCTCCTAAATGGACCTAAAAGATTGAAGGATAGCCTCTGGTTGAGAAAAAAAAATCAAATTAAGTACAAAGACCTGTGTGCAGCTACACACTGACAGTATGCTTTGGAAAGATAAATAATATCCATTGAATTGCAAGTCAATATGGACAATAAATAAGCTGTCCAGTACTCTAAAACAATGCCAACAGGTATTTCATTTAATTGTATCTAATATTAGAGTTCAGCTGCTTCCCAGATATAAGAAGGCAGCTTTCAGAATTGT
Source organism: Notechis scutatus (assembly GCF_049901735.1). Lineage (NCBI taxonomy): Eukaryota > Metazoa > Chordata > Lepidosauria > Squamata > Elapidae > Notechis > Notechis scutatus. The sequence goes on from NC_142011.1 coordinate 49,839,647, forward strand.
TGTCTCAAATACCAGAATAAAGTAAATAAAAAAACAATTTTATTTGAAAAAAGAAAAGCAGAATTATGTTTTCACTCTACTGTAAAGTTTGAAGACTGAAGATGAATAACCATATTCAAAACCAAACTAAAATATAAAACAATGTAAACAATATACTGTCTCTCACAGCTCTAATACATAGTTGTTTCAAGCACAATCCCTTATATTTATGTAATCTGAATGATTAAAAGAAAAAAAAAAGTGTGATGCTTGGTATTGATATTTACAAAATATCCAAGTAGTTTCTTTGTTTATTACATGTGTTCACTAGGCTCTTGTACCTGTGCCATTTCATTTCATATTTAAAGTTTTTGCATATCTCTTTCTGATTTCACAACAAAACATTGAATTCATAGCAGTAGCAGATAAGTCTTTCCCATCCAAATGGCACCTATGATATCATAGGTGCTGAACTGGCACTTGAGCATCTAATTGTACAGGTCAGCAAAGCAGTCAATAGATATATACAGATACATGCACAAAGTTCTAATTAGCTATTGAAGTCCTGACTTAAGATGGCAGGGTTTATCCTTACAGCTCACATGGAGAGCTCAACAGGTTTTTTTGTAGACCATACACCTAAAAAATGTAATTCTCTGAATCATGTTATGCTTTAGAATCTTCATAGAAAAGCAGAATATTCCCACCTTGCTGGTGTAATCCTTCAGAGTGGTATCAGTGTCTAAATCAAAAGGGTCATCTTTCTTCTCTGCCAATTCCTCCAGCCCCACATCTGCTTGTACTGCCAGGATGGTGCCATCCATTGTTGTGGGAACAGGACGGTGTATGAAAGCTGTGGACCCATCTTCCAGCTGGATGGCCTCCAAGGTGTTGGGGTCAAAACCCTCTGAAGTGGACCACAAACACTGTAGTACCACGTGTCAGCTGTAATCACTACGTATTTGTCCCTTGATCAGTTACAGCTAGTGAAACTCTAAGGGTTAAGGCCATCAATAGTAAAATCCAACTATACTTTAGAACTCAAATGTTACATATCAAAAGATCTTGCAATTCACAATCAAAAATGGATAGAATTGAAAGATCATGTTGCTTTTATGGAGCAGACTATCTGGAACTATTCTATCCGTTCATGAATTGATTGAGAAGCACCTGAAAAATAGTATCAGTTTATTTTCAATAGATAAGTAGTTTATCATTTATGGCTGTAAAGAATGGATTAGAAAAAAATGACACAGCCAAATTCCCAATCTTTCAAACCACAGATCAGAAACAAATAAAGAGGCCATGCCTGCTCCTTTCCATCTCTGAATTTCCTGGTTAATTCAAATCATGGTTTACTTATATCTTACCCACTAAAATGTGGTTTTTCATTGATGAAGAAAAAAATTCTGAAAAGAAGGGAGTGCAATACAAGATAAAACATCTTACTACCGATGTAGGCTACCTAAAAAATTTAGAACAAGCCTATCAAACTGGTGACCTACGGGCCGGATACGGCCCGCATAGGCCACGCCCACCCAGGATCCACAAAGGCAAAAAAATATCCCAGTATATCACGATACAGCCCACGATGCGATTGGGTTTGACATCCCTAATCTAGAGTAAAAGTAACCAACACAAATGTTTTATCCAGGAATGTGCTTTTTTTTTGTTTTTTAGAAAAAGCAACAGACAATAACACCTTTAATCCACCTGCTTTGAATAGGGGTATCAAAGTGGCAGCTCACAGGCCAGATGCATCACACACAGGCCACGCCCACCCTAGCTCTGCGAATGGGGAAAATGTTGTGAAACATCATGTGATGGCAACGTAACGCGGCAAGTTTGACACCTGTGGCTTAGAGGCTTTTTATGGATAATTTATTGAAAACTAGAGTGAGAGCTACCTTTGGGAGCGTGATGTATAAAAGCCATGGTGCCGTCTTCCAGTGTAACAGGCTGACCATCTTCAAATGTGATAGATTCTATGGAATGAATCAGAATATAGACACACACGTGATCTCAAACCACAAGCAAAATTTAACAAGAATAAGAATCCCCATCACTGTTCACTTCTTTTGTTTTGAAGAATAGCCTCTTAGTCAATTCAGCCCCAGATATATTAAAAATATATTTTAATAATAATATGAATGCAGAAGTGCAACATAGAGTCAATCTAACTCTGAATTAAATGAATTAAGAAAAAATCATTCTTCTCTTTCTCTGACTCTAAATTTGTTTAGATGTAGAAACAAAAGCACCAGCAATTGCAAGGCATTGTTTGTTCTCTTTAGTGCATAGAGGGCATTCAAAAAATATTTCAGTTTGTAATCAAAAGCCACTTTTCCAGGTGATTTTTATACTAGATCCGCACCCTGGCAATTACAAGCGCATTACTTTTTAATGCCTACACTATATAAGTATTCCTTATTTAACAACCACTCACTCGTTCAGCGACTGTTGAAAGTTACAATCCCCAATTTCAATCATTAACTGAAGATTACCTGTATACCTCTACAGCATTAGATGCCAATTTGAAGATACATATTTGAAGATACACCTCCCAGAGCCCCTCCTTGAGGGAGATGAACAGTATAGAACAGGGGTGGGCAAACTACGGCCTGCGGGCCACATCCGGCCCGTTGGTCATTTTAATACGGCCCGCCTCTGAAAAAACAATATTCCCCTCTGAAAAAAATATCGGGCCGGCCAAGAGACCAAAGCGCGCCAAAAAATTGCACACACAACACGGAGCTGGGCAGCCGCTTCCCTGGTGGCGGGGCCGATGTCGCCGCCCGGGGAACGCCCACTGCTTTCCCTCGCCAGGGCCGGGCAGTGGCGTGTTGCCCTGTGCCGCGTGGCCCCCGCCTGGCAGCGCGCTTCTCGGCTGGTCTCCTCCTCCTTGGCCATACAGAACGAACAGGCAGAGAAGGAGGAGACCAGCCGGCTGGTTGGGGAAGCTTTCTGCGCCGAAAGAGGCAGCTACTAATCTCCGGCTTTGCTCCGCTTCTCCAATGGTCCGGCACCACCCTGTTCTATGCGCCGGCTGTTCGGACTTGCTGGGCCTGACACATAGAACAGGGCGGCGCCGGATGTTGGAGAAGCAGAGCGGAGCCGGAGATCATTAGCCGCCTCTTTCGCAGCACAAGAAGCCTCCCCCAACTGGCCAGCTTCTCTCCTTCTTCTCTGGAACGCCCACTGCTTTCCCTCGCCAGGGCCGGGCAGTGGCGTGTTGCCCCTGCGCCGCGTGGCACCCGCCTGGCAGCGCGCTTCTCGGCTGGTCTCCTCCTCCTTGGCCATACAGAACGAACAGGCAGAGGAGGAGGAGACCAGCCGCTGGTTGGGGGAAGCTTTCTGCGCCGAAAGAGGCAGCTACTAATCTCCGGCTTTGCTCCGCTTCTCCAATGGTCCGGCACCACCCTTTTCTATGCGCCGGCTGCTTGGACTTGCTGGGCCTGACACATAGAACAGAGCATGCTGCAGGCATCTCGCGAAAAGCCCCAGGACATGTGGTCACCTGCTGGCTGGCCAGGCCAGGCCGGGCTGGAAGAGGCACGTTCTCCAGGAGAAGGAAGAAAGCGTGCTCCGGGAGGGCGGGTGCTGGGCAGGTGGTCAGATGTTCCGGGACCACTTAAAGGTTGACTTTAAGAGTGCCCCCATGGAAGAAGCCGAGCAAACGTAGTGGCGGCAGGGGTGACGGGGCATACAAGGAGTATGAAGGGAGGCAGACACCACACCTCTCAGGAAAAAAGTAGGTGCCAAAGCCCTGGCTGTCACCTGGGAGGGGACCGTGGAGGGACCCATCACATGCCCTTGTTGCCCCGCTGCCTCTACTTTTGTTCTCGTTCTTGGCTTCTTCCATGGGGGCTCTTAAAGTCAATCTTTAAGAGCTGGAAGATGTTTTGTTAGATCGCCACCAACTCATCGTTGGGAGAGGTGTAGCCCCTGAATACACGAGAAGTCTTGGGCAAAGTTCTCTGACTTTTAAAACGCATCTGTGCAGTGTTTGCCTCCCTTCATGCTCCTTGTGCATGCCGGGAGCACCTAACTGGAGCAAAAGAGAGTGAAGTTGACTGCTATGAAATGAGCACCTTGGCTTTCCCTCTTGCTCCTCAGTTGCCCTGAGCTGGTGCGGTTCTTTACTTGGGCAGCCAGACGCCCGCAGCAGCGCCCGCAGCAGCAACAGGCAGTTCCGCCCGGGCTCCACTCAGGTGTCCGGCTGGGGCTGTCAGGAGTTGCTACCGCCGGCGCAGCTCCGCGCGGCTCCAGTCCCGTGTTGCCTTGGGAAGGGAAAGGCAAAACCAGGAGCCGCTGAGCCTGAGCCTCCGGTGCCGCTGCTGCCATTGCAAAGCGCCGCCACGGCTCTTCCTTTTTGCCTTTCCCTTCCCGAGGCAACGGGGGACTGGAGCCGCGCGGAGCTGCGCTGGTGGTAGCAACTCCTGACTCAGGGGGCCTCCGAGGGGAGGGGAAGGAGGAGAAGAAGGGGGGGGAAAGGGTGGGTGGGGCGATTCCCAAAAAATCTTGTGCTGACCCGGCCCATCTGTCAAATTTTAAAAGTCAATGTGGCCCCTGAGCCAAAAAGTTTGCCCACCCCTAGTATAGAAACATGAAAGATAGGTAGGTAGGTAGATATGCAAATAGCATAACTGGTGTCTCCTGCTACTTTAGCTAGGAGACTGATCTAGAATTTTGAAACTAATAGTATTTTCATCAAATGGTTGCCATAGAGAGTATGGTTAGCCAGCTAAAACACAAACTGATGAACCTCCTCACCAGCATTCCTATGAGGTCCCTAAGTTATTCCCCATGTGTTTGCTTATCATTGTCTTTTTTTTCTAAGCATATGCATACACAATTGTACCAATTCACCACTTCCGTCTCCTAAGAATGCCTTTAATATTAACGTTTATTTCTTAGAAATAAACACTGGTGTTTTCCTTGTAGCCTGCTAGCTTTTATTTTATTTAAATACCAATTTCTAAAAAGATAAAATAAGATCTTCTAATACAATAAATCAGTGTGACAAAACCGCCTGTACGGAATTCCGATACTGATGGTGGTAGGAGTAGTTAAGCAATTACGCTACTTTTACTGTGCTGTATTCTAGAGGTGCTGCACTCCCTGCTCATCTTAATTTCCAAACTTCCTCAAATTTGCTCATTTTGAAAACTTCCAGTATTGGTTCTGCTAGTGTTTAAAAAGGTGCTGGTAGGAGCCACCAGACACCTATGGAACTCCTGAGGATGCTGAATTACAATTTCCAGCAATCCTAGAATAACAACTTTAGGAAGGCCACAAGTTCCTCATATTGCTTTAAAGATACCACAGGATCAGCAATTTTACTTCACCTTTCTGCAGAGTTACTTGTTGGAAAAAAGCTGTGGATCCATCTTCAAGTTCAATCATTTGTCCATCAACTAATTTCTCTTCTGAAATAAGAATTTTGAAACACTTGTCAATTTTCTAGGAAGCAAGATTTAAAATTTTTAGCTACATAGCCATTAAAACATTGCCATTAAGGAACATGAACTGGAATCTTATATGCTACATGTTAGAATTATTTCTTCTGAAACATATTATCAGCTTTACATATGGGATCCATGATACTAAATTCAGAGGCAGCATTAGTAAATTCTTGTTTTCTGCATTTATCTTTATCAATAAATATATTTTCCATATAAGGAAGTAGGCATAGAAGACCCTAATACCAGTTAAAATATAGAAAAATGTACTCTTGTGCCAGATTTGCAATCAGTTATTAAAACTCATAACAGTTTAAACACAGGAATGAAATTAATTTTTTCCTTGGTAGATTGAAAAGCATGTTAGGAAATTTCTTATTTATTAGGGGATGGCAAAAGAGCCCAAGCCCTGCAGGGACCCAGGGAGAGGAAGCAGACCCAAGGGCTGTGGGGAATCCTACTGAGAGGAACTGGGACACATGAGGTGAGAGAGGCCTTGGCCTGGTACTCCTGGGAATGTGTTAGGCCTCCCCCAAATCTTGGGGCACCCTGTGCTTCACTTAATGACCTGTGTGCTTATTTGGCTAGTGCATCAGGGAGAGGAGGAGTGGAGGTTAAAAGAGACTGTCTCGCTTAATGGCCCTCACTACTTAGGACTATAATAGGCAGGCTCCATTCAGTTTGAAGGTGGAGGACTACCTGTACTATTAAAATTTAATACACACAAAGCACATATATTTAATGAAATGTTTATCCATGTTACATTGCCTTTCATTCTCCCTTGTGTGTAATGCTTTGATCCTAGGGTTTCTGCTGTCTCCCAGTGGCTGACCTCAGCTGCCACAGCCTTCAACTGACTCACCACCTGCATCGTGCTGAACATAGGCTGTTGTCCCATCAGAAAGGGTCATCGCCTGTAGACTCAAGCCCTCCATTTTGTTCTGGTAGCAGCTCCTTAGTCATGTATTCAACACTGAAAGTAGTTCCCACTGATACAGCTATAATAAAAATGAAAAGATATCCATATTTGTGTGCACATATCTTGTTCCCATTTACTGTTAAGCATAAATATAAACTTGGGCAAAAGTCATTAGAAAAGATTAACAAGACCAACCAAATGGAAACAGCAATGCACCTTGGCTATGCAACAACAAACAGACAAAAACTTGTTGTCTTTTAGCCCCAGTTGTATTCCTCAGAAGTACTGTTAAGAGATTGGAGAAGATGAGTCTTCTTTTATTGCACAGAGCTATTCTTACTAGAATAATAAGTACTGTATATAATGTATATAACTTTTAGTGGTAAGAAGGGATTTAAAAAGTAAATTAAAATAAATGTATACATAACTGGAACAAAAATCTTTTCTGTTAGGCATATTCCCCTGAGATACAACCATGATATTTGAACAAAATCAAGATGAGAAAAGTAAAGATACCTTACCTTAGATGGCCAATCAGGGGTTTCATGCTTTATAACAAGTAAAGAACTTTTACAGATCACCAAGATGAATATTAAGCAACCCAAGCATAAAGATAGCTTGTCCTAAGCCTATGCTTTACAGATAGTCTTCAAGTTATGACAATTGAGTGCAAAATACTGTATATGTTGCTAAATGAAACATTTGGTGAGTTGTATGACTTTTATAATTTTATTTTTATATGAATTTAATGACTTTTCTTGCCACAGTTGTTAAGTGAATTATTGCATTTATTAAATTAGTAACATGGTTGTTAAGTGAATCTGGTTTCCCCATTGATTTTGTCAGGACACAAAAGGTGCTCACATGACCCTGGCACACTGCAACCATCATTAATATGAACAACCTGCCAAGCATCTGAATTTTGATCATGTGACCATGGGGATGCTGTAATGGTTGTATGTGTGAAAAACGGGCATAAACCATTTTTTTCAGTGCCGTTGTAACTTTGAACAGTTACTAAATGAACTGTTGTAAGTCAAGGACTACGTGCACTTCTTTTTAAACCTGCAGAGACAAAAATTTTTATAGAAAATGTCTTTGGCATAGAAAGGTAAAATTGTAAAAAGACAATTAGGCCAACAACCTAAACTGAAAAATCCTTAGGTAATGGCTATCTGGCCTCTATTAAACACATCCAGCAAAGATTTTACAATGTCCATTGATAGTTGGTTCTACTGGCAAACTACACTGGGAATCCACCTGTTACTTAATACTTTTACTTTGTTTTCTGGGATAGCAACGCTTTTTTTGCACATGATATTGCTCCAGGAATATGGAAAGTACTTTCATATTTATTTCCATTTAGTCTTGTTTACTCCAAAGTAAACATATCAAGTTCTTCAAGCACCCCTCTTCACAACCTATTCCATTGATGTAAACAGATTTTTTCCCTTATAGTTTCAAAATAAGGTTTGTGACTGCCTTTCATTACATTTAATAACACAATGGCGGGAATAAATATTTATAAAAATGATAGAGAATTATTGCCAGTCCCAGGATTCCCAAATAGAAGTGGCATGGTATTATCTTCTTCAAACATACAACTGAACCTTTTTTTGTAAAAGAATGGGATGAGGTAGAGATAGAAAGTTTTAGAAATCAGAAAATTTGGGCCCAACTTTTTGGGTTTTAACTTCTGATTATATTTATCAGATTCTTATCTCATCTTTATTACTTTATTAATAACTCAAGATGATGAACATACCTAATACTACTTCCTCTTATTTTCTCCACAACAAGCACCCTGTGAGGTGATAGCTGCCCAGGTTTTCAGCAAGGTTTTTTCCAGCTCTGTCAACTGAAATGGAGGTGCGAAAAATGAATCTTCTTCATGCAACAGTTAAATTTAAACAATTACATAGCACTGCACAGAGGAAGAATAATTTAATGAGCACAGCAATGAAATAATAAACATACAAGAAGAGGTACTGTGCAAGTAAAAGAAGAACAATTAGTGTTGTCAGTCCCTAATTCTATCAACTGATGAAGAGTTATTGGGGTAAATATGCCAAACATTTCATAAAATTAGAGAACTAAAACTCTGGACTTACACAGAAGAATAAGCTCATAGATGAATTCTACAGATACTATTACGACTGAAATGAAGGGTAACTGATATTCTGTAAGAAGTCTGGGGATTCAAATATCTTTGAATGAATTATTTGAAGCACTTAGCTTCAAGTAATAGATTGGCAAACCAAAGCATATAAACGGTGCCATTTTTAGAAGAAACTTGCATTATATGTTGGGCTTTCATATTCCGCAATTTTCCTAGCATTGTGGAAAGCAGGTTTCCTTGGGGAAAAAAGGAGAAATAATAACATTGTAATTTTTAGCAATTATGTTACATTTTGTCCAATAATCATCTAGCTCACTATTGCCTATGTTTTATCCAAAGTTGGCAGGAATTCTGCTCTCAAAGTATATGATCTATCACTGAGGTGCCATCCTTCTCATTTTTACATACAAAAGTGAGTTCTCTAAATGTAGGAATCAAATCTTTTTTCTCATGTTCTGTTTGAATAACTAAACCTTTTAAAATACATTGTTTCATCTTTTATTTTCTAATTTAAAACACAATAAAAAATCAAAAGCATGTATTAGAAATAATCTAAATTTTCATTTTTAAAGTAAGCCCTGTAAGAGAAAAACAATGGAACCAGATGGATCTGGAGAGAGCTATTTATGTAAAGGAAATTTCTGAATAATTAGCAGGAATTTGGAACACACCATCCTGTGGCTAATAGGGTAGAATAGCTTGAAGTATGTTATCGAAAGTAGCCATGAGAACCTGAACCAAGGTTGAGGAGTTTGGTGATGTTCACACAAAACTTAAACCAATGCTTCCCAAATCAGTGTAAATTATCCAAAATTGAGTAAAAGTGGTTTTTCTTTGGTCAATGAGTTTGTGTGTCACTACCCAATCACAACAGGAACTTATTTTACTTACATTGGCTTTCTGATAAGTGATTTTGGGTAAGGAAGGAAAAATATTTGGGAAGCCCTGAAACTAAGTCATGCATTCCTTAACCACGGTTGATTGGATTCACAAATTAAGTTGGAAACCACACTACTGCCACCAACAGCTTGTTCACACAATGAACAAGTCAGCCGTATTTTGTCTTGCATGTTCTGCGAACCCAGATTTAGTATTTGAACCGAGAAACATATAAGGTGCATTCTTTAAGTGTTGCTATCAGACCGTTTCTACCAAAAGCTTTCCTCTGCTGGCGCCACTGCATTTCTGCTCGAGGTGATGGGCTAAGGCGGCATTGACCGACCAGACAAACACTGGCAACCCTTGGCAGCCCCCGGCACCATTCCCGCAGGCAAAAGCACAACAGATGCAGCTCCCTTCCCCTCCCACTCAAGACAAGTCCACTCTGATATGTGCACGCCGATTACAAGCTCTGGAAGCCGGACTCGGCAGGGCTTTGAAACGCAAGGGGGCGGGGGGAAACAACCAAGGAAGGATCGCAAAGTGAAAGGTCGCGCAGCGCAAAGCACCCGCTCCTTAAAGAGGAGGCTTGGAGGATCTCTCCTCTTTCTCTTCCAACATGCAAAAAGAAGAACAAATTCAAAAAAAAGTGTCGGCGGAGGAGAAGGGGAAAAGAAATCCACCGCCACTACCCCTCCCCAAGAACTCGAGCTGCGCATCTTTCCTCATCCCCGCCTCCCTATCGGCACCGACCTGTGGAGGGCCGAGTCCGCCGCCTGACCGCCATGCACCGGGCCTCGCTTCATCTTCTGGCCCCGCAGCCTGTATGCCACCTTCTAAAGCCCGCCTTCGTCGACTGTTCGTTGTCTTCTATCCAGGTTCCGGGGTTTCGGAAAGTTTCCGGAAAAGGAAAGCAGAGCCCGCTGTTCTTGGCAAGCTGCTGCATTTCCCGTCATGCGCAGAAGCCGCGGCGAAGCATCTTGCCCTTTCGTTTGCACTCTAACCCAGGGGTCTCCAACCCTGACAACTTTTAAGATTTGTGGAGTTCAATTCCCAGAATTCTGGGAGTTGAAGTCCACAAGTCTTAAAGTTGCCAAGATTGGAGACCCCTGCGAGTCTAACCCGCCTCCCAACCAAATACAAGTCAGACCAAGTCCGGCTTTCACTTCTGGATTTCCGCATCCAGATTATAATGCTAAACTTCGTAAACTGCATGATTTTCTTGGCCGCTTTTCCTTTAATCTGTTTAAACACAGATTTACCGTATTGCCAATTTTTTAACCGTTGATTTGTTGGTGGGGTGTTTCCCTCCCCCCCGAGTATTGTATCAAAAACGGATAACTTGGTCTCATTAGTTTTAATTTATTTATTTATTTATTTGATTTGCCAATTGTTTACAAGATAATAAGTATAAGTGTATACATAGTTGTGAATACATGAAATGGGTACATATAAGAAAAATAAAAGAATAAGAGAAACAATAGGACAGGGACGGTAGGCACGATGGTGCGCTTATGCACGCCCCCCAGTTCCTGCCAGGGACTCGAATGCGTAAACCATCCGTGTTCTCGGGTGGAAAGCAATGCAGGAGCTCACCTCGCAGACAGGGAGAGGATTCCGGATCGGGCTTCCTTCCTTATCAATATAAAAGTTCTGCCTGCTAATTTGTTAAATTGGCTTCTTGCTAATTGTGCCGAGTTTCGAACACTTTAGCGTTGAGATGAGTGGTGTTACAACCGTAGTGGAAAAATAGAAAGCTTGAGAGACGTGGCAATCTATCCCCTTACGCACGGTTCGAAATTGAGCCATACTTTTCAAACAGAACAAAAATAGCTTTCACTCAAAACCAGTCTAATTGGCTATAAAAGCTTTGGACGAGGTTAAAAGGTATTTTCTCCTTGCCAGCGACTGCGTTGAAATACTACATGCCCGTTAACAATACTAATGAAGTCTTCGAGTCGAGCCTTAACATTTACTGACATGGGCTGCATGGTCTGTGCACTTTTCTTTGCAACATACGGAAGTGGTTTTCCAAGAACCTCCAGTTTTGGGGATTCTAGTTTCACCTCCAGTTCTGAACTTCGAACTCTGAACGTCATTCAAGTATTACCGTATTTATTTTCACATTTTTTGAACCGCCCATCTCCCTAGAATAGTTTACATGCTGCCATCTGCTGGGTCCTATTGAAATTCCAAATTATGTAAGCATGTTGCGGTAGTATCAATGAAAAACTTAAAAACTTGATTCTAGAAAGAGGGATGTTGTGATAGAGATTTGACTATTTGGAGAAAGGAGGGAAAGCTGTACCATCAGCGCCCTCCCATAGAAACAAGCTTCAATTTGCATCCTGCTGTATTATTTGTCTTTATTAAATGTAAGTGCTTCAAATGAAATATGGTATTTTATGTTTTTAAATCATTGTGTGCTTAGTGGAGGTGGCGACATCAAAGCTATTATATCTTTTATCAACTCTTTAAGCCATTTATTGTGACTTAATGCAAAACTTGTTAAGAGGTTGTCAGCTTATTAAATTCCTTACGTTTCAACCCCCTGCTTCTGCCAACTTGTTACTGCAACTAGGTGTCAACCAAAACTTGGCAGCAAAAATCTAGGCAAATAAGGTCAGTAGAGATTATTTTTCTGTACTATACAGTAATTATCTAGTGTTTATCCAGATTTTTTTTAATCAATAGTAACCCCAGGAGAAAGAAATGTGAAACACTAATGCCATTTTAATTAGAAGCAACCCTAATCAGTTATCACAAATATGTGAAAAATAACAATATAGGAAGAAATTTCCAATTTCCAAACCATATCCTAAAGCGAAGATTTCAGAAATCAAACAAAATTCATTTTACATGAACTTTATTTCTTAGTATGTAAGTACGAGCAGGTCCTTTTGCCCCATGGTTCTAACAGTCTGCACATTTTAGCAATTTGGTATGCCAGACAAGCAAACTGAAACATTTTTGACTAAGGGGTAAGTATAGTAATATCTACCATAGCAATAAGGTCCCCAAGATTTATTTAAGCCAAAAAGATTTTGCAACTAACTGATCCTTCAGTTTTTAAAAATTGTTCAACTTTTGTACTGTAGCAGTGAAAAGAATCAAAGAACGATAGCCAAGATTAGAAATTGCAAAAGATCCAGAATTTCTCTCAATGATTCTACTGTATATAGTAAAGAGTGGATATAGAATTTGAAGGGATGGCCAAATAAATATAATTTTAACAAGTGTGTAAGACTTCAGATTAATGGACAAAAGCATGGTCGAATAGTCCTAAATCATGATGGTTAGTATATGGAATAGATATCATCCTCTAGAAATAATGGATTTCTGATTTACAGTTATTGGAAAATGACAGAATGCTATTGTAAAATAAAAGTATCAAATATTATCAACAATATTATTAAAAGTATTATCAAATAATCCCAAGTCATTATAATTACATCCAACTTCTAGAATTAATATGCTTCTGAATTATAGTTGCTGGGAAATAAAATTATTGCCTTTCAATCCTACTTATTAGTTTCCTAAAGCTTTCTGCTTGATCATTATGAAAAAGAGTGCTGGAGGAAATATGTTCTTGGTGTTACTCAGCATGTTTGCCTACATTCATTTTTGTAGAAAAGGGTCAAAAGAAAGGTGTGCATCTTTTTTTTTCTCCAAGGTGATATTAATTTTGACAAGCTATGCCTAATTTTGTTGATTCTCCGAATATTTTAGCAGGGAGAAGTGGATATGAAGTATCCATTTAAACCATATACATCATATTTAAAAGTAAAAGTAGTTCTAAATGCTAACCATCACATATTTGTCTAAAGAGTGTATTCAGCTTTTCATACAGAAATAAATTGCCAGAACTATGCCAAATGAGGGCTGCCAGATAAAATATCTGACTGTTGCTTAAAGTATCCCAATCCTCTTGAAGGCTCAGCACCACATCTTGAAGAGTCCTTCCTATATGGAATAGAGCAACTTGCCACAGCCTACTTGCTGCAGCCACATTCAACTCACCATGGTCAACTCGCCATGGCAAACTTATCGTGGCCAACTCACCATAGCCACTTTGCTGCAGGACAGCTTGCCATGGCTAACTCACTGTGGGACAACTCACCATGGGACAATTTAACACTTCAATTTAATTATTCAAAATAAAAAAAATATTTAAAGTTTTGTCATTCATATTTTATTCTGTCCCTCCTTTTTGCATCCTTCCTTAATTATTGTATTCCACTATTTCTTTGATATTGATGTAACTCTTGTCCTGTGGCGAGTTGGCCATGGTGAGTTGTCCTGCAGTGAGTTGACTACGGCAAGTTGGCCATGGTAAATTGTCATAGACTCCTGAATATGCACTGCAGGCCAACAACCCTTCTACCAGACCTCTCTCTTCAAATGGTTTTGTAAAGTCCCTATGAGCTACTACTGTACCGAGGGATACAGTAAGACCTGAAAACAAACCAAATTTCTCTTTCTGGAAAACACTGCTGAACATCTGTGATTCGTAGTACCTCCAGTCTTTATAAACAGTGAATAACTTTGAGAGTTGCAGCTTAGAAACATCTAAAAATGATTCCCAACCCTGGTACAGGAAAAGACAGATAATTATTTTCATTCATACTATTGGTATGTTTTCCATTTGTACTATTTTTATACAATTTTAATTGCTTTTGTATTAAAGGAGTTATGTTGTTTTATTTTTTAGGAGAAATGCATAACAGGCAATAATATGCATTTCACAGTGCAAATACTATGTCCAGGCTTTGGAACCCATAATTGTTGGTGACTACAATCTGTCTAGTGTAAAAAAAAATTGGCTGATTTCCAAAGAGAAAAAGGAACAAAAAGGGAGAAACAGAACTTCAAGCAGCAACAAATATGCATTAGCCATTTTACAAGCAATGAGGGGGGGGGGGGAATCTGGACAATCAATGAAACACCAAGAAATTCCATTTAATAATTTAAATGGGCAATATGAAATGCAAACTTTTATTTGTAACAAATCAGATACAATTTCTTTCATCAAGTGCAAATAACTTTATGAACTACACCTTTTTCATTATTTTTCAAGGGATACTGGATGATGGCATATGGCACAGCAACTATAAATAATTTAGCTTTATTGCTTATATCTGGTTATATTTCCTATTGAGATGGACTTTTCCACTTGTCAATTTTTTTACTTTTTACATATTGATACAGGAAAAATAGATTTCATAACAGAAACCAGGTAGAATCCAAAGCAAAATTCAACACACAGTTTTTCTTCTCAAAGCTGTCCCCCATTTCTGGTTATGTCTTCATTATCTTTATCTGAAGTAAATAACTGACTTGAGTGTTTATTTCTGACCTAATGGCTTCCATTAAAGAAATGAATGCTTGTAAGTTCAAGAAAAGGTTGCATCCAATTAGCATTTATAATAATGGAATCTCACCTACTAAAATACTACAACTGTGTTTACATTGAAACCACTTCTGTGCCGGGTGCAAGCAACCAGAAGCACTTGTGGATAGGCCCAAGCAGATATTTTATTGTTCATCACCTATATTATAAGTGTCTTGTGCCAGATTGTCTGCCTTCCCTTGGGAAATGACAGATATAGATCTAATGTTTCCTTCTCTCCTCCCCTCTCCCCAAGATGGAATGTCTCTTTATTCCCTCTGGCAGGGCCCCTTTCCCTTCAGCTGGTGGTTCCACTACATTCTGTTTCATGGCTGAAATGTTGTGAATTTGATAGAACTATTTCTTGATTCTGGATCATGTTAAAAATAAGTAGAAAACCATGTAATACTAGTGAAAATTGTATTGTATATGAACTGATTATAATTGCATACCACTTTCCCTAATTCCGATTGCTAATTTAAACTTAAGAATGCTTTTCAACATTAGCATTTGCAGTTGAATATGAATCAGTGCTTGACTGACAGTTTGTGTAACTGTGGAGACCTTAATGTCTCTGAGCTTGGTTGTTTGCTGGCAGACATTCCACCCTCAGTGCTAGAAGGGAGTGGGTTTTGCTCTCTTTTTATATAGGGTAGCTTGCCCTGTCAGTTTATGTAATTTGAAATGGACAAGGAAGAAAGACTCGTCATGATTTCATATCAACAAGAACTACTCTAAAAATTCAATGCAGGATTCAGCTTTGTAGCATGAGAAAACAAGAGTACCTCTGAGTAGGTGCAGAAAACATCTCCCTCCTCACTAAGAATCCATAGCTACATTTTTGAATTAGGAAAGGGAGGGGAACCCTTTGAGTTAAAAGGTATGGCTTCCCAAAGGACCCAAGACTCTTTTACAGACCCTGCAGCTTATTGAAGCATCAGAAAGAGAATCTAGTGATATCTGAATAATATGTTAGACCCAAACATTCTTCTACCTGTACAAAGCTAAATTTCAGAAAGAGTGAGATGCATGGTGAATGTGTCAAAAGAATTTTATATTTCATATTCCAGTATATGATTCTTGATATATTCTTTAAAGATGCCTTTGATAATATTTGAATTGAACTGACTTTTAGGAGCTGCTTGTTATCAAAGCATATTTTCACATACAGAAACTCTATCTTCAGGAGTTATGTTAGAGTTTACTGCAGTGAAGAAGAAAAAATTCCAAGAGCTGAAAATGTAGTTACATTTAGTCATCATTTCCCAATTCCATGTTTGGATTCTTTTCTGTTTCTTGTACACACTTATCCTCTTTTCTCAGGCAGGTATAAATATTGTAGTTTCTAGTAGAAAAAAAACCCTCTAAATAATATAAAGACAACTCAAAATGATTGCACTTAATAATATGAAAAAGGTAGAAAGAGAGCATCCTAGTGCACATTCACTTACTCCTGCCCTTCACACCACTTGCTTTCTTATCACTGAGTTACTCTTTGGCAGAGCTTACAAGAAGTCTGATCTCTCAGCACATTAAATGTCTGTGGGGAAAAATAATATCAGAAAATCTCACTTTTCACCAACTTCTGATCCCCTCTCCCTTTCCAGACATTATTCTGTATGAATAGGTGGTTAGGCTAGGCTTTCAACACCAAAATCCATCATGAAATGATGCTCTTCTAGTCACCACACTTGCCATTCCCAACAAGGGCAATTTCCTTTCACATTTCTGTGATACAGCTTTTTATTGTATGATCTATATCCATTGTATCCCCTCCACCATGTATCTTGCTTGATCCTCTCTGCAAGACTGCTTGATTCATTTTTCAATGAAAAAGACAAGAGTCTGATAAATAAGGCAGAACCTTCCACATTCCAGGTGTCCATTGCTCTCAGTTCTTTACAAAAGTGTTCAGTTGGATCAATTCCATTGCTTAGCAGTTGCTCAGAGTCTTCCCATTCCATTGGTGTCCCAGAAGCAGAGGCATCTTATGTTAGCAGAAGTACTTCTTTTTAGAAACAGTTCATGCAGAGGAATGTACCCAAGCAGCCTCTTTAGCAGCTGCCTGGCAGCACAAGGGACACACATAATGGCATATATGTGAGAAAGCTGAACTGACTGGGAGATATGGGTCCCAGCAGAGGACTTTCCTGAAGAGCGTGTCACTTACTGAGATGGAGGACTTCAACAGGCTGAGACTTCAGTATGGAAACACAAGGGAGGGGATTTAGTTCCTTGTGGCCAGCTGTTCCTTCCATGGCCAAATCATCAGTAAATTTGATTTGAAGAAAAGCCAAGGAATGACCAAGTATTAGATGCATCTGTATAGTGAAGATGGCGGGTTTCTATTTGTAGAAAAAATTCACTGAAAAGTAACAATAAGCATAAGAAAAAAAGTTTTCTTGGCAGTCGAGAAACCTGGAAGGTTGGTGAAAATATGAGGCTATTTGTAAGGTCTAAGAAAACTTGAAACTTTGGAGCGAAGGAGTTTGATGAAAGAGCGTGGCAGCATTTCCTTATGTTTTTCTGTGTATTTGAAGTAGTTTTGTGGATGAGCTAACACATCAAAGAAAGCCTTGATTAACTTCTTGTCCTGCAAGGGAAGCAAATGGCAACTTTAGATGTAACCAAAAGAATTGTAATAATAGTCAATAGAATCTTTGACAAACAGATAGCCAGTCTAACTGGTACTATCTTTGTTATATAACTAGCAAGGTTGAGAATGGAATCAATAGTGGAATCACTAATCCAACAGATTATTTTAAATGCATCAAATCATTCCAAACCAAGCAGCAAGAAAATCCACGAAATCCATCTGAACCCATAGGGTACGTTATAGTGAATTACAACACTATATGATACTATGGCACACATTTCTTTAATAACATATTATTGGGCAGAAATATGGAAGATAATCGGCTCCATCTGTTCCTGTGTAACACCTAGGTTGTCCCTATATCTGTTAGTATTAATAAATTAATTCAGGGGTCATTCTTATAATTATTTTGATGAGGCAGCAATGGACTGGCTTTTGAAGCTTTGTGACTTGCTGTGCTGCTGTACATTTTACAAATGGTAGCCAGCTTAGGGGAACATATACAGAGTTTCTGTGAGGTCCAAGAATACAAAATTAATTTGCTCCCTACTTTTTCAATTTTTCTCAATGTATTTTTTTCCCCTCCACATCCATGAGTATGGAGAAAATCCTGCAAAATGAATAATTATTTGAATTATATATTAACTGATCTCCCCGAAAGCTTTGTAAAGTCATTCTAAATGCAGATATATACACTTCCCAATCCTGAGCTCTGGTGATTGATAAGCTTGAAATGCATAGCTGAATGATAAGTTTTCCGAAAGAAAATATTTTCATTCTGAATGGGAAAGCATTTTCATTCTGTTTGAAAAATGTAGCTCAGTTTCAAACTGTATGTAAGGAGACAAATTGTCACATCCCCCAACCTTAAGTTTTTCCACTAGTATACTACTGGGCAGGGGAGGAGGAGAGAGAGTCAGCTGCATATGTTAAGCATAAGTGCAATGCCATTATTACAAGTGTACCTTCTGTTATATTTTAAATTAAGTAAAAACAGAGATATTTCTATAACTTCTTCAATTACTCAAGCTACTATTTCCACAAATGGGAAGGAACAATTTCTGGCAAAAAGCTGGAGCAGGAAGGAAATCATTAAGGCCCCTTCTCACACAATTTAATGTGAATTTGCATTCAAAACTTCTACAGCTGTATCTGAAAAAAGAGGTATGGGGAAGACTAACTGAAAGCCATTTTCTAAAAAGTATACTCAGCAAAATGCTTTTCGGCTTTTATGTTAACAGTTTATATTTCTCCTCACATTACAAGGATCTCTTTGAGTTCTCTAATAAAACAAACAAACATTAGACTCACTTTCAAATATGTTTTAAATCTGAAATGTATAGAAAACAATGCACATAAGCTTGTCCCAAAAGAGGACGCCTACCCAGTACAAATCAAGAACTATAGACCTATTTCCTTACTAAACACAGATTATAAATTTTTTTGCTTCAATACGGGCAGAAAGGCTCAAAAAATACCTAAATAACTTTATCCATCCTGATCAAAATGGATTTCCGCCAAAGAGACAAATTAAAGACAATATGAGAGTAATCTTGGACACTTTGGAATACTACGAGGACACCCTGAAAAACAAATGGCTTTGATATTTTTAGATGCGCAGAAGGCATTTGACAATGTGAATTGGCTATTTATGTTATTACAGCTGGAACAGATGGGCTTTGGTAAAAACTTTATTCAAGCAATAGAAGCTATATATCATAAGCAAACGGCAAAGTTAATGATAGAGGGAGATTTAACGGACTCTATTGATAGAAGAAAAGGAACAAGACAAGGGTGCCCACTGTCACCTTTGTTGTTTGTGTTAACCTTGGAAGTGCTGAATAGAAATATCAGAGAAGAAAAGGATATAAAAGGGATGAAAATTAAAAAGGAATTTAAATTGCAAGCATTTGCAGATGATCTGGTTTTCATCTTAGAAGATCCACTAGAAACAGCACTAAAACTGATAGAAAAAGATAGAGGTATATGGGAAGGTGGCGGTTTGAAAATAAATAAAGACAAAACAAAGATTCTGACAAAGAATATGTTATCAAGACAAAAGGAAGAATTGGCGGATGTTTTGAAAATCCAGGTCACAAATAAGATTAAGTACTTGGGGATACATCTGACAGCAAGATGTAGTTCACTTAAAGAGAATAACTATATTAAACTCAAGCAGCAGATAGCGCTAGATTTGGCGAAATGGGAAAACTTACAACTGTCATTAATAGGGAGAATATCAACAATCAAGATGAATATATTACCCAGAATTTTGTATTTGTTCCAAACAATTCCAATTAGGCTTGGAAAAGATTATTTTGAAGATTTAAATAAAATTGTGTTGAAATATATATAGCAAGGTAAGAAAGCGAGAATAAAACTAAAACTTTGGCAAGATGCTAGAATAAGAGGAGGATTTGGTTTGCCTAATTGGGAGTTGTATTACCAAGCTACAAATTTGATATGGGTTAAGGAATGGATAACATTAAGAAATGCTAGATTGTTGACATTAGAAGAACATGATCTGTTGTTGGGGTGGCATGCTTTTCCATGGTATAAAGGAACTAAAACACAGGGGTATTTTAGAAGAGATTATATACGGGAGTCTCTGTGGTTAAACTGGGAGAAGACTAAAAGGTAATGTTATTTGAAAATTCCAGTCTGGCTATCGACTATTGAAGCATTCTCTATAATATACAAAAAGGTACAAACAGATATAGCAAAATATTGAATGAAAAGGGTGAACTTAAATCCATGCAAAAACTAGAGGAACAAGGTATAAAGATGAATTGGTTTTCATATGCACAAATACATTCTAGGTATGATAAAGATTCTAAAACAGAAGGTTTCTATGACTGATTTTGATAAGATTTTGATAGGTACTGATGAAAAGGTGAATAAAAAATTGTATGGATATTTATTAGAAATTAAACTAGAAGAACAAATCAAAGAAACAATGATTGCTTGGGAGAAGAATTTTGGATATGGGATTGATCTAGAGAAATGGCAAAAATTGTGGTCTCAAAATAAAATGACAATGTCAACAGCATATAAAGAAAATTTGTATAAGATGTTTTACAGGTGGCATTTTCCCCCAACAAGAATAGCAAGAATATTCAAGAACAAATCTGAAAAATGTTGGAAATGTCATCAGATACCTGGCTCATATTACCATATGCGGTGGACGTGCACGGATGCTAAAAATATTGGACTAAAATCCACACATGGTTGGAAAAAATGACAAAAAGCATATAGACTTGAAACCAGAGATATTTTTATTGGGAATTTTACCTGAAATATACAGTAAGGAATTGAAATATTTAATTGTAAATGTATTAACAGTGGCTAGGATTGTATTTGCCAAAAACTGGAAAAATGAGAAAATACCAACACAGGAGGAAGTTATTAAGAAAATATTGGAATGTGCTGAAATGAGTAGTTTAACATTTGAAATCAGAGAACAAGAAGATAAACAATTTTATAAGATTTGGGATCTATTCTATCAATGGTTAGACAATAAAACATGATAATGAAATATGTAGATTTTTAGAATATAATGAATATATAAAGATATATTATTTTTATTATATCTACAAAATGATTATAGGATAGATTTGATAATATGAACTGCTATAAAACAAATTACCGTATATACTCGAGTATAAGCCGAGTTTTCAGCCCTTTTTTGTGCTGAAAAAAACCCCTCGGCTTATACTCGAGTCAGATTCCCTCTGAAAAAAAATGGTGTGGAGCTCCGGAGCTGGGCAGCCGCTTCCCTGCTTCCGTGTTTCCTTTGCAACTTGTAAGCATGGGGGTAATCGGAAGCAGAAAAGTTCTTGCATGGTTTCAAGGCGTCCCCTCTCCCCTAATTCCTCCCTCCCCCACCTCCGACTCAATAAGCAGCGCTCAGGGTTGCCAGATTGCAGCTTGGCTCTGCGGCCAAACTCAAATCAAAATACGGCCAAATTATTTTCTCTCACGGCCAAATTATTTTATGCAATATAACATGAGGATATATTGTTTTTCTTTTTTAACTGTTTTTTTGGGGGAAGACCCACCGTCATGTGAGAATGCTCAGACACGAAATCTATCCGCCCGAAAATAAGTGTGTGTGTGTGTGTGGGGATTTTAACAGAGGGAAGACGTGAGGGTGAAGCCAAAAGCGACGGAAGATCCTTCAGGGGAAACTGAGGGGGAGACTCACCCTTGGTCCAGATGAGACCCCTTCCCGCCCTAAGGAAGCAGAGGCAGCCAGCAAGGGCAGGCAAGCCCCACTTCGCGGACTCCGTCCGTCCTCGCTCCCACCACCCACCCACCCAAAGCGGCCAGAAGTCCCCCAATCGCGCAGCCCAGAATCGCGTCCCCTCAGAGGGCAGCAACGCGCCCGGCGTTTCCCGAGACAAGAAGCTCCGCCGTGCAATGAAAGCGCCCTGGCTCTAGGCTCGCGGGCTCAGAAAACAACGCGAGCCGAGGTGGCTTCGGCTCCGCTCGGCTTCTCCAACATTAACAATGATATTAATGTATTTTGGAATATTTGATTGACAATACAAGAACATATACAATGTAATTGTAAGTGAAGACTATGAAGTGGAAGCACAAAACAATTTGTAAACCAACCAACACACTGTATGTATATATATGGAAGATGGCCTGATGTTTTTATGTTGTGCTTGTCTATTTTTCTCTTAAAAAACAATAAAACTTTTGTTTAAAAAAAAGAAAACAATGCACATAAGCATATAGATGCTAAAGGATACCAATGACTGAAATCCTTATTCAGTAATATAAAAAATAGCCTTACCTTCAATATTTCCTGATGATTTTCAGATGCATAGAGTCTGCCATCTCGGACAATGTCTTCCACCAGCTGCTCATAATCCTCTGCATTATTGGGTAAAATGGTCAGGAAGATATGAGGAAAGAAAAGCAGCCAGTAAATTTATTTCAAGTGCAATGTACACATACTGTATATGCATCATAAAAAGATTTTGATAATCTCCCAGGTTGCCTCAAGGAATTTGGAGGGAAGGGGGAATAAAGAAATACACCTCCAACTAGCGGTTTGTAGAATAGCAATGAGGAAAAGATATTCAGATGACATGATATAGCAATGGTTTTCCCCATGACACTTCCCTATGGAAGCACATTGGACTGTGAAGAATAGAAAGAGTATTGTCCTTTTAAACTTTGGAGTTGCAAAAAAAAAAGTCCTGAGACCTTGCATTGCCAGGTAAACAACAGATCATCCAGAGTTTTCACTCATGGAGAAGTGAGCAGTCTGAAATTATATTTTGAATACATTATTGGAAGATTTAGCTCTCTTGAGAAATCTATAACGCTGGGAAAGGTTAAAGGAAAGAACGATAGGCAGCAAAGTGCGCAGAATAAATTAGAGCAGAAATAGGTGCACATTGAAAGACCTGAAGAACTGGATTGGAAACATATCCTGGACAAAATCTTCTATATGCTGTGCAAGATTTGGAAACTCATTTCACAGTAAATCATTGTTATAAGAAAGAGAAAGTGACTTTATTTGTTGAATTTATATTGCCACCTATTCGCACATGCCGATTCAAAGCATCTTACAGAATATAAAATTTCATTTAAAACAATAAATCTAATTTAAAAAAAGTAAAATAAATATAATACATGTTTAATTAGATATTTAGAAATAGAGGGAAGCTTGATATTGTATTGTTTACTACAAGAACTTCAACTGAAGACTCTGCCCTATGGCTGTCACAATTCAAGAAAATTATAGTATTGTATATTTATGATTTTCTGAAAGACATACAATTTTTTTTAAAAATTAAAAGGAAGACGAAAGATCTTGGCTTTGTTTACTTTTATGATTAATACCTCTCACTCCCCACCTCCAGATATTAAAAGACTAAAAGAATACTCAATTTCATTAATTACATTAATATATTGGTCTGAAGCACTCAACTTTTTTATATATTTGAAATAATATCTTACTGCCATAAATCTTATTTGGAGAATTGTATTTTGTCACCCATGCTTTCCAGCAGGGGTGTCAAACTCAAGGCTTGTGGGCCGAATCCGGCCCGCAATGTGGTTGGATCCAGCAGGCAGGGCCATCCCAGTCTACTCGCATTGGTTTGGCCTGGTTTACTCAATGCAGAGAGGAAAGATCATGCCAGTGAAGCTTCAGCCCGGTCTACCTGATACGAAGAGAAAGATCAGGCCAATGTAGCTTCGGCCAGTCTGCTCAATGCGAACAGGAAACATGCCAGCAGTTTGGGGAGTGGCGTCAAGCTGGCCATGCCCACCTAGTCAGCCACACTCACCCAGTCAGCCATGGCCCATGGCCCCCCGAGGTCAACCATAGCTCTCAATGAAATTGAGTTTGACACCCCTGCTTTCCAGTAACCCATGCATGTTGCATGAATACTGCAAAGGCTTTAGATTTAAATGTATATGCTATTTGGACGTGTGTGGGTATGTGTGAAAAATTTTCAGATATCCATGCATAACATCAAGGCCTGGGGCCAAATGGAATCAGAAGTACTAGGAAGCATAAGTCCACAAGGTACCTATATGTTGCAAAGATCAGACTTCCTAGCATAGCTCTATAACTTCCTCATACTTACCATCATATGTGACATAAGGAATTTGGAAGCCTCTGGCACTGTTAGCTTCACTGGTTTTAAAGTTAATCCATAATTTTCTGGACCTTGCAGTGAATGCGATAGGCCTCTCATACGTCTGGCATGTCTCATAGGTTGTGATGGAGGATGGAGATGCTATAAAAGAAAGCAGATCATGTTCATACACTTTAGAATCATACAGTTCTTACACCATTAAACATTAAGCATTAAAACATCTTCAGGGATGAAGGAAGATATGTAAGTAATGAAAGGCTTTTCTTCCTTTTGCTAAAGATCCTTACCTTTGAGAGATGAAAGGGAAGATATGTTTGAATTCCAGGTTTTTTTTTTAAAAAGAAGCATATCTTAACCAAGTTGTATCACCTTTAGTTGAAATTTTTAAAAGGCTATTTAGATCTGAAATAAGGGCAGAACCATTCATCTGAGGACATTTGGGGGGATTTAATACCTCAAACTTTCAAATTTGGGAATGTATATTTTTAGTACAACAGCAAACTGCCCTTCATGCAAACACAATATGGTATAGTGGCTTTGTCATTCCCATTTTAACAGATTTTCTGGGGGAGAAAAATGATGGAAGAAAGGGGACAAGAAGATTACAAATCAAAGTTCATCTGTCAATTTTGTACAGAATTTTATTAACAAAGGACGAGTACTACACAATAAAGATCTTGTTTGAAAACTTCTGAACATGCCGCACTTTGAAACTCCCACAATAATCCGCTTGAAGGATACAGGCTTTCTGAGTAACAATGACAATTAGTAAATCTTCTTATACTCATGGATTGCTCTGAAATATGTTTTTTTTTAATGTCATTATATTCTCAGTTTAACACAGAGTATATTCCATTCCAGAAAAAAAAACACCCAGATCCTGACTATCAGTATCTGGAAGGCATCAGTTTCAATGTAGAGACTGAAGACCCAAGGTTAGGACATGCTAGAAGAATCAACTATTCATTTGCTCATTACTTCCTCTCCAGTGAAGATGAAGGAGGGTGGTACTATATCTACACCTTCAACAGGGATCTGCTGATCCTGTAAAGCTATCTTCTGTATGGCCCCAATGAAGCATTGGGTTACCTACAGTTTTTCCGCATCACCAGGACATCCCCACATTCGTCCTCTGATGGCAGGAAGATTTCAGGCACCACAATCAAAATCTTGCGCTTGGGAGGTGGATTGATGTTCCAAGTGCATTCCACATTTGCAGGATAGTTTCCAGGGTAATTGGGAGACTCAATATAGCCAGTGTACTCCCCCAGTTCTCCACCACATTGACGGTCTGCAAGAAAACATAAAACATACTGGGATATCAGCTGAGAAACTGGTGGTCAAAGGAGATTGCAGCACTGCCTTGTGAGTGTAATATAAGCAAGTAGGTGTGGGTGTGGGTTGTTTTGTGTAACATACACAAAAATAGAAAATCAAGAAAACAGATAATTTCAGATAGTCACATCTATACAAATTAACTCTTATTTTGTTCTTCCAAAATCTACACAACTCTTGCAAGACAAAGCATACTTTTGCACTGTGACACAGAAGTTGAGCCATCAAAGTCTGTCGTAGTATTCCCAGGGCATGCAATACAATAGTTTTGACGGAAGTCTGGCTGATAAGTGCCTATTACACAACGAATGCAGCGATGGACACTGGTGTTGTAATAATGGCCTGGAGAGCATTGAACTGAAAATTAAACCAAAAAAAATTAAAAATCAGTTTAAATATAATAGAAAAAACATTAATTGGAAAAGCATATTTTTAAATAAAAAGTCATTTTCAACAGTAAATACAATACAGTAACAGAATGCCTTCTTTTTTCTCTCATTTTCTTCATTCTTTAGTACTTACAGTTACGGTACCTGAAATCTAAAGGACTCTGGGAAGCATACAACGCCATACCAAAGGAGGAAAAAAAACATAATAATGAATGACTAGTTCAAATTTAGTATCAAAAAAGTAATATACCCCTGTAAATAGACGTTTACAACCTGTCAGCTACTGCAATGATATAAAATATTGAACTTGTTTGAGGAATTACAGAAATGTGGAGATGGCATGGGGGATAGGAGATATCTACAATGTGACAGCTCCTATAGAGAAAGCATATTATTTTGCCCACATATCCAACCCCCGGTTTGTAGATCATCACTGGTCTGCAGTATGTCAGCAATCGACCCACGCAAATGAGTAAAGTCCCACCTACAGGATGCAGGCAGCACATGAAACCATGGTCCTTCTGGTCTGTGAAAAAAACTATGTTCACTGAACCAGTTCCTGGTGCTCCAAAGCTTGGGGATGCTGTCTTAGAAAGAAGAGTCTCTCTGTTAAAGGTGGGACTGAACAGGCTATTTTAATTCTAACAAGCATTGTCCAATATATTGTCCAATATATAAGCCAAGAAACCTACTAGCAACCAATGCAGTCAATACATTTTATACTTGCTTCTTCTACCAGATCTTCTGCAAAAGCAGTTCTATGTAAAATGCATTGCATTAGTCCAGGGCATTCTGCTCCAGATAATAACTGATATAACTGGAACACTATGGTCCTCCTGGCAAAGATTTCCACCTGCTATTTGGACAAGATTCAAAATTCCAAAAAGACCAGGGGGGAACGCAACCTTGTGTAGAATAACTATTGGGTTTAATTGCCAAGACGTGTATTGACCACTAGCAACTCCTTATTGATAAGATTTAATTTGACTTGTTTGCTCCACCAGATCCTCACAGGTTCCAACACCAATTTAAGGCTTTCATACCATCACTGGCTCATCCCAGAAACCCAATGGGTAATTTAATGTCATTAGCCTACTGGTGACACCTCATGCCAAATTTATGGATGATATCTCCCTGTGGTTTCATGTACTTAATAAATATGTTAATAAACAATATGGAGAAGAGCCCTGATCTCTGTAGGATTTCACATTGGAGTTCCCATGGACTTTAATATATCTATCTCCAAGACTGAAAGAGATAGATAGATAGATAGATAGATAGATAGATAGATAGATAGATAGATAGATAGATAGATAGATAGATAGCAAAATACAGCTGAATTCCATAATAGCTTCTTCAAAAAGGGTCCACAACCACCTTCTTCAAAGCAGGTCCAAACACCTCCTCCCTAAAAAAAAATTGATAACCACCTGGAACCAGTCACTCATGTGCCATCTAGCCCCCTGCAAAAGCCAGGAAGGGCATAGATTCCCCATGCAGAAAGGTGTAGAGATCTAAGGAGATGACCTTGGAGGAGGAATCCAGAAGCAACACTAAGCCAAAAATAAATACATTAAACTAAAGTCTGATGCTGTCACAGGCATACCTTTAGTATCACAATCCTGGAAGGAAAAAGCTCCATCATGCTTGGTGGTCAACCCTCCACCACAATGGAAACATAACGCTCGGCCAGCTTCAGGCTGATAGGTGCCACGCACACACAATTGGCAGGGTTGAAAGCCATTTATAGAGTACTGTCCAGGAGGGCATTGACCTATGACCATTTAGGAGAAAAAGACACGAATTGCACTAAATGAAGTTAATTCTCTCCGCATCTGTCTTGTAATGTGATGAATCAGCTGCAGGCAAGAGGCATTATAATATATGAAACCATAAATAGGACTAGGGGAGCCATCCAGCATCTGAGAAAATACCTATGGCAATTCTATGCTTCAGCGCTGAATCAGGATAATGGCAGTGTAAAGAGACAGGCCATTATCAGAGCTTTTTATCCAAATCCTGGATGTGATTTGGACAAAATAGTTATTAAGCTGATAATAGTTATTTGGCTGCCTCAGCTTCACAAGCACTTTTATTGACTATTTCATTGTCAATACGTTCATTATTTGAAAGGAATGATGAGAAACTGAAACAGCATAAACATAAAAGGAAAGATGCTCTGCCTTCTACGACATATTTTGCCTCCCTGTTATTCTTCTAGGGGCATCTAGTGGCAACAATTATTCTTCTGTCCATTTTCAGAGAATTGGGACACCATGTGGAAAAGTATGAACAACTATAGACTCTTGTGAATTAAGTTTTTCCCATTATCAACTCCAGGGCAAGACACTTTGCTGGAGACAAAGCAAAATGTATGATTTAACAGTTATCTTTGAGAGTCCTTCTTCTTCTGAGGTGACACTGAGGTATTGAGCAAGTTTGCAACACCAATAGTGCTGAGTAACTGCAAAAGCTGTTATTCTAAGCTTTTGGGACATATTTCAACTCAAACTGCTGGAGCAGAGACCATCTCCAGCATCATTAGACCGATGAGCTACTGCACCTCTTGGGATTGCGATAATGCCACTAACAATCCTTCTTCCTGGCACTTCTGTTACACAAATTCTCCCAAGTATTAGGATCTTGAATTTCAGTTCTAATCTTAGGGTCTACTGCAGCTCATGTCTGTACCTGCGCAAGCGCTTATATTTGTTGCTCCAGCAGGCCCATAAGCATCACTCCCAGGGCAAAGGTCACAGGAGAGCTGGCCTTCTTTCTCCTGATAGGTCCCTGGAGGGCAAAGGACACACTGCTCCATCTGGCCATGGTAGTATGTTCCTGGCAGGCAGCTAACTAAGAGAGAGGCAAATGTACTAGTGACATAGGTAAAAAGGCAATATTCAAGTTAACACTTCTCTGTTTTGAAGGGAAGGCACCTTATCCGCCCCAGTACCTAGTGCACCATAATAAAGCTTAAGCTTTTAAAAGAATGAGCATAAAGAACTCTAGCTCTCGTTCAGAAGAACAAGCAGTTGCCATAGATGTTAAAAGCAGTTGCCATAGATGTGAAAAAAGGATATTTTAGCAGCAGTAGCACTAAAGGCTTGTAGTTAATTTGCAAGTGGCTCTTCATTTTTTTTTCCTTCCTCACTCCCCACTGCCTTAGGTGTTTTCTTTTTTCTTTTTCCCTTACCACACTTGGATCCCAGCCTCTGCTGTCCTGGCCCACAACTCTCCTGCCTCTCAGGAGACAAGCTCAGCTTCCGGGCCACCTCATATTCCATTCCTGAGACACGAATGAGGAATCGCTCCTGGTTTATGGATTTCTTCAAGGCTTTGATAGCTAATTTCAGTTTTTTCTCAATCTTCTGCCGTACACAGTTCAGGTTGCAACTAGCTAAAGATAAATGAAGGAGATTAAATCACCTTTTAGCAGTGGAATGAGGAAAGTCATGTTGAAGAGAATTTTGTATTCTTTCCTCATATGATTTTACACAGTAATATTGAATATGAATGTTTCAAATTTTGTTTTTTCAGATTACAAGTGCACGCATATATAAACACATTATCTCCTAAACTATGCAGTTCTTGTGTAGTTTATTTTGATCCAGGCTGTTTTGACTTTATATATTTTGTTGATTACTGTTTATGAAGAAAGAATACATAACATGTCAACATCATAGTGCAATACTTTAATGGTAATATTTGTATTTTAATATTATTATTGTTGTATTGGTTGTTGCTTTTGTGTATTGTTTAGCATTGCCTTGACTGAAGCAGTTTAGACACACACAAATATTTCCCATGTTCTTTTATCAACATGGTTAGTGATAGTGACTGCAAATAATTTTAGGTTTGCTAAGGAAAGGATGTTTTCCTTTTTAAAAATGATCTAATATTAATAATAAGATTTGATTGTTGGTCATGAAATGCCACTCATCACAAGGGTTATAGTCTGTGCTGAATTGTGGTAAGATTCCTGCTTCTGATCTGTCCCTGTTCAGAAAAAATACCTGCCCTTAAAAAAAAAAAAAAAAGGAAAATAGCGAAAAAAGCACCTACATCTCTAGAGATGCACTACTATTGGATGATGTTGATGATGATGCCAAGTGAATTTTCAACTCACCATCCCCATTTCCCAGTCTTTTCTGTCACTTGTGTTACCTGTGATCTCTTCAGGTTTGATTTCAGCTTCAAACTCCAGGGTGATGCGAGTAACCTCTTTGTTGGGAGAATTGCGAGCCCGACGTCCTTTGCCTTTCTTTGATGAATCACACTTTAGGTTCACAAAAGACACTTGGCAATCTGAGCAAGGGGCTGACCCGCCTAGTAGAACCAATGTCAGTGTTCTTTAAGGAGCATACAATATTTTCAAAACCTTCACAAACATATTCCTCTATAAACACTAAGCAAAATATCTCTTCCTTCCCCTGATGAAAGGACTAAACAGACATAGGAAGGCATCTAATGGACACCAGAGCTCTAGTGATCATCTCCAGTATATGTTGGTGAAGGAAACCCTCAACCACCTTCCATTTAAATCATGCATTTGAAACTAATTTCAGCAAGACCCCATGTAAGAGAAATCTAGATTTCTCAAGCTTCAATCTTACTCCCATTCTCCCTTTGCTTTTTAATTAGTGCTTTATGTAGTTAATTATAAAACAGAAAGCATAAAGCCTATGATGGTACAATGTTTTACAAGACTTTAGCCATAAATGCGTATTGCAAGGCTCTTCAAACTTGGTTAGTTTAAGACTTGTGGACTTCAACTCCCAGAATTCCTGAACTAAGAAGAGAAGGAATTCTGGGAGTTGAAGTCCACAAGTCTTAAAGCTGTCAAGTTTTTTTTTAAATCAATCAATTCCTTTTTTAAATTAATCAATTCCTTCCTCATGTTAGCTCAGGAATTCTGGGAGTTGAAGTCCACAAGTCTTAAAGCTGTCAAGTTTTTTTAAATCAATCAATTCCTTTTTTAAATCAATCAATTCCTCCTCATGTTAGCTCAGGAATTCTGGGAGTTGAAGTCCACAAGTCTTAAAGCTGTCAAGTTTTTTTAAATCAATCACCTCTTTTTGCTCCTCTCACAAGTAGAAACGAATACTGAGATATCCAATTCTAACAAGTTAAAGTATAAAATAAACCACAAGTGGAAAACCTCAGTTTAGACATTATAGACAATAATTAAATTGCAAATGCTCCTTTATTTGCTTATATGGTTTGGAAGATCGAAGGAGCACTATGTATGCATTTTTAAAATGTTTAAAATAAATTTTATTAAACATTTTTCAACAATTTAAAAACATATTTCCATTTCCAACAATGTTATACTATGTATGCATTAATGCAGGGGTAGTCAACCTTTTTATACCTACCGCCCACTTTTGTATCTCTGTTAGTAGTAAAGTTTTCTCTAACCGCCCACCAGTTCCACAGTAATGGTAATTTATAAAGTAGGGGACAAAACCCCTACCGCCCACCATGAAAGCTGGAATGCCCACTAGTGGGAGGTAGGGACCAGGTTGACTACCACTGCATTAATGTGTTGCTTTCCTCATAATTTTGGCTTAGGGAGCCAAGGAAACATTGTGTAGCTATGGTCACTGAAAAACTGGTTCTTGGTTTTAAAAAACTTAAAGATTGTAAATAATTCCAACTGAAGATTCTGCCAACACATACAGAGGAGAAAGTACCTCACCTAGTCCACCATTCCTGCCAGGATCATCCTGCTTGCCTTTCATGTGCGGATGGAGATAGCATTTAGCATCTTTAATTTTAAAAGAAGCCTTTTGTTTGATTGGAGCAGCAACAGCCTCTAAAAGAAAAGGCAGGTGCTAAGTTTGGGGAGTCAAATGTGTTAGAGAGGAGCTCTCAGAGCTCAAGACTCCAAGCTTACCAATGCAAGGATGGCTACCATTGCTGGATCTTGATGGAGGCACCTGTTGCAGAACTGGGGTCCCACAACTCACAGTGTAGCTGTTGTCAGATTCTGCAAAGAAAAAGACTTTACAGGTATGGATGTCTAGGGTCAGACACTTCTAAACACTTGTTACATGGATCTATACTTGCAAGTCCATCCCAGCCTCGTGTGTTTTGAAATATCATCCCAAGCCTGATCTTGCCCATTGATGACTGTAGCCCAGTTTGACCCAGGATTCATTAACTATGTCATTTTCATTATTAAACAATGCTCCAAGGACCTATGTTATAAGAATACCTAAAAGAAGTACAGCTTGTGCTGGAGTGGGGTTCAAACCTGAATAGGTTCCCAGGGCTTATAGCCTTAGGGTCAAGGGTATTCATTAATCAGATCCAGGGGCAGGATTCTGCCAGTTTGGGCGAACCCCTAGCTCCAAAGATCAGCTGGGCGCGAACCAGTTCGCTCCAACGATGTTGTTGGCCCGCCCACCAGCCCCTGCGCTGTACTGACCTTTATCGTCCCAGCTGATCAGCACGGAAGAGCGGATTGCCACTCCTCAGCTGTGCTACTCCCCCGAATTAACATAGCAGGTAAGGATTTTGTATTGCTGTTCACGTGTGCACACGTACGCAAACACCAAACCAGTTGTTATACCGGCAGCATTCCGCCCCTGATCAGATCACAATGCTTGCCAAGACAAGGATGGATCTGCGCTAAATGCACAGAAAGCAGTTTTCATGTTTCTCCGCACAGCTCTTAACAGCGTTTCAGGGCCTGCATTGTCAGTTAATACTTTCAGGTTGAAAATAGTGATAGGACAATGAAAATATTCCTGGGTTGACTTTGGGAAACAGACTGAGTTGAGATGGACATGTATGATCTTCTCTTATCTAGGGCATAGAAAACTGGGAATCAGTTCATCCTAAGTATCAGGTGAAAACTGCATAAGCACAGCACTGCTGGACATACTGTGGGAAACTGAAAATGGTGGACTTCTCCCAGTTTCAGTCATTTCCATTATCAATGACAGCAATGAATCGTGTTGCCATTTTATACTCTGGCAACTGTTAAAGGATGACAAATAATGACACTGGCACTACCTATAGATTACGTTCAATACTAACACAGTAAGCCAACTTCTTGTACTTGCTATAAACCAAACATCAGTTGAAAACCTCAAAAAACTATTGCAAAAACTATTAAGCCTGGAGACCATAAAACTAAGGCATGGAACAGGCTCATCTAACTGCAGTAAAAAAATGGAAACAAAGAAGACATGGTTGTAATGAATATGCATCAACAATTAAATAAAAGGTGGTACGTGTATGACACAGGAGTCCTAATTGTGCAAAACAGTGCTCTAAAAACATCTTGCACCAAAGCTATCACATGGCAGTGATGTATGTGTCAATCTGAGTACTTACCTGGCAGAAAGCGAGCCTTGGAGGCACAGGTGAGGGAGCAGCTTTCCTTCTTGCCATTCTTGTTGCAGGTAAGTATGGCTCG
Organism: Notechis scutatus; assembly: GCF_049901735.1. NCBI lineage: Eukaryota > Metazoa > Chordata > Lepidosauria > Squamata > Elapidae > Notechis > Notechis scutatus. The sequence continues at coordinate 49,872,763 of NC_142011.1, forward strand.
TGGAGATACTGTGCCAGCCAAACAAACCCCCAGCTCTGAAGAACAAGCATCAATTGATAGCACTATGCAGATGAGAGTGCAATTCACAGAGGAGCAGCCAGACTCTGCCACTGGGATGGCTACAGTGCAAAGCCACACCTGAATCTCCAGCAGAAACAAATAAGCATCAGTGCACTATTGCTATCTCCACTTGCCTCTGCCATGGGTTATGGCAACAAGTCCTGTTCATGTTGAGCTCTGGCTCATTCAGCTCATGGCTGATGTAATAACCTCTAGAAGAATGCATTGCTGGCCCTGAACCACAAATTGCAGAGACTTTAGAAATTTAGAATTTCCCAACACAAAAGTGGTTGCACATTTTTTATCTTTCATTTAAATTTTTGCTGCAATGGGCTTGGAAAAAGAAAAAGACTGAAAAGTTCCAACCCATTAAAAAAAATCAAATAGGACTTTTCAGCAAACAAAAATTCCTGATAGGTGGTATCTAAATTGGTGAATAAATAAACAAGCTTATTTTTAATGGCATCTGAAACTGCTGTATGGAATATCCATTTCATTACTGATAATTTTTAAGCTTTAGATACTCAAATCTAACACCAATGCCATGCATTACATATCCTTTAAGCTGTTTCAAGTGTTAAATACTTTAAATATTCTAAACAGCAATGGATAAGTGTTCAGAGATCACCAGTTTACAACAATCTTCCTCCTTCGCTAGGGTAATTTTTATCCGTTAAAAAAACCTATCCTGTTGAAATGCATTTTCCCACTAGAGGGCAGTATGATTTCAAGCCATTTCTATATAGTACTCACCTATGCAATCTTTTTTATTCCAATGAAGTCTGCAACCTGCGGGGCAGGTACATTCGTAGCTACCTGGGATATTTACACATCCAAACTTGCAACCTCCTTGATTGACACTACATTCATCAACATCTGTAGGAAGACAAGAAGTATTATTAGTACACTATTTGAAATCCATAAAACAAACTTTCTGACTGGAATAATCATTATGATTCCTAGGTCTAATCCAGGAACTATAACTGAGGCTCGTAAGTGGAACAAAGAGAATTATTGAAATTAAAAGAAAGAAAAATGGGGTGAAACAATACCAACTACAATGAAGAAATTATCTGTTGTTGTTTCCATTTGTCATTCAGAAGAGATCTGGCTGCTTACTTAACTGATTACACATATTGGACCATTAATGTACAGGACACTTTATAAAAGCAGCAAGCAAAATAAGACCCTATTCCCAGATACCCACAAGACTGATAAGGAATTGGAAACAGAGGACAGGAAGCTAACAAGAAGAATGGAGACAACTACAGCTATGAATTTTGCTACCACAAATTGTTGTAAGGAAATAAGACAATCCTTTGGATATCTTCCATAGTATCTGGTTCTGATGAACTTACAGGCATGCTACAGTGATCTATAGTTACAGCGATTTAGTATACTGTATGGTTGTTGCATTCAGTACTGATCAGGGGATATTTGGCCTTGTACCAAACACATGAATGTATTGTACAAAACTTCCTCTGCCTTCCTAAGGGGTTGTACATGTTTGTATACTGTGTTTATATGCAGCAGTTTCCCTCTCCACCCTCATAACTTCCAGAATTCTAGTAACAGTCATGCCTAATGCATCTGGAGGACATTAGGTTAGAGAAAGCTAATGGACAGATTATGTTTAGCATTGCCCATATTTCCATGCTTCTCTTTCTTCATTAGTCTCCTTCTCCATGAAACCTGAAAGTGAAAACATTATATAATAATAAAAATGCTTCTCCTTTCTTCTTAGCCTTTAAATGACTAGAGAATCAAATATAGGCTAAAATCATCTTTCATCTTAATCACAAAATTACTCTGGGGCTACATAATATGGGGGAATGAAGATTGCCTTGAAGCATCCTGAAATCATTTCAAGAACCTATCATTCAAGACCATCCACAGTAGTCTTTTGGGAAGGTAATAGGAATCTGTATGTCCCTCTCATCTCCCAGACATATGCTTGGATTAAATGAAATGAAAGCCGTTTTAAATTGGTCCCACTGCTCTAAAACAGAGGTCTCCAAACTTGGCAACTTTAAAGCTTGTGGACTTCAACTCCCAGAATTCCTCAGCCAGCAAAGCTGGGAGTTGAAGTCCATAAGCCTTAATGTTGCCAAGTTTGGGGACCCCTGCTCTAAAACATGATGTATGTTTTTACCCTAATATTGCTTAATCCTTTCTACTTTTTGTCTTGGAACACAAAACCATAGGATTAAACTGGTAAAGAAAAATGGTATCCTTCCCAACTGTAAGACCCCCAGAAAAACTGGAGAACTTATCTTGTCATCAAAATATCAGCATGGAATATTTTCGGAGGTTGTACAAAAGTTAATCCAGGGGCTTTAGAAATATGAACTCATTGTTAAAAAAACACCTCCTTCTCATGCAAATGTGTCCACATAGAAACATCTAAAGGAACATCTGATGAACTCCCTAGCATCTGGTGAGTCTACAACTTATTACCCTTTTTGCTTGCAGGAGCTATGTTTTCTATAAAATCCTCCTGTCTCAAGCAAACTATATCATATAGTCCCCTTTCTTTACATTTTATTTTATTTTTCTATACCACAATTACTGGTTTATAAGTCCTATCTTTTTTAAGCATATCAGCACCCCGTAAACCCAAAGGAGAGACAAGCAGATTTTAAAGGTAATTCAGGGTTCCTTTGACAAGTTTTGAGAAATACCAACTGACAACCAAAACATGTTCCTATTAATTAATGTAGTGCTTAGCATCTAAAAAAATGTGGATCTCAGCCCAGGCAACTTTTAGATATATTGACTTCAACCTCATGCTGGTTGAAAAATTATGGGAGTTGAAGTCCATACATCTTAAAGTTGTCAAGGTTTAGAAACCATCTTGTAGATAATCACTTTGACCTGTGCCAGTGATAAGTAAGCCACTTTAAATGTCACTCCTGAGATAAAATGTAATGAAGAACAGAAAAATATAGAGAAAATAGAATGGCATGAGATCTGAAGTTCAAAAAAACCAGCTGCATTAGCCAGTCTGCTAATGCTATCCTTTTTTCAGCATTCCTGCTACTTTATGGTACATAATTTCGCAACCATGGAAATCTGTGCGAAAGGTCTGACACAGAAAAATACACACCAACACAATGACAGCAGAAAAAAGAAAGGGGGAAAAATCCATAAAGGACCACTTTGTTCCGAAAGCTTCGCATAAAAGTATTTCAGTTTTCCTTCCAAGCTTTGCCAGAGCATATTCCCACACAACGTGGCACATTCAGGTCATGGCTTTGCTCCCAGCTCTTTGGAATAGGCTAAGTGCTGATTCATATGTCATTGTCAAGGCATTTTTCAGCTTGGCTCCATCCTCTCTTGCTCTTTTATGTAACTCGCTTCTCTTACTCCAAGTGAATCCTAAATTCAGAATATTATCTTCTCATTGCTAATTAGTAAAAAGTTTATTTCACAAGCTTGCTGAAGGTTGTGAAGGTTTAATAGATATTAGATAGACCCAACCAATAGGCTGTAATATTTTGGCTTAATATCTGGCTTAGCAATATGCATGTACTATAATGCAGCCAGTTATGGTTTACACCGTATAAATAAATCATAACTCCACAGAATTTTAACCACAGGAAAAATAGCCAATAATCTCTAAATGCTTTCTTTTGAATTTAGAATAAGAGAGAAGGGTTTTAACTTGAGTAGTAGACAACAATCTTCCATTAAAAAACAAGAAAGAGGAAACATGCCTCCTTAAAAATGCCTCATTAGAGCAGCCAAAAATTATTTAGTTTAGTTGACTAGAATAATCTAGAAAAGTCTTAATAAGCTCTGAAGCAAGGTACACTTTTTCTTAACTTTCAGATCTATAGTTACCATATCTTATGCTAATTAATTCATTATAGGACTTTCAGCGCTGCCAATTTAGTTGCTAGAAGGGGGGCACATCCACCTAGTCAGTACTCAGTGATAATAATTTCACCATCCTTAATTTGCCTAATTTATTTAAAATTATTTAAAACTATCTAAACCGATGACAAAGTCAATAATGCCTTCCCTTTCAGACTTATGATAATTTCGGCTTGCTTCCCCCACCTCCAAGTCTACAAATGTCTGATAAAAATTAATCACATAAAATGAGAATGGGTGTGGCAAAATAAATAGGATTTTGCATGCTAATAAGTTATATATTTTATTTTGATAAGATCTAACTGTGTCTCAAGGAAAAGTGGATCAGTTGGCATGTTCTGTGGTGCTATGAATTTTATAGGGATTTATACAATAGACCAGGGGTTTTCAAACTTGGCAAGTTTAAGATTTGTGGACTTCAACTCCCAGAATTCCTGAGCTAACATCACTGGAGGAGGAATTCTGGGAGTTGAAATCCACAAGTCTTAAAGCTGTCAAGTTTGAAGACCCTTGCAATAAATTAATTATTACCTTTCAGTAATTTTTCTAAGACAAATTCCTTCTCACCTTTTTTACCCATTATTAGCAGATTGAAGGCCTGCTTTGAGTTAAATGTTGATTTTTTTCTCCATCAGTACACAGACTGCAGCAAGAGATAACAAGGGGACCTAAAAAACCTGGAATCCACCTTTTTCTCCAGCTGTCATATATAATCTTTTGCTGACTTTATGTTATTGTCTATTTTATTATGTATTTATTATTGTCTGAATATTTCAGATCTTGTAGACTATTTTATGATCTTTGGCTGTAGTAAATAATTCATTCATCATATTAGTAGATTTATTTTGGCAGCTAAATAGCAGTCATTAATCATGGTTAGTTGTGCTGATTTCTCTGCAGTTTCAGGCTATTGATCACAGTAGTTTGAGATGTTTAGTCAGTAAGGAAGTTGGCTAAATGCTCCCAAAAATGGTGCTAGGCACTGTTGTTTGGTTTCTGGAAAACTAACTTATGGCATACTTTGAGATTCTATTTGTCCCCTGTGTTTTCTAACCTTTATATGAAGTTGTTGAGAAAACTCTAGGTCAACAAGAGTTCCTGTGCTCTGTCTTTCTCTTATACCAAGAAGTTTGTTGAAGTCTTGGATCATTGAATATACAGTAGACTATGGAATGCTACTCTATATGCATACCAATTGCCTCAATTTAACATATAGTCTCATCCTAATTTCTTGAAGTCTTGTCCAATACCTGATCAGCCACTCCCATCCAACACTATTTGCGTAGTAATTGTTACTAAATTTGTTATTGAAATTTTATAATCTATTATCCAATTTTCTATTCTAGATAATAGCAAAGTATTCTGATGATAAATACTATATTTGTAAATGCTAACTATGCAGCACAAAGGTTTTAATATATAAATTTGTGAGTAACATGGTTCTCCAAATATATTGTGTATAATCAGGTTCCAGGTCTACCAAAGACAAACAAACTGAACTAAGTTTTTTTTGGATGTCAGAGGTATTGGGCTCCATCTAAGAGAAGAAAGAACATGTTACTCATTAGAAGAGACAGCAGGATGAAGATTCACAAAAGAGGTACCAAAAAAGCAATTGTTATAATGTTCCATACATCGTCATCTATCACACTGATACCTCCACAGTGGGTGAGTCCATACAGCATGTAGCCTTTGTGACACAGGCACTGGAAACTCCCAGGTGTATTTACACAGATGTGGTCACAAGTTCTATCAAAGGAGCATTCATCAATATCTGGGAAACAGGAAAAGAGAGCATAAGCTTGCATTGCAATAAATGAGAACCAGTTTGGTTTAGTGATTAAGAAACCAGGCTAAAAATGAGGAGATTGTGAATTCTAGTCCCACTTTAGGCATGAAAGCTGACTGGGTGACTTTGGGCCAATCACTCTCTCTCAGCCCAACCCAATTCACAGGGTTGTTGTGGGGAAAATAGGAGGAAGGAATGTTAGTTATGTTTGCCATCTTGAATTGTATATAAAAATAATAAAGGGATAAAAATGAATGAATAATAAATAAATTTGTAGGTAGTATGCCTGGAGATTGGGATTATTTTGCTTTTTTACTAACAAGAAAGTGTGAAATTGTACCAAATTGCCCAGGATTAGGAGAACATTAGGAGGAAATGTCATTCTAATAGCAATTAACTATTTACTTTAGTAGCCCTCAGCCCAAAAATAACAGTACAAATTAAGTTCCAAACCATTACTGATTGCAATTTCTTTTTTAAATCTCTATTAGGTATAGGTTATATCATTGCCTATCTTATCACAGTTCTAAAAGTTCTAAGGTGCTGAAAGAAATCATGGAGAAGTTTTAATAATTGAGGATTTCAATCACCCTGATGTAAATTGGGTACATTTATGCTCAGGCCATAACAAATAAAGCCAATTTCAAGGTATTCTAAATATCTATGCTTGGAACAGTGGTTTTTCATCTAGCCAAAGAGTTGCAATCCTACATTTAATCCTAAGGGGCAACTATGATAGACACAAAGTATGTTATAAACCAAATGGGTATAATATCAGTGCTGTTGCACTGAGCTTATGTGCAAATGAGAAACTGCCAAGAGGGCTCAACACAGTCACATTTGACTATAACTTCTGAAAAAGAACTGGTGAAAAAAAATCTAGTGAAAAAAAAAATACCAAGAGCAAAATTACACAACTTCTTTGCCCTGTGTGAGAACATGAAGACAGCCCTCTATCCATATCCAAAGTATATGTCTTCCTATCTCATCATCCATTTGCACCTGAGGAGGTCCAAGGCTGGCTTTTGGCCCTCTATCCTGGAAACTGTGTTTTTTCTCTTATCCTGCTACAATGGCATGCAGAGCCATGTTGATGAGCAACATTGAGGCTATAAAGCAGGGGTGTCAAACTGGCAGCCTACAGGCCACATCCATGCCAGCTCTGTGAAGGGAAAAAAACATTGTGATATGTCATGTGACGGCAATGTGACGTAGCGAGTTTGACACCCGTGCTATAAAGCCTTGAAACTGAATAACTTCTGCCAGGTTTAAGGTACATTTCTAGAAGGATCATTCAAAGGACACGTTGCCTGTACTCTGTTGAAGCCACGGGATACAAAATGCTCTAACATTTTGCCAGAATTTAGTGGTCAATATTTTAAAAATACAAAGGATTTCTAAAATAAAATTCAGTCAATCAACAATTGATTAAAAATTGCAGGATGTAGATTAACTAAAGTATTATGCACACCAAGTGTAAGAGCCTTTTCACATGATAGATGACAATGGAAAGGGATGGAATTTCAACTGAGGGAACCATCCTCGTGGCTTTTAGAATGTTGCATTTGAAAGCTCTGAGGACAGCAGTGCAGCATTGACCTATTCATGATGAAAGTGCATTGTGGAGGCAGCAAATATATTGTGAAGGCAGCACCATTGGCTGCTGGCTCTGGGATAGGAAGGGACCGAGGCTCAACAGCTACATGGATGTGGTCTGAAAAGAAAACTTAGTAAGGTCAAATATCTCCTTAATGTCTTAAAGTCAGAGAAGAAGGGTGGTTGTTATTAGTATTAAGGGGGAAATATTAAGAAGTTCTTTATATTTAACCAGAAAACAAAAGCATTAGACAAAGGAATAAAAAAGATGCCTATGTGGGAATAAACAGACAATTTTCTCAATGGAAGCCTTGTAACACCATACTGGGATTTGTGTTTTTTATTTATCAATGATCTTAAGGATATACAATAAACTTCCAAACTTCCAATATTCAGGATGGTAAAAAAGTGGCTATTTATAATTATCCTCCCAAGGATAATTATATGAATAGATGAATAATCATTCCAGAATGATGTATGCTAAAGCAAAAAATCCTAACTTTACATATGCACCAATGAAGTCTTTGCTGTCTCTTAACTAACCTGGAAAAAGACTTGGGGTTACAGTGAGTAATGGCAATACTGACTCAGTATGTGTGTCAACTGGGAAAAAGACAAATTCCATGGGACATTCATTAAGAATGAGAATGAAAATAAAACTGCCAACATTGTTAACCATTATTCAACCAAAAGACCAGGAGGGTCAAATATTTTCCCTGTGAGAAAAAGCAAACATATTTAAAATTCTTTAGACTGGAAAAATAATGATAGAAAAGGACATGATCAAGGTTCTTAAAATTATATGTGGCATGGAGAAGATGAATAGCATTTTCAAAATGGCTTCAGGAGTCACCCAATGAAGGCAATTAGAAGTAAATTTAGAACAGACTTAAAAGAGCACTTTTTTACACAGAACATAATTTCCCTATGAAATTAGGATATTCACTATCTTCGATGGCTTTAAAATGAGAATGGATAAATATTTGGACAACAAGGACATCATCATAACAAGTCTATCAAGATTCAGTGATACATCCAAGTTGAGAGCACTCTACCACTAAATATTAAACTGTAGTAGAACAACAGCAAAAATCTCCTGCTTGTGAACACACTAAAGGAATCAGATTGTCTGGAAACAAAATGCTGAACTAAGATGAACATTGATCTGATGTTAGGGACAATCAGTAGGGACAATCTAATATTCTTACATTGCTATTATATAAAATAGAAAATGGTAAACAGCAAAGTCAAAACTATGAAACATTGAAATCTAGGCCTCATAGATAGTTGTTGTTTCTTATGCTGATTATAAAAAAAGAAATTAAATTGAGAGTTCTTCGTATGTGACTAAGCTCTATTTCCATATTTAAATAATTGCTTCATTATTATTTCCAGTAAGATGTGAGAAGACTTTACCTTGGCACGTCCTTTCATTGATAAGCAATTTATATCCCTTTTTACAACTGCATTCAAAACTGCCCACTGTGTTCCTGCAGATGTGGTCACAGCCACCATTGTTCAATCTACATTCATCTATATCTGTAATAAGGAGGGAAAAAAACACAGCAAAACATGCTTAGGTACAAAAAAAGATGACAATTGAATGAATGCCATATAGTCATCAAATAAAGATTCAACAGAAGAAGAACAGGTCAAATGACTTGATTTCTCAGTTCAGTTCAATTTAGATGTTAATTTTGATGTGTATTCATACAGATAGTTCTTGACCTCTGACCATAATTGGGTCCAAAACTTTATATTGTTAAATGATGTGGTCATAAAGCGTAACCGCATCACTTAGTGCCAGTAATCATAGGACTCCTTATTACTGTCATTAACCAAGTAAAACAAGTTGTTATATACAGTAAGTACCCACCACAATACAAGTCATTCCCAGGCTTGGTGCCTCCCAGTCCCAAACCTTGGAAAGGTAGGGGACTGTGTCCTTTTCAACTCCACCAACCCATCTAGCTCCCCCCACAACTCTGACCTTTTAGTAACCCTCTCCTTTCCTTGAGGGGCAGCAAACAGTCCCAGAACCTCACGGCTCAGGGGCCGACATGCTGCCGCTCAAGCGCTTCCAGGTGTGCTGTGCTCTGGGGCTACTCTGTGCTCTGATATCCCTGCTGCCCTGTGCTCCCTGCCCCAGTTACACTGTCCCAGCTGACCTTTGCCTTCCTCCTGTTCCCAATGCTGACGGGGCATGAGCCCTTTATGAGGCACTTGCTGACCACATGAGCCTGTCTTCCCCAGGTCTTATGAGGAAACCGCCATCACAACAACTTAAGGGGGGGGGAAACCCTCATATGACCAACATCTGCTTTGCAGAGCCAGGCTAAGCATGCTTGGCCAGGAACAGAAACAAGAAGGTGGCAAATGCCAGCTAGGGTGGCAGGGATTGTGAATGCAGGGGCCAAAAAGATATAGATAGGGAGGAATAGGTGGGGAAAGAGTTGAAGCACTTCCGTGGTTGTAAATGAGGGCAGGCTGCCAAGTGGGCGAATTTTGATCCCATGACTGCAGGGATGCGGCAACAGCTGTAACTTTGGGGACCAATGATAAACCTCTTCTTTTAGCATCACCATCATTCTCAACACTTGCTGGATGAACGGTTGTAAATTGAGGTCTATCTATAATTCCTTGTGCTGTAAGGTGCTTGTTACCCAATCATCCCGAACTGCTTGGAGTTTTATGATACTGTAGTTCAGATAAAGATATGCACTCGATTTGGTTAACTTCCAAATCAAGTTAAACTGACCTGGATAGATGCTTTTAATATAAATAAAATCCAAAATGCAGCTTTTCTTAAACTTCTTTAGTGTTTGGAGAATTTCTAAGAATACTAGCCAGTTGCATTTAGCAAGAATTCATAATTTTGTTCTGTGCAAGGAAATGCAGAGGAGAAAGAGACGAGATTGTAGTATAGGAGTATGGTGATCTTAGAATTGGAAGGACCCAGGTTCAAATCTCTATGAACTATTGAAACTCCCTGAGTGACTCTCATTCTCTCTCACCCCAACATATTTCATAGAGTTAATGTTGGGGAAAAGCTTTAATCATAATAAAATGTAAATCTATAGTTTTGTAAACTATACAAATGTGACTACTCCGAATTATTTATTGCAATATTCATTACATTTTTCTTAGACAAAGCTCATTTATAACAGTTAAGTGAACATAAGAGCACAAAAAGATTAATGAAACAATATATCTTTTAAAACTTAAAATAATTTAAAGCAGAAGCAACATAAGGAATCACCACTTTTAAAAGCCAGAAAAAGCTTGATTTCAAAGATAGTTTTCAAAAGCAATTGAAAGTGTCTACTGAATAGGCTGTGATAGAGTAGGAAGAGAGTTGAAAGGAAGAATTTACAGACAATAACACCCCTCATTTATTGTCATCTATACCCTTTTCAGATGGATAGCACAAGATACCACTGAAGACAACAAAGAATCAATGCATTCTCTCTCCTAAAATTAATTTCAAATAAAAGCCAAATGATTATATTCTAAATTTAGCTGTAATTTTTAGAATTGTTTTGCCAAAAAAGGTAGAAAGAACATATTCTCTGCCTTGCTTAATTCCCTAAACTCTAATGAAGTGTCTACTATCTATAAAGAAATATTTTTACTTGTAGCACATGCCAGAAAATTTACTGCTAGGATATGGTTTGTTAAAAGCTGATGAATCCCAGAAAATAAGCTCAGCCAGACATTATCAAAAATTGCTCCCTTGTCTTGCCCCAATCCAACCAACCTCAGCAAGTACAATGAATTTCAATGCTGTTATTGTTACTATCATTGAAATTTATTAGTAATCAAGTAGCTCTGAACAGTAATGAAGTCCCAGTTAAGGAGAATACAGTTCTGGGGGATTATGCTTTCCTGCAACTCCAGCATCTTAAAGTTAATGAGATCTGAAAAATAATAATGAAACAAATGGGATCTGGAATCAGTAAACTGGTTAGACAGCTTTCAGCAGAGGGCTGTTTTTAACTAAAGTCACATTCCCTGGAACTGCCAGAGACAGAACACAGACTCCCTCCATTTGTGAAGTCTCACTTATTTCTCAGTCTCACAATTTTTTTCAGATTGTTCTTTAAAAACAGTAGCAATAGTATTTAGACTTATATACCGCTCCACAGTGTTTTACAGCACTCTCTGAGTGGTTTATAATGTCATCTGGGTCCTCATTTTACAGACCTCAGAAGGATAGAAGGCTGAGTCAATCTTGAGCTGGTCAGGATTGAACTCTTGACCATGGGCAGAAGTGGCCTGCAATGTTGCATTCTAACCACTGCAGCACCATGGCTCTTACAAACCTCCATTTCTTCTCAATGCAAAATTAATACCAGTTGAAGACATGGGTGTATCCTTTTCTCTGCATCAGGTCCATTTACTGGATAAAGACTGTGGTTGCATCTTACCTTTGCAAGTTTTCCTGTCAGCCTGAAGCATGAATCCCATGGGGCAGCTGCAGTGTACGCCTGTGGCTGCATCATGGCATTTGCTATCACAGCCTCCATTGTTAACAGCACAGGTCTCTGAAAGAAGATCAAAAGCCAATTAGAATTATTTTAAAGCATACGTGCATTTAAGATTTTTCCAGTATCTTGAAAAGATCTTTCAAACATCAGATATATGCGGTTCTACAAAGATTTTAATATAGGAACAACATGTCTTAAGAGTTGAGTTTAGAGAGTGATGGCACTGTTTCTAGAGGCAAAACTCCTTGGCATAAACAAGAAAATCTGAATAAATCATTTAGACTCAAATTCAAACATTTGAAAAGTGAAAGCTTTTAATAGAATAAAATGTATTAATTCAATTAATGTTTTAAAGTTTTTCATAATATAGTTATTATAAATATAGTATAAATATATTTCACTTTTACTCTGAATGAATGCCTGGATTTTTCCAAGACAGGTATAGGGAGAAGAATGCACAATCAGCTAATCCTCAACTTACATCCAGTTGCTTAGTGACTGTTCGAAGTTATGACAGACTCTCCAAAAGTACTTATGACCCAATTTTGAAGTAACAATGGCTGCACTCCTTCCCATGGTTATGTAATCACATTTGGGATGGTTGGCAACTAGTTTATCTTTATGACCTCTGCAGCATTTTGTGGTCACATTACTGCAATTTTTGATAGTTTATTTGCCAGTTTGATAGTTTATTTACTTCTGGTTTCCAGCAAAAAAAGTCCATTGGATATAATTCTATTCTCTAAATGACCATGGCATTCACATAACAACCACGGTATTTGCTTAATGACTGCCACAAAAAGTGTCATAAACTTGGATCTAGTCACATGGTTGCCTGCTTAACAACCAGAATTACTTATGACCATAATTCCAGGTTGAACTGTTACTGACGTATGACTAAGTCAAGGACTACCTATAATATGCTCTACCATTACAACTGGGTCCAAAGAGCTTTGAATAATATCTTATTTTACTAAGGAATAAATGGAGCTATTGGATTAAGTTTCTGTTCGAAGATTATGTGAACTGGGGTACAACACATCTGGAGGGTATAAAGTTGGGTTCTAGGACAGCCAATGAAAGGGCTGATATTTACAAGGAAGAATTGATGGGTATGGAGAAAAATGTTTATCCTTTCACTTATTTGCTAAATCCCCTTTAGAGCTCTTCATTGAAGTCAGTGTTGACACTCAATTCTTTAAGAAGTTTTTTTTTCTCCTCTAGATTATGATATTGAAAGAGAGTCTACTTAAAAAAAGAGTGGTACAGAAGAGGCTTTTTGAGGAGAAAAGTGGAGGATATAGGAGGGGTGAAGCAAATCAGACCTGCTTTCTACCTTTCAGCCTGCTTTTCCATCTCCATCTTCCCAGCAAATGTGGGATATTTCTTTAGCCAGCCACATATACATACAGTATACCTTCTCTGAGATTTAAAAATTAGGGATCCCCCCTTTTTTAAGCCTGTCCCAATTATTTCTACTGGCAAAAATCCACATCAAGATAGCAAGTGTTTATGATCTGGGTATTGATGGTTTGCACAAATTTTTATTAAATATATAATCTCTTATTCCAGAATGCAATGATGGAACAGAACATTGCAATGGTCCCCATTAAATAATAGTTTCACAAATGACAGATTGAGTGTCCTTGATTTTGAGAACAGAAAGAAAGGGTTATACTGTGGGTTTTTTTTAAAGAGGACTATCCCTAAAATAGAGCATCTACAATTCCACTTGCATTTTTGTTCAGGTTCAATATTCTTGGAAACGATCTAGTCTAAAACCTCTTAATATATGACCACATGACCACAGAATCCCTGTTAGATTTGCAACTAGATCATACTTTTGAGTTCATGTTCTATTTATCATTAAGACATCCAGATCCTTTTTGTATTTAGAGTTACCCAATACTGCTTTGTGCTTTGAATTTTTGTTTTTCTCATCCAAATGAGAATGGAAAACTCTCAATTTTCCTAAAAGGAACTCTTGATTTCCTAAACCTCTTCCCTCTTTTCCTTCTTCTTAAAATGTTATAACAATTATACTCCCTAAATCTTGTTTTTGAGAAGTATGCAACCCTCTTGTACTTTTATGGGTCCAAAGATTTCTGTTTAAGAAATTCAATTTAGTAATTCTGTCTTGGCTGAATTATTTTTTCAAGAGGTGTCTGAACAATGGAGTCTTCCATTGTTTCTCTTTTTCCAGAAAGTTCTATAATCTAGTCCAGATCTTCTATCTATTTTCATAATCTACCGCATACACCATAAACATTGGCTCTTGCTTCCCCAAATATTTGATCACTGAAACTGTCTCTAATTTTATGTGATTCTGTAAGTTCTCTCCTAAATTAGCTCTATTAAATAGGGATCATATTCATTCATGGAACAAATAAGCAATAATCCTTAATAGTTAAAATTTTGACTAACTTTTTAAAAGGAAAATTTTATAGAAATTTAGCATGTGTGCCAAATTCTAGGATTATACAATTTTGTAAGCACACTGTTAGCTCGCTCTTTACTCCTAAATATGCTGATAATTAGATTTACAAGATTTTTAAATTCAAATTTCTTTATCATCAGCATTTTAGACTGAGCAATGCAAATGATTACATTTCTCCTGTAATCACCAAGGACATACAAACTCAATATAACATATTGATTAAAAGAACAGTGCAGAGTTAATTCTTTTTAATCTGATTCTACTCTTTTGTTTGTTTCATTTGATGCCTACATGAAGAACACCCTTTCATTAACTAATGCAAAGTCATCTTTACCAGTGCATGTTCTTGCTTCAGAATGTAGTACAACTAAAATACACAGGAATTGTACTTTAAGAAAATGTGCTGCAGAGGGATAGAACCAAGATCACGTGAAGTGTTAGTACCATTTTATAATGTTTTGGTAAGACAGCACCTGGAATACAGGTAGTCCTCCTTGTTAAGTGAGTCTTGCCCAATTTCACTACCTTTCTTGCCACAATTATTAAGTGAACCACTGCAGTTGTTAATTTACTAACCTGATTGTCAAGTGAATATGGCTTCCTTATTGATTTCACTTATCAGATGACCACAAAAGAAGATCACATGACCCTGGGATGCTGCAACCATCATAAATATGAACCAGTTGTCAAGCATCTGAATTTTGATTACATGACTACAGGGATGCTGCATTGTTCCAAGTATGAAAAATGGTCATAAGTCCCTTTTCTCAGCACCACCGTGACTTCAAATGGTCACTAAAACTGTTGTAAGTCAAGGACTATCTGCATTCCATCCAGTTTTGGTCACCACAATATAAAAGGATGCTGAGACTTTAGAAAGAGTGCAGGGAGGAAGAACAAAAATGATTAGGGGCTAGAGACTAAAGCATATGAAGAATATTTGCAGGAATTAGGAATGTCTAGTTTAATGAAAAGAAGGACTAGGGGTGACATGATAGTAGTATTCCAATATCTAAGGGGCTGCCACAAAGAAGAGGGGGTCAATCTATTTTCAAAAGCACTCAAAGGCAGAACAAGAAGCAATTGATGGAAATTAATCATCTAGAAGAGAACCAACCTAGCAATTAATCAGTGGAACAACTTGCCTCCAGAAGTTGTGAATACTCCAACACTTTAAGCTTTAAAGAAGAAACTGGACAACCATTTCTCTGAAATGTTATAAGGTTTCTTACTTGAGCAAGAGTTGAACTAGAAGACCTCAAAGGTCTCTGTTCTGTTAATTGTGTATAATTAAAGTATTGTGGAGTTCTGGATCTCAATATAAAACAACTTTTAAAAAATTCAAAATCATAAGCTGAAATAAAACATTTAACTGATTTTCTTATGTCTCTCTCTTACATACTACCTGAGCAAGCATCAGCATCTGGTAGCTTCTTACTGGTTTAGACATCTACGCAAAGTTAAATATATTAATATTTGGATGGGAGACCACCTGGGAAATCCAAGACTCAAGGCTAGACCAAGACATGGCAAAAATATATTTTTTTTTATTTGTTTGATGTTCCACTTTGTTTATTTTTGATTTTGTGAATTATTTTCCATAAATAAATTTTCATCCCCAAAAGTTGAAGTCCAATTAACTACCAATACAGCATTAAGGTTAGGCAGCTCAATCAGGGGTACAATGGAGAGATCACTTGGTTCACTTCATGCTTTGCTTCTTCTGCATGTGACCAACAGACAGGAAAAACATCAGCAATCACAGTATCACATCAAGAATGGGAAAGATTTGGTTTAGGACACTATCATATTTTTACTCTTTCCTACGTCCCCTCCTTCTATACCCCATCAGGTCAATCCAAATTGAATAAAATAAAACATAAATATATTGGGACATGAAAAGAGCTCAGTCAAAACAGTGCTTTTATTCATTATTTTTTCTCCACTTCATTTTCTTCATTTATATAGGCAATAAGTGCAAAATTCCAGGTTTCTTGCTTCCATTCAGAAGGCACTTGATTGCAATTCCTGCAAACAGATTTTGTTGCATTTCTTGCATCACTATGTTCAGATCTTTAGATCAGAAAGTATCAGTATCAGTATCAGAGAGATGGTAGACAAGGATAACAAGTTACCAAAGAAATTGAAACAACTAACCCTCCTCACAACTTGTTTAATTTGCCTCTGACGTGATGGGTAGCAAGGCACATAGAATTCACACGTTTTGTAGTGATAGTTGGATGCTTTTGAGTAAAATACCAGTTTAACACTGCAGAGTCAAAGATGTAATTCTATTGCACTCATAGAATAGGGACAAAATGGTCATGGCAGAAAATAGGGTACCTCCAAGAAAGACCCAAAGTATCACAGTGATACCAAACACGGAGAATTAGTCTTCTGCAGGATTCAATATGGGTCAGTCATCAGAGATTTTGTCTTCCAAGCTTTCAGACTCGTGCTAGAGCCTATCCCCAGGAAACAAGTGTGAAAGCTCGGGAGACAAAACCTCTGATCCCAATGACCAACTCAGACTGGATCCTGCAACATTATCCTGGGACACGTATATTTGCCTTCATTCATAATTAATATTCTATAAATATTCTCTATTTCAATTTTAGGAAGTATAACTAAAGTAATTTATTACCAATACTTGAAGCTTGCATTAGTTGCTTTCTATCATAAACAGTTATTTCAAAGACAATCCTTAAAAGATTTATGGATAAGATACATGCCCAACTTGTAAGAAAGATAACTACCTATCATCAAGTGTAATTCCATCTTATTTTCCGGAATGCTATCTGGGAGCAGGAAAAAAATTAAGAGACTTTTAGCATCTGCAGTAATCATAAGGGAAGGGGGAAGGAGGAGGAAAGGAGAAAGGGGAAAAGGAGGGCATTTTGAATTTTGGGAGGAAGATAATTCACAAAGAGACAAAGTGAGGGAAAGTGATTTAGAGAGAAAATATGTAATTTCATGATTTTATCTGTTAGGGGATTGGGTAAAAAAATTCTGTGTTTGGCATTTAGATACAAAGAAAGGAGAAACACAAGCTACAGGGATAAGAAACTCTTATATTCTGAAAGTATGAAATGAAAAAAATAAATCTAAATTTGAAGGTTCTTTTGGTTTGAAAGACCAGGTCACACGAACTTCCTTCCCTTGCCAGAGATCTCATAATATGTTTAATTATAACAATTAGAAGTTTAGGCTCAAAAGCAACTTTCTCAGGTAGAGCTATAGTTATTTCTAATGCACTTTCTCAATATAATTACTGATCCCATGTTAACTTCTTTTCATTTATGTTAATATTGCTTTGGTCCCATTAATAGCATGATAACTTCTATTCTTCTATTGCAGAAGTCTGCAGTGATGAAAGACAGATAATAAGTGGTTTTTTTTAAATGGGTTTAACAGATCCTATAATATAGAAGCAAGTAATACATTGATTGATCCTTAGCTTTTAAGAGCTCACAGTTATAATTTCTAGCAAAAAACAGCTATGAACACAAGCAAAGCAAGCAGCTGCTTAAAGCCCCCCATTTTAATATTGATTTGTTCCTTCTTAAATAATCCTGTTAGCTGAGTATTTCTTTCTTCGTTGTCTGGACAACTCCAGGCCTACCTACATTTCTCTCAATAGCTGGGGCCATGCAGATTTCAAGAGCAAAAATAGATTTTAGAAAGGGCAGAAGCTGGCAGGTTAAATAGTTAGTAATAACTGCTGTTCTGATTAATGCAGCTGCCACCTATTCTCCACAATGTGAAGTGAGGCATGCAGGTTAGTAATACAGCAGTGCCTGATTATTTTATTCCCCAATAGAAGATGCGGCTATAGATAAAACTCCTCAAAGATATATAGAACAAAAATATTTACCATTAGAAAACGTCGGGGGGGTAACGTGCTGTTGAAGGTGCCTCTCCCCTGTTTAACATTATAAAAAAGTGGTTTAGAAACAATGTCCAGCAAGGAGTTTGGCTTCTTAAAAATGTAAATATTCCCAAAGAACAATTGAATCATAGATTTTCAGTGATATCCCTCCCTGGTTCCCCACCCCAACTTACACATACAATTCTAGCTAAAACCAAATCATTTGGCCAATGGATCAATTTCATAATGGTTTCCTTCTTTTCACCAACAATATATTTATCCTCTCTGCTCACTAGTGTAATTCTCACTTTATTAAAAACCATCTTGTGGGTTTTTATAGGGTATGTGCAGAAAAGAAAAAGATGTGGACAAGAGATAGAAATTAGTATTTAATACTGTTAGTATTTAAATGTCTTTTCTAGCTAAATGTAAATGCAGCTTTAAAAAAACTCTTTTTATTAGAAGATAATTCAGTACCTGTGGGTAGAAAGCAGCATCCATGTAAAACAAATTTGATTGTCCACAATGGCAAAGTGAACAAATTATTATGAAGCCTCTAGTAACAAACTAAATTCAGCTTCAGAATTAAGCAGCAGTCCAAAGACAGAGGACACAGTAGTCTTAAAAATAGAATTCTAATACATTCATCAGCTGAAAAAAGTTCCTACTGCATTTAAAATGTTTTTAAAGACCCTACCCAAAAACTCAAAAATAAAAAAGAGCAATAGAAAAAGAATGACAAGGGAAGAAAGTGAATTCACATAGCACTTAGTAACAATGCTTTATTTCTTTAGATGCAGACTAAATTAACTGATTAATCTAATAAAAACTAAATACAGGTAGTCCAATTTTATCAAATATAATTGGAACCTGCAGTTTGGGCATTAAGTAGTTACACAGTAAAACCGCAATTATGCTATGATCTTCAGCTTTCCATTCCATTGCTTTACAGACCTGCAAAGGTTGTGTATAGTTGCTAAATGAAGGCTATTCATATAAACTTTTATATTTTAAAGTATTTACTAGCCTATTCCTGTGGATTTTATTTCAAAAGAAATTGCACCAAATTTAATTCTAGCCTAATTCTAATAAGTCTACATAGTATACAATATATAGTATAGAAGCCTTAATGAATTTAATAGAGTTTCTAAGGACAGGATTGCATTTTAAAATCACCAATACTTTAGATCTTCTCATATACATCTAAAGAGTTGAACCCACATGTATCTGTTCATCTAAGAGTCTTGAGAAGTATCTGTTTCTAGTAGATAATTTACATGTTTTCTATGAGAATTGTATATACCAAATACAATAAGGGATCTGATTCCTAAGGACTATTCATTAGGAAGGTAGTCTATGATCTATAATACAATGATGAACAGGCTTTCATTTGTTTCCCAATTATAATTATTTTTCAATAGCACCATATCAATATGGTAAAAAAAAAAAAAAAAGCAGTATGTCCAGCAGCTCTACTATGCTTACTTACACATAGCAAGTTCAAACAAATATTTGGTTTCAGGAATTGTTGGAACTAAATATGTCTTGAATTTGTTCAGTAGCAGTGAAGATAAAGGAATAGAAATAAGAGACCAACTTCATGAAATTATCTGCCATTTCTGGAACATCTCAGGGATGACCCACATTAATGCCTCACACTTGCAAAGTTTACAGAGAAATAGCTAATTGGACAAGCCTAACCCACAGCTCAACAAGCTGGCAGCAGAAGAGAGTATGCAACTGGGCAGTGCAAACCAAGCATGCGGAACAAATTATTCCAAAGGGAGTAAGAGAGTCATAGCGTCTGAGTGCAGGCTTGTTAGATCTAATGAGAACCAAATCCTAGAGTCAAGTAATATTGTGGAGAAAAGACAGATGTTCCCTGAAAATGGAAAAATGGACACTGATATTCTACCCCCCATTAATGTGCTTGGTAAAGAGAACTTTATTTGGGGCGGGGGAGGCCTCATCATCATACTGCTAATGATCTAATTTCTTAGCCCCCAAGAAATGTAGGCCATTGTTTGAGGATTTTCTTTTGTAGCAGTGAAGATACTGTTTTCTATGTGGTCAGTTTTCCCAGAAAACAATGCCTTTTCTCTTTTATGGGTAAACATCAAATGTAAACATCACAGCATACTGGCTCCAGTATACTCACCAATTTAACTTAGAAATTATATCAAAATGCTAAATTCTCACTAGAAAGAGTTTGTTGCAGCCATAATTATCAAGAATTTTAGACTCCTTTGAGAAAATTGTCAGCAAATTTGAACATATAACTACTTTTCTGCACATTGTCAATTTCTTAATAATTTTGTTTATAAAATTATTGCTGATGAATTGATGCACTATGAGAAATTGATTCAGTTTTTATCGGTGGGTTGCAAATGACTCAAAATCTAAAATATATTTTGGGGGAAATGGCTTTGACTAAAAATGAAAATAAGCTTTGAAAACTCATATAATGAAAGATGGATTCATACAAATCTGATCAGCAGGTATCAGTTATAGTAATGCTGTTTTGAAACATAGAAAACATTTGTTCACCTAAATAAATGTTATACATACATACATACATACATACATACATACATATGTATATGTAGAATATATATGTAGAATATATATTATGTGTGTGTGTAGAATATATGTAGAATAAAAATACACACACACACACACATATATACACACATTCTACGTTTCAATATATATTTATGTGTGTATATGTATATATATAAATGTTTTCTTAAGTTTTCGCGGGTACTTACATGTATGGTATTCAGCTTTGTTCGGGTATTTTCCCATGTCATTATAGTTGTGCTTTTAAAGTTGTAGCAACATTTCGGCAGAATCTCATCTGCCATCATCAGATCAGGCTTCTGTATTGTGTTCGTCTGCCATATATATATATATATATATATATATATATATATATATATATATATATATATATATATATACACACACACACACACACACACACACACACACACATATATATATTCTACATTTCGTTATGTATGCATGTGTGTATACATACATACATATATACATATACATACACACACAGAATAGAGTAGAGTAGAATAGAATAGAATAGAATTCTTTATTGCTAAGTGCGATTGGACACACAAGGAATTTGTCTTGGTGCAAATGTTTTCAGTGTACATAAAAGAAAAGATACATTTGTCAAGAGTCATCAGGTACCACATTTAATAATATTCACAGGGTACAATAAGCAATCAAATCATACTAGGAAACAGTCAATATAAATTGTAAGGATATAAGCGACAAAGTTACAGTCATACAGTCACAAGTGGGAGGGCATGGGCGATAAGGAGTGATGAGAAGATTAATAGTAATAGCAATACAAACTTTATAAATAGTTGGATAGTGTTGAGGGAATTGTTTGTTTAGTAGAGTGATGGCGTTCGGGGAAAAACTGTCCTCGTGTCTAGCTGTTCTGGTATGCAGTGCTCTATAGCGTTGTTCTGAGGGTAGGATTTGAAACAGTTTATGTCCGGGATGTGAGGGGTCTGTAAATATTTTCACAGCCTTTTTGACTCGTGCAGTATATAGGTCCTCGATTGAAGGCAGGTTGGTAGTAATTGTTTTTTCTGCAGTCCTAATTACTCTCTGGAGTCTGTGTCTGTCTTGTTGGGTTGCAGAACCAAACCAGACAGCCATTAGGAAAAATATAATCTTGAGGGCCTGATAGCATATCAAACAGTATGCGAGTGGGGCAATGAAACAGAAACTAAACTATTATAATTAGACTAATATTCCATTCTTTGGGAAGGTGCTGTAGCATCTGGAGCAATAAGTCATTTCTTTATCCATCTGATCTCAGGATTGCATGAAATATAGTATTTTGATCATCTTTATGGAATCAACTGTATTGAGAACTGATGTGTGTCATTCAATTATGCAGGTTATCTCAGAAGCATCTGATACCATAAACATAGAATGGCCAGGTTGTTTCAGGCACTATATTATGGTAATTTTCATCCTTCTTGGAAAAGTGGCTAAGTAGTAAGAGACAAGTGGTGATTGGCCAAAAGTTATTTATGAAGAATATAATTTTTGGTTTGTGTGTGATGAGCCAGTTTGGTATAATTTGGTGATTAAAGCTGTAAGGCTAAAAAACTGGGAGATCACATGTTTTAGCAATTCCCTATGTACAAAATCTGTTGGATGTCTTTGGACAAGATGCTTCCCGTCAGCCAAAGGAAGAAAGAACCGGTAATAGTAAACCACTTCCAAATATACTACCAACAAAATTGTATGGAGTTATCTAGACAATAGTCAGGAATTGAGGCTGACTTGGCATGCAGGCATGCATGTGAGCATAAATCATTAGCTAACTGTAGCTTATAAGAAACCTTCCCTGAAGTTGCTTTGAAAACATAGGTTTACTGAAGACGTCCAACAGATACAAATTAACTCATTATCATCTAAATCCAAAAAAATGTACAAGTTTTAAAGCATCTGAATTGGCAATGGAGTAGAATAGGACAAACAAGGTCAAAATTCATAAAGAGGCAGGAGCTTCTTCTCATCAGTTAAAAGACAAAAGAAAGATTCAATTTGTTTTAGATGTAATTATACTTGTTTTTAAACCTGTTTCACAAATCCCAGGTTTTGATATTGAGTAAAAATATACCTGCACAGTGCAGATGAGTGTGCACTTACTTTTGGATATATCAAAAGTGGTTTTTATATTTGAAAAGGCTGGTTTTTTATACTGTTAATTACTGTCCTTCCATCTCCCACACCATCCAAAACAAATGATGAGCTTCCAGGATAGGAAGCAAAACGTCATCTTCTTCCTCAAAAAAATCAGTCCAGTTGCCTTTTTAAAAATAAAATCAGCTTTTGATAAACAACTATGACCTGGATGACTGAGAATCTTCATACATTTGGATAAGTTAAATCTACTCATGGGGACACGTCTTAAAATTACATCCTTTTGGGACTTCTACAGCATATTCTACATATAGCTGCCTTTCAAAAGCATCCAAAAACATCATCTGGTCCAAGTTATTATAGCCAGATGATTAATCAGAACTAATTATAGAAAACATGTGACTTTTCTTTTTTTTTTTTTACAAAAGTTTCATTGGTCTCAGATCCACTTTGAGACTCAACTCACTCTATATGTTATAACCTATAAATCCCTACACAACTATGTTTGAAAAACTATTGGCTTTTAAGATCTTTGGGAGATCTTTTCTCATTGAGAATGTAAGAAAAGGCCTTCCCACCAGTTGTTCCAGATGCTACTACCACAGGAAGTGAAACACGGCCAGCTTTTCTTCTCTCTTTCTCATGCTTAACAGGCAAAGCTAATTTTATGCAGACTGATTCCTGGCTTTTTAAGCTGACTTGCTTGCTAAAGTACATTTTAACTGTTTTAATTGATTTATTTTATATTTTAATTCCATTTTAATCCATATTTTATTATTGTTAACAACCCCAAATGTTATTTCTGACAAGGCAGGATTTAAATTCATTAAGTAAAGGAAGTATTAATACCATCAATATGTGAAACATACGTTTGTGTTTTCCATTCTGCTGCACAATGTGTGAGGCTAGCTGTCTACAAAATGAATGTGTAGCACTTCATTCCCCAATAATTTTTACAAAAGATAAATAGTGGATACTTAAAAGTTAGCAGTATGCTCTTCTCTAGCCTTTGACCCTTCATTGGGACTGACTCTGCCTAAAAGGATAAAGTTACTCATTATTTTCATTTTTAAAAGCAGCATTAAAAAGTTGAGCAGAGGAATGAAAACTGCCAGCCACAACCTAATGAAACTGTCATTCAAGGAAACTGATTGCACTTCCTGCCTTGGTGTGATCTGAAGGGGGCCTATATTAGACAACCTGTTCAGGGCAACCCTTCAAATACACCACATTCAATTTCAAAGTGCTTGGCCAAGGGAGTGAGTTTGCATTTAGAAACTTTATTCCTTGTGAAATGATGAAATATGTTAGTGGAAATGAAGGCTCAGAAGGGGGAGGTATAGCTATTAAATGAAAAAAGGTCAGTTATAAATATCCAAAGAGGTAACTTAACCTCTTGCCTAGCTATAAATCTATCCCTGTTCTTCCCTCCTGGGATGGTGGGACTGGAGGTTTGTTAATAACCCCTGACTGCACAATTCAACAGTGTTTTCCATGCACAGCAGCTATGAGCAGAAAATATACTACAGTACACATGAATGGGATGCTTCAGCTGTTACTGCTTTCCTTCACATTCATATAGCTGGCAAAAACCAATCAGAAGAAAAACTCAAATTGTATAGCCAGCTTCTCGGGTCAATGAAGAGCTATCCCAGATGGCAAATTCCCTCCACATACAATTCAAAGAGAACAGACAGACCAGAAGCATCTTTGTTGTTTATTTAAAGACCCTGGAGGTCACCATCCATGACTGCTGGGTCTAAATCTGAACTCCAGGAAAATTAAGACTTTCACACTTAAGGAGCTGCAGGGAGGGCTTTTCCTAGAGTTTGTTGTGAAAATCAGGTTAAAGTGTTTTTCCAAGTTATCCAGCATGTGGATGAGACCCTGTTAAACTATAAAGGAGTCAGATTTCCAACTGAGTACATTTATTCATGAAGGAAGCAAAGTTCAATTATCAAATGCTTTTCACATAAAGTGAAGTAACAAACAATTATTACTTCTTAGGAATGAAAACTGTACTAATCAGTCATCAAACCATCTTTTCAAAGGGATACTCCAGTTTTGATTTTGCCAATTACTCCAACAAAGGGGGAAAAAAAACATAGAATAAGTATTCTGTGGAGAATAAGCAATTCAAAATGAGCTACAGTTGCACATTTGCTGCATTGTAATATCTATACCTGAAAACCAAATACAATAAGCAGCATAATGAAATGGGCACTGATATAGAATCTCCTGAAAGCAGAATGACGGGAATTGTCTGCTAGCATTAGTATGAACTCAGTTACAGCATTCAAGTGGATGGTTTATGTAAAATAAGACCCACCAATGAACATACATATTTTATGGGCAGAAACATGCAGAACAAAAAAATAAAAATAATAAAGAAAGGAATTGCTCAAATATAAGCAGTGAAGCAAAAATTACACATAATATTAGAATTTCATTTAAGGAAACAGAAAAGCTAAGCATTACTTCATAAGAGAAAACTAAAAATGAATCTTGGCCCATATTCAAGATCTTTCAGGCTGCATTCTAAATTTATATTTGGCTGAGTCAAATTAATTGGATTTATTTCCAAATATATTTGTTTAGAATCCAGGTGCCAATTCTTCTGGACTAAAACTGTCCATATGCAACCAAAATAATAGTAGTAAATGAATGATTTGAAATATAAGCCAGTTGTATTCCTGCTATTACTTCTACAAGGAAGCCTTTATATTATTCTAATCTTCAGGGCAAGATTAGTGTAATTAAGTATGATTACATAGATTGTTAAGCAAAAGCGGTTCTTGCATATCATCAAGGGTGGGAGTATACATAGGCTGGCTTGACTTAGGTGTAGATTCCAGCAAGAAATTGTTACAGAAATTATGCATTTTCCAGAGGCTCAGGCCACTCAGTAGATTCCATTAAAGGGAACTGTTTTCAAACCAATTAAGACAGAACAAAAAGAAAAAATATTTACAGTATTTTCTATTTTGATCACTTTTTATATGGGACTTCATAAAAGTAATCTCTTAGAATGGATAGGCATCTGAAGCCGGTAAAAGATTCATGCATGCTCTTTATTCCATTATTAATGCATACATTATTATTCCAAAACACATACAAAAGTACCCAATTATATTGTTTTACTGTAACAATTATTCTCAGATTGAACTTTTCTATAATGTCAATTTTTTTTTGTTAGAATAGGCTGCTTTAATCTAGTAGTAACCTTCCAACTCTTTCCAAGAGATCAGAGGATATTAGTAGGTATCCTTGAACATGGTAAGACTTCATTCAATATATTTAAATGTTTAAAATTCTATGATTCCCTTGATGTAAGTATTCATAATAGAATACATTTGTGAGAAATTAGAAATTGCAATCAATTATGTTATTAGTTGAAATAGAAATTAACAAATACAAATGTAACAATTTTAAGCTATGTTTATTGATTAGTCATATGAATAGGAACTATATTGTATTTTAAAAAAAACATTTTAGAAAACAGGGACCTGGACTGAAAGATAGGATGCAGGATCAAATCCAATTTGACCTGATTGAACCTGTAGAATTTTACATCTAGGCTTGTATTAATTAGATCTATGAGGATAGCCATTAGTGGCAATTTCCCACCGAGGGACTTTCTTAGGTCAGGATGGAGTTATCTATAAAGAAAGGGCTAGTAACAGTGTGCTCCCACTCATATTGAACCCTCTCAGTTGACTTAGCTCTGAGAAATGAAGCAACCTGTTTTAAAAACAATTTGATGTATGAACTATAAATTCCAAATGCGCACAATACTCAACAAACTCTTGTTACCAATTAAAACAAAATGTCCATTATTATAACTCCTAAACTCACTGAGCACAATCCCATCTGCTTATATTCCCAACAGGAAAAAAAAGCTATATTTTGTTTGTGAAATTTGAAGCATAGATAAGTAGGAATAGTTCTTCCCAGCTAAGAGGTCAATTCTGTAAAAACACTTCACAAATTTTGTTCAAAATATTCCAGGGGTGCCCTTTCTATTTAGCTAAATATAGCAGTATAAAATCCACGATGACGTTTTCATATTTATAGCTTTAAAAAAACATAAGGTTACCTTATTATACTACTTTACCTGGGTAAAAGTTTCAATAAACTGAATGGATCTTTAATTCTATATTGAGATATTGCAAGGACATAAGTATGTGGTGTGCATATACTGTTACTATATGTATATACTTGCATGAACTCTTTATCTCAGTTTGATGTCTCCTTTTTCGAAGATGAATAAAAATGCTTTGCATAAGCTACAGTTGCACATTTATTATTTTTTCTTCATATGGGCAGAGTAACAGGAGAAAAGAAATAGCTTCCAGTGAGAAAATACCATAAAGTCTTAAACTCCTCTCCCTTGACACTGCAGCTATAAAACAGATTTAAAAGTTGTCGTTCTGCTCTTAAAAACAATGGAAGCTCTTAGCATTCTTCTGGTTTGATTCTTAGAGACAGAGCATGACTGAATTGGTCCCCTGAGCACTAAAATTCAAATAATTGGAACAGGGAAAGTCAGTACTGTACTAAAAAGCTTCCTGCAATGTCAATCTGACATTTCAACAGGATACATGACAAATACTGAAAAAAGAGAATCAATCTAAGGAACTCTCCATGTGGAGATTGTTATCAGTCATTCCACCATCAGGATTCCTCACATCCGCTATGTGATACGTCTGTGCAATTCAACATGGACTTTATGTTGTTGAGAACTGAACATGTTGAATCAATATACTGAAACTCAAGAAATATTACACAAATGTTTTCTTTACAGCCCAGCTCAGAAAAGCAGAAATAAAAAATAAGCAAGCTTGCACATGTAATTCTGAATAGGCATTTAATGCTATTATGCTTTTATTGTTAAAATATATACATATGATAAAAATGGCACTGTATACAAGTAGTCCTCAATTTACAACTACAATTGGGACTGGAATTTCTGTTATAAGTTGTTGCAATCTTACGTCAAATCATCTGTGATTAGACTAATTTTATGTCTAGTTTTATGACATCTTTAAGTTGATGTCATGCAGTTGTAAGTGCAAATCCTGTTAACCAATGGTGTTTTTGGCCACGAATCACATTCATTTGATGCTGCAACCAGTCATAAATGCGATCCAACTGTTCAATGTTCAAATTATGATCATGTCACCATAGGGTCAGGACAAAGCCTTATGTTCAAATTTAGGGTTGTAACAGACTTTTTTTGAGGTTCTTAATTAAACTGTCATTAAGCAAGTAGTCATAAATTGAAGACAATCTGTATTATCTTTTTTCTTTTCAACCATTCAGACTGAAATAGCAGTTCCCAATAATTCTTCTGATTCTGCACTTTTCTGAATTCTATAATGCAATTCTTCATTTTAAAACACTGCAAAATATATTACATATTTTACAGTGCATATATAATAAATATTTATAATAATTTATTTATACAGAAATGGGATAACTAGATTTATCAAAGGAGATATGTAAAACACACAGAGACCAAATCCTTGAATTTGTCTATTGCATTTCATAAAGATACTTACTGTAGGTAAGTGGCCAGTTAAGGAGAAAACTACCTCCCAGACTGCCCAGAGGACATCTGTCTTTCTATGTGGAACAAGGCGGACCATTTTGTTTGGCCTGTGAACAGGCTAGATTTTAAAAAGAAACTATCCTATACCACTCCTGTATAATTTATAGTAGAACATTAGAAATAATTTATAGTAGATCATTAGAAATAAAACAAATGATATAACTTGGTCTATCATTTTAATCAGGAGAATTTTCTCTCTCTGAATGCATGTAAGGGAGGGGGAGAGAAAGTGGATGCCAATAAAAGTCCACAATATAAAATTGGCAGTCTTTTCTGGACTGATAAGATCAGGTGAATTCCTGGAGAATAAAGCCTCTATATATATCCTCCGCTTATCACACCGTTGCTGTCCTCAGTGAGGGAATAAAGAGCTCCGACAGCCAGTAGTTTGTTAACTTCAGTGTCAGCAGCCACTCTCGATCGCCTTCTGAGGTTTCTTGCGAT
This sequence comes from Notechis scutatus, assembly GCF_049901735.1. Classification (NCBI taxonomy): domain Eukaryota; kingdom Metazoa; phylum Chordata; class Lepidosauria; order Squamata; family Elapidae; genus Notechis; species Notechis scutatus. Next base: position 49,901,617 of record NC_142011.1, read on the forward strand.
TTGCGCCAATTACAGAGTCTTTCCTGTGGAGCTTTACGAGCTCCACCAGCCAGCTGATTTTAATTATTTCGGATGCTTCTTAGAGGCTGTAATGGCGGTCTGAGGGGAAGCAATCAGGCACTGGCTTGAGAGTGCTCTGAGCACCGTTGGGGCCCTCAGACAGCCAGCTGATGGTAAAAGCGGTGTCTGGAGTTGTATGTGATGATTTAAAAATCGCGACTTTCCTTTGCAGCCAGAAGCTGCGATCTGACCTTTTTTTGAATTTTTCTGCTTTCAGAGAATCCAGCCAAGAGAAATTTGCCCATCTCGAATGAAGGCTGTAAGTTCGATCCTAGGTAGAGGAGAATGTTTGGAATAGACTCTCCTGCTTGAGCAGGGGGTTGGACTAGATGGCCTCCAAGGTCCCTTCCAATTCTGTTATTCTAAGTTCTACGGCTGAGAAAAAGGAGCAGTATTCCTCAGAAATCAGTTCAACCTATCGGACGAGAGACAGAAACACCTCCCATGCCTGGATGCTCTGAACAGCTCATCTGGAGAAGTATTGAGCTCAGTTCTGTTTCTCCTCACTTTGCCAGATTCACCAAATAGTAGGAACACTTGTACTCTCAGAAGTCAAAGCCATTACTAGCAAAAGATGGAGGGCGAGATGGTGCAAATAACTGATGTCTATCATGTCGTGCTGTTATGCCCAACAATTTATGGTGGATCAAAGATCATGAATTATCAATTTAAGGTGTCTGGCCCAGTGATGCTTTACTATCTGGTATCACAGGTACTATTTTAATGGGTAGATATTTTTCTCTCTTATCTTCTATCTGCACAATAGCTTTATGATAATCAGAGGCAATGAATTATGATCACAATGTATTTGATTAATCTGAATGAAATGTCAGTAATATTACACTAAAGTTGTTTAATCTAAGATACCCTAAATTATGATTTCATACACTTGCTTTGAAGCAAAGTTTATGTAGCTCTCACTTACCTATGCATGTTTTCCCATCAGAGTGTAGCACAAACCTCACATGGCAACCACATTTTGGACCTTGATCTGTATCATCACAGGTGTGCTGACAACCTCCATTACCATAGTTGCAAGTCACTGAGAGGTGTAAGAGAACAAGAAAGAAGTAATTCCAAACATTATTATCAAACTTGCCGAAACAAAAGGCTATGTTTGTGCAATACAGTAATGCAGAGCTAATTAAATCACCTTTACTGAATTAATCCAGCTGCTTGGATTCATATGTCACACTAGGCTAAAATGTTATAGTCTGGTTTGCATTCAATGTGTTATGAAAACAAAGCCCAAACAGGTTCAAGCTGCCAAATTTCTTGAAATAATTAAGAATTACTGGATTAATATAAAACTTTAGGCACTTCAAAACCACTCATAAAATCATCCAGAAGTATAACATGATAAACCTTAGATCAATACCAACAGGGGAAAAACTAATATGAGATGAAATTGAAATGAGGGGATGCTGGGATTTTGAAAATCTGTATGAGAATGATAGTGATATGTCATAGATCAGAATACAGACAGGTTGTTAGTGTTTGGGGATTAACCCCTAGCAGAGTATTGCAGCAGTAGTCAAGCCAGGCAGCCAAACGAGAGTGGAAGGGCCCCAGAGTATACACACACTGAACACAAACACTGTTTGTAGTTTAAATAGTATTTAATCCAATTAGAGTTTAAAGCATTGTCATTCAGTCCATTAAGTCATTCACAGTATTTCCATCCAGTAAGACTCACTATTACAGTCCAAGTTAAGAGTCCTTGCAATATCTTTATCAGCCGATAAAGATATCTTCTCCTCCTCCGGTACCTCTCTCCAGAGAAACAAACGCTGGATATTCAGCAAGACGCTCAAACAGTAGAACAGTAGAATTACGCAGTAAATCAGCAAACAATAGCAGACAGGAACATCTCAGTTAGTCACAGTAAGACACAGTTAGTCGCAGTAAGACACAGTTAGTCGCAGTAAGCTTTCCAGCTTCTAATGCTTCCTTATATTGTAACTTCTAACCGCACCCTTAATCGGCTAATTGCCTGCAGCATTGTGCTTAAAGTGATAAGCACTTAAACCATGATATCTAAGTTTTATATATTTATTCACCCAAACTATATTTGGTATCAATGTTATACCTAACATACTCCCCTTTTGGGTGAAATAAATATATAATACCTTTACAATCTAATCCCATAGTTTTCACAACTCTCCTGGTGCTTACTGGCACCTTGGGCTTTAGTAAAATTATCAGCTAAATTGTCCTCCGACATACAGTACTCTAGCTGAATCATCTTACTTCTTACAGATTGTCTCACGTTTAGGTATCTTAGATCTGTATGCTTGCTCCTTGTTTTTACTCCAATATTTGTGGCCATTTGAATTGCTGCCTGATTATCTTCATGTATAATTATAGGATAATCTACAGTTATACCTATATCAATTAACATTTGTTTATACATTATTAATTCTGTACATAACAGTGATAAACAGGAGAATTCTGCCTCCATAGTAGACAAACTTATATGCTGTTGTCTTATTGACTTCCAGCCTATTAATGTCTTACCCAGCATTATGGCTGTTCCTGAAGTCAACTTTCTAGTGTCTCTTTCTGATGCAAAGCTAGCATCTGCATAAGCACTCAGAATTAAATCACCCTTTGGTTCTAAATACAATGAATAATTCATTGTCTTTTTAAGATATCTTAATATCCTCTTAGCTGCATTCCAGTGTCTTTCACACGGTGCAGAATTGAATCTAGCCAACTGATTCACGCAGTACGAAATATCTGGTCTAGACCAATTACTAATATAACTCAAACTACCAATTAAAGATTGATAAATCACCTTATCAAACTCCGGCTTTGTTCATCAGTGTTGCTAAACTCCTGACTCATTGGAGTCTTAGCTGGCTTACAAAGCTCCATCTTGTAATCTTTTAGCAATTTGCTTATCTTATCTTCCTGAGATATCTTAAAACCTTCCGTGTTTTCTTTATATTCAAACCGAGATACTTCGTTATCTCCCTAATTGCTTGATCTTTATTCTCTTTCCTAATGATGCTATTATTTTATTTGCTTCATCATTAGTTTCAGTTATCAATGCAATGTCATCTGTGAATAGTAATAATAATGATACTTTCCCATTTGTCTCCCTCTTAAACAGACATGGATCGGCTAAACCAGCTTTAAATCCTATATTGTCTAGTTCCTTTACAATATACTGGTTCCATTCATAGCCTGATTGTTTAAGACCATAGAGGCTTTTCTTTAACAACCAACAATCATTATTATTCTTATTTTCACTTTTAATACCAACAGGTTTTTTCATATAAATAGTATGTTTTAATGGGGCGTGCAAGTAAGCAGTTTCCACATCTAGATGGTTAACTATATAGTTTTTACTAGCTGCCCACACTAAAGCTGCCCTCAAGGTTGTTGCCTTAAGACTAGGTGCAAACACCTCATCGTAGTCATTGGCATTCTGCCTAAAACCTTGGGCTACTAACCTTGCCTTATGGATTAAATTACCATTTTTATCTGTTTTTACCTTAAAAATCCATTTGCAGCCAATGGATTTCTTACCTACAGGTAATTTGGCATTCTCATACACTTTCATATCTCTTAATGAATTCAGTTCCTTATTCATTGCTGCATACCATCTTTCTTTTTCCTTAGTAGGATACTTTTTAATTTCTTCTACAGAATTAGGAACTTGATTAATCTGGCACACTGTGTTAGCCTGGTACCTATCAGGCGGTCTAGATATACGTGTAGTTCTTCTGGGAATTACAGGGCTTACAGGAGGACTTTGTTGAACTACTACCTGTTCATCTTCCTCATCCTGTTCAGCTATTGAATCTGTTTCTCCTTTATGGGCACTATTTCATCCTGTATTTGTCTCTTTACTTTATTTTTAAAGTTACAGGGATAACTAATGGGATTTCTATAGGATTCAATAATTACATCTTTATTGGTATCCTGTTCTAATTTCTCCCATCCTTCATGTTCTAGAAATTGAGCACTAGCACTACATAACACTTTAGATGTGCCTTTCTCCCAAAATCTATATGCCCTATGGTTTGTCTGATAACCAACGAAGAAAAATCTTTTAGCTCTATGTTGCCCTTTTTTTCTGAGTTGTGCAGGAATATGCACCCATGCTGGTGCACCAAATGTGTGCAGGTAACTTAGGTCAGGTTTCCTGCCATGCCACCTGGTGAATGGTATTTCACTTGTTGTTGTGTTAACAACGTTGTTCAATATGTTATTAGCACACATTGTAGCCTCCCCACAAAGAATCAGGTAACCCAGAATCATTTAACATTGTTCTAACCATTGCCTGTAGTGTTTGGCCTCTTCTTTCAATAAAAGCGTTATGTTCTGGCCTGTATGGAGCAGACTTCTTATGCTCTATTCCAGCTACCTTAAGTCTGTTCTGGAATTTGTTATTAATAAATTCCGTACCATTATCTGTCACCAGGGTTATCAGTTGCCGTTTAGACTTTCTTTCAGCAAACCTAAGCCAATTGAAAAAATGTTGATATGTTTCAGTTTTGCTTTTCATTAAATAGCAAAACCCATATCTAGAATAATGGTCCATAATGCTCAGTATATATCTAGCACCCCCATACTGGGTTTCTTTGGGCCTATTATGTCTGCAAATACTACTTCTAAAGGTTCTTTTGTTTTGAAACCATTTAGCCTATTTGCAGGCAATACTTTGCTCTTATCTTCACAGCAAACATTACAACGCAAATATTTATCACAAGGTTTTAACCTTATTCCTTCAGATAACTCAACTGTACGTTTTAGCATTTTAAAATTTACATGCCCCAAAACGCCTATGCAATAAATGGATACATTCATTATGAGGCTTTATATTATTAAATACAGTCTGTGCCTCCCCTTTCTTACTATTATCTAAGACATATAATGATCCATTTAAAGCTGCAGTTACCCTTTTGTTATCTTTTTCAATTATGCAATTATTATCCTTAAAAGTAATTACATAACCTAATTTATCTAATACCCTTACTGAAAGCAAATTAAACTTTAGTTGCGGTACATACAACATTTTTATATCCTGGTTTATGCACGGACAATGTGCAAGACCTTCACCTTTCGCTTTAAGATTCCAGCCGTTAGCAAGAGATATATGTTGAGAGCTTTTAGACATTTTTATAAATTTTGTCTTATCTCTTGTGATGCAGTGGGATGCGCCACTGTCAACCACCCATAGATCATTCTTCACATCAGAGTTGCTAAACATGGCTAGTTCAAATGCTTTCTTTGGCTTTTTACATTCTGGCTTTTTCCCTTTTGCAGAATCTTGCCAAATGTCCTCTGCCTCCACAATTAAAACACTTTTTAATTGTGTATGCCGTCGAAGATAAATTCTCTTCTTCCGGGTGCTTTACTTTACTAAGCTGGTTTCTTTCAAGCTTTGAAGATAATTTCTCTTCTTTCTTATCTTCTCTCAGCTCGTCACGCTCACGCCTTCTTCTGGCTTCTTCTAGTAGCCTGCCTGTAATCTCGGTTAATGAGAGGCTTTCTTTTGGCAATACCTCTAACGAAGTCACATAGTCATCATAGCTTTGATCTAATGAAGATAATATGATGTAGACTTGTTGCAGTTCATTAAATATAAGCTCTTTTTCTTGCAATTCTTGAAAAATGCTCTTCATACAGTTTAAATGAACTAACATATCTCCATTCCTCTGAAGATGCGTTCGAAAAAGTTTCCGTGTAAGATTTATATGTGCTCCTACACTGTCCCGAACATAAATCTTCCTGAGGTTCTCCCAGCAGTTTGCAGCATTTTCTTCTCCACGAATATGGACAAGCTGCTGATCACAGAGAGTCAGTCCTATGATGCATAAAGCCTGCTCATTTTTCAGTTTAAAGTCTTGTAACTTTTCGTTATCATCATCATCAGCAGGATCCCAGCTACTCGCATCTGGTGGGTTTGCTATAATGTCCCACAAACCTTCTCTGCGTAGAAGTAAACTACATTTCATTGACCATGAAACATAGTTTGTTCCATCCAGCCTGGATATCATGGACAGTTGTGACAAATTTACTTGTGCCATTACTCTTCAGATATTTTGACTATTTTAAACTAATTAAAACAGTTTGTTTTTACAGTAATGTGCAACTCACACCAACTCTCTCTGCTATATCCTGGTTAGTTAGACTATGCTGCTGGGCCCATAACCAATGTTAGTGTTTGGGGATTAACCCCTAGCAGAGTATTGCAGCAGTAGTCAAGCCAGGCAGCCAAACGAGAGTGGAAGGGCCCCAGAGTATACACACACTGAACACAAACACTGTTTGTAGTTTAAATAGTATTTAATGCAATTAGAGTTTAAAGCATTGTCATTCAGTCCATTAAGTCATTCACAGTATTTCCATCCAGTAAGACTCACTATTACAGTCCAAGTTAAGAGTCCTTGCAATATCTTTATCAGCCGATAAAGATATCTTCTCCTCCTCCGGTACCTCTCTCCAGAGAAACAAACGCTGAAGCAAGACGCTCAAACAGTAGAACAGTAGAATTACGCAGTAAATCAGCAAACAATAGCAGACAGGAACATCTCAGTTAGTCACAGTAAGACACAGTTAGTCGCAGTAAGACACAGTTAGTCGCAGTAAGCTTTCCAGCTTCTAATGCTTCCTTATATTGTAACTTCTAACCGCACCCTTAATCGGCTAATTGCCTGCAGCATTGTGCTTAAGGTGATAAGCACTTAAACCATGATATCTAAGTTTTATATATTTATTCACCCAAACTATATTTGGTATCAATGTTATACCTAACACAGGTGTTATAGATGTTAGTTTTTAAAAAAATAAAGAAAAGCAATCCATAAATGCTTTCTGTTTAAAAATGGTCAAGCTATGATGCTTCTGTGTCATTTCTTGTATTTTTTATGAAAACTTTTTAAAGAAGTACACTGCATTTAATTTTTTCTTTCCTGCCATAATCCTTTCAGTTTAGTGGAATTTAAAATAGCAAGTGCATCTGCACAAAAATTCAAACACATCAATTAATTTATTTTAGCAGCATCTATATACAATCCCATCACAAGGTAAGCCTTTCAAACTTGAGGTTTCTTTTATGAGAAAACTGTCCCTCTTTCAACTGAATATCGTGTTACATATTCAGAGGATATGATTGGCTATATGGGTGCAACTACACAAAGTAATGTTAGCAGTTATTATTTCCTCCTCTATGATACACTTCTAGCAAAGATCTACTATTCCTATATTAGTGTTTCTAAAACAATCGACTGCTACTTCTTTGACAAAGGTTCCCCAGGTAAACACTTACATTTGCAATCCCGTTGGTTCTTGGTGAGCTCAAAACCAGGTCGACATTCACAGGCAATGCCACCTTTGGCGGTCTCACGACAGATGTGTGCACAACCATGATTCTTGTTCATGCAGTTCATTCCTTCTAAAAGAGAAAAGAAGCAACATAAAAGCTACCCAGACAACACAAGAAACAAGAAATAGCAATAGGAGTATATAATGATTCTTACTTAGCTAAGCTCTTTATCAACCTAAAGCAAATTTTAATAAATTCAGTAGGATTTACTCTCAAGGAACTGCACACAATCGTAAATTTTGTTAAGATGACTGTAATTACCTTCAAAATGCAGCACTTTCTAGAACTAGAACTCTTTTAAAATTCACTGATTTCAGAAACAACTAAGGCTTAATTCATTACAGTTAATATGAATTAGCATATACTGAATACAACACAGTATCCTGATTTAAAGATAAAAATGTCATATGGTGAATCTTGCCTTAAAAGAAAATTTCTGGAAATAGAAAAGAAAAATGAAAATTACCTCCTAAGAGTTTACCAAGAGATCATTTGGTGTACTATAGTCACATTATGACATAATTTCTAGATATTGTTTGATCTATTAAATTATAATCTGTGAGATATCGTGTGTGTTGTAGAGCTAACTAACTAGTACCAATATCTTACTATGCCCAACTCTTAGTATGTAGTTTTCTCATCATGTATTCATCCTCAGAGCAATGAATTTTCTGTCATACCTTCCCTGTTATGTCCCTTAGCCTTGTTATCATACCAGCAGTCCAGAAACTCTCAGTTAAAATCCCTAATTTGTCAATCAGTGATGCTACAGACTCTCGTGTTGTTTCCTCAGCAAAGTCAAAACGCCTCTCAGGCTTTCTCAATAATGGGAATTAGCCAAAGAAGCATTAGTTACAAACATTGCTGTCTGACTATCTAAGTTGCGAACAAAACAGGGTGCTGCTGACTCACATCCTTGGATTGTTTATACTTTATTTGGACTTGAAGGACACCAAGTTCTGGGCTTTAGCCTCCATCTCTTCATATTGGCCACCCACTATAAGCAGCTATCAGAGCCAACAGGGCCATGCCCTCTGCATCATGGCCTGAGTATGCTGACGAATACTAGGATCCATAGGGACTAGGCCTGCCTACTTGATTGCATAAGGCAGATGTTAGGGTCTAAATGGGATAAACAGTATTTGTGAGTAAATCAGACCTACCACAGGAGCGAAACTAAAGTCAATCTGTGAAATTGAAAGAAGGACACATATTTCAAAGACAGTCTTACTTTTAAGAATAATTTTAGTGATACTTTATTATGTTTCATGTGGTTGTTTTTATTACATTCTCTTTACATATTTTTATTGCCTGTTAGCTTGATCATCCTGTTTGGACAGAAAGACAAGATATCAAACACTCATAATTGCCTAGCGAACATGGCTATATTCTAGATCATCTGAAATCACATCTGAGAAAATGATGTATTCCAACCTAATAATGTATTAGTATCTGTACAGAATGTTTCAGTAAAGTGGAAAACACTTGAAAGATTCTAGTAATTAATCAAAGTAATAATCATTACCCCAAGACAGATGAGAGTTTAAAAAAATGGAGACTATCTCATGTCAAGAGGCACTAAAATATATTATTTGAGCAGAGCCAGTGTGACGGCTTTTCTGGTCACTAGCTTGGACAAGGAGGAAGAGCCAGTTTTGGGATGTCAGAAGGGGATGCGGAAGAGCGCCAAGAGATTGTAGAGCGTTCAGAGCCAGGAGTGGAGAGGCCAGGCAGAATGGAGAGGTTGCAGGAGGAGTGTCCAGATGAATAGCCGACAGAGCAAGGAAAAAGAGAGGCAACTGGAGAGCTCAGAGGCCCAGAGATTTGGGGGGTGGGGATAGGAGAAGGTGTGTAGCTGTAGCTGGCCAGCAGAGATGAGAAGTAATTGCCTTCTCTACCTGATCCATGAATGTGCAGCACTGAGAGGAGGCAGGCACAATGAAGCTTAGCAAGGCTACTCATAAGGTAGCAGCCTCTTGATGAGGTGCACCAACCAGCAGCTATCTAGCCCAGCACCTGGAATAAAACGAAGCTAAGAACAACTTGACTGCTGCTTGCTATACATTTGTTCAGTTGTCATGATTCTTCATGTGGATTTAAACCTCGACTCTGCTACTAGATTTGGACTCTGCTTCTCCAATTCTGGAAAATTGGACTTGGATTTTGGCTTTGGTGATTTGTGCTCAGACACCCACTAAGCAAAAAATTGTAAGTCAAAGACTACCTGTTCACCAAACTGAGTGCTCTTCATATTCCTATTTTCAGTGTTTATACTGTATATTATTTAATACAGAACATAGTTTTTGTTTCACTCTCAAATGTTGGACAATGTCAAGCTGAAAGAAGGAAGCATAAACAAAAAGAGAAAACAGCTGATCAAAAATATCACATATCACACCAAGGCAATCCTTGGTATATTATCTTTCTTTCCATATAGCTTTCTGTTTCTTAGATTATTTTGCACCGAAAGCTCCCTGTTCTTTCCCACATTGGAGATATGGAATTGATTCAGGATGTCAGATTAAATATCTGTATAGTCAAACTCTGAGTCAGTCAGTGCAACAGCTGAACAAATTAAATTTTCACCCTACAACAGGACATAGGGATTTTATTAGGAAGACTTAACAGACACAACCAAATCAAATAGATAGCTGCAGAACTAATTCAACTCGGATTTCACAGGATGTCAGCACCAATCTGGATCTCTTTCATTCCTGACTATTACTGTTAGTCTTGGCTGATGGCAACATCTCTTAGCAGGAGAGGATGCAGGTTTTTTTTGTTTTTAGTTCCTTAATTGCCAGAGAATTGCTGACAAAAGCAGCTCTTTTAACAGGATCCATGCATTCCCAAACCAGCGCTTCAGTGAACATCATATGCTCATTTTTAATGCCAAACGTGAAGACATTTAACATTATTTTTTAAAAATACATTTTTTTAAAGAATCTCTTCTCTCTAAACCTAACCAACATTGACATTATTGCTGTCTATATCCTGTTTAAGCAAACTTCTAAACCAATAAGGAAGCAGGGTATGGAGTTGAAGGGAAGGAAGCAAAATAGAACATTTGATATAAAAGACATTAAACTGTATTTAAAGGAGGTGAACCATGCAGTGGAGAAGAACTGGAGCATGGTATGGGTTCTGGAAAGTGGTTTCATTTTTTTTTTTACATTTATTCTATTTCACTTCTTAGAAGCAGATTAGAAGCTTGCTTACTGGTCAATACTAAATCCCCTGGAGCATTAAAACAGCTGCTTCTGAATACTCTTCTGATTATCCCTAAGAGACATCTCATGTTAAGAGATGCCTATGTCTTAATACCAGTATTTAGTTAGCACCAACTGATTTCTTCCTTTCATGATCAACTATATTGGAAATCCAAGGTTTCTCATGCTGTTTTACAGCAGAGGGAAGAGCAACCAGAGAAACTGAAAAAGACACTCATGGCTAATTTGCAGACCTTATAGATCAGAGGTGTCAAACTTGCGATGACACATTGTCGTCATGTGATGTATCGCAACTTTTTTCCCCTTCGCTAAACTGGGGATGTGCGTGGCCAGTGCATAATGCATCTGGTCTGCAGGCCGCAAGTTTGACACCTCTGATATAGGTTATCAACTCAAACCTGTTTGAAGGATGTGTCAGCCAAGCAGCAACATCATCTCAGAGCAAACCATGGTGATGAATGGGCCAGCATGAGTAATTGATACCAAGAGACAACCTGTTCCTGGAAATCAAATAAATCCTGCAGTTTATTTACATTTATTTGTTTGTTTGTTTGTTTGCTTATGCTACCTGTTCATGAATGCTCAGGACAACTAATGATCAAATTATCATGAAAATAAATATTAAATAATTAACTTTCTCAAAATGACTATATTCTGAAATGTAAATAAAAATTAACATCATTAAAAATTATTAAACCAAATGATGCATCCATTAGAATACAAATATATCTATATATCTATATCTGTTTCTCTCTCTGTGTGTGTATACACACCGTGTTCCCCCAAAAATATGACATACCCTGAAAGTAAGTCCTAGCTTGATTTTTACACATGCGTGTAATAGAAGCCCTACCCTCCAAAATAAGCCCTAGTTAAGGACTTAGCATGTATAGGCAACAGTTGTCCAACACTGTTGTGTATTTTATTTAAAAAGAGACAGTATGGTGTAGTGGTTAAGGCACCAGCTGGAAATCAGGAGTTCTAGTCTTGCCTTAGGCAGAATGTAGCTAGGTGTCTTTGGGCCTCTCTCTATCTCTCTCAGCTCTAGGAAGAAGGCAATAGTAAGCCACTTCTGAAAATGTTGCCAAGAAAACTACAGCAACTAGCCCAGGCAGTTGCCAGGAGTCAATACTGATTCAAAGGCACCAAAGGGGGAGAAATCATTTAAAATTCTAACTTGAGGACTGCTGCATTTTCTACATATGAAATGCTTTTTATCAATATCCCAGAAAATTGATCACTACAATTCCATACAGTCAAGATCTAATTTGTACCTCAGGTTCTCCCTCCCTATCCAGAAGCAATGTGGAACAGAGAAAGTCTAAGCACAATTATTAGGAAAAAGCAGTTCATACAATAATCCTTTTATTTGAAAAAGCCTTGGTTCATATTTTTATTGCCTCTGGAAATATATTTTAAATAGCACTTGTGTAAGTTGGCTCAGAACATTCTTGGGAAGAAAAGGCTTATAAGGCACAAAATTGGAGCTATTGCTTTCAGGGTTTTTTATAATGATAATGATGAAATGGGATTATAAAATGCTCAGAATTTGATAAATAGCAGGAAAAAGGAAATACATAAAACAATAGGGATGTAGGAAAGGGAAAGATTATGAACAAGTTATGAGTTTAAACTTAGTATGGGTCAATAAAGGAAAGCAGCAAAAATGAACAAAAATATAGATGTAATATGCCCCAATTAAAAAAAAAACTGAACTGAAGACTTGAAAAGGATCAGATTTAAACTGGGTAGGAAAACTAGAAATAAAAGCATTATAATAATCAAAATGGGAAATAATGGGAGTCTGAATCAATTTATAGCTGAATCAGTAAAGAGAAAGGATGCATTTAAGAAACACTGAACTTCTTATTCTTGCAACCTTAAGAGTACTGTCGAAAGTCAAGAAAGAAAAAGATGAAGAGGAAACTGAAAAGTTATGTTGACAAATATGGAATAAAGTAAAGATGGGAATGAAAGTGAACAGCAAAATCTGATGAGCATCAATTTGACGTCTTAATTATCCATAAAAATTGGAAGATCATACAGGAAACATAGTCATTAATTTAAAAAAAATAGGTTTTCCCCATATATTTAGTATATACCAATAAAAGATGGTTAAATACATGAATAAGTTCAGGACTTACAGTTAATAACTAACTGTGATGTGCCGGGCAGCTATTTATTAGAAGGAAAATTGGCAGAGACATACAGTAATAAAAGCAAAGAGGTGATTTGGTTTCACTGCCCTTATCACCACATAAGCTCAATAACATTGTCTGTCACTTCAAATTTATCATGGATCAATCAATTAAAACTACTTTGAAGTCTGAAATGCAGGTGCACAGATGGATCTCACTTGGGAAGTCAAAAGAACAAAGTTACCACAATAAACAACTACACTGGAGAAAAATACATGGACTGAAGAACAGAAAGGAAAAAAATTTCAAAACACGATCCTCTACAGCCAAAGTAAATTTAATGGCAAGAACAAAGCCTCTTTTTGTTTTTGTTTTTCAGGGGGTTATTTAAAACTACAGAAAACAAACACTGGGGGCGGGGCAGGATAGAGAACAAAGATGACACAAGAAGAGGCAAGAAGAGGCAAGTTTTATGGATTGTTATTGTAAAAATTTTTCTCTCTCTAGTAACTTCTACTTCAGAAGCTCCCTTTATTTGGCATTATTTTGAAAGAGACCCACAAGATCTTTGATGCCTGGATGAAAAAGCTTGTCTGGTTTTGCTGCAACTTTTGGTAATGACATAATAATCTCTAGCAAAAGGCTGTCTGTCAGAAAATTTGTATTTAGCAGAAGCTGCTTTCCCACAGCATTTATATAGCACAGCAATTGAGACTAAGCTACACATTAGGAAATTCAGGGGTCAAGAGTTTTTGTGTGTAGAACCAGGAGAATAAAATTTTACTCCAGAACAAAGTGCAGATCAAACCAAGGTTAAAACCAAGACTCTTATCAGAATTAAAAGGAGAAAGGGACAGCAGATAATGAGGTGGCTGGATGGAGTCACTGAAGCAATTGGAGTGAACTTAAATGGACTCTGGGGGATGGTAAAGGACAAGAAGGCCTGGAGGAACACTGTCCGTGGAGTTGCAATGAGTCGGAAACAACTTCACAACTAACAACAACTATCAGAATTAAATTTAATGTTCTAGACTAGAAGAATCCAAACAGGGTAGCCATTGAGTTTCCTACATTTGAAGAGCTAAGAAGTCATTCTGGTTTGGCTGGTCTCCTGTCCAGTCATGGTCTTCTTGGTTCTTTATCCAAGAAACAGAAAGAAAAACAGAAGCCAAGTAAGATCCCAAACAGATGTAGCTCTGGGAATGCAGATCCATGTTCCGAAGTCATTGCAGAACAAAACCTACAACTCCTGATTGTACACCCATAGGTAAAGGGACCATTAAGTATTTATTACACTTACATATTGCACAGCCAGGATTGGTTTATAATAAAAAGTAAGCTGTAAGTATTAAATTGTCCCAAATATATAAAAATAAAACCCATAAAAACATAGAAATAGTAGAAGTACAAATAACAAGCAAAGACAAAAAACAAACAATAGTGCCAATCCTTGTTTAATCATAGCAATATTAATTCCGAAAGGTCCTATGGAAAAGTTTCATTTTAATACATTTTTGAAACAATATGAGGGAGATGCCAACTGAGCTAAGAGAGTAGGAAGGTCCCACCTGCATTCTATATATATGGGGAATATTAAGCATCTCCCACCAGAACAAATGCCTAGGATGGGCTGCTTCCACCTGAAAATACTCAAGAGCCAACATAGTTATATATACTGTTACATGCAACTGTTCTCATTTGCCAGATCAAAGGCTGATATATTTGCTACTAACTACAAAGATAGGCTCATGTAAAGTATATTGCAATAGTTTGTGTAATGGCTGATGTACCAAACATGACAGAAAGCAAAATAGGACCTAGACCAGTACACTTGTCCCATCCAAGTCTCAAGAAAGATCATTCACTACTGTTTCCAGTTTCCTGGGTGCAGCCTCTCTCTCATCCCAATCACTCCAATGAATCCAGACAGACATATATTCAAGCCACAAGTGGCACAGAGAGCACCTGTTCGCTTCATCCAAGTGCATAGACCAGAATCAATCTCAAGATGACAATTCATAACAAGGATTGATTCACTATTTCAGATGCCACCCATAGAGAGTCAAGCCATTTTTCCAAAATATAAAGCACTGTGCATGTACATCTGGTTTATATATTCCCAGAATTATTCTTTCTTCAGGTTATCTCTCTTCCAATCAGTGAAGTACAGTTGAGCTTTCCCAAGAGAAGTCATGAGTCCTGGGTCCACAAAGTTACATTTTCCTATTGAAAAGACCTTGCCTAAGGCAAGGTAGGAAAAATGACCTTGATAGAGATATATGAGTTCCATTACCAAAGTGATGAGAAGAAAAGCATATCTCAAGACCATAAAGGCACATAAGCAGCTCAGACAAATAGATCCCTAATTCACAAGAGTATAAAAAGAGAGAGAGGTATAGCACTATCAGATTCACAAAATTCTGTTATCATAGCCAATCTCAATGAAAACCATGTGGGAGGTTGACATGTCACTTTTTCTCAGGCTCAATTTCTGCATCTGTATTAGGCATATTATTAATCCTACAATTTGTTAACAGGTAAACATTTTCCTGCTTGAGGAGAGGGTTGGACTACAAGACTTCCAAGGTCCCTTCCAACTCTGTTATTCTGTTAAAAGCAATATATAAACCCCATATATTATTGTGGTGTAGCAGAAGAGATACTTGGCCATTCCAGCTGATTTACTTTTTCTTTATAAGAAATCACTGAATCATAATCCTAAAATGCTTAAATAAACTGGTAGCAGTAATGCAGAACCAAGATAAGGGAAAAATACCTAACCAATTAATAACATTGATAATCTGAATATTATTGAAGGCTTCAGAATTTAATGGGACTTTTTAAAAACTAGACATTCACAGTATGATACAGTTTGTAATGTCCTCGTCATTAAAATGGGCTATATCCTCCTTCCCACCCTTCACAGTTCCTCTTAATCAGACTTCTTCAGCTTGCTGTCTTTCAGCTAGCTACATTGGACAATAGTGCCATTGGACTTCAAAGACCATGCTGGTTGAAAATTCCAGGACTGAAGTTCAAAACATCTGGAGAACACCAGTAAAAGAAGGATGCTCCTAAACATGTATAACAACTAATCTATTCCAGGTTTCTTGGTGTTGGACTACAATTCCTGTTATTCCCAGTTACCACAGAGTATAAAATTGAGTCACATTTGGGATAGAACTCAAATCCTTCCTTCTTGCAAAACAAATAATATTCTCTTAAATGTGGTTTTAAGTGTTATATTTTTGCATTAAGCTTTCATGCACACTTGTATGAATATGTCAAAACAAACCTGCAGAACACAGCTGACAGTGATTTACTAAATCATACACATATTGCTTTGCAAGAAAGGTGGGCAGGTACACAAAAAAAGTAGGTCAATTCTGAAAATTTACTTTATTTATTAATTTGTTCTAAATAATTTTTGTCTTTAAGCTAAAAAAATTATCAAGGGGGATTTTGGGAATTCTGAACATTTTAAACATTTTAAACATTTTTGATATCTGATGCTTCAGGTAAACTTGACTCTTTTTTTCAAAAATTCCAAATGGTTTAGCAGATTAACTGATCAGAAAATTCATTTGTTATTACAAATGACACCAAAAATATGATAGCTAAATATAGGAATGCCCAGTGCCCAGCAATTCCAGTAAAAGAGATGGATTGTCTAACTATGACTACTATCATACGTTAATTAAGAGTATTTTGAAACAGTAACAGAAAAAACTTTAATGAAAAGTGATTTGAATCAGGCTAAACCTGAAGTTCATATGAATTGAAATTTGTTTCACCTGCACACTGATCAGTTGTCAGACTAACAAAATAAACCCATTATGTCCTACTCCCTTTACAGTAGTTAATACCAATTTGAATGAGTGTTTTGTATTTTACTTCAATCATAATAGAGCGTTTGAAGTGGGATCACTGTCTGAAGTGGGACTGAGAAGCAGCCAACTCAGAGCATAAATAGTCTCTCTCAATCTGGTGTATTTACAACATGTTGGGACAATCACCAAGATTATCAACCAGCTTGGCCCACTTCTGGAGAACATCACACATTGGGAAATGCTAATCCGAAAACTTGAAAGCAGGACTGTAATGGCACTTTTCATTTACCCATCCACAGGCAAGGCCAACTCAAATACAAGAAACTGTAATTTCCCGTCTCTTCTTTAAACCTGATGCTAAAGTTAGAGATCCAAAATAGAGATAAATAAGCAGAAATAAAAACATTAAAGACCAACCTTCAGGACGCTGGATGCAGGTATGCTGGTTATCACTCAGGAAAAAGCCTTCACGACAATGGCATTCATAGCTTCCCATCATGTTGACACAAGTTTGTTGGCAACCACCATTCCCCTCTGCACACTCATCCACATCTATTTGGAAACCAAGGAGAGAATGAAAAGGCTGAAACTTACTATTATTAAATAGTAAGAGTCTGAAACTTACTATTATTTTTTAAAAAAGATAATACAATACAGTAAAAATACACCAAATATTTTTTTTAAACAAAGAACAAAACGTTTCTTTTAAAAAGCCAACAATAAAATGTCTTACAAGACTAGCAAAATAATTTTTGACTATCTAAAACTCAGAAGGAAAGAAATACAATAGTTATTTTAAAACAATTGGGATATAAATCCTGTAATAAATGATAATGAATAAACATGATAAAGAACTACTACAGAAAAGACCTTGTCACATACAGGATGTTGGAACATACAGCAGGACCTCTAATAAAATATGCTGGTTCTAGGCAACTTCATGCACAAGATGTTCTTTTTGAGTATCCTACCTGTAAACTATTTTAAATCCTTCTAGCTCAAACCCAGCTACTTGCATTGGATTGAAAAACAAATCTAAAATTAGTCCAGATGGATCAATTATATGCTATATTTTACACCATCCTTTTAATATAACTGTTAGGTATAACATTGATACCAAATATGGTTTGGGTGAATAAATATATAAAACTTAGATATCATGGTTTAAGTGCTTATCACTTTAAGCACAATGCAGCAGGCAATTAGCCGATTAAGGGTGCGGTTAGAAGTTACAATATAAGGAAGCATTAGAAGCTGGAAAGCTTACTGTGTGTTACTGCGACTAACTGTGTCTTACTGCGACTAACTGTGTCTTACTGTGACTGTAACTGTGCCTGTGACTGAGATGTTCCTGTCTGCTACTGTTTGCTGATTTACTGCATAATTCTACTGTTCTACTGTTTGAACTTCTTGCTGAATATCCAGCGTTTGTTTCTCTGGATAGAGGCACCGGAGGAGGAGAAGATATCTTTATCGGCTGATAAAGATATTGTAAGGACTCTTAACTTGGACTGTAATAGTGAGTCTTACTGGATGGAAATATAGTGAATGACAAATGGACTGAATGACAATGCTTTAAACTCTAAATGGATTAAAAACTATTTAAACTACAAACAGTGTTTGTGTTCAGTGTGTGTATACTCTGGGGCCCTTCCACTCTCGTTTGGCTGCCTGGCTTGACTACTGCTGCAATACTCTGCTAGGGGTTAATCCCCAAACACTAACAATAACAATATATAAAGCCAAGTCTCTGACATTCCATATTACTTCTTCCACCTTCTAATAAGATTTATTTTTAATGAAATGCAGGATAGATCTATGTAGACTGGCTTAAGTTCTTATCAATTTTTGCTTAAAATATCAAAAAAGTGGTATTTTGCTATTTTTAGCATTCACAAATGAGTATTTGTGCAATTAAGCTTCCTTATATGCACGCAAATGGCACTTTGGCATAGAAAAGGGCATTGCTGAAACACATGTGGAATCTGTGTTCTAATTTTGTTTTCTAATTGTCGAATAACAATGTGTTTTCTGTCTTAGAACAGATATTCCACATGATGTGTTTTAGAAATGCTGTTTTCTCAGCATCTTTAGTGAAAATGGTTAGCATTGGACAAAGTTAAGCCTATTTAATCTGGACTGTAAAAATCCAAATCCTAATGACTATGAGATACCAACAATGAATTTATATTTTCTTTTCTCTTTGCTATTATTTAGTGGTTTCCCAGACTTTTCAAACTAAAACAAGGAACCAGAAAGTAAAAGATTTTTTTTCTCAATAAAGCAAGATTGGGTGACTGTGACTTCAAAGAGCTGTTGATTATCATCTTTCAACAATGCCATAAAACATAGGGAGGAATGCTAGGAACTATGTTTCAGCAATCTTTCCAAGATTTGAAGAATAGTATGTTCTCCAGACAGTATGCACATTACAGTACTGCTATTTTGGTTGATGTCTTCAGTACCCCATCTACTACATCACAACTGAATTCTCAGAAAATTTTAAGCTCATCAATAAGGTGGGTTCATGCAAATATTAAGTCACAAACTATCAAACTGCATGATGATTAACCCTATCTACCACTAAGCCAGACTAGCCTGAGTCAGGAACATCCTCCTAAGTTGCAGCAGTATCAGATGACTTCATTACCTAGTGCAGATTCACCAAACTTAAAACAAATTCAGCCAATCAACTTCTTAAGTCTAACTACAACTAAATGCACCACATAGCAATGGAGACTTTCTAACTCAGGGATCTCCAACCTTGGCAACTTTAAGACTTGTGGACTTCAACTCCCAGAATTCGAAGTCCACAGGTCTTAAAGTTGTCACGGTTGGAGACCCCTGCTCTAACTAATGCCTAGTTCTACTGATTCAATTCCTAATCTTCAATCTATTCAAAGGAATATCGCAGTTCTAGTTCACTTGCTCTAAATATTTGATTTCTAGCCTTGTCTCATACCCTGACTTCGCTCCAAAATCAGTCTGACTCTTAAATGTATACACTCAACTTCACCAATGGGTAAATGGAAGCTCACTCAATGTAAAATGAGAAGACAAGGTAAATGGATAGGTTCTGTCTCTATCACTTCTGCTGATTATTCTCAGATGAGTCAGATTTAATATAGGCAGCAGATAGTAAATAGAAACAGCATAACAAATAAACAGCAACATTTTACAGTACTGTTTAGAATCCAACCATCCTAAGTATTTTAGTTGGACTTGACTTTTTGGTGGAGAGACGTTACATATTTCTATGCAAGGAGCTAGACATAAACAACAATTTTAAAATCTTGATTTAAAAAAAAACCTTTCCAATTCTTTCTGGTTTTATCTCCCCAAAACTCAACAGATGTTTTGTTGTTTGGAGCAATGAAGATTACATACAGAATTCATTAATAGTAATAAAAAAAAACTCATTCTCTTTTTTGAGATCTGGTCCTCCAATTTGTATTAATAAATGAATGAAGAGTAATTCTTAACAACAGTTGAACAACAATCTGAATGAAAAATGTAGATAACCCATAACAATCAAAAATAGTTTCACAGTAAGTTTAATATTCAATGTTAAAACTCATTTAAATTATCACTAAGGGCAGCAGACTAGAATGTGGCTAGTGGTTTCAATCTTCTCCTAGAAACCCTCTATCTCTTCACAAACCTGGTCCTATCTCCTACTTTGAAATAAAATAAGACCATAGTTCCTGCTGCCACAATTACCTTCTGGGACCTTCACCTGGTGCCTACCTCCTAATCTTGGTGTGCAAAAGAGACAGGACTGTAATAGCTTGTGCTCCTTTTTTACCAATTAAAAAGCCCAAATGTACTATCTGAAATCATTTTTACAGTGTTCTCTCTTGGACATATAGTGAAGAGGTTGATGATGAGAGGATTCAGTCCTTCTTCCCCCTTGGGGGAAGATCTTGCAAGAGATAAAAATGAAATATTTTGGTAAAAAATGGGGGGGGGGAGCCAAGCAAATACAAAAACCCTACAACACTTTTATGTATTAAAGTGTAGGCATTCAACATGAAAGGAGATAATTAACAAATTGCCCCAGAAAACAGGCTTCTGAATTAGTTAAGAAAGAAACAAGCCACAAGATGGTGCTGGTCTGCTACAACTGAAGAGCCTTCTGCCTCCATTTTTTAAAAAATGCAGTTTGCAAAATATTATTACAGATCACAACAGATTGTAAAGAAAAAGAACATGAACACAACCTGAAATATCAGTGAAAGATTAAAGACAATTCTATAATTTACACAGAGATTTTAAAAAATGAGTTTTAGCATAAAGTAGCAATAACACTCTTTCTCCTCCTCTTCCTTAATTAGTGCAAATTCTTAGATACACATATTGTATAGAAATAGAAGTCTCCTGAGAATGTCCTCTGCTTCAATTATCTGGATATAATTCCTTAAAAATCTCAGAGGTTGTTGAGGGAAACAGAAAACCTATTCCTTATCTTACTCCAGCTTCTTTCTATGGATTTTCCTCTTTGTTCTATAATTACCAAACTTTTTTTAAACCAGGAGGGAGAGATATCTGATCCTGAGTAAATCTCAATCCCTCCAGGTAGGCTAGATAAGAAACACAACTAAATGAACTAATTTTATTTTATCATGAGGTTACTTAACAGAATCTTAACAAAGTTTAAAGGTACAAATCTCCTGCTGTCACTTTTAACCACCTGTTCAATTAGCGCAGGTCCTTCCTAAATTTCTTCTTCCAACCATTAAGCCACTAGGAGTTCCTCCCTCTCTTGTCTGATTGTTTCTTAGGCAGTCTCTCTTCCCCTTGCTCTTCATTTCGACATACTATTACAATAAGTGACCAACAGCCATTTGTCATTCATGGGGACATGGGTTATGCATCCATAGTCTACAGTCTCACATGTAAGCTATATTCATAATACTCATCAAAAAAAGAAAAATGCAAGAAAAAAATCCTGGACAATTCAAAATTAAATATACTGTACATACTAGTCTTTCTAGTGAAAATACATGTTTTCATACATACAAGTTATGCAAAGCTTTAACAGTCAGTCAGTCGATCAGTCCTTCATTACAATATGGTCAATTATCAGAATTCAACTTAAAAAAGAAAAAAGAAAACTTACAAAATAAAAGCTAAAAGAACAATAACTAAATAATCAACATGACTGGTTACAGTAGGTTTTAGCTTCAGCTCTAAAATCACTTAAGAAATCAAGTTCCAGTTCGATTACTATTTATTATAATCTGAATAGCATTTTGATAATAATTTCAAAATTATAGATTTGTATATAGGAATACATTTAATTAATCACAAAAGCAATTCTCTGAAAACAGATCTACTTTTTAGCTGGAAAAGTAGTTAAAATGCTAGACTTTTCAGATTTAAGTCTTTAAACTTTCTATATACAAAAATAATCTCTTTCAGTTACAGTAAAGGATACTGTTTATTTACATTATTTTAACTGCTTTTCTAGTTAAAAATATTCAAACAGACTGCAAATCAGGAAAAGTTAAAAAGCATTCCTAACAAATTAATGTCTAAACAAAATGTTATGTCATAATGTTGACATGGGAAGAGATCAAAGATTAAGTTTTTTTTCTGCAAGCATTCTATTAAAGAAAACTTACTTTGGTATTGTAATTCCTGGCTGAACTTAAATGAAGATGATCCTGGACCAATCATTGCATCTTATCTTAATTTATCCTCATGGAGTTATTCTAAAGGAAAAATTGGATATGTTGTAGAGCAGGGGTTGCCAACCTTTTGGACCTCAGGGACCACCAAACTCATAATTTTAAATCCTAGGGATCACTAACTGGTTTTGTGGGTGTGGCCTAATTTGTGGGTGTGGCTTGGTGGTCATGTGACTGGCTGGGCATGGCTTGTATGTAAATATTATAAATATTTATATAAATATTGAATTTTTTATAAAAAAAGAACAACTTTTACCCAAAATCAGGCAAAGCAGGCAGGCATATTGAGTTGCTCACAGATTCATTCAGTGATCTAACTATCTGCCTTCGGCTAGCTTAGTCTGTCTGCTTGCCGTGAGTCTGCACTGAACAATAGAAACTTCAGTCCTAAGGGAGGTTCAGCTGTGCTTAAAAGCAGAGCTGAAGATCTAAAGACTAGCTAGAAAGCAAGAAATCCAACCATTTCCTGCTTCCTAGCTAATCTAAATCTCCTGGCACAGCAGAACAGCTGATGGTCAGAAAAATAGCAACTTAGCAGGCATGTTTGCAAGGTAAGGAGTGAGCGGGCGGGGATGGTCCCGCGGGCCATGTGGGCGGCGCAATCTTGTGTTTCTGCACAGCCTGGATTAATTGCTTTGGGGGTGCTCTGGGAGTGACATTTCTCTGCGGCCCACCAAAATTTTCTCACGGCCCACCGGTTGGCAACCACTGTTGTAGAGCACTATGAGTTCTTTGAATAAATAAAGGGAGGGGGATAGATTATAATGAAATTACACATTTACTATTAATTGTTGTATTACTGGATATAATTCAGATATCACAAATAGGGGTTTCTAACCTTTTTGAGCCAAAACAGTGGGAACAATCAGAAGGCAAAGATATGAAAGTGCCTATACCCTCCTTGATGCCGTCATCATTTTTATGCTAAAAATGCTTTATGGGGCACATGTTGTTTTATAGTAAGCTTTCCCCTTTTTTAATTAAAGGAATCTCTAAATTATAAAAGACGGAAGGGAAAATAAAAAATAGTGGGCACCATATGAATTTTCATTGATGGCTGGAAACCTCTGCCTAAAAAAAAAATACTTAGAAAAAAATTACTCTGGCAATGTCACCTCCTGTAATAAATGCAGATATCCCTCATATCATTTATCCCTTGTTTGAGATAATGTCGATGAGCTAGTTTTCAACTAACCTGTTCAAGAAATCTGATAGAGTTAAACAAATCATAGTTTCAGCTATTATTTTTCAAGAAGTGCTGTAAGTGTATCAAAAGTGTATATATTTATTTACAGGATTTATCTGACCATCTGAAATCATCCAGACTCTTATGTTGCTTCCAGAATTTACACAGTAAAAACAAGTTACAAAATCATGATTGATTAAAATAATAACAAATACAGGCTGAAAATTATGAAATTTTAAAAAGGGGGCGTTGTTCCTTTATTTATGAAATAGAGGACCAAGAGAAGTATACTAAAGACTTAACAGAGGAGTAACAGTCAGCTGCAGAACAGCTCTTATATCAAAGAAAGCTTGGTTTGAGGACTTAGATGCTGTATGGCTATATTCATTGGGACGCTTATGATCAGTACCCGCAAAAAGCTTAATTGTCCTACATTTGTGCATGGACTCTTCTTTAAAAAAAAAAACTTTTAAATGAAGCCTTTGTCTTATCAAAGCATAACTTCTTCCTCAGTTTGGCTCTTGTGTATTGTTTCAAAATACGCCATTATTTCTCCAGCATGTTTTGCTCCATTTACAGGCAGTCCTTGACCACAACTGAGCCCCAAAATTTTGTTGCTAAGCAAAACAATTGTTAAGTGAGTTTTGCCCCATTTTATGACCTTTCTTGCCACAATGATTAAATAAATCACTGCAGTTATTAAGTTAGTAACACGGTTGTGTTAAGTGAATCTGACTTCCCATTGGCTTTACTTGACAGAAGGTCGCAAAAGGTGATCACGTGACCCTGGGAAACTGCAGCCATCATAAATACGAGCTAGTTGCCAAGCATCCAAATTTTGATCACATGACCATGGGGATGCTGCAACAATCCTAATTGTGAAAAACCCTCATGTTACTTTTTTCAGTGCTCTTGTAACTTTGAACGGTCACTAAACAAATGGTTGTACGTCAAGGACGACCTGTATTCTGTTTTTAACGGCTATTACCATAGATATTATAGTGTACACCATTTATTTTATCCAAAATTCTTAAAAATTGCTGCTGCTCATCACAAGTATTTTTCTACTGTTATTTGGTTTTTATTGTACATGTTGTCCTCAACTTACAACTATTTGTTTAGTGCAGGGGTCGCCAACCTTTTGGACCTCAGGGACCACCAAACTCATAATTTTAAATCCCGTGGACCAGAGACCCTGGGAAAATTCCCCCAAAAGTCTGCAGGAAAATTCCCCACCCCGTTTTCCTACCTATCGATCATTCTTTATTTGGGTTTGCAAGATATTGTCTCCAGCTCCGTTCTCGGGGGGGGAGAGAGGGACTTTTGACTTCATGCACGGAAAGCAGCAGAAGCAGCAGAAGTCTTTCTTTCTCTCCCCCAAACTGCACCAGAAATGAGTCTTTGTGAGACTTGTCGCACCGGCACAGCCTCTTGGAGCAGGATGCCTTGCAGGGTCCCAAAGACTCATTTCTGGTGGAGTTTGGGGGAGAGAAAGAAATACTTTTTCTGCTTTCCTTGCATGGAGCCAAAAGCAGAAGAAAAAAGAAGTGGAAAGAAGCAGCCCAGTGACCAGGCCAGGCGTGGGGGGGCGAGTGGGGCAAGTTTCCCCCCTCTGCCCTTTCCCCCCTCCCCACACTGCCTTGTGTTCCCACGGGCCATGTGGGCGGCACAGCCTTGTGTTCCCGTGCAGCCTGGATTAATTGCTTTGGTGAGGGGACATTTCTCTGCGGACCACCAAAATTTTCCCGCAGACCATTGGTTGGTGACCACTGGTTTAGTGACTGTTCAAAGTTACAACGGCACTGAAAAAAGTAACTTATGACCGTTTTTTATACCTATGACCACTGCAGCATTCCCATAACCATGTGATCATAATCTGGATGCTAGGTAACCAGCATATATTTATGATGGTTGCAGTGTCCTGGGGTCACATCAACACCTTTTGCAATCTAACAAGCAAAGTCAATGGGGAAATCAGATTCACTTAACAACCGTGTTACTAACTTAATAACTGCAGTGATTCATTTAACAATTGCAGCACGAAAGGTCCTAAAACGGGACAAAACCCATTTAACCACTTAGCAATTGATATTTTGGGTTCAATTGTGGTCGTAAGTCAAGGACTACCTGTAGTATGATACTGAAATTTTGTGGTCCAATACTTTTATTGATCAGTGATCAAATACATTTTGTCTGTGTCTATGGATGCTATTTCCTTCAGAAGAACCACATTTCTTTATTGATTAACATATTTTCTCACATCGTGACTTTGGGATGTTGGTGACTGTAGTAAAATAAACTCCTTTTTTCCAGGAAGTTATCTACAATTAGCTCAGTGTTTTCTTAATGAGCAATAATCCTTAAGTGAATATTGCATGTAACAGCATTGGAACATAAAATCTAACAACCTGACAATTGTCTATTCTAAAAAAAAAATTATATCCAATGATTTGCTGACATTTTTATTTAACATTTGGAGTCTTGCTGACTAAAAATATAAATAAGATTATTTACATTTTTAGTCAGCAAGACTCCAAATATTAAATTAAAATGTTAGCAAATCACTGGACATATTTTTTCTTGACCTATTATGTGCCAGCTAAGTGGGCAGACTGCTAAACTTGCACCCGACTGGAGGAAAGTGCCCTTTCTTCCACAATGTCCAGAGTCAGAGAATAGAATAGAAATATAACCAGCCCCTTTCTCAAAACACACAGAGGAAATAAGGAGCTCCGTGCCAAAGAAAACCTCTGTGAACTCAAGCATTAAAATCCCAACAGCTATGCAGAAAGCTGAGCCCCTTGGACATCAACGGTGGGGCCATGCAGCAGACTCCGGAAAAGCCAGAATAGCAGGCCGATGACAACATGAACAGACCTGAATATCTGAACAAATGTGTAAGAGGTTAATTAAAATACACATATCAGCTCACAGGCACACAAAAACCAAGTGTACTGTCATGCAGGGCCTCTTGCAGACAGAAAAGACTATTGCTAACTAATAAAATTTTATCTGCAATTATGCAGGTTTAATTGCTGCTTAAGTTTCACAATAAAAATAAATAAAATGCCTGAACATTTATTATGGTTTCAAAGGAAGACTTAAGACCTGATTATAGATAAAAGGCTTAGAACAAAAGAAACAACAACCTCTAACTGGTTTGTTGTGCAGCAGTATTTTAAAACAAAACCATGAACATAAGTCTTTTTCATGAACTTTTAGATCTCGACAGGCAAAAGTCATCAAAGTTGGGCACATATACAATAATTGTGTGAAGAAAATTCTACAGTTTTATTTGCATGTGGATAGCTTCTACACAGTTTAGAATAGATTTAGGAAGACGCATAAGATCC
Organism: Notechis scutatus; assembly: GCF_049901735.1. Lineage (NCBI taxonomy): Eukaryota > Metazoa > Chordata > Lepidosauria > Squamata > Elapidae > Notechis > Notechis scutatus. The sequence continues at coordinate 49,928,443 of NC_142011.1, forward strand.
TGATCCCAAAACATTGTATTCAAGATGCTTCCTTGATATCCTTGTCAGTTTACAAATGCTCACCATATAATATGTGTGCATATATGTACGTGTGTGTAAACATTTGTAAACTGAAAATGTATCTCTAATCAGATTGAGACATAGCAATATTGCATCCAATGGATTCAGCAAGTACACTTTGATAGTGGGTATGTTAATAATATATATTTTACCTTAGGCAAATTAAGTACTCTATAGGTTAATATAATCTTTTGTAGAACCCTCAACAATAAATTGCTATTCCTTATCTTCAGTTCACAACAAGGTTAAGTCATCAGTTAAACTAGTTGCTACAAGACTTTCAATCTAGTGCTTGCTTTATTAAAGGCAACTTAAATCATCAAAAGACACTTTAATTTAGCAAACAGATCAAATTCCTGGTTTGATCTAGTTAAAGGTCACTCAGAATCTTATTAGAGTTAAAGCAAGGTAAGATACAGGAAATCATTCTATCCAATAGCTGATTTTCAGACAAATGTCTTTATAAACTCCAGAAAAAGCCACCCTTCTTTTGTTATCAAACCCACATGTTCTCCTTCCCACACTGAAGTCTGGAAACAGGAATATTAAGGCTCTAGTCCACACAATTGTTATGTTCAGCTTTAGATCCCTTTTTTTTCTGCTCCTAAGCCATAGGCCGTGCCTCTTTCACAGACAGTTAACCAACACACCTTTCATGCTCTTCCATTTTATGTTGCTTTATTTCTGATAAATAACCTATCTTGGCTCTATCATAATTTTGCATAATTGATATTAGTTCATTCTGCAGAGGCAAAGTCCAATACTACTTGGAATTCTTTCCCAACTCTTAAGAAAATACCTGGCCACAAACTGGTGGAGTAAAGAAATAACAAGGCAGGATCACAAGTTCTCATCAGACCCATGATAAATGACTTGAGCTGGTTGCCAAGAGCCTTTGTTTTCTAGGCTCAACTTAAAAAACACTGATTTGCATAGTGAAAGTCTTCTGGAGAGAAGATCTTAATTTTTAACATATTAACATTCCTAATCAGCATTCTCTAGAATCCATTATTATTAAAGCAATTCTATCAGGAGTGAATACTGATTTTTTAAAAAAAGATATTATCAGAAAAAAATAGTTTTCACCAGATTTCCACCTTGCCAAAAGGTGCACAGTTCACAACTACTGATTGCACTCAAAGCCTCTGTGGTCTATTTAAAAAGAGAAATGCATCCGTTCTGGGAAAGAACTCAAAGTCAGTGAGACAAGACAGGGAAAGGGCCCCCTAACAGAGCAGTGTGAAATGTAAGGATATAAAGGAATATGTCTTTTGAGAACACAGAAAATAGTATGTAGAATAATAAAAATATGGCATATTTGAGGGTATCCTATTTTCTGGCACATCTGTTTGTTTGCAGCATAGGAAATTTCATCAGTTATTATTTCTAGAAGGCACCAAGCACAAGGTGTCATACATTTTGTTGTGTTTTCCATTGACATATTCATAGATGCCTTGCGTATTTGCATACATATATTTATATTTTACTGTTGTTTTGCACTCTGGTTGGATGCTAACTGCGTTTTGTTGCCTGTATCCATGACAATGACAATAAAGTTGAATCTAATCTAATCTAATCTAAATATAGACCCTCTTCCCAGATAACCACTATTATATGAGAAAAAAGTTACACAGGAATCCACTGGGTTCAATTCACCCTACCAAATTAGGCCTGAGTATTTTCAGAGCAACTGTGTAGATAAAATAGGTAGAGAAACACAAGTAATCTGTACATAAGTTCCACACACATGAAACAGTGGTACACATTGCTGTATTAGAGGAAAATAAACATATTACTCCTTTTTAAATTATACAATACAGGGAGTCCTCAACTTATAACTACAATTGGGACTGAATTTCAAGTTGTAAATTATTATGGTCATATGTCACTCATGTGACCGGACACATTTTTAAAACATTTTTTGCAAGTTGTTAAGTGAATCCATGGTCGTTAAGCAAATTCCTTGATCGTGTGAACCCATTTTTCTGAATGGGGAAAAACTGTGACCACATGACCCTCTGCACCTGATTGCAAAGATGAGCCAGTTGCAAACAACTCAAACAACAAGGAAGAAATTGAATTAGTTCAAGAATTTATGTTCCTTTGATCCAAAATTGTTCTTGATGGTAATTCTACTCCTGAAATCAAACACAGGATAACCTTAGGTTAACCTGGAATGGTTAACATGAATAAGATTTGGAAAAGTGGAGAGATTGACATAAACACAAAAAGCAGGATAGTTACAGCAATAGTCTTCCCTATAATGATGTATGGGTATGAGAGTTGGACACTAAGAATGGCTGCTTGAAGAAGAATCGATGCCTTTGAACTGTGGTGCTGGCGTAAATTATTGTGTATACCAGGGGTGTCAAACTAAAGGCCCATGGGCCAGATCTGGCCCGTGGTGCCTCTGCTACCAAAAATGCAGCCCCCTGCACCCCATTCTGGGCATGGATGGCCTGTAGCACTCTGGCAGCAGGGGGGAGGGTGACCTGTTTTGGCTGCCAGAGTGCTGCAGGAGGCCATCTTTGACTCAGAAGGTTATAAAAGGGAGGAAAGGTAAAATGTTTGACCTTTCAGGCTTACAAGATTCTGCTACTATAGCCTATGTCAATAATTCATAGTTCTAGTCTTCCTATGGAGTTTCTTGATCTGATCTCTCATAGGGTGATCAAGTAGATCAAGTATATTTAAAAAAAACAAAATCATAGAAATATATTCGCCTCTCTATTTTTATAAGTTTATAAAACCATGTGTGTGGAGGTGCGGTCTCGTGTCATGCCCACCATGGCTACGCCCACCACAGCCATGCCCCTCCCCCAGCCCTCTGAAGTCAAACACAACCCTGATGCTGCCCTCAATAAAACTGAGTTTGACACCCCTTGTCTATACCATGGACAGCCAGAGTAACTAACAGAGAAATGTTAAAACATATAAAACCAGACTCATCACTAGTAGCTAAAGTCATAAGACTAGGTCTGATTTACTTTGGCCATATCATGCATTGCAAATTGGGGAAGGCAATGATGCTAGGAATAGTTAGTGGAACAAGAAGAAAAGGCAAGGAAAGAACATGCTGATAACACCAAGTCTGATAGAAAGTTGAACATCCAACAGAATCTGCGCTTGACAGGGTAGCATGGACAAACAAACAAACAAAAAAGGAAGTGGTTCATAGGACAGCTAAGTTCAAACTCTGACATTACTTACATTCAATACTTTCCACTCTAGAACCTCATTCACATTTAACTGTTTCAGTGTTTGCAGCCTGTACAGCCTAAAAATCAATCTTACCAATTGTCAAGTGGGAATGTATACGTGCCAGCTTCATTACAACGGTCCTTGATTTATAACCCAGTTCATTTAGTGACCGTTTGATATTGCGACACTGAAAAAAGTGATTTATGACTGTTCTTCACACTTATGGCCATTGCAGCATCCCTATGTTCACGTGATCAAAATTCAGATGCTTACAACTGGTTCGCGTTGATTGTTGCAGTGTCCCGGGATCATATGATCACCTTTTGCAACCTGACAAACAGAATCAATGGGGAAAGCCAGCTTCACTTAACAACCATGACAAGATAGGTTGTAAATTGTGGGAAAATTCACTCAACAAGTGTCTCACTTAGGAACAGAAATTTGGGCTCAAATGTAGTCATAAGTCGAGGACTACCTATAACTGATAACTGTTTTCATTGCTAATGTGAAGAATGGCATTCAGTCTATGGTATCATGAGTTTAGTGTTGCTTGTTTATTGTTCTGAATATCATCTCTCTGGAAAATATATTCCCTCTGAACATAAGTAGCACATTTCTTCATCACTCAGTCTCAAAGCCATATACCAGGATTGAACATGAGGAAAGAAAGTGAACATGACAGAGAATAGAAGATTTCCAAGCTTGTTCAAGAACTGATACCCTGTTTTCATAAATTAATGACCAAAAGATGACTCATACCTATACTAATCAAGAAGGGACTAGCAGGCTTCCCAAAGAATGTTTGAAAGTTTACTTTGGCATTGAATTTATTTCCATACTTTGTCCCATTACTATGATTCTCATTTAATTCGCTCTTAACTCATATACATTAGTAGATGTGCTGCTCACCTCTATATCAACAAAATAGGAAGCTGGGGCTTCTCTACTAGGAGTGTTACTTTCCTTTTTTTAAAAAAAGAAAGAAAGACCAGAGCAGAAAAAAAGAGCCAAGGTCTCACATCCAGAGAGCTGTGATTTTTTAATCTGTGTCTGTTCTGATATTTTCTGCACTACTGGAAATGCTATTTATTCCCTTATCATAAGATAAAATGCTCAAACATTTATAAACCATAAAGAACTAGAAGCCTCGCTGAGAAAAAAGAAAAAATAATATTTGAATCTCTGAGACTGAACTACAGTAAAAAGATAAAAGTAAAAGATGATTCAGCCTGCCTCTTTAAATTGTGGAATAATGGTAAAAAGTTGACGGAGAGAAAGTTTTCTGTACTTTTGTTCCTTCTGTCATTATCCTGCTACCCTGTCTTCCTCTGAACCATCCCAAACTGTCCAAAAGAAATCATGACCATCCAAAGAGATTTTTCAAAGAGGCACAGGTGTATATGTGTGTGGGGGGACAGAGAGAGATGAATCTGGGTGCTTGACATGTTGTATATGCTATTTTAGATAGGTCTGGTTTTCTATTAAGATTGCCATCGTTTGCATGCTTTTCTGTAAATAAGAGGAATAAATGGGATTTGCTTCAAAGAACTGAGTCATAAACGAGATGATAATCAGCTGAATGCTTGCTTCCCCAAATTCTTCCAAAGAATCAAGGGAATAATGAGTATCCAAGAAGAGAAAGAATTTCCATAGCAAGTCTCAAAGGGATTAATTGTTCTTACGTGCTTTTATAACAGAGGTTGATATTTAGTATCATTCTTTATACCAATGATTAAAGTTCAATACAGTACGAAGAAAACAGTACTTATCCTAAGCTAGTCAGATTGCAGTGAATGATAAATAGGAAACTAAAATAATATATGCTCAGGTAAAATGTTTAATTCAATATCATCTGCCCCAAAGACTCAATAAGTTAAATAAACTAAATTCTGCCAGTGCAGTAGGAGGTCAACAATCCATTTAATCATTAAAAGGCATCCTTTTAATATAACAGTTCAGAAATTGAATTAGAACAAAGGAAATGCTTATGAATAGCATGTTGAAACCACACTGCAAAGGGGGCAAAATAAAGGTGGAAGCAAAAAATAATTTAAATTAACAATATATTTTAACTTACATCCAAACTTAAGCAATCCACATTGCCTCATGTTGCAGTTTACTTTCAGGATTAAATAAGAAGCGTATAAGCAAACAAAACAAAAACTTTTTAATGCCCTCTCAGAACCTCATGCACAGTAAACAGAAACAGATAATCTGATTCTCAATTTCAGAGGTTAAGAATCTAAAATTAGCCCGATTGAACATATAGAAAACTTTGAAAGAGACAAGCTGAGTAAACAGAGAAAGCAAAGGAGAGAAAGGCAGAAAAGGTGGACCTTGTTTTGATGAGAAAGAAGATAAAAAGATGTAACAGGACACTCTGGATATACTGGCAGTTGAGGCAGGGAGCAGACAGATATGTCTATGTAACCAGTAAGAGTCTACTCAATGGAGGTTTGACTGGACTTGTGTTGTACGGATCCCATTGACTGTACATGACACCTTCAAAAATCTCTTTCCATGTTTCTCTCCAATATCCTTCACTTCTTGACAATTCGCTAGCTCCCTGTTAATACCAAATTATAGACAAAAAACATTAAATGCAATTTTCCTAAAATGTGTCTCTTATATGGTTTCCTATTACAAAACAACCTTTAAATTTGATGGACATTTAATGGGATTTACTAAAATGCCTCTTTCAATAGGATTGCTCTACAATGCTGATCTGGCATAGTGAGCAGAAGGCTTCTTAAAGGCATTTGTTAATAGATTTTTTCCAGTCTTGGTCTATTTCAGTGTAACAGGACTAATGTTTTACAACCTACTAGATAAATGGACAGAAATATAAGTGAACACATGGATGAACATTATGCATTATTGGGGTGGGGGGAGTGGGATTAAACGATTTTTTAAAATGCTTCTCTTTTTTGAAGAATAAAGAACTGGTTTTTATTTCACTGACCACTGGGGGATAAGTGACTGGAACTTATTAGCTGCTTTCTTAACTCAGCTCCTGGTTAGCTTAAACTGAAGAGTGATTGGTGGGAGGTTTCTGTGAGTTTCATATATAAATATATATCATAACATGCTAAATACTAAAAACATTAGTGGTATGATTTTAAATAGTAATAGAACTTACACTTATACACTGCTTTACAGTGCTCTCTAAGCAGTTTACAGTCAGCATATTGACCCCAACAATTTGGCTCCTCATTTTACCCACCTCAGAAGGATGGAAGGCTGAATCAACTGTCTAGTGATGAAATCCATTTAAAAAGAAAAGAACAAAGTCCATCTTCCAAGACAATTTCTTTTATTTAGGAAAGCATCAAATTGGTAAAGTCCATGGTAATTCCAGATCTGACACAACCCGGAATTACCCTACAATATTAGAAGTTAGAAACAACCCCAAAAAGTCACATTTTCCAATACAAGTAATTCAACGTTGCTTGATGTCATAAATCTCCACCTCGAGGGGCCTAAGCACGTTTTCCCATGGGAAGAAGAATCATCTAGCCAAAACAACTCTATCTCCATTCCTCTCCACTTATGAATGTGGCAAGCCCGAAACCCTTCCCCTCATGACTGCCACAGAGAAAGTAAGAAAAAGAATATATACTAAGCCCAACTAAAATAGCTACACATGTGTCAATTTCGGGCTTGACATCAACCTTGAGCCTGGTGAGATTCGAAATGCCAAATTGCAGGCAGCTGGCAGTCAGCAGAAGTAGCCTTCAGTACTGCACTTTAACCACTGCACTACCACAGCTCATGATTTTAAATACATTCAACTTACAATTATTCATTTAGTAGCCATCCAGTTACAATGGCACTGAAAACATGCAATTTGGGACCAGATTTCACATTTATAATCATTGCAGCATCTCGATGGTAACATGATCAAAATTCTGGCACTTGGCAACTGGCACGTATTTAGGATGGTTGAACTGATCTGCAATAATGTGATCACCATTTGTGACATCCTCAGCTGGCTTCCAACAAGCAAAGTCAAATTTGCTTAATGGCTGCACGATTCATTTAACAACTTCAGTGATTCCTTAACAACTGTGGCAAAAAGGTTGTTAAGTGGGGCACAACTCACTTAACAACTGCTTTGCTTAGCCATGGAAATGTTTGACTCAACTGTGGTCATAAGTCAAGGGCTGTCTGTAGTATTATATGTGACTGGTAAATGGGAAGAAGGGGAGACCTCAAAAGTGGGGATCAGAATGAGCTGTCTGTATAGTAAGTCAGTAGCAAATATGAGAATATTTAAAGACTATAGCATCTGGGCTACATGAGGATCAAGTTGTTAATCAAGATGTGTCCCTATCTTTTAGGATAAACCTGTGGTCTAACCAGGAAGGAAAATAGTCTTTGAGATATTACACACACTTTGTACTGTATACGCAGGCATGTACAGAGTTCTATATTGTCTAAACCTCTAAAATTGCCAAGATTTGGAAGATTTCCCACTTTTTTGCTGGATGACAGTTTGTGCCCTACTATCACCCTATCGTGGTACAATTACAGATCTACTACATGAGAGCAAGATTCCAAAGCCAGCTGCTTCTCCTACCAGCAAGATTTTCCCTTAAAATGTGTTTGAAATATAGAACTTGGAGATCACAATCTTTCAACATGAGACCCTGGGGCAGTGGGAGTAGGAGGGGCAGCATTTCACTGGTGATATGTCAGTGTTTAAATAACTCTGAAGAATCCCAGCTGTTGCTCCTGTTTTTACTTACACTTGTGTATCCAGACACAACAAAAGATAGTTCTACAACAATATTTTCCTAATATGCAGTTGGACATGGGTGCTAAAGTGTTAAAAAGTTTTTCAAAACAATTTTGACTTGAGCTGCAGAAAATGGAAGGATGTTGCAGAGAACATATGTCAACATACTGTAGCTATAGAAAGCAGGCAGCTCCAGAATGGGGAGGGGGACACATTGGTGAAGAATGGTCCTTGTCAGGAAGAAAGAAACAAAGTATTAGTAAAGAAAGTACTGCAGTGGCATTGGAGGCCAGCAATAAGCCCGACAGCAGAAGCAATTTATTATGACAGGCATTCCAAACAATGAGTTTCTTAAACTTTTCAAGACAACGCTCTCTAAAAAATGAGAAACTTCTATGAGTCTTTTTATTGAAGGATACCAAAATAACATTTAATAATATTTTTTATTTTCCCTTACTTACAATCGTGTTAATGCGTTATATATGAGCCTACGTAGGATGATTTCGTTATCAATGTCTAGAGTAAGATTTGCTGTTGTATTTAGCTTAGTCTTTATCTTTGTTGTTATAAATGCTGAAAGTCCACAGTAACAGTTCCATTTGGAAGAATAACAGAGTAGGAAGGAATCTTGGAGGTTTTCTAGTCCAACCCTCTGCTCAAGCTGGAAACCTATACCATGCCAGATAAATGGTTGTCTAATCTCTTCTTTAAAACTTCCAGTGTTGGAGCATCCACAACTTCTGGAGGCAAGTTGTTCCACTGATTACTTGTTCCAACTCTTAGCAAACCCAATTCTCCTTAATTCTAGATTACTTCTCTCCTTGATTAGTTTCCATTCTTTGCTTCTTGTTCTGCCTTCAAGTGCATTGGAGAATAGCTTGACACCCTCTTCTTTATGATATCCCCTTAGATATTGGAACATTGCTATTATGTCACCCTAGTCCAGTGGTGGCAAAACTTTTTGGGTTCCCATGCCGAAAATCACATGTCAGCAGAAGGCAATGTGCCCCCCCCCCCGTGCATGCATGCACAACACCCCACCGCCGCCTTACCTGCACTGTGCATGTGCATGCCTTCCAGCTGATTTTTGGCCCATTTTGAGGCCTTTTTCGACCTCCCTTAGGCTCGTGGAAAGCCTCTGCAGCCTCGGGAGGCCGAAAAATGGGCCTTCTGGACATACCAGAAGCGCCGAAACGGGCCTGTTTTTCAGCCTCCGAAGGCTGCAGAGGCTTTCTTCGAGCCTCCAGGAGGGCGAAAAAGGCCTCAAATGGGCCAAAAATCAGCTGAGAGGTACGCGCATGCACAGTGCAGTAAGTTTGGCTGAGGCTCGTGTGCCCGCACAAATGGCTCCATGTGCCACCTGTGGCACGCGTGCCATAGGTTCGCCATCACGGCCTTAGTCCTTCTTTTCATTAAACTAGACGTACCCAATTCCAGCAATTATTCTTTATATGTTTTAGTCTCCAGTCTCTAATCATTTTTGTTGCTCTTTGCTGTACTCTTTCTGGAGTCTCAACATCTTTTTTTTTACATTGTGGCAACCAAAACTCTTTTATCTATTTCATACTTGCATCACTGCATATTATTACACTTTCTATCTAAAAATACTGTTACCTAAAGCTTACTTTTAGGGTGCAAAAAAGTTTTTTAAAAAAGGGTCCAGTAAAGTGATGCCTCAACTTACTATTGCAATAAATTAAGGTAATAATTCCAGGCTCAATTATATTTGTAAATCGAGGTCTACCCATACTTCCTGCATCTGCTTTGCAAGGAGGTTCTTGGTTCAAAACAGGCTTCCCCGGTGATTGAATTCAGGTATAAAAAAAGTTATTAGTTCGGTTACTGGAGATGAAGAACATAATAAATGAAAAAAGCAAACCTATCATCTGACTCAGTATGAGGGCAACTTCATATACATAGCACATACCAATTTCAAAAGAAAAATGTAAGCAATACTTAATCCTGACAAGTTCAGAAATAAAAAAGGGTGGGAGAAGAAAAACATTCTTGATAGTCTATAATTAAGCTCTTCTCTTTTTTGTGACTACATGTTCAGTGATTTTGTTTATCCTTAAGCAAACAGCTGACAGTAGCTTTGGCAGGCAAGCAAACACAGAGGCAGCCAATTCATTTGTTAGCTACCTGTATCCAAGACTTGCCAAGACTTGCTCCTGACAAGCTGAGCTTCTAGGAATGTTGTCTCTGAACGCATCCAGGAAAACTAGTAGCAACCTTGCACCGTTGTTTGCTGGAATAAGAGCTGAAGGTACAACTCAGGGACACATGAGCTCCCATGATATGCCTCAAAAGGATGAAAGCATGTGAACGTCCATATAAGTGAAATCTCTGCAAAACATTAAATGCTCAGGGGCACTTACTAAGGACGTGTTTTGCTGTTCTAATGAGGAGATAACTATTATCCCATAATCCCCAGAAGCAAATCAAAACAATCAATACCAAATTTCTAGAGAGCAAAGCTCCCCAGAAGAAGTTTTTGGAAGAGGAAGAGGAAGAGGAAGAGGAAGAGGAAGAAGAAGAAGAAGAAGAAGAAGAAGAAGAAGAAGAAGAAGAAGAAGAAGAAGAAGAAGAAGAAGAAGAAGAAGAAGAAGAAGAAGAAGAAGAAGAAGAAGAAATAATAAATAATAAAAATAAAAATAAAAATAAAAATAAAAATAATAAAAATAAAAATAAAAATAAAAATGAAAGGTTAGAGTAGCTGGGCGGGATATACATTCAGGTCAAGCTAAGTCTTACAATCAAGGCTGTGCTCATGATGCACCTTAAATGTTCATGATTTCCTCTGTGTGAAAATCTACACAAGTCAGTAGAGCAGTTTTCCCAGCTATATTACATAAAGTATCTTGAATTTTTAGGAAAAAATAAAACATTCATTACTAGTTTCCCTTCCTCAATTTGCCACTATCCAAAATCTGGGATATTCTGAGTGTTTTATTAATTCATCTCAAATATTTTAGCCTGCATTTAAATTTATAAAGACCTAAAATCATCTATATGCTATATAGGAATAAAGAGGATTGTAACAGACAATATTTCATGTGAAAAATCAATTCTGACTTGGAATAAAGCAGATAAAATTGACATAAAATATACAGATATACACTACAGTAATAATAAAGTACATATCAGAGCTCTATTTATCTAGTAGTTTTTCATTTTACATCCTTAAAAGTAAAGTGTTTTACTAGTAAAATGTAAGAAGATGGGATAGCAGGTTAAGTTGATAACTGCCAGACATCAATATTTACAATTTTTCCTCACCATTTTATATTGTGTTTTTCCTACTGAAATAATAACAAAAAACTTACTTTTTTTTACTAGGCCAGTGTTTAAAATAATATTTGCAAATAAATCTAGCTATTACAATCCTGAACTCTCAGAAATGGTGGAGATTACAATACAGACCTCTGACAATAACAGAGGAAACCCTTTGAGAGCAGTTTGAATTTCTCCGTAGGAAGTAGAATCAATAAACACTGTGGTGGAACTACATAACGAGAGTATCTATTCAATGTCATGTGATGGCATAGATTCATTAGAATCAGAAAAGCACTCTAGACTAACTTACTCTACTTTTTATATGTGAGATACACAAAACAATGTGAGTAGAACAAAAAATATGGGACTCTAAGGAATTTTACTTTTAGCAGATATTTTTCATATATGAGAAGCCATTGTCTACTTTAAAGAAAGGGACCTTTCTGTATAATCATAGTGAGACTGACTACATAAGGATGTACTTACCCAATTTTCTAAAACAGAAATGATAGCTTCAACAATTAATTGGAAGAATTTTGTATTAGGATCTGATATGCAGCTTTTAGCATAAACAGGATTTTTTTGGGAGGGGGGCTTTAAAAGTTATAACATTTAAAAGTGAGCATTTTAAGCAATGTATAAATTTCTTACCAAGACAGTTATGACCATCATGTGCAAGATGAAAGCCGTCATAGCAGGTACATCGATAATTCCCTGGGATATTGACACATTCATGAACACAGCCAGCATTGTCGTCACGTTCACATTCATCAACATCTGAATAAAGAAAAGAGAATATCTGTGATGTAGAAGAACTTCAGAACTAAAAATCCACAGAGCTCTTATCAAGTATTTATATAATGATTAAATTGAGAACAATAGGGATGTTCTCAAATTGAGAAAAAAACGGGTGTTTACCTCATACTGATGGAAGAAAACCTGTAATGTGAGGATAACAGACTTCAGCTAAACACAATTTCAACCTTCCACACAGTGGTGAAGACTCTGAAATCTTAAGCTTCCTAGTCTCATCTAGGATTATATCTGCCCTTGCTTCAACATGGGAATATGGGAGAAGCCACAACAAGTATTCTTTTCACCTTTCATCCAAAGTGGTTTTCATTCAACTTTCATTCAAATCTATTCTAAAATTAGAGGATCTTAAGTAGACTTAGACAATTCGCTGGTATTTCTTATCTAAACAGAGAAACAAAATGACCAAGGGCAAAAACAAACAAACAACAAAAGCCAGTGGGATGGGAGCAGCTTCCAATTTTCTGCCCCCTTACTGTAGCTGACTGCCTCCAGCAACCAACAATAAGACCAGTCTACCTAGTCTCCAGCATCTGAAGGGCAGGCCAGTCAACCCAACCTTTGGAGGGATAGGGCAGGACCATTCTACTGAACCTCTGGAGGATGGCATGGCAGTGCAGCAGTATGGCAGCACTAGAGCAACCAGAAACTTGTCAAACTTCAGTCCCATTGGAGTCATGGGTCCCAGATTTGGAGTGCATTCTGTACATTAGCCCTTTTGAGGTACTGGTACAAAACTGTTGTCCTGAAATATGCTGTTTTGTCCACTTAAATGTTATTCACACAAGAGTTTTATTAGTGTGTACTGTAGATGGTCCAGTATATTACACTAACAATACTTTTAATGATTTATTTATTTATTTAACAAATCATACCCCAGTTAAATAAAGACAAAGCTGTTCTACATTCTCATTATTGCATCCTAAATTCTTACTTATACCCATTGACTGGAGCAAATTCTTACAAAATCATTAAAACCGTGTTTGTTACTGTTGCTTCAAATATAGATAGCCTAGTCACTACCATTATCCAACAGATTTTCCAAAATAACAGCACTGTATTTTTCTCTCTTTCACATTATGTAATGTGGGAATGACTTTAGGAGACAGTAGGAAGATCCACAGGCTGCACAATCATCATGCAAAAGGTATCTCAATCCAGAGAAGCAGAAGGGATGTGGGATATGTTTCAAAAAGGATCTTTCCTTGTTTTCCAGAGAGTAAAAGGAAATGAGAAGAGGAGTAGTTTGAGTACTTACAAGCTTCTTTAATTTAACCTTACAATAAAAATAAAGCTAGTATTCATTTATCTGCTTTTGTCTGGACTACCTTGACAGGCTAACACATTTCCTGATTATGGATACAATATCATCACAATATTCTGATTAAATGAGGAATCAACAATAATTTCCAATTTTACATCATTTAGAATCTGATCCTCACAGTTTAGTTTCAAAACAAGGATCATTTAGCGGACATGAATCTTTAACATTAATTATAAAGTAGACAACTTGTTTACCTCAAAATTATTAATGAAATCACACAGAATTAATTCCAGTAAAACATTTTTCTTTCTCTTTCAACTGCATTAACTATTTCAAGCAACTGCTATGGAGCACTGAGAGAAAAATTATCTCAGGATACCTAGATAAAATTATGCAAGATTCTGCCTAATCTATATTTGAATGGAAACTGGATGAGTACTTTATCAAAGATGGATGGATTTGCCAAAGGAAAGAGAGAAAATAGGGAAATAATAAATTTACTTAGCTAAATAATTTTTAAAGAAACTTTTTTTAACAAATCTAGAATAGCCCTTGTTTTTATCACAATTCTTCCAACTATATCAAATAAACACATTTGTAGAGACACCTACAATACTACAGGCAACACTCAGATAATAAAAATTCCTCAAAACCCAATGGGTGCTTCCTTTCCATTTGCAACCTTAGTGGCATTTAATCTCAGGTCATTTTTAAATTCATTTAAAATCACATTCTGGTAATTTCATGGCTTGGGCAATTAAATATAGCTGGATTTCCCTTTTATCTTTTTTTTTTTCTGTGCTATCTGCTCTGCCTACCTTTGCAGTGCTTCCCATCCCCGGTGTAACCAGATTTGCAGATGCATTTGTATGATTTGGGAGTGTTCTGGCAGATGGCATCAATATGGCAGTTGTCAGTCCCATCAACACATTCATCAATATCTGCAAAGGAAAGAGGAGAATGTGACATATTCAAAGCCTGAACCTTTTGAGTTTACCATGGCTATCAAATCATAGTGTTTTGGGGGAAGAATATTGAAGTATCAGAAAATCATACTCATTTTCAGAGCCCTTTGCCATTTCTCTCGACTAGAAATCTTAAATTAGGTCTAGTGGAGGGTATGGTGGTCCTTTATAGTTTATGCGGGTTAAAGTTTTCATTCAATATAAACCCACCATGTTTCCTCAATCTTTCCTAGTCAAGTGCATCCCTATAATTCTTATTGTTTGTTTTTTAATCTTTATCGTCTTAATATCAAGTGATAGGTTACAAGTTCAAAAAATGACTACTCCTTTTACATATGCTCTGCATGATCCTGATTCTTATGTACCTCACTTCTGTCCTAGTGGAATAGATTTATTTTTAAGTTCAATGTTTATGAATTAATATGTGTTGCTAAATATTAGACTCCGAAATTATTGTGCATCTGCCAAATAACTGCATCCACCATATCCACACCCCCAAAAGTATCCAATTCACTGTGGAAAAAAAGCATATGTGCATGATGTGCTTGGCTTAATTTGTCACAAATCAGGATACGTCATTACCTGATCATTTAGCATCAGACAGCTGAAGTATCGAAGAGCTATCACTGTTATATTTATTTATGCAATCTTTTCTATAATCTCCTCTTGAAAGAGTCTAGACAATTTACAATTATCATCTTATATCAACACATACCAAACAAACAAACACTCTCATATATCATCTAATCTCATAAATTACAATAAAATCTTACTGTAAGCTTTCAAGATAGGTCAGGAAATGGACCCCACACATACAATGGACCCCAGAAATGTATTATTATTGTACCATATAATCATACAAGCCTGCCTAATTTTCTGTTTGTCCCCTTTTATACTAACACAATCAAGGCAGTGCCATTCTAAGTTGCTTTCTCATGCTTGCTTCTACAATTATGAAACTCTTTCTCCAAGTCCCTCCTTAGTGGTAGTTCATCCCAATGTCAACTCTAAATTTATTTATATCTACAAAAATACATCCTGTTAAAATATCCAATTTGTCTGCCATTAATCACCAAATGTTCACTGAAAAATAATGATCTTCATGAACTTCTGAAAGGCTAATAGGTTAGGGAGTTCCACAAACTTCAAAATGCTGGTCCAAGTGTGGGGTCAGCCATCAACACTTCATGTTGGGCGATGTCTCAGCATCTTCTCCCAAGAAGAACAAAGGCAGTATCTAATTTAGATAATAGTATTGTAAGCATATTGGGGCTGAGCCATATAGATCTTTATAGTTCAACAGCAACTGTTTGAACTAGTTCCTGGTAATGAACAATTAAGGTTTTGCTCCCTGAAAACTTTTGGTATGTTATATAGGTAGATTTTTTGTTGTTAATCATGAAAATAATTTGTAATTTAACATCATATATCTTTTTATAGAAATTGTCTATTTTTACACAGTGGCAATGTACTCCTTCCAGTACTTGTTGGCTATGCTGCACACATGAAAGAAACATATGAAAATACAGAACTGTTGTTGAAGCACGTTCGGTACACCAAATACAACTGGAACATCTGTAGAGAGTAGTGGCTCTGCTACTCGGAATGCAGCTCAGATATACCAAGTACTATTGTTACATATGCAAATAGGACTGTCATGCAGGAGAATTACAGTATATTAAAAAGAAATTGCCACTCTGCCTTGCTTCCAGGGCAGAAAAATATGACATGAACCACTTGTTGACCCGACAATTGTATTTTTGCCTCCACTGCATATAAAATTTGGACGGATGAAAAATTTTGTGAAAGCAATGAACAAGGAGGATGGTTGTTTCAAAGAATAACTGATGCCAAGATTAAGGAAAGCATTCTTGTTGGTCCACAGATCAGATACGTCATCAATGATAAATGGTAGAAAAGCACAGGTAGGATTCTGCCAGTTCAGCCTGGTTCTCCCGAACTGGTAGCTCCAAAGACCAGCTGAGAGAGAACTGGTTCGCTTCGACAATCTTCTGTTCTTCTGTTTGGCTCTCACACACGGGCTCTAGGCTGTCCTTTATTTCCTGCTTTTTCAACCTCAGCTGCTTTGCACAGCACAGCTGATTGTTGCAGGCATCCTGTGTAACAAACAGGCCTTGGGGGAGAAGATGATTTTCAAATGCAAAGCGCATGTTCACTGAACCGGTTATTACACCGGTTGAATCCCACCCCTAGTTTGAAGATCTGTTAGTGGGGCCAGGAGAAATCACCTGAAAAGCATTCAAGATTGTTGCTGAGAATTTTCTTGGCAACTACAGAGCACCAAACTACATTGGCTGCTTGGCAAACTTCTTAGAGCATACAAGACCATGTAAACCAGGGCATTGCCACAATGGGAGAACGATATCAGAACAATTGGAATCTATCATTGCTGGCTGACTATTCTTGGGCACTGTAGTAGGATGCATCAGACACTGAATACAAACAAAAATAAGCAGCAAAATGTTTTTAGCCCTGTTGAACTCATGCAGCATATTGGAAACATTATGCAACTGAATATATTATAGTCATTAAAAGTTATTTTCTCATTTCTCAAGATTCTTGCATGATACAGTCATTCTGAAATTATATTTTTCTTTTCAGAAGACAAAACTTTTTTGGGGGGAAATTGTGTTCCAATCAATGCAGCTACAGAATATGCTGCTATGCTTACTTGTACCAGTTAGAAGAAGTTTGTATTTACTGGAGTTTCCAATTCGTCTAAAAAGCAATCCCGTGTAGATTGTATTACAGTAGTAATATCTCTAGTTGCATGGTAATTATGACATGAGTCACTGTTTCTTGGTTTAGAAAGGCCAGCAATTAGTTGTGCAAAGTTTGCCATGTTCTCCACTTGTTACTCTAATAGAAGCCATGAATTCAGGAGAATCCCCAAGATTCAAAACTGCCCTGTTTTCTGTGGCCCATTCTAACTTTTTGTCCAATAATTCAGTGATTCAAAATTGTTCTTTCCAAATCCATGTAATTAATTCACTTTTGAAAACATCCTGTAAAACAATGGCCCCCAAC
Source organism: Notechis scutatus (assembly GCF_049901735.1). Taxonomy (NCBI): domain Eukaryota; kingdom Metazoa; phylum Chordata; class Lepidosauria; order Squamata; family Elapidae; genus Notechis; species Notechis scutatus. The sequence goes on from NC_142011.1 coordinate 49,945,808, forward strand.
TTTTTTGGCACCAGGGACCAGTTCTGGAAGAAAAATTGTCTTCCACGGAGCAGGTAGTGGTGGTTTTGCATATAACCTAGAATCTGCACATACACAGATGAAGCTTTGCTCACTCATCCGCCGCTTGCATAGCCCAGTTCCTGATAAGACATGAGCCAGTATCGGTCCATGGACCAGGGATTAGGGACTCCTGCTGTAAAGTACATGCAGGCAAACTATAGACCAGGGGTCCCCAACCACTGGTCCGCGGACCGGTACCGGTCCGTGGAACAAGTCCTACCGGGCCGCTGGTTTGCTGGGCGCCGCCATCTTTTTGATGAAAAGTGCTTCGGTGAGCTTTTCCGGTAGAAAGCTCACTGGAAGCACTTTTTCATCAAAAAGATGGCGGCGCCCAGCTAATGCCGGTACCGGGCCGCGCCATAAAAAGGTTGGGGATACCGGGCCGCGGCATAAGAAAGGTTGGGGATCACTGCTATAGACCACATGAGCTACTTAATCTCTCTGGGTCACCTTATATTTATGCTCATATGAATGGCTATATCTGTTTATGGGAGAGAAAGTATTGAAAGGAAAATGAATAAAAGATGAATGAAGAATGAATGAATGAAAAAGAGACAGGAAATGGTCTATTTGCTTTTGATCCTCCTTATTTTCAACTTTGGCCCAATCACTACTGAAACTGAGCCCTCAAATCAAAAAAGTTTTTCCAACCCTACTGAAAAGGCTGTTTCTGCTTTAAAAATTCCAATTACTGTTCACGCAGGGTTCTTAAAATTATTTAACAGAAAAGATCCAGCTGTACCCACATATTATTCAAATCATCTAAGAAAAAAGAGTGGTGGTGAAGGTTAAAAAAACAGACATAAAGGCATTCAAAATGTTTCACCTATGTCTCAGAAATTTAGCAGTCTTCCTTCCCTCAGGAAGACTGCTTATGCCTCAAAACAGTTCTGTCAGGATTTTAAATTATAGTTGATGACAGGTTCAAAGATTGTATTTTAGACTGAATAAAATCAAATGTCCTCCAAATGAGTTCAAATTAAACTGAGCAGTTGTTCAAATTGTTGGTTTCAATCATATTGAGAGTTGTAGTCAGAAACCTTGCCAGTAAATACTTATATAAAGCCTAAGCAATTCTAAGTGATTTCTTGCTTAGTAACTGTAATGCATTAATAATTATTATCATGTTCCTAGTCCACATGTATGATCAGATGGAACATTTCTGGCAGCTAGAATTTCAAAATAAAGGGAAGATAGTGTTCATTTCAAGGACTATTTTATGCTCACGCATCATAAAACATTTTAACAGAGACTGGCAATTCTTAATTGCTCAGCACCAACTGCAAATAAATTCAGAAATGAGATCCCAGAAATGAAATAATTGTAGGAGAAAAACAAAATAAGCCAAAGCACACTATATATTCTTCCCTGCTCACCAAAGATTGCTAGCAGGTTTGAAAATCATAGTGAATGTTGATAAACAATAATCTTACATAATTTTAACAGTTTGTACAATAAGGCTTGCCTTCCTTATGGCATACTTAAAAAGGAATAGAGAAAACATACATGAATTACAAAATAATATTCACCAACTGCCAAAATATTCCATAACACCTCAATTTCTTGATATGGAACTCCAAGTTTACATCTTTCTCTTTTCAATATCCGACTCATTGTCAATGTCAATCAATTAAACAACAGTGTGTAAAAATGTAACCTAATTTTTCTGGCTCTGGGCTGGCAGTTATGGCTGATATTTGGAATGAAGGAGAAGAGGGCAGACCAATAAGGTTCATACTTGTCAGGTTTTTATTTGCTGCTATGCTTCAGTTCTTATAAATTCATTTTCTGCAATGGGTTTACAACCAAAGAGTCTTCCATTTGCTCCCAGCGTGTATTTGAATGCCTGTCAAACAAACCAAACTAAACCCAAGGTGAGTGGGGTCATGAGAATTAATAGAGGTCAGATGCAGGTATATTAGACATTACTTGACACACATGGCATCACCTAACTAGCCTTGCCTGATTGTGGTAGCATCCTTGAGGTAGCAATGATGTTGCCTAAACTGGGAATTTTAAATATTTGACATTTCTCATCAAAGACTTTTCAATGAATGTAGCATTCAGAAGATTAAAAGGATCTGACCTTTTATGAATTACTAACTGGCTTTTTCAAAAAAGGAAAAACAAATGAATAATTTTCTAAATGGAGGGAAGTAAGTAGTGGAATCTTGCATAGGAGGGCAGAAAACTCTTGCATATATACTGAAGAATTCAAAACTGTCTGTAACTAATCACGAAAAAAAGATTAGGGTCACAGAGGAATCAATTTAATGTGCAGCACCTATGAGGAAGACAAATCCCATGCTAAGGATCATCACCTAATGAAGTTGACTGGAAGATTTAAGCAAAAGAAAGTACTTTTTTATGCAACAGACATGGGAAAATGCTTCTTTACACTCTACGACACTGTCATGTACACAGATGATAATGTTCCCAGATATTAGTCTTTGTCACGCCCGTTAAAATCTGACTCCATGGAGAGGTGGAACAGCTGACAGGGAGTGGGAGTGTGGCTCCAGAGGTTGTGGAGGAAACTGGGGAAGGGCACAGGCTGACTGGGCATTCAGAGGAAGACACAGGCCCATCCCCTCTTCATCCTAGGGCACGCAGGGAGGAGCGGATAAGGGAGAGACTTGAATTACATGGTCTACGGGGGAGGAAAGGATCCTGATCTCCTTCATGGGCTGCAGTTGTGAGGACTGTTTAAAAGGACAAACTGCGCATGGCCCAGTGCTGGAAACAAAGCATAAAATAATTCTAGTCTTTCAGTTCTTATCTGAGTTCTGGCATCCTTCCCAGTGTATGTATTTCGATATCTGTGGACATCTTAAGCCCTTATCCTGTCTTGTCTCATTAATTGCTTCAGTGTGGTTTGTGTTGTTTTTTCTATTTATAATTTATATGTATTTGGAGTTTGAACAGAATTTCTTCCTTTTTGCAACTGTTTGTGGGGGAGTTTTTTTTTTCTTTAGTCAATGATAATTGGACTTTTGAAGCTAAGTTGAAGGAATTAAAGGGACTTCACCTGTTATTGTGACTTTGTTGCTTTTATATCCCACCCTGGGTCATCACAGTCTCCTACCGTCCGTTATTTTGTCTGGGACGTGAACATATCCCAATCTTAAAATGGTTCCCTGTAATTTTTCAAACAACAGCTGACACAGACAAGCTCCCTTTTTACACCCCATTGAATTCAATCTGAAGTCAAACTAAAGGGCTGAGAAAAAATGGTTTTGATTTTGGATGATATACATTTTCCTCCAACAATTAACTCTGACTTCAACTGATTGTACATCTTAGCATTATGAATCTTGGCAGTGCCAAGTGTCATTACATGCCAACTGAGCAGTCTAGTCATGTCATCTGACCAAATTATCCATGTGCAATGTAGATTAACCACTAAATCAGAAAATGGATGTTTCAACAAAAAGCTGGTTTCTGTTTTCCTCTCTTAGTAAATCTTCTTGTCTCCAGTGGTTTGGGCCATATTGTAATTCTTGACTGATGACCAGGGGTGTGTCAGTTACCAAGGGTTGTGGTTAATATAAAGTGACAAATTTGAATACATTGTATAAATGTTTATACAATATCTACTTACATTCACACATACATACACACCATACTCTGATGAATATCAAAACTAAACTATATTTTATCTCTCTCATGTTGAACTATGAAATTGTCTTGCAATAGTAGAATATTCATCTTGTCAATAATTCCGAAACACATTATCCTATGGAATTTTTGCCTATCATGCAGCTTTTAAAAATACAAGAACTTACAGAAGGAAAATAGGAGATCATCCTGCTGGTCAAAACAAAAAGTTAGGCCAAAGAAGTAATAATTATTTGGTGGTTCTGTTCCTATGTACAATAAGCTGTAAAACTAATCCATACAATTAGTGGTTCCTGAATAAACAGACACTGGAGTGGAACATGTATCTCAACATAAGATTTGTGGTTGTCAGTCATCACTGGACAAATGTTCTCCTATTGAAGCAGTTTGGTTAAATCTGGACAATCAGAGCATCCATTTGAAAACATTTTTCTTCTTTTTTATAACAGTCCTATCTTGTCAACACCTTTTTTCCCAGAGTCCCTTGGGATTAATACCAGCAGATTTTTCCTTTCTACTTTGAAGAGATCGCAGTCTTTGAAGGTTGACCTCTACTACACCAACCCACTTCGAAATCTGATCTTTCTAGTTTTCCTTTAGTTTAGTTTCATTTTCTTTTTGGTTTTGTAGAAGCTATTAAAACAACATTTTTAAGAAGAGAGGAGGTAGCCAAAAAGTACTTAATAACCAATGGGTGCATTTTTCTGCATGCTTAATGAAATAAGCTTTGCAAAAATGGATTTTATATTTTAGATATATATTAATAGAACACTTTGCGATACTCAGCTCCATATATTTAATAAAGCCTGGCGTCCCTCCTACCTTACTGCTTGTATGTGATATGACAACTTTCAAATATATACCAATTGGAAAGCATTTCTGTGAGTGGACGCTAACTATTTTTTCAACTATCAGCACTCACAAGCTTTGTTTATGAATGCCAGATTCTTCAAGGAAGGGTGCTCGTATCTAAACAAATATCATTTAAGCTATAGTGTTTCCTTCCGTGAGCTATATTCATGAACTATATGTATGTATGTATACAGTATACGTACTAGTACTGACTTTTTATTAGTTAAAATGTGGGTGAATAAAAGAGAAAACTGGCGGCAGACCACAAGAAAATAAATTCTGCACTGAGTCATATTTTCTTATCCCTGGGAATAGAATCAGGCTTTCCAAACAAGACTATACAGAAAACTCAGTGACCACATTTTTCTAAATTAGACTAGGGGCTCATAGACAGCCTGCCACTAAATGGGAGAGGCTCCAGGTCCTTGGAATTATTACACCAGCAACCCATGAATAAGGCTATGGCTGAAGGTTCATAAGTTAAATACTAAACAGTCCCAACAGGATGTGCAGCACCCTCTAACCTTTTCCTTCCTCTTCAAAGCACTTTATTATGGCCACATAGCCACAGGCTCCACTTTCTGGTCTAAGGTAGATTTGAGCTTCTGCAGATTTTGGCAAGGAACTTAATATCAACAGTAGCATCTTGTCCCCCAGAAAATCAACACATGCACTGAATATATCTTAGTGGTGAGCATCATAGCTTTGAAAAAGAAGAGGCCTGATGCTATTACAGACAGAAGAGTGAAACTTGCCAGACATATTTACAGTACTTCATATTTAAAAGGTACAGTAATTCAGCAAAAGCAGAAATTCTGGAAGTATCAGACCTTGATCATTTGTACTACATCCATCTACAATAAAGGATATAACTCTTGAGCAATATTTTTCTCTCTTCTAAAAGGCCACTAAGGCCAGGGAGCATTGTGCTATTTCAATACCCATAGAATCAATAGAAACTGGCTAGAAAGAAAGCAAACAGGAGTTTTAACTTCCTCTTAAAGAAAGGGTACCAATTTTTTCTAAGTGCAAGACCAAGTATTCACCATAGGATGCTACTGTCAGTCCTAATTTCTTTATAACTATTATGGCAAAATTAATAAAAATCTTTGAAAATAATGTATAAATCTATTTTTAAAATTATTGGGGGGGGGGGGTTAAATATGTGATGTAAAGTTCTTAAGATTTTTTTTTAAATAGTGTGAAAGAAAAGAAAATAGTGAGATTCACATCTAGGCAGGAAGCCTTGAACAGCTAATATTCTCTCTCTCTCTCTCTCTCTCTCTATCTATCTATATATATATATATATATCTATATATATCTATATATATATATATATATCTATATATCTATATATCTATATATATATATCTATATATCTATATCTATATCTATATCTATATCATCTATATCTATATCTATATCTATATCTATATCTATATCTATCTATCTATCTATCTATCTATCTATATCTATCTATATCTATATCTATATCTATATCTATATCTATCTATCTATATCTATATATCTATATCTATATCTATATCTATATCTATATATCTATATCTATCTATATATATATATATATATATATATATATATATATATATATATATATATATATATATATATATATATATATATATAAAGGTATATCAATAGCAATAATCCAAAAAGAGTATTACATAAGACATGTTTATATATTAAGAAAAGTGTAAAATGCCATATTGCCATATTTGTGATACTGAATTAGTGTTGTCATCTCTTTTTGATGCCAGACTTGTTACTGTCAATTTATAAATGGTAGACAGCCCAATATGCACATTCTTCATACTGGGAATGGGTGGACCAACTGAATTGGTGGTCAGGAGACTTAAAACCAGAATCTACAAATTCATCTGCGGATGGAATAGTTTTATGCCTTTAGGTATTACAATTTTGAGGCAGTATTTTTAATTGATTATTCTAGGTATATTTATACATTTGTTTTAGCTGCTTAATGCTTTTTTTTAAAAAAAGAAGGCATTATAGAACTATTGTTCATTAACTATATTGCACTATGAGTGCTTGCCAAAATAGAATGGGCGTTGGTTCTTACCTGATACGCCCCTTCTCGGCGAGCCGCGAGGAGCATCCAGAGACTGGGATATGCTTCCGAGTCCTCTTCTTGCAGGCTGAGCTTTAGATGAGGAAACGCTCCGCCCCTCACGTGACATCGCGGAGCGCTCCCCAGTTTTTGCGATAACGAGAAGAGAGGTTATTAATTCTTTCTAATCTACTATTGGCTCCTTGGCTGAAGAAAGAGTCCCCACCAGACGGAGAAATTAGGGTGGGCTGGATGCTCCTCGCGGCTCGCCGAGAAGGGGCGTATCAGGTAAGAACCAACGCCCATTCTCCTTCGAGCCGCTCGGAGCATCCAGAGACTGGGACATACCAAAGCTGGGCTGTCCTACGGGTGGGACTCCGTCTGGTCCGAAGGCCCTCCGGATCACTGATGACCCTCTGTAAGACCCGTCGGCCAAAGGAGGCCTCCGCTGAGGCGTACGAATCTATTCTGTAATGTCTGATAAACGGGACGGGGAGGTCCAGGTGGCCGCCCGACAAATGTCAGCGATGGGGGCTTGCGTGGCCCAGGCCGCCGAGGTGGCTGCACTTCTGGTGGAATGGGCGGTTATCCCACCCGGAGCGGGCAGAGAATGGGAAAGGTAGCACCTCGCAATAGTAGCCCTGATCCAGCGACTGATGGTGGAAGGAGAAACCTTAAGCCCCATTGACCTGGGTTGAAAGGATAGGAAAAGGGATTCCGACCTTCGCATGGATTGAGTGCGCTTAATATAAATACGCAAGGCCCTTCTAACATCTAGGGTGTGCCAGAGGACCTCCCTGCCCCTGGAGGGCCTGGGGCAGAAATTTGGTAAAATCAGTTCCTGTGACCTATGGAAGGGAGAGTTAACTTTGGGTAGAAAGGTAGGGTCGGGACGAAGGACCACCCGGTCTGCGTGGAACACGCATAGATCGCTCCTGACTGACAGAGCTGCTAATTCCGAAACTCGACGAGCAGAAGTAATAGCTACTAGAAAAACTACCTTGAAAGTGAGAAACTGCAGGGATGACTCCCTCAAAGGCTCGAACGGGGGACGTGTAAGAGAAACGAGGACCTTGTTGAGGTCCCATGTGGGGAACCTGTGAACGGTAGGAGGGCACAGGTTGGAGGCGCCCCTAAGGAAAGATCTAACCCTGGGGTGGTGAGAAAGGGAACCGTAGTTATCACAGGAGACCACGGTTGAGAGAGCAGAAACTTGCCGTCTCAGGGTGTTAGGTGCGAGCCCCTTGCGAAGACCCTCCTGAAGAAATTCCAGGATCTGTGCCACCGAGGGAGAGAGGGGATTAACCTGAGACCCGCTACACCACTTGCAGAACCCTTTCCAAGTGGCATCATAAATTCGTGTGGTGGAAGGACGCCTGGCGGCCAAAATAGTGTCGATGACTTGAGTTGAAAGTTTCTCAGAAGTCAGACGGATCCGCTCAACCTCCAGACGGCTAACTGGAGCCATTGAGGCTCCGGATGCAGAAGGGGCCCCTGAGAGAGGGAGACCTTGTCCGGGGGGATCCTCCATGGGGGCGCTACTGATAAGATGCGGAGATCCGCAAACCACGGTCGCCTGGGCCAATAGGGAGCCACCAGGAGAAGTTCTGCCCTCTCCTGAATGAGTTTTTGAACTACTCTGGGAACTAACGGGAGCGGAGGGAAGGCATATAGGAGCCCTGGGGGCCATGGGCAACGCAGAGCGCTGTGATTCTCCGACCTGTGAGACGGATACCGGGAGAAGAACCGTGGAAGCTGAGTGTTGGTCGGGGAAGCGAAGAGGTCCACCACCGGAAGGCCGAATATTCTGGACGCTTCCTCGAAAAGGGATGGATGGAGACGCCATTCCGCCTGGTCCACCGTGGCCCTGCTCAGCCAGTCCGCCTGAGTATTGTCTACTCCGGAGATGTGTTCGGCTTTTAAGGATAGGAGGTTGGATTCTGCCCAGCGGCAAAGGCGCTCGGCTTCCCTCATTAGCTGGATGGACTGGGTGCCCCCTTGCCTGTTGATATGGGCCTTGGCCGTGACGTTGTCCGTGAGCACGAGAACGTGATGTTTGCGGATCTGAGGAAAGCTGCGCAGGGCCAGAAGGACGGCGTGAAGCTCTAGCCAATTGATGCTGCACCCCTGCTCGGTCAGCGACCATTTGCCCTGTGCAGAGATCGAGTCGAGATGAGCGCCCCAACCGGATAGGCTTGCGTCCGTAGTGACGGTGAGTCGTTGAGGTTCCGCGAAGAGGTGGCCTCTGTTGATGGCGGGATTGGTCCACCAGAGAAGAGACGTGAGGACCCTTGGAGGGACCCTGACTTTGACCCTCGAGTTGCTTCTTCCGGATCGTTGGAACGGGAGCAGGAACCATTGGAGGGATCTGCTGTGTAGACGGGCCCAGGGAATAATGGAGATGCATGATACCATTTTGCCCAACAATTTAGAGAGGTCCAACAAGGCCACCCTCCTTGAACGCCTGATCTGATTGACCAGGGCTTGAATGCTAAGGAACCTCTCCGGAGAGAGGAAAACTCTCTGTGACACCGAATCAATTATGGCCCCCAAGTGGTTAATTCGAGTAGAAGGGGTAAGTTGGCTCTTTTGCCAATTGACTAGAAAACCGTGTGCCCGTAAGGCGGAGAGGGTGACCCTGGTATCCCTGACTGCCTGGGATTTGGACGGGGAGAGAATAAGAATATCGTCCAAGTAGCAGTGGAGGCGGACGGGAACGGTCCTGAGATGGGCCGCCAGGGCCGCCAGGACCTTGGTGAAGGTCCGGGGGGCCGAAGCCAGACCAAAGGGTAGGGCCACGTATTGATAATGAAGGTTATTATGGCAGAACCTGAGGAATTTGTAATGGGAGGGCCTGATTGGAATGTGGAGGTATGCCTCCGAAAGATCTATGGAAGATAACCAGTCTCCCCGCCTGGTGCCTAAGAGAATTGATTGCAAGGTGTGCATCTTGAATCTACGCTGGATGAGGTGACGGTTGAGCCGTTTCAAGTCTAGGATGGCTCTCCAACCCCCAGAGTGTTTGGACACCACAAAGAGATGGGAGTAAAAACCCTTTCCCCTCTGGGCCGGAGGGACAGGTTGAATGGCCTGGATGTCAAGAAGATGATGGATGGCTGCATCCATTAGAGCCCGTTTGGAGGGATCCCTTGAGGAGGGGGATGGGATGAAACAATCAGGGGGGGCGGACCTGAACTCCAGGGCGAGACCAAACCTGATTGTGTCCCTAATCCATGCATCGGAGGTGGATATGTCCCATTGGGCGGCGAAGTGGCTGAGGCGGCCGCCAATGGGGAGGGAGGAAGAGGATCTACCTTCTACGGTAGGGCCTTCCTCCCGATCCCCGGAATGGTCTCTTGTAGCCGCCACCGCGTCTGGTTCTGTCACCCGGGTCCGAGCGGTCCTGAGACCGGAAGGAAGGAGGTCTAGGGTATCTGGGCGGGAAGGGGGGTTGGTAGAAGGGGCGGGGGAAGCTCCTCCGAAAGGGCTGGGGGCCCCTGGTCTCCGATCTTCGAAAAAGGGAGGGCAAATACTTTCTCTTACTGCGGCCCTCGACCAGCAGTGGTTCCAAAGCTGGGCCAAACAGTTTGTCTCCCGTAATGGGAGCAGTGGCCAGCTTGACCTTATTCTTTACGTCCGCCTGCCAGTGTTTGAGCCATAGCATGCGGCGAGCCGTAACGTGCGACGTGATGGCCCTGGAAGAAAATTTTACCGACTGGTAAGTGGCGTCAGCCGAGAACTCGGCTGCAGCCACTAACTTCGCTATATCCTGGTGAGCTCTCAGATTGGAAGCAGGGATGTGGTCCTTGAGCTGACGTAGCCAGCGGATGGAAGACCTGGTGAAAAATGAGGCGGCCGTAGCCAATTTAATGGCCCAGGCGTCAGATAGGTGGGCCCTACGCAGCGCCAGCTCCGCCCGCCTGTCCTCAGGCTTTAAGGCCTCTAGGGCCTCACTAGGGGTAGAGGAAGAAGCTAGACCCACAATGGGGTCATCAACCTCCGGGATATTCAGAAGGTTAGACAGAGCCGCATCGAGATTGAAGAATCTCTTGTCTTGGCTAGATGGAGCAGGAGGTGTCCCTGAGGAGGTAAGTTGCTTTGCAACCAGATCTACGAAGATGGGAGGGGATGGGATGACCTCGGCTTCCACCACTGGTTGGGTGAAAATGGAGTCTTCTGGGCCCTCTTGGACTGGGGGGTTCAGCAGGGGACTGGGGAAGAAGGCCAGATACATTCTTGGCCTTAAGGAGGAGGGACTTGAACATATGTGGTTTGAACAGCCCCCAAAGGTGGGTTGGTCGGGGGAAGGACCCTCGTCCTCCGACATCTCCCCCTCCATGATGTCAGCCTCTAAGAGGGGTTCACTATAGCGGGAGGATCCCATCCGGGAATCCTCTTCCTCCTCCCTGAAATCCCCAAAGTCCCCTTCCTCCTCCATCTGGGCCCCAACCGGTGGAGGGCTATCCCTCTGAGAGAGTACCTGATCAGTTGGGGGGACCGGTTGTGGAAGGGATCTGAGTGATAACGAATCGTGTTCAGAGGCTCGCGGAGAGAAGCCTGATCTGGACACGTGTTGTAGTGCCTCTGCTATGCCCTGGCGGATGGCTGATTCCATCCAAGCCTTGATGTGAGGTGGAACCTCGGAGGTAGAGGGTTCATCCTGGCGCAGACCAGCGGCTGTGGGTGTAAAGGTGGCTTCGGGGGTCCGTCTAGTCGGAGGTCCGGGGGTCGGAAGACCCTGAAGCGAACTGCGCCTAGGTAGGGAAGAAGGGTCTGAGGGGAGAGGTAGAGCAGAGGTAGAAGGGGTTGGATGGGGAGGTATAGGCGGCTCCGAGCGGGACTCCCTTGAACGCCGGTCGAACTCTTTTTCTAACGCTTTGTGGCGCCTCAAGGCGTCACGTTGGGCGGCCTTGGAAGGTTCCTTGTCCTGTCTGGAGCCCTTAGGTTCCTTGTCCTGCCTGCGCAAGTAGTGGGACTTTGCTTTAGCCTTCAAAGAAGGACGTTTAGAGGGATTGTCGTCTGCCATGTTAGGTAACAATACTAGCAAAGGCGGTTGGCTCGCCCAGAATAGGCCTGGATGAGGCCGGGTGAAGGTGAAGCTGGCCCTCTCCCCCTTTTGGAATTTGTAGTGTACAGAGATAACAGTAAGGTATCTAAATAATATAGTATGTACAGGAAAAATAGATACTCTATTTGTAATTCCTTTGATTTCTTTTTGTTTGTTCTTTTTATCTTTTTATCTTTTTTTTTTTTTTTTTTGTACCCAATATATATACAGGTTATCCGTAAATATCTATATATCTATGAAAAAAAATTATTACTGTACAAAAAAACAGAAATTATTATTATTATTATTATTATTATTTTGCAAATATATTCCTTTTATTCTCGAACAGTAGCAGTAACTGGGTATCTCAGTACAGGCCGGATCAGTCAAATAAACGCCTGAGGCCTATGGTAGAAGAGAGGGCCTCTGGCAGCAGGCCTCCAGACAAGAGAAAACAAAACCGGAGGGGGGGGGCTGCAACTTCGCCCCGAAACGGACTGCGGGAGGCCAACTAAGATAAAAGAGCGAGCCAGGTAGAAAGAAATGGGCAGCAAAGCTTTGACCCAAGGCCTGGGGCTCTAATTCACCGCAGCTAGAACCAGAAAAAAAGGCGCCCGACCATGAGGCGGAGCCAAAATGGCGACCGCGAGCTGAACCGTCGGGGACGCCTTCGGGACGGAAAAGGAGGGCTTTGCCGGTCAGCTCGGCACGCCTAGGGCCTTAGGGGCAATAACCCTCCCGGTCGGCGTTTGGGGTGGGGGGGAATCCAGCAGTAAAATGAAAGGAAAACAACGCGTGCCACGAGGCAACGCGGAGGCAGCGATGCGATCAGATAAGGATGGGGGGGCAAGCGCTAAACGCGCTGCAAGCCCGCAGCTTTGTCTCAGGGACGAGGGAAAATTTTCCCTTAAGTCCAGACCCTTTGCGCAGGAGGAGAAAGAAGGCAAACCTTATCAGAATGTGAAATAGGAAGGAAAACTGCGATCAGCCAAGGAGCTCTCTAACACACAGCCTGACTCTTCGAGGCTGAGCAAAAGACTGGGGAGGCGCTCCGCGATGTCACGTGAGGGGGCGGAGCGTTTCCTCATCTAAAGCTCAGCCTGCAAGAAGAGGACTCGGAAGCATATCCCAGTCTCTGGATGCTCCGAGCGGCTCGAAGGAGAATCAGATAGGATCCTGCTTAAAGGTGTTCTATAATTAGAAATTTAATATAAAAATAGAGAAAGGGTGATGGAGTGAGGAACAAAGAAGCAACATACAACTGTTTAAATTGCACTTGGAAAAGTACATGTGGAACTTCGAAGTTAAAAACTAGGAGCATGGATTTGAAATGGGCAGGATTCCAGTACAAGAATTAAAGGCATCACATAATCAGAGTGATGCCCTTAATCCCTGTATTGGCATCCTGTCCATTTTCAAATCCATGCTCCTAGTTTTTAACTTTGAAATTCCACACATATCTTCCATATGTACTAAGAGATGAAACATGCCAGAAATAAGATGAAATCAAGAGAAACCAAAGACTAACCTGATCTATATAAGAAATGAACTGGGAGTACCTTAAAAGTTTTGCTAAAGCTTAAAGACAACTAAGGGGGAGAGAGTGAAAGTGAGTGCATTATCAAAAGCCAAGTTCATCTGATCCAAGTTTCTCCATTCAACAAGACAGCATTGCCAATGGATAAGAAAAATGAACAAGAATGACCTGGAAGGAAAATAATTTGACTTTCATCTGACTTTTTGAAGATCAGATATATTAGTATAGTATATCTATATAGTATAGCAGGAGGCAGTAGCTAGTAGTGAGCCTCATCTTACAATGTAAAGATAAATTGCATTTTATCCTGTAGTGACATAAAATACATCAAAACAGATAGCCCATTGTGGGGTTCTTAGTGTCCTCTGAGTTTGGCTGTTTTCTTGCAGATAGTTCATTAACTCAACTAGATAACTGCATCAGGTAACTAGGTAGCTGATGTTGTTACCTAGTTGGGTAATGAAACATCTACAAGAAAACAACCAAGCTCAGAAAACACCAAGGACCCCACAGTTAAACCCTGACCTACAAATATTCTCCTCTATAAATAGCCAATTATCTACATATATATTATATGCCTCCATTTTGGCATGTGTACAAAGTTATTTGTTCAAGTGTCCTAAAGAAGTGAAAAATTGCAACTTCCATGTTGGGGAATCAGTTTCATGTCTGGCAAGAGGTCTCCTATGCAAATGCATTACCTAACAACATTCTCAGCAGTAATTCTCTGTAGGGAAGCTTGTAATCAAATGACTGATGTCAGACAGGAAAACCTACAGCAACTTGTAATCAGTGTTGTAATTTCTCACAGTGTCAGAAGGTCAATGTAGAGAAAGTCCAGAATACTGGGAGGAAATCAAAATGGCTGACATAAGAGGACCAATGATTGGTGACTAATACTGCTGAATCCTGCCATGGTGCTGCACCCCTGGAAGCTTAAGATGTGTAGACATCAATTCCCAGAATTCCACAGCCAGCATTTGTGGGAGTTGAAATCTGCACATCTTAAAGCTTGGCAAGATTTGAGAAATACTGTCTTAAACAAACTTCTGAGTTATTGGGAAGGACAAGTCAAAGTTTTATGAATATATATGACATGGCTACATTTGCTTTATGTCAATGTAACATTCATTTCTGGAAAAAGCTCATTGTGAGTAAGTTAGCCCCCCCCCCCTCTTCACACACACACACACACACACACATGCACAGACAGATACTTTTTCTTAGCTTAATTGTCTTTGGAAAATCAAACTCTTGGACAGAGATTCTCTAGAACTATGTGTACTTTAAACATCCACTTATCCCGATAGGAACTAGAATTTTTTTTTTTTTTAAAGGCAAAGAACAGTAAAACAAAGTAAATAAAATTACAGTGCATCTGTCTTGGCCTATATATTTGCAAAACTCACTTTAAAAGGGGATTGGGAAGCATCACTTTGGGTATTTTCATAGTTTCAAGAACAAGGATTGTAGTTAGTTAGGTTGTGTTCAGGCTGGATCTTATTAAGATGTCCACAGTTGCATAAATATACTTGGCAAAAGAGGAAACTGTGAAAAGCAGTTGGGACTGGTGGTTAAAGGAGAATAAATAAACTGGAACAGGAAAAGAGAAGTCCAAAGGAAAAATTAATCTAACACTGAGGGAAAGTCTTAAAGGAGAAGGCTTAGGAAAAAAAACCTGTAATTTATAACTACTACTGAGCAAATCCATGCTACAAACAAAAAATACTAGACAACTAAGCAACAATATGATACTGCAGGTTGGGCACATTCTGAAACATCACACAAATCCTCCTGTGCTGTAAATACATAAGGATCTATTGATTTTCACAGAGTTCCCATCTAAAGGTATCATTTAAGCTAAAATATTAACCAAACTATAGTACATCTCAGGTTGAACAGGACACAGAGCCAAATGACAAGAGCAGAAACATAATCATTTGCACACACACAGACAGAGGAATGACTCCTAATAAATGTAACAGCATCTTGTTATATACAAATTTGTTTATACAAAGTCAACAAGGCATCTCTGAAAAACAGAATACAAGGAAAGTATCATTCTTTATTATACTTAATTACTGTCAGAGAAAAGTATTTCTGTTTATTATATTGTATAGCAATATATTTAGATATCTTTACATTCGAAAAAATGGAGGTATTATTGGATGAGCCCTGATATTGATGATGTCAGTGAATAAATGTAATTCTCTTTTAAACCAAAGTTAGCATAAAAACAAACCAACAGTGTGTCAGGACCAATATTCTCTTCACATAGGATCCAACTATAATTAAAACTATACAAGCAGGCATGACACAAAGACATCAACCCCATGGTTATTCAATAAGCAAGATTCATAGGGATTGTTTCTAATTTTGGTGGTAGCATATACAGTATAAGAGACGCAGTGGCTCAGTGGCTAAGACGCTGAGCTTGTTGATCAGAAAGGTTGACAGTTTGGCGGTTCGAATCCCTAGCACTACATAACAGAGTGAGCTCCCGTTACTTGTCCCAGCTTCTGCCAACCTAGAAGTTCGAAAACATGTAAAAATGCAAGTAGAAAATTAGGGACCACTTTGGTGGGAAGGTAACAGCATTCTGTGCACCTTTGGCATTTAGTCATGCCAGCCAAATGACCACGGAGACGTCTTTGGACAGTGCTGGCTCTTCGGCTTTGTAACGGAGTTGAGCACCGCCCCCTAGAGCTGGAAACAACTAACACGTATGTGCGAGGGGAACTTTTACCTTTATATATAGTATAGCCATCACAGATTTTCATCTACTGATAGCCTTATTTCTCAGTTTTATATCCCATTTTACAGATTTGATTATTCCAAGTAGTAGATCATCTAAAATAAAAAAAAAATCATAAATAAAAATATTTCTGTAATTAAATGAAATAACACATTCAATTTTCTTATCAACTAAAGAGTTACCTTATCTAGAGGATAGACTGCCTTTCTGTTGATATCAGAGCACAATAAATTTATTAGCCTTATTGGCCAATCCCAAGGTGAATTTAGGACAGCTTGCAGAATATTTGTCATCTTTTAAATTACTGTAATATGAAAGTGTTAAAATTCACATTCTACAGTTTCAGACATTTAATCATTTAAATTTAAAATACCAGTTAAAAATTGTCTGAGACTAAAGTAGAATTGAAACAGTAGAAACTGGGCTGCCCAAATAAAAATATTAGTGCAAAACAATTCATAGCTTCCTTAATTCTTCCAAAATTCATGCATTGGCTTTTTACTTAACAAACATTAGCAAGCACACCGAGATTAGGGCTGTCCAGAAATTCAATTTTGAAAAGACACTTTGGTGGATGATATTCCTGCAGATTTTGCTATGAATTGCATTTTGCTCTTCAACTCTGAATCTTTTCAAACCACTAATAGAGATATAAGTATTTAGGAATATCTATATGTAGCTTCCGTCAGTGCTTCAACTGGAACCCAAATAAAAGTTTGAAACAGAAGTTTTTAAGAAAAGTCCATTGTACTAACTGCCTTAGATACTGTAATATAGTATTTTTGGCTAAATGGCAAGAGAGGAGGGGGAAAAAACAGTTTGCTAAGGCAATTTGTACTGCACTTAACTAATCTGATCATAAAATAGCACATAGCTTTTGTCTGGAAGATGAGAGTAGGTGTGCAAGAAGTACAGAAGTTCTTGTTCTACTCTTATTTCCAGAGAGGGAACAACAGGTTACTGGAAGGGAGGGAAAGATTTGAAATGTCATCAGTCAGTATGCATTTTGGTTGGAACTGTGAATTCTGAGATTCTGTTTAAAGTTAAGAGCTTAAATTCGTAGCATACAATTGAAATTTTATTTTCAGAGGGAGTTAAGCAACATTGTCTTACATATGTTCTTCTACCAGTTTTTCCATTTCTTTTCTTTCCACAGAAAATTCATAAAGGATGAGGAAAAAAATAGAGGTACTTACAGTATATAATAAATATGAGACACTAGTCTGATATTGATATTTGGTGCACCTTCTCTACAGAGCCCATCTTAGATCCTTTTACAATTTTACCCTTTTTCTACGTTCTTATTATCAGTATTCCAGGCATCCTAATGTGTCTTTAATGTTGATTTACAAGAGACTTGGTAAAATGGGCATTGGTTCTTACCTGATACGCCTCTTCTCGTGGAACTGCGTAGAGCATCCAGAGAGTGGGAGGTGCTCCAGTCTTCACTTCTCACAGGCTGAGCTATAATTGAGGAACGCTCCTCCTTCCTCCACGTGACTCCTCCCTGCGTTCCCCCAGTTTTACGAAGACGAGAGGACAACAACACCCTCTAACCTTAACTATTATACAAAACTCAATTATATACAATAAAGATCATTGGCCGAAACAGGATTCCCCACCAGACGGACCAAACAGGATGGGGCTGGATGCTCTACGCAGTTCCACGAGAAGAGGCGTATCAGGTAAGAATCAACGCCCATTCTCCATAGAACTGCTGCGAGCATCCAGAGAGTGGGACATACCAAAGTATGTTTGTCCTACGGGTGGGACTCCATCTGGGTCGGAATCTCCTCAGTATCTCTCGCCACTTGCTGCAGGACTCGCCTGCCAAAGGATGCCTCAGCTGAAGCGTAAGTATCAATTTTATAGTGGCGTATGAAGGGCGACGGGGAAGCCCAGGTGGCCGCCTGGCAAATGTCAAGAATGGAAGCCTGAGTGGCCCAGGCTACTGATGTAGCTGCACTCCTGGTGGAGTGGGCGGTTATTCCACTGGGGACCGGAAGAGCCTGAACCAAATAGGCCTTGGATATGGTGGCTCTAATCCAACGGCCCACTGTGGATGGGGATACCTTACAGCCCAGCGTCTTTGGCTGAAAGGACAGAAACAGAGACTCCGATTTCCTGATGGACTGTGTGCGATAGATGTAAATACGCAACGCCCTTCGAACATCGAGGGTGTGCCACTGTTTTTCTCTTTCATGGAAAGGCCTTGGACAGAAATCAGGGAGGACCAACTCCTGCGCCCTGTGGAATGCTGAGTTGATTTTTGACAGAAAGGAAGGGTCTGGTCTCAAAACCACCCGATTAGAGTGAAAAATACACAGGTCCTTTCTCACGGATAGAGCTGCAATTTCAGATATCCTTCTAGCTGAGGTTATTGCCACAAGAAATACCACTTTAAAGGTGAGAAATTGAAGTGGCGCCTCCCTGAGAGGCTCAAAGGGAGGCTTAGTCAAGGCCATGAGAACTTTGTTAAGGTCCCATGTCGGGTATCTGTGCACCACTGGCGGGCGCAAGTTGGAAGCCCCTTTAAGAAAGGCCTTAATTCGAGGGTGGTGGGAAAGAGGACCGAATGGGCCGCCAGCAACCACCGTTGAGAGGGCCGCGACCTGCCTCCTCAAAGTGTTGGGTGATAAGCCCCCATCTAGGCCGTCTTGTAGAAAGGCCAGGATCTGCGCAATTGAAGGAGAACGTGGATCGATGAATGATTTGTGGCACCACTTACAGAAACTGCTCCAGGTTGCATCATAAATACGAGTAGTAGAAGGTCTCCTAGCAGCCAGAATGGTATTAATGACCTGGACTGACAAGCCCTCCTCAATCAGCCTTTCCCGCTCAACCTCCAAACGGCTAACTGAAGCCACTGTGGTTCTGGATGAAGTAGTGGGCCCTGTGACAAAGAGATCTGTTCTAGCGGGATCCTCCACAGCGGAGCTACCGACAGATTGCGAAGGTCCGCAAACCACGGTCTCCTGGGCCAATACGGTGCCACCAAGAGGACCTCTGCTCTCTCGAATATCAATTTCCGAATCACCCTGGGGATCAACGGAAGTGGAGGGAAGGCGTACAGAAGTCTGGGAGGCCACGGGCAACGCAGGGCATCGTGATTCTCTGCCCCGTTGGAGGGGTAACGAGAGAAGAACCTTGGCGTTTGCGCGTTGAATGGAGATGCAAACAGGTCTACCAGAGGCTGACCGAACCTGGCTGCTGCCTCTCTGAACAGGTGCGGGTGCAGACGCCACTCTGCTTGGTCCAGTGTGGCCCTGCTCAGCCAGTCTGCTTGGACGTTGGAGGTTCCGGAAATGTGTTCCGCTCTGATGCGCGTTTCCGGAAATGTGTTCCGCTCCAGGTGCGCCTCTGCCCACCGACACAGCCGCTCGGCCTCCCTCATGAGGAGGATGGAATGGGTGCCCCCTTGACGGTTGATGTGGGCCTTGGTTGTAGTGTTGTCCGTAAGGACCAGGACATGGCGTCCTCTCACCTGAGGAATGAAAGCTCGCAGGGCCAGGTACACTGCGCGAAGCTCCAACCAGTTGATGCTCCGGCTTCGCTCCGCAGGAGTCCAAACTCCCTGGGCCGATAGAGACTGCAGGTGAGCCCCCCATCCGGAAAGACTTGCATCTGTTGTGAGAGTGACCCTTTAAGGCTCCTTGAATAGATGTCCTCTGTTGACAGATGGTCGTGTCCACCATAGGAGGGAGGCGAGGACCCTTGGAGGCACTTTCACCACGAGGCCTGATGTGCTCCTTCCTGAACGCTGGTATGGCAGGAGGAACCACTGCAAGGATCTGGAATGCAAGCGAGCCCATGGGATAATAGAAATGCAAGAAACCAGCTTCCCAAGCAGCTTGGATAGATTGAGCAAAGATGCTTTTCCGGTTCGCCGGATAGCCCTGATAGTTGTGTGGATACTAATGAGCCTCTCCTGAGAGAGGAAGACTTTCCCTTCAACAGAGTCAATCACAACCCCTAGGTGGGCTATACAGGTAGAAGGGCTAAGCTGACTTTTCTCCCAGTTCACTAAAAAACCGTGAGCCTGAAGAACCAAGAGGGTAGTGTTAGTATCACCCTCGGCCTGATGTCGGGAAGGGGATACAACAAGGATATCGTCAAGGTAGCAGTAGATACGTATGGGAACCTGCCTAAGGCAAGCCGCCAGAGCCGCCAACACCTTAGTGAAGGACCTCAGGGCCGAGACGAGGCCAAAGGGAAGGGCTACATACTGGAAATGCTGATTATTATAGCAAAACCTCAGATACTTGGAATACGAGGAATGGATGGGGATATGGAGATAAGCCTCGTAGAGGTCAACAGACGTAAGCCAATCCCCTTCTCTGATGCCTTGCAAAATAGACTGTAGAGTCTGCATTTTGAATTTATGGCGTATGATAAAGCGATTGAGCCTCTTAAGATCTAAAATGGGTCTCCAACCCCCGGAATGCTTAGGCACCAAGAATAAGAGGGAATAGAAACCCCTTCCTCATTGTGAGGGTGGCACAGGCTGGATGGCCCTAATATCAGACAGATGTTTGATGGCGGAGGCCATAAGGGCCCGCTTAGTAGGATCCCTAGAGATGGGTGAAATCCTGAAATGTTCAGGCGGGGAAGTGTGAAACTGCAGGGCCAGGCCAAAACGCACGGAGTTCCTGACCCAGGCGTCTGAAGTGGATTCCTCCCATTGGTCGGCAAAATGCCTGAGGCGGCCGCCTATGGGATAAGAACCTGCAATCCTATCTGGGTCGGCGGGACGCCCTGTTCCCGGCACCCCTAAAGGGCCTTCTGTAGCTGCCCCCTCTCCTGCTTCTGTCTCCCGAATCACCCCGGTCCTGGTAGGACGACTGGAATGACGGGGAACCCTGAAATCTAGGGGTAAATGATGACTGGAAGGGGGGACGAAAGGAGCCCCTCCGAAAGGGCTGGGATCCCCTGGTTTCTTGCCTACGAAAAAGTGAGGGCAGGAACTTTTTCTTATTCCGAGTTTCCAGTAGCAATGGTTCAAGAGCGGGCCCGAACAGCTTTCCCCTTGATACGGGGGCTGAAGCCAACTTGGACTTATTTTTAATGTCAGCCTGCCAGTGTCGAAGCCAAAGCAATCTTCTGGCAGTTATGTGGGAAGAGATGGCTCGGGATGAAAACTTAACAAAATGAAAGGGGGCGTCGGCTGCAAATTCTGCCGCTGCCGTGATCTTTGCAATATCCTGATGGGCTCTGGTGTTATCTGGGGGGATATGCTGCCTCAGCTGCCTGAGCCACCTGATGGAGGACCGGGTGAAGAAGGAGGCGGCAGTGGCCGACCGAATGGCCCAAGCATCAGATTGGTGCGCTCGCTGGAGCGCCATCTCTGCCCGCTTGTCCTCCGGCTTCAACGCCTCCAGCGCATCGGTAGGATTGGAGGAAGAGGCTAGTCTTACAATCGGATCATCTACCTCCGGTGTGTCTAACATAGCGGAGAAATCCGGGTCAAGGTTAAACAACCTCTTGTCCTGGCTAGAGGGGGTGGGAGAAGGACCCACCGAAGCCAACTGCCTTGCGACCAAATCTGAAAAGATCGGGGGGGTCGGAATAATGTCAGTTTCTACCACCGGCTGTCTGAACATTAGGTCATCTGGACCCTCTGGGTTCGATGGAGGAGGGTCAGAGGGAGATTGCGAGGTCAGACCTGAAACGTTTTTTGCCTTAAATAATAAGGACTTAAATAAATGAGGTTTAAAAAGGCCCACAGCAGCAGGTTGCTCAGGAAAAATGCCCTCATCTTCTGACATTTCCCCCTCCATGGGGTCTGCCTCAAGAAAAGGCTCGGAATACTGTAAGGACCCTCTATCAGAGCCTTCGTCCTCCTCGAAGGGCTCAAGGCCCACTGCCTCCTCTTCTTGGGTATCCTCCCCCTCTGGGAATGGGGCATCCATATGGGAAGGTACCTGACCATGCTGAGACGCTGGTCCAGAGAGAGACCTTCTGGATAAAGACCCGACCTCGGGAGTCCTCCCTCGGTAGTCCGGTCTGGACAGCTGCTGCATTTCTTCGGCTATACCTTGACGGATGGCAGACTGCATCCACTCTTTAATACTATCTGGGATGATGGCTGAAGCAGGATCTTCAGAGCGTAGGCCTGCAGCGGTTGGCGTGAAGGTCGCCTCGGGCGTACGGGTGGGCTGGCGGCCCTGGGTGGTGGTACCGCACCTGGAGGGAGAAGATTGACTTGGCGGGGGGGGCGGAGGTAGAAGGTAAGGCAGGTGTTACAGAATGTGATTCTTTAGCCCGTTTGCTAAACTCCTTTTCTAGGGCCTTATGGCGCCGTAATGCATCTCTTTGAGACGTACTGGAAGAGTCCTTGTCCCTTTTGCGAAGATAGTGTGTCTTAGATTTGGCCTTCAGAGAAGAGCCAGTAGGATTGGCCTCTGCCATGGTATCAAATAAAGGATTGGCAACAAGGAAAGGCGGTTGGCACGCCCAGGAGTTCGGCCTACTACGCAAGCCGGTTTTCCTAAGGTTGGGTCACGTCCCCCTTTTTGAAGAAATTTTTTTTTATTCTCTTAATTCTAACTTATTTATCTAACTATTTATTATTATTATTATTATTATTATTATTATTATTATTATTATTATTATTATTATTATTATTATTATTGAACTCTATGTAATAAAAGAAGAAAAAAATCTATCTAAAGTTATTATTTATATACAAAAATTATTTATTATTTTGTGGGCCGGGCCCAAAGGAAAGGAAGGCCAATCAGACTCTAGCAGTAAAAACCTACTACCTCAAACCTAAATTCCAAATGAACCAAATGAACGCTGAGGCCAAGAAACTATATATATATATAAACAGGACAAAGGGGCCTCCTTAGGCAGCCCCCCAACAACAATGGGGAGTACGTGCCTGCGCCTCTGAGAGAGCTGCGGGCAAGGAAAGAAAAGCCAACAATATCAAACCAAGAGAGACAACAGGGCACGGAGCCACAGTGCCCTCCAGGTAGAAAAGGGGGTCCACGCGGCCTGACGGTCCCGCTAAGGGCCTACTAAGGCCTCGCAGCTCACGAAATAAAGTAAAAATAAAAATCTTTATTTTTTAAAACGAACCAAAATGGCGCCGGCCACGAGGCGCGTCCAAAATGGCCGCCCGGCTCGAAGCGCACAGCTCAGAGATGCACCAGCCCGAATCACAACTTCCAGAAGGCAAGAAAAACCAAATAAAGGGCTAGGAGAGGAAGCGTTGCTTCCACTAAGGCGTTCTGGGGGGAAGACGCAACTACGCGCTAAAAATAGCGCGGGGCCAAGCGGCTGAGCACAGCACGCTTGGAACGGCAGAGGAAAAAGGAGGAGGGGTGGGGGGGGCCGAAAGGGCTCCGACCCCTTATCTCCCTCCTGAGAGCGAAAACGCTCTTTAACTAAATTTAGGACCACTTTCAAAGCGCAGGGACAAGGAAATAAACGGAGCAAAGCAAACCTGACACAGCGAAATGCAAAACCTGAAACGGCCAAGGAACAGTAGAAAAGCTGCCTGTCTTTCTCGAAGGCTGAGCTAAAACTGGGGGAACGCAGGGAGGAGTCACGTGGAGGAGGATTAGCATTCCTCAATTATAGCTCAGCCTGTGAGAAGTGAAGACTGGAGCACCTCCCACTCTCTGGATGCTCACAGCAGTTCTACGCAGAAAGGCTATTGCATGGCCATCTGTAAAAAATGTTAGGCTAAGATTTCCTTTTCCTCAAATGTTGGCGGATGGATATCAATCCATCTGGAAACAAACCCTGCTAACCAAACTATGATGATTTGGCTTTTCCTCCTTCCATCTCTTTCCCTTTAGTTACAAGCAGACCAGTACATTCCTTAACAGCATTTAATGGATTCACAGCATCAAAGTCAAGGCTCTACATGCCCCACCACTGAAAATTCCCTGTAATCGAAAGAGCAGATCATGCATTTGTAATTAGGTGGCCAAAGGAGTTAGAAAGGGATATTTAGTCTATTGAGCTTATCCTCTTGCCCCACTATTTAGTATACAGTACATAACTGCATTACAGTTTAACAAAATCAAAATCCTTTAAGCCTCTTTCCCAAAAGTTTACAGTGTCCTTGCAACACTATGCAAGGGAATGATGACAATAACATAATTGCTCTGTGATATTTTTTGAAAGTCATTAGAGATTTCATTCTGCTTTATGATCTGTTTTCTTGATTTTCTTTATTTCCAATAAAATCTCATGCACACTATATCATTTAAGGTTAAAAAGCCTACAGGCAAACTTGACTATCCCTGCCTTTAATGCAACTTATTTAAACAAGGCAGTGGCCATATCTGGATAAAGTAACTGTCATCTAGAACGGTTTTAAAGAGAATTGAGTGTAAGCACACCTACTAGCCCTAAACATACATGAGAACCATTTAGGGGTGGGCAACCGCTTGGCTTGCTTGTGGTATTAAACATCTTTTTCATGGTCTGTTGAGTTCCCTTCCCCACTTGATCATGCCACTACAGTCAGTAACAAAACAAAATGAAATTTCACTGCGGTTTTTCATCCATTTTTAAAGGGAAAAAACAATATACATATACATATACATACATTCTGCATTTCCTTATTTTAAAATATGTCAACCTCTAAAAAAAATCTCTTAAAAAGCAGGCTTAATATTTAAAACTTATGCTCTTTTGCTGTATTTTACTTGCAACTCCAAGATTCTGTTTTGTTTTGTTCCTTAACCAAATGTATAATTACTAGTTGCAAAAAATGTCCACCCCAACTTAAATAATTATCCAAATGATGAATGACTCAAGCATGTACATTCACAGATGACCCATCATTTATGATGAACTTCAATGTTATAGTTCAGTGGTGGTTAACCTTTTTGGGCTCCTGTGCCAAAATCTGTGCGCACGCTTGCACGCTTGCGCTCGCATGCCAGCACATAGAAGACAATGCGCCCCTCCACGTCCCCTATGCATGCGCATGCACAATGTGCACCCCCTGCCACCCCCTTACTTGCACTGTGCCTCACAGCTGATTTTCAGCTGGTTTGAGGTCTTTTTCGGCCTCCCAAAGGCTGAGGAAGGCTTCTGCAGGCTTCTACAAGCTTTGTAGGCTGAAATCTAGCCCCGTTTCATCACTTCCTGTCTTTCCGAAAATACCAGAAGTGATGAAACGGGGCTAGATTTCGGCCTACGAAGCTTGTAGAAGCCTGCAGAAACCTTCCTCAAGCCTTTGGAAGGCTGAAAAAGGCCTCAACCTGGCCGAAAATCAGCTGTGAGAAACGTACATGCACAGTGAGGTAAGTTTGCCTGCACCTCACGTGCTGGCACAAATGGCTCTGTGTTCCACCTGTGGCATGCGTGCCATAGGTTTGCCATCATGGTTATAGTTGAACTAGCAAATATACCCCCACCAAATCCAGTTTTGAAATCACAATTCTGGCTTGGCATTCAAATCACATAACTTATGCAAATCACAATTTGTTTAGACAAATTGCAAAATATAGTCTCAGCAGATCAGGAAAGGATTTGTGGCCAAAGGAAGAAACAGAAAAGGGATCAGTTCAACCCATGTATTTCTTTTTTTTGTATCTCTTGAGAGTGACATTGACGGCATATAAATTTAATAATATGCACCCAACAATTATTCAGAAAATTGTCAAACTACAGTCAGTATAGGTAGTCCTCCACTTACAACAGTTCATTTAGTGACTGTTCAAGGTTACAACAGGACTGAAAAAAGTAAGTAAGATGGGTTTTCACACTTACAACCATTTCAGCATCCCCTTGGTCACATAATCAACATTGAAATGCTTGGCAACTGACTTATATTTATGATGGGTGCAGTGTCCTGGCATCATGTGGTCCCTTTTTGTGACTTTCTGACAAGGAAAAGCAATGATGAAAACAGATTCACTTAACAACCATGTTACTAACTTAGCATCTGCAGTGATTCACTTAACAGCTGTGGCAAGAAAGGTTGTAAAATGGGGCAAAACTCAAGTTAACAAATACCTTGCTTAGCAACATAAATTTTGGGCTCAGTTGTGGTTTATCTATAGTCACTGTTCCATTTCACAGAATTGATTTGAGATACAGTATCCGGAGTATCCTTTTTACATGCAATATTCATATACTCTGCTAAATTTAAAAAAAAACATGAGTCCAAGTATATTTTGTTGGGGCATGCCTTGCTCCTTGTTAGGCAAATTATGTACAGTAAGGAAAACCTGGTATAGGGTGTGATTACTCAGAGATAGCTGGCTTTGTATACATAAATCAGAAGGCAAACTTACATACCTGGTATCTCTTTGAAGTGTGTAAAATAACACAATGTTTAGTTCTTTCTTTTTTCCTTTTGAAAGTACTCAGGGCATTATTCTACTGGAATTTACATTCATATGAATAATCAATCAAGAAACGAAATTCTTTCATTAAGTCTAGCTGCATGGATTAACATTAAGATCCTGTGAAATATACATGCCAAAAACACAGTGGACCAGGTAAGTATAAAATGTTTGGAGAGCCAACAGGGCATATGATAAAGTTTCCTGACATCACAACTGGGTTGTGTTCTTTGTCTTCTGTGATCTATTTTAATCAGAACACACCTTGAGCTTTGGAAATATGCAGTATTAAATCCCTTACTTCAATCTAAATTTCTACTATAGGTTTATTTACATTACTTCAATCTTTAGAAAGATCCTTGCTTGATTATAAGTTACTCTGCTGACAGTTTTTCCATGATCAGAGTGAGCAAAACTCTGGAGATTGGCAACAAGGACTACATGCCCAGGGAAGCCAAGATTTTATACTACCTCCTGGGTCAGGCAAGAGATGTTGCGAGGGGGGCGATCTTTCTTTCATTTATTTACAACATTTATATAGTTGCCTGCCTTATGCCAAACTCAGGGCGACTCCCAATCAAAAATTAAAACAATATCAATAATGAAACATTAAAACAATATTAAAATTATAAAAACCATAAACATTAAAGAACAAAAATCTGGCACCAAGTTACACTTATGATATGCAGTCACTTCATCCTATCCCAACACTTGGGGAAAAGCCAAATCTTCAGTGCTTTTTGGAAGGCTCGGAAGGTTGAGGCCTGTTGCATTTCAAGGGGAGGGTTTGTTCCATAGGGTGAGCCTCCCAAGGAAAAGGCACAAGCTCCTAGGTGGCAAGGGACAGGACTAAGAACTTGCCCGTAATCTGGCAGAATGGGTAGAAGTTCTTTAAAAAGGCTGTTCCCCAAAGAACTTGGTTCTATGCCATATAGGACTTTAAGGGTAATAATCAGCATTTAGAATTGCATCCAGAAGGAAACTGGAAGCTGGTGCAGCTGATGCAACAGAAGTTTCAGATCGGTAAATCCAGGAACATCCATAAAGGTGCACGCCACTGCATTCTGGACCAGTTGTTGCTTCCAATAAGTCTTCAAGGGCAGCCCCATCTACAGCATATTGCAGTAATCCATATGGGAGGTGACCAAGGCATGAATGACCATGAGCAAGACTTCCTAGTCCAACAAATGCACAAGTGGCACACTAAATGAATCTGTGCAAAGGCCCTCCTTGCCACATACTCCTTGAACATGAACCATAGGCCTAGGGGGACCCCCAAACTGTGCACCAACTCAGTCCATCCCACCCAGAGTCAAAAATGAAGAATCATCTGGGTCTGGGGGTGACAAAAACCCAGAGCCATTCCACCCTTCCAGGGTTGAGTTGAAGCCAGTTCCTTCTGATCCGAAACCACACAGTCTCCAGCCCTTGGCCCAAACTGCCAGAACATCACTTGTCTGAGGGGGGGGTGGACATATATCATTGGATATCATTAGCATACTGATGATACCAGATCCCATACTCACAAATGTCCTCCCGCAGCAGTTTCAGGTGGATGTTAAAAAGGAAAATGAAAGGGTCGAGCCCTGAAGCACTCCACAGTACAAGAGCCTAGAGCTCAACCTCTCCTATCAACATCGATTGGAATTGGCTATGGAGGAATGAGGAGAACTACATGGCTTTCCACTCCAGATCCTAAATCCAGTCAGGAATATCATGATTTATGCTATTAAAATCTTCTGGAAGGGCCAGAATTTATTAATTTACATTCATTTATTAAATTTACATGCCATCCATCTTACTGTCAAGCAATTCTGGGCGAGCTTACATCATAAAAGTAAAAGTACAAAACATTAAATATTAAAATTAAGAGAGACTACATATGTTGGAAACCAGAATACAACAGAGTGAGAGTGGGATCTTCTTCCTCGTCAACTAACCGCTTCCAGCATGGAATTCCTTCATCAGGGACCCAGGCCAATCAGCAGAGATGGATTTTGAGGGTGTTTTGGTAGACCAAGAGGATGAGGGTGGATCTCACCTCAAGGGACATGATGTTTCAGAGGGTGGGACCCACAGAAGAAAAGGCCCTTTTCCTGGACCCTGACTACTGGAATTCCACTGAAGAGGTCCTCAGCATGGACCCATGCCATAAAGCAGGGGTCCCCAACCCCTGATCCGTGGACCAGCAGCAGGCCGTGGCAGGCCAGCAACCGGGCTGTGCAAACAAGTGAAGCCTCATCCATGGGATGCAGGCAGCACGTGAAACCACACCCCTTCCAATCCATGGAAAAACCTCTCTCCACAGAACTGGTCTCTGATGCCCAAAAGATTGGGGGATGCTGCCATAAATAGTTTTAAAGGTGATAACCAAAACTTGAATTGGACCTGGAAGCAAATGAGCAACATCCAAAAACAAATAGGCTAGTTTTCTTTTTTTTTCTTATAAGATGGAAATCCTTGTTTCAGGTGTTGTTCCTTAGTACTTGTTATCCCTGAAGTATTGACATCCATTGAGTAAAGCTTAGAGATACACAAGTTTTCTTAGATTTGCTACTATGCCAAAGGCCACACAACACTATATGAAGCTTACACTTTATCAACCATAATTATAAGCATCAGGGGGATTTACAACTTTAAAACCAAAGATTACTCTGGAGATTTTTCTTATGCAGATTTCCTCTAAAGTGCCTTTTTGAAAACAATATAACTTGTTACTCAGGAGACAGTGATGCCTTTCAGGACAGGATGATCCAAGGTATCTAAATATTTAAATTTTGGTTGCTTTTTATAAGAAGATTTTCACTTTGATAACAACCTCACCACCTTCATCAAACTTAAGTACTGGCATGTTAAGTGTCTTCACTCAATTCTTTTTGAACAGTTTATATTGAGATGGTTCAGTTATATATTTAATATTTTAGGGGGAGCATCACCTTCCCTGGTTCTGAGGGCAACTAGGAAAGAGGGAGAGGTTTTCATAGGAGATGGAGAAAAAGAATAAGACCATTATATATTTACATCAACTGAATTATTCTTTAGGAATTATTCTTTAAGAGTACACACCCCATACCATCATCACCACCCTATTTTAAGGCCCTGCAGGTGGATTCAGACTTTAAAAGAATCCAACCCATTATCTGCCAAAACCATCAACACTCTACAACATTGATTGTATAATCATGTTATACACCTTTGCCTCTGGGAAGATACAGCTTATAAAGAGAGGTAAAGTTTTTCTAACTTCATTGACACACAATGCATTAAATTGTTATCATTTTGAACAGCCAATTTATTTTAACTATGGGTTATCAAGTGCTTAAATTATTCAGTCTACCTGTATTTAATGCTAATTAGATGTTATGGTCTTATTTGTGTCACTACATCTGGCACAAAGGTCTGCAGGAAGATTTATGTGTTAACTGCCATGTAAAAGATGAATCAGTTTTCTTCAACCTGGATTGCCCTTGAAGTTAGTCCCAGAATATGAAACCGGTTAGCAACAAATTCTGGGGACTGTAAACCAATATACTGGAATAAACCAGACCGGAATAAGAAGTATCAGCTGAACATTTTGTTCTTGAATGTTAGTTTAAAGTATAAACCCAATGGAAATGGAATTTAGTTCCAATGCATTATTAAATATTTGAGACTAAATTCCAATATGTATTAACTGGAAATTGAAGCTGATCCATGTTGGATATGTTTACTCTTAAAAAGACCATAAAAAGGCATGTAGGGTGGAAGGGAAATTAAATGGAAATAGAGATTCCTCTTAATGACTGCAGATAAGTTTGTGTGTGTAATGCAGACCACCTTTTATTAAGCCACGGTTTGCTAAATAATTTACCGAATAAAGCACAGCTTTTGATTCACAATTATGCTAAGCCATAAACTATGAATTACAAGACACACCATTGAATTCACCAACATGCTAAACTGAGTCAAATAACCAAATCATACTAAGTTTAGCAAAAGATATAAACATAACAGTATCTTTTTATCAGGTCAATCTAGAAGAGAGCTTAGGTAAACAATAAAGGAACACTATTGAATCAAACTGTTTTCAAACTTATCAGTATGTATCCTTACAAATACAAAACTGGACCTAGGCCAAAATAGGACAATTATGAACAAGGTAGCACAGTAGTCAGTCTCTAGTCCAGCACCTTGTTATCCTTAGCTGATCTCAAAAAATTAAGCAAGATCAGACTTACATTGATGGGAGATCGCCAGAAAAATCTCAGAACTGTATGCCAGACTGGGAAGTTAAAAAAAATAAATCCTGGAAGAATGAACAGAACAGAATAAAATCACAACATTGGAAAGAAACTTGGAGGTCTTCTAGTCCAGACCCCTGCAAAAGCAGAAGACCCTACACCATTTCAGACAAATGGTCGTCCAACCTCTTCTTAAAAGCCTCCAGTGATAGATTACCCATAACTTCTGAAGACAAAAGCCGTTAAACTGGTTAATTGTTCTTGCTGTCAGGAAAATTCCCCTTAGTTCTAGGTTGCTAGTTTCCATCCATTGCTTTTTGTTTTGCTCAATAGGTTAACCCCCCCCCCCTCTTCTTTATGGTAGCCCCTCAAATATTGGAACACTGCTATCATGTTGCCCCCAGTCCTTCTTTTCACTAGACTACACATTCCCATTTCCTGCATCTGTTCTTCATATGTTTTCGCCTCCAGCCCCTAATCATTTTTGTTGCTCTTCTCTGCACTTTTTTTTTTCAAATATTTTTTTATATTGTGACCAAAATTGGATGCCATGTTCCAAGTGTGGCCTAATCAAGCAGCAATTAACACATCACATGATCCTGATCCTATCCCTCTGTTGATGCAGCTTAGTATTTCATTGGCTTTTTTTTGATGAGTACAGCACACTGCTGGCTCATATTAAAGTGATTGTCCACTAGGACTCCAAAATCCCTGTCATACTTACTGCTATTGAGCCAGGTTCCACCTATTCTATACCTATACATTTGATTGTCTTATCTAAGCCTAAAACCTTATTTTTCTCACCATTTAATTTCATTTTGTTAGAGCCCAGTGTTCAAGTCTGTCAGTATCCTTCTGGAACTCGAACCTACCTTCTGGGATGTGGGCTACTACTTCCAACTTGGAGTCATCTGCAAATTTGATGAGTTCCTATACTATCCCTTTTAAGTCATTTATGAATATATTGAAGAATACTGTGCCTAAGACAGAACCTTGGGGTATCCCACTGCTTACTTCACTCCATGTAGATGTAGTTCCATTAAGGACTACACATTGAGTGAGGTTTGTCAGCCAGTTACGAATCCATCTATTGGTGATGCTGTCTATCCTACATTTTTCTAACTTGCCAAGAAGTAGGTTGTGGTCTACTTTCTCAAATGCCTTACTAAAATCCAAATATACTATGTCCACAGAATTTTGCTGGCCCACTAACTTAGTCACTTTGTCAAATGATAATGGTAAGCTATTACCATAATATTGCCATAAAATTCTACATAGGTGTGTGCATAAAGTTGCAAGAGTGGAATACAACTGTAGAATGACGTTATAGTTAGTAAACAGATATGTATAATCCTCCCAGAATTCTATGTAATTAACAATTCACCCCCACCTGCCCCCTTACTGCTATAGTACAGTGTTTCTCTACCTCAACATCTTTAAATTGCATATACTGGGAATTGAAGTCCACACATTTTAAAGTAACTGGGGTTGAGAAAAACTGCTATAGGGTAACATCTATAGAGCTAAAAGACAGGCTAAGGCTGAAATAGGGCTAGCCACTGCTTTGTTTTTCTCTTGGAATCCATCTTACTTTTATGAGCTAAACCAAGTAAGTAGGCATACAGTTTTCTAAGTTGTTTCCAAAAGCATTTAACTGAGCATTAAAGGGATGAATTAATATGCATCAACACTTCATTTTTTTTCAATTGTCAAATGAATTAGTTATTTCTAAACAATGGATACTGACCACATTGGAAGCTTATAAGTAATAATAAACGTTACAAGCAGAGTATGTGTTAGAAAAATATTGCCCAAGAGGTTAAAAAAAAATATTCTCAGACTGTAGGAGATGGAACCTCAACAGCAAAACTTCTGTTAAGTCTGAAACTCTTCAAATAATACATTTTCCTTTTTCTAAGTTTGCCAAAGCATCTTAGCTCTTCTATCTCTCTCCCTCCCTCCCTCCTTCCCCCTCTCTCAGTTGCTGCACTCATTTCCAGATGAGGCTTTGGCTCCAGAGAGGTCAGTTCTAAACTCCTCTTGCAATTTATTCTGCAGAAACTCCAAAGTATACAATCCACCAGGTTTTATTTGAGAACTGCAACTTCACTGAATGGCCAAGTTCACATGTAAAGTATGGGAGGAAGCATAAAACATAACTCAAGATTATGACTGGGATATCTCTTTAACTTTAGTCTGACTTTCTTAATTTCTATATTTGTGAATGTCCAAACTAGTCCACATTCAGAGCAGTTTATTTGTATGAAAACAGAATGTGCTGGCAGTTTACCACTTTGTTAGCATCTCTTGTTGACTATTTATGAAAACCAGATTTTCTATGGATTTGTATTATTAATTATGTCTGCCACATCTCTAAGGCCAAATCATTCATTTTCTTCTTGTTTTCTTTTGAAACAGGCTTGGGGGATAAATC
Organism: Notechis scutatus; assembly: GCF_049901735.1. Lineage (NCBI taxonomy): Eukaryota > Metazoa > Chordata > Lepidosauria > Squamata > Elapidae > Notechis > Notechis scutatus. The sequence goes on from NC_142011.1 coordinate 49,978,734, forward strand.
TGTTGCTGTCTTACAGATTAAGTAAGCTTCCAATAAATAAACCATAATGTAGGTATGAATGAGAGCCAGTTTGATGTAGTGGTTAAAGCAACAGGCTAGAAATCAGGTGATCTAGTCCCACCTTAGGCATAAAACCAACTGGGAGATCTTGGACCAGTCACTTTTTCCTTACCCTAAGAAAAATGCAATGACAAATCACTCCTGAAAAACCTTGCCAAGAAACTGCAGGATCTGACACAAGAATCTGACACAATTGAAAAGAAGGAAAATAAGTATGAATAGGAGCAAAGAGTATTGTAATAATATGGAAAACCATATAAATGCAGGTAACATTGAGGCCCCCCCAAAAAAACAATAATAATGATGTTAGTTCTGATACTATTGGATGACAGACTGAGCATTGTTGCAATTTATATGCATAATCACTTGGTAATTTTCCTGTAGAGCAAATATGAAAAAAGAACATAAACGATTTCTCTATCACAATATTTTATATTAGACAATATTGCTGTACACATTGCTCCTCCTGTAAAGTTGCTCTGGTTCTGAACAGGCAGCGTGAAAAATAAGTACCCAGTGCAAGACTAGATTTGGCCCCACAGTCTTTAGTTGCTGATCCTTAAATATTACATACAATAGATGTAGCTGGAAAATACCATGGCTGCTTTTATAGGGTAGTATCAGTGATACCCATCCACTCACTCTTCAAAAAAACAAGACTCATTATCTAAATCAAGTGGAAAGCGACATTTTTATTACCGTTTTCATATTCTGCTACTTATTTGTTAGATCTCCTATAACAAGCATGGATTTACAAAAAAGGTTTTGTTGAAATGCAAGAACAGAATACAGCAAAGAGAAGGGAACACCTCAGTATTAGATGGATTTCAGCTTTACATATAGAAATACCTCTCAGATTGTTGGAATATATTTATGAAAGGCTAGAATTTTTTGGGATGTCACAACACGTTTCATTATCATGGTTTATTAACTGGCAGCTATATTTTTTTCAGTATATTGGCTTTTTGAATACCTCATTGTTGCCTTGGCAGATTTGGGAAATGATTTTTCCCTGTACACTTGTTAAAAGGTTCTTGGTTAGTATTCTGCAACTTATTCTGCATGGTTGGAGACTATCAACTCCTTACATAACCAGTCTTTCTCGACTTCTCAAAATTATATTGCCATTTGGACATGCTTGATGTAACTTTGAGGAAATGTGGTCCCAACATTTATGGGCAATACCAGATGCAAATAGTGAAGAAAAATGGTAATTTCAAATGATAGAATACCCCTATTTCAGTTATAGCTTTTAAACATTTATTGCATTGTTTCTTAGAGGAACTTAGTTGTTCACATGATAGGTGCTGGATTTTAAATATGCATTTTACTTTTTCATTCATCAATGTATATTTCAAGATTAATCCTGTTTGTCAAACTTCCAAGATGTCAGGATATTTTGTTCACTCTTTACATGACATCCATCACCACCTAGGAAATGAGGACTCAAGTTTAACTTTTTGGTTTTCAACTATTCCAATCTTCAACTATCGCATCTATCATGTGAAGTCTTCCCATCATTGTCCCAAACTTCCACCCTGTATAGTTAATATGAACAATCAGCATTCTAAATAACATTAATGTACATGTTCTGTATGATAAATGATTGTTCCAAGCATAGTGAACTGGAATAAACAATAGGAAATAGTGAAGTATTTAAAAAAGTGTTCCAGCTAAAATGGATCTGCAAAATTTCACAGAAATGTCATTCTTGCCCTCTACTGAAAACTGATGTAACAAAGAACATGATTTTACCTGCAAGATTCTTGCCCAAATCCACCCCATGTTCCTTCCCCTCTCCCAAAGGTATCGGTCAAGTTTCTACAGAATGGAATTTTGCTATGCTGTTTTTACATAAATCTGGCCACAGCTTAAATGGAATTTGAAACCAAAGAGCTTTAATAAATAAATATTATGATAAGAATATGAAAGCAATGTACACATAAAACTTAATTGGAATCAAAACCAAAGCATTTCTTTCTAAACTAAAATCATAAAACTTTACAAGAAGCTAGTTCCTTTTTAGTGGGCCTGCAAAGAAAAATAAAACCAAAACACCCTTTGCATTTTAATGGTAAAAAAAAGATTATAAAGTGTTTAAAAGGATATTACTAAAGTAGTAGTAAATAATCTTAAAACTCTCACCACTTTATAAAAGAAACAGTACAAACTATAAAGCTAAAAGATTTTTCTTAACACATTTGTATCATACATTGTCTACTTTGTATCATTAAGACATGACATGTTACTGTTTTAGGGAAGTATCAAGACAAATTGTTTGGATTTGCATGTCTGATTTTAAATGATAATCACCCATGCTATTTCAAAATAAATTAAGCTAAAACACATATTTTTGCCAAGAATCTTTGTATCTAACATCTGAAGTTGCATTACATATGAACTCTTACCCCACAAAAAACATTCCCTTAAGTCTCATGCCCCATCTTAATCTTAAAAGTATGTAATTGCTTCTAAAAGTACTATCAACCTTGTAAAAAAATAGTAGTAGCCCGAGCAGAGGTTGCAAATAACAACACTCTGATTTCTAACTGGGAAGGAAAATTCATACAGCCCCCCCCCCAAAAAAAACCACCCCATTCCTTTTTCCTCCTTATGCTTAAAAGCAATCCGAAGAATAGATTTCTTTAAAAACAACAACAGTCTTTGAAAGATTAAACCGAAAGGTTTGCATTCAACAGTTAAAAGATAGATTTTTGCCGGGCACCAGGTTTACTAATCTCATGGACAAAATCCAACATTTAAAAAGTAGAGGAATAGTTCCGCGCCTATGTGTGCGCTCGCTCTCACATATACATAAGAGAAATACGAGTGTCCGTCCAGGAGGTTGGGATTCTCCTTACCTTGACTAGCTTTAGCCACAGTGTTGCCAAAGGAGAGAACCAGGCACAATCCAAGGATCTCCAGGGCCCCCATTCCAACCGATGCGTTTTGTGCAGAAGGTTGGTGCCAAGAACCGGGAAGTTTTCTCTGATGCTTTGAAGGCGCACGCAGATTTTAACAGACAAAAAAAGAAAGAAAGAAAGAAAAAAGAAACCCACAAAACAAAGGAACTGTTTTTCCGACGGTGTATGAAAGCGGCTACTGGAGAAAGGATGGCTAAATTGCTCGGGTTTTCGTCTAGTTTCCTCTGATGCTTCTAGCACAGGAAGGGAGGGAGGACAATCTGTGAGCGGACCTGATCGCCTCTTTTATTCAAGAAGGAACGTAGCCGGTTGTAGTTTTTGTTAGAGCGGCAGATTTTTTTTTTTTTTAAAGGGCCGTGGTCCAATGCTGAAGACCTGTAAAGGTCCATCCAAGCAACGCCCTTTTTCTTTGCTCTTTCTTTCTATTTGCCTTTGCTTCGCCTGCTCCTTCACTCCCTCCCACCCGTCCGGGCTCTGTTCAGCTCTGCCTGCAGGAATTTACAGTCTGCCACTGGGGGAGTAGGGCCAGTAGCCATGGAGACCGCTTCCCTGGGAGCAAGGAGGTCAGGCAAGAGACCATGTGCAATCAATGGATCAATGCAAACTCCTGAGCGAGTTTCAGACCCAACAGCCCCTTTGCCGGGAGAGGAGGAAAGGGGAGGGGCATGAGAAAGGGGATTGTGTTCAGAAGGAGTATTAAGAAGGAATGGGGGGAGAGAGAGAGAGAAACCAGCTTGCAGATACCGTGACCTGTAACACTTTTTAAAAAAAAAACTTTTTGGCGCTTGGTCTTGAAGGCAAAGACACGCACTCGCAGGAGCAAAGCAATTGCAGATCAAAGGGCTTTCTCTCTCCCACTGTTGGCGGAGGGGGATGGGGGAAAGAAAGAAAGGAGGGGAGAGGAAAACTCTAAATCACCGAGGATTTTTACAGCGTTGTACCAGCCTCGTCTCGAATGAGCCACGGACCACTTTTCTATCACCTTCCTTCTCCCTGACGGAGTTCTATTCCCTGGCTGTCTCACGAAGAGCGGTCTGTGTTGTCAAATAAATCATAAACCAAACGCGCTCTGGGAAGTTTAAATAGGTGATAAAATTCTAGCTCATTCTCGGTCTTTCCACGCGCTGGGTTTAATGAATGCGTGAGAGGGTCTCTGAGCATGAGCAGAATGCCCCCGGTTCAGCAGAACTCGGATTGGGCTGCTAAGAGGAGCTTTAATAAATCGGGGAAATGTCAGAGAAAAAATCCGGCGAAATTACATTTCAGCAGATGTCAGCCTGCATCTCTTGGTTATTGATTCTCTTTCCTTATATTGGCAAGCAGAAATGGAAACAAGAAAGGCTGCCTCCTCTCACCCATATTTTACTTGTTGTATTGACCGTTTTAGGGGTGATTATTTTGTTTTAGTTTTTCTCCCTAGTAACTGATCATTTCAAGGCAAGCTTATAATTTTGTCCCCAGGTTGAGGAGAAGGGGTTTGAAGGGAACTTTGTGTTTCTAAGGGGAAAAAAAGTTTTTATACAGTTTGTTTAGAGACAGTTCAGAATTACAATGACACTGAAAAAAGTGACTTATGACCATTTTTCACCCTTACGATCATTGTAGCATTTCCATGGTCACCTGATGAAAATTTAAACTCTTGGCAACTACAACTTCAAACCACCATTAAACAAATAGTCTTAACTCAAGGACTTCCAGTACTTTCTCTTTTTTTCCTCAGCATCAAGAGAACTAAATCTTCACATACTGTGTACAAAATATGATTACTTTAAATCTGGTAATTTGTGACTCAAGTGAAAACTTTTACTTGTCTTATGACCAAGTCTTAAAATCCGACTTCAAATCAGAGCTATCAAATATACTAGCCCTTATTAAATGTGGGAAGTGCTAATTTGAGTTTCTAGAGGTACCATTTAGATATCGAAATAGTTTTATCTACGATTATCCACAATATAACAAAGGCAGTATATATTTTCTCCATAAGAAAATAGTGGAGGAAGCTCTCAAACCAGAGGACAAGAGAGCAGAGGTAGCACTTCACAGGGCCCACCCAGCTGACGCATGGGCCATCAGAGTGGCTACACTTTCTGCTCCTGTATCAATGGTCAGGAAGGAGCAATGCCAGGTCAAAGGTCATCGTCCGTCAAAGGTCCTCATATTGCTTCATTGATGGACCGTAGCAAACATCAACTTTTCAAGGACCCTCACAGACAGACTATCACAACAGACGCAAATCTGTTTGGATGTCGGGCACACTGTCAGTCCCTTCCAGCTCCGGGTCATTGGTCCATGATGGAACAGCCTTGCAGCATAAACTGGCTGGAATTGAGGGCAGTCCATCTGGCACTCCACAAGTTTCTACCACTGATCCAGGGACAACATGTCTTCATCCTGACTGACAACGTGGCCACAAAGGCCCACATAAACAGACGGGGGCACGCATTCAAGATCACTAATGAGAGAGACAGAAAGACTGTGCCACTGGGCAAGAGGAACTTAATCTCCATCAAAGCGGGACACATCTCAGGACAGTCCAACATCCAGGCAGACTGAGCAGGGCCACTGTCAACCACTCCGAGTGGCACCTGCACCTGAGCTTGTTCCAGGAAATGTCACATCTGTTCAGCCAACTGATCATAGGCCTTTTTGCCTCGCTCCTCTCTGCTTTTTCCATTCTGATAGAGTACTCCTTCGCTTAGATCCAACCAGGGGTGGGATGCTACCGGTTCCACCCGGCTCTATAGACCCCCCGGTAGCTCTGAAGAGCAGCAGACACAGAACCGGTTCTGTGTTTGCTGCTGTTTGGCCCACCCGCTTGCCTGGGCTCTTTCCTGGCCTTTATTTCCTGCTTTTTCAACCTCAGCTGCTTTGCGTGGCACAGCTGAGGTTGAAAAAGCAGGAAAAAGGTAGCTTTTTGAACTCTGCACACCTGTGCGCAGCACTTTTCAGTTGTCTGGGAGGCACAGCCTAAGGTTAATTTACACGCGGCACAGCGCGCGTCAGGCGTGCATGCACACAAAGCGTGTGTGCACATGCAAAATATAATCACTGAACTGGTAGTAATGCCGGTTGAAGCCCACCCCGGATCCAACTTTCATTCCCGAAATTAATTCAGCCTTTCACAGAGCACAGGAGTTGATACTCCCCAACTTCTGTCCTAGACAATCTCATGGGTCTAGAGCGACAATGGCATCTATTAGATATAGGACGTGCCCTCCAAATCTACATAGACAGGACTGCCTCCTTTAGGAAGATGGAGGCGCTCTTCATCTCCATTCAACCTGCTACTCAAGGAAGAAAAGCCCCATCATAGACAATTGGCAGGGGCTGCGAGCCACGATTGCGAAGACTTACGAGACTCAATCTTTGCCAGTACCTACTGGCATTACAGCACACTCAACTAGGAGTGCTCCAACATTGGTTGCTTGGGCTACTCAAGCATCGATCAAAGAAATCTGTAGAGCGGCAACATGGGCTTCACCATTGCCCTTCATAAGGAACTATAAGCTGGACGTTTTTGCTTCCGCAGAAGCAGCTTTCGGAAGAAGAGTTTTGCAACGGGTCCATACGTAACAAGGGGAGACTCCAAGCCAGACGAAGACCCTCCCGTAGGACACGCCAAGCTTTGGTATGTCCCATGCCTGGATGCTCTGAACAGCTCATCTGGAGAAGGGACGTTGGTGCTTACCTGATACACCCATTCTCTGTGAGCTGTGAAGAACATCCAGCCCCACCCAGAGTCCGTCTGGTGTGCGTCCAATTCCGGCCAGTTCTACAGAGCAAGGTGAAGGAGAATGACAATGAACTCATCACTTTGACTTCGCCAAAAACTGGGGGCATGGAAGAGGAGCCTCGAGAAGGAGTGTCCTCAGAAATCAGCTCAGCCTATCGAATGAGAGGCAGAAGCACCTCCCATGCCTGGATGCTCTTCACAGCTCACAGAGAATAGGCATATCAGGTAAGCACCAACACCCTTTTCTCCATAAGATTTGTACTGTATTCAAAGATCTAATTTTAATCTTTAATAAATTAACATTTTATTGAATAAGGTAGAAATGGTTATTTAATTGTAGAATCAAGTGGAATTTGCATTTGATGCTGTATAATACCTGACACATTTGGCTTAATTGTTATAACTACCACGAAATGTAGCATCCATATTAAAAGAAAGGATAATTAGAAGTGAATGAAGTTAACCATGTAACCATATAACCATATGACTGAATCACCTAGTATCTTGAGATTCCAATTCCTATTTATTCATTTCTGAAGGATATCAGGCTGGGACAGGTTGATATAGAAAGATAGTTAAATCAAAGTGCTATACAAGTTATAGTATGAAGAAGATAAATTACAGAATAAACTTATTTTAATTATTTTTGGGTCTTATGATACTTTTATTCCCAAGAAAAAGTTTATATAATTATCTTTCCTGTATATGAAAATAACATGGATTGAATACATTCCTTGAGTGAAAGAAAATTATCATTTATTGTATTAGATAGTGGGCTGATCCTGTCCACATCTTGCTTTTTAGACTGCAAAGCCTCGTACCTGATTAGATTGTTTTCTCCTAGTATTACTTCTTAGTTTAATGTTGCCTTTCATTCAACAAATAATTCCAAAAATGACTTAAGGATAAATAAACTTGTGTAATATATAAGGAGAGCTGAATGTATAAACCCTAATGATATAAAAAAGAGCAAATCTATGATGTCTCCATAACTCTTCAACAGGCTGTAAGCTATAATTTTCATTCAGGTGGTAAATTCAAAATACATAATGGCAGATAACAGACTCCTGTGTCAGAATGATCCACAAAACAATTTATCTCTGCAAAAAGCGAATCCATAGTCTTACACAGCATAGTCTTATATATATAAGTATTTTTATGGAAGTACTTTATTAATATCATTAGATTTATATACCACCAATTTCCATGTAAGTCTCCGTTGATCTGTAAGTTGGTTCATCACTACAGTGATACTGAATTCAGTAGATCACTGAATTGTGTGATCTACTGAATTATTACATCAGATCCAATTCCATTTTTCCCATGATCCCCTATCTTGTTGAAGGAATAGTAATAATCCTCAATAATTTATAATTTCTTTATAAAAAGCAAATGTTTTGCTATTTAGCTTTTCTGGCTATATAGAAAAAAATGCCAGCACCTATGACCAATCTGATACAACATGTGCAGCTTACTTGTGACAATCTGTTACACCGAAAAAAATCTAAAAGATTTCTTAAGACTTGCCCACATACTAAGTTCTGATATGTGTTCTTCCCCAATTGTTGGCTTTTTGCAATATAGTAAAAGTCTTCCTCTTTCCACCATATCTATGAACTAGCCATTGTTCTGCCTTTCAATATACTTTAATTGTTCAATAGCCTATTTTTTCTGTTTTCCTTCTCCTTTTGCTATTTAAGCTTTTTTATTGTACTATATTTTTGATTGCTTTAGTATCCTGTGACTATCACTAAGTGTTGTATCTTATGATTCATGATGAATGCATTATGATGATTATGATCATATTCATCATATCTTTTATGTACACTGAGAACTTATGCACTAAAGACAAATTCTTTGTGCCTAATCACACTAGACCGGGGTAGGGAAACTTGGCTCTTTTATCACTTATGGACTTCAACTCCCAGAATTCCTCAGTGAGCCATAAAAGGTTCCCCATCCCTGGCCTACTGGTTTTTCAGTTGTGGGGGAAATCAATTTTTGACTTGAATGTCCTACATTTGTATATTAAACAGTCCCATTCAAGTCAAAAATTGATTTCCACCACAACTGAAAAACCAGTAGGCCAGGGATGGGGAACCTTTTATGGCTCACTCAGGAATTCTGGGAGTTAAAGTCCATAAGTGATAAAAGAGCCAAGTTTCCCTACCCCTGCACTAGACCAATAAAGAATTCTATTCTATTCAATATGGAAGGTCGGGATATTGTAGTTTTAGTACAAATTGCAACAAATCAACACACAGCACAATATATAAAATTGAGACAAGGAGTCTACAAAGCCATATTTCAGGGAAATTTGAAAGTCCATACAGTACTTAAAGGTGTCATGTTCCTTATTCAGCACACTATAACAAAGAGGCTTATAATAGCTTTGGAGGGTTGTTTCACAGTTATCAGAACTGATGTCCTGCTGCTGAATTAAATAGGATCAGCTGTTTAATCAGACAGCAAAAGGATGTGCTGCAGGAACCTATAAGACAAAGCAACCAAACTGCAGATCAATTATATAGATTTTGTTGCCACTATAATCCACATGAAATTAGAATCTTGACCTCAGCAAGTTGAAAATCATGTGCTGATTAACTCAAGATGCAGCTTTAAACTCCCGGCTGACTTTAGTTCTTTAGAATCAGTAGCAAGGCAGGAAAAATCAATAGCAGGAAGCATGGGTGTTCTAAGACCTGAGAGATGTGGAAAAACAAAGATAAGATGGAGACAGAAATAGCAGCAGAAAAACAAAACAGTTTTTAGGAATAGAGTAAGAATATCCCTAGAAGAGTAGGAGATTATGTCCTGAGATACATATTTATATAATGTAAACTTATACAAATCAGTTGCTTTCAACTTTACTGGATCATCTCAATTGCATATTGTTCTAATACTAACATTAATATATGCAGAGACTTGTATTATTACTGGAGGCCAATCCATAAATGTTTGAGAATCAAAGTCAAACAAACCTAAGGATTAGACATCTTTATTATTTGTAACAATATGGAACCTTTCCAAATGCAATGCTAATATTTCTATCTGCATTCTAAAATTAGTTGTCAGTAACTTGCCCCAACTCAGTGGGTTATTTAACTGTGCTGCGGGGTATAGAACAGAGGAGGCATGCAGCATAAATATGTTAGGGATCCTTGCTTAAGGCCTTTTGGCTCTGATGCCTTGGCTGAGGAATCCCATTCCTCATGAAAGCTTGCTTTATTATTTTATAAGCACCAGGTTTTATTTCCTCAGGGTTCTTTTACTTATCATCTAATAGTATCTTTTTAGCTTCACATTTAACAATGTCACTGGAATTTCACTAAAGGGTTGGGAATCATCCTGTTATCCTTCAGTTACCTTTAATAAGGAGTGGCACATAGCTAACATCAATAAATAAAACGATCTATTTGTCTAGCAGCAACATTTTGGGATGTCTAGGTATGTCTAAGTTTGAACAGATGAACAGCGTCTGACACTAGAATGATAAGAGTTATGTTTTACATTTTGAGGTATATAAAGCAGTACATGTGGCAAACTAAGAATGGGAATAGAAAGGAAAAATCCTCTGTGTCCATTAAATCCAGAATTATTTAAATACAATATTTTTATCTAACAGAACACTTTCTCCTGTATTTTACTATCCACACCTGAAGATCTTCTGAGGCCTCCTTCAGATGTCCCTTCCAAAGGGGATTGGACGGCTCTCTACAGCCTTTTCTGTGGAGACATCCCATTTATTGAATGCCCTCTCCAGAGAGGTTCAGTTGGCACCCACATTAGCATCATGTTGGTGCCAGGGGAAGACTAATTTCCCAGGCTTTCTAATTGAGGTTTAATTTTGCATTTAGTTTGATTTTATTGGACATGTTTTAACTCAAATTGTATTATTACTTTTACCCTTTTTGTGTGTTTATTATAACCTATTAAGATTTTCAGCTGTTAGAAGGTTTAAATATATTAGGTAAATAAATAAGTATTGATTTTGAGTTGGGAGGGCTGCTTTGATATTAATAACTTCAAAACATTTTAAAGCAAGAATTTGAATCTATCCTATAATTCGAGAAAGTCTAGCTCATTTCCTGTCATGGTTTCCTGCCAGTTGTAAGGAGAAGATACTACACTATTTTATTAGAAAGGTATTTGTCTGAATTGCACTACAAAAAAAAACCTTTTCCTTACTATTTGGAAAGATTAATCCATACATTTACTTGATTTTTGTTCAGGAGCTATTATGCATATCCTAATACTATAAACTAAGAAATAATTCACGACTCCTGGGATGAAGAATATACAGCAGCATGGATTTCTGTAGTCTGATTTCCTCAATGTGCATTATCTTAAAATAGTTCCCCCTCCTTCTCCTGGAAAACTTTTCTGTATTTGCAGCTACTACTTTGACCACCCAATTCTTCCCAGAAAATTTTCCCAGAAACATCATAGTGTGGTTTAAATGCTGGGAAAAATTAAGTGACATTTCTCACAACAGATGGACTGCTGTGAAAAAGATGTTTGGATCCCAGCAACAATTGAGCAATTATTGTATGAGCTGGAAACCACTGCAATCCCTGAAATTTCAGCACAGCCATACTCCATAACTTAAGTGTCTCTCCAAGATTCACAAGATGATACACTGTAGTCTTCCTACTTCACAGGGGCTTCTACTAATGGGCAAGTATAATCATTTCATTATGATTTATCAAAATGCTTTTGAGGTTACAGTTGTTGATGGACAACAAGTATATGAACATATCAGAATGTCTATAAAGGAAACAGTTTTGATTTTTCTACATTGCTGTTCTATAAATAAACTGCAAAAAGAATGCCTGACTGTCAGGATATTTTTTTATGATATAGCATTCTTGTTCATCACACAGGGCATTATCAATATTAAACATGAATCCAGCATGTCCATTGCATCATGTGAAATAATATGTACATTATCTATGTAGTTTAGATCCCTAAATTCAGCAACTTCACATAGAATCACATTTTGTTTCAATGAACAGTCTTTTACTTATATTGTTAGTAATTCAAAATAGTAAGAGTTCTAAAAAATAGTCAGAGGTAGTTTTATATGTATATATGTGCCTCAACCTTGATTATACTTATTTTTAACATGAAAATAAATTTACCAACCATCTCTTTCAGGGTTTCTGTCATCTATTCTATAAAATGGAAGCAGATACTAAGATAAAACAATGAGAGTCAGAATGTGTGTTCATGAGTAAACAACATTTATCCAAAACCGTTTTCAACAATGCGAAGATTCTTGCGGGATTTCCTCATTCGACCTTAAGTTAAAAACCTCAATTATGACGCTCTCTTACAGCAACTTTCTCCATATGGTTTCTTTCTCTTAGGATGCATGGTCCATTTCTAGTCTGTAGGCTGGTTTCCTTTACAGAGATTATGTTGTAGCCACCAAAATGTCTGTTGGTATTTTCTATTTAAAAAAACATATTGGCACTGCATATTTGTTTGTGTTCTGACGGTTGCTGTTCTTATTCTTAATCCTCCTTCCTATGTGTCACCAAGAACACAAGAGGTTGGTGCTTTAAAATAGTGGCAACTCATGCTATAGACCAGCCAAAACTCTTGAATAGTGGATGATAGTAGCAATGATAATCTTATTTCTTTCTATGCAATCAGCACCTTTCAGGGAAGGAGAGGGCCAGTCAGATAGGGTAGATCTACATAAACACTCCAGTTTGTCAGAAAGCAGAACATTTTCTCAGAAACCATTGCCTTATGCCTTTGGATCAAAATATACATGCTTCCTTGATATAAACATGACTTTACTGTAACTGATGTTGACTAGCTGCTATTGCTGCTGTAACTTAAGGAAGCATAGAATTCTGTCCATGTTTTGCAAACTGAAGAAAGCTAAACAGTCTTTTTTTTAATATTTTAAATCTGGAAACCTATTTTAAGGGAAAAGATCTTTAACTATGTTGAACCATATGTCAAAAAATATTAATTGCACAATGTTACGGTATGAATGTGCTGTTCTTGACAATCCATAGTCTCAGATCATCTGAGATGCCCAAACGTCTCAATGCATCTCTCAAGGAGAGATGTCCTTAATGACAGATACAAAAGCAGATACCCATCATTTCTTCCTCTGTAGGACATATGAAAAAAAGATGCTGGAAAAGTTTAAATCTTGAGTCAGTTTGTTTATTTGGTTTTTTTTGGCTTCTTTTTGCTTTAAAGAAAAAAAATAGCTATTTCTCTAGTTTTATAGATGATCTAGCCAGGATTTGAATTAAATTGTTAAATTTGAGTTCATATTTTATTCTGTGTGGTGCTGAATCAAGTATATTTTATCATTATTTTTTCATTTGTGCTAACAAACTCTGTAATTTCAGCCTTCAACCATTTTTCATTTTGAGCATGAGATTATTATTAGTATTTATACATTATAAAATGTAATCAGTTACACTCCTACAGCATTATTCTATTATTCTGTTACTCTGATCTCTTTTGAAATTCTGTCAAATAAATTGCTATTTGTTTGAGACCAGTGCCATCTTGTGATCTGTCTGGAGCATTTCTTTGGCAATTTTCTTGTGGATATTCAGTTATCTTGCTGGCCCTAATGAAAAGAACACTGTAATTCCCTTTCTATGGCTCTGAATGAATGCATTTTAAAATTTAAAATATGTTAATTTAATATCTTCTTTTTTGTAATGACACATGATTTTGTTTATTTTTTGAGAGATTGAACTGTTTCCAAATAAACGGCTAAAATCCTCTAATCACATACCTCTAAAACATGTGATTAGAAGATTGGGTCATTTTTTTTCTCACTTATTTTTTTAATCACAAAAGGCAGGACAAGATATGAGAAACATATCTCCAATGTCTCTTGATGGCAGGAAGAAGACTTTAGGTGACTGCCCATTGGAAGGTAATGGTGGCAGTAGCACTCCTGTGTTTAGTTTATAGTGCAAAGAAGGAAGTGAGGCCAGGATGTGAAGACACAACGGGCTGACACAAAAGGCTCTTGGAAGCAAAAGTCTGAGACTCAAACCCTATTGTTCAGGTACTCTACAACATAAATAACAAATGTAAAATACATTTACCAAGTATACATCCAGAATTTCAAAGAAAAAATGCTCCATTGGTAATTAGATTTCATATATTAGAAATCTATTCCCAAACTCAGAATATTTGATTCCATAATGAGGAGTCCTTGGTGTTTTCTGAGCTTGATTGTTTTCTTGCAAACCTTTCATTACCCAACCTAGGTAACATCACCCTGCTAGTGATTCCATAAGTATGAATAAATTGTTTCCCCATTCCATGATATTCAAGCAGTACTGATTCTGAAAAGGATAGATATTCTGAGTCCACCCTTATCTTATTTTATTTTATTATCTTATTTCCTGTCAAACAGACAACAAATGGTCAAAATCGGGAGCGTCCTATCAAATCCAGTACCTGTCAATAGTAGTGTCCCCAGGGCAGTGTTCTAGGACCAACTCTCTTCATACTCTACATAAATGACCTCTGCGATCATATTAAGAGCAATTGCGTTCTTTTCGCTGATGATGTAAAGCTGTTCAATACCACAGACAATACTGCTACCCTTCAAAAAGATCTCGACTATGTATCTGAATGGTCAAACAAATGGCAACTTCAAATCTCAACAAATAAATGCTCTGTCTTACATATTGGCAAAAAAATCAGAAAATAAAATACAAGCTGAATAGTCAAGAACTTGTTGATGACCCAAGCTCTGTAAAGGACCTTGGAATACTCACCTCTAATGATCTAAGTGCTAGAGCCCACTGCAACTACATAGCCAAAAGGCATTAAGAGTTGTTAACCTAATCCTATCTTTTCTCTGGTAATATCACACTACTAACCAGAGCATACAAAACATTTGCTAGACCAATACTCGAATACAGTTCATCAGTCTGGAACCCTCATTACGTATCTGATATTAGCACAATTGAGAAAGTCCAGAAATATTTCACAAGGAGAGTTCTCCACTCTTCTACTCGTTGTAGAATACCTTATGCCACCAGACTTGAAATTCTAGAACTAGAAAACCTTGAATTACGCCGTCTTCGGTCTGACTTAAGCATGGTATATAAAATCATACATTGCAATGTCCTACCTGTCAATGAATACTTCAGCTTCAACCATAACAACACAAGAGCACACAATAGATACAAACTCAAAGTAAACCGCACCAAACTTGATTGCAGGAAATACGACTTCAGCAACAGAGTGGTCAACGCCTGGAATACTCTACCCGACTCTGTAGTCTCTTCCCCAAACCCCAAAAACTTTAACCTTAGACTGTCTACTATTGACCTCACCCCTTCCTAAGACGTCTGTAGGGGCGTGCATAAGCGCACCAATGTGCCTACCGTCCCTGTCCTATTGTTTCTCTTATTCTTTTATTTTTCTTATATGTACCCATTTCATGTATTCACAACTATGTATACGCTTATACTTATTATCTTGTAAACAATTGGCAAATCAAATAAATAAATAAATAAAAATCTGAAGTGAATGCTCTTAAGCTGAACAGAAAGCAGGAGAATCTTGATAAATGATTATAACTCTCTGCTTATAATTTGCCTGATTTTAACTCTCTAGAGCAGTTTTCTTACAAGAAATAGTAATGCGCAAAGGTTATGCATTTATGTGCATCTTGTATTACTTCAAAAAATTAAGTATACGTGTATATGTATATTTTTAGTATTATTATGTAATAATTCCACAACTATATTACTAATGGAAATTATCCATAATATTTTGCAGATAGCAAGTTAGTAAAAGCTAATTAAAAAATGCAAGTCTTGAATTAGTCATCAAACTTTTTGAAAGCAGTAGGTAGCACAGCTTAGCCTTAAAACTTTTCAGTACCAAATAACAGACCTAGTGGAATAGCCTCGTGCCAACCTGGTTCTCAGTAAATCTAAGAAGGAAAAGTGACAGATTGTGCTAAGCTATGGCCTATTTTAAAATAATTTATAACATTTTGAGAAACAATATTGCATGAAAACCACAGTTTCTTAAAATCACATGAAATAATCAGAGCTATACCAACAGATATAGGCCATTTTACTGAAACTGAGGAAAAAAGAGTGATATTCACCCCTCCTTTTATTGGCCAAAACTGCCATTCACTCATTTGATTGTCTGAAATTATCTTTATTTCTATAAAATTGCTATTGTTGATTCACTGCTGGCTCTGTTTCAGGTTAGTGCTGAATTACATTAGCAGGTATGCCAATGGACCCCTTCCCAGGCTGACCTTTCTGTTTTAATCAAACATTAACATATATAACTTTGGCAATACTGTAGTCCTTGCTAGCGGAAAAGGTGTTTCATGTACCCTGACCTCAATTCTTCTTTTCCACGTTTCAGCCTGACCTCTGCATAATTCTAGCTCCACATAAATCTGCCCTCTGTTACCTTTCCCTCTTCCTCGTGTTATTTTTAGGGGCTAGAATGGGGGGGGCTGTATGTGGAGCCAAGAGACCCTGGGAAACTGAAAGCCACTACTTTGCTATAAGAACAGCTGCTATGTTTAACAAATCTTTATGCATTTGACATTTCCCTCTCCCTGAGGTATGTTGCTGTGAGACACTGTGCTTGGCTGATGGGTAAATGAGTGGTGCTGGGGACTGAAGAAAAATAGCAGTGGGCTGGGAGGGGCAATTGGTAGGGAGACAAAATCTGGACTTCATAAAACCAAAAACCACTAAATGGCAGAAGGAAAACTAAAAATGTTGTACTATCTGTTGTTTGTCTGGATTTTTGCAGCTCAGATACAGATACCCGCCTGATAAGTTTTATCAAGCTATGTACAAGTAGTCTTCAAACTTACAATCATTCATTTAGTGACCATTCAAAGATAAAACATTACGAGCATTTTTCATACTTACAACCATTGGACACATGAACAAAATTTGGACGCTTAGCAACCGGCATGTATGGTTGCGGTGCCCAGGGGTCATGTGATCTTTTGCAATTTTCTGACTAGCAAAGTTAATGGAGAAGCCAAATTTACATAACAACCATGTTACTAACAACAGGAGTGATTCAGTTAACAACTGTGGCAAGAAAGGTCATAAAATGGGGCCAAAGTCACTTAACAACTGTCTTGCTTAGCAACAGAAATTGTGGGCTCAATTGTGGTCATAGGTCAAGGACTCCCTGTATTCTAACAACTGATACAGGGCTTAGCTAACAAATGTAACATGAAGATAAGATTGTATCAGTTACTCATCACATTGTTCTGAAGTATGGTTTTAAAAACTGGAACGTGGAGGGAAGAAGGAAGCAGGGAAGAGATCTGGTAAGTCCATAACATAAATGACAGTGATAAATGCCAGGCAGTAATGAAGGCACAAGGCGTGACCACACCTCTGAACACAAATCCGAGATAACATTCAGAAGCAAATCTGGGTCAGGTGTCTGAAAAAGGAGTGTTAGGTTTTGTTCCCCTAACTGTTATGAATACCCCTGTTATTTTAAACAGGAAAAACTACTTTTAACAGGAAGTTAACAAGATGTTAAATTCTACACCATAAACTAAAGAACAGGATCAAGGGATCACATGGAAACATTGGCATTTTCAGGGCAAGATAGTGCTAATCTGAGCCTCTAAGGCTCATGGTGTGGAAATAATAGCAGAATGAGCCATGTGTTGGCAAAGAATTGCAGTGCAGATGACTTTCCCTACTATTTCTGCCTTTATTTCCTAGACCAGGGCTGGGCAAACTACGGCCCGCGGGCCACATCTGGCCCGTTGGTCTTTTTAATCCGGCCCGCCGAAGATTGGTACAGAATTAAGGTTTGATATGAATGATTGAATGATTGCATTCATTTGATTTTGACTTGTAATGACAGGCATTTCGACACCAGGTGGTGCATTAGGCGCAGTGACTTGATTTTGCAGAGATTTTGCAGCTTTTTATATGTATTGTATCTTGTGCTGACCCGGCCCATCTGTCAAATTTTAAAAGTCAATGAGGCCCCCGAGCCAAAAGTTTGCCCACCCCTGTCCTAGACAGTCAGAGAAAAAGACAGTACTTGTGGAACAGAATATATTGGTTCTGTGAAATTTTATTTTCTGTGTGTTTCCCTTCTATGTATTCTGGATTTTATGGTTTGATAAATATCGAACATCACAACCCACAAACCCCAACTGTAGTAACTCTAGTTATCAAAGGAAAATTAATAAGCTGATCAAAGTCTTCCGAGGGTAATATTTACAAGGTAAATGCTTTATGAGCAGTGAACTGCGATCCATAGTAATGTAGCTACAAGAGTCTTTGACCAAAATGGGAAGATAAACACTCCAAAAGGCAAAATCAGAAGTAACACACACATACCATTAGAGAAACAGATATTACATCTAGAAATCAAAAGAGTTGCTTCCTTCTTGTTCTGATTTTAAATTTGCCTGCAGCTGAAGTGTTTATATAAAAATGCATACTAGTGAATTTTTACAATGTGGTTCTTATATCTTTTGGTAAAATAATCCATAAACATGATATGTGATCAACAAGATTGTGTACAATATATTTTTCTTCCTTTCAATCACGTCTGATTCATGGAGGTTTTTTGGCAAGCTGTTTCAGAAGTGGTTTGCCATTGTCTCCTTCTTAGGGCTGAGAGAAAATGATTGGCCAAGGTCACTCAGCTGGCTTTATGCTTAAGGTAGGACTGTAACTCTTGATTTTAACCTATAATTAATAAATTATAAATAGGTAGCATGTACAAGTGACAATTTCTCCAGTATCATATTATTAATCCCAGTCAGAACAGCAAGAGATACTGTCAGCCTTCAAGATTTTTCTCCCTTTGCTTTGCTTCTTTCGGCTGTCATAAGTAACAGGGAGAGGAGGGGGGAATGATTATGGGAAGTGAGCTGGAGGTGTTACAAACCAGAACTGTATAAGCTGGGGTGGGGGGTACATTCTTGCTTAGGTTTCTATCCTATGCTATGCTAGGCGGCAACCCTTTATCAAACTATGTCAAGGTCAACGGACAGAAGCCTCATCACCACCTGGAGATGCCCACATGATGATATACACAACTTTTAATTGGATGAGCCAATTGAACTATTGGGGGTGGGAATGTTGCCATTACTTTGTATATGTGATTTACACGCCCATTTTCTCAGATTCAGAATTCTTTTGTTGCTACCACTTGATTTCCAGTAAAAGATATCTTTTCTCTGATTAAAAGAGTCTAAGTATTTCTTTCTTGGATTTTGAATGGAGCACCAGCTGACAGATACACTCACTCAAGATTTTCCTCTGCAAAATCATATTAACTGTATTTATGCACAATTTATTTAAATCAAATTTGGTTTTTCTTTTGGCCCTTCCTACTTTAGGGACTGCAGCTCACAGTATACCACCAAAAGAACAAAGGTAACCCTTACACACAAAAATGGTTGCATATTTTAGACTATATAATGGATGGACTATATTCTCAACATTGAAATTAGATTGCAGCTGACGTCAGAAATAAACTGGATCATCATATAAACAACATTTCTGGTGGTTCTATGAACTTGTCTTATACTGAATTATACTGATCTTGAATTGGGAACAACTGTATAAAATTTTAAGTGCAAAATTTCTTTGATCCTGCTATGTGTGGTCTTTTCAACTGGACCATGGAAGTTGTGGCCACAGTTAATCAAACAGCCCCTTCATCATAAATCTGTCCCTTGCTTAAGTTTAAAAGGCTGTGGCTGTTTCTTTCTCTGTTACAGAGTTAATGTAAACCATTATATTAACCAATATATAAGTAAACTAGGTTGTTGCATCACAGTTGCTGCTAAATTATTTCATGGCTTGGTCATAAAAAAAGATAAGATCACACCCTTTGTTTTTATAATTCTACACTGAACATGGTTTTTTTGGCATGCCAATTTCAACCCAGAGTTGCTGATACTTAGATGGCTAATAATTTAATATAATTGCCAAAACTCTAAAAAAAAATGTGTTTAAGTAATGCTTAGTACAAGGATAAGTAAGTATGTGCTTGATCTCTGTTTTGCATCAAGTGAAATGGAAAGCTGACTGCATATCTCAAAAGGCATTGAAAAAATTCCAGGTTTTTTGGGTGGTGGTGGTGGTGTTTGTCTAAAGGGTAATATTTTTCAAAAAACAGTTCATACAAATATGAATCATTTGTGATCAGAAATTGTAAATAGTGACTGAAAATAGCCAACTTGATTAGTTAAGAATATAAGCTTGTTTGCTTATATAGGAGAGAATTCTTATTAGCATTGATTATAGAATTGCTGACTCCAAGTGCAAAAGAAAAAAAAAGGAGTGCCCCCCCCCCCACCCATGGACTGGTTTATCAACATAGTTGTTACTATCAATTACAGCTATTTGCTTTATAGCTGCTGAGGCTTAAGAGGTTCTTTCTAGCTGTAACTGAAGATTGGAAAATGTAGGATCATAAACATCATGAGATTTACTCAAGGGTGTATTTAAGGTTGGGGCCATTTCTAAAGGAAAGCTGAAATCTTATGAGACTGTCTCTAGGAAATAACCAAAACCTTTAAAATAAAATCATAGGACTTTGTGTAAACCTGTAATTTCACTACCCAAAAATTATATTTAATTAACTATAAAAGCAGCAAATGCCATGGTAAGGTTACTTCTATTTTGCAATTTTCAATGTTTGTTCTAATAGTATATGCATTTTAATCACACTCGCCATGATTTTTAATCCACTTCTGGCCAAAATATGACCTGAGAAAGATGAGCCTTCATTATATGATAGATTTAAATGTAATATTAGTGTCAGGTCACTCTGAACAATTTTAATCAGCATTTTCTCCAATATTTGAAATATGCAGGATAAATACCAAATTGCTAAAAGATGAATACAATTATCTAGTCTTTCTTTAGCAGATTAACTTGAGCACTTCTCACTTTGGCAGCTATCTTACTATATACTTTAAATCTAACACCACTCCCCTTTCACTCCTCTTTATTCCCTATGGGAGGGACCATTCACCATCCACCTGAGCCTTTACTCCTGAGTCAACCCTTGTTCCTTAACTGTTCCGTTCTCCTGGCAGCTCTGCACATGCGCACACTGGGAACAGGCTCCAGCTGTTCTTCTGCCCCACTGATCTCCGACTCCCAGGCAGCTGATAACTATCAGATGGCCCTGGCACCATCTCTGCCTCCAATGCAGAGCACTTGACAGAGTGTTCCCCAGACTCCAGGATTGGCCCATATTCCTCCCCAACCTTCTCACTGTCCGAGTCTGCCAAGTTATAGCTGCTGGAGGGCCACAACAGGAAGTAGATTTGTTCTATGTTTATATATGTTACTTGCCCTATCAGTGTTCATGGGAGTGTTCTTGATGGTTTCTTGATTTGGCTGCTGTTTACTCTTTGATTCTCCAACATTAATCTGGGTGCTAATCTCTGCTTATCTGGGTGTTGATTGCTGGCAGGGCTATTGGCTTTTTATTGTCTCTTTGAATGGTATCTAGATGTTGTTTATGAGCCTGTTGATGGCTGATTTGCCTGAGTACCAGGCTTCCAGAAATTCTCTGCATTGTTGGACATGGCTTGGTCTAGGATACTCACAGTTTCCCAGTTGAAATTATGCTGAAGTCGGTCCAAGTGTTGTGCATCATGTCTTCTAGCTGCTACTTGATGTTCATGATGTAGTCTGCTAATCTTCTGTGTGTTTGTCCTATATAATGGTTTACATTTTATGTTATGGATGACTCCTGTTTTCTTTTTCTGGTGATACTGGGCCTTAACATGCTTTGATGGGCTTTAGTTGGTTGCTGTATGACAGTAATAGTCTATTGGTTGTTTCTGAAATGTTTTTTTATGTATGGCAGTATTATTCTTTTCACAGTTTCCGTGGATTGTGCTATACTGGTAAGGCACTTTTTGATAAAGTTGCATGGGTATCCATTTTATTGGAAGATTCATATAGATGATCTATTTCCTGTTTTTGATGTTCAGGGTTGCTGCAACATGTTTGTGATAGTCTAAATAGTGTTCTTACACAGTTTCTTTTGTGAGAGATTTGGTTGTTACTTTGGTAGTGGAGTATTTGGTTAGTGTGAGTGGTTTTATGATAGTGTTTCTAATTTGCCATCATTGCCTCTGCTGCTGAAGATATCTAGGAAGTGTGTTGCTTTCTTCTTGTCTTCTGAATTTTATTTCTTGAAAGATGTTGTTGAAAGTTTTGTGTCTTCTACAGTTATTCCTTTCTTATCATGACAAGATAAGAACTTTGGGTCATAAGTACAAGGGTGCTATACATTCTAGACACTGCATTGTGGTTTCTGCTATGGATCCTAAGAGTGATGATTCCATGGGTATTCCTCTGATTTGCTGATATATTTATCCATCATGCTGAAAAGTTTAGGCAAAGTTTGATGACATCACTCCACCACTGTTCTTTGTTTGTGATTTGTCCTTTGTGGATAAGGTTGCTAAGAGTTGTCTTGATCTGGTTGTCTAGTTTCTGTATTGGATTGGTGGTAACTGGAATATAAATTTGTCTTCCAATAATTGTTTTGCTTTTTGTGTATACTGTGATCTGTCCATGATAAGCATGATTTGGCATTTGCCTGCACAAGACCACCTTCAAAAGAAATAAAATACTTCCCAACTAAGTTTATATTTTAGAGAGCTAAACTTGTTAAATGTCCATAGCCTAAACAGCAAACCTTATAATTGGGTATCTTTTATTAATTTCACTAAATTTAACATTGGCTAGATCCTTGCTCAGTTCCTAGCTTTATTGCAACATTCCCGCTGATCACACAATTCCTACCAGCAGTTGAAAAATAATGATTTTCAAACAATCCTAGGCTGGATTTAATGCCAAAACAGTGAAGACCTAGGATCTTGAAAAGGCTCTCAAGCATATGCTTCATATGCTTCAGAGCTATGAAATAACACTGGAAAACTTAAATTACCTTCTCCTTAGATTGGACATCACTCTATGGAACCAAAAACCAAACCAAAAAAAAAAAAAAACAGAATTAAAAACAAATCAAGAGCTTATTCCCAGACAATTGCTTGCATACAGTAATGGAACTGGGGGTACTTTGATGACAGTTGTATAATATGGGTTTTTTTTGTTTTTTTTTACTTTCTAGCCAAGGAACCCTGGAAGGAGTTAAAGGAATGGAATACTCCATATTTCAACAATAATTATTTCCATAATTTAAACTAGAACTCAAAATGGCTCATGATTCTTGCAGAAGAAAATATGAATTTCCCACATTTCTACAGTTAAGAACTATTGCTCAGTGGGATTATTTACTCAGTCATGTCAAAATTGTAAATGAAATACGTCAGTATAAATGTTAATATTTTCCAATTCTTACTTTGAGCATAAGACTGAAACAGAATTACTAAAAATAGAAATAATATAGTATTTGAGATTTTTGTCCACAATGCCAATGAAAATAGTGAAATTTTAACTTTAATATATTATTTGTTACTTTTGGTTGATGACTGCTACAAGACACAAAGTATTTTTGCAGTATAATTCTGACTACAATTGTGAGCTCTATTGCTAAAACACTAATTCGATCTATGTGTGGGCTTAATTTAGATTAAACTAATACAACCTGAAATACACATGTTTAACATCAGTTATTAGTCATGTAAAAATTTTTAAAGTAATTTCTGACAAACATTAACATTTTTCAATATTTATATAGGGACAGTAATACATTTCCAAACAAATATTCCTAAAATATTTGCTGCATACCAGTGAAAGCTCAGAAAAGGATTTACTAGATACAATACAGAACTTTTTTGTACAACACATTCCTTTTGCTTTGCGTATTATGTACTGTCATGGAAGGGAGTCAGATCTCTGCAGGGCTGGGGGGGAAAAATCAGTTCAAGTTTCTGATGAAAATTATCTTTCTAAAGTTACTATTTGCTCCATGACCAAAACATACAATTACTCTAATCCAAACTCAACTTATTATGGCACCATATTGGCTGCTCCAGTAATTGTAGTAGCATACAATGATTGTTACAATTACGACAACAATGTATTAATTACAAAGAGAAAATTTCTTTGTGCTGTTTTACTGCAACCCTATTTTAGAAATATATCACTGAATTTGGTTCTTGAGTAGACTACCAGAAAACTTTTGGATGTATTAGAAGCCAGAAAAACATTGAGAAGAAAGCATTTCCTTATTTTTTGCTAAGACAATTACTTGGTTGTGTCCAGCAGTTTAGCTTGACTCTTTATCTTTCCCACTATGCTTAACTTTCATCCAGTGAAAATGACTACAGCTGAAAAGTCTTTAGAAATCTGATTAAATTACTTATCCCGATTTTAGCATTTGTCACACATCTTCTATGGGTAGTCTACTTCATTGGTGTCAAACTCATGTCGCCACGGCGTCATCATGTGACATATTGGGACTTTTTCCCCCTTCACTAAACCAGGCGTGGGCAGCCCTGATCTACTTAGTTTAACAGCTTGACTCAAACAGGTTGCTTGAAGAATCCACAAGTGCTGCTATAATCTGTCAGAATCCATAAAGCATCTGGTGCAGATCATCTTAATTAGCTCCAAAGCTATGGCTCACAATGTCATTTGGTCCAAAAATTAATTGGACCACAGCAAGGGATTCACAATCACATTCCATCTTTGGATCACACACCAACCATTCTAAAGCAAAAATAAGATCTAGTATGTATCTATCTGTGTACTTCGGTCTGAAGATTAATTTGGACACATCTAAGGTTGCTTTGAAGGCAATGAATTCAAAATCTGGAAGCTAAAATCTCATGATGTTAGTAGTTCGATAAATTCTGATAAAGATTCAGTAGCAAAATTCAGTACCTTAGGAAGGGCAGCAAGGCAGGCAGTACATGACCAAGTTCTTCAGCCTGTCTCTATCTCTTGTCACAGCTATCACTCCAGATTTATACCACCTTATTTACCTCACAATTGTCTGCAGGAGCGAAGTCTTTGTGTGCTTGTAACCCAGGACCCTGCATCATCTCAATGGGTAGATGCTTATATGATAAATGCTATAATCACATGATTTAATGACATACTGTATGAATAAAGACTTTCCTGCCCTCCAACACAGGCAACAAATCTTCTGAAGATTGGAAAAGAACAACAAACAATTAAATTATATACATTCTTAGCATTCAATTCACATGGTTTTCAGAATATCACTTTAGCTAGCCTTCTCTAACTTGGCACTCTCTACATGTGCTGGCTTGCAACTCCTAGCATTTCAGTCAGTGAAAGCTAGTTTAGACTGATAAGAAATGAAAATCCAGAACTAGCAAGAGGAGAAATACAAAATTCTTAAGGCTACAGGTTTTATTTTGATTCTTAACTCCATTTCTTCCTGTTCTTGCTAGTTTTCTTAAAACAGTTATACAGTATTAAGACAATAATTTATGTTCTATATAGGATACTTCTATTGCTGCATAGAAGTAGCCACCACAAAATTTCAATATTGCAGAGGAAGTAATCTCAAAAATGTTCATCTTATCTAGCAATGTTTATTTCTCTGCAGATGCCTAAAACAAAAGCAATATTCCATTGCACAGAAAATTATGAATATAGAAAACAATCTTTCCATTAAGAATTTCATCAACTTTTCTCCTAACTGCTGGATTCTACTACACAAGACAGAACACTGGGCCATATTGAGAATAGGTAGATTGAAGTCCATGCTTACTGTAAATGTTATTGATTACACCCATATGGTTCTTCTATTTCTCCACCCATCTCTTAGGCTTTTTGTAAGAGTAGAAGGAAAAAGAAACTATTTAATGGGAGACTTAAAATATAAAAGTAGAATAAATAAGCAGTACACAGGCTCTTTTTTTTTTTCAGTGCACTAGGAGAGAACTTTGTTCTTCTAATTCTATGGATGTTTAATACGTTGTCAAATAGAGAAATGAAGTATAGAAAGCTTGTAAAGTGGTTAAGACACCAGGCTAGAAACTGGGAGACTGTGAGCTGTATTCCTGCCTTAGGCATTAAACCAGCTCCGTGACCTTGGCAGAACATCCTCTCTTAGGTTTAAGAAAGAGGCAAGGACAAACCACTTCCCAAAAAACTACCTCAGACAGTTACCAGAAATCAAAACGTCCTCAAAGGCACAAAACAATCCAAACAGACAAGTAGAGGCATAAGAGAGAAACCTGGATATAAACAAAGCATCTAATGTATATTATAGTCCCATATTTGAAAACTCAAGATGAAATATTTGCAAACAAGATTATTAGGGGGAGGATTAAATTCATTTCATTCATAAGGTCAAATGAGTCCATTCTTTTCTACTCACAGTTCTCCCAGTTTGTCTTTATTGCACCTTCAAACTCTACAGAGGAATTACATTTCCTTTTGAGCAACCTGAGAAAATACATTACCCCAAATTCAGACAGGAACATATATTTAGCCAGTTGTAACTCTTAACTGTTGCTACTCTGCTAGTAAGAGAGAATAGCTATGGTAAATCCAAGTATGTTTATATGTGCAATGGAGGTCCTTTGGTTTGAGAGCCTAAAGATTTATAGACTGAGAGGTTTGAGCTTTGGAAGGGGACATGAAAGGGAAGCTGTCAGAGCAAAGCTCTTCAAAGCTAAAGCCAGATTTTAACAAGACTCTTGCTGTCCACTTAAGCTAACCCCACTCCTCAATAGTTTAATGCCACATAGTAGAATGAGTTCTGACATTGATGAATATATTGTTCAGAAAGTTCTCACAGGCATGGCCAAAATTAATCCAGGAAGTGGCTTATCTTCCTGAAGGTTTCCTTCATTGCAACTGCATTGCCTTTGAACAAATGTATCTGTAATGTTTTCACACTAAAGAGAATACTATTGTCTCTCTTGTATCCTTATCAACTATAAAGTACTTCTTTCCTAACTGAGATATTTTACTAATGTATACAAGCACTCAAGCTGGGCTTGATCAACATTCTATGTAAGATTGATTTAACACTAAAGCTATTGCTCTTGGGTTGTCTGGATCTTATGGGTTGCTGATTTTAGGGTACATTTTCCATCACAGACATTTTTTTAAAAATTGCTTGATTTATTTTTGTATTTACAACAACAGGTTGGCATTCAACAGAAAACATTTTCTTTTAATATTCACTTTAAGAACCTTCTGTATTTCAGTATTTCTTTGCTTTGTCACAGGTCCACCAAAGAAGAATTAGAGCATTCTCAGGATTTTATTGCAAATCAAGAGAAATTACCTTTTCATATGTACCTAGTATGACCTTCCATTCAGAATAATACAGATAGACCTTGACTTATGATGATTCATTTATTGACCTTTCAAAATTAAAATGGCACTGAAAAAAGTGACTTATGACCATTTTTTCACATTTACGACCTTTACAGCATCCCCATGGTCATGTTATCAACATTCAGACACTTGGCAACTGACTCATATTTATGACGGTTGCAGTGTCCTGGTATCATGTAATCACCTTTTGCAACCTTCTGACAAGCAAAGTCAATGGGGAAACCAGATTCACTTAACAACTGTCTTACAAACTTAGCAATTGCAGTGATTCACTTAACAATTGTGGCAAAAAAAAGATGATAAAATGGAGTGAAATTCACTCAACAAATGTCACATTTAGCAACAGAAATTTTTAGTTTAATTGTGGTGCTAAATCAAGAACTATCTGTATCAGTTGATGTTTCCTTAAATAAATCAATATATTAAATCAGCTAAAAGTGAAGGAAAGAAAAAGACCCCACTTTTCAAAACTTTATTATAACTATTTCCAGAATTATTAAAGTCTAGCAAGTTATTAGCAAATAAAAATTTCAAGATTGGATTCCTGGGCTGTCATGGATCAAACTACTATACTGATAGAAACTTTTTAAGTGGACATGCCCATTCCTTTACATCTGTACAAAAAGAAATTATGGAGAAGGAAACGAAAAATAACACGTTTGGCAAAATAAATGGTATGGTATCTAGGTTTGGTGTATTAATCAGCAAACCAGCTCAAGAAATAAATAATCAAGAAGGTATATTTAATGGAAGCAGAAAGATCCTCAAGGATCTCTCTCAGTCCTACTGAGGAAATAAGATTAATGCTCAGTTTCAATTCACTTCAAAGGAAGATTGTTCGTAAAATAAAAGGTAGGACCATTGCCCCCTCCATGGGCTCCCTAGCATTCAAGATTTCCATTCACTCTGAGAGATCTAGGGTTAATACCCCTGTAATTTGACAGGCATTAAGCTGGGGCCTTGCACAGGCTTTAGATGTGAAAACAATCAGCCAGGCACTGAGGGCGTTACTCCCCCAGCCTATAGAGTATGGAGAAATTCCTGCCATTCCTTGGAGGGTGAGGGGATTCAGACAGGATGACCTCTTTTTGTTCAGTTCCAGCTCTGCTCAACCAAGGAATAACTTCCAGACTATTTCTGAGTTCCCTCTATGAAATGCATTGTAGTGTTCTGAAGAAGAAAAAAAATGAGATTCTGGAGTGTTAGCAGAGCACTGAATTATGTCTTTTTTTCTCCCAAAAGAAAATTGTATAGCACAGAAAGGAGAGGGGAAAAAAACGACAAATGAAAGGAGTGAAACCAGATATTCAGTTATCCACTTAGCATTTATTTTGATGATATTACGCTTCTGTGCAGTTGCAATGAAAAGCTAATCATTCAGTAAGAAACCTTGTTGTGTAACTTCAGATTTTTGTTTTTGACATGATGGTATCAAAAATCAAATTTCTTTTTTTTACAAAATTAAAAAGAAAAATGGATGCAGATAACAGTTTTTAAGGAACACTATGAACCAGCTTCCTCAGATGTATTGGATTATTGACCAAGCTAACTAAGGATGATGAAAACAGTAGTGCAAAATTATATCAGGCCAGGGAAAGCTGCTTTAGGCTACCTCCCCACCCAAGGAAGCCAGGTTATGTCCTACCTTCAGGATTCTTTTTTTTTTTTTTTTTTTTGTAAATTTTATTGGTTTTTAAAGACAAACAAAAACAAACAAAACATAAAAACATCCAACTTTCTTCCATAAGTGTACAAGCAGTGTGTCGGTTGGTTTACAAATTTTTTGTGCATCCATTTCATAGTCTCAATTACAATTACATTGCATAATAACTCATATTATCAATCAAAAATTGAATACCCTAGTATCATTATTAATCAATCATTTGACTATAATTTTGTTCATTCATACTTTGCGAGATAACTATAATTTACCTTTTCATCAGTACCTGTCAAAATCTTATCTAAGTCAGTCAATTTATAATAAAAACCTTATTTTAAAATCCTTATCATACCTTGAGTGTATTTGCGCATATGAGAACCAATTCATCTTTATACCTTGTTCCTCTAGTTTTTGCATAGATTTAAATTCACCCTTTTCATTCAAAATTTCCCCATATCTAACTGTTTGTTCCTTCTTGTATATTATAGGATAGGAAAATGCTTCAATAGTCGATAACCAGACTGGAATTTTCAAATAGCATTGTCTTTTAATCTTCTCCCAATTTAACCACAAAGACTCCCGTATATGATGTCTTCTAAAATAGCCCTGTGTTTTGGTTCCCTTATATCATAAAAAAGCATGCCACTACCTTCAGCATTCTTGACAGATTAGCCATATTAAAAAACAACACATTGCAATTTATAGTCAAGACAAATTATACTATGTCATAAGCATATGAGAGGATTGTACCCTTTAAAATACAGAATATAGGATTACTAAAACAAGCAATCTTGACCACTTCAAACTTTGTTTAATAGGTTTGGGGATCCCCTGGAAAGAGGGAGCCTCTGCCCTGCTCGCATCATGTATAATATCTGAAATAGTCCTCTCGTTTTGTGTAAGATGGGCGGCCACAAAAATTTGTTTGACACATACAAACACATATATACAGACGTACCTAATAAGCTATGAGTTGTTAGAGGAATGGAGTGTAGATGGATTTTTCTGTGGACAAACTTTATTACATTTTATAGACAGGGTTTTCATGTTATGGAAAAACAGGAAAAAATGTTGCCATCTACTGGCATTAAAAGAAACAAGCATCCTAAAGTTTTCTTCTAAAGTCTGAAGCATGTTACATTATTCAAAATATAAATGGCCCTAAAATTGGACTTCTAGTTCACACATTGTTTTTTCTAGTTCCAATAGATTTACAACTCACTATCATATACATACTGTGATTTCAAAAATATATTTTGATCTATCATAAAAATAGATAAATACTAGATACTATAAATAGATAAAAATAGACACTATAACCTTTCTTAAGGCACCAGGCTAAAAACCAGGAGACTGTGAGTTCTAGTCCTGCCTAGACATGGAAGTCTGCTGAGTGACTTTGGGCTAGTCACTCTCTCTCAGTCCAATCCAAATCAAGAGTAGTTTTTGTGGGGAAAACAGGGAGGAAGGAAGTTCACTGTCTTTATTATAAAAATAATAAAGGTGGGATATAAATAAATAAATAAAACATTGCTTTGTGCTAATATTTAGCACAACAGCCAGCTTGCAAAAATAATATGGTCAGCAGGGTCTTGACAGGAGACTGTGCTGTGGAAATACTGTATCACAGTGGAATCAATTGACCCAATTAGACAACATCTACTCGCATTTGCATGCTTTCAAACTGCTAGGTTGGCAGAAGCTGGGGAAAATAATGGGAACTCACCCCATCATACAACACGCATGTTTCGAACTTGGGCTGTCAGCTCAGCATCTTTAACCACTGAGCCATTGAGCCCTGATGATACTTAGATAGTAGCAAAGAACAATCATTTTCTGGTTTTTACTGGCATCTAGTAGTTAGCTGGAGTATTGCAGCTCTGATATAGAATCCTGTACAGTACACTAACTAGAATTCAGGCAATTGTGAAAGACGACTTGATTTGCACAGATAGATATATGTTTTGGTTAAAAACAGAAACAAATGAATTTATGTAGGTGCAAATATAGTTACAGCAATTCACTTTAAAGTGTTATTTTTCTGGCTTTTTCATTACAAATGGAAAAATCTCCCA
This sequence comes from Notechis scutatus, assembly GCF_049901735.1. NCBI lineage: Eukaryota > Metazoa > Chordata > Lepidosauria > Squamata > Elapidae > Notechis > Notechis scutatus. The sequence goes on from NC_142011.1 coordinate 50,009,492, forward strand.
AATTCAGTTGACAACATAGCTGACTTAATTATTTTTGGTATAAAGTTAGTCCTTGACTTGTGACCACAATGGAGCCCAAAATTTATGTTGCTAAGCAAGACAGTTGTTAAGTGAGTTGTGCCTCATTTTATGACATTTTCCCATAATTGTTAATCAAATCACTGCAATTGTTAAGTAAATCTGGTTTCTCCAATTGACTCTGTCAGGAACCAGCTGGGAAAATTACAAATGGTGATCACATGACCCCGGGACATTGTAACTATCATAACTATGTGCCAGTTGTCAAACACCCACATTTTGATCATTTGACCACGGGGAGGATGCAATGGTTTTAAGTATGAAAACTAGTCAAATCACCTTTTTTAGTGCCATTGTAACTTCAAGCTGTCACTAAATGAATGGTTCTAAATCAATGCCCCTCTGTATTCTAATTATATGTAGCTGTGACAATATGTTCCATTGCTCTGTTTGTGTGAAATATACATTTTAGAGCAGTAAATCTTAGAAGCACTATTTTCTATAGTTGAGAAATGTACTATGTCCATGATTATCATCAACTGATCTCATCAGTCATTATACATATACACTTTTCTGGCTTTGTACAAGGAATTCAGCATTCTTGAGAAAGTATGTCATATAGGAAAACAAAAATGAAAGGCAGAATGTTTGAACCATCTGAGAGCTGAGCTGATGGTTATGAGAAGGAACCATAACAACTTTTAGATTGGCACTGATAAGGGGATTCCAAAGGATCTATGTTATTACTGCTTTGTATGTCTCCTCTTCAAATATACAGAAGAATGCAGCTTCTTTAATCTTTAGATAAGGATTGGATAAATGATTCTGTTTAGCTTTGTGAAAGAAAAGAAATGTGGAGTGTTTCTCTAATGTGAGGCTGTGTAGAAAGGAACTCCGCTACTTAGGGAGATTACCATATTATAAATTAGTATTTTTCATTTTCAGATGATACTAAGCTGGCAGGAATAGCCAACGCCCTAGATGACAGGCTCAAGATTCAAATGGCTTTTGACAGATTTGATCACTGGGCCCTATCTCACAAAATGAAATTCAATGTAGATAAAAGTAAAGTTTTACACTTAGGGAAGAAAAAAAAAAAGTACACACATAGATTGGATGAAACTAGGCTTAATAGCAGTAACTGTGAGAGGGATCTTGGAGTCTTAATCGATAACCAATTAAATATGACCCAGTAGTGTGCGGCGGCAGGCAAAAAAGCCAATGAAATCCTAAATTGTATTAACAGAGAGATTGAATCAAGATCAAGTGAGGTACTAATACCACTCCAAAGCCTCAATAAGTCCACACCAAGAATACTGCATCCAGTTTTGATCACCACACTATAAAAAAGAGGTTGAGACTGTTAGGGATATACACCCTAGCAGAACCTGCACGGCAGTCAGGCAGGCAGGCAAATATGTGAGATAAACGTTGTTGTAGCTTACACTCAGTAAAACAGATACAATGTGCTAGTTAAATAGTTTATTCCAGTAATAGTTTTAGCATAGTCAAACAGTCCATATATCATACACTAGTTCAGTCCGTCCGGGGATTATTCAGTTGCAAAGTCCAGTGTCGAAAAAGAGGTCAGTAAACTTACAAATATCAGTCCAGTAATATATTTCTTTGCAGTAGAGATATGAAGAAGTAAAACCTCCTTTCTTCCTTCAGCAACAGCAGAGAACACGCAGTTAACAATCCATCATCATCAGCAAGCAATCCAGTAAGCCAGCAATCAATCCAGTTCTCTTGCTCCCTCTTATGGCGATTTACAGCCGCACCCAAAATTACATGCTTTGCAGTTAAAGTGACACACACTTAAACTCACTATCATAGTCTATATATATTATTTTACCCAAACTATGTTAGGTAACCTATGTTATTCCTAACAGAGACTATAGAAAGAGTGCAGAGAAGAGCAACAAAGATGATTAGGAGGTTAAAACTTATTAAGAATGGTTGCAGAAACTGGGCATGGCTAGTCTAGTGAAGAGAAGGACCAGGGGTGACATGATAGCAGTGTTTCAATATTTGAGTGACTGTCACAGAGAGAAGGAAGTCAACCTATTTTCCAAAACACCTAAAGACCAGCAAGGAATAATGGATGGAAACTGATCTAGGAGAGATTCAATCTAGAAATAAGAATTTTTTTTGACAGTGAGAATAATCAACCAATGGAAGAGCTTGCTTTCAGAAGTTGTGGGTGCTTCATCACTGGAAGATTTCAAGAAGAGACTGGGCAACCATCTGTCAGAAATGGTACAGGGCAGTGGTGGGATTCAGCCAGGTCTCCTGCTTGAGCTAAATGACACGCCCTTCCAAATATCTGATCCTATCCTATCCTTCACCATAAATTTAACAAACAAATTGAGGAAAGGGGGTACAGCAAAATGTATGTGAAACCCAAACTGGATTTTTTTTTACACCTGTGTCGTTACACATTTGTAAAAATGGGAATTAGGTTTTACGCAAACATTATACAAAGGATTATTTTACAGAGAGGTTTAATAGTGTAGAGTCACTTAGATGAAATAGGCAGCATAGAAATAAAAAAAAAACCATTTCCATCCAAATTTCACCAAGCTGAGGTTTATTAAATTGAGAAAATGAGGATAGCCCATTATTTCAGTAGTCATGGTTAAAAGGAGGTTTGGTGTTAAGAGGCAGATAACCCAGTTATGAGAGAGAGATAAAATACCTTATTGTAGAAACAGCTAAATAAGAAGCTGCTGCATAATAATAAACCCTCCCCTAAAGAAAATAGCATTCTTGCATGTCATTTCTTACCATAGATGTGTTAAGGCTGTTTGTGTCATTTCTCTAAACTAGCATTCATGCAAATGGAAATTCATTACAGAGTACTCATGTGGATTACAGGCAATTTAGCACAAGAGAGCATGCAGGTTAAGTACATAAGAAGCATGCAATAGTAGAACACATTTAAAATTATCAGCCTGAATTTATAACAGGTGTGTCCAACCTTGGCAACTTTCAGACTTGTGGACTTCAGCTCCCAGAATTCCCCAGCCAGCATGGGATGAAGAACAAGAACTTAGAGCCAAAGAAGTGATTCTCCAGAAAGAATGGATTTATAAATTACACAGGAGAATGTTTACTCAGCCTAAATGCATTCCTTCAGTTTTCTTGGTCTTACAATGATTAATTAATGATTAAGTTGAATGTAAAAATTTTTAACGCACCTAGGAAGTATTTCTCATGAGTTGTAGTGCCTACTATTGATATCTAATTAACGTCTAGCTAATTTGTTGACTCATTGTGTATTGTTAAAATCCCTATGCATTGTATTTGTATTAATTCTGAAAATCCAACTCAGCTGCTGGTGGCCATACTTAAACATGGTTTTCTTGGCTACTATATGGAAACTGTTTGCTACTATCTTTTTCTGAGATTTTTTCCCCCCAACTTCCCAATTTAACCCTCAGCAATTCCAATGAGAAAATGTTGGGAAATTGTCCTATAACTATTTGCAATACATCTCTGGCAAAATTATTAATATTTACATCATTTGACAAACTCTCTTAGAATTTTCATTCTCCTTCCAGATGAAGTTTGTAATGCATGGAAACATCCAGACATGTTTTTGGCATCTCTGGAAACTTATGGGGAGTCAGTGTTTTCCATTAGTAGTCACTATTTAAACAAGCCATATCTTGGCATTAGATGGCGCCATTGCCTTCCCCATGGATATTCCAATTGCGATTCCCAGGCCGTTCTTGGAGCATCTCACTGGGGGATGAAAGGGGGGGGGGCTCCGAGTACTCTATAATAAAACACTGATTTTTCACAAAATGTGTGTTTCTGTAGAGTAACAAGTAGAGTAGCTATGGCACTGTGATAACGTCCGATAAGTATTTCACCTCACTGAAACTCTCTTTAGGTTCTCTGGAATTATGAGCTGCTTCCCATTTCTGTGGCGTTTGGTTCGGTCCTCCGCGTTGTTCACGAGACATGAATGACCCTTCTTCTATAAAAAGAAAAGGAGGGGCCCTCCCGATAAATTCAAACGCGGGAGGAGAAAATTTATCGACCTCGCCTTCCATCTGAAGATGGAAAACAAACGCTACTGCTGTATTCTTATTGTCGTGAAAAAACCGTTAGCGCGTATCACTTACACTTGATTCTTTCTCAAACGGACGCAAACCTCCCCCCCCCCCCTTAGCGGGCAGGTAGTTGGTTCTATTCCGTTGGAATAGCTTCGGCCCCAACGGCCGTCCTGAAAGCTTTGCTGGCTGTTTAAGGGTCGGCCGAGAAAATCTGGCCGCGCTGCCCCCCTCTCCTCTGATCACCGCCGCCCGCCCCTGCCTCGTCTTTCCCTGCTGTCCCCGGGAAAGGTGAGGGAGAGGGGACACCCCTCTGCCTGTTTGGTTTCTCCTCTTACGGGCGCTCCTCCTGGCTTGCCCAGGCTCTCTTTCGTCTTCGTCGCCTCAGGGCGCCAGGCATTGCCCGAGAGCCTTTTTAAAAATAATAATAATAATAAAAGATTGAGTGTTGATCCTGTTTGGTGCCAAGGGCCACTGGGACACCATGCCAGGTTTCACACTGATGATTCAATATTTGCAGCAGAAGTTCACAATAGTAATTTGCCTGAGAAAAGAATACCAGTAGTCCTTGACTTAACAACCACAATTGAGCCCAAAATTTAGGCCGCTCAGTGAGACAGTTAAGTCAATTTTGTCCCCTTTTTCGGCCTTTCTTTCCACAATTGTTACCTGAATCATCACAATGGTTGACTTAGCATGGTTGTTAAGTCAATCTGGCTTCCCCATTGACTTGGCTTGTCAGAAGGTTGCAAAAAGCGATCACATAACCCCAGGCTATGGCAACCGTCATAAATATGAGTCAGTTGCCAAGCGGCTGAATTTTAATCACATTACCATGCGGATGCTGCAGAAGTTTGGGAAAAAAATGGTCCTTTTTTTCAGTGCTGTTCTTACCTTGAACAGTCACTAAATGAACTGTTGTAAGTTGAAGACTATCTGAATGATGGCCATTTCTTTTCTAAAGAAATCTTTTTCTGCTAATTTCTGTAATCTACCCACAGTACAGAAGAATAATTTTTTCATGGTCTTTAAAAACTGATGTGGTAGTCCATGTCATTTTCAAATCTGTGTCTTCTATTAGAAACAAGATGCCTAATCCTAAAGAGACTACTTCAAATGACTGCAATGACACTCAAACCACAGGTTGTAGTTCCAGAAAACCGAGGGAGCATGAAGAAACCCAGGGTGGAGACATTCCAAAACTCTGTCCACCTAACATCCCATCTTGTATGTATAATTTGAACTGAATGCTAGAAAAATCAAATATTAATATTTACAGCAAAATAGCATGTCCGTCCCGTTCCCCTCCCCCTGAAATTGTTTCAAATTCATAATTAGTGGTACAAATCGTGCTTTAATAAACCTGGATTAGAATGCATAGAATTCCAAGATAAAAACTGGTGCAGCAAAATTCAGGCAATTTAATTTAATAGTTCAATGAAATAAAAGGTCTTGAGAGAGTTTTAATTTTTGTGCAATTTTTCAGAAAGTGGTATGTGTGCAAATTATTTAACTTTCAAACTCCAAGCACATAGCAAAATGATTATTTTTTTTAATATTTTCATTAGGTGAAAAGTTGTAGTAAAAAATAAAACTAGATTTAGAGTTTACCGATTCTGTATTAAAATAATTTCATTTGAAAAAATTTCTTTATATTAAATTTATCTGCCCCAATTCTGGCAATTTTCAGGAAAAGATTGTCCCATTCCCTAGTATCTGTATGTTTGGTTTTGTCCAGATTTGGGTTTTGAATCAATATTTTTGTTTTATCCTTGGATCTCAGATCTTTGGTTCTAGATAAGTACTACCAATTCTGAGTAGTAGCAACATTCATATATAATTTGCTGTTCTTTGGAGAACTTTGTAATGGCTTTCTAGAAGGTTTATGATTGTGATTCAGCAAGAGTGGTCAATGCCTGGAACTCACTAACTGACTCTGTTGTTACATCCTCAAACCCTCAAAACTTTAACCTTAAACTGTCAACCATGGACTCATTCCATTCCTAAGAGGTCTGTAAGGGGATGTGCATAAGCGCACCAGCATGCCTTACTGTCCCTGTCCTACTGTTCCCATTTATCCATTTATTTGTACTCATTTATTAAGTACCGTGTTTGCCGGCGTATAAGATGACTTTTTTGCCCTGAAAACATGCCTCCAATTGGGGGTCGTCTTATACGCCGGGTCATCTTATACGCCAGCAAATAGTAATTGGGAAGCACTGCGGCTGCCGCAGCTGAGGCACTTTGCGCACCGTGGAAACGAATCCCGTGAAGCCGAAGGAGCAGCCAGCCTTCTCCCAGCTCCCAGAAAGCGAGGCTCGCACCGCCCGAGCTCCGCTGAGGTATCCGGCTGGGGCTGTCAGGAGTTGTTACCGCTGGCGCGGCTCGCGCAGCTCAGTCCCGCATTGCCTCGGGAAGGAAAGGCAAAACCAGGAGCCGCTGCTGCCATTGCAAAGCGCCGCGCGGCTCTTCCTTTTGCCTTTCCTTCCCGAGGCAACGCGGGACTGGAGCCGCGAGCTGCGCCAGCGGTAACAACTCCTGACAGCCCCAGCCGGATACCTCAGCGGAGCTCGGGCGGTGCGAGCCTCGTTTCCTTGGGAGCTGGGAGAAGGCTGGCTGCTCCTTTCGGCTTCACGGGATCTGTTTCCACGGTGCACAAAAGTGCCTCAAAAAAAAAAAAAAAGTGCAAAAGTGGAAGGCGTGCGGAAGAGGGGGCGAGTATATAACAAACTATATTTTGAGTGGAAATGTTGGGGGGTCGTCTTATACGCCGGGTCGCCTTATACGCCGGCATATACGGTATATACTTATACCTGTTTATACTTATATACGTTATGTTCATACTTATACTTGTTTTCTCATACATGCTTGCCAAACAAAATAAATATTAGAAATACTTGGAAATTACTAATAACATCCTATATTATTTCTTAAACTGAACTATTTTAATTCATGCTTATATAATTATCATTCCTCAGAGTCTACCACAGAGAAGAAAAAACTTTTATTTGCTTGTTTAGAAGTGGAAAGGTTGAGCAGAGTTTGTATCAAAAAAGATACTTTGCTTAATTATAAATAGTACGTCTTTAAAAACATTCCTGATTGGTGAGCTAAGTAAGCACCATTCTATTTTATTTTTATATAGCCAATTCTCCCCAAATTCATTCTATCTCAGAGCTCATGGAAACAGCCAATGAAGTCTCAAAAATGACAATAGCCCATGAAATTGTTGTCAACCATGACTTCAAACTGCAAGAAGTGAATTTATCACCAAACAGGTAGGTTTTATTTTCTCCATGTTCTCAAAAGTTTTCAGTTAACTTTGCATAAGGCTATATTTTTTAATTGATGATGTGCCATCAAGTTGTTGTCAACTCCTAACAGCCATACAGATAGATTGTCTCCATGCTGATCTTTCTCTTAACTTGGTTTTCAGGTTTTCTAACAGTTCATTCATCACCACTGTAACTGAGTCCTGTAGGTGGTTGACCTCTTCTTTTCTTTCCTTCTACCTTTTCCAGCTTTAGAATATTCCCAATAGAGCTAGGTCTTCATATAGTAGTTGGGGAAGAAATCTGCTATTTGTCATTCTTAGTGAATATGGTCGAATATGATTTTCATTTAGCCTCTTGTCTAGATTACTTTATTGCCAAATAAGCAATTGTTTTTGTTAATGTAATGTTATTAGACTGGGTTTGGCTACTTGAGTTGCATAAACCCAAGACATAGTCAGAACACTTGGTGACTGAAAAATTACATATAGATTTCATAAATAATTTTAATAAAAGATGTAAAGCTATGATTAAGTGGCAGAAGGTTGACATTTACTATAAAGATTCAAAGTGGGAAAATTGAAACTGATGGTTAAATATTAATGTTACAGATTATTTTTGTATTCTGATTATGTGTCGATATATTTCTGTTTTTACTTGCATGATTCAGAGAACTGATTTTTAAAAAAAGCTCTAGATGAATTCTATGGACCATTCTCAGTTACCATGTGTAGCATATTGTTAGCTCTCATCCTACCTTCTCAAGATATAATAACAAACCATTTAAAGGATGTGCAAATTCTACCATTCTGGGAATGGAATATTTGGGAGAGCTCCACCATTTGTTTTCAATCCACACCAATCTGGAATGGTGGTTTGGCATTCCCCTAGGACAGATAATTTTCTTTTTATTATCTTTTAGGACTGATAGTTCTTTGAAACAGCCAGATAGTATTCCCCAGAATACTGTATTCATGGTATCTGGAGGAAAATTTGAACTGGCATTTCCTGTTACATTTCCCAGAATATGTTTTACTTGTACCTACTCTTTACATTTCATAGGATCATTTATTGAAATCTAGTATTTCCTTACAATATTGATTGGACTGAAAAAGAATATTTATCAATAGATGAAAAATTATATGAAACTTGGCCTCTAGACAATATCATAGGTAGAAAAAATATTAACAGCAGCTACTTTTATCTCACTATAGTTTAACAGCAGCTACTTTTATCTCACTACAGTTTAGAAAGCAGAGTGAAAGAAACAGTGCACAAAGCTTTTTGGGATAATCTGAAAGAACAACTTTCCAAAGTACCACCAGACTATTCTCACGCTGTCAAGCTACTTCAAGAAATCAAAGAAGTAAATTATAAAGGGGAATGGGAATTATTCATATCTAACAAATTGATTTTTGTGATAAAAAACTATTACAGGTACAGGTAGTTCTCGACTTAGAACCACTCACTTAGTGACTGAAGTTACTGAAAAAAGTGACTTATTACTACTTTTCAAACTTACGATCATCGCAGCATCTCCATAGTCAAGTGATCAAAATTCAGGTGCTTGGCAACTGGTATGTGTTTATGACAGTTGCAGTACTCCTGGGTCATGTGACCACCATTTCCAATCTTCCCACCCAACTTCTAACAAGCAAAGTCAATGGGGAAAGTCAGATTCATTTAACGACCACATGATTTGCTTAACAACTGTCATAAGTTCTTTAGCAATTGCCTCGGAAAACAATTGTTCATAAATACCATAATAGTAAATAGTAATAAACAGTAGTAAAAATTATTTTATTGATCTATCTCCCCCCCCTCCCCCCCCAAAAAAATCTGTACTTGATAACAATGTACTTTGGAGTCAGAGTAACTTTATCTGAATGAAATGTCAGCATCCAGCAATTGTTCCAGCATCTCTCTCAATCACATTGTTTAGTGACCATGTAGCTTAGCAACCATTTCACTGGAACATTTGTGATTGTTGAACAAGGACTACCTGTAACTTAGCACTTGTATCTTCTCCCCTAAAAGGCTTGAAATTAGTGCTGTCACTTCACCAAAGGCAGCAGCAGAATTATAGGACTTTTCAAAAAGAGTTAACTATGTGAGTGGTGTTTTTTTAATATATTTTTTATACCGGAACATTTTTATGACTGGTCATTTGCCTAAAATAACAATGGAAGTTAATATCAGTCTCTTTCTAGCTGCAAAGCTTTGAGGATATCTTTGTTCCACATTTATTTGGCACTTTATTGAAACCTGCTGGGAAAGTAAAATTAACTTGAAAATAAATTAATTCAAATAGGTTCCTTATTTAAAATATTACTGTATCTAAAACTATTATATGCAAGATGAAAAGTAATGTCTTCAATTCCATAACTTTCACTAATTAAAATATCCCTATCAAAATTAAATAGGAAAATAATTACTGAAATAAAACAATATTTTGTTACAAGATCATTATTCTCCAAATAATCACTATCATTCACTTCATTCTTCTGCCAATGATTGACAAACTTCTTAAAGTTGTCACAAAATAACTTCATACTTTGTCTTTTCAACCAGGCCCTGACAATCTTTTCTGCCTCTTCTTTTGAGTTAAAGAGATGCCCACAAATTTACTCTTTAAATTTTGAGAAAATATGGAAGTCACATGGTACCCTCGTTTGGCTTCATTCCCAGTTAGATGCTGGGGTAGTTGCTGGTCTGGTGGAAGCACCTGGGGCAAGTCCTTGCCATTATCTGGGCACAGTTTGACCTTGCTATTCCTGAGGAAGTGGACAGGATCCTAGAGATTATGAGAGCAAGCAGCTATTTTTAGATCCATGCCCTTCCTGGCTTGTGAAAGCTTCCCGGGAAATGACATACAGGTGGATTTTGGCAGTGATTAATGTGTCTCTGCAGCAGAGGGTAGCATTTTAAGGATGCTATGGTCTGCCCTCTTCTTAATAAGTTATTGCTGGATTCCACCCTCTTGGATAATTTTTATCAGTCTCCAATCTTCCCTTTTGGGGAAGGTTGTTGAGAAGATGGTTGTGCAGCAGCACCAGAGGTTTCTGGATAAAATGGATTATCTAGACCTTTACCAGTCATGATTCAGGCCTGGATATGGAAAGGAAATGGCATTGATCATCCTTCTTTATGATCCCTATTGGAAGCAGGGTAGTGTATCCATTCTTGCTCTACTTGACCTCTTGGCAGCCTTCAGTACCATCAACCATGGTATCTTTCTGGTGCAGTTTAAGGGATTGGGAGTGGGGGGCTTTGTTGTCCTGGTTCACTTTCTTCCTCTGTTGCCACTCTCAGTGATGATAGGAAGCGAGAAGTCCAGGCCTTGTCCACTGCTTTGTGGGGCCCTGCAAGGCATGATATTATCTCCACTTCTGTTTAACATCTACATGAAGCCACTAGTGAGATCATCCATCACTATAGATTGAGATAGCATCATGTATGGTGGATGGGGACAGAGTGAGATCCAACTAATTTCAAAGCTTTTTAGATGGCTTGTGAGTATGAGGCCTACCATTATCATGCAAAAATTCTTCCTTGTGTTTTCGAATCCTGCTGAATTGTTGTTTCAAATTTTTGAGTGTTGCAGTAGAGCATTCTGAGCTGGTAGTTCAAAGAAATAGATACGAGTTTACCTCAAACACACACAACACACACACACACACACACACACACACGGTAGCCATGAAATTTCCTGCTGAAGCCTGTGTTTTGATTCTTTTTCTTTAGCTGAATTTTTGCAATATTCCCTGGACTGATCCTTTGTTTCTTGGTGAGCCCATGTTTCATCAGCTGAACAATGCTGTGAAATTCTGCACCTTCATTCTCATAGTGTGACAACCTTTGCTGGCAAATTTCAACTCAAAGCTTTTATCTTTGCAGTCAACAAAATTCAAGGATGAAATGAGGAACATCAAAATTTGATCGTGTTATTCTTATATACCAAGCTTGATAGAAGTTTGATTTGCTGACTGTCTTTAGTTAGGTCATCAACCTTTCTTACGTGAAAATTGTTGCTGTAATATGTTGTCCACTTCATTCTTGATCACATAAATAAGTCTTCCTGATTCACATCTTTACAATTTTTGGCCCTGCTCTCAACTACACATACCAGCAAATAACCTGCACTTGGTGATAAATTTCAATTGTAAAGACTCCTTCAGCTATCTAAAATGCAATCTGATCAGTCAGTATTCATTGTAGGGTCCCTTTTCACAAAAATAGCAACACAACCTTTTCTCATGGCAATTTTCTGCCAACTAAAATGAAGCAGCTAAATCAATATACCAATACTGCCATCTGTTGGTGATTTACAATCTTAGAGGCATGGTACCATTCATTCAACCATCATATTTCTTTTATAGTAATATATGTTATTGAGTTTGAATAGTTAAATCAATTTGAACATTCACTTTTACAAATGTTCATTCCTTCATTCTGGTTTTATAGACTCTGCTGGCTTTGCTTCTGCCACGACAAACACGTTTAAAAAGTCAGATTGAAGAAGCACTAGACATCGAATTGATAAAGCAAGAAGCTGAGCATGGAGCTTTGAATATTCCCAGCCTCACTACATATATCTTAGGCACCATGGCAATGCTCTGTGCACCTATCAGAGATGAAGAAATTCAAAGTCTGCGAATCATGTCAGACCCAGTTCATTTGCTCAGGTGGGTTTGAGTTTTGAGGAAATACAATCCTGTATGAATCATACATTATTTATTAAAATTATACTGTAGAATGTAGGATGCAAAACCTTGTTATTGTAGTGCAACATTTTCCTATGACTTTAATTTTATAAAGAACTTGCAGTTCACCATTTTTCATCTCTAGGGGTAAGAAAAGACGCACAGAAATACCTGTTTGTTCAATTTAGACTTTTTGCAAAGTCTGAAAGTAAAACAAACATCAAGCTTCAGTCTGTTATTGTTATTCCTAAAGCAAAGCATTGATATGGATTAGGAACTAAATGATAGTGCTATATGCTACAATAGCTGGGGGCCTAGGCTCCTGAATTTTTTATTTCTTACGTTGGCATAGCTCTGAAAAAAGAAACAATTTGTTCCCAACTTTAGCTACTGAAACAAATATACCTGTGTTGGATATAGGATTCACGTGGGCTGCTTTAAATTTATTTAAATTTATTAGCTGCTCAACTCCAATCAAAGGTAGGGAATTTGGTTCTAGTCAAGGGTCTAAATTTGGAGCCAGATTCACATTTACATTTCACCAGGAGGATTGGGTGATATGCAGTGAGGCTTAAAAGAGTAATTTAAGGCTTATTCCCAACATTATCCATACAACAGACAAAAAGAAAATTTGCTTGTCTGATAAAAGGAAAATACATGAACCAGCAGGATGGAACATCATTTTCTATTCCTAGCCCAATGACAGAAGAAAAGCATTTTAGCATTTCTTTCCCCTTGGGAAAGAAACAGAAGTTATTTTTGGATATGAATGCCAGATGAATTAATTGGCTTCATTACAGAGAACCTCCATCTGTGATATAAACTTATAGAATTTAGGATACAATTTATAATCTAATAATCTATAATTTAGAATTGAAGATTGATTCCTTATTGCTAGGATTATCTATATTGATTTAAAATTAGCCTTATTGACTTAATTACAATGCAAAATGGTTTTGTTCTTGTTATTTATGACAGAGAGATCTTCCGAGTTCTGAACCTAATGAAAATGGATATGGTCAACTTTACCATACAAAGCCTTCGACCCCATCTCTTGGAGCACTCTGTGCAATATGAAAGGAAAAAATTTCAGGAACTCCTGAACAAACTACCAGGCAGGTATCAAAGAGAGAGCAATGCACATTTGCTAGATCATTTTTGTAAACTAATAACACAGAGCCAAACCCTATAGGCCCTTGTCAACATTTACTCACAGATAAATACAAGTATATTAACATTTTAAGAAATACATAACATAATATTTAGAGTCCTATCTTCTATTACATCCTCTTGTCAAATTACATTAGGCTACCGGGGTTTTGTATATTTCTTGCTCCTGTCAGTTGGGTAAACTCCATTAGTTCTGAAGATATTAAAAAATCAGCATCTATCCAAAACATAAGGAAAGAGAAATTACTGGAAAAAACCAGCCCTGTTTCTTTTCCAAATTTTCCATCACTGCAGACAGCTTAACTTATACAACTGACTGGTTACGCAAGGCAATAACCAAAGCATCAAATTCTGATTTGCTTCCTTCTTCATCCACCTCTGGAACTAATGGACCACCTGTTTCCACTTGTCCCATGTCTGCTGGAAAAGTCTCATTTATTCATAGTCCTACTGCTGTGTTAAATCAAGCGTATATGGATTTGCTGGACTGGGAGCCTGGAACAGAACACTATCCTGAGGTAAGTGGTGTTAAAAGAATTGTTTCTTAAAACCAGGAAAGATTAAAAAAAATAGTTAAGGAAGCATAATCTTAATTCAGCAAAGTACAACTCTAATCTTAATGTGCCAGAAATGTCCACACAACAGCTAAATGGTTGAGGGAAGTTCACAGATGCACTGGTATCCAGGAATTTCAGCATGATGGTCCAATGAAGAGCACTGGATAAGAATATATAGGAAGGGAAAGAACAACCAGGTATGGTGGAAACATACTATAGACAGTCAACCCTGACAAAAGATCTAAATATTGTCTTCTGGACCAAGATTATAAAACTTTCAGGAGAGGTGCAATCATAATGGACACAATCATAATGGAAAACTAGAACTATATGGATATCTATTGGGGAAAAACTTAGCCAATGTCCAAATTTTCAAAATTCTTCAGTTGTCTTTCATTTTCCATAGGGTATTGGCTCTCCTAGATCTGATCCTAACCAATAGGGAAGAATTAGCTTTAAAAACTTTTAATTATTAAAAAAATGTTTTTAAAAGAGCAAAAACAATCCTAGGCTCCATAAATAGAAATATAGCATCAACACAAGAAAACAAAATTGTTCCCTATAAATTCTCAATTAGTTAAACCACATGTAGCTAGAATACACTACATCCAGTTCTGGGGCCTGCATTTTTTTGAAGGCTCAAAGCACAGCAACCAATATGAATTATTTGCTGAAAAGTGTTTAAACATGCTAGAAGTTCATCTGTCAAGGGATGCTGAAAATTGGACTCCTGCCCTGAACAGGGGCTTGGATTCAATGATCAAGATTGCTTCCAGCCCCTGCTTTTTGTGATATCATGTGTATTCTTTCTTTGTAGACTATGTTGATGGACAAAGCACGTTTGCATGCTCTACAAGGAGAAGTGAATCGGCTAGTCATTATTGCTTCAGTCTTATTAGTGAGCAGCAACATATGTGGAAATGAGTTATTCAGTTCACCAGGAGGTAGCAATAGGCTGAAAAGAGTAATAAAAGCTCTTCTGGAAGGTCTCCCTGATATAAGGCAAGCTATTTTAATATTTGCTAAAGACAGGAACATTTCCTACCCCACTCTTTTGCAGGTTATAATGATCTGAAATCTGATGATATTCTATGGAGAAGGATAGGTGAGGCTGGTTAACAAGGCAATCAATATATAAGAATAGAATTGATCAACATCCACTCCACACTATGGATTCAATATGGTACTAAATCAAAGCTTGCTGAACAAACCATAATGGTCTGGTATACAATGCTAAGCTCAAAAAACTAGCTTACACTAGGAAGACAATTATCTACTGTTTTCTTTCTTGCCTACCTAAATCTTGTCCGCTAACAGGACAAGGATAAGTTAACAGGAAAGATATAAGTGTATAATTTTAACATTGTATTCTGCAATTATTTGAGAACCATGGATATTCTACAATTTTTTGGATTGGGGTAAATTCACATTTATTTCTCTAATCAATCACCTTTATAAAGATTGCTGCATTCTTGGTGCTAAAATGATTTCCCCCCACTATTGGGTTGATAGAAACAGCCACAAGCAAGCACACAAATTAAACCAAAACTCACTATATAACTAAAAAAAGATAAGTGTTATTCCTGACCACTTATGTTATGCTCTGTACTTTATTGTAACTTTCTCTCTAATTAATCACCGCTATAATTGAGGTTTACTGTACAATGTTCATCAATTCAGAATAATAAAATGTTCTCTGCATATGAAATCTAGGATACACAGTATGGTAATGTATAATGCCAATTTATATATTAAAGACTTTCTGTAAAAATATGTTAATAATATATATAAAAGTAAACAAGTATAGGGCAGATGAAATTCTGGAAGGGAAGGCTATGCTAAAGTGTACACATTCCTGTTAAAAAGCAGAAACATTTTCAGGACTCTGTCCCTCCTGGCTGGCAAAAGGTGGAACTCTAGCAGGTTCTTTGGGGAGGAATGCATCAGATGGTCAAATGTGGCAGGCAGCAGCAATCCCATAAGTACTTTGGTACAATGTTTCAGTCTTTAGGGAGTAATGAAGATGTATCTTAATTTGCATTCATTGGATGAGCAACAATTTGAATTTTGGAACTATGCATTAAGAAAATTATATACATAAATATATTAATTCTAATTAATTGTTGCCCAATCTTGTTCCATGTTCTGTCAGAAATTTAGTTTGAGAAAGTATATCAAACTGATTTCATTATCGTACATTAAGAATCTTTCTCTTCATTGAAGTTTCAATTGACATAGTTAAAATGCTTATTATTATTTATTATTATTATTATTATTATTATTATTATTATTATTATTATTATTATTATTATTATTATTATTATTATTATTATTATTATTATTATTATTATTATTATTATTTATTGTATTAGATCAGAAAATGCCTTAATGGATATCAGCAATCAAATATGCATGGAAGTAGATGCCATATTTAATCAGTTGGGTTACCCTGCACTCAGTACTGATAAGGCTACTTCACTCAAAGGCCAGCTTAGGAACCTTGGAGATAAAAACAATGCTGTACGGGTTCTAATTGGTAAGTTATTCAAGTTTGCTTTGATGCAAGTCTATTTGGGCATAAAAAATGATGAATTTCAATTCCAAACTCTGAATCATGAATACCATTCACAAAACATAGGTTCAATATATAGAATGTTTAGTATAAAAGAAAGTTTCTAGAATACTCAAAACACTTTGAAAACATTTTTGCATTTATTTCTCCAAGAAGCAGCAGTTTAAATGCCAGTTTTAATACAAATTCCCAGAGAAGAGTAAGTATTTAATACTGTCAATATTAGAAATTATGCCCCTGCTTGGATGGGTTAATTGAAGTACTTTTAACTCTGATTTAAATATTGTTAAATTGAAGCAATGTTTTAGTAAATTAGTAAAAAATCTCAGTAAGATAGCAGAATATGTGTCCATTATACAGCCCCTGGCAACAAGATAAATTTACCTTTTATTTCTAATGGAGTCCTTACATTTCTGTTTTGCTTAGTGTTAATCAAATGTACTGCTTGGGATATAGAATATGTCTAAAAAAATCTTAAGTTATCAAATGCACAAGCTGTCAGCAGATGAATTTAAATACTTTGAGTGTTAAAATATAATTAAAAAAAACATTTTAATTATTTTGCTACTAGTGTACTGTACAATCTTGGCTCTTTAAAAAATTGATATTATCCTGAATTTTTCTTTATAACTTTGCAGTTAATAATCAGTGAGGGCCCCAAATGGTGCAGCTATAATTATAGCACTCTAGTCCAGGGGTCGCCAACCTTTTGGACCTCAAGGACCACCAAACTCATAATTTTTGATCCCAGGGACCATTAACTGGTTCTGTGGGCGTGGCCTAATTTGTGGGTGTGGCTTGGTGGTCATGTGACTGGCTAGGCATGGCTTGTATGTAAATATTATAAATATTTATATAAATATTGATTTTTTTTAATAAAAAAGATCAACTTTTACCCAAAATCAAGCAAAGCAGGCAGATTGAGTCGCTCACAGAATCAGATTCATTCAGAGATCTATCTATCTGCCATTGGCTAGCTCAGTCTGTCACAAGCAAACTCATAAAATTAACTCATAACACACCATGCATGTAAACATTGAATTTTTTATAAAAAGAGCAACTTTTACCCAAAATCAGGCAAAGCAGGCAGATTCAGTTGCTCACAGAATCATTCAGTGATCTATCTGCCATCGGTTAGCTCAGTCTCTCAAATTTGCTTGCCGTGAGTCTGCACTGAATTTGCTTGCAAGCAAACCTTCAGTTCCCTAAAGGTGGTTTGGCAGAGCCGAAGATCTAAACTTTCTAAAGACTAGCTAGAAAGCAAGAAATCCAACCATTTCCTGCTTCCTAGCTAATCTAAATCTCCTGGCACAGCAGAACAGATGATGATCGAAAAAAGGAAAAATAGCAATTTTAGCAGGCAAGTTTGCCCGGTAAGGAGTGAGTGGGTGGGGAGCGTTCCTGCGGGCCATGTGGGCAGTGCAGCCTTGTGTTTCTGCACAGCCTGGAATAATTGCTTTGGGGGGTGCTCTGGGGGTGAGATTTCTCTGCGGCCCACCAAAATTTTCTCAAGGCCCACCAGTGGGCCGCGGCCCACCGGTTGGCGACCGCTGCTCTAGTCTATTTCCAAATATCTTAATTTCCACAGAGCAACGGATCCAGACTTTTCTTAGACACTGTTTGTATCCTGGTGGCCAAAATGCTAAGAATCTACTGCAAGGCCTTAATCCGATTCAGGAAGAAGTACTGGAAATTGGTCAGAGGTTTGGTAGTTTGATTCATCACAACAGACAGGTATTTGGTCCATACTACTCAGAAATACTGAAGAAATTGCTGCTTCCAGAGGGAAAGTCTGAAACAGGGAAAGTTTCTTCTTAACAACCTAACGAGGCAGATCATGGATGGCAAGGAGAGGGGAGATTCAAACTGACAATTGTTCAGACAGTACTTTGGTGCAAAATCCAATGTGATCAACGAAGCAGCTGTCCTGCTCTTTGCTGCTGTATTCCAAACTGGGTCACTGAAGTCGCAAGGTACAGCTAATAATACCAAACTGACAATGCCAAGTTTGCTGCAGTAAACCTTTAAACAGCTCAAAATGTTGTCCTGTGATTTTCAACTAGCTGGTACATGTTACTTCAATTGGGAAAAGTAACTTTAATATCTCATGCCTATGATTAGAATTTGTTTTAATATTTTCAACAAAACATCAGTTAATATAGAACAGTAGTTTTAAAATACTCGGTACAGACTAATATACCACAACAACCCATACAGAGATGTCTAATTTTATTAATTTACTCAGTTCTAACTCATACAGTTATGAAAAACAAACAACAAAACGACTGCTGGAAGCTCAGAAATATTTACAGTCTCGCCTTGTTGTAGTGAGGTCAGTCTATGTTGTTGCACAGATTGGTTATGTTTGGTACCACAAAAAAAAAAAAAAAAAAAAGAGGGAGAGAGAGAATAACTTTTATATACAGAAAATAAAAAGGAAATAGTTCAAGTATCAAAATACAAAGACAGATTAAATAACATTTTATTACAAATCAGTCCCACTGCCATACATCACAATTAGCATAAAAGTGTTGATATTCAAACTGCCTATTATGAAGAATCTGCCTGCCTTCTTCAGAAGCAAGCATAGCAGAAAATCCTGCCGATAGACATTCATACTGATCATGCAAACAGAGGCAGTGAAGGAGTGAAATATCACCCAGCATTTTTATTTTCACAGGCAAAGAAGGTATTGAAAAAGTGAGGTATCATTAGATACCTGTCTGCAAGAACAGCACAGCTCACCACTTGAAGCTGCTTTAGAATTTTTTCCCAAAGAAGGCTGGGCAGATTGTCATGTACCTCAAATTCAGGATTTCTCTCACAAGCTAAGAAAGTCTAAAGGCCAGTTTCTGTGAGCTGATACTAGTGTGTAAAAATATAAAACAAAAAATAAAAAAATCCTACAGGAGTTTTGATTTTCATAAACTGATTTTCCATTCAAAGGATAAGCAGTAGCTCATCCATCATAGCATTTATAAAGTGATCTCATCTTGGACTCAAATGAAGTAAAAATAAGCCTATAATTTTAGGTTATCCATTTTGAAAAGGCGTTCTAGCAAAAGCAGCATAGGGAGATGTTATTTCAAGCACAAATGAATGCTTACAATAAGTGTAACATTTTAAATGGACCAATAAACAGATTAAGTGCCAGCAATAGATGGTATTCTTCTCTGGGTGCTACAAAACCTCACAGAGAGACAAAAATCTCAAATGCTTTGGAGTCTAGAAACAGCAAAAATCGCTAGGAAAACTCAAGTCCAAAATGGCTTGAATTGCCTTCTTAAAAGGAATGCTTAATCAGGAGATGCACCCATGGATATTGCTATGTCCATGTAAACTCAGAAAGGAAGCACCAAATTACTGGAAGAAGCAAGTTGGAAGCTTTCATCATCTTTGTCAATATGTTCTAAGGCTAATTATCCTATCCTCCTTAGCAAAAATGCAATTTGCATTCTTTAAGAACAGACTTACTGGTACAGTAATATTTATACCAACACCAGCATATCATTTACATATGCATATAAAGGAATGTTGTGTTTCAAGAAATTCATCTGAATTATTCCCAAATCCAACTATTTGGGATAAGGATACTTTTTCCTCCTATTTTTTTTACCAAATAAAGTAAGACTAAATTACATCTTAATGATACAAACAAAAATTGAAGAAAATCATTAATACAATGACAGGGTATATCAAACTATCATACCCACCAAAGCATTATTTGCACTTCCTCATCTTTTTCTTGGATAAGATAGAGATACTTATTTATCACAGTCAGAACTGAAGCCAGTGTTCAAGATTGTGAATGCTTAAGATACTCATTTAGCTTCCATCTGAAGCAGTCATTGTTGAATTAAGTGGAATTAAGGAAATAAATTGTTTTAGCATAATGCCCATGATCTCCACTTTTTTATACTGTGTAATGTTATATAAGATACTTAAATTATGAACTTAAATGAGCATTCTTAAATTATCAACTAGTATAAAAAGTGCTAATCAGTGAATAATCTAAAAAATCTCAAACCACAGAGTACAATCAAATCACATTTTAAAAAATAGATTACTTGATTGAGATGCAAGAAATCACAGTCCAGTTATAAATTGTGTGGAGAGAAAAATACTTTCACAAAACAGCTGTATTGCAGTGATAAGTAGGCTTACTTATACCAGGCTTCTAGTTAGTTCAAGAACTGTCAAGAATTTAAATTTCTCTGATTCTTTTAAGTTAGATACTCTTTTAAATTATTACTGTAACTATTAAGAATGAACAATTATCAGCCTAGGTGCTACTACCTCAAAATTAATTTAATATTGTATCAAGTTGGGAATTCACCTATTACTATTCCAAGCCAAGTATGACATATATGATTTAATATTCAGATATTGTAAGCTATATAATAAGACAGGCATATTCATGTTTTGTTTTAGCAATTACTGTTGTTCACTTCCATCAATGCTATGCTGAAATTGAGGATTTTACAATATAAAGGAAACAAAAACATTTCAAACTAAAATTCATGGCATCAGTCTTTTAACTGCAGAAATTTCAGTTCTTTTGCTAAAAATGCATATTGCTTTTATCAGCTTGTGGCTTGGAACTCTTTTCACTCAACTCTGGAAGTCCTTAATGAGCAGCCAAGGACACAACCCAGAGCCAGGTGTTGATCTTCGTACCTCCAGGATTTCACTGCTTCTTAGAGCTCTGCTCATTTACTATATTTCCATGGAGAAACGTGGATGTCTGTAGTTCAGCTTGGCAGAAGGCAAACAAAATGGGGACAATATTAATGAAAAGAAAGCTAGGGATTGAATGATTTTATACATTAAAAATGCAACCAAGGGAAGTTTATACTTTTGTCAGTGACTAAACCCCAGATGTGAGAAATGTATGGTAATTTACATAAGGTCATTCAGTCGCAGTAACTCTACAGTCTCTGAATAATCTGAAGTGTATGGATTATCACTGGGAAACTTGTGTTTAGTAAAAACAAATTACTTGAAGGACAGTAGGCAAATGTCAGACATCATCTGAACAGAGATGATCTTAGAGTCCATCTCACAAAATAAACTGAATATTTGGAATTGCTGCCCAAAATAGTAGTGGCTATTTAATTCCACAATAATAGCAAAGCTTGCTGCTTTGAAGGAAAGTATTCAGTGAAAAGCCAGTAATTTAAATTCAATCTACCTTTGCATTCTTTTGTTTAAAAGAACTAAATAAAATTTGTATTTAAAAGACCTAAAAAGTCAAATACTATTTACTGGCCTGCCTGGAGAAAGATGAATTATAAATATTTTGAAAACTCCAATGTGCCTGGGATGCTGCACATTTAGGAATATTCTGTATAAAATCTGGATATCTTCTAATTGTTAACCTTGTTTAATACAACATAAGTATACCATCCGTTTTTCCTACCACTTGCCTTGATTTTATACTTTATCAGCTTCTGATCCTTATTTTCAGCAACTAGTGTGTATCTTTGCAAGATGCACTCTAATTAAAGTTCAGGAAATGTGATTGATCAGTTAATTGTAAGTGGATTGCCTAACATGAACAGAAAGCTCTAACAGTAAATCCTACACAGACTGATCAGAAATACTTGGAGAGCTGAAAACATTCCTGTTTAACATTATTTATATCAAATCTGACTCCTAGGAAAAATGAAAGTGCTTAATAGGGGAAATCATGGTTCCTAGTTTATACCATACATTCCGGTATCCAGAAACAGTAAAGAGTGTGAACAGGATTCATGCCAGAAGTCAGGTGAGCAAGAGGTTTGCAAACAATATCGCAGTAATTAGTGTGTTTTGAGATAACAAGTAAAAGAATGCTACAAGGAACAGTTGTGGCCATGTCTTAGTATGGAGATATAAATCTAGATTACAACAGTAGGTACACAAGAGAACAAAGTTGTAGAACCATCCAGTAACAAGAATGCTAAACAGAAAAGCCCTATGGAGTGTTAATCCACTCCATATTCACAGTGTCAACATGAAGAGAAAATCAAAAACACCAGTTGATTTCCCCAAATCCATATACTGAACTCCCACAGGCTTCATTTCTCCCATCTCTCAAGACATCTAAAAACAGCTGACTCTCTCAGTGTGTTACCCTTGTTTCCTTTAGGAGAATTCACAGTGTTCAGTAGAAAGCAGATACAAAAAGCTGTTTAGTCTGATAATCCTATGCTTCTGCCTCTGGTGACACCATGCCTAGTGCCAGCAATGGGGGAAAAGGAAGGTTTAGAACAGCAGGCAGATCAGACTGCAAAGGCACAGTTAGACTGGTTGGATGTAGATTTGTTTTCAGAAGATAGTAGTCTCATACTTAGTGCTGAGGGTCCTCTTGGAATCCTGCTTGGGTTCAACTACCCAGGATACACCAGCATGGGACTGGGAGTCTTGGTCCTCTTCAGATTGCTCCAGCTAAAGAACATTAGAGAAGACAGAACATTTCAGGCAACCTGTTTTCTTTGGAAGTATGAAATCAGGTGCATTTTTAAATCAATGTAGAGAGACGCACAGATTTGGAATGAAAATAGCTAGTCTAGCATTTAAGCATAATATGTGTACATGCATATGGGATATATGTAGGCATCAGAAAAATCTATCAGATTTCCATAAAACAAAAATATAATCAGCTCATTTCAGAATATGAACATGTTAAGAATATGAACAAGATAAAATTTGTTCAAATCATGATCTAGTTACACTTCAGTAAAAAATAACATTGAACTGATTTTCAAGCAAAACATTCCTAGTATCTACTGTACTCATATGTTTTTATAGTTTATTCTCTATCAACAGAACTTTTTTCCCTGCCAAACTGAATCTAATCAGGCCAAATGTGGTTTACACATCTCAAAATCTGCCTTACATAATGTAAAATGGAATTGTAATCCAGAATGGAATAAAGAGCATCAAAACTAAGAAATGAAGGAATCTGAAGGAGATTTGGCACACTTAAAGAAACAAGTTCACAATTAGAAACGTGACTGCAAGAAGGGTAAAGACCTTAACTCCTGGACTAACAGACTGCAGCGGTAGATAGGAAGGACGGTGTGTAGTACAGGTATGACAGTAACAACAGCGATTATCAGAAGGGAGCGGCACCTGAGGAATGGGAGTAAGCAAAACACAGACAGAAGGTAAGAAAGAAGGACAGCAACCAAGAAAGAAATCTTATGGGTTAGAATTCCAGAAGATTTATTTTCTTGTTAGATTAACGAAGACCATTAATGGGATAATCTTGGAATGTTAAAGAATAGAAACTAAGTAGAATTTGTGTATCATTAGTTGTGTGTTTTTGTTGTTCCTATCGGACAACGGGAAGCCTGAGAACAATAATGCTTCTATACATATAAAAAGCATAGATACTGCCAACATAAAAGCCAAAGTCGTTTTTGCAACAAACATAGATTCATGTTAAATGGAAGTGTAGGGATGCCTGAGCAACATCAATTATGAAGAAAAATTAACTTTACAGCGCAGATATTATAAAGACATCATTTTTACTTAATATTTACTGTTTTTGTAACTTCCCATGTTACTGCAAATTAGCAATTTCATGCATAGTTCTTGGAAAATGTGAGACGAAGAGTCGATTAATAAATCCATTTTATCAGTTCACAAGATGAGAAAATATGCCAATGATCAGTAGGTCTCTCTTCCCCATAATGCTTTTTAGAGAGAGCAATTCTATTCTGCCAACATTGGTTAATATATAGTAACTAATGGAAACCAAGGACAATCTCATCCTATCTCTGCTCTCAAATTATATGCATCAAGTAACAATAAAAAAGACAAAACCATAATTTGCACAGATATTATTTTCTTTTTGGCTATATTTGCTTTTAAAACACGTACTTCGAATAATGTTCAACTTCTGCAGTAATTTGCATTCTTTCTATTGTTTGATAACTGATGGTCTATTTTCGCTTCCCTGAAGTGGCTTTATGGGAGGGTAGGCAAACTTTTTAGAAGTGGGCTGCATATTTCAAATTTAAAATGTTTGAATAGTTTGAATCTGAGTTTGAAGTTGGATGCCTCAAATAGTCTTGGACCTGTTTTCAAACTTGAAATAGGCTTTCAAATTCAAAATGCTCAAAATGGCTGGAACAATC
This sequence comes from Notechis scutatus, assembly GCF_049901735.1. Classification (NCBI taxonomy): domain Eukaryota; kingdom Metazoa; phylum Chordata; class Lepidosauria; order Squamata; family Elapidae; genus Notechis; species Notechis scutatus. Next base: position 50,033,971 of record NC_142011.1, read on the forward strand.
TGCCTTGAACTCAAAATTGTTTCAAGGACAGAAATACTTTTAACCCATAAAGCTTTGAGTGGTAAAGGGGCGGACAACATATTTTGGAAGTTGAAAAGCTGCAAAACATAGGGAAAGGGTGCCAATTCTATAAAAAATATTACATTTTTTAAGACATTCCCCTCCCAAGAATAATATATTGTGGGTTTTCAAACATATTCAGTGGGCTATGTGGAAGTATTAAAAGAGCTTGAGTACCACAGGGTGCTCTAGACCAGGGGTCCCCAACATCCAGGCCACAGAGTGGCACTGGGACGTAGCCAACCAGGAATTGGGCCTCACAAGTGAGTGAAACCCCATCAGCACATGCCCGGGATCCACACCGTGCAAGAAACCATGTGCCCCTGGTCAGCAGAAAAAACGCCCTCTGTGGAACTGGTCCCTGGTGTCCAAAAGGTTGGGGGGCCACTGCTCTAGAACATCTGCTGAAATAAAAGATTAAAAAATAATGATCTTGTACAGAAAGCAAACACACTTAGAAAGATAAGTTCAGACATCATTTAAGTTGTTGCATAGTTAGTTCTATAGGAAAGGACAAACGCATTTAATATACATACTGCTGACTTTCTCACGCTGATTCGAGGTTTAGGCACTGGTTTTGAAGATTTTGTTTCTATCATTTCTGCAGTCAAAACAGCTGGAGATTTTGATTTTTGAGCTTGAAGGGCCAACTGGTAGGCTACTTCAAATGCTTGCCCCAATGTCAAAATGATTTCATATGTTAGATTCTTGGAAAAAAGAAACAAAAGATGCACAATATTTAAAATACAGAAAATCTGTTGTATTTTACCAGGGAATCTTTAGGTTTTAAATCTGACATTCGTTTTCAGTTTATTTTATTTATTCAACCAAAAAAATTGGAGCTCCTAAGACAAGTTAGAAACATACATTGCATATGGATCCTTCATATTAGCAGCCAATAATAAATACCTAAAATAACTTTTTAATCCTGAATATCCTCTACACTTTAGAAGGTCTTAATCCTAAAGACCTTCTACAGTGTATCTTCTATTATTAAAAATGAAACAAAGAACTTAGGATACACTTCCAAGAAACTGACTAAATGTTCTCTTATGGAATTAGCCACCATATAATTCCCTTAATATAAAATTTCAGCTGACTAATTCCCTTGGTATTTAACAGTAAGTTGCTCTTTTCAGTAAATGTTAAAGTGCATGTAAAATCCTCCTCAAAGAATGAGTTATTGAAAGTATTGCAAGATTATTTCAATATAGGAATACTATATGTTTTACCTAAAGTAGAAGGGCATATGAGAGAATTAGCAAGTATTTCAACTACAGAGTAATAAATATGAATACTATCTCTGTTCATACATATCTGATTTGGGATTTCCTGAAATCTGATATTTTTGTGTGTATATAATCTTTCACAATATGTCATACAATTCTATATGAGGAAAAATGAATATCAGCCTAGGTTCTTAAACAGCATTTCTCATGGTATCAATTTGAAAGACATATATGTGGTGTGTTAGGTTTGACAGATACCCCACTGTGTCTAAAGTCAGCTGTTCAATTCTGTTGAACCAACCTACATTTCAGCATACAATTTGCTGAACGTAGTCATATTTTAATACAAGATGTAGATATCTACATATGGGAGGAGGTATACACGGGAAGCAAGTGAAAATGTTGTAACCCCCACCCCCTAATGAATCATGTACTTGCATCAGAAATCAAGAAACAAATATGGAAGAGTGAAGCTTATATTGTGATGCTACTGCACCCTCATTAATTTTGTACTGTGGCTTGGAATAGATACCTATAGACATAAATCATATCTGTCTACTCTGAGCACTTTGGGATTTGAACTTTTTGATCAATATGAATGAACAGCACCATCAAAAATGATTTTCCACAGCCAATCAATTCCAATAACGCTCAATTAAAAGGGTTGGATAAAATATTATTAGATATTAATTCTGAGATTGAAATTCAATCTCCTGTTCCAAAGAAAGCTACTGCTGACCACCTTATGAGCAGACTAGGAAGGAAGAACTAATGTTGCATGAAGAAAGAAGAGTCCCTTTGTGAGGAACATGGGTGGTTCTTAAAAATGGTAAATATGAGATATGATAATATAATAAATATAATATATACCAGCCCCCATCCAGCTTTAGAACTCTTCAGTCAGTTTTATTTTTTCCTTCTCTATCCTCCTGTTTCCATGAAGCCCTCCAAAAATAGACAAAGCAATCAGCTTCTGGGGGTTTATGGAGCCCAGGGAAAAAATCCTACCCTCAATATACATGTAACCAGTACTGCTTTTCTTGCCCAAAGACTGATAGTACAGTAGAATAGAACCTAGGGGTACTGTGAGGCAGGCAAAGTTTTTCATCATTTGTGAAGCACCCAGTGTTCCATTTAATGATTCACTTAGTCACTTAACAACTGCATTGGGGAGAGGAGGGGTAGGGGTCACTTAGTAAGATAATTATGTGGGTGCCTCATTTAACAACAGTCACTACTTGCAAATATTATTTTTAAGTATTATGTTTGAAAGTAGCAACAAAATATATTGGCCCTACAATGTGTACTTGGACCTTTCAAATCCAGAGACAATTTCAAGGGAAGGGCCATATATATTACTTGTATTCTTGCATTCTATCACTTGGCATTTAATTCCTGTTCACAGAGGACTTCATTCCAGCCAGTGACTTAACAGATGAACATCATTAAGCAGAATACAAAGCCTCCATAAATAAAGCACTGATTGTTATATTACTTACTACATCAATGGTACTGAAGACATGACAGTAGTGGTGACTAGTCTGCAAATCCTTAGTGATGTAGGCAAATGTACAGAGATCCTCGGGGTCTTGGGCAGCACAAGAGATATTCCGAATTTCATGCTCAGCAATTACATTCTGCCATACATAAACAGTTGTTTTGCTCAATATGTATAGTGAAATTAACACAAGTAAATATTAACAAAATGAAGTTTCACTGCGTTACTTTGTACTTGAATAAAAATCACACACCGTTCACACTGAAATTTGCCTTCTCATTTTACAAACCATTGATCCATATAGCTCAATATTGTCTACATTGCAAAACTACATTTGTAAATGTTGTAGGTGTTCAGGAGAGGCTGGGTTCCCAGGTTTATTGTGTAGTGGCCAGGGACTGGATTTGGGACTTCAGCACAACATTGTTTTGACATCAATTACTACATCCTGTAAGCTTTTATTAAGGGGCACAATATATAGAGGTGGAAGTTGCATATGACTGACCAAGCTTCAGGGTAGCAGCAGGATGATTTAGTTTGAGTTGTCTAATAGCAAGTGTAACAGACAAGTTATAGCTGTGCAACTCCATCAGAAGAGAGAGGACTTGATAAAGAAAAATCAGTCTGAGTATCTTTATAAAAAATTAATCAATTAATTACCACCCATCTCAGCGCAGAGCTACAATTTGTCAGAATACTTTGTCTTTCTACTGATCAGGCTTGAGGATTTGCAGAATAAATTAATATTATATTCATGCTACTACAGCACTATCATTTCTCACTTAAGGCTGGAATACATGAAGGCAAGGATTTTCTTACCTTGTTAGCAGCATCTATGAACTTCACTCCTTTATAAGTAATAGATAATATTATTGTTGGGGTTTTCTTCATATGCTCAGTTGATTTCTTTATAAAAGTAGAAAAAAACCAAGACACAGATTAAATAATTTCTCAAGAATGGAGACCATGTGCACAAAAGATTTCAAATTCTCTCACTTCAGTTTAAATTTTCAGTTCCATAAATTAGATATTTTATAGAGCTGCATTTTTCAAATCTGGAATGCAGTGAAATATTATATAATAAAAGAAACAAATCTAAATTATTGAGTTAAAAATGCTGAAAATTAATTATCTTTATTTGTAATCAAAGAACATTGACACATAGAAACTGAAATGGAGTGACAGACTGTAGTATATCATGAGAGACAACAATGTCAATTTAACAATGTTGGAATACTTTTAGAAATTGCAGTTGACCTGTGGACTAGGGGGAAAAGAATAATTTCCTTTTCTAAACTTTTATGACTATTATGAAACCTTTGTGCAAGTCAAATAAAAGAAACAGCATAAAGTACTGATTCATCTCCCCCCATCAGGGCTTTTGCAAGAAGATGCTGTTAAATCTCCCAGCAAAGATGAAGAAAAAACATCAACAATGCCTAAACTATAGAAATGAAATATTAGCAAAGTGGCAGTTGAAAAGGTTTTTCCATACAAGCCCACCATAATTCAGATGAAACTAGAATTATCATTTTGCAAATCTATGTCAAATATTTGCTATTTCAACTCAAACCAAAGATACTGGCCAGAAATATTGAAAAAATTTCCAATTGAAATTATTCTCTATCAACCATATTCTTAAAAAATTAACTTGTATAATCAAGGGGGCTAGAAAGCTTCCAAAGAATATTTACTGTATGCCAACATTTTAAGTGGAAACACTTCATAAACACTTCTATAGAAATTAAAATAGGTTCTAGTTTTAATGGAAATGCAATATGCCAGGAACTTGCAATAAAGCCCTTAAAAATGTAGTCTAGATACTCTTGAGATTAGTCAAGTTAAGATAATTACAGATCTGAGGATCAGTGCAAAATGATTCATAATTTGTGCTTGAAGATCTTTATTGCTGCTGGAACACACTTGTTACAATTTGGGTTTTTAAAATGTCATAAGTGACCAGGGCTTGAAAAGAGACTTCAAAATACTTTAAAGGTTTATCCTGAATCTGTTAAACAGAATGGCCAAATGGTAGCTTAGGATAATGAAACTAAAAAAGTATTAGGATTTAATAAGTTTATTCTACATCCTGAGCAGAATCTTCAATTATGGAGTTACACATGACATAATTAATTTTTCCCTTGGTATCGAAAGAATTTTTATAAATAGCATACCTACCCTCATTTTTGCACAGGCATCCTGTGTAGATTCTGTTCCTCGAAGATCTTTGATTAACATGGACCCTAGATACTGTTTAAAGCAGGAAAATAGTAAGTACTTGATAGTATAATTATTTGTACATATAAGGTCAGCACAAGGAAACAGAACAACTCAATGAGTAGGCCATAGTAGTTTATTGTTATTCCTCTGTTTAGAAGAATCTTGCCAGACTAATTGCATTCTCTGGGGAACATTCTAAGGCAGGTGTGTCAAACTCATGTCGTCACGGCAGTATCACATGACATATTGGGACTTTTCTCCCCTTCGCTAAACCGGGTGGGGGGTGGGGCCAGCATGTGACGCATTTGGCACATGGGCCATGAGTTTGATACCCCTGCTCTAAGGGCTTCAAGAGCTGGCCTCTATCGCTTCCTATCATGGAGGCTCCATCTTAAATTGTTTCTTCATTTCCTCCTACTCTAGCTGGAGATTCTGCCACATCAGCTGATATTAACTTTGTATGTTTAGTAAACTTAACTAAACTAAGTAGCAATCAGTTAATTCTCAATTCTTTATTCTAAATTCTGAATTCTTTATTGGCCAAGTGTGATTGGACACACAAGAAATTTGTCTTGGTGCAAATGCTCTCAGTGTACATAAAAGAAAAGATACATTCGTCAAGAGTCAAGAATCAGAAGGTACAACTCTTAATAATAGTCATAGGGTACAATAAGCAATCAAATCATACTAGGAAACAGTCCATATAAATCGTAAGGATACAAGTGACAAAGTTACAGTCATACAGTCACAAGTGGAAGGGGATGGGTGATAAGGAGTGATGAGAAGATTAATAGTAATGGTAGTGCAGACTTTGTAATTAGTTGGACGGTGTTGATGGACAGTATTTGTTTAGCAGAATGACGGCGTTCGGGGAAAAATTGTCCTTGTGTCTAGTTGTTCTGGTGTGCAGTCCTCTATAGCGTCATTTTGAGGGAAGCAGTTGAAACAGTTTATGTCCAGGATGTGAGGGGTCTGTAAATATTTTCACAGCCCTCTTTTTGACTCATGCAGTATACAGGTATAAATATTTATGAGGACCTCAAAATTATGCAACATAGTACAAAAATCAAGAATATACTTACATTGGCTTCATACTCACAGGACTCAAATATAAGCTTCTCTGGCTGATGCTGCCAGTGCTGTACAGGAGCATAGGGAGTTGCCAGACTAGGAGGTCTGAGTGTAAGCTTCGATTCACGATGTTCCTCCTACAACACAAATAACTGTTCAAATCAGAACTTTTCATTAGGAACTAAGAAATAAATAAACTAACAGATTACATCTATTTCAAGTCATATATATCTAAATATAACTATACACACTCACACATATGTTTATGTATACAAATAACTACAGCTATGCAAAAAGTATATAAAATAATCACACTAAAACATTTAAATGAAAATTGTTACTTAAAGGCTTAGTGAAAATCAGGATTTCAAACACTTCAACAAAGGTGAGTATGATGTTACTTTGAGAAATTCTTAAAATTTTCAAAGTTTTAGGCTATTGATGAAAACTCCAACCAGAGTTACCCTGTGGTAAATTGGAGGGCCAGTAAAATGTATAAACAAAACAAATAAATAAAATGTGGAACTACTGACTTAACTGGTTCTGCAAATGTCCTATGGAAGGAATAGTTAAAAGTCCTATTCCGAGCACGATGGCTTTACAGAATGGATTGAGATAGCTAATTTGATAAACTGTGATCACAGTTCAACAACTTTTTGATAACTGCTACTTTAAAAACTGTTGTGTAACTAAAACATACATTCTTCTGTATAATTATCAACCCTGTGATCACACAATACCTGCTCCCTTTGATGAACTAAAATTGCCTCCAGGCACAGTGCCAAGGCCAAACAATACAAGATACAGAGACAGAATTAATTGGCTACTCCACTAGAGGAGGAAACAATCAATCATTTCCATCCCCAGATATGGTGTCAAAAAATAACTAGTCAGAACTAGTCATTCCCTTCCCTTTAACACCCTTTTTGGAAATATACACAGATTACTGCTGTTGTTTTTACAGTGAATATCTTGATACTATAGCCACATTCTCCAGCCAGAGAAACTGATACAGATACTGCAAGACTGGGCACTTTTTCTATGAAGGCTGCTGCTCTGTAGTATAACTGTTTTTGGTTTGCTACTTCTTAAAGTAAACAATAATCTCCAAAGATAAGTTATCAAAATGATTTAAGGGGCTCAGATTCTTCTGACCTGTGTCCTAAACTTCTCTGTTCTTGGATAAGATGCAATATCATGGATGTTCTCATGTCTCTTCTTCCCAGCATCTTCCAAAGGCAGCAGGAGGTCTGCAGACCTCCCTGTGCAGGAGTCACTCTGGCTCAGAGGTGAAGACGTCTGGGATATCAAATCCTGGCACTGAAATTCAAGAAATTGACATTTTTAAAAAACTTGTATGCATACCAAGTAGTTGGCAATATCTATATAAATTGTGTATTATTATGACCATTATTAAAATATATATGCAATCAAGCCACCTAGGCTCTCAATGGCTTGTAGCAATATAAATTATATTAAAATATCCATAGTTAAGGGGGGGGGGGGAAACACCCACCAATAATATCACAAAACAGTAAAATACTATCAAAACAAATCAAAATGATCAAGAACCAATAAATACAAATGAAACATTGATGGCTAACAATAATTCCTTGACGATGTTCAGAAAAACGTGATCTTTTTTGCTAGCTTCTGCAAGGCCAGAAGTTTTCTGGTCTCACCCTTTGCACTTCTCAGAATGAGAATGCCAGTAGGAGGTGCCTTTGATTAAGCCAGCAGTCCCCAAATGGAGCACAAGCTACCTTCCACTCAAACACACTCGAGCAAGTGGAGCTTCGTCATGTGCATGCATGCTTGCCCAAAAATTTCAAATAAACCATGGCCTGGTATTGGGCCACAATCCCAGGGTTGGGGACCCTTGAAGTAAGCAATTCTGGAATTACCTTGTGCCAAACTACATAAAGTTTCATGTATCAAATTTAGCACTTTGAATTCCACTTTTTAGTGAGATGTTTTTAAGGAAAAGGTATTTATTTTGCAGACCTTCTTTAGCTTTTTTTTAAAAAAGAATCTGAATGAGTAACAAGACCCCTAAACACAACCATGGTACTATTCTTCACAGTTCTCTAAGCTATTACCGAGCAGACATTGAAACATGAAAACTCACTCTTAACTGAGAGAACCTTGGTGGTTTCTGTGGGGGTTCCTCATATGGTCTGTCTGCCAGAGAGGCTATAATACGTTTACGGTGGCCAAGAAGATTCACTTTGAGTACCTGCAGAGATGGAAAAAATTAGCATATATTGTTACAAAAGATTATCATGCTCTGGCTCTCCATCCTTTCCCTCAAACAGTTCCAATGCTAAGGTTTATTCTAACACAGTGAACATACAGATTTTGATCTGATCTAGAATTCAATAAAATATTAACTTACGTTTACTAATTCTAGCTCCCAGAGGTTTTTCACTGAGTCTATAGAACTATAGCCACTTGACAGAAATGACTGAATGTAATCTTGAAGCCCCAAGGAATCAAGCCACGCAGGAACTGAAGGTTGAGTACCATCATAGCCTAGAGATTTCACCTGTGAAGAACACGAAGAATACAGCATTATAACTTAACAGCCGTTAAAACATTTTAGATATTTCAATGCAATTGTTAGGTTGCACTCAACTATGCAAGGCTTTTTAAACAAAAGATATAAATAATTTGTACTAAGTAGAAATAAATCATTGGGCAAATGATTTAATTTAATTGTATCTCAGTGGCTCTTTTTCTTTTCCATAAAGTATTGATAGAGTATCAATTTTGGAAAGCAAAATATGTTTTGCCAGTATGTTAACTTTCTGTTCCAAGATGCTACCCAAATAGCTTTTGCATTAGACAACAAGTATACATATTTTTCTGTTCAATCTCTCTCTCTCTCTCTCCCTCCCCCCCTCTCTCCCTCCCCCCCTCCCTCTCTCCAGTTCTTTTCTATAGAAAGAGGGAAAGCAGTGTCATACACTGTTTAGTTAGTCACACAATTCCCTTATCAATCTGAAGTCAAATCGATTTTAGGTGATAAATAGAAAGAGGGAGATCTGAAGTCAAATATACTTCCGAACAGGCCCAATGGGAGAAGAGCCTAGAGACTCCTAGTGTGGGTATGGTACAATAGTGCCCCCTAAAGTGTGAATGAAATTAGATAATGTTAATATTGTTTCACAATAGTTGTGATGACTGTAACTATTGCTTTTAATTCTGGAGTAAAAATAGACTTGGAGAATATTCCTTTATCTGTTCAATAATCTATTGAACCTAAAGAAACTCACAATCTCCCCCCCTCTCTCCCTCTCTCTCTCTCTCACACACACTTCTTGTTCGTCATAGTGGCTAAAATTGAGATATTACATCTTTGGAACTGAATGTAACTTCATTTACTTTTATTAACTACAGCCTTCTGGAATTCAAGGAAAACAAGCAGATTTGTGCAATAATACAATATACTTTAGTACTGCCTAACGACCAGGAAGTTGTCTAAAATTGCTGAAAGAAGAAACAATTTTCTTAGGCTCTAAAGAAAAATCTGGATCATAAATTCTTCACAAGAATTGTCATGTTCCCAAATCTGATACCATGATATCTTGCTTTGAAACTTGGAACTGCATAAATATCGGAGGAAAGGATAACAACAGCAAAACATGAAAAATGTAAGTGTATATGTGTGTGTGCGCGGGGGGGGGGTGGGGGGTGGGGCTGTAATTACTTCTTATACTATTTTCTGCCAGTCTTCTGGGCAAGCTATGTTTGAAGATACCCTGTTTTCCAGCTCACTTAATGCCAGCTGCTGCAGCCATTCAGGAAATAAACACCTAGAGACACGGTTTTAACTTCCAGCAGTCTTCCTTTTCATGTGAATGTCTATGGCCATGCATAGGCCATGCCTGTTCTAGTTATGTTATGAACAAAATCCCCACAACAGAAAACTAATGTTAGAGGGTATGATATGATTTGCTCTTATCTCTTATTTATGCATTATTTTCAAAATATACTTTTTAAGAAGCAATAACTTTTTTATTGTATCCATTAACTCCATAAGCTGTATACAGAATTGTGTCAGAACCTGTTTGATTCTCCAGTTGAATCCCGGGATACTGTCTCAAAAAAAACCTTGATTTAAGAAGGAAAGTACATGACAAACTCTTTATGATTCTACACCAATTTGACGTACATGAAAAAAATGCTACTTTTATGCTTTCTCAAAAAGTGACAATATTGAACAAACATAGTGTTATAGTGACATCGGAGAAAAGCAGTTCAAAGTTCTCACCCATACACGAAGCTCAGAATGACCCCAGGTTGCAACAGACAGCTGTTGTTAGAGGTCTTAATTAATATTGATGCTTTGAAATTAGGCTGAAGCCTATATGAAAGCAGCCTGAAGTCTGCAGGTTACCCCGCATCTGCAATAATTTCAAATTTACTTAAAAGTAATGCTAAATATTTAACATTAGTTGTAACATACTTTTCCTGTTTGGGGGTTTTACTCATTTTTTGTGTTTTATTGTCAAATCTAGTCTGTGACCAAAATAAACTCTATTTTAATATTTAAGAAATGTCTTGTGGTTTTCTATCCGTTATTACACTGACATTAAAACACACTTTTTTTCTGTACGTAAACATAGATTGTTATTTTAACCTTAGGAAGGGAACGTGCTGCTTGGAGAAGTTTTCTGCGATGTTGTGGATCACTAATACCAATTTCCCGAAGATCCTGATCTTCCATAACATTACATCCCTACAGAGAACAAGAAAATGACATAGTTAGAAATACAATTTTGTTTAAGACTAATAAATGCAGGACTTATTATGAAACACAGAATTCAACTTCGTGAAAATCTTAAAAGTACAACCATAACTATGCATATTCCGACAAGCTTAATATTCTATTCCAGATACCAGTAAAATTTGAAAATAAGGTATTAAGTGACAGAGACATACAACAAATGTTACGTAGTCTAATAGAAAACAGGGGGTTAAATTTAACCCTCTTCTCAACCTGAGCTACTTTAAGATATGAAGTCAGACGTTCTAAGTTGCCAAGTTTAAGAAACTAGTGTAGTACTCCAGCAGTACCAAACTTGAAACTGCATTATCAACCAATTGCCTATCCTGAATTATAGGGTTTATTATTTGGTTTCCTCTATTATAGGAACATAACCCTAGTGATCTGCACAAATACCTTCAGACTGACACAAAGAGAAACAACTTATAAGAGATTATATAATAAACAATATATTAAATTGGGATAAACACAGGAAAAGAATCAGTCCAGACTTACCATTTCTGGGCTCAGTATTAAATATTTATTTTGACAAATAGGAAACTATCAAGAAATTACAGAGAGCCAGTTGGTTTAGTGGTTAAGACACCAGGGTAGAAACCAGGAGACTGAATTCTAGTCCTGCCTTAGGCAGGAAAGCTAGCTGGGTGACCTTGGGCCAGTCATTCTCTCAGCCCAACCCATCTCACAGGTTCTTGCGGAGAAAGGAGGAGGAGGAAAAAGTATTATGTAACAAATGAATAAAATAACATGATTTCTTTAAATAATGTGCAAAGAACCTGGGGAACCAATAGGAAAACTTTAACCACGTGTCCAAGATAGACATTAATGTTTCTCCACTCTCTACATTTGTACAAATAGCAGTTGCGAGCATGATTAGGATTGATGAGGCTTTCCCCATGTTTGTCCCGATTCAAATTTCCCCAGTTGCTAATTGTGCCTTTAAAAAAAATAAATATGCATATTTAATTTTCCTAAGAGAAAAAATCCAGTACATGCTTTATGTGATTTTAATTAGAGAAAATGTCGTGAAATGGATAGCTTTAATTTGACTCTCATTGTGGGTGCAAAAAGAACTGGTATGGTCCCATGGCCTGGCATGGGATCAAATAATTCTGCTGAACTTCCTATATCAAGTAAGAGAAGACATGGCATGTGAGCTGGATGGAATCTGTCCCTGTAGTATATATGATCAGAGAAAAAGGAAAGTTCAATACTGAAAGTATCCCAGCGCAGTGGTTCCCAACCTTTTATTCACTACAGACCCCCTTTAAATACCTTTTATGGCCACAGACCCCCAAGACTTATGATTTAAATTACAACATTTCTTCAAGCCTTCACTGAACCCTTGGGATGACAGCCCACCCCTGCCCCCTGCCCCAGGGATCTGCAGACCACAGGATGAGAACCCCTGTACTAGCATATGGAATGTCAGCGCTGTGAACCAAAAGAAACTAGATTTTGATGGAGTAGAAATGTCAAGATCTAACACTGACATTCTGGCAAACTGTAAAAAGAAATCTCTTGGAATGAACTATTCCACATCAGAGGAGCATCAGACCTTTTACTGTTAGATGCAAGAATCATTACAGGTAGTCCTCAAGATACAACCGTAATGGAGCCTGCCCATTATGGTTGCATGTTGTGATAGCTGTAAAGTGAGACATCGGTGCTTCATGACCAGCACTCCCTGGTCTCCATGATGTGGCCATTAAAAGAATGTGCTAGTCATTAAGCAAAGCACAGGAATCCTCAGGCGTAGGGGAGAACCTGGGAAGCCGAGCACAGACCAAGGATATAACTTTGTTTTGGAAACAAGCATTTGCTTTTGAAACAACATCAAAACAAAGTAATCATAATTGTGATTAATTGTAACTTTTAATTGAACTACATTATTACTACTACTTTTTATTGTGTATTGTTGTACTGTAGGTATATATGTATGTTGTACCCATTTGGCTGTTGGCGTTGGCTGTTACTTCCCATGACATGGTGCTTAGAATTCATTCACTGAAGCCTCCCATACTTTCTTAGACAGCCAGGAAACACTTATCAGTCTGCTTTCTTAAGAATATGTTTCCAAAACTGGATTAATCAAAGAAGTCTCTGGGGCTAAATCTTGATTCATTGACATCTAGTTGAAGACATAGGAAGTGCTCAATGTCTTCCTGTGAACACTTCCCAGAGCAGGAAAGGACATCTTTCAATAAATCCCTAGATACTCTCCATTTGATTTCTGCTTGGAATAAAGCTTTGGATGTAGAGTGTATTCATGTATGGGCAACTTTTTTGCTCCAAACACTGTCTAGAAAAAGTGAGGAATAAAGGTTGGATCTTTGAATTGCACTGGAAACTTATGGCAACCATTGCAAGCACAGATGTAACAAGTTTGTGGCATCTGGCCCCAATTACACATAGTCCATTGCATTTTGTGCTTACTCTATTTCTGAATGGTCTTTCAAGGAAGCCCTGTGTAAAATGCATTGCAAGAGTTCAACCAGGAGATTAAAATTTATAACTATGAAAACCCTCAGATCAATTATTGCCCATATAGTATATCCTATGGTAAAAACTGAAAATCAGAGTTGCACAGATGGGACGCTCTGGATTCTTTTACTATCCCAATACCTTAGAACCACAGATGTTCCATTGGTGGAAATAAAAAGTTGTTTATCAGCCTGTCTTGAGTGATAGATTGGCTAAGTAAACTGGTAAAATACTGGACTGAAATGACAACTGTAATTTACAGTTCACTGTATGACTACAATTTGATGAATTGTTTCTGCCAAATACATCTGAATTAGCCTTTCAGGTCTTCCTCATAGTGTCTGAATTTTATACAACAAATAGGAGCCTAGCGAGATATTTCCTTCTTTTCCCCAGTATATTTGTTACCAATGTTATCCATGAATGGGAGAGGAATGTGGTATATTACAAAAACCATGCTTGACTTAATGTGTCTATAAAAACATAATTCTTCCCTAGCATTGAGAAAAGAAAAGGGCAGTTGACTGTTCCTTTCTTTGACCCAGAATTTAATTTTCCCACTTACTATATGAATTGCCTAATTTAAATGGACCGTAAATGATTTGACCTATTCATTACTCTCTAAGATCAAACCAAGGACTATTCACATGTTATGTTACATGTTGAGAAACGCAGTAATTGCACTAGAAACATCACTTTCAATTTGGTTACATCTATCAGGAAACCATAAGGTTCATAATATTCAATATTTACAGAGTATTATGCAAAATGCATTTTACACAATCCTCTTACTACCTATTATTTTTTTTATTTTAATTTTGTTGGAATCAAAACTATTTTCAAGTTTTTGAAAATTAACACTGGAAGGTATAATAGTAGAGTGCAATCTATTTTAATCTCAAAATAAAGCAGAATATTTCAAGAATTCCTTTCTGATTTTTCTTGTAAATATATAAATGTAAAGTATATCCCGCTGACTCTATGTTGACATAGTAGGAAATTTCTCAACATTAAGGACAAAATATACACATATTTTAGGCAATGTTATTTATGACAAAAACTGAATTATGTTTTATCATTCTATGAAAATAAGCTAACTTAATTTATATTATGGCTGAAGCAATTAGCTTAATAGCCATCTGGCAAAATGAAAATCATTACTCAATGTACTCAGCTACCTTATATATCAGTGAGATTTAATGTAACTCCTTTGTGCCAATTCTTTAGAATTATATAACTTTAAACTCCCTAACAAAACCTTGAAAAATTAGATTGACAAAATATGAAACAAGGGACCATAACTTTCTAGAACATTTCTCCCAATTTAATTTAAGGTATCAGCCCATAAAGTACTTACTATTTATTAATTATTAAGTTCAATATAACTTATTTTTTAAAAATATTATGGTTCTTTTATGAAATCTATTAACAATATTGAGAATGAATACTTTGGTCAACAGTAGCTTCTATAATAAATGTCTCTAATATGGGCAGTTGGGATCCATGTCCAGATTCATCCAAGAAAGAATACTAAAGACATGAAAGTGAGAAGAAAATCCAATGTTGGGTTTGTGTAATTCTTCATTTGTATTTAGTTCTACTTTAAATATCTGCAAAATGCAGATATTCATCAATTAGAATTTCCAACATATTTTTATTTAAGAGAGAAGAGAGACGGCTAAAGTAACTAAATTGAACTGGTACATTCTTACTTTGTGCACAGGAATCAAAACTGTTAGCCAAATATTGAAAGTTCACAAATGATTTCTTAAGGGAAGGGGACATTTTCTATTCTTAATCTAGGGCTAATTAAACAAAATAAAAATATATTTATATATTTATATTTTTGTGTGTGCGTGCAAAAAATTACTGCATACATTTTTACAACAGAACAGCCTCCAAAATGCAGAGAAGAATTTAAGTGTATTGTTCCTGTTGTATTTAACAAATAATATGAACACCAAAAGAATACTGTAGTGTAGAGTATATATGTTTCCAAAGTTTTAAAAAGATTAAAAGATTGCTTGCTAGGACTAGAAAACATCTCTTCTGATTTCAGCACAAATAATAACTAAGAAAAGTGCATATGTCTCTGTATGTGTGCATGTGTTAATAGGAAATATAAATATTCTTCACTTCATCTTTTTTAGAAAAAAACTTAAATATTCAAAAGCTTTCCTAAAGTGTTGGAGTGGGAAATTACTAAAACAACTGGAATCTTGATAAATATGTGTGCTCTAAAGCTAATACACCAGGTCAATAATTGAATTTTAAAGATTGCTTAAACTCATCTAATGTTAAAAAACTAGATTTAAATACATACAAAAATTTTATAAACAATATCTAAATTACTTAGATGTCTTCCTCTAACATCTGTTCACCTATCCCAATTTTGGCATGATTTACCAAACTTCATAATACAACAGAACAGTCATAAACAAAATGAAAATATTTTCATTCCAGTTTGCTTATCCAAATGTAACTGGATAATTAGAAGGCAAAACCTTGAAATAATATGTTACAAAACTAGCTACATTCTGTCCCTATCACTTCCTAAAGTGATGGTTTGACCACAGAAATAGGCAGAATTAAAGCAGTGTTCTGGAAAATAGTATAGTGTAATCTGGTTCATCCCACCCCCCCAAAGTAATTCAAAAACCTGTTTCAAAGATGGAATTTCACTAAATTTTACTGAATATATTCTACACTGAAGGATTTGCAAATGTGTATTTTATATACTGAAGATTGATAATTCACCATCTCACAATACTTTCCCCATGGTTAAATGTAAAAAAAATGACAAGGCAATTATATTAAATCACATTATCTCATAGTAATCTTCCTTTCTGTTGTGCCAATGAATGAGTACAAATTATCTAGATGCTGATAACTAGTGTTCAGCAATATCAACTATACAAATGACATTGTTTTAAGAGAAGAAATGAATACCAATGCAGATAAATGTGTATTTTTCATCTTAATTAGGATGACTAGGGCTAAAGCTTCTTTTCTCCCAATAATCTTGTTCTTAAATATTAAGCTTAGCAATGAAAACAGAATCTTTAAAAAAGGAAATATATTTACATCCAGAGTAAGTGTATAAAATATACTGGAGATTAGATACATTTGTTTTCATAGTATTTAGCATGCGGTATATATTTGAACATTGCAGGCGTTTATCAAGCAAGCACCTAAGTATATAAATCAATACGGCAGTGATATATCTTCTCAAATTGATGGACTGCTGAAATTGCACTAAAGTGTGAGTACTTTAGGGGCTGAATTACTTCAGATATGTTTGGAATATGTTGGCATATCCATTTAAGGTCAATTCTCCACCTGCACTACTTCGTAGATGTCTATACAACTATCTTTAATGAGAATCACTCTTGAACATCAAATTTACACAGGACAAATCTACACTCTAAAAAAGAGAGTCCAGCATTTATTGTCAGTCAGGCCTGTTCAAACTTTTTAATCCAAGAGTCAAACATCGTGAAAATATGCCTGTAGGATAGATAACCATGTTATACTTTTCTCAATCGATTTGAATATATTTTTTCAAAATCAATGGACTTGTTCAACAACACCCTTGTCATAGATTGTCAGGTAATTTACTCACCAGGAAGCAGACATCATCGAAGCCATTGAGAAGCAGTTTACTTTCATACTGCTGTAAACCGATGGACTCCAGCCACTCCCCAACACTCTGCTCCAGCATCCGTGAACCTGATGAAAAAGGAATCGGCAGACGCTTGAAAAAGGAAAACCCATTAAGGCGGTAGCAGCGGCACTCTGAGGAAGAGAAGTGGCATTGCCACATCATCGTCATTATCATAAAGGAGCCAAACCAGGGCCAGAGCACAATTAGATGGCAGACAGCTCCTCTTCCACACACCGACCATGAACAATAAGCTTCTGTCCTGTTCAATTTAGAGCATTAATTTGACTCTCAGTTATACTTAAAACTTGGAATCCAGGTTGTTTACAACTGTCCCTGTGGTCCAAGCATTACATGCATTGATTTCCTGGCTTGAGGTGTGCTTCTCGCCAGGTGTACGCATTCCAAACCTCACAAAAATCTTGGTCAGCTCACTCTTTCATCTGCAGGGGCTGTAAACTTTCCAAAGCAGAGCAAAGCATTCCAAGCCGGAGCTAGTAACAAGAGCATCCAGCTCACAAATACACTTAGCCCAGCAGACGCATTCATGCAACTTCAACTTGAGATGCATTACTTCAGATTCATTACCTTGTGCAATAGTAAGGAAAACTGTTAGCACTGGAGATGCAAAGCAGTTAGAAAGAAAATACATCTTCATGCAGTTGAAAGAAGCAAACAGACACAATAGGAGTTCGGAAAAGCAACATCAGCCAGATTAATGAGCAGCTGTCCAAAGAAGACATGCAACACACACACACACACACACACACACACACACACACACACACACACTGCAGTAGAAGAATAGAGACTTATACTTTTTTTCCCCCAACAGTCCCGAAACAGGCAAACCATGATAAGGATTCTTCTTTGTTATTTTACTACAAGGAGCAGAGGCATAATTGATAAGCCTAAGCTCAGAAGTCCTGCCACTGTCACTTTACTACCTATCCAGATATATGACATTTTGACAGCCTGTACTGATTGAACTGGGCTGGGAATTAGCACCAACATTCAGATTAGAACAGAAATGAATACACTGGAGCAAAATGAAAAGGTTCAGTTCATTTTCCACCCAAAGTCTGCTCCTGACAATTCTTTGTCGACTTTCATTTGCCAATCCTTAATCTTCTTCTCCAAAATGCAAGTACTACCTTCACATTCCTCACACAGATAAACAAGTAGTTTTCAGAACAAAGCATTTAAAGTCCTGGATTTAAGAGGAGGGGGGGGGGGGAAATAACAACCGCTGAACACCCTCCCCTACACCCATCTTCTGTAGCAGTTAGGATCAGATATGTTCTGACACCTCCTTTCAGCCAGTTAATGAGAAATAAGTTCTTCAGAGATCAACAGAAGCAATGCAAAAATAGATCTTCTTTTCTCTCTCTATAAGAAGAAAGTCTAGGAATTTGTTACTTTCCTTTGCTGAACAGGAGATACTCAGTGTAAACAGGAAATTTCAAATTCCACAGTTTTGCAGTCCTTAGGTAAATTGCTATGCAAACCACAATTAGAAGCTATGCAAAGTACTTCTTCTTTTGTCTGCGCCTAGGAAAGTCTAGGAATTTGTTACTTTCTTTTGCTGAAACTGGAGGCACTTGATGTAATCAGGAAAGTTCAAATCCCACCGCTCTGCAATCCTCAGATAAATTGCTATGCAAACCACGCAGTATTTTCTCAGCCTCCTTAGCATGCCTGCCCTTGAAGTCAAATTTGCACAATATTGGTGATGACACTCGGGTTGCAGCCTTTGAACCCTGTGGTTATTTGAAGTTCTGCACATTTAAAACTAGTTCCTGCGCCTTCCTCTCTGTGATGCCTACACAATGCAGTGCAGGTTGTTCTCTGAACAATTGGAAAGGATTCGAAATCCTGCTGCACTGACTGGCCTGCAGAGAAGATCCTCTGATAAGCAATATTAAAGAGCGCCCAGGAGCCTGGCCTGCCTTCTTAATGCATACTGCAGCACCGGGGATGCAGCGCTCGGGAAAGGTTTCCGCCTCCTTTCTTTGAGAAAGCCTGGCCAAAGGGTGATTGACTCCTCAAATTCAAGCCGCAGCCTCTGTTCTTGTTCAGAGAGTCTCTCGTTGTACTGGACAATTTCTTTTCCACTCCATGAGCAGGCAAAAGGACCGCGCTATTTTCCCAGGCAGGCATGTGTGTGTCTGTCTTTCAAAAAGCTGCAGCAGACTGCTTTGTCTAAAGGCGGCTGGCTAGCTCCACACTTGCTGCATCTCTTCTTCTCCCAGTGGCTGTGCCCTTCCCTCTCCTCATGCCCACACCCCTCCCAGCTGAAGCAGTGATCAGATTTCAGAAGAGAAGCTGGCAAAGGAGAGGAAAATAAGCCTCCGTAATGCCTACTTTAAATGTACAGAAGGGATTCGATGAGCTTGAGCTACACCGTTTGGTTTTACGGTGTAAAACTGACATAATCTGTTAGGATTAATTAATCAGGGGTAAACTGAAGAAACATCCTGATTCAGAAAGTAGGTACAGTCGAAGGCAGGTAAAGGGGAATTAGACAGAAACATACAATACGATCTTTGTCCACTCAGCCTTGTGTCCTCGTATGCGAAAATTGCTGTGCTGGGAATTTTTAATAAGGTTTGCCTCTATTAAGTGTGATGATGTAACACAAGGATAAAAGGTATGCTTTCCAAAACTGTGAGGGAGATACAGCTTGCTTACAGAGAACAAGCACTGACAGCATCGAACGGTCCTACTTTGACAACAGATTTTATAATCTTCAGAGGAGACTAGAAAAGTATTAAGCACACTGTCTTGAATATCAGCAAAAGAGACAACTGTGTTAGCATTACAAGGAGACTTGTGCAGATGCACAATGTTTGCATATAGAAGATGTATGTGAAAGGGACAACTTGTTTAGGTAATCTCAACTCATAATGTCTATGCAAAACCAACTATAATGGTTAATTCCTGTGCAAATATATCATGTGGGATTGTAACTGCTTAACCTTTAAGTAGAATGATTTTGACAAGCAAAAGCTGTTATTATTTAAATTTATGGCTGTAAACCATGATAGGACTAAGACTATTGTAGGGACTATTTAATGCTTTTTTGATATATGCTAAACTACAATGAACACAATGCATATTAATTTTATTTTTCGGACAGGAAAGTTCATGCAGTCAGGACATGGCTACCAGAATGGAAAACACTGCTGTCAAACTTAATTAGATAAATTGGAATTTAAAGTTGTAGAATGCAAGCTAAAATAAAACCTGATCTAGAAGGAGTTCTAACATAATTGTTTAAATGCTTTTAAAGTGTATTTTACTAGCAGTATCCTATATGAATTCTATGTAGTGTTAGAAGCTTCCAGTAGTGAAAGTTGTATACTCTTTAGAACTATTTGTAATCATACAACACTGTGATTAATGGTATGATTTAAGCTTCACCATTTAATTAACACATAAAGAATTCTGGTTAATAAACACAAAATAGTGCACTTCAGCAGAGAAGTAAAACGCAACCCTGAGAAAGAATTATAAGTTTGCAGAAGTACTGAGTTCCTCAACACTCTAGGTTTAAAAGGGGAAGTGAAGGGGTATCAGAGGAATGAGAAAAGAAGAAGTGAAACAGAATTACCTTTGATTAAAAAGATGGAGGAAAAGAGGACCATTCAGATGCAGCACAACACCGCAATTTTGAATGCTAGGTAATTCTTTCATCACTTTATAAACACCTTTTGAAACTTTGGGAACTATCTCAACATGCTGGGAGTTGAGCCTGAATATCACAGGATTCATTTTACAAATTTAGAAACAAACTACAATAGAACAAATTTAGAACAAACCACAATAGAGATCATAGATTGTGATTCTTCTGAGAAAAGCATTGCTCATTCAAGTAGATCGGCTGTTTCTCTGAAACCTGGAAATGATGAATGGAAGGGGAAGGGGAGTAACTACACGATTTCTACCTGAAACAATACCTCTAAGAAAAAAATTAGTACAGGTAATCCTTGACTTATTGTAACAGTTCATTTAGTGACTTTCAAAGTTGCAACAGCACTGAAAAAGTGACTTATGACGGTTTTTCACACTTACGACCATTGCAGCATCCCCATGGTCACGTGATCAAAATTCAGATGCTTAGCAACTGACTTAGATTTATGACGGTTGCAGTGTCCTGGGATCATATAGTCACCTTTTGTAGCCTTCTGTCAAGCGAAGGCAACAGGGAAGCCTGATTCACTTAATAACTGTGTTACTAACTTAACAACTGCAGTGATTCACTTAACAACTGTGGCAAGAAAGGTCATAAAAATGGGGCAAAACTCACTTAACAAATGTCTTGCTTAGGAACAGAAATGTTGGGCTCATTTGTGGTAAATCAAGGACTACCTATACTTCATTCTGCCTTATAAAAATGCCACAGGCCACATATGCCCATTTCAAGTATCCATTTTATCATTATTTAATTTTAAGGAGCCATGGTTGTGGAATGAAAGCTAATCAATCATCTGCTTCTCTCACCGTACAATTACAGCAGTCCATTAGGACATCTTGTAACGTGGAACTGGCAACAAAGCAACTGCTTAATGTCTGCAGAACACTCTGCATGCCTACAACTATGTGCCAATATTGGAAGGGCCAGTATATTTCCTGCAAGGCAGTAACACTCACGCTTTGGCCACATGAGCCATTATGAGAAAGCAAAACAAACCAGGTGAACAGCAAAAGGCTGTTGCTTGTACAACAGTTCCAGATAATAAAAAGGATGCTATCTGCACAGGAAGACAGACACCTTGGAATAACTGGTCAATTGCATTTAGAGATGGCTGTCAGGTATAAAATGTATATTTGTACCAAACAGATCCCATAAGAGTGCACTGAGGGAAAGGATGTTAAGCTACTTCATGTGAATGTATAGTATGGGGCATATATTTAACCTGGTTGGATTTCTGTAGTGAAGCAAACTCTGAAGGTGCCTGGAAGCTGCTGATAGCAATAGGAATAGCCCTTAGACTTATATACCGCTTTATAGTGCTTTACAGCCCTCTCTAAGCAGTTTACAGAGTCAGCATATTGCCCCCAACAATTTGGGTCCTCATTTTACCTACCTCAGAAGGATGGAAGGCTGAGTCAATCTGGAGCCTGGTGGGATTTGAACTGCCAAATAGTAGGCAGCTGGCTGAAGAAGTAGCTTGCAGTACTGCACTCTAACCACTACACCACAGAGGCTCCTATAAGATAACTTAAAGTGCAGCAGATTGTCTACTAGTGATTGGCACTCACTACCGTTACTTCATTATAATGATCATGTGAGCCCTCCACTGGTACCAATAAGTTTCAAACTGCATATGTATGCAATTACTACCAAGACACATGAAAGACCACCTGCTCCAACCAAAGTTGATTTGTTCAAGGCAAATATCCCAGGAGAAACTATTAGAGATACCCCATTTTTGTGATGTGAAGAATGCTGAGACCAGAACATACTACTTTTTAGTTATGGTACCAAGGATGTGGAACACCCTCCACTTGGGAATGAAATTGGCCTGATTGGTAACAGACTTCCAGAAACAGCTTTTCTGAGAGCCTTTAGGGCAGGGGTGTCAAACTTGCAATGACATGTTGTCGTCACATAACGTATTGCAACGTTTTTCCCCTTTGCTAAACCTGGGGTGGGTATGCCCAGTGCGTGACGCATCTGGCCCGCAGGCCGTGAGTTCGATACCCACTTTAGAGAGTCACATTGATAAATAAAAAATAGATAATAAAACACACATATAGTAACATTAAATAGTTAGAACTGTTATTGTAATAGTTTTGGTATTAATGTACGTTTCATAATTATGTAAGACCCAGGAGTTTTGAAGACAGAACTGCTGCTATTCAGTAAAAATGAACAAAATCATATTTATACCACATTTTTAGTTCCCAACTACAGGTATTTTCAGATGGAGAACTCCAAGAACCATCAATTAAAAGGCACCATGGAACTATTCCAATTCTGAACAAAATTCAGTTGGTAAGAAAAAAGACTTAGTTGAAAGACATCAGAGCACTGCAATTCACTTGGAATCACTGTGGAAATCCCAGGACGAAGCAAGACTAGAAGGTCTCTTATGCATTGACAAAGAAATCCTTTATGCCAGTGATAAGATTAAAAATGACTGCTGCAGCTTTAAAATATCTGTAAACATGAAGCATTTTCCCAAGGTCAGTAATATAAAAAACTAGATTGTTAATAAACTGCCTCATTCTGAAATAGGCCAAATGGCACTAGGAAATGACCTAAGGTAGCCATAATATTGTACATCATCACCATTTGCGAAACCTTAAAAGTAATCAATTTATCCAGCAGAACAAATTCTACTGTTGCAATTGGGAACATTATATTATGTAGCATTATGTATTAGTTCAATTCACAAGACAGCTTATTATTCAAATATGCCCACTACTGCTTCCCAAATGAATGCCTGAAGTGAAGCTGAAATTATGTATCTGCTTCCAAATGTAGACCTATGTAGCTAGCTACTCTTCTGGTACTTCTTCAGTCAAATAAGATGGATCTGATTACAATGAAAGTACTGGGATGCTAAATTCCAACCCTGAAAAACCTGTCAGAAAAGAGGCAGTGCTGTCTAAAGAGGCTCGTGCAACAATTTATCTTGATGTTATTCATCCTGCATACATCTTCAAGCACCAGACTGTCATACGGATCAGCAGCAATTGATATAATCTCTCTGGGGCTTGTGAATATATCCAGTCCAATGAATCTGGATCCCTAAACTAGAAGATTCTCCATTTGGAAGGATCCATGAGGTGCAGTGTTTGTGTTGCCTACACTCACCAACACGTCAGGGTTGGCGTAGGGAGCCTTATTCAGTCTATTCTATTTCAGGTTTTCAGTTAACCCTCAGCTGCAAGCTTAGCACAATAATGCGCTCCCGACAGTGGTGGGATTCAACATTTTTTTACTAATGGTTCTGTGGGCGTGGCTCGGTGGGCGTGGCATGCTTGGTGGGTGTGGCTTGATGGGCGTGGCAGGGGAAGGTTACTGCAAAATCTCCATTCCATCCCCACCCCACTAACCTGTTCTCCTGTGCAGGGCAACAAAAGAAGACCCTGATCAGCTGGTAATCGGGAGGCAGAGAATAGATGGGGGCGGGGTCACTCAGAGGTAGTACTTTCCGGTTCTCCAAACTACTCAAAATTTCCGCTACCGGTTCTCCAGAACTGGTCAAAACCTGCTGAATACCACCTCTGGCTCCCAATCAAGTAGATAACCAAAAGCAAAACAAATTTACAGCCAAACCTAAAATGGTCTTGGAAATCAAGGTTTTGCCTGGGTAGGTTCCAAAAATAAACAGCCCAAATCTCCTCCGAAGCCTGGGGCCTTCACTGAGGTTTGACAACAAGTCTGAAAGTCCAGTTTCAGGGCTTTCAAGGAGAAGTCACAGGAATTGTCCAAGACAGGAGTTCAGGTGGTTGTTTTCAGAAAGCCAGCCATGAACAAGCTCCAGACCAAGGGTCTTTAAACTTGGCAAATTTAAGACTTGTGGATTTGAACTCCCAGAATTCCTGAGCTAACATGACTGGAGGAGGAATTCTGGGAATTGAAGACCACAAGTCTTAAAGCTGTCAAATTTGAAGATCCCTGCCCCAGACTAACCTTCCAGGCAATGGCCAATTACTCTACCTGACAGATAACTGGCTGCTCCAAACATAAACATAAACACTCTCCACAACTGAATTAAATCCATGAACTGCACAGTTCTGGAAACACAAACAACCATCTGGCCATGACCTACACATTGTTTCCAGCAACACCTCCCTCTGCCTGCCATGCTAAATATCCCTGCCCAGTGCAGCCCATTAAGAGGGGTGGGGGTCTTTTCCCCATCAATCTGGCAGATCTCCGCCTCTCTGGCCTGCACGCTCTAGAATCCACAAAGGCCAGCAGCTCCTCCCCTTCTTCCTCATTGGCCTGCGAACTCTTCCCAGCTGAGGCATGTTCTGCAGGCAGTTCAGGGTCAGCAATACCGAACATGCCAGGAATGCCTTCATTCTCTCTCAAGGCCACTGAGGAAGATGTGGATGAGCCATCATCCACAAGAGACATCACAGTGTTTTACAAACTGGATCCAGAGATAGCACAAAGGAGGAATACTGTACATTATTACCACTCAACATGTTAAAACAAAAGAAAAAGAAAATCTGAATTTGTTAAAACTCTAAAATAGTTTTATTGAAATCAGACAATCCATTTCAATAAAATATTACAAATTGTAATTAAGAACCTGCTCTTTTCAGTGGTTCAAATACAGTCAAGGCAAAGTTGGTCGCCATCTTGCAACTCACAGGCACAAGTACCCTAATCTTACCTTCAAAACAGATCTAATCAAGATCTGCTTCAAGAACTTAGGTTTGCGCTGGATGATAAGTTATGGTGGGGAGCTACAGGCAGAGCAGAGTACAGCAGATAGATTCAATGCGTATTGACAAAGATAATTACTAAGGAAGTGAATTACTAATTACTAAGTAATTACTAATTACTAAGTGAAAACATACCTAAAACTTTTATTGCTATGTGGTCATCTAGAGATTTGCAGTTCTAGAACCTCTAATACTCATGTCTCCCCCATGGTGCTGTTCTGCTCCAAGAGAATGCCTGAGCTATTGCTGCTATCATCCAATCCCAGAGTGACTCATATGTTCAAGTATATGTCTGCTTTCTTGAAAATGCAGCAGTTGCTAGCTCTTAATATTTCAAGGCTTGTTTGTGGTTGAAAGAACTCCACTTATTTTGTCTGAGGTAATGATAAGTCAGATCCCACTCACATTTTTTGTTATCCAAGAACCAATTTCCTTTCTCAGTATTAAAACAGAATATTCACTAGTAATAAAAAAAATATTTAGAATTTACATCTGGAAAATGCACAGATAAAATTATTTCCTTACTGAATTATGACATTAAATTTGTGAATCAATGGAAAAGAGGACTAAAATGTGAAGAACATGAAAATCATCACATCTTTCAAATGAAATTCTTGGAAAATTTCTTTAAACTATCATAGGAATATTAATTATTGTAAGAAACATATGTAGATCTGTACATTCATTTATACTAAGCAAAATGGGAAAATACCTAGGTTATTGATCTAGAAATAGGACTCAAAAGATGCTCCACTATAAACAGCCAAGTAGAATAACATGATGAGCAATTTTTATGGTAGCATTATAAAATCTTGCAAGGACGGGGAGAAATGTATAGGTAGTTCTTGACTCACAACCATTTGCTTAGTGACTATTCAAAGTTGCACCACACTCCAAAAATGACAACCACAGCATCACCATGGTAACAGGATCAAAATTCAGATGCTTGGGAAGCAGTATGTATTTACAATAGTTGCAGCATTGCATGGTCATGTGATCATCATTTGCAACCTTCCCAGCTGACTTTCGACATCAAAATCATTGGAAAAACCAGATTAATAACTGCGTGATTTAATTAACAACTGTAGTAATTCACTTAACAACTTTGGGAGGGGGGGAGTATAAAATCAATCTAACAATCATCTTGCTTAGCTATGTAAATCCCAATTATGGCCATAATTTAAGGACCATCTGTAAATCGTTTTGAAAAATTGCTGAAATCTCATGAGATAATTAATTCTTATGAGATAGTTAAATCTTACAACATTTTGACACTTCTGATCTTCCAGCATTTGGTGCCGTTCTCACCAAAATCTTAGCTGGCTTAATGATTATTTGCCTCTAATCAACCGTATGATCTCCAGCACCATGCAATATATTGAGCCAAATATAGAGATGGAGCACATGAGTTTTCTGTGCTGGTGGGAATTCAGCTGATTAAGCACTCTCTGAAAGAACTGAGAAAAATGTCGGGGATAAAGCTGGAAAATACAGTTCTCCTGATCTATTTTTTTTCCTATGTGTTGATTACACTTTTGAAGGAGCCGGGGCTGCAACCAGCTCTTCATTCATTTTCCAAATTGTATTTTCTCTCTAATTATCAATGATGCTATTTTTGCTTATGAATGCTGACAATGAAGCTGAATCAACTTATGATATGAAAAGTTGTGACTTTCATAGCAAATATTAATATCTTCCAGAAGTGTCCAGATGAAAGCACCAAACAGTTGATGAAGGAAACAAAACTGGAACCATACATTTGAGAAACTCAGATCAGTAAACCTAACAGTTCAGAGTCGTACTAGACACTGCTAACTACATGAGATACTTAATATAATCTGAAAGGAATGTGTAATACTCTGGGTCACCTAGGCGGGGCAAGATATAATACATTTTAAGATATAGGTACTTGCTCTGTATTACTTGGCGTTCTCAAATTCCAGCAAATGCCTCAAATTACACAAAGCTATTTCTCTACTGATAAGTACTGTATAAAAAAGCTATTTTTTCTTGGAATGCTATGTATGATTGCTTAGCTGTATCAGAGCAACAGAATGTGAGTTGAATTATAAGTTCCTCCCTCATATTATCTATTTGTAAAAGAATCTGAAACATCCTTTATAGTAGAATAGCTGCAAAAGTGAGATACTTAAATATACTGTATTTATAAGCAAGTTGCAAAGTTGTATGTAGGTAATAGCCTCCCAAAATTTCCTGGGATAGCAATTATTGAACTTCAACAGAAGACAATAACATATACTGACAGTTTGAGCACATTTGTTAATATCAGTCTGGGTACAGGATGTAAAATAAAGCATCATATTATTACATGAAACATTGGTGACATACACGTGGTATCGTATAATTGTAACAAGTTTTAACAGTTTCATGCAAATTTTTCAGTCAACACTGCATTATGATGAGCATGCAAAATACCTTCAGTTAGCCATGCATTAAACATAACAATGTGATTCTTGTGGAAATGTGGATACTTATAGAAAAAAAATCTCCTAGAGTAGATTCAGATCTCAGCGGAAAGAAATGCCTATGAAAAAGTACCACTGTATGCACTGTATAGAACAGTGGCGGTTAACCTTTTTGGCACTGAGTGCTGAAATGGGAGCGCACACGTGCCCAAAAGGAACAAAGTGGCAAAAGGTGTGCGCCGAAAACTGGAAGAGCAGCTCCCGGAGCGTGCATGCGCACCGGCCACCTGGTCTTTCAGCGTCTAACGACCAGATGGCAGGCCGGTTTCTAACGTGCATGTGTGCTGGCAAGCTAGTCTTCACATGTGCATATGCGCATGAAGACCAACTGGCCAATATGCACTGGAACCTGGAACAGCAATGGGCAACGGCTGGTGTGCTTGGAGAGATGCTCTGCATGCCACTTTTGGCACATGTGCCATAGGTTCACCATCACGGGTATAGAACAATAAAAACTTCTAACTAAAAACTATACATCAAGATTCACATTGCAGGGTGGCAGTTAAGTCCCATGAAAATATGAAAATCATTCTGAATTGGGCCAGAGCTCTAACCCAATATTTTCTTCTACAGAGTTCTTAAATAGATGGCTCTGGAAAAATACAAGCAGGAAACCACAATAATATTTGTCACCAATATTGCTCCCCAACTCCTGGTGCTCCCCAACTCCTAGTATTCAGTGCATACTGAATACATCTTGTGGCAATTCCATAATATGTTCAATATCCTTTCCACTATTTTCAATAAACTAAATTTACCAGGAGGCTGATCTGTAATTTTTCAGTTGTGTAATGGAATTCTTAAAACATTACATGGGTTGTTCTATTATAACATATCAAAAAAGGTAGAAGGAAAGGAAAGAAGTCGGCCAAAGGCAAATGGATGGGCTCAATTG
Organism: Notechis scutatus; assembly: GCF_049901735.1. Lineage (NCBI taxonomy): Eukaryota > Metazoa > Chordata > Lepidosauria > Squamata > Elapidae > Notechis > Notechis scutatus. The sequence continues at coordinate 50,062,776 of NC_142011.1, forward strand.
GTGCACTGTTGGAAGACCTTAAGGGCCAAGTTAGGCATAGATCACTCTGGATAAGATCAATCTATGTAATTGTTAAGAATCAACATGACTTGATGGCACATAATCAATAAATGGAAGTCATATAATAATGTATTGGCTGTTCTATTAAGGTATAGATCACTGAATCATTTCTGGAGCCTAGAAATCAGATGAAACATTGAATCTGTTTCCTCACTCAGTGCTACATACTTAACTTCCATATTGTCTGCTATAAGCTAAACAATTCTGGCTATTTTTAAAGTATTAAAAAGATTTTTAAAAATCTCTTATGGACTAATCTTTTTTCTTTTTGAATAAACTGAGGCTAGAATCCCTAAATTTGTGGTGGGGGGGTTGTTTTTTCATCCCTGACTTATCATAAAAATGTATAATTTAAATCTGCATCCTTATCTATTTATTTGTTTTGGATATGGAGATAATATGTGCATTTGGGGGTTAGGCAGAGGAAATAGGAACAATTTTGCATTTGCATTTTTTAAGAGAACCAGAGTAATTTATAATTCCTACATGACTATCTAGAGCAAAGCATTACATGGACTGTACAGAACACAGTTTTGGCTCAAAAGTTGCATAAATATTCAATTGAAGTAGTAATTGACTGATTATCTTCCTCTGCTTGGTTTTTTTTTGGGGGGCATTTCATGCATGGCCATAGCTCTTCTGCTGGGGATTATACTTTTTTTAAACGGTAGTGCCAAAATTCTGCATAAGTTATTATGTGAAAGTGAAAATTTCAGAGTATTTTTCCTGTACTGATTATACAAACACATATTACTGAAAATGTTACTATTGTATTCTTTCTCTAGACTGATTGTTAAATGTTAAATGATACTAATATTACTAATGATACTAATATTATGTTAAATGATACTAATATTGTTAAATGATACTAATATCCTTATGATCTTTATTCTTATTCAAATAAATAATACCTTCTAGATTAAAAATTACTCAACATCAATTAGCCCACAACCTTTTTTAATACGAGAATTTCTAATTTAACTGGTTGCAACATCATGCGCATAAAGCTACCTACAATTATAGAAATAGGGTGTTTCAAGATAGAGAGAGCTCTGTCTAAAGGGAGGATTCCTGTGACAAAACAGCTTAACATTACAGTTTTTTAACTAGTGCAAGACTAGTTAAAAAGATGAAACCCAGTACTTTATGTCCTGCTTGTAGGGCTTCCATAGTTGGCTACTGTAAGAACATAATATTAGACTAAATTGGTCTTTCATACAATCCAGTATGATTCCTTTAATGTTTTTAATCAACTTTCATCCATTTGTAAATGTTGGCCCAACCCTCTTCCTTATCATAAGTGGGATTACATCCAATACATATAAGGTGTTATTCTGTAATAGATAAAAGTCATCAAGCTTCACTGCATATTTAATAAGTTTTGCCCTTACTTCTCTCTCTTTATTTATCTCCATTTTCCTAGCCATATTTGTAAGTTACAGATGAAGAAGATTTCTTCCACAAGCAGAATTTTCTCTCTCTTCTCTGATTGGCAACCGTCACCCCATCCCCATTGAAAGTCCCCATTGAAAGTCTTCCCTTTATCCCCCTTCGGAAGCAAATGCCAGATCCTTGGAGCCTTGCTTACCCTTGTTTTTCCCTTTTGGGAAAAGGAAGAAACAAAGAAAGGCAAATCTCAACTGCTACAGTTGAAATTCCATTTAAAATCACTGATCCAGAATTATCTAAAAAAGAACGTAAGGGATGAATAAAGCCAGCTGTCCCAGAGAAGACTGGAAACAGATGTCTTTAAGCAGCTTTTTCTTCTGGCAGCCTTCTGGAACAAGACTTCAGGAACATGTAGCCTATCTAAATATTACAACTAGTGGCAGGGAAGCAGTCTGAGCTTTTGGATAGAATTTTGTCCCTCATCTGTGCATACGTTTTAATTTTTGTTGTGCAAAGTATTTAGCACAAGATACAATATCTGATTGTAGTAACGTAGTTCAATAAATTAAATTAAACCTTGTGGTATTTATCCAATATGGAAACACAGAAAGTTATTTGAAATATTTTATCTGGAACCCTGGAAATAGGAGAACACCAAATATAGAAACATGGCTTGCAAAACTAAAATCCCCAAATAGGTTAAACATATTGCATTGGCCTTCATTTTTTTTTTCTTTTGAATGCAAACATAAATAATGGTGACTGTCTGAGATAAAACTCATTCACACCTGTCTACAATTCAATATAGTACCTGACATTCTTTGTTGCTCCTGTGAAAAGTCAATGCCTTCGCCAATGGAACTCATTATTTTCTCGATCTGAAAAATATATTAAACATTAGTAAACATTTTTTCACAAAAAATACAACCAGAGTAGAGAAATTTTAATTACAAAAGAAAAGTTATTTGTTCAAAAGAAACTGTTTTATGTCATCTTCAGAAATAATGCATGTATGATCAGCATTAGAGAAAGAAGTCTACAGAAGGTCTTTCCAAGATAAATACTAAATTCCCATTTATGATTTGGTTAAAAATATGAATAGAACAAATATTTTGAATGTTCAAAATATATAATCCTTCTACTTACAAAGTACACTATTACAGCTAAGGAGAGATTTCAAGGCACAGATCCCAATACCAAGTTGCTTCAACTAAAAGCTTGCAAAAGCATTAACATAAATTGTAACAAATGTACAAACATTAGCAGCTTTGTGACCATCCAGAGTTGTTGGGAATTGGGCAGCAAAGAAATGCAGTAATAAGTGAAAGTAAAATAAAAAAAGAGCATACTGGGGAATATTTCAACAATCAAGAGGTGAAAGATCACTCAAGTCATGTTCCCAAACATTAAGAACTCAAAAAAAGAAAACAGTAGTTAGAATAGTTTTTAAGTAAGACAATTAAAAAATTAGGAAAGTACTTCCACAGGTAGTCTTGAAGGCCAAGGACCTTCCAAGGAATCTAATGTAAACCAATAAAAGAATTGTACCACATCAATTACAAGTTCATAATTTTTAAAATATTCTCTGGTTAAAATATAATATTGTCCCTGCCATTGTAAGCATGGTATAAAGTGCAAATTAGGGGAAACAAAAAAAAATACACAAGATTGCAACATATAATTGTTTAATTTGTCACGTTAAGATGCACTTTAATAACAATAGAAACAAGAGATTTGTTTCTTAGATGCAAAAAGTTATACGGGAAAAGGAAAACTAAATTTGGAAATACACATTCCAGAGAGGGTTTGAGATTAAATTGGAATTGTTTCTAATATTCACAAGCCTATGGACATCAAAGCTGTTTTCTTTTTAACCTGCCACTTTCACCTCAAAATTTAGCTTCTCTCTCTCTCTCTCTCTCTCTCTCTCTCTCTCTCTCTCTCTCTCTCTCTCTGATTCTCTCTCTCTCCCTTCCCCCCCCCTCAACTTGATTCTACAAAGCAACAATACTAAGCACAAAATCAGAATTAAGTGGATCGCACAGAGGTTTAGAAAAAAACTTCAGATCCCTACCACATGAAATTTTGCAAGCATCTAATGTCACGGGACCCTCATAACTAGTGAAGAAAACACACCAACACAAAGAAAGCACAAATTAATTGCACGACTAAGCAACCGTAGCACCAGACTGGTTCCCAGCAGAACAAAGCTTTGCAAGTTTCTTACATTGTAGAAAGACTGAACTTCGGAGTCATCAGGCACTTGCTCCTGAAACTGCTGGGAAAGAGCAAAACATGTTTTCCAAAAGAATTCAATCAAATGAAATATAATTCTACTTAAGAGAAAATATAAAGCAAGGGAGAAGAAGAGTTTTCCATAATTTCACATTTTTCTTTTCAAGTTTTCAAGTTTTTTTTCCTGCTTCATTCTAAGCACCTTCCTGACCTTAAGCCCTCATTTTTCTGGCACAGTCATAATCTGAAAAAGTCACAATTGGCTGACTTCACGCACATCTATCCAACAGCATAGTTTTCACATTACACCAAACCAAACCAAACCCACATTATATTTTAACATGATGCAATTACATTTATCCACATTGCCATGGTTTGCTTTACAAACTAGGATGCAACTATGGCAGTACAGTAATAGAAATAGATCGCAAAAGATAAAGGCATTTCTTTCTCAGCTTGACTGTAACAAATATAATGCAAGTTCCAGTTTCTACCAGAATTGATGACTTGCTTTGTGGAGAGTGATGGAGAAAGATGAGAAATTGTGACGACAGCTTACCAGAAGGACTTTTGTGGACTCTATATGGTATTTATACAGATGTAGATATACATGGATATGCTCATAAATCTAGACTTTATCCTCATTCTCTTATTCTCGCACTCTGCACAAATATACTTGCTGGCCTACATGTATACTGTATACTGTAAAAGTTTATAGTTTTAACTTAAAAGTACAAGTTTTCTGATAGCTGATATTGCAATTTGGATCCAAAACTTGTGAACTGATTTATTCATCAAACTAGAATTTCTTTCTTTTGTCTCTTTATTGAAGCTGCCAGTGTATCTGAAATACTGATTTTGTATAGCCTTCCGAAATCTCATACATTCCAAAAATGTTCGGCTTGAATTGCCCAATCAGCCTTGCTAATAATGTGAAGACTACAAATGGAGGTAGACCAGATAAAAAATATGAAGTCTAACTTGTGCAAATTGAAATGCTTTTTTTACTCATGCCAAATACATTTGGAAGCAAGACAAATGTCTATGGACATTCAAAGTCATTCAGGTCATGGTTGTCTCAAAGATGCTGTTTCAAAAGGCCACTGGACTTCTTTTGTTTTCTTCCCTTGAAGAAGTTTAGCTTCTCATCTAAGATCCTCATCCTCGGAAATCTGAACAGTTCCAAGAGGGTTCCACATCCATTTGCACTCTTCAAATGACCCTGAGGACACAGATAAACTTCCAAGTGGCCTCAATGACTCTCAGAAAGAGTGCTAATGACCAGATGAGTGCAAGCAATATTAATCCAGTTGACTTTTGAAAGAGCATCTTTGGAACAAGCAAGACAAATTATTCCATTTTCTCATTTTTGTCATGCAAATTCTATATTAATTACATTTTAATAGTTCAAATGAGAGTTATTAAAATTGTAACCTTCCATTAAAGCCATACTTTACTTCATTTTTAAATTACATAAAAATATTATAATGTTGTAAACCACTTGGAAATGACAAGGCAGTAAAGCTATGTTTAAATAAATACTCTCAGTTTAAGTGGAACAATAATAGTAGTAGCTGAAGAGAAGATTATTGTAACTGAAAAATCTTGTGAAACCTCAAAATATTGTGGAACTCCCATTTCTTTAGTCAGTAACCAACTTGAGACATTTTTTACATTTAATTCATTCTGGTGTCTCTGACATTCATCATTCTAAAGGGCATTTCAAGGAGGGCCGGGGAAAGTGATTTACATAGATTTAAAAACACTATGAAGCTCAGGTAAGCTTGAGGCCCTTTTTACGTAGAGTCGTTTTAGCAGGTTTTTAAGGTCCAAGTGCACAGTTCATTTTGGTAAAAGTAACAGCTCTGATCTTCTCTCTTTGATAAATGCTATTATGCATCCTGAACATGCAAGCTCTGCAGCATTTAAATCTAAAAAAAAATCCATTGATTTACAACAGCTGTGCTCTTCCTTTTGTTCAAATATGGCCACTTGCCAAAAGGCTTCATTCAAAGCCACTACCCACCCATCCACAGGAAAAAAAAGAAAGAAAATGAAAAAGCTTGACATCCTTTTCGCTAGAAAATAATCTGCCATGTTAGTTAATATATTTTGAATTTTTTTTCTCCTTCATCAAATTGTTACCAGTCCCTGTTAATTTATTTCAGAGGTGTTTTTAGACTAGAACATACATTGTTGAACTTCTACGAAAGTAAAAAGTATAAGATTTTCTCTTTCAGCAGGTTAATTTAATTTTGGTGTAATAATTGGAAGAGAAAAAAAGCAACCTTCCTCCTGTTCCTTGTTCCAATCAATGGACCCTCTTCCAGTCAGTGAGCTTCCATTAACACCCAATGTTAAAAGGCAACTATCCCCTTAACACACAAGCTACATACTTAAAAGAAAACTGCTTCCTTGTAGGTACATATACAGCATTTTAAAAGTTTTCAATATGCCTGAGATGTGTGACACAGAACCCATGGTCCCTCATCACCAGCAATCCTGTTAACAATATCTGACATTTATCCAGCTATCATTTTCAATCTATTATCATGCCATAAGAACAAGGAACAGAACTCTGTGCCAAATATGATTTCTCTCTCTCTCTCTCTCTCTCTGCATGTGTGTGTGTGTGTGTGAGAGAGAGAGAGAGAGAGAGAGACAAAACTATCAAGACGTAAACAATATATAGTATCAATCTGTGGACTGGCATTGGCCTTGAGTGAAGGAAGCAGACCAGCACAACACTATACTGCCCACTCTCAATTCTCTGAGCCAATCCAGAAGAATATCATGGTCAATACTATCAAAAACCATTGAGAGGTAAAATAGGGCAAGGATAGATGCACTACCCTAATCCTGCCCAAACACTAGAATCTAAATTGAGAGCAAATCCCACTCCTTAACTAGCACTGATGATGTTATCTTGTTTGGGTAATGAAATGTCTGCAAGAAAACTATCAAGCTCAGAGAGCACCAATGACCCCTCAATCTTTTGGCCAATTTAATTTAGAAGTTCTCATATCTATGGGCCTTGTTTAGGCATTACTGGAAAAGTTACATAAATAAAAAGTTACATAATAAATTGTATTACATATGTACATAAGGAATATATGAATCAGCTAGAATTCAAAGGCATAATTATTGATAAAGAATCCTAGAAAAATGATGTCCATTGGCTCACAAAGGGTCAGAAACACCTGAATAACACCACATTCATTGTATTTGGGCTAGTAGGGTATTTGGAAATTTATTTATGATTGTGAAACCTGAGTAATGTTGGTTAAAATAGTAATAATATTATAGAATTAGAATAATTACTCCTTATACTATTCTGTGCAGTAAGTATTCAAATCAGGGAAATGGTTTCTAGGAAAATCAGAATTATTTTAAGAATTATTCATCCGAAGTGTAAGACAAAAATATTTAAAGACCCATACTTTGTCTCCATATTTCCTAAAAATACCACCCCACCCAAATATTCAACACTCTTGCTTTGAGGGATATTTAAAATAGGACACAAAAGGACCAGTTTTCTTAAAGGAGGTGTTTTCCCTATTCTACCATAAGATGGCAATGTTTATTAGCCGAGTTTGAATTTATTATAGTAAAGCCATTGACTCTTGATCTATACAAGAAAAATAATGTCTATATTTTTCTCTTTATGAGGAATTTTGAATTTACTTTATTTATCACAGCTATTGGCATCAATCAATACAATAGATAAGATTTCTAACAAATGATTTCTGCTTTATATTCAATTACAAGACTATTGAAAATTCTAAAGTTATTATCAGAAAATTTGATCTGTGCAATAGTTGAAATTGATAAAGAGCTAATATTAAAGAAAATAATGTACTTTGACTAGCTAAATGACATGGTATAATATATCATGTGTTCTTATTCAACTGAGTTTGTATTTATCTACTTTTAAGAACTGCTAAGAAACAGATAATTTTTACTATGAGTTCTATGGTTTTACATAAAACCATAGAACTCAAAGAGAGTGTGCTTTCTTTTTCACATCACTGTACTTGAAAGGAATTTAAGAATTCAGAGTTAAAATAAGTACAACTGGATTCACTAAGTTTAAATGTACTGCAGAGTTTTCTCTAGCAAATAAATGAAACTTAAAATCTCTCAATCTCTCTCTCTCTCTCTCTCTCTATATATATAGTATAGATATTCACAACGTCATCCTATACATATTCATAAAGTCCTCTAAATTCAGCAAAATTTTTGAAATTATTTCTTCTCAAGGTATTGTTATTAATTTCACAAAATCATATCCCTTATCTTCCATGCCCTAAAATTAATGATGTATATTATCTGGAAAAAAAATCCTGCTGTTCCATCTTCTAATTATTTCAACAAGCTCATCTTTAACTGCAAGTACCCTTCTTTTTTGTCAGGGTTCCACGAAGTTTACCATTGGAAATATCTGTTTTCAACAGCAAAAGGCTCCACACTGAACAATAATTTAACTTCAACTAAAATCACAGGGCTATATTCCAGAATAGGGTGACTGAGGATACCAGTTTGTACAATTTCAGAAATCTGAAACACTGTATTAAAGATTTGAGAAATTATCTGACAAACCACACTCCAATCCTATAAGAAAGCCAACAAGCTGGTGAGTCAGTTACCTTGTGTGCACCTCATCAGAAATAACAACCAGATTAGTTGTCTAGAGAGATCACAATTTTCTAGCCATCACTTATTTCAATGTGAGTGGAAATCTTAAATTATAGCAGACATTTTGCCACAATAATGGCAATTTACCAGTAATTCACCATAAACTAGCAAATCTGACATCTTAAGTATGCCACACAGTCAGAGAACCTTTTAAATATTCAGCCAAAATAAAAACAAGTCCTAATGCAAAGTAATATTGAGTGACAGTGATATGAGAGTGAGCTATATGATTGTTCAAACTGTTTCTTCTATGTTATCCACTGAGCAGATGATAGGCTGTGATCTCTCTGCCTGAGAGGCATCTATTTGTTTTTGACTTTGCAGAGCAAAATGCATGGGGACAAAACTGACAGCTGATGGACAGTTCAGATTTTAAATCCAAGCTTGTGTTGTGCCTAGCTCATTGCGTGGAAAAAGCACCACATTTACCACAGTTCTTACAAATTTGGTAATCATCCAAATCCAGAATGACACTATGGGGCTTACAGTTTGAAATAGAAAAAAAATAAAAAGAAATATCTACAGGATATTGCTCCGGAGGGCAGGCATCACGACAGAAAAGACACACAACTTTAAGACTTGTGGACTTCAACTCCCAGAATTCCTCAGCCAGCAAAAGTCTTAAAGTTGCCAAGATTGGAGACCCCTGCTCTAAAGCACACCAACTCTGCCTGATCTTACTGAAAGAGCAGAAATCATAGGAGGTAGGCAGTCCCTGAAATAACCTGTCCCCATGCCATGAAGGTCACATGCTAGCAAAACAATGCTTAGGGTCATCCAATACAAATTAGAACTTTATATGGCAAAAGCGATGCCAGATGTTCTGTCTGGCTTTAGAATAGTTCCTTGGAACATGACACATGTTTGCTAATGCTTGCTGGATAACTGAGAAAATCAAAGAATACAAAAAAAGAAGTCAAGTATGTGCTTTATTAGTTACAGAAAGGCCTATGAATGTGTTAATCATTTCTGAGGAAACTTAGAAAAATCAGAAGCTTAGAACTATCTCCCTATCCTCACACTATATACCAGTCAAGAAGCTATAGATCGGGCAGAACATGCTGAAACAGACTGACTCCTGGTTGGCAAATTGAGACAAGGGTATATACTCTCCCATATAGGGTATATACTCTCCCATATAAGTAACATAGGTAATCTTCAGTTAATGACAATAGTTGGGACTGGAATCTCCATTGCTAAGTGGTGCAGTCATAACAGTGCAATGCCCTGTTGACTGCTGCATAGCTTACCAATGGGAATTTCAGCAGTCCCAATATCCATTATTAATCACATCTCACTAATGGCAAAGACCCATCCCAGCTTTGACCTCTTGACCCTGAACCTTGATAAGGTTCCTCCTCTGCCTCCTCTTGAAATCCTCCTACCAGCCTGTCTCCACCCACCCCCATCTCTGCTGACTACCTATTTGCGGCCATCAGCTGCCCCTGCTGTGCACCCCCTCCTGCCACTGCTGCACCCACTGCACCATGTACTACTACTGTACCAGCCAGGACCTTCTTCCATGCTGGTGCAGCTGGGGCTTCTCTTGTGCCCAACCCAGGGTGTCTATTTGTGTGTCAGTTTGTGTGTCAGCTAGGGCCTCCATTTGTCCTCCGCCCAGGGTTTCCATTCACGTCCCACCCAGAGTTTCTATTTGTGTGCAGGTCAGGGCCTCTGTTCATCCCTGCCCAGAGCTGCTTTTTGCAAAAGAAAAATCTGGCTTTGCTGGCACAAAAGGACCCATCAAATAGACCTTCTTATACACTGGCACTGCTGGGGATTTCTTTCACCACTGACCAAAAGAAGGAGCTGGCTAGAAGGATCCTTCTTTCACCTTGGCTGGGCTGGGGCTTCTTTTACAAGCCAGGCTTCTTTCACTAAAGGCCTTTTGGGTGAAGTATGAACAGAGGCCTTGGCAGTTGAGCTAATGGAGGGCATTAATATATTCCCTTAGCAGGGTACGGTACAACCCTGGCTGCACCAGCATAAAAGAAGATGATGCAAAAAAAAAAAAAAAAAAGCTGCCCCAGCCAGTACAGTAGTGGCATATAATGCAGTGGATGCAGGGCTGGGTTATAGCTGGGTGGCAGATGCAGCTGGCAGGAATGGGTAGGCAGGTAGGCAGCCCTCCACAAAAAAATGCGTGTAAATGTGGGTGGGCCCAAATTTTGTTAACGTGCAAGGTTGTTTCAATGGTCAGAACTTCGAAGGTGGGTCATAAGATCTTTCATTCAACATCATTATAGCTTTGAATCGCTGCAGAACAAATGGACATTAAGCGAGGACTACTTGTAGTCAATCTATATGCTGAATATATATTAAGTAAACTGAATTAGAAGATGAATGTGATTTTAATATTGGAGAAAGAAACATCAATTACTATTTGCTATGCTGGTAATACTACTCTTCCAGCAACTTCTTACTAAAGCCAAGGAGTGGAGGGGAAAAAAGGAGACTAAAATTAAATACAGTATAAAGAAGCCCAAACTAATGACAATACAACAACTAACCTTAGATATGGTATTGAATGAAGGTATTGAAGTAGTACATATCTTCTGTGTTTTACAATCAACCTTCAACAGCAAAGAAACAGGTAATCAAGAAATATGCTACAGACTAGCCCTCAGTAGAATAGTTACAGGGTTTTTGAAGAAGAAATTCAGATGCCATGCTGTCCCTCTATCTGCAAAGATCACATTAGGGAAACCAATGGCATTCTTTGTGAAAGCAAAGAATGTCTGGAAGCAAAAAAATTGGATTTGAAGAAGCAGGATAGAAAGGGTAAAGAGTATTTAGAAATTTGGTGTTAAGAGAAGATTTAAGACATTGCTATGGATAACCAAAACAAAAACCCAAACCCAAACAAATGACTCATCAAACAACCCAGCACTTTTATTCTGGCACAAATGACCAGACTCAAATTATCCTACTTCAAACACACTATGCAACTTCAAACACACTAGCTCTCTCAAGAAAGAAAGGTGAAAGGAAAGAGAAGACCACAACCACCAGCAAAATGGATGGACAAAGTTACAATGATGCTAGCCAAAAGGATAGGTTAGGTATATTATCATATACCATGTCACTAAGAAGTGACCCTAATTGAATGGAACAAAATCTATCTCAGTATCATTAAAGGTGATTAAATCAACACCCTGAACTGCACCCAAAAGTCACTGACAACCAGTGCAGCTCACAGAACATAGTGGTGCCATATAGACATATTGAGGCACGCCTACACTGCTGCATTAAACAGATGGGGTTAACAGGTCTTTGCAAAGGTTGAGGGAAGCAATAAAAATATTCCCCCAGATAATTAAGTTGGGAAGAGCATTATAATAACAAAGTCAAATGTACATACAGCCTAAAGGAAAGAAAACAACAAAAATGAGAACAGGAATATCACAGGAAAGAAGAAATACAAGGTGGCATTTAAACGAGAATGGCCTGGATCTGACATGACACAATTTAAAAACATTAACTGTGAGGTACAGTGAAGAAAAAAAAATCCTTTGTCACTGAATGGCTTGGCATAAGCATCTCAACACTAAACTCTAGCAATGGTATCATATCACTCTGCATTTTAAGCACATGGATTGTTTTTTCTGCAGGTCAGTCAAGCTAATACAGTTTTCAATCCTGCACGTGGCCAATGTAAAGAAACAGGGCAGACTCCCTGAGCTGCTCCACAAATGTTTTAGAGAGCAAGTTCCCGGATGTTTATAAATCTCTTGTATATATACTGAAATGTCTCAAAATAATTTGTAAATTATTCAAATCAAATCTTTATTATGGTCGAAGGTCAGCATAAGGAGAATGGAGTACATTAAATTGGCAAGCATAGAAAATACACCAGAGTCTAAAAAATAATTAACAGTTAAAAGACATAAAAGAGAAAGTAAATATAAAAAAACCCCAAAGTCTAAAAAGGAATCTAAAAGGAGAGGTAGAAGCATTAGATGGGTGTATAGAGGAGCATAAAGGTTAGCATGCAGCTGACTAAATCTATCACAGTAGAGACCACTCTAGTATGACAAACTAGATGCTAATTGGGACTAGTTTATCGCACAAGTAGAACCTGGCAATGTTGTATGTTATAGCAGGATTAATATATGAAAGCAGCAGGGAGGTGTGGAATTGTCTTGTGCATCCCGAGTATTTATGTAATAATGGTGAGATATGTCTAGTATGAATCTCTGTAGTTCATGCAAGGGGGAAGCATATGTTGTTTCTGGGTGTGTAGAGTCACACAGCCACTGTGTCTCCAAAGAATCTTCCTATATCGGCCTTCAAGGACAGCTAAGGAGAAGGCATGACATCCTACCAAGTAAAACTCTCGGTTAGGTACTTCAGCATGCAAATTATTTGTATATGTACACGTATAGAAGCCCACCAACTTATATTAAACAATGATAAATCTACCCTACGAAAAGAACAGTATTTGTAGAAAATACCTCATAAATCTGATGCAAGCAATCCAGTCCTGTTTCATAACTTACGATTTAATTACTTTCTAATAATAAAAGCACTAGACCACTAGACCAGAATAATATTACCATCGCAGTAGGATTATAAAGTGGGAACACCAAGAGAAAAATAATCAAGACTGATACAATCAATTTTACCTTGGAATCTTTAAAAACCAAATTGCATTTTCTTATTTCTGCAGTGTTTCATTATTTGTAAATATTTTATTTTACACTGTTGTCTATAGAGTTCCCTGAAATGATTTATATTTAGTGTAGGCATATTTAGGATTCAGAAGAAGGTCACTTCAAATAGATATTAAGTATTTGAACACATTTATTTACGCTGTCCTATAATAGATACACATACATCTCCAAAAATTGGGGTGCTACATCCTGGCATAGAATGACATATCTCACTTCAATTTTTGACATATCTCACTTCAATCTTCAAGAACAACAATGGACTTCTGGTTTGAGCTTCTTCGGCGACAGACCGAAACCTCGTCTCTCCAAGGCTTCGATCCGTGCTCGCCGCTGGAGCGTCCCGAGCCGGCTGGTTTCGGGGCTAAGCCACCCCGTAGAGGTGGTGAAGAGGGGGGAGACTGCCTGCAGGGTTGAGGAGAGCCGCATCTCTCCTCCCCAGCTGGCCATTACTCCCTTTCCAGAAGGCGGTTGTAGCGGTGGTCAGAAATGGCCACCACAAAGAAGAACTCAACCAGAAAAGAATGTGCAGGAGGAAGATAAGAAGATAAAGTTTTGGTTGACCGGGTCAAACAGCAAAAGCAACAAATAAGGTACCCTGGAATTTAAACTTAACAACATTGTTCCCAAAGAAGATTTTGAAGGGAAAGGATTAGGTTTTTTTTTCTTCCCTTCCTTGTACTGACAGCTAAGAGACTTAAGCAAGAAACTGAAAAAAAAATCCACTTTGACATTAATAGGCATCTAAGCTGAAAATAAAAGTCAAAGGGATAATAAAGATTTCTGGACATTTAAAAGTTTTTACAAGCTGGAAAGGAGAAAAAAAAAAAGAATAGAAGGGCAGGATCTGGAAAAATGGAGGAGACTGCCTGGAATTAAGGAATGGAACTGTAATTAAAAGGAACTTACAGTGAAATTTTAACAAGATTCCTCAAAGATACATTTTAATGGAAACTTGGTAACAAAATAATAGAACCCCAGGAAGAGAAAGTGGAAAAAAGAAGCAAATAGAAACAGCCTTGGATTATTTGGATTACTTGGTGATTTTTGGTTTTTGCATCTAGATGACTAAAATTAACTGGGTGGTTGTTTAAAAGTTTTTAAAATGGTATCACTCTTAGAATAACTGAAAACGGAACTTAAAAAATGGAAAGAAGACGCACAAGAAGGGAGAGTTCTTTTGGCTTCGTGTTTCAATTCTTAGAAATGGAGATCTGGAACTATGAGAAGCAACAAAAAGGCTTGCAGAACAAGAAGATTGGGACAAAGAAGAAGCCATCTTTAATGATCAAATAATTTTAAGTGGGGGGGAAAAGGGGGAAAGAGAGTGAAAGGTTTAAGATTAGAAAAACAACCAAAAAGAAGAAGAACAATTTGAAAGATAAGTATAATATTAGAAAGCAACAGAAGAGGGGATTACAGATGAGAGAGTTAGAAGTAGAGAGACAAGGGGGTAAAAAGGGGAGGGAGAAGAGGGGGAAGGAGGCAAGGAAAAGAAGTTGTAAAAGACAGAAACAAGAAATGGAGAAACAGGGAAAAGATATAAGGATTGTAACCATAAGTTTGTTTAGAGATAATGGGTGAAAATTTAATTGTAAAAGGGATTCTGCAAAGGTACATAAGATAGCTTTGTTATATTACAAATAGAAATAACTTTAGAAAATATGATGATGAATAAAATATTTATTGTAATGCAGTGGGATGTTTGTTAATATATAAATGAATTAAAATGATTGAGAGAATTAAAAGGGAACATTTTTAATTATTAGTAATGATTTATAAAAAATATAAGTGAGAAATATGGGGGAAAAAAGAATTAACTATGGAAAGTTTATAAGTGTTCCCAAGGAAGTATGATATTCAATTGAAAAGAAATGTTAAAGATGTTAAGATTTTAATAAATATTAATGATAGAATTGAATTGGAATGGAATGTGTTTTATTTACATACATACATACATACATACATACATACATATATATATATATATAATTTTTTTCTTTTTAAGAATATAGTTATTTTAAGAATGTACCAAGCAGAATTCGATTGGAAGTTATGTATTATATTGAATGCTATAATCTTAAAGCTATACATTGAAGCTTACATAAGAGCTTGAATGGATAAAATTAAAGGATATAAAGGTGTCATACTCTAATTGGTAACTACAGGGAAAAATTTGCTTAATAAGAAAAGATAATGTGAAATTGTAACAGGACAGACAAAAGTATAAATATAATTATTTGAATTGAGATAACTAAAACAAAGTTGAGAAAATTAGAAGAGGCGAAAAACTATGTAGAAAATATAAAATGGTAATAAGATATGGAATAGAATATAAAAATGAGCATGAAATTGAGTTTTGTGTCTATATGAAGAAGAGATAACCTGGGACCATGCTATTTTCAAAAAAGATGTTTTATTTGTATTTTGTTTTTGTGAAAACCCAAATAAAAATTTCAAAAAATAAAAATAAAAGAACAACAAGAACTGCTTTATGCAAAATGTAATGTGCTTTGAGTGCTGCACATTGATTTGGGGAGTACTGAATATTTATAAACACATTACAGAAACAAATTTACCACTTTAGCCTTCAGCTATGTTTAAAAGCACTCAAATATTTATGCTATCCACAGCCTAACTCATACAAGTTCATTCCTTCTAATTTATTCTCCAGTGAAATAAGCTAATAAGCAGCTTTTCTTAGCAAATGTGTTGCTTTGTGCTTTCATATTTCTATATTTGTAAATAATTGAAAATGCCATTCAACATACTAACTTCAATAAAACGTGAGAAATTGTACAATACTAGCTGAAAATGGAACTTATTGACAATCAGTTCAACTCCATCTATCTTACTTAAAGCATCAACACAAAGTATCTGTGATTCCAATGTAGCTTCTTCTGCTAGAGAAGAAAAATGAACAGCTACAATGAGCTTCACCCTCCCACTTGATTTGGAATTGGTTTGTACTTTACATCTAGGCTTATAATATTGGGGGGGGGGGGGTTCAACTATATTCTTAACAATTATATTCTCAAATATTATTCAACACATAATATTTACAATATATTTTTGTTTTGCCCTAAATAGAGTTTGCTTAAGAAACATCCCGTGTGGCTACATAGTACTGTTGATTACTTGAAAGAGAATGTGACTATCAACAGAAAAAGAGATTGATCTAAGCATGACTGATCCAGCCTAGCATCTTAATAACAAGAAATAGAGTCACAGAATAGTAAAAAAAAATGTTGAAGAAATCACATTAGACAAAGATGAAATAAAATGCGTATTTGCTCCTATAGTAATAAATAGCAATCATGTTTTATGTATTTAAAATCTTATTATTTAGTTATTTTCATTACATATGGGTGGTTATGTCTAAGTACATGTTTGATTATTATAATGTCATACGTTTTTCTTTTACCTGACAGAAAATTCTAAGGTATTTTCTGTCAGGTAAAAGAAAAACATATGACATTATAATAATCAAACATGTACTTAGACATTACCACCCATATGTAATGAAAAAGCAATGGACTAGTTACATGACACTAATTACTAGATCAGGTTATAGAAACAAACTGAGAAATTTTACAGAATCTCAGACTTTAAATAATCTATAATAAAACTAGCATTTGTGACAGCAAATTAAAGAGAAAATTACAAAAATAACTAATTTTATAGCTACATGAACATTGTTTAATTCCATATAATTGCAAAGTTGAATGACCAAAATATTTATTCATTCATTTATGAGCTCAAGGTTGTGTACATAGTACTCCATCCTCCCTTTTTTTCCTCCAAGAAACAACCTTGGAAATTAGGCTGGCCTGAGAGTGAGTGCTTGGCACAAAATCATCCAGTGATTGTCCTTGGCAGAGGATCCTTCACCTGGTCTCCCTAGTCCTAGCCCAATATCTGAACTGCTGTACACCACTAGGCTTGAAGACATTGATTGATCACTTTGCTTTAAGATAAACTAATACATGGATTCTTATTTTCTACCACTTAGAATCTGCTCACTCCATAAGTGCTAGTCAGGAGGATGTGTTGCATTTTTCTATGCATTTTCTATGCATTCTATGCATTTTTCCAGGATTTGAGTGGAGAGTTACTAGATGGCCTTGGCTGTAGACTCCTCACTCTAGAGCCCATATTACTCTAGGCTCCTGTAGCCTAGAAATGATTGGTTCAACTTTCCACTTTTGCCAAGTGAACACCCCCCTCTGGCCCACCCTATTAAAGTCAGAATGCCCCCAAATCTTGCTAATAGAAAGACAATAAAAATTACGATTTACTACTGGACCTTATGAGCTTAAACAATATTGTTTTAATTGCTCTATTTTGCAACTGTTAATTGTATATAATCTAAATAATAGATGGTGTACTGGTATAAATATATAAATACCAATATAAAAAACTTCTAGGAGTGTGAAAATTTCATTGTATCCCCCAGTTTTGAGTACAAAACGGGCCATCCCGCATTTTGAAAGTGTTTCAGAGTTTAAATATCTTTATTTCAAACTTGAGACGTCCCCAGAATCCTTGAACCATCCTGTTTCATCCTTGAAAGTGGATGTTTCACAAAAATTCATGCATAAAACATTTAGAAATAGAACATTTCTGTTATTTTGTTTTATGTTACTTTCTTTGTATCTTTATTTTTAAACACTTCTCTCCCTTGACTGCCTTGCCTTGTAGAGAAAAATAAAATATTTTTTTCTGAACTCTATAGTTATTACAGATACCCATGCAAATACTGCATTATAACCAGATTAATAATACACCATTCTCCAAATCCAGGGGTGGGTTTCTACCGGTTCTGTCCACCTCTGTAGAACCGGTAGCTCTGAAGAGCAGCAGACATAGAATCGGTTCTATGTCTGCTGATGTTTTTCCCCACCCGCCCACCTGGGTTCTTACCTGATCTTTGTTTCCTGATTTTTCAACTTCAGCTGCCAAACAAGGCACAGCTGCAGTTAAAAAAAACAAGAAAAGAGGGCTATTTCAAAGGCTGCTTCTCGGCACGCAGCGTGCTAATGACGATTAACAGACACACGGCTCACAGCAGGCAGGAAAGCTCGTAAATCCCGAACTGGTAGTTAATCCTGTCGTATCCCACCCCTGTCCAAATCTGTATTTTAGTTCCACAATCCCACTACATCTTCCCTCTGAGTAGAATGCACAATTCTGCATTATTATTTCCATTTTTAGGTTCCAATAAATCAGTTAAAATGTTTCAAAATAATTCACTCCTAATTTATTTTATTAGTAACAAAGTCAACTAAATTTGCATTCAATTTCAAATTTCATAAAGTCACAGTTATTCCTGAGATGGAGTGAGGCTTAAGAAGATAGGAAAAAGCAGTTTGTTATTAAAGAAAAGTTCTACTCTATAAGTATCCCAAAGAACTGTAAAATATTTTAATAGTAATGATTAATGATTCATTACACTTCTAGTATTGCTGCTTACTTTTGGATACAAATATTAAACTTACATAATTTACATAAATAAAGTTACAATTCAAGTTATCACCAAAATACCAATGGAACAAAAGGCAATTATTTTGTTAGGGTATATAATTACGGATCCTCCTCAATTTTTTTAATATATGCAAAAATTTTGGAAGAAACAGACTAAGCATTATAGCAATATTAAAAGGGCATTCTATAAGCACTTTAGTAATTTGGATAAAAAAAACTTGAAGTATTTAAAATAAATACATTTCTGGCAGACTTATTTCATCACAATGATCATTTTAGACTGGGTTTAGTAATCTAATTTAGTAATTAGACTGGGTTTAGTAATCTCAAGGTAACCAGAAAATACTGTTTCTACAATGCAAGGAATAGTTTCCAGAACAAGACCGCTGATATTCACAAATCATACAACTTGTAGCATGAAATTAATGTTATTCAGTAATTTGAAACAGGCTTTCCAACACTTGAGCTGGTTAGATGTATACACCACCACATATTTGAAGAAATATGTTTTATATAAGAATTGCAAGTTAGTACAAAGCTTAATGTTTTTATTATAAGAAATACCACTGCACTCTAAATAAATAGCAGTTAGTACAATAGTTTTGATTCTGTTGCACAAAAGAGCCCTGAAGTATATAGGGTCACATAAGAAACATCTGTGTACCTTAAAATATATAGATCTTTTCCCAGGACTGCACAGCAGCTGTGCAATTTTACAAAAAGATGCCCCAACTTTAAGGAGTTGCAGATTGCAATATTTTGTATCCAAGTACTGCAAAAGACCTTTTAAAAATTGAGTAACCCAGCACTACACAATAAAAATAATGATTTCATACTTTCAATTTATAATCCACACAATTTAACCTCCCTAATTTGTTTGCTAATGGATTTTCTTTAATATTTTTTTAGACCTGGCATGGCATAATGTTTCCCCAACTAAGTCTTAACTGCTTAATAATAGATTTTCCGATCTATAAAAGGCAGTTTGCATGCTCATGCAACTTCGTTTTAAGTCAGAGTAGAATAAACAAGGAATGCTTTAGTGATGTTTGAAGAACAGCACTTAATCTCTGCTGACTTATCAGAACAAAGTTCTATTAAGGAATGATTTCTCATATATTATGCTGACTTCCTCTTAATCCTAGGAATTAGCTATTTTAAGAGAGGGTTCAAAAACATCCAGGTATTCGCTGACTTTACTGAAGCCTTTTCACTAACATAAAGCAGCTCTAGATATATAATATAACCCAACCTTTTCCCACAAGCTATTCTAGAGAGAATATGCTATGCAAACATATTCTGTGACAACTGCTTCTGAATAGAATAATACCATTTTAGACAACACTGAATGCTTTTAAAACTTTCCCTAAATTCTGCATCAAAAGATTAAACACCTGACTTCAATTCATAGGTGTAATTTTAATTATCTACCAAACAAATTTGATACTAGGATAAATACTACTGCTTCTACTCTTTCATCCCTGATCCATTTTTACCATGGAATTCCTGCAGCAATTTTTATTTTACTTTAAAAAAAAAAAATCCAGCTTGGTCTTACCTCATCCCACTCGGAAGCAAAGGAAGGTGATTTCTCCAGCCTTTTTTTCCCAGTGCTACAATTGGAAAGGGATTCACTTCTGCTCCCCATAGTATCGTCCTCTGTTGGTGAGGTGGTCAAAAGGTCAGAATCCGATTTTGATAAGCTACGGCTAAGTTTGAGGTCTGCTTTGGACTTGCTTCCTGGATGAACTCTTCCTACAACACTGCTCTTGTCTCCATCCTCAGCACTACTGGGGTGCTGTGGCAAATGAGGATGCGCCAAAGTTCCAGAATCCAACTTGTCACGGATATGGCGTATGGCTGAATAGACCACTTTATTTTGGTCTACAGGACTAGATTGTACCGATCCAGAAGCCTCAACATTTTCCAGCTGCATAGCAGTTCCCTCTGTACTTCCTTTGCCCACAGTAGAAATGAGTCTCAAAGGGTCCTCACTTATGTCACACACCGGAGAAGAACCATGCAGAAGACCTGAGAATTGATCCAGTACCTGGGCATCTTGGACATCTGCTTGGCTGTGGCTTCTGTTGAAACTTTTTTGGTCTTCAAAAGGGTACGAAACCCCACCAAAATAAAACCCAACACATAAAGATCAAGAGAAACAGGATTTTAGCTTTTCTCCCTCAGAGAGAGAGAGAGAGAGAGAGAGAAAGAAAAGAAGAAAGAACAGCATTGTTCAGAGTACTCAGATTTTACCCAAAGTTGGAGCATTTATGAAATTCTAGACAGTGGCCTGATTTATGCAATCTGGCAGCCCACTCTGTTTCATTTTATTCCTGTTAACACTAACAATCAGCCCTTGCTATATAAGGTTTGGAGAAGTGCTAACTATACCCAGCAAAGGGGGGAGGGGAGAGACTGAGTCTCCTGGAACATATTTCCATAAAGGCCAAAGTGTTATTTAGAGCAACACTCCCTATTCCTTGGCACAGAATGCTGGGTGGGGAAAGATGAGCTGCAAACAACCTGCAAATATGAACACATTCCCCCCTCCACCCGACAGCTGTTTCCTTCCCTGGTGACTTGAACTCACCTCCTTTTGCAACAGCAATAATTCCTTTAAAGTCTCACTTCGTGTTAACTAATTTCACTCCATAAAATGGTCTCTTCTACTGCTGCAGTAAATTTCAGCTTGCAATATGTATTGCAGCAGAGGGGTAACATTATAACTAGACTCGTGCTTTAATATATTGTATCAAAAATGAGAACCTGATTAAAGTATGAATAATTCACTGATGTAAATTATGTAAAAGCTTATAGCAAAGAGCCAGTCTGAACAACAATCATTAATGCATTGCCCAGTATTTAATATTGATAAAAGCCAAGTTATCCAACTTAAGTTCTTCACAATGGCACTTTACTCATTGGAGAATATCTGAGAAACAGAAAATGAAGCTTTTTTTTAATGGTACTTATCTTAGATTGGACATACAAACTTAGATATGAAAGGTACTAACTTCAAATCCAAAATTACCGTGGTATGCTCTATTTGGCCAAAGTTATATTACATTTTGCAATGATTCAGTGGTGCTTCATTATTCCTAAATCAAATCAGAAAGTACTTGTCTCTGGCTCAATTGGAACCTTTTTTTGATTAATCAGTACAAAGAAATCAGAGCAAATCAGGAAAGGTTCTTTCAATGAGACACCTTATATAGTCATTTCTCAGGTTTTTTATGCTTCTACTTAACATGATATATATCCCACAAAGTTTTCACAAGGGTAAATCATTACTCTTTTCTAAAATATTAAGCTACAGCTTAATATCAACTTAATCACCCTAGCTCATTTGCTTTATGTATTGTATTTTTTTCTATAGGGCATATTCTACAGGAGGTTTGACAAAATTGTGTTTATTGGCAACTCTTACTCTGAGCTTAAAAATTAGTATCTAAGAAAATGCTTTTTATAAAATCAGTTATTGCAGAGATACAAAGTATTTTAAGCATGTGTGCCAGAAATGTTTTTGCGTTTATTTTCTTACTCAAAATCATGAAGAACAAGACTTTTTTGGTCTGAGAGCATTTTACAGAACAAAATTACATGCAGACTGGATTTACATTAAGATTCTTATTTTGATATGCGTGTAGCAGAGGAAATGGATCAGTCTAAGCTACCTTTGACTGTCAAATCTTTCCCATCAAAGTGTAAACGACAAGTCTACAGAGGAAGTATAGTGTCGAAGAGTCTTGTCTGCTTTCATAGATTTGCTGTGATAATATATTAATAGCAACATATATAAAAAGATGAATAAAATGCCTCTACACTTTACTGTTTGCACAAAATGCTCAATATGGCATCTATAAACATTTTGCAACTGCTATCAGAGGGTGGAAAAGCAGCTGACAGTTTGTATCACACAGTGAAACATTTCATTCTTCCAAAGGCAGCTATGAAGCCCAACAAAGCAGTCACTGTTGCAATGAAACTGTGGCTGTATTTCCCAATCTCCCAAAAGCAAAACAACAAACAAAAAAAATCTCCCAGCATGAGCAAAGTTCTATAAGAGACATTTGAATTTTGTTTTTTGTCATGCTAGTTAGATCAAAGGATTCTTGCATATGTTAAAAAAACAAATACCATTTTTAATAGGTTTCTATGAAGTTGGGATGACTCAGAATTACCTACCTTTTGGCATCTCAACCAACTGAGATTCAGGACTTGGATATTGTTCAGAATGGCCAGAAGAAAAATCACAAGAAGCTTGGCAATTTAGTGGCCACTGACCATCCTGAGAAGATAGACCTTTTCGTGACCATACCTGCAAAGAATTATGTACAATGTAATTAATTTTATTAGTTATGATTTAGCAAATGTTAACCTTTATAAAAATTAGGTAAGTTAAAGCATAATTGCATATGCCTCTTTACTTTAAGTATCATGCTTCCAAATATTTTTCAAATGTTTAGTACAAACTTTGACAAATGGCAATATTTAAATGTGCAAAAAACCCAATCAGAATTAATAGGTTGATCTCAACTGGGTGTTTTGGTACCAATATTTTGATACAACTACAGTCATTCCTCTGCACTGACCATGTTAGCCAGAAATGATGGGAAATTGCTAGATTTTAAACAAAGTTAGGGAAAAAAGAAAATACTTTCATGGAATATTGAACCCTTAATCTCTGACAAGTTCATTTTGAAATGCAAGTACTGATTGTATCAGAATTTTTAACAGAATACAAAATCTAAATATCAGATACAATTTTTGAATTTGAACTGATAGGAAAACTCTACTACTTATATTATTTGTTGAATCAAATTCTTGGTGGCAACAACTAATTCCACTTTACTATACCTGTATCATAAAAATATTTGACAAATACATTTAAAAGAAATCATTCTATTTTTAAGAAAGAATAATTAAATATCTATATGACTTCTGAATTTTTTCCCCTTAGATATAAACCAAAAGCAACCAATGATTTTAGCTATATACTACTTCAATCAGAAATTCTAGCTCAAACCTGCAAAACACATGGCCCATGGCCTGCATACAGTCCATCAAACAGCCTTTTGTGGCCTCTGGAATTTTTCAGAAACTCAAATTCATTGCCACCAAACATAACCACAGTTGCCACTTCATAAGGCATGGAGGCTTCCAGCTACAGCACTGCCACTGCCACTGCCAGAAGGCAGTTGACCTGTAGTCAAAGGTAATTTTTGCAGCCACAATTATTTTTAATTTTTTGATATAGCCTTTTCCCTTCTACAAATTGTCTAGATACTTACTACAGTTGATATTTGTATCATCATCATCATCATAGCATATCAACAGGGCCTCCTGCCTAAGCAGGAGGCTGGACTAGAAGACCTCCAAGGTCCCTTCTAACTCTGTTATTCTATTCTATTATATCTAAACATCTGGTTGACTGTGTAACCTATTAAATTTATATGCCACCCAACTCTCAATGATTCTGGGCAGTTTATAATTAAGAACATAAATCAATACAAAAAACAAGTCTTCCACCCACCCATCCCAAATAAACAGCACAAGACAGAACAATAATGGCATAGCTAACAAACCGAGAGAGGAACAAAAAAAGAAACATCAGTCATTTTGCTAATTATGTAGGCTTACATAGAATTTTAACATATAGTGTAAATGCATAAAAATGGAGCTTATTTCCTCAGTAGCACAGCGCCTCTCTATTAATAAATCATATGTCCCAAATGCTGCTAAGATACTCTCACAGCACATAAACTCCTGATTCACTGTATAGAGTGTTCAATTTTTCTTAATTAGAATTTTCCTTTTATCATTTTACTGTTATTTAGCATTAAACAATTTCAGTTCTGTTTCAATGTTTGCTATAAAATGTAGGAAATGAAAACATATACCTTGATAGATCTCAGTAGGATTTTGCAAAAATGTTTTAAATTTAAACCATGCTGCATCTGAACTGTCTTGAACTGAAAACACCCTGTTTCAACAGCCACCAGCTGTCTCAAATTCAAAGCAGGATGTTTTGACTATTCTGGAGGAGCCTTGAACTTGAAACTTCTGATAAATATTGCACTGTCTGATAGTTTTTAAATGGCTTTTCTACAGCTTAAAATGTTTTCACTCATACACAACATGTATCTGTTGCATTGTATATATGTGCACTGTTGCATGCAATAATTTCAAATAGTGTCTAGTCCACTTTTACAATGACAGTCCTCAGCAGAACAGAGTTTTCTTCTCCACATACTTCTCAAATACACTCCAGAAGCTAAGTCCTTCCATAACAGACTTAAGAAGGAGTGACAGAGGAAGGAGAAGAAGAGAAAGTTCCTAGGTATGAGTGAACATCTATTGGCATATTGGATATAATCTATACTAAAATTATATCTGTCTTACCTGTGGCTGGACACTGCAGGTAGCACCTAAAGATGATTCACCTGAGAAGTTAAAAATAAAAATATTTTTTAATATTTGCAATACAAATCTGTCTTTAGCTAATTACTGTTAAAAGCAAGACATGCTACAGTATCCTCAAAATTAAAGGAACTGGCACAATGTGTATCTTCAGAACTGTGTGTCCAATCTTTAAGGAAGAATTATAACCTTGGAGCTTGAGACAAGATGCATTCTAGATACCCAAGCAAGCAGTGCTGAACTGTGGAATTTCATTTTCTATGTTGAAATCAGAAACACTACTGCTGATGTAAGTAAAGGTCCATTATTTTTACTGCAGCCCTGTGCTTCTGGACCTCATTCGGGTTGTCATGATTTATTCTCATTAAACAAGCCTTCACAGTTCAAATAGGAAATTTTCAGTCTTGACCATGACTTCATAGTTCAGACCAGAAGGTATGAAATTTATATCTCCTTAAAGGTGCCCCATATGGTCATAATACTTGTTCCATGACAACTCTACCATACCTGGAAATATTGATTTGCTGTTTAGTTCTTTTCCTTCTGAAAGATCATTTTCCTATCATCTTTTGAGATATAAGGCACTGGAGACAGTTCTTTCTCACCTAAAAAGTGCCAGTACTTTACCAGCCATTCTCAGTAACTGGAAATGTACAGAAATAAAGCTCTGGAGTAATAAAACCTTTATTTATGATTCATGCTTCTACTATTCCTTATCCACTGGTGCAGAATGCACTTTTCCATAGGACCAGTATTGAAAACATTTTTCCATAGTGCCAAGATTAAGAGAGAAAAGGGGCTACGATATATCAAAAGTATTCACAATCTTTGACTTGATAAAACATGTTTGGAGGCCAAAGAATAATGCACAGGAATGAACACAGTAGCTATATCATGTTTGAGCAGTACTGAAAAACAAGACCTTAAAGCAATTTTGTCTGTTTCTCAATCATAAGGCTGAAGGTTCTAGCATCAAGAAAACATAACCTGCTAGTACTGAAAAAATGCTACTTCCTGCTCTGAACTCTGCATCGGATGACTGTGTTGGTGAGCCTTCCTGGATGCGGAAGCAGCATCATCAGATTTATATGTCCAAAGAAAATATGGCTACCTACAATTGAATCCCAGAAGATGGTGGGAGTATCAGTAATGGTCATTCATTGGGAGTCAGAAAGCCAAAGGTGAGACTCTACTATCTGCTGCAAAGCTGGGGCAATGCCTCTACCATATTACTCAAAATGTGGAGTGTGACTCTTCCCGGATGGAGGGCCATCACAGAGTGCATTTTTCTCAAATCATTTTGAAGTATGCTTACTAATAAAGTGCAATAGTAAACTGAATGCAAAAGCAACACAGTGTTTCAGAGTCCTACGTGAAGCCTGAGTATTCTTTCTGCCTTTTTAATGCTTGCCTTTCAAAAGAAGAGTAATCATGTCTGGAGGGCATCACGAGCAAAGTTTGGAACATCTGACCTGTCACTCATTTTGCAGCTTACTTTGCAAAGAGAATTACAATGGAGAGAAGGGAGGATGGACGATAGGTTATAGTTAGGAAGTTATTATAAGATCTTATTATAACTAATGTAATATTACAGTTAATGAATTATATGCATTTAGGAGCAGCAAGCTGCAAGGGCAAGAAGGATTGTGACTATTACTTCAGTGTGCTTGCGCTGGGAAAGAGAGAGTTAACCATTGATAATTTAGTGCCTGCCAATTTATAAGTCACAGCATTTTAAGAGCAGGTACAAGAATCTGGAACTGAGGAAGAGCCTCCCCACTAAAACAAGCTGGTGAGGACACTATTTCTCTGAAATAATGTGACTGCAAAGCAATTGACTTGTCTCTAATCTTGTCCTTTAAAATAAATTGTATTAGTTTGAATGATCTCTTACTGATATATATTTCAGTGTGTATAATTCCAGCACTGATAATTTTTCTACTAGATCAAAGAGATCAGCATTGGAGTGGTGTTAGAATTATGGCCACAGAATTTTCAATTGGTCCTGAACTTCTGAGTTGAGAACAAGAAAAGAAGAATTAAGATTATCCTGTATTGTTTTGTCCTTTTGTTGTTGTTCATTTGGACTCAATGATATCACTAAGATAGGACTCAGAGCTCAAAACTGATCCATCATCTTTTGGTCAATTGAACCTGGAATTATCTTGGGACAGCCACTATACTAGAGGCTCCACTTTTTTGCCAGATCTCCTCCATAATGAACATTTTTTCTAAAATAAATTTTTGTTCCAAACCTTTTATTTGTAAATGGAGACAATATAGAGTGAAACAGGTCTTTGACACTGCTTAATTGCTTTCTTAAGAGGCTTGTTCCCAGATTGAAACCTAAAATCAGGACAATCTGTTCTTTGCTGTTCAGTGAAAGCTCGAGAATGGGAACAAATGTCAATGATACAACTGTTCATAACGCTCCAAATGCACAGGAAGTAACAGATCTGATGGATGTTATATACTGCTGCAATGCATATACTAATGAAATGGTGCCTTCAGAATCAAGCACTTCTGCTGCAAGGCATCAATAGCAATAACTTTTTAGAAGTCAGCACTACGGCAGGAAAAACTAAGGAAATAGGAGAAGCCACAATTAGTTTTGTGTAGTCATGTTTCTGAAGTTATGTATTTTAAACATTGTGAGCCACGGAGATATTTTTTTGGAGTTGTGTGGCCTCAAAATTTAATAAATTATATTAGATACTATTATGTTGCATGGAGTAGGACTCCAATGAAAAAAAAATCTAAGTTCCTAGAAAATGTCAAAGAAGCAGTGCATGATGTGAATTTTTATTTATAGGGACAACGATAAAGAAGCGCTGGAAGTACTGGAGTCTGAAGACCATTCTCAGACGACAAAACTGCTGATGTTTCTGAGGTTACCACATTTGCTAGGTCAAGAACAATTAGTACTAGTATTTTTTGAGGACCTGAGATCAGAGGGTTTTAAGAACAGTTGCTAAGAACAACATGCTGGGAAACGTTCTTAAAAACTGGCAGTACTGATTTAGCAGTAACTGAAGATGCAATGGTAAATGCAGGTAGGAAAAACCAGTAGTCGGTTTGATGAATTTTTGGAAACAAAGGCAGTTCTCGATAATATGACTCTCTTCAAAGCATGTTAGACAGAAATAATATGTTTTGGGCAATTTGAGTGCTTGCAAAATGGAACTTGTGCAGTGTACAATCTATTTGGGGAAGTGTAAGCTAATTTCTAAATTACCTTTTTCACCCAACTTTTTCGGAATAGAATTTCTCTTTAAACGAGAAGTGCAGATGAAGAAGACACATGCAGAAAAAAAAAGAAACCCAGGACTTTGTCTTCAACTAAACAAACGAATGTGGAGAAGGATGTTGTTGCTTTTTCTGTGTAGTGTAAAAGAAACTGCGAGAATAGGTGAAAAATCATACTTAGGAACATGCATACTGGAGAGAGCACTTCCTGTTAAAAAAAAACTACTTAAGTTCAAAAAGTTTCCACTGATGATTGTAAAAATGTGCATAATTGGTATGTGCGATGCATAGAGATTGGAAAAAGACCTTTCATTTGTCAAAAGAACATCTCAAAACAGTAAATTTTAGCTATAGTTTAGAACTAAGCTCCAGATAATAAAATATTGTAATTATGGGAGAGAATGAGAAATCATGAGAACTGAAGCCTTGCTGTAACTCATTTTTACAATATTGAAGTATGATTTAAAATTAGATGGGAATCCTCCAAATTTGATTATTTTCTCCTACTGTTCACATAATGCTCTTTTTAATAAATGAGGATGTATGATTCCGAAGTCATGCTATTTTTATGAAGCAAATCATAAATGTTCTATTTAAGAGATTCATTTAATTCTCATTATTTAGTATTGCAATTGCTTATTGAAGTCATATACTTATGAACTGAAGAAGTTAGAAAAGCTATACAACTACTGAGTTTCTCCTGGAGAAAATATTAAACTAAGTAGGCATTTCTCTCTAAAGCTACTTAAGAAATATTGTACAAAATCCACTGAAATCAACTATTACAATAGAGAAAATTGGTATGACTTAATAATTTTCATACGAATTTTTTTTAAAAAGAATGTTATGCCTAATATCTGTACCTGACAATACAATGGGACTAATTTCAAGTCAAAATGCACAAAATCTAATGTGCTACCTTTTCAACAGCAATAGCTCTCATTATAAATTCTACCTTTATCAGAATATTGAGAAACCATTAGTATGTATAGGAAGAATAGAAACAATCAAACCTTTTTCTATTACAGTATGAATTCATGCTTGGAAAATGAACATATGAAGGATCGTCAAATCAGCCTTTAAAATACAATTTGCAAAGAACTAAAATCGTTTTACAAACAAAACACATTAGCTGGCTCTTACAGATGTGAGAATTCAGTAATATGAGAGGACAATGGACACTTTAACTAGGTCAGTAAGTGACACATTTGAATGAATTTGCTAGAAACTCTGCTAAATGAAGAGAGCAAAGTGTATATGCAGGAACACACAATTTGGGAGAGCAAGGAGGCATTTCCAAAATAGTTGAAGTGTCTTGCAAAATACCATGGATACATTAACCATAGACTGCTTGGTTTTCTACAATAAACATACAACAAAAGTTTGAGTCATTTTCTGTTATCAGAAAGCTACCAAAGCAAAAATATTTTAATCAAAGTCTTATGAAAAGAAATTGCTAGGTGGGCACACAAAACAAGTCAATCCCTCTAACTTAAAAGAAAAGCTGGAACTGTTTCAGTTTCTCACCTTCTGGCCAAAATTAGTTTTGGGGATAGCTAGTTATGTACAATTTGCAATAACAGTCTTTACCTTTTGTTTTTTTATCTACTGTAACATGTTTCTTTGTTTCTGCTGTTAGCAAGAGTTCATAAGGATGTTCTTCTTCATCAGCTGTGCTCTCTCTACTTTTTCTCTTGGTGACCAAACCCTAATCAGACACAGGCATAAGTTAATAATAATTCTATTTCTTATTATTAATTAATTAAACAATTTGTTTCATTGTGAAAAAAGCACTTTTTCTCAAAAGGAGATTTTTCTAGCAAATAAAAAATGAAGAACAATTTAAATAACACATATTTACCTATCAACTGAAAATTCTCCACTTTACAGAGTAATACTAGATATGTACAGAGCAGTGGGGGTATTCGACCGCTTCTGCCTGGTTTTGGAGAGCTGGTAGGAGCGATGAGCAGCGGAGACCGAACCAGTTCTCTCTGCTGCTCTAATGGCTCTGCTGTTGGGCCCGCCCGCCCAGCCGGGCTCCCATACTCACCTTTATCCACTGAATTTGAAGCGCAGCTGCTTTGTGCAGCATAGAATAGTGACGCGCGGCAGCTGCTGAAACGATCGGGAGATCGTGCAGGCTTGCAGGAGGTGAGGTAGAATGCCTTTGCGCCTGCGCAAACGCCTCTGCGCCTGCGCAAAGTGTGCGTTTGGTGTGCCACACCCACCAAACTGGCAGCAACAATATTTGAATCCCACCACTGGTACAGAGTATCCATACATATCGATTGAAAATACTCTAAAGGACTGCCAGATGGAAACCAGACCATGGCAAAAAATCCTGAAAAAATCCTGCTGATAGGGCAGTTAAAACTATTAATAAATATTTTTTTTATAAATGTCACATTACCCTCTAAATATATTAATGTGTTGACATTCCCTCCATATCATTAACATCAAGGAGGACATATGTTTACCACTGAGGATGTATCATGTTTTTTATCTTCATGTTCCTCTTCTTCATCAGGGGGTGGTTTTGCAGGAGGTGGTGGACGCTCTCTCTACAATTTTGAAAAAATAATCATCAATGCCTCGTTTCAAATTTATTTTTGATGCAACCTTAACATATTTACAGCAGCAAAGCAAATAAGCAATTTCATCAAAATGATGAAACACGTGATGTGGCCTCAGGATACAAACTGTGCCTCACCTTCTTACATGCAATGTCACAATAAAATACAAAAGTGGACAGTTTGCATTGCGTACATTGCTTCCCTTAGACTCTGTGGATGTCCTAACTATTTGATATGCAACTTCTCTAATAACAAAATTGGCATAATTTTCATTCAATAAATATTTCACAGACTTGGTAGGCAGTGCTAGATAAAGCAACCACAAAAGCTTTAGAAAAAATATTCTGATGCCATAATATATCTGTACCTACAAAATTCAGAATCATACAAGCAATGGTATTTCATGTAATACTCTACAGAAGAAGAAAAAAGTTGGACATTGAAGAAGCAGGATAGGAAGAAAATCAATGCATTTGAATTTTGATGTTGAGTAGACTCCTGAGATTACCATCAACATTCAAAAAACTCAAACAAATCAACCCCAAGTTCTCACTTGAGGGACAATGGTCAGGCTCATATTATGCTACTTTGGATACTTTATGTGAAGACTGGGCTCTCTAAAAAAAGTTTTAATGCTGGGAAAGGTACAAGGAAAGACAAGAAAAAGATGACTAGGAGCAAGTTACAGCGAAGAAGGGTCCACCATTGAAAGACCAAGTTAGTTTGTCACATAGAAAAATCTATGTGGTTGCAAAGATTTGACACTGACTTGATGGTACATAATCAATTAATCAGTTAATCAATCAGTATTGTTAATATTGGGTTACTGATCTCAGAAGACACTTTAAAAGCTGCTTATATGTTCACATATGGCATACATAAAAACATATTTATCTTTAAATCTGTTTCATTAACTGTTTCAATTTTCAAGTGTACTTCTAAAACAAAGGCATATATATACATATACATTCATGCATACATACATACATAATACATACATACATAGAAGCCAGACTTGAATATCAGACTTCAATCTGGAAACCAAGTGGTACTAGCCAAAGAAACAAATCTCTATAATAATAGCCTACACTGACCAAATGAAGGATTTTTATAATGGAATACTGAAGCCAGAATTTATTTAACAAATCTCTCATTCTGGATTCACATTTTCAACGCTGCTATGGAGAGATAAATAGTAAACATCTCCCATTAAGTATTTCTTCTCACATTCAATAAATTTTCTTCATATTTCACTTATAAATAGATATAACAGTATTGGACATATCCAATGTTACATTCCCAATAAAATATGACTTCCTGTTAGAATTAAATAATTTAAATTAAATGATGTAAACACAAAATATAAAATATAGGGTGATCAACTTTACACTTACACACAATTTGTTAACATTAAAATATTCCTAAAAATACAAAATATAGGCATGCCTCAGATATATTGAGGGCTCAGATCTAGAACAATTTCAATAAAGCAATTATTGAAATAAAGCAAGTCACACCAATGTTTTGGTTTCCCAATGTATCTATGAAATGCAATAAATCAAAGCACAATAAAATGAGGAATGCCTGTACTGTCTTTGAAAAATCAGTTTTTATCTATCACTGATCTAGCTGTTGTCTTTTTAGCATTTTTCTCACATAGTTGCTGAGTTTTTGCACTGTACTCACCAAGTCCTAAGTGTGAAGCATACCAAATGATTTTCAGACAGCCTGGCACTGATTTCGGTTGAGAGGAGGTGAGCAGGCCAAGGTCACCCAATTGGCTTCTGTCCTTAAGGGAAAAGTAATCTCCTCACTCCTGCTCCAGTGCCTTAACTGGCTCTCCTATCTCTGATCTAGTAAATGCCAACCACAGATAACTTCAAAATAAATCTGCATATATTGTGGGCTGCATGTACAAAGTCATGTTTAACTTTGAATATTTATAATAAACTGCAACCATCCTTATTTCAATGTGCAATAAATACTCCATAGTGTGCTCAAATCCAATATTGTTCTTACCAAGTCTAGTGGATTTAAATAAAGCTGACTGCTTTCAGAAAAACTAACTTAAGCTATTTTAATTAGCCTACAAAGCCTCCAAGCTCCCCCTGCTGGATTAAATCCATAAATTCCATGACAAACTGATTTGCTGGCCAATTAATATAGTAAAACAGGGCAAACAAACCTAGTATTCAGGATTATTACGGTAGAGTGATTTTTAATCGGAAGAAAACTGGATAAAAAAATGTTCAGAGGAAAGTCACATTCTAGACAAGTTTTCCCCCCCCCCCTTGCTCCTGAATGGTTAAACTGAGCTACATTCCCTAGCAAAATATATAGTGGTAGAAATTCATCCTAATTCAAATAGCCATCACATTGTGAACTTGGAATAATTCCTGCGAGAATTTTGTAACAGGGCAAATGGCCTCCAGATAGTGAGTAACCAAAGTCCTTAACAATTATTTACTATCACTTCAAACTGTACACCTATTTGGAGACCTGCTGTTATATCCCAACCTATTTTCCATAAAAAGAAAAAGATAACACACATCAGGCTACATACAGGTCTCACTGCTGTCACTTTAATACCAGTCATCTCGGCTTCCCTGTTCACTGAATCTCTGTCTGAGGATCTTCCACTGGCAAGGCTGTCCAAAGAATGACAGGAGGTTGCATTGTACAGTACTTCATATGGACACTCTTCTGGCTTGCCATCAACATCTGTTATCAAGTCTGTCACTGCTTTCTCCACATTCCCTAAAGAAAACATGTTAAATCAGAAACAGCTTCACTCGCTGAAGTGACCCTATTCACAAACTCTGTTTTTCGAAACCCTGGCTACATTCCAGAGACATAAAACTATCCCGGAGGCATAAAAGGTGGATTCCATTATTTCCATAACTTTCTAATTCATATTATCACCTTTGCATATACATTGGGAACTGGAGTCATCATATATTTTGTTCACATCTGCAGTTTTTTTGATGAGGGAATATGGGGGGAGGGGGAGAAAACTAGTACTTAACCCCTGTAGATCACCAATGAAATACACTAGATTTTTAAAAAATCTTCTATCGTATTATTTTTAATATCTGTTTTAAGTTCTTGAAAGAGATGATGTAGGAATATTGTGGAAGCCATTCCAGAATGTTCTTTATAATCCAAAATCAGCTCAAGTGGAAACAGTACTATGAGTCTTCTCAATAGTGAGTTTATCTGAACTGAAATGACGTTTTTAAGGAACTAGTTGTAGATAAGAGCCAAGCTATGGAAGAAGAGAACATTTGTTGTATTTTAAGAAAAGGTGATAATTGTTTATACTTGTGGGGAAAGCATAAATAATTTCTTTATATTTCCTTTTTTTTACTATATTATTTTTCCTTCCTTTCTATCCAGTCTATTTTCTTTTTTTCTCCTGCACTTTGTTTTAGTTTATATTGGTTTTTCATTGTTGCAGCTGTAATTTTTAATACAATTACTATTAAATAAATAATTTAATACATTTCATATTTTACCTTGAGGTATCCGAACTGACGTTTCACTAGAAGCAGTTAAAGGCGGTGATGTCTTCTCTTCTGCTATTACAAGATTCTTTCTTGTTGTACAGTCTGAACAAATAAAATGAGTAAAGGAACAACAGAAATAAGGTGCCATGTAAGATAAATCATACATTGCAATGTCCTACCTGTCAGTGAATACTTCAGCTTCAACCATAACAACACAAGAGCACACAATAGATACAAACTCAAAGTAAACCGCACCAAACTTGATTGCAGGAAATACGACTTCAGCAATAGAGTGGTCAATGTCTGGAATACTCTATCTGACTCTGTAGTTTCTTCCCCAAACCCCAAAAACTTTAACCTTAGACTGTCTACTATTGACCTCACCCCTTTCCTAAGAGGTCTGTAGGGGGCGTGCATAAGCGCACCAACGTGCCTACCGTCCCTGTCCTATTGTTTCTCTTATTCTTTTATTTTTCTTATATGTACCCATTTCATGTATTCACAACTATGTATACACTTATACTTATTATCTTGTAAACAATTGGCAAATCAAATAAATAAATAAATAAATAAATAAATAAATAAATAAATAAATAAATAAATAAATAAATAAATAAATATTTGCTACCTGAAATCTTAAAAAAACAAAATACAGTAATCTACTTTTCATATATTTGGATACGTTCTGCATGTTTATTATGGGTGAATACAATGTTGTCATTTCGCTAATATAGGCAGTCCTTGCTAGCTTTTTGGCTAGAATGATAACAAACACAATCTTTTCTGAAACTCGGAAAGGCCGGCCTCTCTATCCTTCAGAAACGTCATGTTTGCCAGCTTTCTTGCCAGGAATACAATGTTTCTGAAGGGTAGAAAGACAAACATGCTGCAACTATTCTGAAGGTGTAGCCAGACAGTTAGGAAACGGGATGTTTCTGAAGGCTAGAAGGAGGGTCTTCACAGCCTTCAGAACAATCACTGGAAAAAGTACCAGCCTATTCCTACCCTTCAAAAACAGCACGGTCACTAGCTTTCTAGTCTAGCAAACATGATGTTTCTAAACGTTAGAAAGGCTCTTTCCAGCTTTTATAGCCTTCAGAAACATGTTCACTAGCTGTCTGATGAGACTCGCATTGGCTTGGCACACCTGACAGTATCTTCGCAAAAAGGCAAAGGAAAGTGGATCTGGGTATGGTGGGTTGGGAGAAGTGGGCAGGCTGAGGCCTCCAGGGTTGCAACAATTTTGTGTGCGCTAGTGGACCAAATGCGCCACTGAGATGAGGGAGAGATAGGTGAGTGGGGGGAAGGGGTTTGCAGCAGTCATAGGGATAGTTTGTGCTAAAATTTTGCTAACATGGTCACAGGGCACTGCAACTGCTGTATCTTCTATCAGGGAATGTTTATAATTTCAAATGATCACTGAACGAATGGTCTTAAGTTGCGGACTACCTTCTTTTTTTTAATGGATCATGACTCTATCCAATCTTCATAGATTTCCATTTTCTTTAGTTCACTCCATTCAGGAGGGCCTTGGTAAAGTAAATGGACAGTGGAAGGGAAGGAAATGGGGGGGGAGGGAAACCCTGCTTCTGCTAACCCCTTTTTGTCATGCTGACACTGGATTTATATAATATTAAATCTGTCCTCTGTACTCTCTCCAAATGTAAGACTTCTTTTTCTCATGCAAATGTTAGTGAAGGCCGCTTCCACAATCGTATTAAATGGCCAACAGGGAAGAACCTTCTCTGTGTGATTCCCAGTTTTGTATCTCAATGCATTTGCTCTGTTCTTTCACTAGTCCATCATTAAAAATGACCCTATCTAAAAAACCCACCTATTGATGCATTGAATTAATCTGCAAACAATTTATGGCTGGAAAATGGTCTATTTTACTTTTCTTCCTCTGCCTACTTAATGCTATTGTGCATCTTGCAATATAATGTCTGTCAAAGTGTCTGACCTGGAGGGTATAAATCTCAAAAATAAGCAAGGCATGCATTACATTCATAACTAATTTGAAATGAGATAAAAATTCAATGCTGAGGAGACTATTATCAAATTGAGTAAAAACCAGGAAACTATTCATTTAATACCGTATTTTCAGGAAGTTACAAAAACAAGGCCAAACATCTTTTTTGCTCAATCTAGTTTTCTTTGTATCCACATTGTAGGTAATTGAGCAATGTAGGCCTTTTAGAAATTGCCCAACTGAAAAACCACACATTTTATGGCTGTGTGTGTGATGTTAGTGTGCTTCCTATTTCTCCACTTTTGCCCTCTTTTTTATGTTTAATTATTTACCTTCAATGAAAGCTGCTATTTGTTGGCTTTTTTGAGAAGGAAGTTCTCTGACAATCTCCAAAGCAGTCAAGCCTCTGTTATCCTTTATATTCACATCAATGCCTTCAACACAGAGAGAAACTTGACATTATACACAGTAATTCAGAAATGTTGCATATACTCACACAGCAAAATGTGTTACAAATGTAATTTGGCCTTAATCACTTCCTCCTCCTAAATATACACTTTGGCCCTACATTTATGTTCATTAATTATTATTATTGCTTAAAGCTGACCTTATGCTATATGAAGGCCCTTAATATTAGAAGAAGATTTTAATTTGAGAAGTGCTTTTATTTTCATTATATTTTATTTTAATATAATTTTAAGACAAGTTTATTTTATTGTATTTTTAATAAGAAGCTGATAAGCCTATACTCAAATGAAGCAGAATAGGAATACTTAAAATAATAAAGCAATACATATATGTTAAATTATATTTTACAATTCAATTGTGATGAAAGCAAATAATAACTTCAGAAGGGCAATACCTCCTGATCTCCAAAATCAAATTAGAGGCTTTAGCAATTCCTGCTTAGCTCTTGTTAATTATCCTAGTTTATACTAAAAATGTCATGAGGCTTTAGTTTGAAGGAGCAGTTTAAAAAGGAGGGTGAAAGATTCAAATTAAATTATACTGCTCATTTTCAAGAACTATGCTTAAGGCTATTGAATGCTTACAACGCTAAGACTACCACCAAAAAAGGAAATCCAAAAATATGTTTAAAAGATCCTTACCTGCAGCTAGCAATATCTGTACCACATCTGTTTTGCCAAACAAAGCAGCTTCATGTAAAGCACTGCCTTTTTCTGTCTGTAAAACAAGCATGGATTGAGAATGCCATCAGAAAACAATAAAACAGAAGCTATTTGTTGCCATTTATTCCAATTTAAATATCAGCTTCTTTAAAAATACAGGCTGATCACTTTAATAAATCAATAAGAAATTACAACTAATAAAAAACCCTCTGTATTTCCCTTTGAATTTGAAACAAAAGAGACAATATCCAGTTGAAAATATAGGATTCAAGCACCACAAATTCTCTAGCTGACAATTAGCTGCTGTACTTGAAACAATTTCAAAGCATAATTCTATTAAATTTCAAACTTAAACAGTGAAGCAGTGATTAGAAAAGTTCTTATAGAACAGGGAGCTGTGTTATACGCAATCTGATCCTGAAACATTATTTTAATATTGAAACTCTGCACACACAAATTTAAACAAATACCTGGTAGTTGTTATCCATGCCAGCCTCCAGCAGTACATGAACAACAGCTTTATGGCCATTTCTAGCTGCGAGATGTAAGGGAGTGTGTTTCTTAGTATTGCAACTTAATAGATTGGGATGAGCATTAAGCAACATCTTCACAACCTCTAGTCTCCCATAGAGAGCAGCTAAATCAAGAGGAGTCTCAAATTTGTTATTGCGCATAGTAGGATCAGTCAACTCCTCCAGAAGAACCTTCACCACTTCAGTATGGCCATATTGAGCTGCACAGTGCAATGCTGTCTCGTTGTCGTTATTCTAAGATTACATAAATATAAAAACCATTAGAGTTTAGAGACATAATAAACAGAACATTTGTTTTAAACATGAAGTATTAAAACTCTTCCAAATTATTTTCCACTATGCATGCTTAATAAGTACATCATGGTATCATTGTTATTTATATGTGCACCCATTCAGATATTTGCTACAGAAAAAAAATATGAAATATCTATTATTGCATTTTGAGATTATTACTTCTACTGCTCTATGATGTTCTCCACTTTAAAAACTCACCAAGCATTACTTATCCATTCAATAGAAGTTACTATAATAATCACAAAGGTACATTTTGCAAACCAACAACTTGATAATAAATATAGTATTTCATGACTGTGTTCTTTCTCTCTGGAGAATTCACGTTTTATTAATTAATCTGACATTATGTTGTTATTATATTTTAATTTTATACAAAGGGCCGCTACTATCAGGAAACTCTGACTAATATTATCAACTTATGGAAACTATCTGTTAAGAAACAGCTCTTTCATGTGACCAAATGCTTTTTTGAAATTGGACTTCATAAGTAATATCGGGAAGTCATTTAAGTATAAAATATCAATGAGTTAAATCATAAGTGTAAAACTAAGAACTTTAAGATTCTAGCTGATATGTAAATAAACACAATTTTTTTCCTAACTGTGTCTTTTAAACATTTAAATGGTATATGTGAGTGTGTCTGTGTGTGTCTGGGTATGTGTGTGTGATTATAATGGATAAATGTACATAAACAAAACCCTGGCTTCAACAGAAATGTTTCAATTGTTAAAAAGAAAACAAATAAGAACTTTAAAAGTTGTACTGTACTGGACAAAATATAATAGAGGTATGTTTGTGATTTATTTTTGTTCTAGCGGTATCAACAATGTTCAATGTCTCATGGGTACATGACAAAACTGGCTGAAGCAGAAAGGAAATAGATGAAGTAGTCAAGACTACTTTACAAAAAATACATGGAATGTATAAATGAAAGTTACTATGAACAATGACAGACATGCACAAACATATGAAAAATTGAAGAGGACACTTCCAACAATGGCAAAGAAACAATTCAAGCCAAACATTTGCCAAGAAAAAACAGATTCATAGCGAAGGTGATTCTAAATGAGGCAATGCATCATTCAGCAGCATGCAGAGAATCTCACCATGATTAGTGGAGAAAGCATATGGTTCAGGATTTATAATTAAGATGTAGGGTTTAATGAAAGATAATGAAGAACTGTGATATCTCCTAGCCACATTATATTACAGATGATACATAATGTACCATATCAGTAAACATCAGGGGGGAAAAACATCACCTGGACTAAAAATAGTTCTTGGCTAAATTGGGCTCAAATCCTAGGGACAGAGTTTTGGCCAGAGTACAGAAGTATTTGCCTTCGTCCAAGATTTTTTTTCCAGTTGCAGAGTCTAACCTACAGCCTTACTATTACCTGACCCATTGTTATCCCAGCAATAACTAGACCTACCGCTGCTTTTCTTGCGGGAGAAACAAGGCCAACCTTTTTACAAAAAAAAGAGTAATATCTTATTGTCGTCATCAAACATTCATTTGCCTGAAAGTAAGTACTTCTGAAATGCAAAATTTTATAAATCCTTATAAAACCCATGTTTGATTTCAAGTTTGTGGCAATAATTATTTTTATTTATTCTATTCTAATAGTTTGGATGCCACTTTTCAAAACCAGTGCAATGTGCAGCTATTCAAATCCAGCTATGCATCCAAATAGCTGCACATATGACATAACTTAAATCTGAAGAATCATTAGAAAATAGGATGAAATTGCTACTCTTTAAGAGGATGGGCCGGAGTGTTCCCCGATTCTTTCAAAAGCTTTAGCATATTAATGTAAAAATCTTACAGCCCAACTGAGATTTCTCAAAAGCAAGCCTTTTTGAAATTGCCCGAGATTGATTTCTGTAATTCTTAAGAGAAAATGAGAAAAGAAATGGTAGCATCATCTCAAAGTCAAAATAGTGGTCTGCAGCTTAAACAATTCATCTTTTGCCCACTGATCCATTTATCTTGAAGACTAAGGAATGCTTTTCATGGATATATGAACTAACAGTTGCCAATATATACTTGATTTGCAATTAGTACAGTACAAAACTCATAATTTGTATGTAAAAGCATTAAATATTAAACAGAAGTCCATAAAACTGAGACCTTAATCATAATTGGCAAGCCCAAAGAAATTTTATGAAGAAATAGTTGAGGAAAAGGATAAAGCAGCAACTT
Organism: Notechis scutatus; assembly: GCF_049901735.1. Classification (NCBI taxonomy): domain Eukaryota; kingdom Metazoa; phylum Chordata; class Lepidosauria; order Squamata; family Elapidae; genus Notechis; species Notechis scutatus. The sequence continues at coordinate 50,103,189 of NC_142011.1, forward strand.
AAATTGAGGTAATATTTAACTATATTAACTCTAGAATTTTTTTTACAATTTTTAGGTATGATCATACAATGTTTTTATGTATCATGATTACTTTGTGCATTTTGTATTGAAAAACTGTTAAGTCGTTTTGAATATGCATACATTTAATCTCAGTAATTGGTGTATAGTGAGGCTTCTTCTGACAGTCAGGTCAAAGTACCTTTTAACTATAAACAAATGTACATATATAATTCAATTGGGAAAATGCACAAATATGTCTAATTAACAATTTGTCAAACCCCCCTATTTAACTATCATTCCTCATCTATACTGAAATGCCTGCCATCACAAAATTAAACATTCATAAGCATTTTTCCTAGTTTTTTGTGTGCCTTATAAGTAGTAGCTAAAACCTCTGTGTTTGTGGGCACAAGTCTTCGAGTCAGGATTGACTCTTGGTAACTGCCTGGACAATTCCCAGCAGTTTTGTTGATAAGATTTTAGAAATGATTTGCCATTGCCTACTTCCTAGGGTTGACAGAAAATAAGTGGCCCAATGTCCCCAGATGGTCTTGGCACCTAAGGTGGGATGACAACTCACAGTCTTCCAGGTTCTAGCCTCACTCTATAGAGGAATATGCTTCTTGGACTGGATTAGTTTAAAACATTTGATTTTAATAATATTCATTCATTAAAAATAATACTAAGCTACAAAAGGCTTAGAAAATGGCCTTGTAGAAACATATTCATCTCACTTTCCTCTTCAGCATTTTTAAGATTTAAAATATATTTTATTTAAACAGACATTAATGCTCTCCTCCAGATTTCCAGAGGGATCTTGGCTTGGCGGAAACAAAACAATGAATAAGCCAGAGGTATGCACTCTTTTTCTATATTTTCACCATTCTGTTGCTGGTGTTTCTACTAAAGATTACAGAGAATAGAATGAGGGGCATTTTTGTGTACTTTTGGCATTTTAGGGTTTGATTTACAGTTGTGCTCATAAGTTTACATACCCTGGCAGAATTTATGATTTCTTGGCCATTTTTCAGAGTATATGAATAATAACACAAAATATTTTCTTTCACTCATGGTTAGTACTTGGCTGAAGCCATTTATTATCAATCAACTGTGTTTACTCTTTTTAAATCATAATGACAACAGAAACTACCCAAATGACCCTGGATCAAAAGTTTACATGCCCTGATGATTTTGGCCTGATAACATGCACACAGGTTGGCACAAAGGGGTTTGAACGGCTGTTAAACATAGCCATCCTCACCTGTGATCTGTTTGCTTGTAATTAGTATGTGTGTATAAAAAGATCAATGAGTTCCTGAACTCCTGACAGACCTTTGCATCTTTCATCCAGTGCTGCACTGACATTTCTAGCTTCTGAGTCATGGGGAAAGCAAAAGAATTGTCAAAGGATCTGCGGGAAAAGGTAGTTGAACTGTATATAATAGGAAAGGGATATAAAAAGACATCCAGGGAATTGAGAATGCTAATCAGCAGTGTTCAAACATTAATCAAGAAGTGGAAAATGAGGGGTTCTGTTGAAACCAAACCATGGTCAGGTAGACCAACTAAAATTTCAGCCACAACTGCCAGGAAAATTGTTCGGGATGCAAAGAAAAACCCACAAATAAATTCAGGTGAAATACAGGACTCTCTGAAAACATGTGATCTGGCTATTTCAAGATGCACAATAAGGAGGCACTGGAAGAAAGATGGGCTGCATGGTCGAGTCGCCAGAAGAAAGCCATTACTACATAAATGCCACAAAGTATCCCACTTACAATACGTCAAACAGCACAGAGACAAGCCTCAAACTTCTGGTATAAAGCCATTTGGAGTGATGAGACCAAAATTGAGCTTTTTGGCCCAACCATAAACGCTACATTTGGAGAGGAGTCAACATGGCCTATGATGAAAAGTACACCATTCCTACTGTGAAACACAGAGGTGGATCAGTGATGTGTGAGCTACAAAGGCATAGGAAATTTGGTCAGAATTGATAGCAAGATGAATGCATTATGTTATCAAAAAATACTGGAGGAAAATTTGCATTCACCAGCCTGGAAGCTGCGCATGGGTCGTATTGGACATTCCAACATGACAATGATCCTAAACACAAGACCAAGTCAACCTGTCATTGGCAAGAATAAAGTGAAGGTTCTGGAGTGGTCATCTCAGTCTCCTGACCTCAATATCATTGAGTCACACTGGGGAGATCTCAAATGTGCAGTTCATGCAAGACAGCCCAAGAATTTACAGGAACTGGAGGCTTTTTGTCAGGCAGAATGGGCAGCTTTACCATATGAGAAGATAAAGAGCCTCATCCACACATACCACAAAAGACTTCAAGTTGTCATTGATGTTAAAGGGGGCAATACACCATATTAAAAACTAGGGTATGTAAACTTTTGATCAGGTCATTTGGGTAGTTTCTGTTGTCATTATGATTTAAAAAGAGTAAACACAGTTGACTGATAATAAATGGCAATCACAAATTTCATAAATTTCCTAGCTAAATATAGACACACATTCTGCAATAAAAATCCATTATGAAAAAGCGATTATACTACTTCGTTTAGGTGAAAATATTTCAACTGTTATTGTAAAGAAATTATATGAATTATAAAAAAAAAAACCACAATTCAATCAATTATTTAAATTGGTAGTTTTCTACAGTGATTTTAAAAACATTAAATTTCTGATTTAAATGTCTAAGCACTTCAATTTCAGCATTCGCCATTGGGTTGATCTATTTTATAGACTCCATAGTACAGAGACAGAATATGTCAGCTTCTGAAACATCCTTAATGTCCTAAAACTGTCATATACATATAGGAAAAACTCAGCAAAAGCAGAGTGATGCTGTAATCCTCACCAAAACTTATACATTATGAATTTTAATAAGACTATCATTTATCATATCAAACATTAATGTTTACCCTACATTTACAGACTATATTCACTGTGATCTGAATTTATAAAAGCATGTAATTTAAACTAATTCACCCTATTTATCTCCAACTTTGATAATCTTAATATATTTAAAAACCATACTCATGGAGCCCAATTTGATTGACCTTAAAAATCATTATTTAAGCTGCTCCAATTTGATGGTCTAAAAATTAAAATAATAATGTATAACAAATATTTCTTTTGATATTTATTATAATAAGGAATCACTTAAGATACTTCTAAATATTAGATTAGATTATCTTTGAAGTAATTTAAGATTTTCAATATTTTAAGATTTGCTTTCCTTATGATTAGTAAAAAGTAGAAGAATAGGTTATATTCAGTAAAAGAAACATTCAGATGTGAACAAGGAACGAGTGAAATAAGAAAAAATGTACATACTTCCACACAGATGGATACATGAATACATCCACACAGACAATAAAGGCACTATTGTTCTCATACAAACACTAACAAAAATAGTTCTCTTTTGTGTTATGTAGCATCATCACTATTAGCAAAATGAAGTTCAATATTGCTAAGAATGCATATCTTTTTTGGACAGTATACCATAAACATAATCAGTATTATTCCCTTTCTTATTAAATAGAGAAACAATACCAGAGTGTTTTGAATTTATATTTTTGAATGCTATTATTGATTTGGGAATCAACAAGTACCCCAAATCTACCAAGTCAAAAACACTGGTAGACCTTGTCAAGCACCAAGTAAACTTTTACCAACCAGCCAAATCAAACATGGTTTAATAAAATTTCACATTAAAGAAATTGCATTTTCAGTCCTCCACGGCCATTCCCAAATAGGCAGTATCAATGAACTACATGACAAGGCTTCTGAAAGCACAAAAATACAACTTGAAGTAATGATATAGTGAAATCCTGTCAGCGAAGTACACACCTTGGCATTGATATAAGGGTCAAAGGGGCCGTACTTTTTGAGTTCTTTGATCTCAAGAGCATTCTACAAAAAGGAGAGGAAAAGAAAATGTGATGATGAAATGGCAGGATATAGTAAAAAAGCAGTGAGTGATTCTGAAGGGGAGAAATGATAGAACATGACAATATTTCATTCCAATGAAAAGCAATTAATTTAACTAGCCATTCCAGCTGTCAATAGTTGATCATGCATATTGTTTTAAAGACAACATGCAAAACTCAACTAAAAATCTTAAGTTCCCTATTTAAACACTTCACTTTGACATCTTACAAATATTTGGCCTCATGCTAGCTATAGATTACAAGATCTTTCATTTTCATATGGCCCCATCCAATTTATTAAATAATTGCAAATGGCATTATAAAATTTAAAATATTAACACTAAAATGATTGACAAAGTTGTTTCCGAGAAGCACAATAAACAATGTCTGACAAAAAAGATTTCCAAACAATATTAAAAACTTTTGAATGTATATATTTGGCTATTCAATTACAAAAATATTACTAGTCAGCAAATGAACTTCTTTGAATATTTGTAAGAGATTATGCTAAGCTACTTGTTAACACAGATAATTAGCCTCAAAGTCAGGGGTGTTTTATAGAGATGGAATTTTAACTTTAACTCTGAACAAGTTGTTCAGTCCTAGTTTGGTTGCAATTTGGCTAAAGTAGTAGTTTAATATGGATAATGCTTCCTATTGGAAGCGAATAATAATTTTGCTTCCCACAAGAAAAAATATTATGTAGACAAGACACCCCTGGGGGCTCATTCATGGTGATGCCGCTTCTGTGGTATAACATGTGGCTGGATACCCAGTGTTCCTCAACATTAGTGGCCTTCCAAGGGGTTCTGAAAACTTTATTTTTTAGAAAATGCATTTGCAGAAGTGGAGGTTTAGCCTACCTCCATGGGTGTCACCTAATGTCTGTTAAATGTTTTATGTGATATAAGTTTTTGACCCTTTCTGTAAGCTACTTCAACCTCTGGAAATAGGAATTCAGCAGTGTAGACATAATAAATAAACAAATACATACATACAACTAAAATGCAAGTGAAATAATGTCATGGGAAAACTTACTAGTATTCCCAATGTTTCAATTTTTCAATATACCAGTCCCAGTTTAATTTGGAGCAATATTGTAAGAGTTTACCTGGTCTCCAAATCAATACTAGCACTATGAGGTGTATTTGTCTATATTTGTACCCAATAAAGTTTTCAATCATACAAGTCAAACGGCAGCATTTTAAACAATAGAAACAATTACTGTTTTTCTTCCATTTGAGCATAGCATTTTAGTAAATTATTAATATCTGAAAGCTGTATTGTAGTTAACTGCACAATATTAGCTTAAGTAGTAAAGTAGTATTAAGCTTACTACAAAATATGGCAAAAAGAGAATAAAACTGTTTAGATTTGCTTCACCAAAAAAATAAACTGATGCACCAACTACATCAAGTTTCAAATTGTCCAGAAAATTGTGGTGCAGGATGGGGGTGGGGTATAGGAAAAATGATTAAAATCCCTCTCATTGTATATGAACCAATTTAGCCACTGTTCATTTCTACAGTTCTAAATCTGATCAACCAAAAATACAGCTTTCAGGATACAATTTTTCAAATTTGCTGAATAATAATAGTAAGCAAGATATCAAGCAACAAATTTACTCTTATAGATGTTGTATTCACTTCCTCCTATAGAACAATATAACAAACCTTGTAAGATCATTAAGAGCACAAAAAGAGGAACGTATTCAGACCTGCTCATTTACTTTAGTGTGGGAGGGTCCCTGGTGTATTAGCAGTTTCACTATTTCAGCATCTCCCTTCCAAGCTGCCAAATGGAGAGGATAACAGCCTTTGCAGTCAGCCACATTCGTTAATGCATCATTTCTCAACAGAACTTCCACAACATCCCTGAGGACGGAATAATGCCATAAAATTTCAGAAGAATTCTGGATACAACAATCAAAATCAAATGGTAAATTGGATATATGCGTTAATAAAAAATATCAGTTTGTATACCATCTACTTGGAAAACATTTTCAAATTCAAATATTCACCAGGGTTCCTTAAAAACTAGAAAGTGAAAACAGCCTATTGTTCATCCACCAAAAGGAAATAAGACTGCCATCTACTAACTGGGAGATAACTTTCAACCTAGTTGATGAAATGTATCTATATAAACGGGCTTAGAATCAAGCATTAGGAACTGTCAAACTATTTAGTAAGGCTGTATTACTATTATTCTCATCTTTCCTATTACCTATCTCATTTTCTACTTATGACTATAACTTTGTTGCTTGTGTCTTTACGGTTTATGCTGGTTTTAGTTTCCTAGTATGATTTATGTTGATTTCCTATTAAGCATCCTATGACTATCACTAAGTGTTGTATCTTATGTATTTTATGAAGACTATGATCATGATTTATCACTTATAGTTTTTATGTACACTGAGAGCTTTTGCACCAATGACAAATACCTTGTGTGTCCAGTCACACTTGGCCAATAAAGAATTCTATTCTATTCTATTATTCAAACTATCTATAAGCAGACAAGTTTTTAAACCTACTTTGCAAGAATGAACATTTTTTCCCCACATATAAGTTAGATATGTGATTTATTTGATTATTTTCTTAATAAATTAATATGGCTACCTGTCTAGCTAAAGGAACTTTGGGTGGTGAACAAGACTAAAAATACAATCACTGAGAACCATTAAAACAAAACAGACAATGCTATAAGACTCACATCCATAGATTAAACATATCATGCCAGGCGCATTGTCATCCTAACCTTAGGGCCATGTCTTGATTGTTTTCTTAAGACCAGCAGGATTGGGGCATCCATATCTCTAAGAGGAAGCTATTCCTTAAGGCAGACATCATGACAGAGAAAGCACAATTCCAAAGCCCCACCTGGCAAGACTGTTTCACCAAGAAGCCCCAGATTTAAAGAGATGACTAGAAACCATTAGGGATAGGCAGTCCCACAAGTAACTTGCCCCTATGCCGTGTAGAGCTTTAAAGGTGATAATCAGCATTTTAAATTCAACCAGAAGTCCACTGGAAGCCAATGCAGCTCATGCAGCATCAGTGTTACATAGATATTATTCCAGTACTGTCCCTTGTGCCCCTGCCATTGTATTCTGGACCAGCTGAAGTTTTCAAATGCTCTTGAAAAGGTAGCCCATGTAGAACACATTGGAAATGGGAGTCAGCAAAGGCATAAGCAATGATTCCTAATCTAGAAAAGGTTAAACCAGCACATAAAATACATTTGTGCAAAGGCTCTCCAGACTACAGTTGCCAACTACTATATATGCTGCCATTGAGTCCAAGTGGACCGGCAGTGTGTACCAACTCTGACCAGGAAAGTATAACCTTAGCCAGAATTAAATATGGCAAATCAACAGATATGGGGTAGCCCTAAAAAACTACAGGCATTCAGTCCTGTCGGGGTTGGGCTGAAGCCAGATCTTCTCTAGCCAGATTTATCCAGTAAGACATTTCCCCAGCACTACTTGGACCCTAGATGTATGATTGAGATCCATGCTGTAGAGAGTAAGAAAGATGATCTTGATGGAGGTATGCATGATCTGCTACCCAGGCAATGGGCTGGGTCTGTATGAGACATATTTTCAATCCACAACAGACAGATAGTATCTCAATATTATGGCTCAGACAGAGCTCCCCAAATTATTGAACTAGCAGAATGAGTTGCATGATTATGTTATTACAGCCAATTTCAAGAAAAGTAATTTTAGCTTTGTTCTGAAGTTGAACTTTTTAACTTGGTCTAGCTAATGGGTTGACAATTACCTCCCACAGAGGTTTCATGAAGATGATAAATAGAAGAGATAATTAAGCCCTGTAGCACCCTAAAAACAGAGGCCTAAAGACAGACCTCTCCTCCTCACACCCCAACTGGAACCATCCCTGGAGAAAGGAGAACTACTGAAAAAACAAGATCTCCTACTTCCAACATTTCAGCCAGTCCCAAAGGATGCCATGATTGATGGTACTGAAAACCAATGAGAGGTCAAATGGATACAACCATCCCCATTCCAAGCCCACCAGATGTCATCCACAAGTGTGAACAATTGCATCTCAGTATAGTATCCCAGCCTGAAACCAAATTGTATCAGGTCCAGATAATTTGCTTCCCCTACAGCCCTTTCAAATTATAGACCTACCACTTCAATAGTCTCCCTCAAAAAGGGAACATTAGAGATTGAAAAAAAAAATTGTCCAGTAGTAACTTCTTGAGAAGGGGCAAACCACTGTCTTCTTCAGGGGACATGGAACCACCCTGTATTATAAAAAAGCATTTACCACTAATTAGCTACATGTCACCTATCTATATCTGTCTGGATGCCTTGACCAATCAGGAGGGATAGAACCTAACATGTAGATAACAGAATCATCAACCTAAGGACTCTGTCCATTTCCTTGGAAGTAATCAAATCAAACTCAGCCCAAATAATTGGACAAGCCCAAGCCACAGTCATCTCTATAGGATCAGCACAAACAGACACTACCTTTGAAAGATTTGAGGCACTTTAATAGATGTTTTACATAATCTTCATAGCACACTTGCAAAGGTTCCTATGGTCCTTTCTTATCCTTATTAAAGCTTTTGATTTCACTGTTTCAGCATATTTTGTTTACTTGTATTTACTTGTAGAAACAACTGTATAAAGAAATTATCAGCAAAGATCACTGGTTTTTCGAATTAAAGGGTAACAAGCATGTAAGTAGCCAATGCTCATTCTTTCTCAAATATGCAAATGAACTGCAAATTATGTTGATTACACAGCTGCAAGTGAACAGTTGTAGAGCCTGTTCTTCTAGACTGCTAATGTGTTGGGGAGGGAACAGAATCGGATAAAACAAAAAAAGAATAGCATGTCTAAGAGAACCTGTTTTAGTTTAGCTAATGATAGTGTTAAGTGGATGAGAGGTAAACCTTAACAAAGTCTGAAAAAGAAACACTGAACTTACTGTTTATAAAAGGACACAGAGGATCCATAGCTGCATTGTCTTTTTATTACTCTAGAAAAAGAATTTTTGTAGCCTCTAAATGGCAGTAAAGAGCAACTTCCCAGTCTACAATGTAAATTTACAATGTAAGGACTGAGAAGCATACTGATAACAGCTCTCCAGTATAAAATAGATATAGATGTGAAAGGCAAGTACTGTACTCTTCAGTCCCAGAGAAATAATTTGCTGCTCAGTTTAAAAAAAAAACCCTAAAGAACAACACATGTTCTTAAAAAGAGGAAAATCATGAAAGAGGAAAACTTCATTAAAATGTAACATGCAAGCTCAGCCTGCAAGAAGAGGACTCAGAAGCACATCCCACTCTCTGGATGCTCCGAGCGGCTCGAGGGAGAAGCTATAAGATTTAGGCCTTGGCCATGTATTCAACATCTTTATTAGGGACTTGAATGAAGTGCTACAGGAATGCTTGTCAAATGTGCAGATCACATAGCATTGCTTAGGATAACATAGAACAGTGGTCACCAACAAGTGGGCCAGGGACCACTGGTGGTTCGTGAGAAAATTTTGGTGATCCTCAGAGAAATGTCACCCCCCAAAGCATCTCCCAAAACAATTAATCCAGGCTGCGCAGGAACACAAAGCTGAGCCGCCCATATGGTCCGCAGGAACACAAGGCTTGTGTTGCTTGCATTGCGAACAACACGAGGTAGTGGGGGGGGGAACTTGCCCCACTCGCCCCACATGCCTTGCTTGGCCACCGGGCTGCTTCTTTCTGCTTCTTTCTTCTTTTGCTTTTGGCTGCATGCCAGGAAAACAGCAAAAGTCTTTCTTTCTCTCCCCCAAACTCCACCAAAAATGAGTCTTTGGGACCCTGCAGGGCATCCTGCTCTAAGAGGCCGCGCCAGCGCGACAAGTCTCACAAAGACTCATTTCTGGCAGAGTTTGGGGGGGGGGGGGGAGAAAGAAAGACTACTGCTGCTTCTGCTGCTTTCCTTGCATGAAGCCAAAAGTCTCTCTCTCTCCTCCTGAGAATGGAGCTGGAGACGGTATCCTGCGATCCCAAATAAAGAATGATCAATCGGTAGGAAAACAGGGTGGGGAATTTTCCTGCAGACTTTTTTGGGATTTTCCCAGGGTCTCTTATCCATGGGATTTAAAATTATGAGTTTGGTGGTCCCGGAGGTCCAAAAGGTTGGCGATCCCTGCCATAGAAGGCAGAACAGTAAAATAAACTTGAGAAATTAAGGTACTGACTAATGACATAAGATTAAACTTTAAGAGAAAAAAGTGGAGAACAGAGATAGATGCACAGATTTAAAATTGGGTAGCAAAGTAATTAAAGAAATTTTAGGATTTTAGAAAAACCTGTGTTAAATCATGTAAGCTAAATATTATAATAATTTATTAAATATATACGTCACCTAACTGTCAGTGTCTCTGGGCTGCAGAAGTAACAGCTACATTTCAACATTTGTCACCCACTATAACCAATGTATAACAAACATGAGAAAATTAATCTTGAAAATTCTTTTGCCTCTCCTCTTTAAAGAAAAGCTTTCTGAATTGATGAAGATGAACTGAGAAACTGTAGTTACTCTGTATGAGCATGCACATGCATGTATGCTATGATACTCAATTTTATATCTCCATCCCTGGTGATCCAAGTGATGCTGTTGCTGCTCTCTTGCGGTGCCTAGAGGCAGTGGGGGCCTCAATGGGGACAACAATCTTCAGCTGAACCCTGGCAGGACCGAATTGCTTTGGGTTTTCAGAGCTTCAAGATTTGGGACTTTAATTAATTCTGGATGGGCTTGCACTACCCCAGAGGAACCTGATCCGCAACTCGGGGTTTTTCATACACTCATGTCTCCTGCTCAAAGAGGTGGTGGCAGTCACATCTAGAATACCAAAATATCAACATCTCTCAATAAACCCATTTACAATAATATGGCATAGTGCACTGCATATAATCCTGATGATAGTTGAATTCTACTACTTATGGTATTTGAAGGAAGTGTTTGGAAAATGCTACAGGGTTTATTAGTTTTAGCTACTTTAATAGGCTGGTTGTTTAAAAAGTTATTTCAGACACAGGAAACTTACTTGTGCCCATTCAAAGCAGCATGATGCAATGGAGTGTATCCAGTACTGTCAACACAGTTCACATTTGGTCCTCTCCAGATACTGTAAAGCAAAAGTAAATAAATAAATGTTATACATTAAGACACAAAGTATAGTCAGTAAACAGTACCAGGCTGAGGCAGGTTTCCTGTGAACAATACTAAAAAAGCATATTCTGTAATCACAATCTAAGACACAGTATTAACTTGCTACTATCATAAAGAAAGAAAAACTGGTGATCACATAAACAGATGGATTATCCTGATTATATAATCAGTATTTTATTACTGTTTCAATTGTTATTATTATATGTGTAGTAACACTCATCAGGCAATATTCAAGTGAATTGGTCCACAAGTAGCACAAGCTGCAAAGAAGCAATACATACAACAAAGGAAAAAGTAGGGAAGCTAGGTAATTTGTTTTTGTTTCTACTGTATATGTTTATTTAAATGAATCTTTCATCTTCATATTTTTCCAATCTTATAACACAGCTAGTAACCAATGAAAAATGTTCATCGTCATAATAAATGCATTTTTAAGGTCAGATCAATGTGTTTTTCTTTTAAAATGAAAAAAAAAAATCATCATAAAAGCAAGTCATAATACAGAAGGGCTATTTTTAAAACACTAGAAGTCAAATTAATTACCAAACCAGACACATTGGTTTGCATGTATTGTGGGAGTACAGAATTTAGCAATACTACTGGAAATGCTTGGATTAATCTCCATAATAGCAAATGGGTGTGAAATGCACAATACAGTCAAAATGTTGGATATAATTCAAGCATAGTAATATTTGGAAATCTCATATTGTTTTTGCAAATAACTAAATCTTTTTAAAATAAGTAGCACACAAACACAATATTATTACATTTCATAATAATAAGTTTTCAAATCAGGCTTCCTCCCTGAGAAGGTTTTCATTAGATTTATAATAAAATTCACAAAATATATCTGTATAAAGGATAATATAAAGAAACATAAGTTACTGATTCCTATCCTTCAAATTCATGAAGGCAGATTCCTGGAGGTAAAAGAAGCATTATGGTATCTTAAAATCATGCTTTGGCAGGCTCAGTCACTTGATGAGGAGACATGAGCAACATTCACACGAGACTCTCGCAGCAGTCTAATGGAGAATACATTGATTCAATTTTTTGTGAAGTCCTGACACATATTTTATCTTTTATGATTTACTGATTTTACTGTATTTTGTTTGATTGCTGTGAAACTCTGAGTGTCAAGATACAAGTTTAATAAATTCTTATTATAATAGCATTGAAATGTTGCATATTCAAAGGTAAAGATAACCTCAAAATGCCTACATACAAAAATGGCTCAAACTAAGTAAAGTCTTAATTGCATTTTATTAATTGCAGCATAAATCTATTAAAATGTTTCACCTTTTCTATTGTTTTCAGAAATACTTTGAAAATAGTGCTAATAAGAACTATTAGTACTGAGTAATAATTCTCAAATATTACCATGCTTGAATTTAAAACTAACACGAGCACAGATTATTTGCAAGTGATTATGTTGCTCATTTCACGCTTATTTGTTTTCTCATTATTTTACTGCAAAAGAAACAATTATGTAAAGTGGATATGTAAAGTGGAAAAGCATAATGAGTTTGTAATGAGATGATATTTAGTATTCTTATGCCTTCCTTAGTCATCCTTGGTAAAATAAATATCAAGTAGTGTCCACAACTGAGTTTACAAACTATAAGCTCCTTACAAGTTAACAATTCTAAACCACTAGGTAAATAACTCAAAGTGCTTAAGTATAAGCTATTTTTAAAAATTAAGAACAGAATCAAGAACCTCTTTAAAAAGTAACTCCTTTTATCCCCAAGGATATTAAGGAAATATAGTTTATTCATAGTAACAAGACAATTTTAAAGAGAAATGACATTATAAGTACTTTGAGCTCTGAATTACAAAGTTAATTCAGACAAATTCTCATCAGATGAATGAAGATTTAATCAGGTTTCACTGCCAATTACGCTGCTACACACTATGGTACAAATAGTATTTAATAGTCTAGTCTTGTTTGATGTGTGTAATGTTCTAATATTAGCATTTCAATTCTTATAGGATAAAACAAGCATTCCAGAATTCAAGATGTTTTTAACACCATATAAAATGACACCAATATTTTAAAAACAAAATAGGTAATTAGCCCCTCTCTGAGACATAGTATGAGAAAGCTCTTTCCAAACAAACAGAGGTTTAATTATTTTTTGTTTATATTCTTATCTGAAAGATGCAGAATATATATTTAATAATAATTTGGTATTTAATAAGGAAGTGAAGGAAGAAGACAAAGCAAGGGAGGAGGATTAAATTAGATTAATAATTTAAATAACACTATGGGTGGTAAAAAAAATCTCATGGTTGCAACTTATTGTTTTTATAGCCTTATATTTCTTAAGAAACAAAAGTCATCTTAGTAATGAAGATTTCATTTCAGTAATACAATTCTATAACATCTGTTGGATGATACTTATGGAAGGTTACATATATTATTTCTCAAAAAGCCTTCAAAAGAGGTATAACAGTGGCATATATCTATGAATGTATCTTTACTTCAAAGAAGTAAACTTTCAATAATATTGAATTGTGGAATGAATGCTTTTCTTTTTTCAAGAGACCAACTATTTTCCAGTTAAGACAGTTAAGGTTTTATGAGATTTGAGGCTTTTCCATATGTATTCAACATTGGATTTGCCAGGAAACCATTCAGGCACTGAAAAGATCAAGAGGCTTTTTTTTTTTTAGCCAGAGGTTGGTTGACCTTTCATGGATTATTTGAATCTTAATTCTGCCAAATTGGTTTGATGGGTTTGTGTTTTGTTTGCCAATCTGCTCCCTGGCATAAGGAACTTTTGCAGCTTCTGATGACTCTTGAGCTTACTGTTCTCCTCTAGGACAGTTAACCATTTCTGAACTGATATTTTTTAGGAAATGAGCCTAAGAAACTGAAATGAATAGGTATAAAATAGTCCTTGGTTTAAAACTGTAATTAAGCCATGGACATAAATTGTGACAGTCATAAAGCAGGTCACCCACATAACTAACTTGATGTTTTGTGATGGACATCAAGCAAACGCTGCAGTTTTTAAGTGAAAGCTGTGGTCATTAAATAAATCCATTGTTCACCACAGGACATTTTTGCCTTAAACTTGAGAGACAGTTTTCAGCAAAGATGTTGTAAAATGTGACTGCAATCTTTGTTGTAAAAGGTCCATAAATGTGGCCCAGTTGCCAAGCACCCAAAATGTGGTCATGTGACTGCGGGGGAACAACTGTCAGAACTTTGGAACCGGATCATGAGTACCTTTTGGGAGACGGTCTCTGTCATAACTTTGAACAGCTAAGCAGCCGGTTGTAAGTCAAAGACAACCTATAATGAATTTGTAGATTTCACTAACACACTGAAAAAAATACTCAACATTAAGTTCTTATTTCAAATATAAAATGGGTTGCCAAAATATGTACGTTCCTTAACCTTGACCGCTATAGTTGAGGGTTGAGAACTTGTCCTTCATTATCGCCCACATACTGTACTAGTAACAACACAATAGCATTTACATATCAGGGTTGGTACAGAACAGATCAGACCTAGAGAACACACCTTGTCTGTCAGAACTCTGCCCAAAACCCAACTACAGGGACCTAAAGAAAAAGTTCAGGGTAATTATAGTTTTTTTAACCCTAAAATACAAAAAAGAAAAAAGAAACTTTGTAGAAATTTTAAAGCTAGGAGAAATATTTTTTTTTCATTCTTTTACCCAAACAGAAAATGGGAGGAAATGGGAATAGCATATTTGACATATTTCCGTATCTATTGTAGGAAAGTACCATGTTAGGCTATGAAGTCAGCTCATGAAAGCTTAAACCTTTGCATAAAATGTGCTATGGTAGATGAAAAACAGGCAACTAGAATCCCGATTTATTTATTGCCCTATCTAAAGTCAGACTGCCTTGCTATTTCAGCTATAAAATTGCAATATACACAATAGTTATAAAATCAGCATATATTGATATACTCTGTTTAAAAATGTGAATTCATGATAACAACTTGATGATGAATAAGGTAGCTGTGCTACAATATCAAATATTGATCAACCAATTATACTCAAATAAGGTGTAGAAATATATTTATCTTTGAAAAAAGTAGTATAGAATGCTTTTTTCCAGCTGATTTGTGTTGTTCTGTTCTCTTGCAGATTTCAAAGCTAAACTCACAAAACCAGTTTCTTATAATTCCAAAACTTGCTTTGTCTTGTTGAGTAAGGAGGGCAATCACTTTCAGTCTTCTAATCTTTATCCAAATAGATGGCCTCTGTCCTTTACATCCAACTTCAAGTCCTTTTAGTTGAAAGAACAGAAAGTGATTTATCTGACTTTCTTTACAGTGGACAAGAGCCGATGTGCGAAATTGGAACTGAATCATCCTCTTTTTGCATGCAAAAATGGTAATGCCATTGGAACAATCTTATGTTACCAAATATGGCCTGTCCTCAACATAAGAACTGAAATAATACTGTGTAGAAAAATCTTACTGTTGCAGATTTTAGTGACCATGGGAAAGGAAGGGAAATTGCTTCATGTCTAAGGCAGGACTCGTGGTCTCTAGGTTTCTAACCTGATGCCTTAACCATTATAACAAACTGGCTCTTAAAATATATACACTGCTCAAAAAAATAAAGGGAACACTTAAACAACACAATGTAACTCCAAGTCAATCACACTTCTGTGAAATCAAACTGTCCACTTAGGTAGCAACACTGATTGACAATCAATTTCACAAATAGAATAGACAACAGGTGGAAAGCATAGGCAGTTAGCAAGACATCCCCAATAAAGGAGTGGTTCTGCAGGTGGTGACCACAGACCACTTCTCAGTTCCTATGCTTTCTGACTGATGGTTTGGTCACTTTTGAATGCTGGCGGTGCTTTCACTCTAGTGGTAGCATGAGACGGAGTCTACAACCCACACAAGTGGCTCAGGTAGTGCAGCTCATCCAGGATGGCACATCAATGCGAGCTGTGGCAAGAGGTTTGCTCTGTCAGCGTAGTGTCCAGAGCATGGAGGTGCTACCAGGAGACAGGGCAGTATATCAGGAGACGTGGAGGAGGCTGTAGGAGGGCAACAACCCAGCATCAGGACCCCTACCTCCGCCTTTGTGCAAAGAGGGACAGGAAGAGCCTTGCCAGAGCCCTGCAAAATGACCTCCAGAGGGCCACAAATGTGCATGTGGCTGCTCAAACGGTCAGAAATAGACTCCATGAGGGTGGTATGAGGGCCCGACGTCCACAGGTGGGGGTTGTGCTTACAGCCCAACACTGTGCAGGACGTTTGGCATTTGCCAGAGAACACCAAGATTGGCGCCCTGTGCTCTTCACAGATGAAAGCAGGTTCACACTGAGCACATGTGACAGATGTGACAGGGTCTGGAGACACCGTGGAGAAGGTTCTGTTGCCTGCAAAATCCTCCAGCATGACCGGTTTGGCAGTGGGTCAGTAATGGTGTAGGGTGGTATTTCTTTAGGGGGCCGCACAGTCCTTCATGTGTGCGCCAAAGGTAGCCTATGTGCCATTAGGTACCGAGATGAGATCCTCAGACCCTTTGTGAGACCATATGCTGGTGCGGTTGGCCCTGAGTTTCTCCTAATGCAAGACAATGCTAGACCTCATGTGGCTGGAGTGTGTCAGCAGTTCCTGCAAGATGAAGGCATTGATGCTATGGACTGGCCCGCCCGTTCCCCAGACCTGAATCCAATTGAGCACATCTGGGACATCATGTCTCGCTCCATCCACCAACACCACATTGCACCACAGACTGTCCAGGAGTTGGGGGATGCTTTAGTGCAAGTGTGGGAGGAGATTCCTCAGGAGACCATCCGCCACCTCATCAAGAGCATGCCCAGGCATTGTAGGGAGGTCATACAGGCACATGGAGGCTACACACACTACTGAACCTCATTTTGACTTGTTTTAAGGACATTACATCAAAGTTGGATCTGCCTGTAGTGTTTTTTTCCACTTTAATTTTGAGTGTAACTCCAAATCCAGACCTCCATGGGTTGCTAAATTTGATTTCCATTGATAATTTTTGTGTGATTTTGTTGTCAGCACAATCAACTATATAATGAACAAAGTATTTAATAAGAATATTTCATTCATTCAGATCTAGGATGTCTTATTGTTGTGTTCCCTTTATTTTTTTGAGCAGTATAGTTATCATGAGTAATTAACGTTTATAGCTTTATTCTCATATTTACATAGTGTAATTCTTATTTTTTCCTATCAACCACTAGGCCTTATCCACAAACATGCCTTTTCTTTACATTCTCATTTAAACAATTTATGATTCTTTGCTACTGTCTTCTTCTTCACTCATCACTAATTCAAAGAGAAAAGCCTGCATCTGATCTCTGTATCAAAGAGTTTGTGACTGTTCATTAATTCAATTTGTATGGTCCCATCTTAGCAAATGACTCTGGACATCCAACAATATTTAAATAATAAAAACAATTTCTAACAACACAAAAACTAAAATAAAGAGCAGCTGAGAATAATTCACTCATCAGATCACAAGATTAACCAAGGAACAAGTCCCTGTTAAAACTCAAATCTCTAGTTTTGGGCACAAAATTATTCTTTAAGGGATGGTGGGATTCAAAATTTACCACCACCGATTCTGTGGGCACGGCTTGGTGGATGCGGTTTAGTAGTCATGTGATTGGGTGGGCATGGCATCCGCCGCCGCCACCGCTGCTGCATTTGCAGGAGGAGAGGTAGGCGCAAACAGAAAAGGCGGGCAGCCGCAGCCCAAAAGTCCCGCCCCGCCACCTCCTGGTGTTGCCGCCGCCGCCACCACTGCTACATTTGCAGGAGGAGAGGTAGGCGTGAGGCGGGGCGAGGCGAGCAACAGAAAAGGCGGGCAGCCACAGCCCAAAAGTCCCGCCCCGCCACCTCCTGCTGTTGCCGCCGCCACCGCTGCTGCTTCTGCCCCCGCCACTTCGCCACCACCGCCGCTGCTGCTTCTGCCCCCGTTGCCGCTGCCGCCGCTGCTGCATTTGCAGGAGGAGAGGTAGGCGTGAGGCGGGCGAGCTTTCTTCCCCCCCTCCCGCAAAATTTGGGTGGAAAATTAATAAAAAATAAATAATTTGCAGGAGGAGAGGTAGGCGCGAGGTGGGCGAGCTTTCCCCCTCCCCCCCCCCCGCAAAATTTGGCCGGAAAATTATAAAATAAAAAATAAATAATTTTTAATAAATAATTAATAATAAATAATAATTTTATTTATTTTATTATTTTATTAATTTAATTTAATTTAATTTAATTAATTATTTAATTTAATTATGTGTGGCCCAAACCAAATTTTCATCTTCTAATGTGGCCCAGGGAAGGTGAAAGGTTGGACACCCCTGATTTAAATAATAAAAACAATTTCTAACAACACAAAAACTAAAATAAAGAGCAGCTGAGAATAATTCACTCATCAGATCACAAGATTAACCAAGGAACAAGTCCCTGTTAAAACTCAAATCTCTAGTTTTGGGCACAAAATTATTCTTTAAGGGATGGTGGGATTCAAAATTTACCACCACCGATTCTGTGGGCACGGCTTGGTGGATGCGGTTTAGTAGTCATGTGATTGGGTGGGCATGGCAAACTCGATATCACTCACTGCAAGGTGAGGCAGCACCTTGCTGTGAGTGAAGAGTTGGTCACGCCGTCACATAACCGATGCTGCAGAAAAGGCAATTTCCTACGTACCTTACCTCCTCTCCCTTGGGCTGACAAAATAAGGAGATGGAGGAGAAGACTTGCCGAACTTTTCTGCCTCCCTTCGCAGCGGAGCTACTCAGAAGGCAGCTCCTGCGGCCTGCCTATCCCTTTATGGTCCCTCTCCCCCCGCATCGAAGTACCTTAAAGGTCCTGCTGCCTCACGTGTGCAGAAGATGTGAGAAGATGGCGCATGGGCACCACGAGTCCCTCCTGCACCATGAGATGTGTGCACGTTCTGTGTATGCCCAAGAAGGAGAAGACTTGGGAGAACTTTTCTGCCTCCCTCTCTTCTGACACACACTGGCCAGGCAGGTGAGCAGCATCATGTGGGGCAGAAGTGTCCTCCCAGAGCAGGCTCAGCCATGCGGCTTCCCTGAGAAGCCAGAGGAGAATGCTTTCCCATTCTCCCAGGCAGCGCAACCCTGCAGCTTTCCCGCAGCGGGGGGGGGAGCATCCTCCCAGCCAGCACGGCCATGCGGCTTCTCAGCCGGCATTCAGAGGCAAACAGGAAGATTCGGGAAGATCCGGGAAACATGGGAAGCTCTGAATGGAGCCGCATTGCTGTGGCAAAGCAAGACAGGTAAGCCTGGGGACGGGGGACAATGCAGCGGCCTAGGCCGGCCCTGGAGACAACACTCGACCGGGGCTTGTGGTGGCGACGGAGTTAGGTAGGCCGGCAGTCGACTTGACCAAGGTTTGCGCAATCACTCACTCAGGGAGATCAGGGTCACAGTGGAAGGAGGCAGCAATGGTTATGGTGGGCAAAGGCAGGTTAGCAATGGTACAGCGGACAAGATGAGAAGTGACTGGGTGGGGCAGGGCAGGGTGGGACAAGCGGGTGGGAAGAGTGAGGATGGGCAGGTGGGTGGGGGCGAGCAGCAACCGGGCACGGGGCCAGCTGGGGTGATATTTGCCACTTCTATGAACCACTTAAATTTTTCCTTATCAGTTCGCCCAAACCAGTCCAAACTGACTAAATACCACCCCTGCTTTAAGGACTTAAGAAAAACCAGCAGGGTATGGGTCATCCTGATCTCTCAAGGGAGAATGCTTCATAAGGCTGGTGCTATGGCAGAAAAGGAACTTAGGACTGACCAACTAGTATTACTTAGCCAACGGAACTTAAAGCATGTTGATCCTGCCTGATCAGCTCAGGTGGGAGAAACAATTGGGAAGAGACTATGTTGGTGCATACACTATAACTTGCTAGCAAAGTACAATAAACTAATATTTCTGAGACTGTTTAAAAAAACACACTGTTAAGATAAGACAATCTGGAGAGCTAGAACTTGAGCTAGTAATTTGGTATCTAGGAAAGACCATATTTATTGTCAGGCCAAAACTTTGTGAATTGCATGTGCGTATAACTTGGTAGGCTGGCAAATCAAACTTTAGGACCTGGGCCGCATGCGGCCCGTGGGCCGCGGGTTGGACAAGCCTGCTTTAGGGTTTAAAACTTGATAGTTATGCTTGATAGTTATACAAAACAATCTTTCTGGGCATTTCTCACCATTTGATGAGCCAAATCTCTGTGAATTTATTTATTTTATTTCTAATTGTTGCCCCCTACCTGGACATTAACACACTATATGTGCTTACTAATTATAGGCGATGAAAACAATTACTACTGCACACAAATGTAAACCATTTGATCCAAATATGTTTTGAAGGTAAAAACCCAGATATTTGTGCATGCTACAATGCAATTAATAGCTAAAGGAAAAGCCAAATTAAAAATACCAGACTTATCAGGGACTATATGAATGGATAAATTTGTTTTTACTTAAAATCAATCTGCTTACAATAACTCATCTTACTACCAATATTTAGTAACTAGCATATTCTATATAACAACTGAAAAAAGAACCCAGACCAAATTGTATATCAATGCGAAAGAAAGAATCCACCGTATCACCAACAGAACATAGTAATTCAAATTAATAATCCTTTCATTAATACAAACTACATAAGGAAGAGATTATATCATTACAGAGATGAGAAATGCAGATTGAGCTATAAAAGGGACATACACTTCACATACTGTAGCTATAAAGTACAGAGACAGCAAATCCTACTTTTTTTAAATGTAAAAATTATAAACCAGAATTTCTACTTGGATATGCAAATTATTTTTAAAAGACTACCGTAATAGTAAGAATGATCACTATCAAACTGGGAAAAAAGCTAGACATACTACTTCCAAGAAGCACCTCAGACTGCAATCCTATATTCAGACATGCTCAGAAATGTCTTAACATTAACTCAGTTGTATTTGATTCTGAAGAGGTATACTAAAGAAAGTCAGTTTGATATAGTGGTTAAGGCATCAGGCTAGAAAAAGGGAGACCGTGAGTTCTCTCTTAGTCCTAGAAAAGAAGCAATGGCAAACCACTTCTGAAAAATCTTGCCCAAAAAACCTGCAGGGACTTGTTCAAGCGAGCTCTGAGTATCAGACACAACTGAATGGAAGGAAAAGAAAGATACACTGAACTGCACAATTAATATTGGATTTTAGAACTGCAGTTCTAGCCAGTTTAAATGCCTGCAAAAAGGTTTATTTGATGCAAACTTTGTTTTAGTAAAATCAACAAGCAATTTTTTGTTGGGATATAGCAGTGTCATGGGAGTGCATTTCCTCAACATTCTGAACATAATAATGGATTAATTCTTTGCCTCAGTTATTTGTTTGGCTTTTGTTGTCTTACAATCCAGCCCCTTGTTAGTTTGTTCTGCTCCTAAAGATTCAGGCCAGTCAAATATTAAGAATATAGTTTTAAACGTTCAAGCTTCTTTATTTGTTTTTGTCAATTTTTCTGCTGGAAGCTTACTCAGGAATCTGTTTTCACTTCATTATAAAATAATCACTGTGAGGTAGCCATGCAAGACCAAAAACTACAATTTGGATTGTTTCTGATTTAAAAGTTTCTGCTAACAAAACCAATTGTAATTTACTATAAACTCCTCTAGCAGCAGGTTCAAAATATTTTCTCTGGTAAAATTATCTTTCATCCCTTTAAGTGGACAGGGTTCAGGATTATCATCTATGTTAACAGAATTCTGTATCAAAATTCACAATTAACATAGCTAGTTATAAGTAAAGATACACATCATGGAAAATAGTTTTGAGGAAGTACAAAATAAGCTTATTATAAATACAATATTTATAAGATTGGGCCCGAAAATGGATGAGCCAATACTCCAGTTATGAGGTTATTACAAGAACTATTCAAAGTATCTGTCATATCAGATTTAAATTTATTCAGTTAGACTCTGCCTCTTCATATCATATGGAGTTCACTGAGTCACAATCTTGTTTTGTTACCTAGGAAATGTTTAACCCTGTTAGTTCTGATAAAATGGACAGAATCCTTGAGGTGAATTTGGCCCCCTGTGTTTTAGAAACATGTCCACTAGTTAAGGCGTTCCAGAAACAACGTGGTTGGATATATGCAGCAATGAATGCTACTTTGAGGGAGATGTTTTCATCTGTTCTGAAAGAAGCAATTTTTTGTTCTTTTCTGAAGAAACCATTATTTCAGCCAAAAGATTTTGATAAATCCATGCAGATTTGAAACATGGAAATGGGAAGAACTCTTGCACTGTTAGCTTTTCATTTGTGATGGAATTTATGGGAGATGCCACAGGGCTCTACTCTCCCACCATTACTTATCAATATGTAGATGAATTTGCTGGGTAAGATTATCAGGCTCCACAGGGTAATGTATGCCCACCTAAGATGTCTGATCTGCAAGCCGAACTGGCTCCCAATGCTGTTTTGGGTGCAATTGAGGTGCTGATTGACATCTCTTAAACCCTGCATGGCATAGGGCTGGGTTATTTGGAGGACTGTTTCTTTCTGATCATTTCTGCCCAAGAACCAACGAGGGTGGGTTTGGATCCCTTTCTTGAAGCAGTATCATCTAGTTCAAACCAAGAGATGTCCCTTCACTGCCACAGTGCCTGTCCTATGGAACTTCATTCTCCCAAAGATTTAGAGGCTTTGGGAACTTGGCTATATTCTCTCAGGCATTAGGCTGCTAAGTGAGTCCAATGGCTTGGTTGTATAATTATTGAAGTAAAGTTCTTTTTAGGAATCTGACTGCACTGTATTATTAATGTTATCATGCTCTCTATTTAAAAAAAACAACTGTTGAGCTTCATTGCTATACTTTTAATTTTCAGTTAACTGTCCAGAGTCGAGTCATGGAGCAAGATGGATGACCATACAAATTATTTAAATAAATGAACAACCCACATTTTATCAGAAGCTCAAAGCAGTTTATTTAACTGCATAGAAAACATTGGAGGGAGCTAGCTGCACAGATATAGAGAAAAAATATTATTTATCTCCAGTTTGAAGAATATATACCCATATCTCCTTTAGTTCTATGCTTGGCTGTAATTCTGTAGTAATTCTAATATTTATTTGAATTGTACTCACTTCAGCAATTACTACTTTGTATCTTACACAAAAACAACATCTCTGAACTGTTCATCTAAGCACCCAACTTTTCAGGCTTCTACCCAAACCTGATAAAAATTATGGCTCGTTTAAGAGTCATATTAACTTTAATAAAGAAGCTATATTTTTTCATATTCAAGTAGAAGCCTTAATAAAATAGGATAACTTTAGAAAATAATTAGGTACTGGTTGCTCAATCATAACTTTCTAACCATTTTCAAAGCTTGCATAGCCCTAACATTATTATTCATAAAATCTACTGGAAAAACAACCACAGCAATCCAACACTTAAGCAAAATATATTGTTTATACAGTAAGCAGCTCACTATGTTCACAGAACAAATTTAATCTAGTCAGCTACTACTACCTAATCATAGCAATTCACTCTGAGTCTGAAAGGCCATAATCATGCTTAATTGTCTAAGATTTGCCCTTCTGGGGAACACCTCAATCCTACCTGTGTCAGGTAAGCTCTACTGGTAAGAGACTATTGGTAAGGATTACAATACAGTATGACATAAATGGTCCTTCCCTTGTAGCCAAGCAGGCAGCAGTGGAGATAACTTGGATGCTGTAGCTAATTAGGACTTGAAGATTGTTTCATGCTGACCAAGAGCTTGCAGCACTGGAACACTTTCTACAATCATCATTGGTCACAATCTAGTTTTTGCTCAATAGCTGACCAGGTTGTTGGGTTCATGAAACAGACCAGAAAATGGGTGTTTACCAGACACTCTGGTAAAACTATTTCTCTCTTGCCCAGGCCTTTAACTGACTTTATTATACATACTGGAACCCAAACAACACTGCTCAAAAAAATAAAGGGAACACAAAAATAAGACATCCTAGATCTGAATGAATGAAATATTCTTATTAAATACTTTGTTCATTACATAGTTGAATGTGCTGACAACAGAATCACACAAAAATTATCAATGGAAATCAAATTTAGCAACCCATGGAGGTCTGGATTTGGAGTTACACTCAAAATTAAAGTGGAAAAAAACACTACAGGCTGATCCAACTTTGATGTAATGTCCTTAAAACAAGTCAAAATGAGGTTCAGTAGTGTGTGTAGCCTCCATGTGCCTGTATGACCTCCCTACAATGCCTGGGCATGCTCCTGATGAGGTGGCGGATGGTCTCCTGAGGGATCTCCTCCCACACTTGCACTAAAGCATCCCCCAACTCCTGGACAGTCTGTGGTGCAATGTGGCGTTGGTGGATGGAGCGAGACATGATGTCCCAGATGTGCTCAATTGGATTCAGGTCTGGGGAATGGGCGGGCCAGTCCATAGCATCAATGCCTTCGTCTTGCAGGAACTGCTGACACACTCCAGCCACATGAGGTCTAGCATTGTCTTGCATTAGGAGGAACTCAGGGCCAACCACACCAGCATATGGTCTCAACAAAGGGTCTGAGGATCTCATCTCGGTACCTAATGGCAGTCAGGCTACCTCTGGCGAGCACATGGAGGGCTGTGCGGCCCCCTAAAGAAATGCCACCCCACACCATTACTGACCCACTGCCAACTGGTCATGCTGGAGGATGTTGCAGGCAGCAGAACATTCTCCACGGCATCTCCAGACCCTGTCACATCTGTCACATATGCTCAGTGTGAACCTGCTTTCATCTGTGAAGAGCACAGGGCGCCAATCTTGGTGTTCTCTGGCAAATGCCAAACGTCCTGCATGGTGTTGGGCTGTAAGCACAACCCCCACCTGTGGACATCGGGCCCTCATACCACCCTCATGGAGTCTGTTTCTGACCGTTTGAGCAGCCACATGCACATTTGTGGCCCGCTGGAGGTCATTTTGCAGGGCTCTGGCAGGGCTCCTCCTGTCCCTCCTTGCACAAATGCGGAGGTAGCAGTCCTGATGCTAGGTTGTTGCCCTCCTACGGCCTCCTCCATGTCTCCTGATGTACTGGCCTGTCTCCTGGTAGTGCCTCCATGCTCTGGACACTACGCTGACAGACACAGCAAACCTTCTTTCCACAGCTCGCATTGATGTGCCATCCTGGATGAGCTGCACTACCTGAGCCACTTGTGTGGGTTGTAGACTCCGTCTCATGCTACCACTAGAGTGAAAGCACCGCCAGCATTCAAAAGTGACCAGCCATCAGCCAGAAAGCATAGGAACTGAGAAGTGGTCTGTGGTCACCACCTGCAGAACCACTCCTTTATTGGGGATGTCTTGCTAACTGCCTATGCTTTCCACCTGTTGTCTATTCCATTTGCACAACAGCATGTGAAATTGATTGTCAATCAGTGTTGCTACCTAAGTGGACAGTTTGATTTCACAGAAGTGTGATTGACTTGGAGTTACACTGTGTTATTTAAGTGTTCCCTTTATTTTTTTGAGCAGTGTATATATTCTAATGATAACAATAAAAAATATTACTTCAAACAGAAGTATGAATGAATATTCTTTTTTTCTGAGTAGAAGTTATTTTGAGGAACATTTATTCCTTCTAGATATGAACCATTCCCTCATGCCAACATTTTGCATATCTTAAAAATTTGTCCCTAAACTTTCAAATATTTAGTACATCTTATTGAAAGTTATAAAACCTCAATCACTTGCTATAAAATCTTTTGACCTTTATGTGCAATATACAGGTATTGTACTTCTTTTTCTCTGTCAAATATGATTGTCTTTGGCCTTGACACATTGATTTTCAAATCTATATTATTTGTTGAATCATGCAATTTAATGTTCATTGCAAATTGTTTGGTTCTTAGGCACATAATCTGTACATAAAGATGCATACAGGTAGTCCTTGACTTACTAGCAAAATTCAGACTGGAATGTCTGTCACCAAGTAGTACAGTTAAGCCAGTCACGCTAAGCCTTTTTTCTGCTGCAGTCAAGTGACGGTTATTAAGCAAATCTGGTTTCCTCTATTGACTGCTTGCTGGAAGCCACCCACGAGGTTGCAAATGGCTATCACATAACTCCCGGATGCTGCAACTGCATGCCAGTTGTCAAGCACCTGCATTTTGATTATGTAACTGCAGGGACCCAATGATAGTCGTAAGTACGAAGACCAATTGTAAGTCTCTTTTTTCAATAATATCTTCACTTTGAATGATAAAAGTTGAGGACTACTTTATATTCCCAACCAATACAGCTTTAGTATTACCACAGGCATTCCCCATATTTTCATCCATAACTACATTAAACATCAAAAAGACATTACACATTTTACTCTGTGCTTAATGTTATTTGCAAACATTCTGTTCTTTCATATGCTTTACTAACATTATACATTACCCTTGCATAATTCATAACCAATCTTCAACTGTATGTTGATTCAAAACATACCATAATTCTAACCTTTTCATTTTATTAGACATTTTATCTCAACCAGCAAATCTGTAATAAACTTGCCCAGCATAAAACTGAAATGCACTCCCATTTTACTAATAAACACTTCTCATATGCTTTCCATTACAATTCTGTCAAATGCTTTCCAAGGCAAACTTAATAAACTAATTCCTTTAATAGAAGTTAACTTACTCTCATTATCTTTCTGTTCATAGAAGGGAACAAAAAAAGCGTTCTTATAATCATCAGATGCAGATAAAATCTTCACAAACATTAAAATAAGATGTACAGTCACTCCATAAGCAAGCTACATACACAATTTAACATCTCTACAGTTACATCATCTGCACCTTTGTAGTCTTGCCAATTTTCCACGTTCTCACCACTGGTGTGATTTCCTTTACCTCATTTATAGCATTTCTTTCCATTCCATTGCTCAGCATCCCATATCATTCCCATACACATTTCTAAAATATTCTTTGCACCATTCCCCCACTTCAGTTTTATATCAGCTCATTTCAACACCTTCATGTTTAATTACACCTGTTCTGGTGAAAGCACAAAAGCCCATATCAATCATGCTTTTTAGATTCATTTCTTTGCTTGGTGTATACATGAATAGATTTGTCAGACATATATTTTTCTAAGCAAATTAGATAAATTAATTGATTATGTAGCATCAAATTTGTGTCAAAGAACCTCTTTATCCAAATTGGCATATAAGTCACCAACTGTGCACCCATTGCCACTGTAATCAAATCCACCAACCCTGCTGCTGGGCATTCTCCTTTTTTCTCTTTCTTCCATTCTAACCAGATATTCACTTAAAAAAACTATTATTATTTATATTGGGTCTTTGTCCTACCCTCATGTCATATTCACATCTATTCAGTCACATCATTTAATGGAAAGAATTGCAAAATTCTTCCAGAGCTCATATGTAATTATTTCATTATCAGTCATCATTCCCATGCAAATATCATCAAGCTGTGAAATGTACCTTTCACTTGTACCCATTACCACCTAAGCCAATTCATACATTTAGCTCTCATTCATACAGGCATACCTTGTTTCATTGCAGTTTGCTTTATTGCTCTTTGTAGATAAAAGACCCTCCACTACAAAAACAATAACTTGTTGAAGATTCAAATTAGCATTTGTAGCAGTAAACTATTTTTAATTAAGACATGTACATTGTTTTACTTAAACACAAAGCTATTAGACACTTAATAGAGTATAATGTTCCATAAACATAACTTTTATATATACTGGGAATTTTTTGAAAAAATGTGTATCTTGCTTTATCGCGGTATTTGCTTTATTGTGGAGGCCTGAATCAAACCTATGATATCACTCAGGTATGCCTGTAATTAAAACTACAGCTTTGCTTCCATTCATTAATTCTACTACACAACTTTAGACTATCGCTGTTCAGATCCATATCTTTTCCATTTGTTTTACTTTCAATAAGCAGTGTACTTATTTTTCCTTGTTTCATTTCCTTCATTAAATCATGCTATCATTCTTACATATCTCTTACATTCCAAGCTAAAATGTTCCATATGGAATTGTCATCAACTATAGCATGACTTTACAGAAATTATAAAGTAAATGTAAAAGCCTGCCAGTAATTTAGGAACTTTTCAATATTTACATATAAAATAATTATGAATTGCTCCTTATTAACAGGAGATGGATATCAAAGTAGCCAATAAACATCACTGTGTGGACAGTTATGTGTGCCTGTATTCTATAAGCTACAATGTCTGTCAGTTTGCTTTTGGGCACAATTCAAGGTGCTGGTTTTGACCTGTAAAGCTCTGCATGGAATGGGGCCAGGCTATCTGAGGGACTACCTCTTCCCCATTACATCTACCATCCCAGCAGGTCCAGGAGGAGGGGTTAAGGGTCCCCCCCTAAGGTACTAACTCCATCCCTAGTAACTTCTGGAAAGTTCTTTAAACTTTTCCCAGTATTTTCTAACTAGCTTGGGAATCCCATTAGGAGTCTGCAAGATGATTTATATCTAGTTAGTAGTTATTTTCCCACAAATCTTCCTTTTTATTTAAATTTATTTTTCCTGATGGTCAGGATATTGTTTAATTGTTAGTGGTTGTTGTTCATAGGCACACTGAGTGAGATGGATAGGCGTGCAAATTTGCTGAATAAATAAACATGATATTTCTTAATATTTTACAGTCCAAACGGAACAAAAACAAAAATAAAATACTCATAAATAAAACAAACAATGTACAATTAAAGTTAACCAGGTAACAAACATCTTTACTCCCAAAAATATTAACTAAATAAAAATATAGCATACCATCAACTTCCTGTTTTGAGCTTCCCCAAAGACAGACCGCTGACTGCGATCGTGCGTGGCTTTGGTTCGTGCTTCGGTATCGGAGAGCCCCAATCCTTTGGATTCGGCACAGAAGCTACCTTGTAGGGTGGCGGAGGAAGGGGAGACCGTCAGCTGGGTAGAGGGGAGTCGCAAATCTCCTCCCCGGCTTGGCAATTGCTCCCTCCCGAAGATGCCTGAAGCAGTGGTCTAAAATGGCCACCCTGAAGGGGAAGATTAGACTGGAATAAGATTGCACAGGAGAGAGAGAAAGAAGCGAACAGCAGGAGGAATGGGACGATATAATCAAATGGAAGATACCCCCAGGATTAACATTTCAAAGAATCTTTAAGAAAGGATCTAAGCGGTGAAGAGAAAGAGAAAAAAAAAAAGATGTGAATTGCTTTTGATAGCATCGGGGCTTCAGAACCACAAAAGGTAGAAGCTGGAGTAGGAACTATATAATCAACTTGGATAAGTATACTTTGATTTTATATTGGCACTAATAAAGCTGAACTATAGACTGTTAAAGAAGAAATTTAATATCAACTGGGTTTGATCTTTTTCTTGTTGGAAAATTGTGGTTTAAAAAGCTCTGAATAATAGAAAAGAAAAAAGAAAAGAGGGAGTGAAGACTTAGCATAATAAAGAGTGCCACAGACAAGTAATGGAACTGTTTTAACAGGTGAGTTATTTGATCCCAATGCCCAGCTCCAATCAATTATCCAGAGCTGTTGTAATTTCTGAACATTTCTGAAAAGCAGCCCACAGAAATCCCAAATGGGCTGGAATAAAGACATATATGAATATTCCCAGCTCAGACAGCTCTCAGAATGCCTTTGGCATAGTAGCTCTAATTGTGCATGTAAACACCTTATCAAATCTGAGGATGCAGGTTTCAATACTAATCTAGGAGAGAGGCAAACAACTTTTTCAAGCAATAAGTACCCCTACACAATTTGGCATGATATTTCAAGTTGTAAAATAAATAGCTTTAGAATGCAGGAAATTTCATATGAAAACAGAGACTTTACAAGATTGGGCTTCTTAAATCTTACCCCATTTTTAGATATCAGCACCATCTAAGAGCTCTATGTTGTTCAATTAGGAATGCGCCAAAAATCAAAGATGAATGTTCAAAGGGAGTATAACTGCATAACGTTGAATTGCCTACCAAATGACCACTTACAGGTTTCAATAGTTAAATCTCATCCAGTCTACCACATTCAATATAAATTTATATGAAACAGCTATTTTAAATGTTTTATCATAAACTTCAATTCAGTGTCTAAAATACTGGCTCAATGAAATGCTCCCTCCCAGATGGCACAAGTATTATTTAGCCAAATGACTAGAGACAACTGACACTCAAGATTGTCAATTATGTTGGGAGAAAATCAAGAAACAATGTTATTTGAAAATTCCAGTTTGGTTATCAACTATTGAAGCCTTTTCTTATCCTATAACTTATAAGAAGGAACAAACAGTTAGATATGGGGAATTACTAGATGAAAAGGGTGAACTTAAAACGATGCAAAATTTAGAAGAACAAGGTATAAAGATGAATTGGTTTTCATATGCGTAAATACATTCAAGGTATCTTAAAGATTCCAAAATGGAAGGATTTTATGACAAAATGACTGATTTAGATAGGATTTTGACAGGTACTGATGAAAAAGTGATTAAAAATTATATAATTATTTGTTGGAAATTAAATTGGAGGATGAACAAGTTAAAGAAACGATGATTGCTTGGGGGAAGAATTTTGGATATGGGATTGACTTAGAGAAATGGCAAAAGTTGTGGTCTCAAAATTATAAAATGACAATGTCAACAGCATATAAAGAAAATTTGTATAAGATGTTTTACAGGTGGCATTTTCCCCGACAAGAATAGCAAGAATGTTCAAGAATAAATCTGAAAAGTGCTGGAAATGTCATCAGATACCTGGTTCATATTACCATATGTGGTGGACTTGTGAGGATGCTAGAAAATATTGGACTAGAATCCGCATATGGTTGGAAAAATGACAAAGAAACATATAGATTTGAAACCAGAGATTTTTTTATTGGGAATCTTACCTGATACATATAATAAAAACTTGAAGTATTTGATTGTAAATGTGTTAACAGCGGCTAGGATTGTATTTGCTAAAAATTGGAAGAGTGAGAAAATACCAGCAGAGGAAGAAATCATTAAAAAATATTGGAATGTGCTGAAATGAGTAGATTGACATTTGAAATTAGAGAACAAGAAGATAAACAATTTTATGAAGTTTGGGATCTTTTTATCAATGGTTAGATAATACAATATAATAATAGAATGTTTAGAAATTTAGGAAATAATGAATATACACTTTTTCTTGGTTTTGATAATATTTTTAGAATATTTTATTAAGATAGATTTGGTATGATTTTATGAATTGTTATAAAATAAATTAACTAAATTATAGTTATCTCGCTTAAGTATGAATTAGTAAAATTATAGTCAAATGATTGTTTAATAATGATATTAGGATATATAATTGTTGATTGATAATATGAGTTATTATGTGATATAATTATTATGATGACTATGAATGGATGCACAAAAAGGAGTGGTGAACCAACCGATACACTGTCTGTAAATTTATGAAGGATGATGATGTTTTTATGTTATGTCTTATGTTATGTTTTTGTGTTTTTGTTTGTTGTTAAAATCAATAAAACTTTTACAAAAAAAAAAAAAAAAGATTGTCAATTATGTTAGACATGTTCAGAAGAAACTGCTCCATATCAATAATTTTGATAATTCCTGACATCAACGATTTTAATCCTATTGCATTTCCTGATGCTTATCATAAACTATAGTAAATGAACTAGATGCAAGCAAAACCACAGCAATGAAGATGTGTTCCTTTTAGTATATGGACACAGTTAAAATATATTGGTCAAATCATTACCTTGTCAGCACCACCACTACACAGGTTTCATACCCCCTCCTCTTCCTTCACTTAGCAACACATTTCAAATCATAATTTGGAGGCAGTTTATATAGTTAGTCATAATTACTGTCTGCCCAAATGTCACAGCAAGCTAATGTTTTGAATAAATTAAAGAAGAAAAAAAGAATATATGCTTGATTGGAAGGAAGTTGGGGAGAAGATGAATGTATTCATGATACCAAGCCCTACCTATGTCATTAATAATTATATTCTGATGAATGTCTAGTTTGTACACCCGAAATGGCATTGAGATTGAAAGACTGTCCAAATTATTTTAGATTTCTGCCATCAAAAACAAGACTTTGCCAAGCTACTGGCCTCCTCCACTCAAAGTAAGAATTAAGGTTTAACAGTTAATAAAAATGGGATGTTTCTCATTTCAGAATTATTAAAAATTCAAATTATGAATATAAATTTTCTAAAAAAATATATTTCTGACCTATTACAAGTTACAAATGGAAGTCTGTTTTTTATGTCACAAAGTTCTTACATTTTTCATAAACTGGCAATCACTGTTTGCAGCCTGCAAATACAGAAATCTTAACATAGTAAAGAATAATGTAAATGTAAGCGAGGCACAAATAGATCAGTCCACAACCAACACTTATATATTTCTCACAGCTAAGAAAGGCTTGTCCTACTTAACAGTTGTTTGCTACACAGGGTGTGGAATCAGACAAGCCAACTGAGTGAGAAGTCATAATTAATTGCAATATTACCAAACACAGATTAAAAAATAAAGCAGGATTGTTATTATAAACTTTACAAGTGGAATCTTCAATGCCTTGTTTAATGTTGATCTTGGTTTATGTAGTATTTCCTCCCTAAAAGTTATAAAACTTCATATCGCTTCTGAGTATGTTCGATAATTTGTAGCACTGTTTTTTTCCTCTCTTCTAGCTTTTATCTCCATATGTTTTGAATTTCTGTAAAACCTAATGGTATCTGTCTCACTCACATAAGTAGATGGATACTTTCATATACAGATATTCTGATAATGCATGAAAAAGCAAGAATAGACAAGGTCTCCACTAGACAATACTGGAAATAACTCCCTGCCCCCTGAACGTTTGCAAAAGTTTGCAACTTGAAGTCTTCCTGCACTTGAAGCTCCGGTTAGAACAGCAGGCAGAGGTCATATCCAAGGATGTCTTTGCTTTATCCAGTTTCAGCTGAAATACCAACTGCTGATAAACCTTTTGATTTGGGTCTAGAAGGCTAACCACCAGACTAGGATTGTACTCATTCATAGTACATGCTCCTCTTATAAGTTAAAAAAAAAGTTGGCTTATGTGGAGAAGAGCAAGATAATTTTCTTTATTTAAATAACATTGCACAAAAATATGTCCAAAGTTTATCAGTGATGCTTACTTGTGGGAGATATCAGGACTGTATGATCCGTCTGTATGCTTGTTTGTTGGTAAGTCTTGTACAAACTGGATTTATAGAACCTACAGCTTCCACATTATGTTATATTCATTCTCAGGAAGGTCCCTTGTCAGGTTCTCCTTCTCTCTCGCCATCCCCCTTTTTGTGCTATCTTATGTTGCTTTAGGTTGAGGGATGCTGCAATGTATAATTATTTCATTGCTCTTAAATGGAAGTAAAATGAAAACAATCATTTAACACTCAGTAATCAAGTAAAACATTATTAAAAGGAAGGCCATTTAGAGTCTTATTGAATTGAATGTATAAGTCTCATGGGAGGGAAGAAAATCAAGTCTGATGCCTTAAAAACTTACCTAAGCCAAAATAGTTTTTTTTTAATATTTAGATAAAAATTTAGAAAATCTTCCAGCTACAGTAATTCTCAAACAAGTATCTTACTGAAATCATCACCAGAGAAGACACAGATTTATTGCCATGATGGACTGAAGGCAGATGGGCTTAAAAGTAGAAGTCTTTTCCCTATACAGTATTTCTCTCAGGACCCCATCCCACTTTTTAAAATAATGGAGGACATCAAAGAGCTTTTATTTGTATGGGTGTTATCATTATTTATTGTATTTTAAAATTAAAGGCTGTTGTAGTTGCTACTCTTTGTCATAATCATTTAATGGGATTTTAATACTATGTTATTTTTCAACATGGCCTGGCAAATAATTTTGATTTTGTGAACCCCTCGGAAGGTCTGGGGTGGGTCGGGGTGGAGGGTTATGATTATATATAAAAAGAGATAATCAACTGAAGTAATTGTATTTCAGATAGGAATTATACAAATATTTCAATTTTTGGTTGCCATTCAATATATTCAGAAATTCTAAAAAGTGGAATATATTACATTCCTTAAAACAATCTTCATTGAGCTAGACGTTCTCCACATGTCAAGAGCTGAAAATTGCTGAGCTGAAGTCCACATATTTGGATAGAGTCCAAGACAGGAAGTCTGCTTTAAAGTGATGCCATTGAAAACAGTATCCCTGTGGTGTACTCTCCAATTTTCAAGTATAACATTTAAAACATCTTACCATATGGATGTCTGATATCACATCAGTCTCTATGCTCCAATTCTTTGTTCCAAGAATTTGTACACTGTGCTATCTTTTTAATTACAATCATCAATAGGTGTACAGAGAACTCATCAAACAGATGCCATGTTTAAGTTTATTGGATTAATTCATGCTAAAGGTAGACGTGTTCCAGCTCTAAAGTTCTGCTCAAGGACATTTCTTTAATTTTTTTAAACTTATCCTTTCCCCCTTTAAACCGTTTAAGCTTCTTGGTTCCCTGGTTCCTGTAGAACTCATCATCTTCACTCACAAATATTTATCCAAATATTAACCTAATCCAGTGGGACTGTCTTAAAACATTGCCTTTGGAGGAATAAGGCTTCTAAGATTCTCTGACTTTTTAAATACTTGGGTATTTGCATCTATTTTATATAGCTTATTTCCTGCTTAGTTACAATTAAAAGAAAAAAAGAAAAAGAAAAGTAGTTTTGCAAATTATTTACCAATTGAAGGGGAAAGGCTATTTTTTGTGTACCTTGACACATGCATACATTTAAATGACCAACCAACCAATTTCTCTCTCTCTCTGTTTCTCTGTCCCTCCCTCCTTCTCCATGATTGGTGACTTAAAACTGAGTCGGAATGGCAAAACTGACCTAATATTATATATATTGTAGGCAAATTTGTATGTTATTAAACTTATAGGACTTTTAGAAAAATTGGAATCGTTTAGCATCGTGGGTGGGTGGGTGTCCATCTCACTGCCATCTTGTGTGCTCTCCATACAGAGAATATGACCTGCAAGTTGTAGTCTTCTCTGTGCTACAATGTTATGTAATTTGCAAGAAAAATTCTTTTGAAGGACTTCTCCATTAATAACATGGTCAAAATAGCAAATCTTTAGGATACAGTGAAGGCATCTTTGTCGGAAGACATCGAGTCTCTTGTTAATACTCGCTGATGCCTTCCAGATGTCTCTGGCATAAATCGCTGTCAGAATCACTATATTTTATTTATCCTCTAGAAAACAGCTGTTGCTTTTCCAGTGTGGTACTTGATGTCCATCTCTGAATCTCCATTTCAGGCGATTACACTATCCAAATAGGTAAACCTTTTTATTTCCTTAAGTTGCTGTGATCCAAGTGTGATTCCCCATGTCTATGCGGTGGATCTCACATTCATGATTTCTGAATTTTCGGCACTTATCCTGAGGCCAATTTTGATTGCTCCTTCATCTTAAGACAGTTGTCATCTGTACTTTCATCTCATCTTCTTCAAGTAAGAGAGATATCTTAACATAGGGGTGTCAACCTCACCTCGTCATGGCGGTGTCACATGACGTATCCGGACTTTTCCCCCTTTGCTAAACTGGGCGTGGCCAGGGCATGACACCTCTGGTCCAGGGGACAGGAGTTTGACAACCTTGCCTTAACATATCAAGATGACACTAATTTAGAAAAGGTCACTCTAAGTCATATATCCTTTTCTTTAAAAAGAAGTTAAATAATTCTTTTATTAATGTCAATGTAGAATATTCACCCAACTCTACAGACTTTGGAAAATACAGACATGCTTTCTTAATACCAGTAGTTTTAAAAAGCGTTTAGTAAATCTTTAAAATGAGCATGTTATGTTTAAAATAATAATGGGTATCAAACAGGTTATCCAGAGGGAAATATAGTTCCTTTTACATCCTCCATCTCTAATCTACAGAGATGGCCTTAACTGGCCATCCTGCTTAATGGCCAGCGGGAGACTGTACCCTCTCTCCACCCTACAGATGCTGGGCACTACTGGCATCTGACTCAGGCAGTCAGCAGAGTAACATTAAAAGAAGAAGAAGAACTGTACTTATGTTAATATTGAGCCAAGCATTCAAAAGGGATGCTTCCTGGGGTATGCTCAGCACTAGTGAAACATCTCTCTTCAAAGCCCTAAAACAGCTACATCTTGGGAAAGCCCTCGTCTACTTTAAGAGCTAATATATGCATGCGTATACAACTGAGAATTACATTTACTTATGCTAACATACTTCCTGAAACACCTCTTTCAAATATATATCAGTGCCCTACTATATATTACTTTCTTAGAAAACTCTGAATTCACTAGATCAACCTCTATTTTAGTTTTATTATGAAAACATGTTAATCTAGATAATTTATCATTCGATTCTTAAAATCTGAGATACAGCCGAATCACTCAACCAATCTTTTAATGCTGAATCACACTTCTACCAGTAATAGGCCAGGCACAATAATTTTATTAACAAGTGAAGCTATACAAAACGTCTTACAGTTTTTTCACAGCTTCCTTCTTCTGGAAAAGAATGAGGAAAATATTTTTACTGGATTTAATTATGTCAGAAAATTAAAATTAAATTTTGTAGATCAGTCATATCTTTTTTTTAAAAAATGTAGTGCATTAAAAAGCAGTGCTTTCATTTACATTCTGTTGTTCTACTTCAAAATGTACCAAAATATTTCAGATACATAGCATAGTTTAGCTCAATCTGTTCCCTGCTTCCCATCATTTGGAAAAGTATTGTGAAAAAAATGTAATCCTTAATAAAAAATTACAAATAATAAATTTTTACACAATATGAATTTATTAAATACTTAAGTCAACATGACGATATTCTTGAAAATAACTGCTGGTCAGCATACTATTTTGCTGAATTCAACTAGAGATATTTTAAGAGAATGCAAGATCATTTCCCTACTTACAGCTTTACAGTTTTGCAACTGAAATGTACACACTTTTAAAAGAGAAAGGAGAAGTGATATGCTTTTCCAGTCTTGACATACAGGCAAAATTTGGGCAGGAAAACATGTACTTTGAACATGTAATTTGAAACAATGTCTGTTTCAAATTCTTATTTAAAAAAATACTCCCAGCCAACCTCCCAAAAAGTTCATTAATGTTGTTTTTGCTCGAAGTAACACATATAAAATCAAGAATATAAGTATCCAATATAAAAGATTAGAATGTTGTCCAAAAAATGTATAGGGAGTGTGCAAGAGTTCCAGCTAAGACTGCAATTCTGCAAGTTCCCCTATTTTTATTTAATCCATAGCATACTTTTAGTTATGTTGCAATGAAGGAGAGATTGCCTGGTACAAAAAAAGAAAAAAAATCAGCATAAGCACTAGGTGAGCCTCCTAAAGAAAAAGTTCCATATTTGAATGTTGCTGAATTGTAACTATGCTCATTTGAAAAGCACAATCTCATCCAGAGCAAACTAAACAAAATATGTGAACAAACAACCACAACCCATGGACTTTCCGGCTTTTGGCTTTAGCCAGTCTATGGCTTTTTCCTGATACCAGTTAAATTATTCCACCACTTAGGTATTTATGATGAGAATGCTAATCTTTTGAATCTCACTTCCATTCTTCCAACGTAGTATTTACTCAGCATACATTATAGTATGCCAAGTTTCAGTTTAGCTGAAAAGAATCCTCTTCATGTTCCTAAATAATGAAACGTTTAGTTCTGAAGTACACATTTAGAAAATCCATAAGAGTGACAGTTATTTCAGGCACCTCTCTATTTTGCAAATTCCTAGGTCCTGCATTCTTTACTTATAAGTAAGCTATTATGGTGATCAAACTCACTTGAAAATTCAATCATTGCAATTCTGTTTTTTCTGTTGTTTCCATTGCAAATCGAGCATGATTTAGGAAGTAGTAATAGTAATAAAGAAATCCAGTTTGGTATAGTAAGTAAACGCACCAAGTTAGAAATTAGGAGATTGCAAGTTCTAGACCTGACAAAATAGAAAACCATCTGGGTAGCTTTGGACAAGTCACTCTCTTTCACCCCTAGAAAGAAGAAAATGGCAAGCCACTTCTGACAATTTTGCCAAGGAGACAGCACTTGTTCATATAGTTGCCAGGAGTCAAGACTGACTTGAAGAAACACATTTAATTTGAATAACTGAAGGAGAGATACATGAATAGTAAAATATTACATAATTATATGTTGTTTTATTTATTTAGGAAATTTATTTGCCACCCCATCTCATATCTAATGACCCGCACCTTCTAATGACCATATATTTTTCCCTAAAAATATTACACAAAGTAACTAATTATTTCAGTAATATACTATTTTAACAGGGATTAATATTACATACAACAGGCAGGTAAAGATAACCTCAACTCCTGAAGACTCCATGACATGTATATGTTGTATTCTTGGCAACAGTGTAAAAGCAGTTTGCCCTTGCTTTCTTCTGGGATGTTTTTTCAATGTTCCAGTCCAACCTTAGTGTTAGCAAGGAAAAGCCAGTCATACATTCCCATGCAAAGCCTTGGTGTCTGGAATCTTACCTCTACTATAGCAAATGGGTTAAGTTTTGTATTTCCTTCTTGGCAATCCTCTTTAGCAATAGCAATATCACTTAGACTTATATACAGCTTCATAATTGCTTTACAGCCCTCTCTAAGCAGTTTACAGAGTCAGCATATTGCCCCCAACAATCTGGGTCCTCATTTTACTGACCTCAGAAGGATGGAAGGCTAAGTCAACCTTGAGCTGGTGAGATTTGAACTGCCAAAATGGCAGTCGGTAGTCAGCAGAATTAGCCGGAAATAGTGCATTCTAACCACTGCACCATCATGGTTCAAGTCATTATTATGAGATAAGCAGCTATATAAATCATATAAAATCTGAGAATAATAACATCTTTGTCATCATAAAGGACACAAAGAACATCCTCAAATTCTTTCTTCAATCTGATTAACGTTTCTATCATTAAGACATTTAAATATACTGGCCACATTTGTAAATTAAATCCTTTCCTCTAGCAATAACTCATATTGAAGAACCAACAGACATTCTGGATGCTGCTTAATATTTTCCTAAAAGCAATCTGGCCTTTCCAGCAGGTCTACGTTTATAATAGCCCCACTGTGTATTCTGTACAACAGAATAATCCACAGACTCACCAAAGCTTGGTAGGAAATTCAGTAAGTTATAATTTACTGCCAAATTCTCAGACATGACAAATGTTAATTCCTTCTAGAGCATACATTCCAGAAA
Organism: Notechis scutatus; assembly: GCF_049901735.1. Classification (NCBI taxonomy): domain Eukaryota; kingdom Metazoa; phylum Chordata; class Lepidosauria; order Squamata; family Elapidae; genus Notechis; species Notechis scutatus. The sequence continues at coordinate 50,142,630 of NC_142011.1, forward strand.
CAGTATTCAAACCATGCTTCCAAACAGAATATGCCCACATGCCATATCACAGGCTCTAGCCAATTCCAACAGACATGCATTTAATTTCAAATGCAAAGATATTCTCCAAATGAGTCCAATTGTTTACTCACATTAATTTTTGTAGGACTGGAACTTTTACCATAGGATGATCGGAAACCTGCTTAAGGGTGTTGGGAACCTAGGAAAGTCATAGGTGGAGAATCATCTTTTAAGACTTTCAGATCACTGTCATGTCAGGAAATAAGATTTAGAAATATTAAAGCACAGAATAATCTGGTACCTATGGGGAATGTCCATACTGTATAAAGTTCAGGCAACATGTACAATTAACTGTACTTCAAATGGTATAGGAAGCAGCTTCTCTGTAACTCATCACAATTTGTGGTGACTGAATAAAGAGTTAAACAGCTCACAGTGACAGAGTTCACATACTGCACTTAGCTGTGCCTTACATAATAAGCCACAAATTGTTGTCTCTGAATATATTGCTATCAACCATGATTTACAAAATGGCTAGGATCATAAAATATGTTTAAAAAAACTGTATTGTAGTTTAATGCAGTGTATGAACTCAAGTGATACTTGTAATTCAATTGCCAAGCACCGCTTTACAATTACAGAAGGCAAAGACAAGTTGCAATATTTTGCATTCAATCACAAAATTACGAAGTAATATATAACAAGCCTATAGTGTGAAGAACACAGATCCAGACACAGTTTAGGCAGATAGCTTAAGTTGATTTTTTTCCTCTAAAGTTTACTTGGTAAAAGTGATTTTTATTACAGCCAGGTCCCCAAGCCTCCAGATATGTACTTTTGCATTTTTAGCAATTATTAGAGTTTATGCATAAAACACAGAATAAAAGTCAAGAACCACAAAGATCCATTTTACACTTGATAAAAAGCTTTAAATAGCCAAAAAAGTCATTAGACATGAAACTGAAAACTGAGTCACTTCAAAATATGTAGAGCAATGTCCTCCTGTAAAAGTATACAGACACCTGACATGTATCAAGAGAAACTTTACCAGCTTTTTGAAATAGGCATAAGAGAAAATTATTTTGTAAAAGTAAAACGATCCTTTGGATAATGAAAAAAAAAACAAACAAACCAGAAGAACAAATACTACAAACATTCGGACCAAAACAAAACAGAGGAACACTACAAAGATTTGGAAACCTTGGCAGTAGTGCACAACTCCAGTGCAATTTTGTTTCTACATTTTTGTACATGTTAACTTCACATTTCCTATGCTTCCTTCTCTTTGTATACATTTTCATACCTTCTATTCATTTTCTCAGACATCTAAAAACAAACTGTCATCCACAAATAGAAAAAAAAAATAAACCACAAGGGTGACAATGACTGAACCTATCTTAAATCCAGACCAGATCTTCAACTGAAGGTTCAGACGATCAACTGCATACCAAAAATGGCTGTGATGTTCAATTAGAAACATACAAAAGAAGGCAGGAGCAAGCCTAAGAGGCTTCACTAATTAACAAAAGGACTCCCTCCTCATAATACACATCAGCCTCAACAACCTCCAAGGTTTCAACACTTTAACAAGCGTCTCCCCAAACCAACGTTCACAGAGATAGTCCTAGAAGGCAAAGCAAGCGCTGGCCCCCTTAACAGGAAAAGCCGAACTCAAAGCCCCTTTCCCTCAGGGGGAATCCGGAGCCCCGAAAACACCCCCGGCTTTTTCCAGCTTCAATTCGCTTCTCTTCCTTGCGCTTGTTTGAGACCTTTTCTCTCCCCCAGAAGACCCCCATCCCGACGCTGAGCCTAAACACCAGAACGGCCACTAACCAGCGCGACGCCCGTGAGACTTTTGGGGGCGGAGATTCTACCTATGGTCAATTGCACCGCCGGGCATTCTCAAGTCTTCGGGACACACCCCCCAGCTTCCTAAAAGGCAAACAGCTGCCTGACACGGGCTCCCGCAGCCAACCTCGGCAGCGCCACCCCGGCCACTCGCAAGAGCTCCGCAAGCCACACCCCAGGCACCTACCTGAGAAGGCTAGAGAGCGGGTGCCCCCCGCCGCCGCCGCCGCCGCCGCCGCCCCCCGAAGACGCCGAGCCGCCCCCCGAACCGAAGCCCGAGCTAAGCCGCTTGCCCGAAAGCAGCTTCTCCACGGCGGGCAGGTTCCCAGTGCGGGCGGCCTCTAGCAGCTCTTGCTCTTTCCCCATGGCCCGACGCGGGCCGGGAAACCAGCCCCCGATCCTTACTAGTAGTCCTCCTCGGCTACCGCCGCTGCCTCAACCCGGCCGGCGCGTCCTTCCGGGGCGGGGCCAGAAAAGCCACGCCTCCCGACCGAGCCTCGCCAAGCCCCGGTCCGCGGCTAATGAAGCCGAGATAGGCAGAGAGGTCGGTTTGGCGGCTGTCTCCGAACAAGCGGGGAGCGCTTGCGAAGATGTGGTAAAATATGGTAAAGGAGGACGGCCGGCGACTGCAGTTCCGTACGCATTCGCGACATTTTGGGCACTCTTAAGGGGGAGCGGGGGGAGGAAAGGATCTACTCGAATAGCACAGAAGGTGGTTCCCAACAAAAGAACAACATTTTCAAAGGAAAACAAAAAGCCAAGTCTTCGTCCTTTAAGAATAAGGAGCTGGGAAATTTCCAGTGAAGATGTTTAGTTGATGACTGTTCTCAAGTAACTGAGTTCAGCTATATGCAAAGTTTGTAGGGAAACGCGCAGCGATACAGTCGCTAGCTATTTCACTGCATCTGGATGTATTGAGAACAACCGAGCTACAGTTTTCGACTTTGCTCACCAAGGTCAGGTAAGTCACAGAGCATTTATCAACATATTTTTACTGCAGTATGCAGTATGCCCACCGAGTCCCATTAGAAGGTAAGAGCTTTTCATGTAATCCCATGCCCAGAAATTACTGTAGTCCAGATAGCTTAGCTCATTTCTTTGAAATCCAATTTCTAGCAGCAGTTCATTATATGGAACAAAAGCAAATTGACCAAATGAACTTCAAGCTCATGAGTGTACCAGCAAATTTGGGAGATGAAAAAAGTGGTGTACAAATTGGAAAATCGATTGGATGGAGTGAAAGGCGGAACAGACTGTCAGAATGCCCATTTAAGATTAATAGTCCAGAAATGGCATGTGTTACTGAAAACTCAGATCAATATTTAAAAGCCAATCCTTTCAATATTGATTGAATATTAATATTGATTAGGACAAATTTGGATAGTTGAAATTAGCCTTGAAGATATTGTACTGAAAGTGCTGTAGTCACAAATAGATGGAAGAAAGGAGAGAGCAGGTAGATCTGTTGAAAACTTTATTCCTACCCAGCTATTTTTTACAAGTGATAGAGATTTGCCATGTATGTAATATACACTAAACCCAATCTAGTCACACTCAGTATGGTTAGTTAAAGGTTCAGTATTTTATGTGAATGCAGAATATCGGATTAATTTAATTCAGATAAATTTGGGTAAGTATGACAAACAGACATGTTCACTGGAAAGTGGGGACTCAGTAAATTATTTACAATGCTTGTATGTCATCAATACTTACTAAAAAAAATCACACTGATTGCTGAACTGAGGAAACTACTTTAAACATAATTGCAACTTGGAAGAAGAGAACTTTGTTATTGCATTTCAGACAGTTAGCCCTCACCTCTGCAACATCTCTCAAAAAGACCTCCCACAGAGCAACAAAACTCAACATAAAATACATAATCATATTCATATCCTTAATACCAAAACAAGTCATTACTGAATAATATGGTGAGTTGATTCACATAATAAGCTAAGACATAATGGTTTTATCACAGCAGCTTTGCAGTGCTCTCCTGCCATTTCAGAATGTGGGACTGAATGTGCCCTTAATGTATGCCTAAGACAGAGCCATGTGCTACTGCTGTCTAGACAGTTCCATCAGTCAATACTGTAAAAGATTTCTGGTTTTTCCCATCTGAAATTACAGTCATGTCCAATGTCCCCAACCACAGGAAAAAATGTATTGACGTAGTGCATCCGGGCATTCTGCCAACAATTTTTTTTTAAAACAATTCACCACAGAATTATCAACTTTATGAATGTAATATGCCTGTCACAGTGAAAAATAATGGAAGTATGTATTAACTTTATGAAAAGTTTTCATAGGTGCTGCTATCTAATGCTCAGCCATATTACTGCATCTTGAAATCAGAATCCTAATCTGTATTTAATTTGGAAAACCTCTAAATAGCATCATTTATCAAATTATTTTTTTAGAATCATTTACTTACTAGGAGATAAATAGTCCTGTCGTAGAAATTCAAGATCAGTTTACCATGTCAATAGCAATAGACTCCCCATGAAAAGGCTGTGAGAGTGATCAGAAGAATTGATTAGAAATGCTTTGTTTACCAATGGGAATATCAAAATTGTTGACATGCAAATCTACATAATATACCTTTTTAAATGTTCAAGTTGTAGAAATATTGATCTCTCTTCTAAAAGAGATTGATTTCCTCAGTCTAAGTTTCAAGACAATACAGGTAGTCCTCAACTTACAGCAATTCATTAATTGACCATTCAAAGTTACAACTGCACTGAAAAAGGTAACTTATGAACTGTTTTTCATACTTATGACCATTGCAGCATCCCCATAGTCACATGATTTACATCCAGATCCTTGACAACTGATTCATATTTGTGACAGTTGCAGTGTCCTGAAGTCATTTGATCCCCTTTTGCGGCCTCTGACAAGTAAAGTTAATGGGGAAAACAGATTCACTTAACTGTGTTACTAATTTAAGAAATGCAGTGATACATGTAATGTGAGAAAAGTTGTAAAGTGGAACAAACTCACTTAAGTTTCTCATTTAACAACATAAATGTTGGACTATATTGTGCTTGTGAGGACTACCTGTACACTGTGTTGTCAATAGTATACTTTATTGGCCAAGTGTGATTGGATACACAAGGAACTTGTCTTGGTGCAAACACTCTCGGTATACATAAAAGAAAAGATACAATCAAACTAAGTCCTTATGCATGTTGGAGGAGGGAGGGTGCCATGCAAATTCTGTGAACCTCTGGGGTTACTTTCCTGAATAGTGGAAATATAAAGTTACAGTACAGGATAGCTGTCTTCCCGGGGATCAGCATTGTAATATCTAAATCCTGCAAAAGAATAAGAACCAGGCTGCACAAAGATGACTGATCGTCTTGTAGCTACAGTCAATAACAATGGTGACACAGTGCCTAGCAACCAGACAGGATTGAGTGATTTCACAGCAGACCTGCCAGGTTGAAGCTGAACCTGGCCATATAAAGCTAAAGTTCCTCATCTAGGCAGTCTTTATTGTTAAGATAGGAAAGAAAATACTGTATTTTCGCACTGGAATATATAAACCTGACTTCAGGCTGCTTCAGCAGTGGGTCAGCAATTAGATGGAGCTGACATTTTGAGGACATGTCCTCTGTAGTTAGACATCTTTGTGCCAGAGCAAGCAGGATCTGTACATTATCCCAATGTGTCATGCTTAGTTTTAGCTTAGCCATTGTGGTTTGTCAAATGGATTGATAAGGAAAAAAAAATCTCCCTAGCAATAAAGTTTTAAGCAACCTCTCCTTGCATCAATGAATATTATTTTAAAGTTTTGTATTTGGAAAGCTTGCGCTGAAAAAAGGAGAGCAATCTAGGATGGGAAGATTAAGGAGCTCCTAAGTGATATATTCAAACATGGGCCGATGCCTTTTTTTAAAGAAGTGCAGATTTTTTCATTTCAAAGTTGGAAATACGGGATTTGTAAAAAGACATTATTACAATGACTTTCTAAATTCTTACTAAGAACTTATTATTTTTAATTTCTCTCATTTGTTTTGAAGCAATGACCTGAGAGTACTTGAACAATTAATGGAGCCACGAACATAAGAAGGGTCACAGTACATAATTCTCTTTGTTCATAATTTTCTTTATAGTTCAATTTACCTTAGGGCCTTTTAAAAAGTTACATGCTTTAGTCTACCTTTTGTGCATCGCTTTTTTAAGAAATGAGAATACTTGGGTTCAGAGGAATGCTTTATTATCCGGGTTCACCCAAAACATTTACCTATTAATTACCATTTTTTAAAACGGTATAAATCACCTTTGGTGTGGTTCATATAAACGCTACCCACAAATCCCACCATGTTACTGCATCGCTGCTTAGTGGGTTGTGTGAATAGAGTACCGAGCATCGCATCGGTCTTTATTTCAACTTACATGCATAGTTTGCATTCGTAATCTTGGAATTCCTTGCCCTAGTTTATCTTTCATTCTGTTTGGTATATGTTGCTGCTGGATGCTAAAGCAACAAAAGGCGGACTCAGATTTGCATTGTTTTGTCTGTTAGACAGCTAGGACGTCGCCTGGGACCCGCGAATTCAACCTCACCCGCAAGACTTCGTTCTCCAACAGCAGCGACGAAGTCCGCATTTCTAGTTTCTCCTAGTGGGGGCGTGGTGCGTTCTTATGGAAACAAGGCGTCCAGTGCCGCCCTAATACGTCATTAAGACGCGACACGCGCCAGTCCTGATTAGTATGGCTGAAGCCGTAGAGTCTGGTAAAGAGGATGGTCTTTTGCCCGTTGTGTCTTCCCCGTCTTCCGTGGAGTCTTCCGTCGTTGCGATAGAAGTGACGGAACGCCAGGAGAAAGAACCAGCCGACATCAAAGAGGAAGTACAGATTGTAGAGGTGAGGACGGAAAAGTTCGCAACGCAATTTGCAGAAACGGGGCTTCGCTTTCCTGGCTGATGCTCCAGGGTGATTGCCGCCCTGAAGTAACGGGGGTTTTCCTCGCCTTCTATTTCTTTGGAATTCCGTATTTTACTAGAACTAGAAGCTCGTGATCCCTTTTAGAAGTTTTTCCTTAGCAGTGTCGGAGCTTCTAATGTATTGCCTTCACTGGAAAGGGTATATACACTGATACACATTAACAGAAAGATCTGTCTTGAAAATAGCCCATATTGAACTGTATAGCACAGTCAAACATCAGCACAGGAAACGTTTTAAGATGTTTATGATCATTTTTATGTCATAAAATGTGTTATAAAATTTGCCACATGTCAATTCCACTGAGAGTTAACTAGGAGTTGAGCTTGACTCAGAAAAAGGCTTGTCTTTTTGTAAACATGAGTTATAATCAATTTTCTGTCTAGATAAAATGCAAAGAAGCATGTGAATTGATCCCTGGAGAATTAGAGGACTCTACATCACAATCTATAGCAGCCAAGAAAATAAAAATAGAGATAAAGGAGAAAAAAGATAAAAAAAATAAAGTTGATGAAGATGAGATTCAAAAAATGCAGTGAGTATTTCTCCATCTATATGCTTTTGTTAATGCTAAATGAGTAGAGAAAAGGTGTATCTTGCTGTTGCTTTCTCTTTAGGAAGGCAAACCATGTTTTTTTTGGGGGGGGGGGGGGGAGGTCAGGGAATTCCAGAAAATAAGACTCTCATCTAATGGACACTTTATGGAAACTGTTTAGGGGAACATTCAGTGTGATATCAGGCATTTTGTCATTTTTTTCTTTTGTTCAATTTTGTGTGATTCTCAGGTATCACCTACTAGAGTCTTAGACGAAAATGAGCCATAGTGGCTCAGTAGCTTAATGAGGCTGGAGATGGTCTCTGTTCTAACAGTTTGTATGCTAGCATTCTATGTCAGAGTGAGCTCCATCCCTTGTCTCATCTCCTGTCCACTTAACAGTTCAAAAACATGCTCTATGTGAGTAGATAGATAGGTACCACTTTGGTGGGGAGATGAGTTGGTGCTCTGTGCAGGCAGGCAGATTCCTGCTGGCTCTGAATCTTCCCGGGTTGCGGGGTTTACAAGGCAACTCCAAGGAAGGGAGGGGCCTAGGAAGATGCTGCAGGAAGAGCTGCCCATCTTTCTGGTGCAAAGCCAGCTCACCTTCCCGTGGTACAGCTTGGGGAGTGTGTGAGCATATCCTACAACAAGGCTGGGAAATTGGCAGCCAGCCTACTACTCTGCAATAGTATTGTGGTCTCCTGGCTAATGTAACAATGCCACATGCTAATAACAACAACAATTTGGTTGATACCTAGGATGCTGGCAGCAACCGGTATCAACCATCCACGCCAGTCAATGATATTTGTGATACATTTTTATATGTTCAGTTGACTTTCAAGTTTAATTAATAAAAGAGATAACAACAACAAAACAACAACCTAGACAAGTCCCTGTAGTTTTCTTGCAAGGCTTTTCAGAAGTGGTGTGCATTGCCTCTTCCTACAGCTGAGAGAAAGTGACTAGCTCAAGGGTCTTCAACCTTGGCAAGTTTAAGATTTGTGGGCTTCCATTCCCAGAATTCTTGAGCTAACATGCCAAGTTTGAAGATCCCTGGACTAGCTAGACCAAGATTATTCAGCTGTCTTTGTGCCGAAAGTGGGACTGAAATTACCAATAATAGTCTGTCATTCCTAGCCTGAAACCCTAACTACTACACCAAATTGGCTCTCTCAAAAAAGGGAAATTTGCCACATTGGCTGGGAATCAAACCCAGGTGTCCCACATGGCAGGCAAGAATTCTTCCACTGACCTATCAGCACAAAGGTTTTTTTTTGTGGGGGGGGGGGATTACTTATAATAATTATCACCTGGCATTAGGCTGTACTTTCCCCTTTGAACTGTTTTTATTAATTTGCATATGTGCATTTTCTCTTTCCAAAAAGAAAAGATTTTGCAGAGTGAATTGCTTTACAACTTCATCACTGATTTGTGGGAAACTCAAGTTCCAATTGGGGTTGTAATTCAAGAACCATCATTATTATTTATAATACATTGCAGTAATTCTATAGATGCATCATTTTTATTTTTAATATGGTAAAAATAAATACAACATGTACAAAAGAAGGCTCTTTGGGGTTGTCCATAATTTTTAAAAGTGGGAAGCATGTTTAAGAAGCACTGCAATAGGAGATATTTTGGCTTTTTTCTTTCTATTTCTCCCCGAAACCCAATGGTTTCCTGTAAATGGGACCTTCTAGACCAGGCTTGTCCAACCCGCGGCCCACGGGCCACATGCGGCCCAGGTCGCCTCGTAATGCGGCCCAACGCCCACCCCAACCTTCATGAAAGATCCAGCGAGGAGGAGGAGGAGAGGCAGGTGCGAGGCAGGGCGAGGCGAGCAACAGAAAAGGCGGGCAGCCGCAGCCCAAAAGTCCCGCCCTGCCACCTCCTGCTGTTGCCGCCGCCGCCACCGCTGCTGCATTTGCAGGAGGAGAGGTAGGCGCGACCAGAAAAGGCAGGCAGCCGCAGCCCAAAAGTCCCGCCCCGCCACCTCCTGCTGTTGCCGCCGCCGCCGCCACCACTGCTACATTTGCAGGAGGAGAGGTAGGCGTGAGGCGGGGCGAGGCGAGCAACAGAAAAGGCGGGCAGCCGCAGCCCAAAAGTCCCGCCCCGCCACCTCCTGCTGTTGCCGCCGCCACCGCTGCTGCTTCTGCCCCCGCCGCGCTGCTTCTGCCCCCGTTGCCGCTGCCGCCGCTGCTGCATTTACAGGAGAGGTAGGCGTGAGGCGGGTGAGCTTTCTTCCCCCCCTCCCCCCCACCCCGCAAAATTTGGGTGGAAAATTAATAAAAAATAAATAATTTGCAGGAGGAGAGGTAGGCGCGAGGCGGGCGAGCTCTCCCCCCACCCTGCAAAATTTGGGTGGAAAATTATAAAATAAAAAATAAATAATTTTTAATAAATAATTAATAATAATAAATAATTATTTTATTTTATTTTATTATTTTATTTTATTAATTTAATTTAATTTAATTTAATTTAATTAATTATTTAATTTAATTATGTGCGGCCCAAACCAAATTTTCATCTTCTAATGTGGCCCAGGGAAGGTGAAAGGTTGGACACCCCTGTTCTAGACACTGTGATAAGTTGCATTGGAAGGCTTCTAGGGTAGGAAAAATAGGCAAAGTCACCCTCCTTTAACCAGAATGTTTAGAGCAACATTCAGGAAATACCACCACTGAAATAAAATGCTAAATTTAACTCAGTGTTTATCAACAGAACGTTATATAATCTCACTAACTTTCTCACTTGGTAATTTTAAATAAGTGCTGCAATTATTGTTTGCTGCAGAATTCTGGTTTCCTCTTTTTCTGAAGAACAGCTAAATCGTTATGAGATGTATCGACGATCAGCTTTCCCTAAAGCTGCTATTAAACGGGTAAGATTGATTTATTGCAATTATATTTATTTATTTGGTTGGTTATTTATAACAACCAAGCTCAAAGAGCCCCAGAGTCCCCAGTTATTTATCACATTTAGAAACCACCCATCTCCCTCACAGATTTGTTGATGTGTATTGATTATCATGCACGAGTAACTTGTCTCAGTATCAATTTACCATAAAATTTTGCTGCTGACATTGAGGTGGGTAACTCACATGTGGCCCTGGGAAGATCTCTGCAGCCTTCCAGCGCTTGAAGTTTGCTGAAAATGGTTGTCTTTTTTTCATTTTTCAATGTGATATTCTGGCCTTTCCCTTTAAAAAGTAAAGTGGGAACTGGAGTTTCTTCCATTTCTATCACTAAAGCCATCATTTTCAATGTAGAGAGTTGGGCTGAGGGGGAGTTAATGGATTTTAAGGACTTAAGTAGTAGTGAGAGGGTTTGCTTTCAAAAGACTTTCTGTTCCATTCTCACCATCTGTGGGGCTATGTTACTTGTGGCTTCTGGATGATAGGGGAAATGAGTTGCACCCCACGGTTGCTGAGAATGTTGCCCACATCTGTGCTAATGCTATTGCACACAGTGGTATTCATGATTGGAAGTAAAAGAAATATCTAAACAGTGGGGTTCTCTGGAATTGCCTCTCCTCCTTTCTCAGCTGATACAGTCAATTACTGGAACCTCCGTGTCTCAGAACGTTGTTATTGCCATGTCAGGAATTTCTAAAGTCTTCGTTGGAGAAGTAGTTGAAGAGGGTAAGTATAAGAATAATCTAATTCTTAATTTGTAGCTTCCATTAACTGAAGACATACCTTGCTAATTACTACAATCTAAGTCAGGGTGCCCAACCTTTCACCTTCCCTGGGCCACATTAGAAGATGAAAATTTGGTTTGGGCCGCACATAATTAAATTAAATAATTAATTAAATTAAATTAAATTAATAAAATAATAAAATAAAATAAAATTATTATTTATTATTATTAATTATTTATTAAAAATTATTTATTTTTTATTTTATAATTTTCCACCCAAATTTTGCAGGGTGGGGGGAGAGCTCGCCCGCCTCGCGCCTACCTCTCCTCCTGCAAATTATTTATTTTTATTAATTTTCCACCCAAATTTTGCGGGGTGGGGGGGGGGGAAGAAAGCTCGCCCGCCTCACGCCTACCTCTCCTGTAAATGCAGCGGCGGCGGCAGCGGCAATGGGGGCAGAAGCAGCGGCGGCGGCAGGGGCAGAAGCAGCAGCGGTGGCGGCGGCAACAGCAGGAGGTGGCGGGGCGGGACTTTGGGCTGCGGCTGCCCGCCTTTTCTGTTGCTCGCCTCGCCCGCCTCACGCCTACCTCTCCTCCTGCAAATGTAGCAGTGGTGGCGGCGGTGGCGGCAACAGCAGGAGGTGGCGGGCGGGACTTTGGGCTGCGGCTGCCTGCCTTTTCTGGTCGCGCCTACCTCTCCTCCTGCAAATGCAGCAGCGGTGGCGGCGGCGGCAACAGCAGGAGGTGGCAGGGCGGGACTTTGGGCTGCGGCTGCCCGCCTTTCTGTTGCTCGCCTCGCCTTGCCTCGCACCTGCCTCTCCTCCTCCTCGCTGGATCTTTCATGAAGGTTGGGGTGGGCGTTGGGCGCATTACAGGCGACCTGGGCCGCATGCGGCCCGTGGGCCGCGGGTTGGACAAGCCTGATCTAAGTATTCTTTCATGTATATATTTTATTTAGCTTTTAGTAAGCCATCTTTTAAATAGTTGTATGGTAAAAATGTCTTCCGGATGTTATATTCCAGCTGCGATGTAGCTATATTGATGTCAGAAAACCAAAACATCATTGCAATTTTATGTACTAGTTTACTCCTAAATATTATTATTCCCCCTAGTATGTATATTGCTACTTAATGCATAACAGGTCAGTATTTTTAAGAGAAACGAGATTGTTATATCAAGGCAAACAAATATCAGTTGTATATTTGCTTGTTTTTTAGTTGGCAAAGGGAACACTTAAATTAAGTATAAATGGATAAAATTAATGTTCAGATAATTTTTCTTCTTATATAATAACTGGAATACATTATACACACAAATGCTTTTCCTTATTTACCACCCATTGCTTACAAACAGAACAAATGTCCCCTACTATTTTACAAAAGTATGTGTGTAAATATGGAGTATGCTGTGCAGCAAAGACAACTGCCGGTAATTTTGTTAATTTTCACAGGCTATTAGAATTTGGAACATTAAGAGGCCAGTTTGGTGCAGTGTTTAAAATGCTTTTCACTAGAAACAGTTCTAATCCTCCCTTAGGCATCAAGTTGACCAATTTGGATTAGTCATTTTTTCATAGCCTAACCCCCCTTCCTTGATTACTAGTTGTGAGGAAAACAGAAGGCAGAAGCATTATGTACACTGCACTAAACTACACAAAATAAGCAGAGTATAGAAGTAATAAAGCTGTAGATGCGTGGTAACTACTTTTGCTAAAATGTAGAAATATGATGGATTTTGCTATCACATCTGCTCTAATCCAGTGACTTGGCAGCTAGCGTAACAGATTTACTTTTGTCTTGCACAGCGTTAGATGTATGTGAAAAGTGGGGAGAATCGCCACCTCTGCAACCCAAGCATTTGCGTGAAGCAGTCAGACGACTGAAATCACGAGGACAGATTCCAAATTCAAAATATAAAAAAATTCTTTACCACTGAAGAGGAAGCGAAAAAGTATCTTAAGTGGATTGGAGATGTCTTCACTGAAATGAAAAAGACTTCTAAGATGTTCTGATGTTCAGCTAACTTAAAACTGTCATGTTCTGCAAAATTAAGATATTCCTTGTACAATAATTCCAAGTGTGTAATGATAAGACTATATTGCAGATATATTGTGCTAAATATAAAAACATTTTTAAGTAGGCAAAATAAGAAATATTGATGTAATAAGATTACAGGAAACTTGTGAAACATGGTTTCGTTTAAAAGGAAATAATTTGTTTTTAAATGTGTTATGGGTAGGCCTTGGATAATGGCCATTCGGTAACTATTTGAATTTACTACACTGCTGAAAAAATGGACTTACAACCAGCATTACATTTATGACCTTCACAGTGTCCCTATGGTCATGGAATCAAAATTTGGATGCTTAGTGACTAGCTCACATTGACAACCATTGTAGTTCCCTGAGGTCACCTTCTCTTGCCTTGTGTGAACAGCCTCTGCTTCAGGTCTCCTCACTTGCCTATCTCCCCCCATCTCTTTCCTTCAGGCTGCCCTAGACACCATGTCCAAGATGAAGACGTCACTGTACTCCACTGTCCCCACCCGCAGCTGATCTGGGTCTTCTTTGCTCTCCTCCCCTGGGCTTGCTGGCCCCAAGCCCCACTGCACAGGGGCTCTGACAGCACTGGGATCACCTCTGCCCTCTTGCTTACCCTGCACTGCATGGCCAAGATAAAGATGCTGCTTATTCTGCCATTGCCCCTTGCTGCTGCGCCATCCCTGGTGCTATGGCCTTGAAGCCAGCCATCCTCAGCCAGCCCAGGGGAGGAGAGGAAGATATGATGGTTAGCAGAGAGTGGCTGAATATAACAACATCTTCATCTTGACTATGCTGTACAAGGTGAAGCAGAGAAGGGGAAGACAGAGGCAGATTGAAGCAAGACACAGCTTGAACAGAACAATTGGCTTCTGGCTGAGTGATCCCCTGAAAGTGTCCTTTGGCTTGGAAGAATCAAGGCCTGGGACTGGCAGGGACTAATCTGAGAATAGTTTGGATCATGGTGGGAGTTGATGGGGGATGTGATCACCATTTGTGACCTTCCCTTTTGGCTTCTGACAAGCAAAGTCAATGGAGAAGCTGGCAGGAAGACCCAAGTCATAGTCACAAACCTTTGCTTAACAACCGCTGTCACTGCCATTGTTAAGCAGCACTGCCACGTGATGCTTTGCTTACTGACCTCTGCTTAGCAAAAAAAATTCCAGTCCCAATAAGGGTTGTTACCTGAGGACTATTGGTATTGCAGGTACCATTACATCTGTTGACAACTATATCCAGCATAGTAATTATAGTTATTTTTCTTCTTAATCCTAATGTTTAAGTTTGCATTGATCTCTCAGTTTAAACAAATGTGGAATTTGTTAATAATTACAGCAAGGTCAAGGAAACATGTGCCGTATACTTGTAAAGAATTACCAAAACCATGGTACATTGACATTATAAAGCTAATGTTAAACTTAAAACTTGCCATTTTAATAAGGCCCTTAAGTGTTTGTGACAAGTTCATAAATGTTTACAAGGTGTATAATTGCAATTATCAATACAAATAAATTAATATAAATAGAATCTTAGAAACCTAAGCCTGAGAAATCAGTGGAAATAGAAGTTAAGCATTTTAATACATAATGTTTAAAAGTGGTTCATAGAACCAGTATTGTCAAGAGAAAATTATATTGTGTGAGAAAGAGATCCAATATACCGAAGGCTTAGATTTCAAGTCAGACTTGTACCACATATTGTCTATTCCCATACACTCTCCTGTTTGAAATTACAGTAGTAGTTATACAGAGCTTTAAAATTAATTTTTTGATATGACATTATAAAGAGTTTAGTTCTTCACATTTACATATAAATACAGCACGGAAGAAAGGAAAACATTTTCAGAAACAAAACCACACTAAATACTGTTGTAATCAAATATCAGCTTCAGTGGGTTTCCTCTTAATGCTCATGTTATGTTTAGATAAATAATTGTTCTCAGCATAGCAGAAACATCTGAGGCATTCATGCCATAACAGGCTAATAAGCTTAGTTTCTACTAACTGAAACAAGCATACTACACCAAATTATTTGCCACAGTATACTGTTTCTACATTTTGCCTTATTTTAAACCAAATTTATATTGGAAGACATAAAATTATTTTAGTCAAAAATGCAAAGACAATATGGTATAATAAGATACACTGATTTTTACCCTGCTGCATTTCTAAATGAAAGGGTTACTTTAAGTGAACAGAATGTGTATTGCACCAAATGTAAATGTTCATACTTGCCTCATTTTTAACTCAAAAAAGAATTAGGTGCACATATATTTATTTAAATAAATCATCAACATATTTGGGCAATTATTCAACTATTAGATTTAGAGAAAAAATGTCTTCACACAGCACCGTTCACTAACCTTCCTGTCAAAGTTGACAGAAAACACATAGTTACGCTTAATGTGTTATTTTGGAGTGTCATATCAGCAGTTTCATATAGTCACAGACTTCTATTCATCAGAAAAAATAAGCATATAATCTGCAAAAGCACACTACTCTTTGGATAAACAGTGCTTTCGCAAATATATTAAAGAAGGCCTGTCCCATTAGGGCATTATCCAATATGGAGAGACAGAATAACGTTTACTCCAGTGCATAGCCTGGGCTTGTTTAGAATATTGTAATAGATATAACTTAGGAAAAGTGTAGAAGCAACAACTGTTCCTTACATAGCAAAGAGGCAAAATGTAGAATACATGCAATCTTATAAGCAAAAATCATTACCATTAAATTAAAGAAACTGACAGAAGCACAGCACAGCTGCAAAACTTCCTAGAGTTCAGCAATTCTACAAATAACCCCAAAGGCTAACAAATTATTTGAAGCAGCAGCTTTTTTAAAAAAAAAGTTCTTTATAATTCACATGGTGAAGATGAGATCATAATTGCTCTATCGCAATCAAGGCAGAAAAGCTGTAACAGGTGGGTGCTTCAACTAAGAACTAACTACTAGACAAAAATTAGCTGTAGTGCATAAACTAAATTTAGCATTTTATTATAAACAAATTGGATAATATCAAGCAAACAGCTGTTTACTGAAGCTCGTTATCCTCACCATGTTCCATTTTTTAAAAACATAAAATGCCACATATAAAGGACATTATATAATAACTGCACTCTGATCCATTATGGTAGATTGTTTTGACAAGATGTTCAAAAAAATGCTGTAAAAATCCACAATCCCTTCCTGTGTTTCAACTGAGTACAGATGTTTTTTTTGCTATCCCTCTCTTATTTTGCTACTAGTAAATTAAGTATTCTGGACAACTTTAAAACTTGCACATATTTTTGTGAATTTTGAGCTGGCTTAGTAAAGGTACCCATCAATTCTAGGCTCAATAGTCCATTCTATTCTAATTCTATTCATACAGCCCATTAGAGTTGCCATTGGTTTTTGTGTAGGTTGCCACTTTTAAAATGCCAATAGTACATTCCCATTTTTGGATTCATATGTGTACAGCAGTATAAACTTTGTTCAATTTGATATTTACCAACTCATACTAATTAATTTCTATTATCTTTCATGCCTTGATCTAAAAAAACCTGGAGTATCTATATCTACAGTATTTATAAGAAGACTCAGCGTTCTATTTTAAAAATCACTCTTTTCTATGTAAGAAAATCAGACTTAGTTAAAACTACATTTTAGTGAGAAATGCTACTGGAACTTGACCTAGCCGCAATTCTTTCACAAGGATAAATTCAGATTTTAAATTTTACCTGCCCAAATAATCACCAGGAGTTTTAACTCAAAACAAAGGAATCTTTGCCTTTGGTATGCTTTCAGAATTGGTTCACTTTAGATTCTGCCACTTATCTATTTGATTTGCAGTTGCAGCAGGTTATAATAAATGCATTCTACACATGGTTAAAACTAAGTCATAAAAATCTAGATTAAAATCCATGAGAGTTTTCTGTTAGAGTTGGATGCTATGGGTAACTTTAATTGAAAATCTTATAGTCTATTATAAGACAGATTATTAGCAATTATTTGTTTCTATGTTCTATTTTGGCATAGTTATGGGTACATAACTATTTTGGGAAGCAATATATAACTTTTAACATTTCTTTGGACATATCATTCTCCTTTTAGAAACATTTAAGAAAACTAACACTGCTATAGTATATTTAGAGCCAAATTGTTTTTCTTTCATTCCAAAAGTGATCGCACAAAGGAAAAAAGGTCAACCATTTTACAGCTAAAACAATTTCTAGCAGCATTACACATCTTGCAGATTTTTTTTTATTATTTACCAAACAGATTCCTTAAATATATGACCTAAAGCGATTTGACAGATCTCATTTCCAAGCCTTTCCAATATTATTAGTTAGTTAGCTGGAAAATAAAAGTTATCTATATTTTCATTAATAAGGACAGAATGTTTTGTCAGGCACTTTCTCACCAAATTATACTCCAAAATGGCTGTAAATCCATTTTAATGAGGAGGTGGACTTCACAAGGAAGCACAAGGAGGGTTAGTGTATCAATACTACATTAATAGATTACCATATTATGAGGAAAGGAGATTAGAGAAAATATAATTTCATGAGAAATTGTGGGGGGGCCCTCAACTCTTTTCTCTTAGAGCAGTAAGATGATGGAGTTTGTATTTTCTATTCCGCGCACTTTTTTCCTGTGTTGGGTCTGTAACTGTATCTCCATTCCAGAGGTGGTATTCAGCAAGTTCTGACCAGTTCTTGAGAACCGGTAGCAGAAATTTTCAGTAGTTTGAAGAACTGGTAAATACCACCTGTGACTGGAGATTTTACAGTATCCTTCCCCTGCCACGCCCATGAAGCCACGCCCACAGAATTGGTAGTAAAAAAAAATTGAATCCCACCGCTGTTCCATTCCATATTTCACACTCATGTTGCTACAGCAGAATTCCCTAATCAGGCCTGAGCTAAGCAGAATGTAATTTCTTTGGTGTAGGGTGACCATGTTCCCAACACCTACCTATAAGAAACAGTTCATAGCAAGAAATATGTTTATCAGCACTGCTTTATGATAACTCAAGTATTTTTTTCTTCTCTCACTATTCAACTGACAAAAGTGCCATGCTTTAGCTACAGTACAGTTTTATGTTTTCCAGACACAGCTGGGCTACTAAATCCAGTCTCCCGTTCATCTTATTCCCACGTACTTTCTTGCTACATTTCTGCTTCCATCCCTTGTAATGGCATTTTGCTTCTGTTTTCAAACTAGCAGCTCTTGAATGAAGATGAACAAATCAACTGCTTTGCTTTTAACAAGTAAACCTTTTCAATGCTGGTAGTAATTTCTCAATGCTCTGAGTATCTCTTGCTCAGGTCTTTGTTGTCAAAGCTGGAAGAGAGGATCATATTTCTTGATTTCCTGCAGCAGATGTAATTTGTCCTGATTGGCTTCTGCAAGAGCTCTCCGAGTATCCTCTAACTCTTTCTCCAAAGTTAATTCTGTTTTCAACTGCAAAACACAAAACAAAATCGTAAAATGTGGGGTAAACTTGGCCTGGTAAGAGTATTGGATCTGAATTCAAATTTTATTTAGCCATGAATCATTTTGGGACATTCATGACCTTTGAACCTAACATACCTCAAAAGATTGTTGTGAAGATGAAAAAAATTAGTCAGTGCAGTGATTAGGAGTTAAAGCAAGGGATGAATACAATAAATGAATGAAATTATAACTAGAATAAATTTTCCGGGAAAATTACTAGCAGACTGAGAAATCTAGTTATTTATTGGAAGCCAAGAATTTAATGCAGTAACTAATTTCAGCACTTCTTATAAGGGATTATTAAGAGAATGTTATCAGATTTCCAACTGTTATTATCAATCTGAAAAGCAATTCAGTATTCGCTCCCCTAGAGAGCAGCAAATTTAGGGGGAGGCAAGCAAAAGCAATAAAATAGCATGAATTAGCATGCCTCACTGAACAAAATAAAGCAGAATTCATGCTTATTGTCTTACAATAAATAACATAATTTTTATACCACTGAGTGCCTAAGTTTCATAGTGTAACACATGCAATTAATGCTGCCTTTCCTGCCTGAATTATTTATTTTTTCCTGAAAATAAACTGGAGTTCTCTGAAAGAGGAAAAAGAAGCAACAAATGACAGACCCTAATTCTAAGAGGATTTTTTTAAGATTACAGTCAATCAATATAATTAGAGTTGGAATTTGTTTTAATGAAGTTACAAATATGCTAATTAGCATATGATCTCTTTGTAGTACTAGAGATTTATTATTTAAATACTAATAAGCTGTGTTACTAAAGACCATCATATCATATCATATCATATCATATGGTTTTTGGTTTTTGTCACTATTCTTTATTCCAATCATAGGCACTTTGCAGCAATATCTGAATTAATGTATATCCCAATATCATAGCTTTTGATGAAAACCAATTATTAAATATCTTTTTTTCAATGCCCTATTTCTAATAACAATCTTTTAAAAAGGTCTTAGTAAGGCAACATCCTTTTCCAAAAATGAAAGGGGGAAGCTGAAATGAGGGTTTTCAGAAGCAACCTATTTATGGTACTTACAAAGAAGTAAATACCCCCAGAAAAAAATAAACATGGGTACAGAGAATATATTTTGTCTACCACCTTTTCTTTCGTGATTGCAAGCTATTTGGTAAGGGGCATATAGGGCATACCTCTGGTTCATCATCACTTCCCGCTGAAACTCTAGAGATTCTCTCTACTGGAACATGCTGTTTCTTAAGATTTTTCTGGCCTGTTTTCTGGGTAGAAGATTCTTCTCTCTCTGCAGCTGGAGAGTAAAGTATAACACAATATCTCTGCAATTACACAACAGTAATTCTTCTAGCTTAGCATCTCCACTTTTTTGAACTGAGCAACTAAATATAATGGAGTCAGATCGCTGAACGACAATATTTAACTGCATCTCTGTCGGGCTATATTAGAACTTACCTAATGTACTACAGTGCAGCAGATACAACAAAGAGAAACTGAGACAGATTATAATAGTTTTCATCAAACTGACACACTATATGTGTACTACAATCTAATATCGGCAATTCCCAGACATAACACATTTCCAACACATAAATAGGGTGCGAGATTTGGGAGTAACTGCAGCCTCATATAAGCCAGTGTTACTGGAATGCAGGGTACTGACCTGTTATATAGAATATTCCATCATCTTTACAATGAAGAACAATGTGGTCCATGACTAAAATTATAGGCAAAGGACCAGGAGTGGGATGATACACTCGAGGACTGTCATCCTTAGAAAAACAAAGAAAATTATCTTTTATTATAAAATACTTTCTTTCTAATTACTTCACTTGACTTATGACCACAATTGAGCCCAAAATTGCTGTTGCTAAATAAGATTAACAAAGTGAGTTTTCCCTCATTTTATGACCTTTCTTCTGCCAGTTGTAAAGTGAATTACTGCAGTTGTTAAATTAGTAACATGATTGTTACGTGAATCTGGCTTCTCTATTAACTTTGCTTGTCAGAAGGTGGCAAAAGGCTATCACATGACCCTGGACACTGCAACCGTCATAAATATGAGTCAGTTGCCAAGCATCTGAATTTTGATCATGTGATGATGGGGATGCTGCAACAGTTAAGTATGAAAAATGGTCATAAGTCACTTTTTTCAATGCCGTTGCAATGGTCATTAAATGAACTGTGCTAAGTTGAGGACTACTTGTGTTGAGGATAATATTCTTATATTAATATTAGTGATGGCTGTTTCTATATGCTGTATTTGTTAAAACTGGAAAAACTGTCAGGTAATAAAAAATGAAATGAATTCAAAGCTGGGATTTAAGGGTGATGATGCACATATACAACAGCTAGAATGGAGAATACGTCTACCACAAGATTGAAATGTTGGGATCTTGGTGTTCGCTGACCTGGTTTTCTTTTCTTACAAAGAGCAGGAGTTTGATAGCACCTTTTCTAACAATTGTTATTAAAAATTGTTATTGAACTGCAACTGACTACAGAAGTTTGGAGAATAGAGAATGGGAGAAAGGTTGCTTATGCAAATGCAGGTTACAAGTACCTTATCAATTAGTAAAGTTCCCTAAATTAGGCAATACCGTCAGTGCTTTGACACCAGAAAGTGGGGTTTTCTGACTTTTTATGATGCTTGTCCTCTTGCCTTGATCAGGAATATTGAATGCCTGTTAAATAGGGCTTGCTTGGATACACTGTGTTATCTTTCGTTGTTCTTACCTGTTGTGTTGTTTTTTACTTATCTATATGTTTGCTTGGGGTATAATAATGAGGTCAGGGCTGACCCCCAATAATCTGGTCAGGGCTGTTTGTTTCCTTTTTGGCCTTTGTTTTTAAATAGTTTGCAGACTGGATTTATCACTGAATATTAAGCAAGCTAATCCGATGTACCGTATTTTCCAGACTATAAGCCGCTACTTTTTTCCCACGCTTTGAACCCTGCGGCTTGTACAACAATGCGGCTTATCTATAGATTTTTCTTCACTAACTGCCATCAGGGGGCGCAAAAACGTGACAGACGCAAGAGGTCAATGCAAAGAAGACAACGCTACCGGTAGTTTTTGGCGCGCTCGACGCAAGCAGCACGACACGCACCTTAACGCAAAATATTTTTCACACCCTCATCATGGAAAGGACACGAAGAAAAGCATATGATGCAGCTTTTAAGTTGAAAGCAATCGATCTGTCTATCCAGGAAGGAAATAGAACTGCTGCACATAAGCTTGGCGTTAATGAATCAATGGTGAGACGTTGGAGACGTCTGGCTGCATGCGAAGAGCAAACTTCTCTTTCTGTGTAAATATCTCATTTCACAACGTATATATCTGCGGTTTATAGTCTGGTGCGGATAATCTATGTAAAAATATTTTTTTCTTTTAAAATTTAGTGGGTGCGGCTTCTATTCCGATGCGCTCTATAGTCCGGAAAATACGGTACCTTTTCTTTTTTCATATGTCTCTCGATGGATGCCATATTTAATGTTACTCCTATGAGCAAATAATTCATGAAAGCTAATACAATCTTAAATTGATCAAACCCTGATATACTAAGATTTTATGTTATTTTTTTACCTGGAAACATTCAGATACTTTTTATTTATTAACCTGGAAATAAGGAGAAACTTTCTGACAGTGAGAACAATCAACCAATGGAACAGCTTGCCCTCGGAAGTTGTGGGAGCGCCATCACTTGAGACTTTCAAGAAGAGATTGGACTGCCATTTGTCAGAAACGGTGTAGGGTCTCCCGCTTGGGCGGGGGGGTCGACCAGATGACCTACAAGGTCCCTTACAACTCTGATTATCTGTTATCTGTTATTTCTCCACTGTTCTTACGTTTCTCCTTCACTAATCATGCCATTCCCCACCAGTCAGTTAGAACTGAAGGAGCTTCTTGAATGAGAAGCAAAACATTTTCAGAGAAAACATCAAGAAAGTCCAGTTACCTTTTGGAAAAAGCACTTTAGGGGCAATTAGAATAATAAAGATTAGTCTGATCTATTTTTCAAAAATATTTAGCACTGCTATAGCAACCAATAGAGAGCCAGTTTGACCAAAAGGTTAAGGAACCAGGATAGAAAATAGAAGATTGTGAATTCTAGTCCCACCTTAGACATGAAAGCCAGCTGGGTGACTTTGGGCCACTCTGTCTCAACCCACAATGCTAGACTCAGGTAACAAGTCAGTCAGTCAATTGATCAACACTTTGGTTGACCTGAAAAAAGCAGATCTTGCACTATGCTAGGAGATAAAGGAGAAGATATAGCAAACCAATATAATCCCTTTTGAATAAGCTAAAGAGCATTTAAATCCATGGAACTTTCCATACAGAGGCAAAGGAAAGACATCTGTAATGTGTTACGGACCATCTGTTTGCTCAGATCAATTTCAGGCTTTCATTCTCCTAATTTACAAAATGAAATTAGAGCTTTGCTAACAGAGGCAAGTGCCTCAGGCTTGAGGCAATTAACTCTACAATGAGCTTAAAAGGCAAAATAACATAAAAGAGAAGAGAAAATGAAGCACTAAACCTTGACTGAAAATGAATTTCAGATTGACTTCACTGATAAATATCAAAACAGACGTATAAATGTATGTACTTTTTTATTAGAAACTAATCTACATTTCAAGAAAAGCACCTATAGTAGCCACCTGACTATTGAACTATTCTGTAGTGAGGGATAAAGTCAGGAAGTTGGGGGGGAAAATCCAAGCAACAATCTTGACAGGAGGAATTTGAATGTACGTATTCATCCTAATTTAAGCAGAAGGAGAATGAGAAGGAAAGAAGCATCATTTTATCAGTTCACCTGAAAGGCCAGTTCCATTAGACTTGCCTCTTCCTGACCTAAACTGTGTCCAGCTGATTATTTAAAAACAATATTTAAATTTAAGAATTTGTGCCTGAATTTGTATTCTCCCCTTCAGTCTTCTATTCTTTTTATTAATCTTCTCATCACTCCTATCACCCACTGTCAGCTGGTGCTCCATTCAAAATCCAAGAAAGAAATCCAAGAAAGAAAGACTCCATTAATCAGAGAAAAAATATATTTTACTGGAAATCAAGTGGTAGCAACAAAAGAATTCTGAATCTGAGAAAATGGGCGCATAAATCACATATACAAAGTAATGGCAATATTCCCACCCCCAATAGTTCAAATGGTTCTTCCAATTAAAAGTTGTGAATATCATCATGTGGACATCTCCAGGTGGTGATGAGGCTTCTGTCCGTTGACCTTGGCATAGTTTGATAAAGGTTTGCAGCTGCGCATAGTATAGAAGAGAAAGCTAAGCAAGGAATAGAAACCTAAGCAAAAATGTACTCTCCCCCCCCCCAGTTTATACAGTTCTGGTTTGTAACACCTCCAGCTCACTTCCCATAGTTTTCCCCCTCTTCCCCCCGTTACTTATGACAGCCGAAAGATGCAAAGCAAAGGGAGAAGATCTTGAAGGCTGACATTTGGCCCTCCTAGAAAAAAGACGTTAGTCCTATAAAAGAAGAAAACATAGAAGGTAATAATCAATATACAGGTAACATGAAGCTCATATTTTTAGGGTTTATCAGGATATTTAGTACGAAATGCTCTGACAAGTGTAGGAGCTCTAACATCCTTTTCATTGACCCATTCAGCTTGGGAAGAAGGAAAATGTTTCCAAGCAACTAAATATTGGAGTCGACCCCTCCGTTTCCGAGAATCCAAAATTTCTTTAACTTCAAAATGTTGTTCGCCTTCAATTAGTAATGGTACAGGAGGATCAACCTGGGCCGGTCTCAAATCAGAAGTACGTTCAGGTTTTAATAGACTAACGTGGAAAACAGGGTGGATCCGTCGAAGAGTTTTTGGTAATTTCAGCTGGACTGCCACAGGGTTTACAATTTGTTCAATTGAGAAAGGTCCAACATACTTTGGGCCAAGCTTTTTTGACTTTTGGGTGGTTTGCAAATATCTGGTGGACAAAAAGACCTTGTCACCCACCTGATATGGTTTTTGTGGAGTTCTCTTTTTATCTGCAAATTTCTTATGAGTTTGATGTGCATCATCTAATGCTTTACGAGTAACCGGCCAGGTAAGCTGGAGTTGTGTTATCCATTCATCTAATGACTGAATGTTAGGCTTCTCACGTGGAAGTTCGGGTATGGGTACAAAGTCTTGTCCTGATGCCACTTTAAATGGAGTAAACCCAGTACTACTATGTACCGAATTGTTATATGCCACCTCAGCAAATGGCAGTAAGTCAGCCAAATTATCTTGCTGATAATTTATGTAACACCTGAGATATTGTTCCAATACTGAGTTAGTCCTCTCACAAGCCCCATTAGTTTGTGGGTGGTGGGTGGAGCTTAAGCCCTGGGCGGAGCCCAATAACTTCAGGAACTCCTTCCAAAAGTTCGAGGTGAATTGAACACCCCTGTCTGAGTTTATGTGTTCAGGAACCCCATGTAACCTGTAGATATGTAGAATAAACAGTTTAGCCAACGTTTTCACAGATGGAATCTTCG
Source organism: Notechis scutatus (assembly GCF_049901735.1). Taxonomy (NCBI): domain Eukaryota; kingdom Metazoa; phylum Chordata; class Lepidosauria; order Squamata; family Elapidae; genus Notechis; species Notechis scutatus. Next base: position 50,167,622 of record NC_142011.1, read on the forward strand.
AACAAGGTATGAAATGTACCTGTTTGGAAAACAAATCAGTTACCACCCAAATGACTGTGTTTCCCCCACTTTCAGGTAATTCCACTATAAAATCCATAGAGATTTCCTTCCATGGAGCCGTTGGTCTAGCCACATTTTGTAGCAATCCTGCTGGCTTACCAGGAGGCCGTTTGGCTGAGGCACAGATAGAACAACTAGTTACATAAGTTTCAATGTCCTTCTTCAAGGTAGGCCACCAAAATTGCCGTTTAACCAAGTGTAAGGTTTTCACGAATCCAAAATGACCAGCCACTTTAGAATCATGAGCTTGCTGTAATATTTGGCTCCTCGGTTTTTCTGGCACATATAATTTGGCTCCCACCCATGCCAATCCATCTCTAACCGTACAGCTATTTGAGTGAGCAAGGAACCAGTCATCAAGTTTTAGAGCATCTCTTAATTGTGCAGTCAAATCATTCGATAAGTCCATCTCCTTCTTCTTCTTTTGGGCTCTGGTAACCACTGGAGCTGCCAACTGTTTGGTTGGGACAATCGGCCGTACCACTTCCTGGCAAGCACTATTATATTGAGGCAGTCTAGATAAAGCATCCGCCATGAAGTTCCTCCCCCCTGGAATATACTTCAATGAAAAATTAAAGCATTTAAAGTACTGTGCCCAGCGGACTTGTTTGGGGGACAGCTTCCGGGATGTTTTCAAGGCCTCCAAATTTTTATGATCAGTCCACACCTCAAATGGGTGTTTTTCTCCTTCCAAGAAATGCCTCCAAGTTAACAGGGCCCAGCGAACTGCAAAAGCTTCTTTTTCCCAGACAGCCCATCTCCTTTCGGTTTCAGATAAATTATGGGAAGTATATGCACATGGTTGTAAAGTCCCCATCTCATTTGCTTGCAGTAACACTGCTCCAACTGCTACATGACTCGCATCGGCTTGGATCACAAAAGGAGCATCCATGTCCGGGTGCTTGAGTACTGGTTCAGCAGCAAACAGTTGTTTCAGCTTTTCAAAGGTAGCTTGACATTCCCTGGACCACTCCAGTGGCTTACTAGGCTTTGGTTTCACCTCCCCTTTGGTTTTTAGGAGGTTTGTGATAGGCAGTGCTATCTTCGCAAAAGCCGGGATAAATTGTCGGTAAAAATTGGCGAATCCCAAGAAACTCTGAAGTTGTTTCCTGGTGCTTGGAGGGGCCCATTCCAACACGGCACGAACCTTCCCCGGATCCATTTCTATGTCCTCATGTGAGATGCGATAACCCAAATAGTCAATTTTCTCCTCATGGAATTCACACTTGGACAATTTTGCATACAGCTTAGTGGCTCGGAGTTTTTCCAAAACTGACCGCACTAGTTTCACATGTTCATCACGAGTCTCTGTGTAGATAAGGATATCATCAAGGTAAACCAAAACCCCTTTGTATAAATGTTCATGTAACACCTGATTGATCATTTGCATGAATACTGCTGGGGGCCCCTGTAGGCCAAATGGAAGAACGTTGAATTGGAAACAACCCATCGGGCAGTTGAAAGCGGTTTTCCATTCATCCCCTTCCTTAATTCAAACCTGGTAGTACGCTTCTCTCAAATCGAGCTTCGTAAAAATTTTCCCTTTGGCCAGGTGGGTCAACATGTCCTTCATCAAGGGGAGGGGGTACACGTTTTCCACTGAAATAGCGTTCACATTTCTATAATCAACACATAAGCGAAGGGAGCCATCTTTCTTTTCACGGAACAACACTGGGGCCGCTACCCGGGGTCTAGCGGGTTGGATGAACCCACGTTCCAAATTCTTATCGATAAATGACCACAGCTCTTCTAGCTCCCGTGGTGTCATCGAGTACAGCTTCGGTTTTGGGAGTTTCACCCCGGGTAAAATTTCAATACTACAATCTGTTGAACGATGGGGCGGAAGCTCATCCGAGGCCTTTTCACTGAATACTTCCTTTAAGTCCCAATATTCCTCCGGAATTTTCTCCTCCCCCTTCAGTTGAGATCGCCCCTCCCCTTCCAGGCGCTGGTCAGTACGTATGCGCAATGACCCCCTCCTCCAATCGACGTGGGGGTTCCATTTCCGGAGCCAGGGCAATCCCAGTATTAGCGGCCGTTCCATTCCAGAGGAAACAAAAAAGCACAAAGTCTCTCTATGCTTCCCCATTGTCATTTCTATGGGTTCCGTTATGAAATGTGCAGGGCCGCCCCCAGCTACTGATCCATCCAATTGGCAAAAGGCTATGGGCGTTTTTAAGGTCTTTAGTCTTAAGCCCATTTTCTCCACTACTTCCAAGCTGACTACGCACCTTGTGCACCCAGAGTCTAACAAGGCCAGCATTTTCCCTTTGGCTCCCGATGTGGGTACCCTTAACTTCACTGGAATGGTCATAGGGCCCTTGTTTGGACTTACCAGTGAGTCGTCTTCCGATTCGAATTCACTCTCTTCAGAAGAGGTTGGAGGTCCCAGCTCCTCTCCTTTCAGAGGGGCGACCTCTACAACCTCGTCCCCTTTAAGCGCCATTTCGCGAGGCTTCGCTCGGGGTTTTCCAGGTCTTTTTCCTCCTCCTGGAGCCCCCTTGGGTTCCAACTTGGCCCAGCAGTCTGCAGCCCGGTGACCTTCCTTCCCACATCGGAAGCAAGCAGTGGTCTTGGGTTTCGCCGCCATCCCTCCCTTTTGGGGTTTTAAGGCTTCTCGAGGACGGGTGGGGGAGGACTTGCTCCAACCAGACCCCCCCCCCCGGTGTCTGTTTCGGGTCAGATCAATTTCCACCTCTGCTGCCAGCACCTACCACATCTGCAGCTCATTGGGGTCTCTTCTGGCAATGCAGCTTTGGTATACATCTTCATTTAACCCATCCTTGAACGCTTCTATCAGGGCTCCCTGGGACCAGCCTCGAATATGACACGCCAGCTCTCTAAATTCCTGGGTGTAGTTGGCCACTGATCTCCGCCCCTGATTTATGGTCTTCATCCTAATTCTGGCCTTACGTTCAGCAAGTGGGTCTTCAAACCTGGCCCACAGCGCAGTCATGAACAGGTCATAATTCATCAGCTGAGGGGCATTATCATTATGCAAAGTCACCATCCACTTTGCAGATGTTCCCTCCAGAGCCCTCCGTATTCCTCCATATGGCTCCAGACTTGTGCCAGGAAAAATCCTAACTCCTTGGGATCCCCCCCCATATTTTACTTCCAACGGAGGCACCTTTGGAGTTCTTCTGGCAATTACTCCTCCCACTGGGGGCCCCCTGAGCTGCTGCTGCCTGTTGCGCTAGCATGGGGGTGGTGCTCTGCTACTTCTGGTTGGGGCTGCCTCCCCCTCCTCTTCCTCATACCTTTGTTCAGTTTGAGGTTCTCCGATGGCTTCATTTAGAAGATGCATGGCTTAATTTAGTAAAAAGTTCTTCCTTTCCTTCTCTTGCCATGGCTCCTCTCTTCCACGCCGACAGGTAGTGGTCACTCCTGGATGAGGCTTTTCCTCAGGATCCTTCCATCCGACTCCCAGGGACCACTTGGGTTTTACAGCTGGTTTTTCCCCAAGATTTAGCTCTGCTAACAAGTCAGCTTCCCTTGCTTCCTCTAGCAGCAGAGAATCTTGTCCTCCAGTTGCTCCCAGGTCTTCTTGGTCGCTGGCTGGACTTGACATGATGTTCAGACCCCCTCGGAAGAAAATTTATTATCTCTCCGGGTGGGCTGGTAAGGTGAGATTCAGAATAATGTCAGCTGGTGCTCCATTCAAAATCCAAGAAAGAAATACTTAGACTCCGTTAATCAGAGAAAAGATATCTTTTACTGGAAATCAATGGTAGCAACAAAAGAATTCTGAATCTGAGAAAATGGGCACGTAAATCACATATACAAAGTAATGGCAATGTTCCCACCCCCAATAGTTCAAATGGTTCTTCCAATTAAAAGTTGTGAATATCATCACGTGGACATCTCCAGGTGGTGATGAGGCTTCTGTCCATTGACCTTGGCATAGTTTGATAAAGGTTTGCAGCTGCGCATAGTATAGAAGAGAAAGCTAAGCAAGGAATAGAATACTCCCCCCCCCCCCCAGTTTATACAGTTCTGGTTTGTAACACCTCCAGCTCACTTCCCATAGTTTTCCCCCTCCTCCCCCCCGTTACTTATGACAGCCAAAAGATGCAAAGCAAAGGGAGAAGATCTTGAAGGCTGACACCCACCCTCTCCCACTTGTTAACTTTGTAACTGTGTAACTTTGTTGCTTGTATCCTTACTATTTATATTTACTGTTTCCTAGTATGATTTGATTGCTTATTTGTATCCTATGACTATATTAAGTATTGTACTTTGTTTTGACGAATGTATTTTCTTTTTATATACACTGAGAGTATATGCACCAAGACAAATTCCTTGTGTGTCTAATCACATTTGGCCAATAAAGAATTCATTCATTCATTCATTTTAGATTGTAAGATATTAGCTTTTCTCTGTGATGCTTTCTAGTAGGAAAGTGATAATATAACATAAAAAAATTAAACTTTCCATCTCTGGTATTCTTTTTTTCTAAATCAAACCCAGGTAGTCCTCAGTTAATGATGGTACATGGGACTAGAATTTCCATCATTAAGTAATACAGTCATAAAGTGCAGTGTGACCATATCACTTAGAAATGGCAATCCTGGCACTTCACATTGCCATCATTAAGCAAGGATCGTAGGTCATTAAGATTTTCTTACAACCTGCCAGCTCTCAACAAGGAAAATCAATGGAGAAACAGTAGGAATTTGTAATTCCCAGGCAACTTCCCAGCAGGCTGGCAGGCAAATAAGTGGTTGCTGCAAAGTGCATGAAGGGACACTGGGACATGACATGAATGCGGTGGGGCTTGGATTGATTAATGCACAGTCATGAAGGGCTGGTGTGGTGTGTGGATAGTGGGGCTGAGGGTGGGTGCTGCAGGTGGGGGAAGACCTACCTGAGCAACTTGCTACTCTTCCTACTTGTTTTATGTGTGTTCCAAGTAACAACCTCCAAAGAAAAAGACTCTGAGAATATCATCTTCCCAAAGATCCGTTTTATTAGAAATGTCATATTGGCACATCTGGGGAAAACCTGAATCTCAGAATTTCTGGTTTTCCCTAACCCCAAAAACCCAAAATCCAACCCCTGCACCTAAGTATCCATCACATTGTCCAATCCTCACTTCGTTCCAACTGGAGACTACCCCCAGTCATTCCCTCCAGGTGCAGGGTAACATGTCCTTGACTTTCTGAGAAAGGAATGTTGTGGCTAATCTTCCACTGCTCCTTGAAATCCCCCTTCCCAAATTCCCAGGCACTGAATATGGCAACCCAGAAGCCTCAAATAAAAAATGGCTTCCAAGCTGACATTTTCTTTGCTTGTGGGAAGCCAGCAGGGAAGATTGCAAATGGCCTCATGAGATTGCAGGATGCTGCAACCATCACAAAGTGTTATCCAGTTGCTAAATGCCCAGATCGCAATCATATGACCACAGAGGTGCTGGAACGCCAGATTTTGAGTACCGGACATGAATACCATTCATTCAGTGCCACCGTAAGCATGAATAGTCACTGAAAGAACATCATTAATTGAGGACTTCCCCATAGTTCTCAGTATTTATAATTTTAATTGAAGGAAAATTACTCCATCTCCTAAATATCTGAATCTCAATACCATATCTGATTTTTCTAGTTCTTTCTTTGAGATGTAATGGTCAGTACTATAGATTGTTTTCCAAGTATTGCTATATGAAAGTATTGTATAAAGAGATTACAAAAACTTTATATTATTTCTTTAACCACCCCAAGACCAGCATGCATCTGCTGTTTAGGGAAGTTATTGACTTGGTTCAAATTTTTGCAGGATCCCTTTTTTTGTGATTACTAGCTTCAATACTCCTACCAGTGTGTATGCCTACATCAGATTTTAAAGACAAATGTTTCATTGTATTTGCTATTTTGTTGTCAGTCCTTTTAATTATCTCTCTGGAGTCCTTTGGTTTTTTTATTTTTACTACTTTGAATACTTGGTACTATCCATCAGATTGGTTCATCTGTAACTCCAAATCCTTTATTAATTTGTTAAAAACAGATGGCCTAATTTTTTTCCTCCCCACACAATAACAATTATCCCATTATGCTTACATATAGTTATTTATATATACTTCACTACATAGTTTTGCTTTTAAGAAAGTTTAAGTGGATAAGCCCTACTCTTTGTCCTCACAATGAAGACTGAGCATAACAATTTGTATAGGGGAACATGGTGAGATCTGGGTTCTCTGCAAAAGCACTAGGTCACGTATGGCCTGTACATTATGTGTTATTCGCCATCTAAAAGGTTAGTGAGACTAGCTTTGCAAAAACCATAGTTATTTTTCTTCAGCAAGGAACATTTTATTTACTTTACTATGAGTTATCCAAATGACTTTCGGTATAAATAATGACATTCAATATCAAATTATATGAGGATCTTAAATTTTAATTATTTGAGAGTAAACCATTTGTCTAATTTAAATGTTTTATATCAATAACTCTTTCAGGACACTGTAGAAACAAAAATGGTTTCCACAGAAGTTTCCTACATTTTCCAACCTTTATTAATGCTAAGAGTACATACTTACCTTTAATGTAATTTTGGTATTCACAATCTCAATCTTCATGGGAATAACTTCAGGAATGATTTCATCTTCAAGGAAGAGCCCAATGCTAGAAAGAGACGATGTCAGAAGCTCTGCCTCATAGCTATGGATCAGCATATGAAAAAACCCATTTTGGGCAGCCAGAGGTGAGTGCACTGCAGCACTTGGTCCAATTTCATATTGTAAACACACCTCAGGTTGGGTTTGGATAGTTTCAGTAGTTGTAGACCTCTCTGTGTTTGCATCTCCTGAAGAATAAAATCATTCCAACAGATATTTTCAGTAATAATTATAATACTACTATTACTATAAATTAAACATAGAGATCTGGGTGGCAAGGGGAATGAAAGGTTTGTAAAAAAGAGAATGAAAACGCACAACTCTAACTGAATAATATTTTAGGGGCTTAAGGGCATGGCTGGCATTTGAACTGGGTGCTAAGAATTTACCTCTAGAAATTAGATGGGGATAAGGATAAAAACAAAATCGGAATAAAATTATTTAATATATATATATAACAATTTTTTATTCTGCTATTCTTCAAAACTGCAGTTTGGTAGCAATATCCAAGCAATCCCTGAAAATTGCAACCAAAAATTTGGGGACCACAGGCAGCCCTACCCATACACTTCAGTTCTATTCACATCTGATACCAGCAGTTATACACTACAGAAGGTTCAAAAGAAAAGTGCCTTGAATAGAAAATAAGATTCTCTAATTCAGGACTAGTGGATGGGCAATTGTTCCTGTATAAATAATAATGTGCTAAGAAAGATGGAGAGTGGTTGAAGCTAAAAAAAAAACAATTGGCTCTTTGTGCTTCAGCTTTCTTAAGGACATGATAAGAGAAGAGCCAGGATAATCTATGGTAGCAAAAAATCAGCAATCTGATAGCACCTCTCAGTATCAAACAAATGCTTTACCTCCCATTTTCTTCAGCTCTGCCCATTAACACTTAGAATGAAGGATCCTGGTACTAACTCTTAGCATGTCTGAGTTCAAAAATTACCTGCTGTCTTTTTGTGCCCCATTGTTGGTGAGAGGAAGCAAAGCGGGATTATTATTTCAGTATCATTTACATACCGAGACATACAACTGTGCTAGCAGAGAAAGGTTTTATTTACACAGATTTGCACATTAGCATCAAAGCTGCCAAACTGCAGCTAAATACTTTGCTGACCACTAATATACCTGTGGGAGCATTCTGCAGGTACTGCCACATGCTGATATTTCCCAGATGTTGAGGAGTTAGTTCCATAACTTGAAGAGCAAGTGTCATATCATCTCCCTTTGATTCTACTACACAATTCAATTCACTCGTTTTTAACACCAGCACAGAAACCTAAAACAGAAAGCTCAGAATAAATGGAGGCTCAAATTCTCAAATTCTACAGAAAAATTGTTGTCAAAATAACAAGAAAAAAAAATCACAAGAATCTGACCAACTGAGTATTAGGATCCTGTCCACTCAGAGAAGCTGAGCTGTTAACACACGTTGATCCTCTTTCTTCCTCTCCCACTGAGCTTGATCTAATGTCTCTATCATTAGGCATCTGGGGAAGTTGTCCTAAGGTAAGAAGATCAAGACTCGTCTCTGAAATAAAAACAACAACATTTTAAGTATTTTTAGCACAGAAAACATTGCAAGAATTCTGGAAAAAAAAGTCTTCAGTACTAATTCTAGCATGAGTTATCTAGAATTCTGACTTCTTTTGCCCCCAAAAGGAAAGTTTTAAAACTGAAATAAAGAATACTATAGTATTATTATTATTATGCTTGATTGTAGTGAGCCAGCTGTTTAGACTGGATTTGGCATTTTTTATCCGCTTATCCTTCCCAAGGCCTTTGAATAAACAGATGTTTTTGTTTAATGTTGTTAAAGGTATCATTGCAAGTTGTAAGCTGTTCCAAGTAAAACTGCCTTTTTGCAAATGGCTGATTTTGTTAATGCAGATGGTGTTCAGTGATGTTCTAGACTTTTTTGGAATTATTATTACCATAACTACTATTTCATCTATCTCCACTTGCTCCCTCCCTCTCTCTCTCTCTCTCTCTCTCTCTCTCTCTCTCACACACACACACACACACACACACACAAATTAACTGGCTTTCAAGCTTAAAGGAGGCTGAGGACTCAGTCTTCTACTTTTTGGACCACCACATTAACAACTACATCAAACTGAATCTCTTTAATTGTAAAAATAATTAAGAATTCTGTATCTTTCCATAAAAATGAGTAATATTTACACTGGAATATAACAATAAAAAAGATGGATTCAATTCCAGCACAACATCTTGGTAGAAATTATGAATGGTACTTCTAATATTGTCATATTCAGGACTTTTAAATAACTTTATTTCCCTAAATATACTTGTGATTTATTGCCCTCTTTATTCATCAGCCAACACTTGCAGCACATAACCAACTTTCATAAATTTAGACAGCTATGCAGGGTTTGCCCTTGTTAGTCTTTAAATAGGGAACAATTTGTGAAGTTTAGGATTATAGGCTGGATTTAAGAGTTTTATTTAATGGAGGAAATGACTTAAAAAAAACAAAAAAGGTAAAGGAGAATATATGTAGCTTAGGGTGAACTGTGGAATCCTTGGTGATCTCTGAGCTTAGTTGTTTGTTTGCAAGACATTACATTCTCCAACTACATAACATCATCAATGGCATGATGTTAACTAGTTGGGTACTGAAATGTCCATAAGCAAATAACAAAGCTCAGAGGGCACCAAGTATTAAATATAAATCCCATGTTTCTTCATCTCGGGATTTGATTTTCGATTTCCGTTACTTTGGTATGGTTATCAACATCAATTACATGACCAACAAAATCTATGACAAGAAAAAAAATCTCACCATCAAAACACTCAACAAGGAAACTGTGCAAACAATTTTTTTGCGATCAATTTTAGCTGCTCCCAATGGAATTCCAAATGCCCAGTTAAGACTCGAGACAGGAATGCCGTTAATCCAGGACAGAGCCTGGAAGATGACGATAATATACTGGCTTAAAATACAATTCTTTCCAATTGGACTGACCCCCTTAATTTTAACAGATAATTTGTCTTTTCCCTGGAAACAGGCAGTGGAATATAAGTTGACTTCATCTGGGCTCTCTCTACCATTTTTAATATCAATAGGCTATGATCAAGCCAAACAATGAATCATAAAAGAATAAGCGATGTAGAGTTTCAGACCAAAGTCAACACTTATCCCAACATGGCAGAATGTAAATAAATTAAGAGACTTGGGAATCAGCATGTTATCTGCAAAACCTGATTTTCTCCAAGTTGTAAAAAGCATTTTTAAAGCTGGATAAAATACTCTTCCACCAGCAGTACTTCAAGGCAGGTATAATAAAAACCCCATAGCAGAGTGACGTTTCCATGTGGCAATAAGGAAACTGAAACCATCTCACTCATATTACCATATTACACTGCTAATTTCAGAGGAATATAAATATCTGTTTATATTTCACCCCAATAGATAAATTCCCAGGGATATTAGATAAATTTTATCTGACTCATCTTCTACAGAATGACTCACCCACTATATAACCTATGCAGTAGATGAATTTTGTGTTTCCTCAATGGAAATAAGAAAAAAATGGTTAAAGAAGTAGTTGGTTTAAGAAGTTCTCGCTTTTATCCATAATATCACTTTTACATATTTTTTTCAAACATAACTATTTAACAGACCAGATTATATAATTCCCAGCATTACTACTGTCATACCTCCTAGGAGCTGCTAAGAGCAACAGTTCAGCAACATGTAGCTCCCTGCCAATTCCTTATACCTGACAGGTATAGATTAATGCCCACGAGATGCTCTGCTCTAGCTAGCCTTTTAAAAACATATTCTTTGAACTAAAAAATGAAATGGAAAGTTGGCATGATGTAAGAGAAAGAAGTAGCACATTTATTTACAGGATATCTTTGGGCCCAACAGAGGTTCCATTGGGATGATAGATACCAACCATTCTGGCAAACGATTGACTTGTGATGACCTGCCACAGCAGCTGTTTTCAGAATATGCAATTCTCCCAAGGTAGCCACTTTGTAAGAAATCTTCTAAAATACTAAATGTTTTTACTTTACGATTCCATATGTTCCATTTAATTAATCTGTAATAAGACCAAAACCAAATAAGCTCTTATTACCTGAATTCATAGGCATTACAAAGCCATCACTGCCATCACTATCTACTGACAGTCTATCTTCAAGACCACTGCCATCTAATGAATTGGTATCAAAGGAATGTTGTGAAGCAGTCTTCTTCATGGAGGAGAAACGCGTACTTTCACTATTACTTCCTACTTGAGTCACTGCTGCTTCTTCAGGCTTTGGTGAAGGATCTCTGCTGACAACCACAGATCAAAATTTGTTGGCATTAATGAACATAGTTATCATGTAAGCCTACAGATATGGTCATAAGTGTTGTTGTCTCTTCATTTTTTCCAGAGAGTCCCAATTTGTCATGAAGTAAATTAAATTTGACAGAAGTAAATGGCATCCACCATTCTTTATTCTATAGTCTTTATAAAATAAAGACATTTTGTTTTTAACATAATTGCACAGACATAATTACTGGTAGCCATTAGAAGTTAAGTGACATTATTAAATTTTAGTAATCTCTCAAGCAGACTATTTGCTAAAATGCATGCTGACAAGCCACAGTTCTTTTGGGAGAATGTCCTTTGGTCAGATGAAGAAAAATTAGAGCTTTTTGATAAATCACAGCAGTTCTGTTTTCAACAAAACAGAAAAAAAATTTGGGAAAAAAATGATACTTTTAAAGAAAAGACCGCCACCCCTACAAATGAATCATGGATGAAGCTCCCTAATATTATAGGGTTGCTTTGCTGCCTCTGGTATCGTCTTTTACGCCTTGCAGGATACAGTGAAATCAGAACATCATCAAGATATTCTGGAGTGGAATATAGTGCCTAGTGTTAGAAAGCTTTATCTACATCAGAATTATAACAAAAACTTACATCTAAGAGAATGTTAAGAAAACCAACAAATGGCTGAAAAATAAACACTGTATTGTTCTGAAGTGGGTGCTTGCTATGAGTCCTGATCTGAATCGAGTAAAACATTTATGGAAAAAGCTGAAAATCCCAATTGAGAGAAGGACCCATCAAACATGAGATAATTGGGACAATTTTGCTCAAATGGAGTGGAATGGAACAAATTGCCAGTTGAGAAGTGTAGAAGTATTATTCAAGGCTCCAGAAAGAGTTTGACTGCAGTTATTGCCTCAAAAAGATGTGCTACAAAATATTAGTTTAGAGTACCAATAATTAGGTCCGTGCCTAGTCACACATCAAAAGCAATGAGTCTGCTCTTTGGAGTAAGGAAAAGTGGATGCCATTTACTTGTGTCAGTTTCAATTTATAGAATTGGAATTACAGGTAGTCCTTGACTTACGACCACAATTGAGCCCAAAATTTCTGTTGCTAAGTGAGACGTATGTTAAGTGAATTTTGCCCCACTTTACATTTCTTGCCACAGCTGATAAGCGAATTACTGCAATTAAGTTAGTAACACGATTGTTAAGTTGATTTGGCTTCCCCATTGACTTTTGCTTGTCAGGTCACAAAAGGGGATCACATGACACCAACACACTGCAACCCTCATAAATATGAACCAGTTGCCAAGCATTTGAATTTTGATCACGTGACCACTGAAACGGTCATAAGTGTGAAAAACTGACACTTTTTTCAGTGCCGTTATAACTTTGAATTGTCACTGAATGAACTGTTGTAAGCCGAGGGCTACCAGTACTTGGCAAAAGTTGAGGGGTACCAATACCTTTGGCCATATCTGTATATATTACACATGCAATTTTGTATTCGGCAAGAAAAAAAACACATCGCAGTTCTCTCCTTTCTACTCCTGTGAGAGAAATGGCAATTTTGTCTCACTGGAATCTATTTCCTATAAGTGGTATTTTACTACACACATCCACTCAGAAGAATAAATATAAAGATGAATTAGAAGACAGCAATGAGCTGCTTCAGTGGCTTCAGTGTATGGGATGAAAAGGATATTTTGCCCTCTCAAATGTTACATGGCCAGCAGTAATTACCTCTCTTGGGTTGAAAAAGTAGCAAAGATATAAAGAACTCTAAGTAGCTTTTTAACTTTCCATAATAACATTTGTAACTCTGAAAAAAATAGTGTAAAGTCTGAAAACCCTAGAGAGGAAAAATGGCAATGATAAATTAATTACAAGGGGAAAAAAGACTAGCATAGTAAAAATGCTTACAGAGTACCAGGAGATTTATCTAAAGACAATCTACAACATACACAGCTTGTTTCTAAAATTCTAAAACTATGATTCCTTAATATCATGGCAGAGTAGTTCATCCTAAAACCAGCATATGGAATAAGTGACAAGACTCCTAGAAAAAATGTAATCAAAAAGAACTATAATCAAAGGCCTATTCAATAATTCAATAGCAGGTAAAAGATAAAATAAAACAAACTCTGGATTACACTTGCCCAAACACATAAAGGAAGATGGAACAGAAGATGGCAATAATCACTATTATCCTAATTGTTGTGTTAGTTTCAAGTATTACTCACTTGATTTGGGGGTGGAACAGCATTTTCTGCATGGAAGCCATTTTTTCCTTGCTCAAGCTGAAAGCATCTTTTGTAATTGACATGGCTTCTTTAGTGAGGTCCATAGTAACATGCAAGGCTTCCTTGGTGGCATCCTTTGTTATATGCAATGCACTAGATAACTCCAGCTCCATGTTTCTCAATGGAATCAACTCTTCTTGCCCGTTAAGAGAGACATGTATACCACCTAAAGGATCTACAATGGAAGATGGTCTGGAAGGAAGAACTTCAGAAGTCTTAGGTGGGTTGATGTGCTCACACTGTTTCTCTGCATCAGGGATTTCTTCAGCTTCATGTGCTTCTTCTACAGGGCTCCTCTGTCCAGTGGTTTGACTATGAAATTCTTCCGTCAATGATCCATCAGTTTGGGATTTCAGCATTCCATTTTGTGATGCAGTCATATTCCTATCTGTATTCTCAGTTCCAGTATCTTCTAACATTTTTATGGGACTACTATTTTCCTTCTCGGAGCTGACATCTGATTCTTTGCTTTCAGCAATTAGTTTTTCCCTACTCTCGGAAGCTGAGAGTTCAGATTCAACTAGACTGGTAGTATCTGAATCTACAGATCTCGGTTCTAGTGAAGAACCAGGAACAGGATGCATCAGCAAAGCCACCTCAGTACTGTTGAACATGATGCCTATGCAAGTGGTTATGGAATCTAAAGGTGACCCAGTTATTTCCTGGGTATCTAGGGTAAATTGCTCTTGAAAAGTCTGTAGTACTTCTTTCATCCTAAGTAGCATCAAATACTGATAATGAGTGAGTTGCATCTTCATATGAGCACTTGAATACAGAAGTACATGGATATCGGCAGATATTTCTGTATCATTATCCTTTCCTTCATCATTAACAGTACAACTTTCTTCCATGACTTGCTTTGCCTCAGGGGTAAGGTAGATGCTTCTCAAATTCTGCTCAGTCTTTGATCTTTGGCAGAATTGCTCCTCACTAGAAAATATCTGGTTCTCAGTATGATTACTAAAAGTTGTGGAAGATTTAAGTCTAACATTTGAGGTAGATGAAATTTTCAGCATTGCTGCCTGGGCTTGTTCCCATTTCTTTGGGAGGCAAGCCCACATACAGAGTGGGAAAGGGTAGATAAAGTTAAGGGCCTCTCCTTTGGAACTTTTGGTCCCCTCAAAATCCAAGGACACCTGGGTAAAATTAACAGACCAAAGATCTTCAAAAACAGAAGATTTGCCAGGAAAATGACAGAAATCTGTTTGCTGCTGGACACTGGTATCCACCTGGTATGCGTGACGTAGAAAGAGGGTATGCAAAAGACTAAAGTTGTCCTGAAATTTAGGGAATTTGGTATAGCTAGAATGGAAGAATTCAGAAGCAGCAAATCTACGGAACAGGTTCTGCAGGGCTAAACAACTGCAATGAGGTGCATGCCTTGTATTAGTAGCTGTCACTTCTGATGTGGACATAGAGAGACACTGGGGACGGTCCTGGTGATCAATTACTTTTTTGTCCACTGGGATGTTTACCTGTATGAGGTACAGAAGGAATATTAAGAATGATCTATATGGCCATAAAAGCACAGAAATAAAACATGATTTAAGTGAGTATTTAAAAATGCTTACAGCACACTACTAACATGTTATCTTGATAAAAAATTATTTATATTAGCAATGAGGAACTGAAGCTGGCAGATTGTGATCTACATAAGGCCACACAACTCTGTTATGGGTGAATAAGGGAAAAATAAAATTCCCCAAATTTAACATATGATCCTACAAGACATTTGTAGTCTACATTACGGAAACATACTCTTGTTTAAACAGTTTTACGATAGTTAGAAGACTCTAGTAATCTTTTTTATAAACACTATAAACACTAAATCAAGGGAAAATTTACTTCACAGAGCTTGTAAGAGGAGAATCATCCTATGGTAGCAAAATATCAGGAGTCTAATAACTGAGTTACACATTGATGGCATTGCAATAATAAAAATTAAAATCTCAATTAAAATGACTACATGAAATGATCCAGTTAAAATACTATCAGTCCATGTAGAACCAAAAAAGGGGGTTGCAAATGATATAAAAGCTGTCAGTGGATAAAACAAACAAGCCTAACTGGGCTGTTCACAGATTGTCTTATTTGAAATATACTTGCTCTTTCTCGTGCACACCCACTACTACACTTAGGACAGTGCAGAGATATAAAGGACATCCCCAGTTGATGACAAAATTTCATACAAATGATCAATCTTAATTATCAACAATATTTATCAATGAGTCATTTTCTCTCAGACTAGCAGCTTTTTATGATTTTCTGCAATATAATCTGAAGAAAGCTGTCAAATGTTTCACTAACTCCACAGGAAGAAAGAGCAAAGAGCTTGTTCCACTAAAAGAAATGATCCTTCATTCATCCTCCTCAAGTGCTCAAGACTTTTTTGCCTACCTAATTTAAGACGCGATAGAAGCAAAAGCAAACAAACAAACCTTTAACATAAAGCCATCCAATCGAATATCAATGTGTTCTTCCCTTTTTCCAGAACTCTCCAGCTTGTATATAGCTTTAAACTGTTGTAGACTGCGATAGAGATCAAGGCAGAATAAATTCACCCAAAGCATGCTCCTTGTGTCCAAAGTGAAAACCAAACCATTCATCTGCAAGTACAAGTTTGGACTTGGGACTGGTGAAAAGAAAAAAATATATAGGTTAGTGTTCCACTGATTCTTGAATCCAATAGCAATCGATCTTGAAACCAATTCTGAACCACTTTAGATCAACTACTGACCATGTTAGCTGGGTATGATAGAGGATTGTAGTCAACACATTTGGAGAACTTCCATTAGTGAAGGCTGCCTTAAATAGGGCTAGAGTAGCAGTCCCCAACCTTTGCGGCTTGACAGCCCAGCTGGGGGGGAGAGAGGAACTGGGCCACACAACCAATGGGTCAGCGGGCACATGTATGTGTCAGCCTGCTGCTCATGCAAGTGGAGTTGTGCTTGCCAGCCCGCATCTCGCACAGCCCAATTCTGAATAGGCCACAGCCCAGTAGAAGGCCTTGGCCCAGGGGTTGGGGACCCCTAGTCTAGAGGGATGCCTCATGCCCCCTACAGGCATTATTTGGGCAAATTTCCAAATCCCCAGGGAGACAGAGCATACTCCTAAACTGTAACAAAGAAGCAGAAAGAATAAGATGCTTCCACATAGAGACCTAAAAAAAAAAGGGCTGTGCAACTGCTATTCTATCTTTACAGGTTTTTTTGTATTAAGAAAAACATGACGGAAATGAAAGTGAAATGTGTTAAGCTGAAAGAAATAGTAATGTTGCCACTTTTATCAAAGTTTGTAAAAAAAAATTAGAGGAATATGATTCCTGAGATGGTCACCTGGAAAAGTAGTTTGGTCTGGAAAATAGTACTCTGTGAATACTATATGGATTGCTGACGTTTGTTCCGGAAGTTTCAATAATTTCCTCCTACAGGAAAGTAATGTTGAAGGTTTCTTACTCTGCTGTCCAGCTGTGGAAACCTGGAAAGCAACAGAAATATTGGATATGTATATAGGTACATACATATGAATTATGACAGTGATACTCTTTGGACTTTTACACTTAAGTATATGTAATGTAGGACATGAAAGATTTTAGAAGAAGAAAAGCACCAGTCAGTGAAATTTTTGAAGCGCTATTATACAATACTTTTCAAATAGTATATTCTTGTGTTATAAGTGAGACAGAAATTTGAGCTGATTCTTATTCCCCCTCTTTTTTCTTTTTTTTGGGTGGAAAACTGTTTTGCTCTAATAAAGTTCTTTTTTAAATTAATCATTTAAAAAAAAAGAATATAAACCATAAAAAACAAGCGTTATATCAAAATAATAAGATAGTAAAATATTAGCAAAATCCAAGTACAGGTAGTGATCATTTAGTGATTGTCTTGTTTAGCAACTATTTGCAGTTATGACAGTGATAAAAAAAAGTAACTTTATGACCAATCCTTGCATTTACAACCTTTATTGGTCTACAGAATAAAAGAAAGTGGAAGTCAATTCACTTTGCTTAATGATCAAGCTGCTAGTCCCAACTGTGGTCGCTAAACAAGAACTACCTATATGTAAACATGGGATCTAAAATATCATGGAGATCAGTTTTATAATATCTTTGTTATTTATAGAGTTATAAATTGTGTCATGTCATTTCTTAAAGGAAAAACAAAATTGCTATTAAGCTTTAAACGAAGAGTATACCATAAATCACTAACTAGAATTATAGACTCTCATGAATTAGTTCAAAAATATATTAACTAAGAAATATAATTTCTTATAAAGTTGAAATATAGACTTTGCTGTAAATGTGAAAAATCATATAATATAGTCTGTGATGCTACCAGTTAAAAATCAAACTTTAAAAAAAATAATTCAACATATGTTTCTAGTTATCTGTTCTTTAAAAGTCAGAAATAAGTAAGCAGATATTTATGACTTGGCTTTGAAAGGAAGAAAATTATGAAATCGACTTAAGCTTTTACATATCTTACTGGATGAAATCATGACAATCAGAAGATGACAATGGTCCCTTGTGCTGGTACAGCCCATCATGCCCCACCAATGACACTGGGTGGGATCACTGGGATAAATAATTATCTACTGTTAGATATGATTCTTAAGTGCATATTAGGCAAACCAATCAAACTAAAACTTCCTTGGAGGGGAAGAAGATGCCCAATGTGGAGAAAAGCCCAGTGACCAATATTAGTTTTGCATGTCAATAAAAGATGCTTTGTTGCATCTATCTCCAAATGCTTTGATTCCTTAGTTAAGTGGCATTTTCCCACATCAATAGCAACAAGCCACAGATAAGGGAACATATCTGCATGATGCTCACTTTTCCAAATAAATGTTAGAACTTTACCTGATGAATATCCAGATCATCAACTCGAACAACCAGGCAACTGGATCGGAGTCTATTCCATGCAGGCCGTTGGAGCCCAAGCAGGGTATGAGGTGGTGTGGTAGCCTGATGTAACCCCTTCTCTGTAGAGCTTTTTGGAGAACTAGAAACAGCATCTTAAAGCAAAACCGTCATAATAATCAGAACAAATTCTTCCTTTTAGCCATTAAAATCAATCCTTAAACTTAGAAGTATTGTCCTCTGCCTTTCTCACCTTCAGTTCTTTATTGGCATGAAAAGTATCAAACCAACAATACTGAATGCAACAAATATAGAACTGTATGTGCTTGAAAATTCTACTTAGCAGAGGCTCAGAAGTTATAGCTTGATTTATTTATAAGTTATTTCTATAGCTGCCTCTTTAGTATTGTCCTTTCCATGACTACTAACAGAAGAAGGCAGAAACTGCTTTTTGAACAAGGATATTTTAAAAATACCTTAATATGCAGGAGTTATCATTAGGGCTCACCAATGATTATAGGCAACAAAACTTCAGAGCTATCCTCCCACCTTCAATACATATAGAAGACAATGGTGCGTTTGTTCTCATGAAACAATTGTCAAATGGAAAACACATATTTATATAAAAATATATACATATCTGATATAGATTCCAGGGTTTAGCTTTCATAAGCTCTTAAAGTATTAGAACCATCATCATTCCAGTTTGAAACAAGAGGAAGTATACTTTCCTCATATGAGACAATAGTGCTTTTAAATACAGTTGCACTGAACCCAGATGTATATGCATTATTTTTGACATATCGTAAGTTGTACCCCATCCCTATTCCTAAATTTCAGTTTTTAACAAGACACATAAGTAGCACAATGCAATGCGGATGCTTCAACAGTTGCCCTGTATTCATTATTCAGAAGTATTCAGAAGTTAAATGAGGTTTTGAGTGAGCAAATACAGAAGAGCAAAGTGATCAAAAGGGGTGCTTTGGTAAATATAGGAGCACATCTGAAGAACCTCTTTTGAACGGTTAACAAAGTCAGGGGTGCTCACATTGCAACACTGGTCAAAAGGGCCCAGCAGAGATTATACTACCTGAGACTTCTCAGAAAACAACAACTGAATGAAAAACTGCTGGTGACCTTCTACCGCGGCACCATAGAGAGTATTTTAACTTACTGCACCTCTGTATGGTTTGCCAATTGCACAATGGCAGATAGGAAAGCACTCCAGAGGGTTAATGTCATTGCCCAGAAGATCATTGGTTGCCCTCTCCCCTCTTTGGAAGAGCTTCATAGCTCCTCTGCCTTAAGAAAGTTCAAAACATTCTCAAAGATCCATCTCATCCAGGGAACCCCTTTTTTTTTTAACTATTACCATCTGGCAGATGGTACAGAATAATAAAAACAAGCACAAATAGGCTGAAAAATAGCTTCTATCCTAGGGCAGTAGCTCTTTTGAATTCTGCTGTATAGTGCAGTGTTGGTGTGGTGTGGTGTGTGTGGGGGTTTCGGTTCAATGTGTAGAGAGTGAAGGATGTGTGCTTGTGTTTATTTTCATGGTCATGGTCATGGTCATGATGTGCACTGAAGATGATGTTTGATTTCCTTGTATGAGGTGCAATGACAATAAAGTAAACTAACTAAAGTCATGCTGTTGCTAAACCTTGCATGTTTGCTTTGAAAGCTGCTCCCAGCTGCCTGCAGCTGCAAAACCTTGATAAAGAATCTTGAGTTACCTTGTCTCTTTTTCAAAGGAGATTCCTTCTCTGCAGTTTTAAAGAAGGCAGAACCTGTTTCTTCACTGTATTTTCCCATCTTGTTTTGGAATTCATTCACTAGTTTTCTTGCCCAATGTTCCCAGGTCTCCATGGCATCGCAATATCGCACCCAATGTCTGCAGCTATCACCTGAATAAAATAAGGAGTTTAAATTGACAAAATGACAATACTTCTGTCATCCAGCTCATTTCATTTTGGACGACACACTTCTAATCTGGACCTCTCCGATCAACTAAGTTAAAAGGTTTTGTTGTTGTTAACTATACATATAATTTACCTATCTGAAAATTTATTAATATGTAATAGTCTGTTTTCCATTGTAGCTTAACAAATGTTGCCATTTGATTCCAAACCACATTCTTAAAACCATTCCTATATCTAATGGAATTTGTACACAGTAAATGAATATTTGTTACTCATAATTTTGCTCAGTAATGGCGACTTCCCTCGATGTCTTCCTTGTTAAAGGAAATATTCACTGCCCACCTTTAATCAGAATAGAGCTGGAAGGGACCTTGGAGGTCTTCTAGTCCAACCCCCTGCTCAAGCAAGAGACCCTATACCAGGGCTATAAAACTCCTGGCCTCTGGGCCAGATGTGTCACGTGCACCCCCATTTTAGCAAAGGGGAAAAAAGTGATGAAGCCCCTACAATCTTTTAAAAAAATAATACAAAGAATGACCTAATTCCCTATTTTTTCTCCCATGGAAATTATATGATTGTATTTAAATTTAGCAAAAGTGTCATTGATAGCTGTGCAGTCTATTGCTGCTTTTTCAGGAATGGACTATATGTTCAGCTCTTCCTCCATTGCAGCAAGTTCAGACAAAAGCTAATAGTATCCCCTGCGTTTTCCCTCTTGCTACACTCATTTCACTTGCTGCAATAGAATATTTGTGCATATGCAATATCTCACTAATTTTGCGACATACCTGCCCAGTGGAAAGGATAATAGTCGAAGCCCATCTTCCTAAAAGTTAATTGCATTGCACCTCCCACTATACCATGTTTGGAAGCACCTGTGGTAAAATGGAATTAAAATGAGACAAATCCTGATTGCTGTATGCCTAGTTTACACAAATAGAATATGAATTGGTACTCCAGAACGCAACACTCTGAATAATATACATTGTTTTAACCATAAATAAATTAGGTTTCACCTTTTGGAACATTTTTTTAAATGATGTCAAATATATAAATCCCTCAACATCTGTTTTTATTCAGATTTTTGTCCTAAAATATTTTCATTAGATTATCCAAAATGTCTCCATATTGTCATATAGCATGATTCTAATTAGTTATTGTTGAGGTAATTCCCCGTTAGGAGAATGAGCGCATACAGGGAGACGTATTGAGAGTAGTGTTTGAATAATACACACACAGCACACAGATACACTGTACAGTAAATGTAGGTTTTTTACTTTCAATAAACGTTAAGCAAAGTTCAAAATAAGCAGTCCAAAATCATTCACAGGTTAAATCAGTCAGTTTTCAGTCCAGGGATAATCCAATAACGAAGTCCAGTGTCAAAAACAGTTCAGTAACAGACTTACATCAAATCCAAGAATATCAGTCAATTAGGAGGAACCGCAATACACTCCAACAGAAGGAAACTCACTGAGACTTCTTCTGAGACTAAGACTAAACAACCCAGGTTTCTGGCTCCATCTTATGGCCGTTTGAGAAACCACACCCAATTACAATTTTTGCATTCCCTTAAAGACAGTGATCCCCAACCTTTTTATGCCGCGGCCCGGTACCGGCATCAGCTGGGCGCCATGCCCGGTACCGGCATCAGCTGGGCGCCGCCATCTTTTTGATGAAAAAGTGCTTCCGGTGAGCTTTCTACCCGGAAAAGCTCACGGAAGCGCTGGCACGCCATCTTTTTGATGAAAACGTGCTTCCGGTGAGCTTTCTACCGGAAAAGCTCACCGGAAGCACTTTTCATCAAAAATGATGGCGGCGCCCAGCAAGCCAGTGGCCCGGTAGGACTTGTTCCGCGGACCGGTGGTTGGGGACCCCTGCTTAAAGAGACAGTATTAAATTGTCTATCCTGGTTTATATATTTCCAACCCAAATAGCTGTTAGGTGACTTACATTCCTAACAGTTATCTAATTAGATAACTAAACTAAATGATACCCATTAAGCATAAAGATACTTATAGCAACCTCCCTTGATGCTTGCAGGTGTCTCTACCTATATTAGTCTTTTTTAAACATTCTTTTAACAAACAAACAAATATGAAACTTGTGTTAAAAAGCATTGACCTTTAACATTTTACTTACAACGTAGGCCCATAGCTATTTAGGCTCCATTAGAAAAATGGGAAATGTGGCTGCAGCCTAATATTGTTCTGAAGAAACATTTGTACCCCAAAAATAAAAAGGAAGAACATATGGGGGGGACAGGAAGAGATGGGGGGAGCCATTTCACTAGTTTTATTTTTATTTGTGAATACAGAATTCCCCGCAATATCCTTATTGTAACAGTACCTAACATTTCATATGTGCCCATGAGCTCAAAACAGAGTTCTTGCTACTGAAACGATTTTATAAAAAAGCTGGAATGAGGAAGAAAGAGGAAAAAGAGGAACCAAGCTGAAACATCTGCTTAAAAATTCTGCACATGCCATTATCCCCACCAGTCACATTGCTCTCCCAATTTCAGCCCAGGGAAAGCTACCTGTTTCTCGAGTGTGGCTATCATCACAGATATGAAGGTCCAGACGGGAAATAAGAAGGTGATAGGAAGACTCTTTCATATCATACATCTCAAAATACTGGCTGATTGCTTTATGGGTGCTGCCAAATGACTGGGGCCAAGACTGTTGGGTACTGGGAACAGGAGGTGTGATCTGTAATACAGAAGAATGAAGTACTAATTTTCACCCATACAGAACCCAAGAGGAACAATGGAGATAACATAGTATCCAAAGACCTAAAATCATCCTATGGAAACAGAAAAATAGGCTTTAAAATGCATTAATTTAAGGCAGTTTCAAATTCAAATCCATGAATGAATATTAGTAAACAGAAAGCCAAACTGGAAAACACAGACCTTGGAATAATTCTTAAAGACCGTTGTTGTTATTGTTGTTTTTGTAGGGGCAATGGGGGAAGGGGGAAGGGAGGTCATTATACCTGTTTCCTAAATTACAATATAGAAAATTAGCGAATGGGATTAACCCTCAAAGGAAAATGAGCATTTATTTATTTATTTATAAAATTTATTGTCTGCCCATCTTACCACAGGGTGATAATCATTGAGATCATGATTGAAGCCAAGGGAATATGAATGAAAGAATAGCTGTCCCTCACCTTTAGTCAACCACTCAGCCTCAGAGGCTCAGACTTTAGAATCTGTAGCCTTCCAGATGCAGCTTGATTTTTAATTATCTGCTAATATGCATCTATCTCCCCTTCTAGTCATTAATCAAAATGTTGAGGAACAGAGTATGCAGGAATGATTCTTGCATCTCACTTGACCCTGTCCTAGATGAGTAACTATTGATGAATATTGTATTCTTGAGTATGGTTCTCCGCTCAGGAGTAAAACCTAACACCTAATACTGTTCACCCACATTTAAGCATCTTACTAATGAGAAAATAAAAACAGCTGTTTCCAGGCCTCCACACTTCCCTGATCATTTGTCCCCATGTCTTCCACAGTCTTTTTCATTTTAGGGTAATTGCTGGGTTCTTTATTTATCTAATACTGACAAGCCACAAAGATATGGTTTTCTAGTCAGGCACTGGGAGAAGAGATTTGTAATCATGCTTAGTACTTTTTTTATGGTACTGTTTTTCTCCTGATACAATCTTACATGTATATGTTTCTTATATTGTATTAGTTGTATTACTCTTTTTATTTATCTATTTTAAAATACTGCCTTTGGTTGCTTCAGTGATTGGGCTGCTATCTTGATTGAATAACTAACTAAATAAAGCAATATACTGTGCAACATCAAGAACACTGAGTCAACATCCATTGTCTTTATGGGAAAAAGTAAACCAACCCTGCCAGCTTACCATTGTCTTTGTTTGTAGATAGATAGTTTGTAGGGAAGATAACAAATGGAGATCAAGAGACCATGGGAGACTGCAACTGCCACAAATACGAACCAGTTACCAAGTGCCTGAATCTCAATCATGTCACCATGAAGCACTACGATAGCAGGAACTGCAAGGATCTTCTAAGTACCACTCATTCTAAGTACCACTCATTCACTGAAACTTTAATGGTGACTGAACAAGTGGTCTTTAACCAAAAACTACCTGTACGGTTTACTATGTAATCTTGTGAGAAGCAACATAGTAAACTTTCTGGAGAAAGAGAAAACAATATTACTGTTCATTCTCCTCTTTTTTTTTAATCCCTCTGATTTTTTTTTAATCCCAGTATGTCTCATATTCACATAATATCCAATTTGGATCCAATCCTAAATATCTATGGAACAACATATGCTTCTGCTCTTTTGGCAAATTAAAGATTTGTGAGCTATAAAGCCCTTTGTGGTTTGACACTTGCAAATCTGATGGATTGCTTACTCCAATCAAAATTGGTCCTACCTATTAAATCTGAGGTCTCCAACCTTGGCAACTTTAAGACTTGTGGACTTCAACTCCCAGAATTCCTCAGCCAGTTTTCCACAAGTCTTGGAGGTTGGAGACCCTTGTATTAAATCATCTCAGGAGAAGTTATTTTTAACTTCCCACTTTGGGGGAAGTAAAAGGAGACGAGATCAGATCTTGCTGTCTTTTAGAAGCAGCAACAGCTCTCTGGAATGGCCTCCATTTAGAGCGCCATCTGGCCTGTCCATGACACATTCAGGAAGATTCTGAAGACCAAACTGTTCTGAAAAGCATTCTAATTAAGACTCGGTCATTTTTGCTGACATTTACTGACTGGATGGAAGGAGGAGTTGTCTGCTTTAAACATTTGTTTAAAGTGTTTATTTTAACTTTTAAAATATAAATTTAATTTTGCCTATATTGTGTAAACTATAAGGAGTCAATTCTTATCATAGTGAGACATAAATGCAATCAACAATATCACATGAGAGAGAGAGAGAGAGAGAGAGGGAGAGGGAGAGAGAGAGAGAGAGAATAAATGTATTTTAAACACGACTTGTGTTAAAGGTGCTTACTTGGACAGGTTCAGGAGCCAAACTTTTTCTCTGCTGAGCTGATTTATCCATGGCTTCGCTCAAGGACTCTGCATACTTCATCATTGCCTTCAGCTGGGAATCAGTTAGCACCCACAACAAGTCATCAAGAAGGAACATGAGCTTAGATGCCACCACATTGCAATCCTTTGTCTGGATCATAAAAAAAGAAAGATCAGCATGCGGTCTGAAAGGGTTTTTATTTATTCCCAAGAATAAGCAGCTTCACTGGGTAGCATCTTTAAATTATTTTTCCCATAAGTTAGCAAATAGGCTAATTCCGAAATAATCTCTACACCACTAGACCTTACATCATGTCTGACAAATGGCAGTCCAATCTCTTCTTGAAAGTCCCAAGTGATGGCGCTCCCACGACTTCCGAGGACAAGCTGTTCCATTGGTTGATTGTTCTCACTGTCAGAAAGTTTCTTGAATCCTTCCTCTCTGTGGCAGCCCCTCAAATATTGGAAGACTGCTATCATGTCTTCCCTGGTCCTTTTCTTCACTAGACTAGCCATGCCCAGTTCCTGTAACCATTCTTCATATGTTTTAGTCTCCAGTCCCCTAATCATCCTGGTTGCTCTTCTCTGTACTTTTTCTAGAGACTCAACATCTTTTTTATAATGTGGTGAACAAAACTGGATGCAGTACTCTAGGTGTGGTCTTACTAAGGCTTTATAGAGTGGTATTAATACCTCACTTGATCTCAAATTCCTTGTGTGTCCAATCATACTTGGTCAATAAAGAATTCTATTCTGTTCTGTTCTGTTCTATTCTTATTCTATTATTTCCTGAGCATTGAATGGAGTTATTCCTCTCAACCCTTTAACAACTTTTAAAAACCTATTAAAACATGGTTATCAAGTTTCTATTCAGACTCTTTTGGAACAACATGTAGTTCTTCACTTATGACTGGTCACTTATGACAGACCCTGAAAATTAAAATTCAGATTAGAAGTTTCAATGTCTGCCCTCACCCTACAGTCACATGACCATATTTTTGGTATTCAACAACCAGCCTGCATTTAAAGTTGTTTGCACTGCCCAGTGATCACATGACCATGATTTTCAACTTTTTGCCTGAAACTGGGGTTTACTTCTGATCTCCAGCAAAAAAAAAAAGCCCATAGTGAATAATGGGTTCACAATGATTGCAGCACTCACTTTATGACCGCCATTTGCCTAATGACCACAAAAAAGTCATAAAATTGGGCATAATCAAATGATCACCTGTTTAATGACCATTACCACGTACGACCATAATTGAGAGCTGAGTTATGGTTCTAAGTCAAGAATTGTATAACATATATCAAATCCTTTTTTTTCTTTTTTTTGCTAAAAATCAAGGATCTGAAATTCTTAATTAATAAAATAATTCTAACTTGTGTAACTGGGAGCTCCACATTTTGCAGCTGGAATATATTATTCAAACTTAAATAGTTTTTTTTTAAATCCATCTTTCTGTTTTTCGAACTCCAGAACAGCTGGGAAAAAATATATTCCATTGTTTTATCTTATTCTGGGTGAGCTGGGAATTCTTAATATTCATATCAAAAGATATTATGCATATTACCTGAACTCTAGTTATATTAATAATTCTACCCAACAATACTTTTCAACAAAATATATATTCACCTTTCTCTTAAGTGATATTTGGATTTTGCCCTGGTTAGTAATAAGTCTTAGAGGGGTAGTGAGGGGATCTTGTTCTCCACTTTCTGTAGCATCAGCTTCTATTCGAAGAGTCTGCCAGGTGAGTTCTTTAAATGTTAAAACCTATCCAGAGGGAAACAAGGGATACAATTTTTAAAAAAAAGTTCCTAAAGTTGTCTAATGTAGTTTTGTAAATTATAAATTAGGAAACAGGCAATTTTAAAAAGAACAAAAAATTACAAGCAACTTAGTTTATTTCAAAATGGTTGTGACAAACTACAGAAATCAAAAAGATGTGTAGACCAACGAAAAACGTAACCAAATGTTAAAATCTTTGCAAATCTACAGAAAGCATTCCAAATATAAGAATACCTATTTATGGGCCTACCTCTCCCTTATGTGAATCAGTGATTCGGGTAAAGCGAAGATCACTTTGTTGCCAGGTGGGGTTGACACTATATCCTTGAAGCTGCCATAATTCAAATGATGCATGGAAGGCCTTGGAGTGTATCTTGATGGTAATAGAATTGACAATAATGTACATACCTTCTACAACCTTCTCTGCAAATCCATATTCACTGTAGAGGAAGAAATAATTTTTAATAGAGTACAATGCTTTAGCTCATCTTAACCATTAAACCATGTAACTCAGAAATGTGTTAGGCTTATGCAAAGTTATGTTAATTCTAGGTCAGGACAGATAGCTAGATTGTTTTCTTACAATTTTTTTTTAAAGCATTAAAATATTAAACATAATATTAAACATCTTCATATGTCCACAAACAAATAAACCTTGCTTTCCCCATGAAGCCAATAACAAAAGAGGCAAGAACCATATGGATTGTTTTTAAAAAGTCTTGTTTGCTATAATTAATGCTTCAAGCAAACACAAAGCATATTATACATTGCACAGCTTTTGTTAAGCATTGGTCCCAAAATGACAATGTGCTATAGTCCCAAAGTACAGCTGCAAGATATCTTATGTATGTAAATTTTATTCTTTTCAAAAAGATAATTCCAGAGCTATAAAAGAGAATGCTTTTTAAAAACATCTTTCTTTTTTCTTTAGCAGCTCAAAACAAAACAAAAAGGCAACAAATTTTTTTTTTTACTACCTCTCCAACATCTGGAAAAATTGACTGTAATCTGGATTCCATATAGTTTAGCTCTAAGAGATGCTGCCCCTAGTTGCACCTTATTAGGAAAATATGAGAGTAGCTACAAGAGGAAGATATCAAGGGGGAAAAACTTGAAGCGGAAATTTGCTTGATACTTATAGGCTTCAAATTAACATGTATAACAAGGCAATCAAAGTCCATCTTATTTTAAATGTGAAACGTGTTTAAAAAAGATGAGCTTTTGATTGCCTGGTTGCACCTGTCTGTCAACCCTGAAGTTGGCCGAACTGTGGCCATTTTCTTTTTGTAGTTTTTTTTTAGGGAGTTTTCTCTTCTCACTGTTTCAGGGCTGACACAGCCTGGAGCGAAGGGGCCAGGGAGAGGGGGGGTGTAGAAATAGCTAGGGTGCTGTAGACAAAATAAAATTCTTTCCTCTGGGAATTAAGGACGTTGGTGCAGGTGTTCGAGAGGTGGAGATAGAGGTCACTTAGCAACTAGACTATATGCTAATTGGACTGGTGACTGGTGACTCTGTGGGGAAGTGACAATGTTTTACTTTTAATTAGGTGTAAAACTGTCAAGAACTTAGAGCCAGTTTTCCACCAAGAATATGCCAATTTGATATGTCCCGATAAAATGTTCTTTGAGGAATATGCCTGCCTCGGAATTCTTATTGAATGGGACGTATTACTTGAAACCTTGAAATTGTCATTTTTTAACCCCGTTAAAAACCTGCTGTAGACATCACTGCAGCATAGTATCATTTGAACTAGAAAAGCAAAGGTTGCACCAAAAAGCACACTAAGAAAAAATTAGAAGCAGAAATAACCTCTGTCCTGAAGCAACAGCAATGGGAGACTGTCCATTGGGTGGCCTGGGCACTTCACATGTTCGCATCTCCACTTCAACTTTATCCAAATACTGTGAAACAACAAAGAGAATAACATGGAGAAGTAGTATGAAAGTACATGGAAGGAACTAGGAGAGAATAAGGTGAAATTTAAAAATACTGGGGGGTTAAATAATAAGCATTCTCTCCTAATCTAGTTTTACTGGGTTACACTTCATACTAATAGTGATGGCTTGATTTTCTTAGCCAATTCTATAAATGGAGTAAATATTTTGGGATTACTGACTAGACTATGGCATGATGTATGAACATAACTATATGTACGCTCCTGGTCCATTTCTGGTTTGCTTTTGTGCCTTAATGTAGCTTCTAATGAATCTACAAAGGTGCAAAGCACAGTTATAAAGAAACCCATCAAACAAACCAATTTGTCAAAATAAATGACCAAGTTCATTTGTGTGCATAACCTTTAGTCACTCAACAACCAATTTGCCAACCCTAACCCAGAATGTGATTTGTATTTTTGACTGATTTTGATGTGCAAAACTATCAATTTATAATGTTAGCAGTAAGCAATGCTAACCTGGCTTAACATAGGTAAAAGAAATATTGTGTACAGTAATCTCACCTTTTTGTCACTAGTATCAAACTATTTAGGATTGTTTCATATGCTGAAGTTTTCAGCATGCTATTTCTATTTTAAAATGCATATACTATCCCCCATACTAATAAATATTGCTACTGTTACTATCCAAAACCATCTAGCTTAAATTAAAAGCCAACTAAGTTTCACATCCTCAAAAATCACCCCCAACTAAAGCAATGACGAAGATTGTCATATGGGACCTGAAAAAAGAAGAGCCTTGAAATTAAGTCATTAATAACATAAAAATAGTTTTGCTGAATCAGTCCAAGGCCCATCTTAGTTCAGCATTTTGTTTCTCACAGCAGCCAAACGGGTTTCTCTGGCTTGCTCACAATTAGGAAACTAAGACACAAATCTTTTGCGACTCTTCCCCTGCAACCTGCATTTGGAGACATATTGTCTCCAATCCAACTATGTATCATTAAGTTTTCATTATGAATAGCTCTCATTAGACTTCTTCTCTATTAATTTATCTGATCTTCTTTTGAAGTAATTTAATTTAACAATCATTACCATATCTGTGGTAATGAATTGCAGATTATGAAAATATATAAAGAACTTTGTCTGTTCTAAATCTCAACATTTTAATCAACCCAAACAATGCCATTGGCCTAATTTTCTTTCAAACATTTTTCAAATTCATTCCCATGATAAGCGTATAGCGAGTCTACTCATATATACAATATCAGGATGTAGTATCAGGGCAGCAGAATAATACTTGTAAAATGCTATCAATTCACATTTTTTTCAGGAGTATATGGCAAGGTTTCCACCAAAAACTGGCTTCTTATGATGACAAAAAAGGCTTACAAACACAACAATGCTGAAAACCTAAGAGAAAGATCACTGTGTTTTACAACTAACTTAATTACTTCCAACATTTATATATTCATCACAGAAATTACATAGAATTATGGTTACAACTATAACTGATCTATATGGAGACCAATAACAGTATTATCCACCCTTATTTTTAGGTTTAAAAATAAATGCTTTTTAAAGACATAAACTAGATTACAAATTCTTACTAACAAATAAACAGGAGATAAAAAAGGCCATTACCAGACAGATTGGGTGAGTCTTCAACTTAGTCCACTGGATCTGAAACAACAGAACTAATATTAAACAAACAGGAAATGCTGTAAGGATTAAATAGGTTTAGGGTGGTACTAACAAGATCAGTTCTAGCAAATATTTGCTCTGAAGAATAGCATGTCAAAATTTGCTTCCAGCTCTAATCTGATTGATACTAAGATGTGAAGCCTAACAGCAAACTGGAAATCAATTTAAAAGTGAATGTAACTAGAGTGCTTATGCTATAATTTCTGAAGCATCTGGGATTCAGAACTTGATCTTTTTTTTGCCAATTACTATAGCACAAGAGTCCCCAACCAGGCCATGCAAGCAGCAGGCGAGTGCATATGTGCAAATCTCCCCTCGTGTGAGTACAAATGGAGCTGTGCACATACCTACCTCTCGCACGAAACCATCCCCTGTCCCCAGAGGTGGGGGTCCCCAGAGGTGGTGGTTTTGACCAGTTCTGGAGAACTGGTAGCGGAAAATTTGAGTAATTCAGAGAACCGGTAAATACCACCTCTGACTGGAGATTTAACAGTATCCTGCCCCTGCCACGGCCACCAAGCCATGCCCACAGAACCGGTAGTAAAAAATGTGTAGTAAAAAAAAATGTGAATCCCACCACTGCCTCTCCCCACCCACCACGCCGGGTCGCTAAGCCAGAAAAGTTGGGGACCACTGCTATAGCAGATCTCAAGTGCTTACATGGGAATACTTGTAGAAAAAGTCAGAGGAACTTTTACATCCAAATGAAAAAATCAGAAAAATGATTTAAGACAGGAAAATATTAAATATCATATTAATAATTATAGGAATTTTGGCTTACCCTGATGGAGGCCTTGTTGCAAAAAACTCGAGTTATAGCTAGCCAGGTGGGCAGATCCAACAAATTCTGCAGAACTTCTTCATCCAGTTCTAGATTCGTTAACTGCCCCTGCCCTTTGAGGGTGCTCAAGTTGATTTTATCAGGTGAGAGATTCTTTGTAAACCTGTAGTTGATAAAATTGGAGATAAAATTGAACACTTCCATTGATCAGAACATTGAATTAAGATTTGGATGATATAGCTTTAAATTGCATCCAAGAAGTGGGATGCCATTATCTTAGTTTCAGCTACAGTTTCATATCACAAACATTTATAGCAAGAAAATAATAAGTGTGAAAACATATCATTGTTTTAATATACAAACCATCTAACTGCTTAAGTTTACCAAGAGAAGGGAAATGAATGGCAGGTGGTATCTGATAGAAAGAAAAATAATATAGTATAATGGTAACAGATAAAAGTTATTGTTAGAATTGTACAATTTACTAAACGTATATAGGATGGAAATTATGATGTGTGTATTATAATGAGATCAGAAAGGGACTTTGTTTTAAAAACATAACAGTGGCACAACTAAAAACCAAAAAAGGGGATAGATAATGGCAATATAAACCAATATGAACTTATGAATGATTATTTGAATTATATAATTTGTTAAACACTGCAAATATGACTATTAATATATTTATAATAAAATAAGTGATGTCAAGAATATAGAGATTGAAATAAAACAGTGTATGGGAATATTGAATGATAAAAATTGATAATATGCATTAATACCAAATTAGATAAGAAAGTTAATAGCATTAATCTGAAACTATTGTCATGTTTGTTTTAAAATGTAAAATAACCTGGAACCACACTGCTCACACAATGATGTGTTTGTAGAAATTTAAAAAAAAAATGTATTTAAAAAAAAGTTTACCAAGTGAATTAAAATAAGACATTTCTCTGAATGCTAAAAATATAATTGTTTTTTACAAGTATAATGATATTGAAGTTCAATGTTTTGTGGCTAGTTCTTAAAATTAGAGACTGTGATTCATAGTTTTAATTTGGGAAAAAAATATTGTACAGAGATTTGGAAGATAAATTACTGGGTACTACAGCGAAATGGCATGGGAAATGACATCAAACAGCTAGCAATAATTGTTAAAAATGGTTCTATTTAAAATTATGAACAGTATTCTACTTTAAATTCAACTCTTTGATTCTGAGGTTGTATTTCTATGATCTGACTTAAATAAATATGGAAAAGTTTGGCAGCAAACCTCTTTCCCTATCTGTTTGAAGACAGTCTGGCATTTCCAAGCTAGCTATGCATACTGGCCACAAATGTCTTCTAGCTGTTCATTGCAAACACTAAATCTAAACCTCAATTGCCAACTGCTATTTTCACCCCAAAATTATTACAATGCACAATTCATGCAGGATTGTTAGCTCAGATGATTCCTGGGTGTCTTGGATCTTTCAGCAGTTTTCAATACTATTGACCATGGCAACCCTTTTGAACCAGTTTTGGGGACTGGAAGAGAGTTTTGCAGAGATTTTCTTCCTTTCTATGAGGCTGTTTCCCTGTTGGTATGGGAGTGGGGGAGAGAGGTTCTCCCCCTAGGACCCTGAAATTTGTTAGGTGTGCCTCGGGGCTTGGGTTTCTTGCCTCTCCTCTTTTAACATCTACATGAAATCACTGAACAATGTCATTTGACAGCATGGGGTACAGTATCATCAGTACATTGATTATATGCATTTATAGTTTCAGATAGGCAACTTTTCCTATTTGTAGACCAAGCCTGGTATATTTTGCTCTACCACTGAGGCACACATAGGCAGAAATTCTTGTATGCATGGAAGATGAAATTACCGCTTTTAATATATTGCATCGACCGTCTACAATTTTCTTCTAAAATTGGAAATTCATGGAAAGAGATAAGAGATAAACTTGCCACTCATCTCAAAAAGTGACTCTGGGTGGTGAGCAACATTAAACTAAAATTAAAAACAATTAAAACTCCAAATGCAAAAATTAAAGTACGGTGGAACCTTGGGTCGTGACCATAATCCATTCCAGGACTTTGGTTGCAACCCGATTTGGTCATGACTGGAAGCACAACCGACTGTGCTTATGGGGATGACCAACTGTGCATGCGTGGACAAAAGAAATGGCACCGAAGGGGAAATCGCCACAGCAGGGAAAATTGCCTCAGCTATGTTTGGTCACCACCCGAAGATATATTCACGACCAGAAGCAAAACTTTTCCGAAAATTTTGGTCATCACTCAATTTGGTTGTGGACAGAAGCATAGCAACTGAAGAAGGTATCAAAATCAATAACCTTCTTCAGTTATCAAAATCAATAACCACTAATAAGTACAATAGCTTCTGAAAGCTCTTCCAGGGCAATCCCATGTACAAAGCAATTCATTAATCCAGATGTGAGATCACAAGGCAAGAGTGACAGTGAGAAAGGTCTCCAGGTCCAGAAAGGGCATAACTGGTGTGCAACCCCAAAGTGTGCAAAGGCCCCCCTAGCCATGGTTGTCCCCTGCATTACAGATAGGAGCCATGAATCTAGGAAGAACCCCAGGTTGCATACTAGTTCTGTCTGAGTCAGCATCACCCAATCCAAAGCCAAATATGGAAAAAACCCAGTGCCAGAAGTTCCAAAACACCAGATACCATTCAGTCTTGCTTTATTGAACCAAAGCCTGTTGTGCCTCATCAAGGCCCCCACAGACTCCGGGCACTGGGATCGGACATCAACAGCATAATTCATGTGGCCTGAAGTGGAGAAGTAAAGCTGGGTATCATCAGCATATTAATGATACCTCCCTACACACCATCAAATGACCTTACTCAGCAGCCTCATGTACATGCTAAACTGTTTTTAAATGACTTAGCTGTCTTCCATAAAGTAACACCACTTCAGAATTTTTCTGCATATCCAATAAAGATGTAACTAGGATTACCAGAAAACTATTTAAATTTTAGTTGGATTATCAATAAGTAATCTGCAACTAACAAGGTTATTTTTCAAGAAAATGTTCTATTTATAAAACATGATTCAGCATCACAATGGGGTGATGAAATAAGGACATTGCCAGCTGCTAAATGTGGTCACACAAACTGTATCCTCCTTTGCACTTGGTTCCATTCATAGCCTTTTGTTCTTTACATTTTTAAATTTCTTTATTTTGGGGGATCTTATCAGTTCTCCCGAATGACAACTTTCTTAGTCTATTTTATCTCCCAACACATTCATTTTTCCTTCATAATTTTTTGTGTATCATTCTTTTTATATTATCAAATCATTTCAATCTCTTTTGTATCAATCACTCCTTGCTTCATATTCATTAGATTTTTTTAATTGCTTATATTACTTTATAAGTAATGCAAGGCACACCTAATATTCCTTCCTTCTTCTGTTTCCTTCATAACAACAACCTGTTGTTGTGGGTTGAACTAAGGAACAGTGATTGGCCCAGTCATATGCTAGCTTTCATGCCTAAGACAAGACTAGAACTCACAGTCTCCTGGTTTCTAGAACAGCACCTTAACCACTACAGCAAATTGAATGTTAAGAAACATCAAGAGAAATTAATACTTATTGTTTTAGTTTAATTTTATTTATGAATTACATTCCTGATTACATTCCTGCATATATTACGAACTTTCATGCTTAGAACCGAATCATCCCACACGTAACCACAAACTTTCCTTAATCATATATGTGCAAAGATATATAGGGCAGGGGTGTCAAACTTGTGTTGTCATGGTGGCGTCATGTGATGTATCGGAACTTTTTCCCCCTTTGCTAAACCAGGCAAGGGCGTGGCCAGCACGTGATGAATCCAGCCCGTGGGCTGCAAGTTTGACATCCCTGACTTAGGGGAACATACAGACTTTTATTTCATTGTTCAAATATTTATTATTCCTTACACATGCTTTATTTTCGTTATTGTCAGATTTAGCAGCCAACCTTAAATTCCATATTCATGTAAAACACTGTACAATTCAAGTCTATTTGTCTTATCATATGCTTTCTTTAAATTAACAAATATGCAATAATTGTTCATTCATACATTTCTTAAATACTGCTGAAAAGCAAAATCTGGACTGTAAATCCTCTGTCAGGCATAAAACTGAACTGCATTTTCCAAATTTTACTATAACTTCTTGTACTCCTATCAGAATCCCAACAATTTCCCATGCATACTTAACAAATTATCTCATGTCACCAGGGTAATAGAATAGAAAAAAATCGACATACTTCTTCCAAATCTGCCATTGCTTCTTGCAGACATTCATGGAAAAATAAATTTGATTATGCTGACAAAGCTTTTATTAATGACATGATAAACCAGATTTATAGCCTAATTGGAAAAGAACAAATTAACATCTGTATTTTTCACACTAAAGAGGCTGTTATTGTTGTTCTTCCTTCTATAAATCTTTGAAAGCAATTTATATACAGTAGCTTCCCCCTTCGCTGTAATAACACTAGTTGGTAAACAAAGGCAAACAAAACTAAGGACAATACAATTTGCACAAATAATACCACCTCATATAATAAGAAGACATATTTCTGAGGTCAATCCATTTTTAATCAATAAATCAAGTATTAACATATAAACAGGTTCCCTTAATAGGCATCCTGCAAATAATCTGGCATCGACCACAGAGGTATTACATGACTTTATTGAAGAATATCCAAAAGTGCCATGTGGGAATAAACTTTGACTTGAGTATTGGGTAATGATTAGTCTAAGACCTTGTACATACATGTCTGCCTAAAGGTCACCGAGATAAAGCAAGGAAATTAAAAGCAAACACCAGAAACAATTAAGCAGCTCAGACAAGTATAAACAATTCTATGTACTATATCTAATTATTGTAATCCACAATGTGAATGCTTACTATGTACAAAATTCTCATAGACTCCCATCCCGAGTACACACGCTTGTGTCTCATTCTTTCCATGGGAGACCACTACAGTGCCATGCCCCAGAATTCTGCACCAATTGTAGTTTCTAAACACTCTTCATAGGCAGCCCCATCTAAAGCACATTACAAGAGCTTCCGGTTTGAGCTTCTTCAGCGACAGACTGAAATCTGCGATCGTACACAGTTTTGATCTGTGCTCGCCGCTAGAGCACCCCGAGCCAGCTGGTTTCGGGGCTAAGCCACCCTGTAGAGGTGGTGAAGAGGGGGGAGACTGCCAGCAGGGTCGAGGAGAGTCGTATCTCTCCTCCCCAGCTGGCCATTACTCCCTTTCCCGAAGCGGTTGCAGCGGTGGTCAGTAATGGCCACCTCAAAGAAGAACTCGACCAGAAAAAAATGTGCAGGAGGAAGATAAGAAGATAAAGTTTTGGCTGACCGGGTTGAACTGAAAAAGCAACAATATAAGGTACCCTGGAATTTGAATTATAAAGAACAACATTGTTCCCAAAGAAGACTTTGAAGTGGCAAATGAGAGAGGGAAGGGAAAGGATTTGGTGTTTTTTCTTTTCTTCCCTATATTGACAACTAAGAGATTTAAGCAAGAAACCAGCAAAAATCCACTTTGACATTAACAGGTATTTAAGCTGAAAATAAAATGTCAAAGGGATAATAAAGATTTCTGGATTCTCAAAAACTTTTAAAAGAAGGAAAAAAACAAAAGGGTGGACGAGACCACCTGGAAGTGAAAGGAATTAACAGTGAAACTTTTAACAAGATTCCTAAAAACTACATTTTAACTGAATCTTTGTAACAAGATAAAAGAACTCCAGGAAGAGAAAAAAAGAAGCAAGAATAAATAGCTTTGGATTATTTGGATTACTTGGTGATTTTTGGATTTTTGGCTATTGGATCTAAAGGACTAAAATTAATTGGGTGGTTGTTTAAGTTTTTAAAATGGTATCACTCTTGGAAGAATTGAGAATGGAACTTAAAAAACAGAAATAAGATGCACAAGAAGGAAGAGGTTCTTTTGCCTTCGTATTTCAATTTTTAGAAATGGAGATCCTGAACTATGAGAAATGCCTGTAGAACAAGAAGGGCGGGACAAAGAAGAAGCCATCTTCAATGACCAAATATTTCTATGTGGGGAAAAGAAAGGAAAGGGGGAAGAGAGTGAAAAATTTAAGATTTGAAAAACAACCCCAAAAAGAATAGTTTGAAAAGTAATTACAACATTAGGAAGAAACAGAAGAGAGGATTACAGAAGAGAGAATCAGAATTAGAGAGAGAAGGGGTCAAAAAGGGAAGGGAGAAGAAGAGGGGGAAGAGGGAAAGGAAAAGAAATTATAAAGTACATAGAGAAAACAGGACATAGAGAAACAGGGAAAACGTACAAGGATTAAGGGTATAAGCCTATTTAGAAGACACAGATATAATGGGTGAAAACCTAATTGAAAAGGGGATTCTGCAAGGGTACACAAGATAGTATTGTTATATTAGAAATAGAAATGAACTTTGAAAATATGAAACAAGTGTGATTAAAATGATAGATAAAATACTCATTGTAATGTAATGGAATGTTTAATGAATAAATGAAATAAGGAGAATGAGAGAATGAAATTAGGAAAGGAGGAGAACATTTTAATTATTATAAATGTGTTATAAAAATTTAAGTGAAGAGTAATATGAAAGAAACATGAAAAAATTATGGAATTTGTGTGTAGGGCTTAAGCAACTGCAGTGATGACAGAAATTTAATTCAATCGCCGGAACTCTGACACCAGCATCTGAAAACTAACATTCAATTCAAACACAATATACATTTATAGCTACCTTAAGGATCACAGTCTGATTATGAATTAAATAACTTGGTAGCAAAACTGGATTTTGAAATCCTGAAATGTAAGGCTTGTTAGAGACCTAACTGATCCCATATAACTGATTTCCCATTTAATGTGAATTATTTCATGCATTTGTAATATGCTACAATAGTTTTTGTTACATTGACCTGACAAATAAACCAATAAGAGTTTGAGTTATTTGAAAACAAGAAATAATTTCTCAAACAGCATGTGTACCTCTCTATTCACAGACTCCTGAACCATTGGCACTAGGCCATTTCTACCAATAAATTGAATACATTATATTAAAGTTGCTCTTCCAGATTCTCTGCAACTGTTTTTAGTTTTCTATCAAAAGTATAAAAAGGCTTCATTGTTGAAATCTTTGGTTTAATGACAGCACCTGTGATTATTTTAGTTTGAAATTCCTGGTCCACAGCCAAATCCTAGGATGTTAGGCTCAGTATATGCTCAGAATTACTGGCAGATGAATAACATTTAAACATTTAAATAAGATGTTTCTCATTTCATTCTTTTCTATCCAATCAACCAACAATTCCAGGTAAAATCATCTAAATGTGTCTGATAATGGTGTATCAATCATCCTGGACATTAATCCTTTGCTCTTACATGTTTTAATGATAGTCCACCTTTGCTTATAGACAGTTACTTAATCAAAGATGGGTCTTTACTTAAAAGAGACCATTTTAGGAATTAATCCCAGGTGATCAAATGTTGTATTACATATAGGGCTAATAAACTGGTTCCTATCTAAGTACTTGACCATATATAATATTTAATATATGTATTAAAGAAAACTTAAAAATTCTTTATTGTTTATGTTTTAAGTGCTATTTTATATTTTAAGCAATTTCCTGTCTGGGTGTTTTGAAATATGTATTGACATTTTTCCAAGCTAAATAACCAATTTATTGTAACATTAAGGAACAATGCAATGTTGTATAGTTACAGGTTAGCCAACAGGAAATGCAGAATGAGTTTCTTGACTCCCTTTTTAATGCTATAGTGGTGCTATATATAGTGGTGATTTCTTTTGAGAGAAATCTCTCAAAAGACAATTACTTTTTATTGCTTCTTTACTGGACTGATTCAAACATAAATAAAAGACGACACGAATCTGATTAGACAAGTAGCAAGTAGTAGCTGTATTGCATATGCCAAAAAGAGAAGCTACTTTTTTGGAAGGGAGCAGGTGGGTAGTTTATACTAAGAATATTCAGAACCACACTGATCTCTCTTGACTGCTTAGGAAGCCATCTGGGCTGTGCCAAGTTAAACAAAGCTATATGAGAATAGCTTTGCTTCAGTTACTGCAGTAGTTTAAGTGATTATAATACTGTAAATCCTATTTGACATTTTCTATTGCTATTGAACTTACCTAATTAGGCATAAGCTAAGTTATATACTTGAAGTTGGATTTGTTTTGTAATTATATGCCACATATCAAGATCCAACCAATTACAGGTAGTCCTCAACTTATGACAATAGGGACCAGAACGTCTGTTGCTAAATAAGTGGTCATTAAGTGAGTTGAACCC
Organism: Notechis scutatus; assembly: GCF_049901735.1. Lineage (NCBI taxonomy): Eukaryota > Metazoa > Chordata > Lepidosauria > Squamata > Elapidae > Notechis > Notechis scutatus. Next base: position 50,207,203 of record NC_142011.1, read on the forward strand.
AATTTATCTGTTTTGCTATGGTTTTCACAACCACCAATTATCACAGTTAAGTGAATCATGTGACCATTAAGAAAACCCAGTGTCTCCCATTGACTTTGCTTGTTAGAAGCTGGTTGGGAAAGATACAAATGGTGGTCATGTGACCCCAAGATGCTGGATTAATTGTAAATACATACTGATTGCCAAGCGCTCATGTGACAGCAAGTATACTGCAACAGTTGTAATTGGGAGTACCGGTTATAAGTCACTTTTTTCATGTTGCATCGTAACTTTGAACAATTGCTAAACAAAATGTCATAAGCTGAGGACTGTAAGCTATAGTTTTGACTTTTAAGATCAGATGTGCAGAAGATGCATTTTTTACATTCCCTCAGACCAAAATATTACGTCTTAGGATTAATTTATGGACAAACTAAGAAAAGCCTACTCTACCCTAAGTTTCTCAGAGCAATTAGCAGAAATACTAATACATTGAAAAAAAATCAATAATATAGGAAGAGCATACTTTAAATAGCTATAATTCTCCTTTAGAAATGAGCATGTGGTTAATGAAACAAAAATAAATATTTGGTTGTACTGTTAAGTCTTGAATTTATACCATGAATTTATAAAACACACTCTTAAGAGACATTTATCTCATAGTAAGATTGTCACTTAGCTCAAATATCAAATAAAACACATAAAGTAGTAGAAGCAGATTCATAATAACAAAAATATCTTGAATATGATTTCTTTATTTAAGAATTTTACATTACTGACTTCACATAAACTCTCAGTTTATGAGGGTTGCATAAAAATGTAAAGTTATAATACCATTACATATATCCTTCCTTAAAAGTAAAATGTTTCCCATTCCTTGTCAGGAATCTCCCATCATGGAAATGCTTCCTATAATTTGAGAATCCAAAATATTCTCATGGGCACCATCCATTTGCCAACTGTGTAACCCATCATTTGCTTCCAGAATGTTTTCTCTCTCAAAGGTTGGGAATAATAAAGTGGATGAGTTATTACTGAATAAACTGAAGTACAAATGTATGTACTAATATTTATCGCAACTACAGAGAATATCCATGACATCTAGGCCAAGTCCAGATTTTTAAACAAGCTTTAAAGTATAGAAACAATCTCCATCAGAGAGAAAACAATATTGTAGGATATCTTCTGGGAACATCTGAAATGCCATCCACTTTTATCTCTCACCAGAATATGCTCGATGCCATAGCTTTAAACATCTGCCATTCTTGCTGAGGAAGTAAAGCAAACATCCAGTTTTGATTCTTCTTTGTCTCTGACGCTGGTTCCTTAATTGTAGGAAATTGTCTTTTTTAAAAATGTTGCATGTTATTATTGTTATTATTTTTATACATTTTTATCCTGTCTTTTGGGGCATCAGTGCTTAGTTTCGAATGTATAACCTCTTTGAGGATTTCAGAATGAAGAAATTACATCCCACCAAAGATCACCATAACTTAATGTGAACTGAGAGTATTCTGTCACCTCAGCGGTTACTATCAGCCACCACAGTTATTTTAGGCAACTGCAGTCTATAGCTTAATGGGGTAATGCAAATTTTTGCTAATTCAAAAGAGGAAAAACTAGAAATGAGAAACCAAAGAGCGTTGTTCCCTTTTTATCTTATCTGAAAGATACTTGAAGTATAAATTTTTATTTCATTCCATATTAGTAGCATGTTACCTAAGTAATAATGTCTTGATATTTCCAGTGGTATAACCCTTAAACAAAACAAAGACTGTTAACCAGTTGCTCAAGATAGTTAAATCCTTTCTTCTCCCTTGAAAAGAATATACAGTGATTCAAATCTTTTTCTTTTGGGACCTACCAACCTAGATGACGTAATCTAAATCTAGCCAGGAAAATAACTAAAGAATTGTGTTTTGGAGCTGAAAGGGTGAGCCTTGGAGATTGAAAGAGACTGAGAGGCAGGGAAATTTTAAATTATTTGCTCTAAAAATCTAAAGGAATCTTGAGATAATGCTGAGATTCCTCTCCAGGGATCTGATACAGTTCAGTGAACTTGGAACTAAAACAGCAGCCCCCAACCTTTTGGCCCTGTGGACTGGTTCTGTGGAGAGGGGTTTTTCTGTGGACCCCGGGGGGCGTGGTTTCATGTGATGCCTACATCCCATGCATGGATGGATGGGGCTTCGCTTGCTTGTGTGGCAAGTTCCTGGCAGGCCACAGACCGATGCTGGTCCATGGACTGGGGCTTAGGGAACCCTGAATTAAAAGAAATGCTATACTGACCATTAGCAATGTGTCAATTTGTAAATAAGCTCCAAATCTTATCAAATAGTATATATTACACCTGAAATCTCTCTATTTAAAGTAAATTAAGATCTGATAAAGCACTGTTTCTGAAAGTGCTAAGAAGGAATGGCTACTACATATTGTAATAGCATATATACATGCATAAAATATTTTGTTTTACAAGAATCAATGATTGCTGGATAAAAAAATTGCTTGTGTGAGTTAGATTGAAAACTACAATATACAGAAAATTTAAAAAATTCTTCATTACTTCCAATTAGTAATTAATTGTCCATTCCATTTTACAGCGACAAAACAATCATTTTATTTTCAAATAATTTCATCTTCTGAGAACTTAAAATATTTTTTTAAGATATGAATTCTCATCTCATGTAAAGAAAAACATCTAACCAATGTACAAGTAAGAATTGATTCAAGATGTGCTTTTCGGGAGAATAATAATAAAAGATTTTTGGGCAGAGTCATAAATAAAATTCACCAAAATAAAAGTGATATCTACCGTATATGCCGGCGTATAAGACGACCCGGTGTATAAGACGACCCCCCAACATTTCCACTCAAAATATAGTTTGTTATATACTCGCCCCCTCTTCCGCACGCCTTCCACTTTTGCACTTTTTTTTTTTTTTTGAGGCACTTTGCGCACCGTGGAAATGAATCCCGTGAAGCCGAAAGGAGCAGCCAGCCTTCTCCCAGCTCCCAAGGAAGCAGGCTCGCACCGCCCGGGCTCCGCTGAGGTATCCGGCTGGGGCTGTCAGAGAGTTGTTACCGCTGGCGCGGCTCCAGTCCGCATTGCCTCGGGAAGGGAAAGGCAAAAAGGAAGAGCCGCAGGGCGGCACTTTGCAATGGCAGCAGCGGCTCCTGGTTTTGCCTTTCCTTCCCGAGGCAACGCGGACTGGAGCCGTGCGGAGCCGCGCCAGCGGTAACAACTCCTGACAGCCCCAGCCAGATACCTCTCAGCGGAGCTCGGGCGGTGCGAGCCTCGCTTCCTTGGGAGCTGGGAGAAGGCTGGCTGCTCCTTCGGCTTCACGGGATTCGCTTTCCACGGTGCGCAGTGCCTCAGCCATGGGCAGCCGCAGTGCTTCCCAATTACTATTTGCCGGCGTATAAGACGACCCGGCATATAAGGCGACCCCCAATTGGAGGCATGTTTTTCAGGGCAAAAAAGTTGTCTTATACGCCGGCAAATATGGTACATATACAGTAAATGAGGGAAACTACAAAAACAGTAAAAGGCATAAAAAAAAACTACTAGCTTTCTACATCAATATATTATTTTTGTTCTAAAATTGAAAAAGGGGAAAAAAACTGAGTGAGGAATCTGGACGCTTATTCTTATCACTTTAGCATGGCTTGAAATCCATCATTCACTTATGGGATTAATGAAGAGACCAACTGCAAGTTTCGGAAAGATGGGGAAACATTGTGTTTGCAAAAGTCCCCTTTAGAAACAACCTCTACGTCTTGTGCCCAGATCTTTTAACAGCACATTCTACAATAGGCCAAAATCAAACTACTAAAAATTACTCACAAACATCTTCAGATTACCAACACCAATTTGATAAAGTTTTAGATATAGTTTGAAGTTTCATAAATTCTTTCTTTGGCTTCATTGTGAGAAAAAATATAGAAGACAGAGAAATTAGCAGAGGGATGAAAAAATTAAAATGGCGGGTATGACTCTACTCTCAAAGCCAGATGTTCTGACTGCTATTTTGACCTTTTGGGTCATTCAGGTATCTCTGAGAAAAAGATAATTGTTGGCAGACAATACTGTACCATCCCCAGTCCTGAAAAATTAAGCTCCAAATGCCATTTAAATAGGCAGATTTCACAAAAGACAGAGGTCATATAGCAATTGCACTTAGACTTAATGTAGTGCTTCAGTGCTTTACAGCTTTCTCTAAGAAGTTTACAGAGTCGGCATATTGCCTCCAACAATCTGGGTGCTCATTTTACCCACCTCGGAAGGATGGAAGGCTGAGTCAACCTTGAGCTGGTAAGAGTTGAACTGCTAGCAGTAGAGTGCCTGCAATACTGCATTCTAACCACCGCACCATCATGGCTCTTATAGATATGCAACATAAATAACAAGGAGACCAAGAGAATATAGGCAGAAGTTCCATTTTTCTATTGACTATAGCCATGATAGTGAACCTATGCCAGAAGTGGCATGCAGAGCTATCTCTCCAGGCACACCAGCTATCACCCGTTGCTCTTCTGGGTTCTGGCGTGTATGTCTTTGTGTGCGCGGGAGCGCTGGAAACCGGAATAGCAGCTCCCTGAAGCACATGCGCATGCCAGTCAGCCAGTCTTTTCATGCGCATTAGAAACCAGAAGACCAGGTGGTCGGCGTGCATGCGCACCAGGATACACAACTTCTGGTTTCCAGCACTTCTGTGTGTAGGCATCGGGGAACTGCTTTTCTGGTTTCTGGCATGCTCGCACGCTTCCATTTTGGCACTTGGTGCCAAAAAGGTTAGCCCCCACTGGACTATAGGAAGATCTTTGACTGTGAAATGCCAGAATCCTTGATTATTCTTCTGAAGAATATAAGCTATCAGTATGGAGAAACCAGAATAGTTCAGAATAAAAAGAGGAATCTAACAAGGATACGTATCTGTGTTTAACTTATATTTAAAATATTATACTAATGGAAAAATTGGATTATATGAAAACTGGAATCAAAATAAGGGTCTGAATTAGTAACAATTTTGTAAATATATTGATACTACCAGTTTATTAGCTGAAAGCAAAAACAACCTAGAAGTGTTTTTTAAGAAAATAAAAATGAAATGTGTAAAAAAATCGATGTTATATCAACCAATATGCTTAATGAACTCAGTGTTGTCTAAAGAAATGAAGTAATTGTCTGTATTCTGGGACTCAAAAATAAAGAGGGAGAACATAGTGGAGAAATAATCATTCCAGGAAAGATAATGACAATCTTACACAAGATCATCAAAGATAAAGATATTACTACAATAATAAAGATTAGAACAATTAAGACAATGTTTTTTTCCAATGACAACATACAATTGTGAAAGTGGACATTGAGAAAGAGCAAGAAAAAGTAGATGATTTCCAACAGTATTATGAACTGCATGGAGAACCAATCAGTCCAACCTGGATCTGATAAAGATTATCTGTTTCCTTGAGATGATAATCAACACATAGAAACTCTTAAACCTGATATGCCATGCAAAACAATAATGGTCTAGAAAGCTAGCAAGCTTGATATCTACTGATAAAGGCAGATGGGGAAAAAATAAAAAAACACTCGCATATTTTGAAAGAATCAAGATCACTGGGGACAGGCAGACGTCGTAAGCATTTGTCCATGTAAGTCAAGACTGGGATTGACTCAACTTTAAAGCAAGTGAGGTGGGGGAAAATCAGTGTGATAGTATTGAAACAGAAGCTGGAAAATTTTTGCCACCCAATAGTAGTATCTAAGAATATAGATCGTTTATACTAAGGACTAGATGCTGGCTCCTAAAAACGTTGCCATTTCTACAGCCGCTTACTTATTATCCATAATAGAATTTTCTTTTCCTCCTGCCCTCAAAATCACATAATACTGTAGTAATGGCCCTTCACATATTAAAAGGGAGCATGTAGATATAAACATGAACCATTAACACAGAAGCTAAGATTTACAACTATTACATAATACATATGGCAATATTATATGTACGGTAATATTATTCAACATGACCAAACAAGTCATGTTTTCCTTGCTTTATGCAAATACATTATCATTCAATTTACTATTTTTATCCAACAATTTGCTTCTTATGGGAAAAAAAAAAGTTTGCTATTATAGTACATGATTTGTGCCAGCAACGTCAATTTCCACCAAAGGTCTGGAAACATAACAGGTCTTTTACTATCCAAAACCCTTTCTGCCCTCCCCCATATATTTATCATCACAGGGAGTCTTAACAACCCTAACTGGGACTGGAATTTCCAACACTAAGTGTTGTGGTTGTTAGGCAAAACACCATGTGATTAGCGCCAGCAGAATAGTCCCCATTGCAGTTATTAGGACAAGATTGTGCCATTATTAGGTGAGGACTTCATGCTTCTCCTGTCCTATTTGCTTCTGCTCACCCCTACCAATCTATCTCCTCTCCCCTTTGGGGCATTCTGTCACCATTCATCATCCCTGCCACCCTGCAATATGCTGTATCTGCTACCCTGCACACTGCATCCTGTACCCCTACTGCCCTGCAGTCTGCCACCCCTGCTGTCTTTTGCCTTCTTCCTCCCACTACTGAGATGCACTTGGCCTAACCCATCAAAAAGGTAGCTGCTGGTCTTGCACTGCAAGGCCATGTGAGGCCTCAGGAAGGCAGTGCTCGGCCTCACATTGCCTTGCAAAGGATCAGATCAAGCATGCCACATCAGCAGAGGAAGGAATGATATAGGTCAGCTAGGGAAGTTAGTGGTAGAGCACAGTGGAGCAAGGCAGTGGAGTGCTGGGCAGAGTACAGTGTAGGCAGGGAAGCAGCAGGTGAGGTGAAGTACAAGGTGGCCAAAAGACCAAAGGTGGGTAGGAGAGAGGACTGTGAGTGAAATTGAAGCAAATCCTACAATTGTAAATGCAGGCAAGTTGCCAAGGGCCAAAGTTTGATCATATGATTGCAGGGGCATTACAATAGCTCTAGCTTCAAAGATCAGAAGTAAATCAGCAGCCATGCAATGACTGTTTGAAATTATGATGGCACTGAAGAAATTTTATTTTCTCCTGGTCCTTGAAGTATTTTAGAAATGCATACGGGTAGTCTTTGCTTAAGATCATGTCATTAAATAACATTTGTTGAGTGTCATGGTCATTAAGCAAGGACCACCTGTTTCTATTTTTTAAGTAATACTCTTTTCTTAATATTTAATGCCCATTGAAAGTAATGCTTTCAAGGGTTACTTTCAAAATCTTTTAATGTATCAGATAACCTGGCTCTTGTATCTCAAAGAGAAAGATTTCTCTCCTGTTCACTTTTCCCACATTACCTATAATTTTGTTCAAGATATAAAAGCTGGAAGAAGTAAAGATGGAGATTAAAATAAAAATTCAAAAAATCACTATTATGTTAAGCTCCACATTACCAAATGTAATATTCTGCATTTATGGATATTTGCAGCGTTCCATGGCCAAGTGTTTTAACAGTAGTTTTGCCAAAAACCAGCACTTCCGCTTTTCATCAAAATCCTGCCTGTAGTGAACCATAAGTTTGCTTAATGACTGTGCCATTTGCTTTTTGACCACCACTTTTACTTAAATGCTGGCAGAAAAAAGGTCATAAAATCCTCACAACATACATCCGTAATGGGCAAGGATCTATAATGGTTCTATGCCGAGGAATGCCTGTAATTAAAGTCCCTAGCTAATCAGTCTGTTCTCAGGAAACTGCTCTCTCCTCTTAAAATTATGTTCCCTGATTTACATAGAAGATCATTGTCTATTATCTATCTTGATATATTTTTTTTAGTCATTAGAATTTCTGGCTCTTTAGAAAGCATTGTTGAACAAGTCATGGTGAAAAGAGAATGAGCATTACAATGATAATACCAAAAAGGGGGTACAGTAAAGAAGATAGTAAGAAAGATAATAATATTACAGCCATATTACATGGGTATGCATAATACGTAGACATTATACAGTATAGTGATAATTAGGTGTTCAGCAAAGTTATGGCATGAGGGGAAAAACTGTCCCTGTGTTTAGTTGTTTTGGCATAATTGTTATTACATAGTTACCACATACATACTCTCAATAGAAATGTTCTCTCAGGTTTTACTAATAATATACTGTAATGCATCAGGAAATTAAAAACAAGTTAATTTAAGATGTTGTAATTAAGGTTTGTAGAAGAAAGTTAAGACAATATTTAAAAGAAGTCTTTTTCAACTCTCTTCTATTCTGTTGCTTTGCATGTATACTGAGAGCTTCTGCACTGGAGACAAATTCTTTGTGGGTCTAATCACACTTAGCCAAATAAAGTCAAGTCTCTCCTCTCTTCTCCTCTCTTCAGACAATACAATACACTCTCTATTGTATTCATTATTCCATTATCCCAAAGCCTCCTTTGAACTTTGCCCTTAAAGCAGTGGTGGGATTCAATTTTTTTACTATCGGTTCTGTGGGCGTGGCTTGGTGGGAGTGGCAAGGGAGAGATACTGTAAAATCTCCAGTCAGAGATGGAATTTGCTGGTTCTCTGAACTAGTTAAAATTTCTGCTACTGGTTCTCCAGAACTGGTCAGAACCTGCTGAATACCATCTCTGCCTTAAAGTAGATTTAAGAGCATAACATATCACACTGCAGTCACAAAAATGTTAAGGAGACTGTATGGATTGCATTACAACTCAAAACAATTCTCTTTCCTTTATTTCTCCAAAGTCTTATGCATTTTGCAAGTCTATTATTTTAAAAGAATGGATGGATTTTCTTAATTTTCAATCAAAACAAGAGCAGATGGAAAAACAAGAGCATTTAATTTAATAGGATTACTACCCTTTTGTTTTCATGCAGTTTATTGAACAGAAACCCTACAAGCATATTGTGAATCACTGAATGGCGTGGGCAAAGATTTTTCACTAATATCCTTGAATAGTCTTTTTACTTTCAACCCACTCCGTTACTCCCAAAAGAGATTATTTACTAATATTTGCCAATGCCTCTTCCAGAAAACACATTGTCCAATAACTAATGTATCAATACAGGTGGTCCTCAACTTACAACCATTCATTTAGTGACCACTCAATGTTACAACAGTACTGAAAAAAGTAACTAATGATTGTTTTTCACACTTACGACTATTGCATTATCTCTGTTGTCATGCAATCAAACTTCAGACGCTTGGCAACTGGCATATGTTTATGACTGTTATTCTGTTATCTATTCTGTTAACTTTCTGACAAGCAAAGTCAATGGGGCAGCCATAATGATCATTTAACAATTATGCTACTAACTTAAAAAGTGCAGTGATTCACTTAATAACTGTGGCAAGAAACATCGTAATATGGAACAAAACTGACTTAACAACCGCCTTGCTTAGCAACCAAAATTTTGAGCTCAATTGTGGTTGTAACATTTCCATACAATTAAGTTCTTTTCACTGAGGAAACCAGGCACTTCCATTAAAAGAACAATATACACTATTTACCTAACACTTGACCTGCACTATTCTGTTATTCAGAAAATCATCTATTTTGCCAACTAAGCACCCTGATAAAAATGTATTTATTATGAAGAATATTGTTGGTATTTTCTAGAATTCTTTCTTGGCTCTTTTACTAGTTATCTTTAGTTCTCTGTTAAGGATTTAAAGGCAGCATTGAAATTTACTGACACTGTACATCTTTATGCAAGCAATGGTCTCTCTTCATAGAATCTGTGTATTATTGTATTTAACATTAAAGTACTTTGGTACTTAAGGATAATCACCTTTTACAGAATTATGATCATTCCTCCAATATGCGAGCCAGTATAGTTAATAAGTACGATTAATGTTAGACTAATAATAGAGACACACAGGTTTAAAATGCTATACATCCATGAAAATCATTCAGTCAGACACTTTCTTTCCACTTAATCTAGTTTACCATGGTTGGATGTTTATGTTGTAAACTACTAAAAGCCATAGCAAGTACAATTCAGATCAAATCTAATTAAATAATCAATAGGGATTGATGTCTTTGAAAAAAAATGTAAGGAAGATATAATAAATTAAAAGGGAGAATGATGTAAATTAGGGAAGTCTGCCTTTCTATGCATATTCTCAATTGTTGCTATTTTGTTTTCAAAGTCAGTGAGCTGAAGTAAGCCACCTCAGCAACTATACTCTCCTGCACCAGAATCCTATTCTATATTCCATATGCAAGAAAAGGGGGAAAGGGCAGACTCTGTGGCAAAGCTATTTATTTCCCATAATATGCAGACTAGGCATTAAGCTACTGAGGATTTGAGGAAGTTAATCTATTTTCCTTCTCTGTTTCTGGGTTTGCTTTCCTAGTCAGAATCATAAGCTGGGGACTTTTAAAGCTTCTCAGATTAAATGATCACATTGTAATTTGCATTTTCCCCTTCAATCTATATTTAACCCAAGAGATTTCATATTAGTAACAACTCATTAACAAGTGAAAATAAAAGCAAGTGTCACACAAATTCCACAAGTTAACTACAGCAATGAGGCTGGCAAATCTACTTGAAGCCAAATAAAACCCAGATTCCAGATAAAGTGTCTATGTTACAATAATAGGCTACCTTTTTTCCCTCGAAAAATACAAAATGATTCATTATTCTACTCATTTATTTGCTTTTCCATATGAACTTTCCATATAGCTTCTAGATTGCACACAGAGTATTTTTTTAAATTTTATTCTCCCTATAAAGTAGATTTAGCTGATAATATATTTTTTTAATTACATTGTAATGTTTCCTATGTTTCACCAAGGAAACATTCATTTGAAATCCTTGAAGGGTCTAGGACACTAGTTGTAAGAAGATGAAAGAAACCACCCGGGGAAGATACGGTCTTTACAAAACAAAAATCAGCAACACCTTAGACCCTTCTCTGGGTTTAAAAGTCAACCTTCATCCACTGTGTGTAAAAGAGGCACACAAAGGACCATTTTAGCAGACCTTCATTCAAGTGCCATATAATACATTGAGACAGTATTATTGCTCAAGGCGGAGGGTGATAACTAAAAGAGCCAATGTAATAGCCACAGCTGAATTTCTTTTAATCCCTAGACAGGGAAAGGGCAGAAGAGACGTCAAAGGAGAAGGGGCAAACTGATCAAATATCACACCAGGGAAGAATAAACAACCGCCGGAAAGGTGGGCGGGGGGAGCAGAGAAAGTGGCTAAGGAAATATCTTCGGAGGGTCAGGGGGCTTCGCGAACCTGTCCTCCGCTTTCACTTCAGCTGCCGCAGAGCCGCGGCCAACTGGGTCCGGCTCTCCCGTTGCTGAGTTCCCGGCCCGATCTTCCAGGCCCGCGCCCGCCTACCTTGTGCGCTCGGCGCCCCTCGAACAGCTCCCCAGAGGGGACCCCTACCACCACCCCGGGCGACCTTTACCTGGACAGGTGCTTCAGAATCTGCTTCTTGATGAGACCAGCCATGCTGGGTCAGAGACAGGTTCTCTATCGCCCCAAGTGCCCCGTCATTCCCTTTGTAGCCGCCCGCGCTTCTTGCAACCCCCGCCGCGGCCGCCGGCAACTCCAGCCATCCCCCGTCCTCTCCTCCCCACCGCCCCCCCCTCCCCTCCGTAGCTGGCTCCGCCAGAATCCCGGCCGCCACCGCGGCAAAGTCCGGCAAAGCCACTCGCGCCCCCGCCCTCCGGAGAGAAACCGGACGGTGTGGCAGCGCCCTCTATTGGCTCACAGGTCCAGGAGCAGCCTCAGCAACCTCTCCGGTTGCCAGCGAAGCGGCTCAGGCGCAAACGTTCTCGCGGCTCCTCTTGCTTCGTCTGGATGAAGCGCTTGCTTGTTCTCTCATTCGGGCGCTAGAGGAGGTTAGTTTTGAAGAAATACTGGAGCTCCGCATGTCCGGGAATTTTGAACAGACGTAATAGAGAACCGCGTCCTACATGTTAAAGGAGATTTAGTCTGTTTTCGTACAAAGAGACTGGACAGCGAACTGTCAGAAATGGTATAGATGGAGTCTCCTGCTTGAGCGGAGTGGGGTGGACTAGATGACTTACAAGGTCCCTTCCAACTGTATTATTCTATTCTAAATGCTAAGCCATGATTTATCTCGTGATGGATAATTGAGTAAGTCATTGTCTGAGTTCGCCTAAGTGTTTAAGTTCTAACCATTAAGACAGAGTTCTCAAGTCCCATTGGCAGAACCACAGGCAAGCAAATGGTATTTGTGTGACATTTTCAGTCTCCTTCTAGGTAAACTGGAAAAATGTGGGACGGATAATCCCACTGCTGGATAGATTTGTGGAACAACTATACCCACGTGTTGTCCATAATGGGTGGGATATGCAGGGAGTTATGCCAGGGTTCTGCTTGGGCCCAATGCTCCTCCACATCTTCATAAGTTAGATGAGGGAACAGAAAGGATATTCATAAACTTTGTGGATGTCCATAAAGCTGAAGCTGATTGCTAACACTGGAGAAAAGAACCTGACCATTCAATCAGTCAATCAGAATAGAGCTGGAAGGGACCTTGGAGATCTTCTAGTCCAACCCCTGCTCAAACAGGAGACCCATTTCAGACAGTGGCTATCCAGTCTTTTCTTAAAAACCTTTAGTGATGAAGCACCCACAACTTCTGAAGACAGGCTCTTCCACTGGTTAATTGTTCTCACTGTTAGGAATTTTCTCCTTAATTCCAGGTTGCTTCTTTCCTTGGTTAGCTTCCATCATTGTTTCTTGTCTTGCCTTCTGTTGCTTTCAAAAATAAGTTGATCCCCTCTTCTTTGTGGCAGCCCCTTAGTTATTGGAACAACGCTGTTATTATGTCACCCCCTAGTCCTACTTTTCTCTAGACTGGCCATACCCAATTCCTGCAACCGTTCTTCACAAGTTTTAGTCTCCGGGCCTTTTGAATTGAATTGAATTGAATTGAAGAGGGACTTGATAGACATGAATATTGGGCCCTATCCAGCCAAATGTTCAGTGTTGAGAAATGTAATGTTCTGTTCTTAGGCAGGAAAAAAAAAACAGATGCACAGGTACATATTAGGCTTTGCAGTAGTACTTGAAGAAGAAACTGGACATTTTGATAAACCACCGATTAACAATTGTGCTGCAGTTGCCAAAATGCAGTTTGGGGCAATAGCAACAGAGATATATGCTGCACAGGTCCAACTGTACCTGGAATGTGGTGTCCAGTTCTGATTGCCACAATCCAACTAAGGAGCTGAAAAGAATGCAGAGAAGACAAGCAAGTACAATAAGGAAGGCTAAATCCTACGAACAGTAGTTAAAGGAACTTGCCATGTTTAGCTTACCAAATAGAAAGCTATAAGGAGACATGATAACATTCCTCCAATACATGAAAAGATATAACAGAGTAGAGGATATGGATTTATTCTCCAGAGCACCTAAGGATAGAGAAAGAACTAATGAGTGGAAGTTTTTTAGAGAGAACTCCAGACTATGAATTAACTATGAGAATTACCTGGGAGAGCTACCGTGTTTTTCCAACAATACGGCCTCCACCAATAGGAAGGCCCAGCATGATTTTTAGGCATGAGGTGAAATTAAGCCCCGCCCCAAAAATTTAGGCCTATTTAAACCATGCAATTTCTCACATCGTTCGTTAGAATTACACAAGATGAAGAGAAATGGGGGGGAAGGGTGGGGGGGGGGAGAAAACTTGCCTTTAGGAGCGCCATGCAGGTAGCCTAGGCTAGGATACCCTGATCTACTACCGATAGAACATCAGCCAATAGATGCTCCCTGAAGGCAGAGTCACCAGCTGCTTCTATTGGCTGGTAGAAGCGACCTCGGGGCGAGTGCCCATGTGCATTCCCTTCACAAGGCCATTTCTATCGTCCAATAGAAGCTCCCCAAAGGCAGAGTCACCAGCTGCTTCTATCGGCCGGTAGAAGCTGCCTCGGGGCGAGTGCCCATGTGCATTCCCTTCACGAGGCCATTTCTATCGGCCAATGGAAGCTCCCCAAAGGCAGAGTCACCAACTGCTTCTATCGGCCGGTAGAAGCGGCCTCGGGGCGAGCGCTTGTGCGCATTCCCTTCACCACGAGGCCATTTCTATCGGCCGGTAGAAGCGGCTGGTGACTCTGCCTTTGGGGAGCTTCCATCGGCCGATAGAAACGGCCTTGTGGTGAGGTGAGCACGCATTAATTGTCTTTGAATCTACCAGCAGGGCAGGAGAGAAAGCATATGCGTATCTGTGTCTGGGTAAAAATTGTGAGACTGCGACGGAGGGAATAAGAGAAAAGGCCTTAGCCCAAATGTGTTCTTGTTTTGCTTTCCTGCCCATTCTCTGATCAATCTCTCCGGGGCAGCTTTTGGCCTAAAATCGCCCAGGTCTCCCTCAGCTAAAGGAGAGAGGAGGTCTCCAAAGACCATCCCTAACCTCCGCCATTTGAGAGGACTGAACTCATTGCTTCTCAAAGTTAGACCTGCAAGTTTTTCAAAAGTTCTTCTGAATGCCTCGGGTGGCCAATGAAATCCAAAAATGTCTCGTGATTGAACTCAATCAAAAAAAAAAAAAAAGAAGAAGAAGAACCTGCACCTCATCACCAAGTCCCTGATTTTACGGCTCCTCTCTCATCCCGGATTATGCCGAAATAAGGGATTCCGAGGCTGGCGTTGGTTAATTGATTAATGATGGGTGCTCGTTCAGGCGCTGAGAGAGAGAGAGAGAGAGAGAGAGAGAGAGAGAGAGAGAGAGAGGCGTCACTGAAGTTCCTCTCAGGAGCGCCCTGCCGGCAGCCACGCCTCAACCCAAAGCGGCTGGTGACTCTGCCTTTAGGAAGCTTCCATCGGCTGATAGAAACAGCTTCGTGGCAAGGGGAGTGCGCATGGGTGCTCACCCTGAGGCCGCTTCTACTGGCCAAAAGAAGCGGCTGTTGACTCTACATTTGGGAAGCTTCCAGTGCCGGCCTCATGGAGGAGTGCGCATGGGGCACTCTAGGTGGAGGTGTGCGTGGGGGAAGAAATTAAGTCACCCCCGAAAAGATATCCTAGACGTTTTTTCGGGGCTCAAAAAAAAAAAAGAGACCCGGCCTTATTTTATGAGAAACACGGTATTAAACAGTGGGAAAGCCCAGGGGTAGGATTCAACCAGTGTTACTACTGGTTTGCTATGTTTTGTGCGCACAAGCGCGCCTCTGACACACACTTTGGACGCGTGTAAAAAAACCATCAGCTGTGCCACCCGGACAGCTAAAATGCTCTGTGCACGAGTGTACAGCATTTGAAAAGCCTTTTTTCCTGCTTTTTCAACCTCAGCTGTGCCGCGCAAAGCAGCTGAGGTTGGAAAAGCAGGAAATAAAGGACAGGTAAGAGCCCGGGCAGGCGGGTGGGCCAAACAGCAGCAAACACAGAACCAGTTCGGTGTCTGCTGCTCTTCAGAGCTACCGGTTCTTTAGAACTGGTTCTTTAGAACTGGGCAGAACCAGTAGCATCCCATCCCTGGGAAAGCCGTATGGAAGTCTCCTAAGCCAGATATTACTTCCTCCAATCTTGTCCAATAGAACTGTCCTTCTTAAAAATCCATTGCACGATATGCTCAAGTATGTGAGTTTGTGTGTGCTCATCATTACTTACATGTTTTTACTTATTTTAATTAAAATGTACATTTTACATACTATCTTTCAATGGGTTAAAATATATTTGAAATTATATAACACAATTTTTCTTTGTTCAAAGTTAAATTTAAATGTACTCAGTGACCTTTCAAACGTGTAGTTTTCAAAGGTCTCTAATAGCTTTTAGAGGGTTAACAATTTCTAAAACTCTTGCAAACTTACTGTCCTTTAAAAGTTCTGCTGCAATTCCTTTGTCTCCTAATGCTCAAACTATTATCCTAAAGTCACCTTATGAAGAGTAGCTGTCGGATCACATTTGGGCAACCTTCCTACTTTCCCTATCCAGAGATTCTGAAGAATAGCGTATTCACCAATTCTTCAATATTTGTTGTGGTTGTCAGCTCCGCTTTCATAGAGACATCTTCAGTTTACCTTGCCTCACCGAAATTAGCATTTTCACATTTCCATTAGTTTATATTTTTCAAGTTTCAAATGCATTTGTTCTTGTAAAATAAGATTACAGATAGCCCTAAATTAATGGCAGTAATTGAGAACAACATTTCTGCCACTAAGCAATTTGATTGTAAAGCATATCATCACATGGCCGTATTGCTTAGCAACAATAATCCTGGCACTGCTCCTGCCAGCTTCTACTAACTTTGCCACATCAAGTGGTAATCCGGAAGGAGGAAGTTTATGAAAGGCTTTCTCTAAATATTACAATATATTTCTGTGGTTGGTTATGCTGTAAAATTAATTCACTGACATATAGTTTAAAGCACACTTTGTGTGTTTTCAAATTGTTTAATTTTAACAATGCATATATTTTCTGTACAGCTGAAGAAATAAAGCATAAGTTACTGAAATATTTACCACTAAGAACCCATCTTGAATACTGATTATCATTGCCATGTCATTCCACCAATGTAACAAGTATCAAGATGCAACAAGATGCAAAATCATTTTCATTTCAAATTGTGCAAACTATTCTCTGGCAGAATACAATAATCCTGCTACTAAGGAGTAGAAAGTTTAATTTAGTCTCCTTTTTTCCTACCCCACCCACAACTAGAGGTAGTTTCACAGTAGTATTCTAAACACTGTAAGGAAGGAAGCCCTCAAAACAGATTGTTATAGAACAATGATCAAAGTGGTTAGGCCTAGGGTGAAGAGAATACCCTGGCCTAGACCTCATCACTTTAGAGCAGGTATGTCAAACTCATGTTGTCACAGCAGTGTCATGCGGCATATTGGGACTTTTTTCTCCCGGGTGTGGGGGTGGCCAGCACATGACCTATCCAGCCTGTGGGCCAGGAGTTTGACAGCCCTGCTCTAGTAAAAGCACACTAAGTATGAGAGCAAGCTAGGAATTAAGTGTTAATAATAGAGTTTTCAAAGCAAGTTTGAAAGGTATGGAAAGGATCACCCACCATGAGCAATGTCATTTTTGGGAAGAAGCATGCCACCATTAATTATTACTATTTTAATGGAATCATTCTAGTTTCAGCACACAAAATATGAGAAACCAATATCAATATTTTATTTTAACAACAAGCATGAAAAATTATTTGGGAAATGCTACAAAACCTTTGTCCAATTTTTATGGTTCACCCCCCCCCGCCCGGCTCCATCTCCCTCCCTCAATTTTAGATTATAAATTTTTAAAAAAATGTTGATAATTTGGGCAATGCAACTTCCACAGCTTATCAGAAAGGTATACATCAAAAAGAAAGAAAGAAAAGAAAAGAAAAAGGAAAGGAGTAGCAGGTCCAATTCCACTTTATCTGTCTGGGCGAGCCATTCCTGGTCTGGTTGGTACCATCATGGGTCTGGATGGAGGTCTCATCATTGGTGGTCCTGGCATCATTGGCATATGTCCTCCCATAGGTGGCCTCATTCCTGGAGCTATAAAGGAAAAAGAAAACATAACATAAAAGAACATATCACTGATTTATAGCCCAATATGTCACAATGCTTATCTAATTTCTGATTAAAAGAATCTTTCAATTTCTGTGGAGCACTTTCTATGTTTTCTTTACATTTTGCAACACAAAAACAAATTCAAAGAAAATTTTATGTGGATTAAAACTATTAGATGTAAAGGAATACAAAGTTGATTTATTTGAAAAAGGAAGGTAAAACAAAATATCTTGTTCTAGAAACTCCTTGTGGACTTTCCTCTGACATAAGGACTGAAAATATGATTTTAATGGATTTATTTATAGATAAGAAATAGGATATAGGATGGAGAGATAAAAGTCTGTAACCTTATAGGGTCTTAATCACAGGTGTCAAACTCGATTTCATTGAGAGCCACGTTAGGGTTGTGTTTGACCTCAGGGGGTTGAGGGGGACATGGCCAGCTCGATGTCATTCGTGTCGTTTTTTAGCCCTGACAGCCTCCTGCAGCCCCCTGCCAGCGAAAACGGAGCTCAGGGGCGGCCCCTTCCAAGCTCTGTTTTCACTGGCAGAGGCACCCCAGGCCAGTCCTTTGCGGTTTCCAGGATGGCCCTGTGGGCCAGATCTAAACACCCTGCGGGCTGAATCCAGCCCACGGGCCTTGAGTTTGACGCCCCTGGTCTAGATTCAATAATTTATTTACTTGTTCTGATAAAGGTCATGAATTTACTTGTTCTGATAAAAGTCATATATTTCTTATTGTATTCTTACTTCTTTCATCTCGTTTTCTTGTATTTTTTACTGTTTTATTCTATTCTTTTCTTTTTTAAGTTTAATTTGTATTATACTTTTATAAACAAAATTCTTAATAAAAATTACACAGTTGTTCCACTACAACTGCCTCAAGTGGTTTTTCTATATGCTCTATTTTGATATTAGTAGTCTAGCCAAATTGTTTTGAAATCAAGCAAATTCTTCTAAAGCTTTTATTGCATATTTATTTGCTTGGAAGGCCTGGCAATGAAGGCAACCAGAGCATGAAAGAATGAAGAAAAAAATCCTGTCAGAGTATATTCATGAACTGGAATAGAGCTTAGTAACAAGGTCAGCCAATGAGAACTGAATTGGGGGCTGAAACTTAAAGAGAGAATCTGGACATGGTTTATCTGTTCTGTGCTCAGCTTTAAAATGAAAGAAAAACTATCTTGTTTGCTTGCTGAAACTGAATTCTGCTCTGAGCTACTGCTGCTTGTGTTTTTGCTTATGTTACGTTGAAAAAATTTACAAATGGTATTGCAAACTTTACTCATATTATGTTTATAAAGAAGTTAATGATCCTGCTGAATCAGTCATCTGTGTGTTTTCTGGACTTGAGTTTATGCTGCAAACTTTTAACAAATCCAACCTCTTCAGAGCAAGAAAACTACACTACAAAAATGTGTCTTGTCCTTTTTAGAGTCCCACCTAATAAATGAAATACAGCAAAACAAGATTGAGAGGAAGGAAGGAAGGAAATAAAATTTCACATATAGTTTTAGCCTATATTTCCTTCCTTCTGTAAACCTACATATCACAATTTGATCAGTGAGAGAAGTTAGTAAAGTAACTCCAAAGTAAAGAGATCTGAAAATTATAGAAAAGAAATACTTGGAGTTTCTCTGTGCAGTAACAATAAGATTTGCAGTAACAAATCTTTATCCCTAAACGTTCTAGTCATCCTTCTGCAGTGGTACTGGCACAGTCCTGTTTTTTTTCATGGGAATTTTTTGTGGCAACCCACAATACACCACTTCTAAAGATTTTTTTCCTTGCTATGGCACAGTCCAAATTTTGATCCTTGATAATCACTAGCCATCTTTTAATATACAGGTTTGCTGTTCCACAAAAAGGATGTAGTGTAACAGCAGCTAGTCTTTTACCATACACATTTTCAGAATAGGAAGATGTAAGCATTTATTCAATCTACAACCTACCAGGTCCAACTGGCATCATTCCTGGAGGAGGTGGTCCCATCATTGGCATCATTGGTGGTCCACCCATATGGGGTGCTGGCATCATACCAGGCCGTGGAGGACCAGCTAAAGTATAGCAAAAAAACAAATATCAAGTCTTATATCAATTCAGTATCTCAAAATGTAAAACATTTTAGTTGTGTTAAAGTTTATGTACAAATAGCAAGTGCCTATTGGATCATAACTTATTAGGAACAGGAGCAATATTCTTTAAAATGAACAACTAATATTAAAATAAAATAATATAGTATTCTCTTCTATATACTAGATTTACCAGAAATAGAGTAACCATATCCATACATACGGATATTAGGTGGTGGTGGTATCATTGCTCCTCCAGGAGGTGGAGCAGAGAACGGGGTAGGTGGGATTTTGCCTTGCTGAAATGCAGCCGCTGTATTAATGGGAAAAGCAAAAAGATATAAATATTAATACTGAAAAAATATTTTCCAATTATTGTACAACATGTACAGTGCAACTCTGTAAAGTTTCAAATAATCCACCTTATTAAGATATACAATTGTCTGGATTTATTTCTTAGTGAAAATATTTAATTTCAAAATCAAATTCTACCAAATTCATCAATTTTAAGTGTACTTTCAAGTATAAAAATAAGAGATTACCATATAACAAACAAATGCTTTTTCTAAGCTTCTACTTTTTCCACAATTTGCGCACTGATACAAATTCTGTGAGAATTATTCCCAGCTCAGTCTGAAATTCTAAATATATTTACTAGCAAGTTACAGTGATCAACTTCCATGTAAAATATTTATGAAGAAACTGAAAGCAAGTGAATAAAATAAGAGTTGCTTTTCAAAACCTCAAACAAGGTACCAATGTGTTCAGAAAATTTCAAATTAAAAATAATTTTCTAAATATTTTAAACAAAATCATTTAAATATTAAATACTAATATTAAATATTTCTTATGAAATACTGACTATATCAAGGGTTTTCTTTTAGGAATTTAGAATATGCATTCAATAATTTACATTAAAATATAGCAGTTATTTCTACCTAGCATAGGCTATAAACTTTTAGAATCCCTGTTTCTAGTACAGGAAGCTGAGGAAGACATGGATTTTCTATAGACACTAATCACAAGGTAAAGAAAGCATGTAAACACATGGCTTCTGAAATTCTTTCCAAACCCTTTAATGTTCTGGATTATGTGACCAACAAGGAGAGGTTCTAAATGGAGGAGGTGGCAAGAATCCAAGTTACTACCCAAATTCCTTTATCATGGGGATGCAATGAGAGTCCATTGGAGCTGGGTGCAAATTGCAGACTACAGGAACCAGGAGCACTACTCAGGTGACCCTGAAAACACAGATAAACCTTTAAGTGTGTCAGTGACCTTCTAAATAAAGGATCCAAATGACCAGTTGTCCAGGAATATAAATCCTTCCATTCCCCACTATCCTGTCAGAGCTGAAGAAGCTTTGATGAAAAGCGAAATGTCTTCCAACAAAAACAAGAAAGTCCTGCTGCATCCTGAAAAAGCACCATTGGGAAAACGATGATCCGGATGACTGAGAATCTCTGCAGACTTATGGTAAATAAAGATTAAATAAATATATTTATTTTTCAGCAGTCCTCAACTAGCTCTAGCCTATTTTTGAAGTTTAGATTTCTTTTGCCGGTTCTCCCAGCACTTAATTTGGTCCTATTCCTTATAGATCAAATTTATGTCTGCCATACATTGTCCACCAGTTTATGGACAATTATTCTGCTATCAAACACAATACTAAACAGCTTTGCATAATTTTATTCCCACATTTTATGAGATTAAAACAAAAGTGTTTGTACTTCATACCAGAATTTCAGGCCTGAGAAATACAAAGTAATATTTGAAATAAGACTTACTTGTTTTATCTATCAGGCTCTGTGCTTGTTCTTCCATCCATTTTTGATAGTAATCTTTTACATTCTCTTTATGTTTCCTGCCACTGCAATGGGTTTTTCTCACAGACGGCTGGAAGAAAAGAACACTCATTACTCTCCAAACACTCATTACAAACCCAAAATTTATCTCCAATGCATATATCTGGTCACAAAAATAGCCTCCCAATAAATTATCACAGCCTTTAACATTTGCATTTATGTTACACAAGTTCATTTCTCTCTCATTGCTTTTAATTATAACTGCAATTAAACACATATTTAAATAGATGCAGCATGAGTATCTAAACACATTCTCGTCACTTTTTACACCTGCCTACAAATATATTAAATAATCAGTTTTAAACTCCAATTCTTAACTAAGGAATATAATCAGAACTAACAATTGAATGGGAAAATGTTAATTTCTGACATTTCTGATCATAACACTGAAAATTTCTACTTACAGAGTCATGGGTGAGATAAGTATCACAGTAATCACAATAAAACCTGAAAGGCAAAATTCATAGGAAGTAGGAATAATTACTACTAGGTTCTTTAACAAGTGTTAGAAAATGGTTAACATATTTCAGTAAGCCAACCAATTTAATTCTTTGCTTTCATAGTAAAAGCATATTTTTCCTCAAATATCTTAAATGTTCGGTTGCATTTACTTCAAATATATTACTAAAGCTGTATCTATGTCCATCAATTCTCTGTAATAGATAAAATTAGGAGAAAAAAAGACGTGTGTCACATGTTTCTTTATAAATAACCACACAATAAAATATATCAGTTAGGATCAGCAGTTTTTAACAGCTAGGATCTCGCAATCTTAGACCCAACTCCTGATTTTGGAAACATCAATCATACACAATTCATTTCAGCAAACAGCCAAAATGGAAAGGGAGCTGCTGTTAGTATCTAATGCATTTTGGCAGTCAAGGAAATTTATATTCCTGGTAATGTATTTCCAAAAAGCGAGAAAGAGGCGGGGAGAAACTTCAACCGCAAATACTGGAGGAAAAACTAAAGCGATGTTCAAATAGAAATCCATTTAGCCAAGCAATAAGAGACGCTTATTCGTATTGCAGCATCTTCTTCTTCAGAACACATTCTCCCACCCAGCCATCCTGCATTTTCATCCCTAATCTACCCAGTTCACTCACTTCGGCATGTTGACTCCAGGCGATGCGGTTCCGACTCCCTCAAAAACGTTGTTCGGAAATGACGTTTTTGTTGCGCGACGTAGTTTTTTAACATTACATAAACAGCACTTCCGGTAAGCGTCAAACATTTCTATCTGTAAGACTGTCGGCTTGCGCGAAGAGATTGCTCCGTGGCGGAAACTTTACCGCAGGTCGAAAGCGCTCAGCGATTATAGCTATCGTTGTACCTCCTCAGTGATGTATGTTGACGTTTTATAGATTGCGGACGTTTCTGCTTCGTGTTCCCTTTTTCCTTTCATAAATGTTTTGAAGTTCAATTTTCTTCGTTCCCCGTCAATAGTCAATAATTCGGGATTATGTGACAATTGTAGCTCAATCATTTTGGAGTACAGCTGGTTATAGTTCACAGTATAAAGGAATGGGGCGGGGAGGGATTACGGAGGAAAGAACTGTAGTATTTATATAATAGGGTTTTGAGATTCAGAAGTTGTATCAGATCGGTTGTTCATAGATCAATCAATTTGCACTGGGTGATGTAAATATTTTCCTAATTATAGAAGCAACAGCTCTTGCTCTTTTTCGCCCCTAACACAATTGTTTAAAGGTTTTTGCCAGTAATAGACATATTGATTGGTGCAATATCCTAATTGGATTACAGTATGGGAACATAAATTTGCATAGGCAACTGTAAACTGTTGATTGATGATCTTAACTGTAACCCATATGGTGGGTAAGTGAGACAGCTGAAATAAGCAATGTAATCAGTGTGTACAACTCACTGGTAGATTAAAAAAAGGAACAAAAGCTGAACCAAGCAAGCTATATTTCTTTCAGTATACTTTAAAATTAACACTGGAAGTCATTCAGAACAGAACAACCAGCCGTATCAGTTTCCGAGTGAATCAAACTAGCTGAATTCATCAGAAATAGAATGGATTAAAGTATTAACAACCAAAAACTTCAAGAACTGCTCTAATCAATATTTCATATCTCTGAAAAATTTGCAGCAACCTGATGAACTAAATATGATAGTTGCACAATACTAGGAGGAGAGTAGAACAAATCCTAAATCTTCCATAAGTTTTACTACCCATGTAGGGATTTTTGAAATAATTCACAAAATACTGCCTTTTCAGCTAGCCAATCTTAGGGCTGTTTCTTATGCTTTCCTCCCAATCATGAATGGAAAATTACCGTATTTGCCGGGCGTATAAGACGACTTTTTGTCCTAAAAACATGCCTCCAAGTGGGGGTCGTCTTATACGCCGGTAAATACATTGTCACTCGGTGCAAGAGCGACGGGGCGGAGCTCCGCAACTTGCGAAGCCCCTTCAAGCCCAGCCGGAGTCTCTCTTCCTCCTCCTCCCACCCACCCACCCACCCTCCGCCCGGCTCGGGCGCTTGCGGAGGCCAATCTGGAGGTGGGGTGGGGTGGAGCGGGAGGGTCTCTGGCGGGGCCGCTTCGCCCAGCCAGCCCCGAGCCGCGTAATGGCCCGGGGAGTGGGGGGAGAAGGTGGTGAGGGTGGACTGTGGCGCCCTCCTTCTGGGCAGCGGGGCGGGGGCGGCAATTTGCTCCTCCCGCTTCTCCCTCCCTCTTTGAAAGACCGGGAGGGCTGTGCTTGGGGCGGGGAGGGGTGTCCTCAGGAAGTTCCTGATGGGACCCCGCTGGGCAGGGCCACCCGGCTCCCGAGCTGCTTTCCAGGGTCCCCTTGGGAAGAAAAGGGTCCGGTGGGCGGTGGAAGAAGGCGAGCGCCCTCCTCCCGCCCCCTGTCCCGTCCCGTCCCTCTTCTTGTCCCCTCCTCCCCTCCCCGCTTAAGAGAGAAAGATCTGCCTCCCTGCACCGAGCTTCCACCCGGCGCCGCGTCTCCCGGCCAGCGCGCTGCGACTTGGGAACCGGCCAAGCGACTTTAAAACCGAGCGGAGGCCAGAGATAGCCGGAATTACCCTCCACACCACACACACACACACACACACACACACACAGAGAGAGAGAGAGAGAGAGAGAGAGAGAGTTGGCAGCTGTCCATCCCCACCCTTGGAGTCCCGATGGCACGCACGCGGGGCTGTCACAAAGAAAGGGAGAGGAATTGAGTGCCAGCCTGAGAAAGGCGAAGCTGCCTCTCTAAAGCATATTGGTGGCTTTGTAAGTTTGGGGGAAAGGGGTTGGGGGTGTCAATCAAGAATTATATCCAGAATACCCCAAGTGTTACAACTTACCGTATTTGCCGGCGTATGAGACGACTTTTTTGCCTTGAAAAGCATGCCTCCAAGTGGGGGGTCTTATACGGCGAGTATATAACAAAAACTATATTTTGAGTGGAAATGTTGGGGCTCGTCTTATACGCCCAGTCGTCTTATACGCCGGCAAATACGGTACTTATATGACTGCATTTTCCCACAATCATATCTCAATGTTTCGACCAGACAGTAGGCAATCGGGTCAGTTCCCCCCTTCTTGCCTCAGTTAGTTGCCTTGGGATTAGTTAACATAGTTATAATTCTTATATTTGTATTTGCAATGTGCTATACACATGGCTACATTTGAAGACCATCCGGAAGTTACAGAAGGTTCAAAATGTGGCAGTGCTAGTAGGAATACTCACTACTTCTGCTCATGTGTAACTGCTGCTATTTAAGTTCCATTTGCTATCAGTTGGCTTTAAGGTGGTAGGTTGTTAATCTTTATAACTCTTCCATACATTTGGGCAGAGTAGATATGCACAGTCTGTTCTATTAAATGTTACTCTCAGGACTTAGCAAGTGTGCCTTAGGAAGTGTGCTGTTCCACCCCCTGGAATCATCCCTCCAGAAATTCCGATGGTGCCTATTCTGGGGTTCGGAAAAGCCCTTAAAATTTGGTTTTGTTCCTTGGTGTAGAGCATAGGTGTCAAACTCACACCACAGTGGTGTAAAATGACATATTGGGACTTTCCCCCCCCTTTGCTAAACCAGGTGTGGGCGTGGCCCATGGGCTGGGAATTTGACAGCCCTGGTGTAGAGTAAATGTGTTGAGGGAGGGAGGATTGCATCATGCTTTATACTATCTGTTTTAGTTTGGACTGTTTTTAACCTTGCATTAGATTTTGTAAGCCACTTAGAGTCTATTAGTGTGGGTTCAATGAAATAAATAGTGGAATATAATATATAGGATACAAATATATATGTATCTAGAATTCTAGTCAAATAGTAATGCAGATATGAAGTACCTATCTTGTATAAAATACAGGGAATGAACTTTTTATTAATCATGTATTTAATGTTGGCAGCTTAGCCAAGTAGATGAATTATTTTGGAATATTTAACATGGTATATGTTTCTTTATACAATTTATCCACTGCTTGAATTCCAATAGTCTCTAAGTGGTTTGTGGATATTAGTCATACATAACAGTAATAAATACAGAAAATTACATTTGATCATTAAAATTGAGAGCTCCATACTTAAAATATAAACTTCCAAAATTGCTGATCACAATTGTTCATTCACATAATTATTTAATCATAGATTATAATAAACTAAGTACTAGATTCTTGCTAAATATTCACATTTATTTGGGATTTAAAAGCTTCACTAAATTTAATGGAGCTTATTTCAGTTTCAACTTCATCAATTACTATAAGTTCTAAATGGGTATTTTATTTTTCTATCTCAGAGTTAGAAAATAAAAACAAACAGCCTTATTAATAACCAATACAATTTGAGTGGGCAGTAAAACAGATGTAGAAGTAGGTTTTATAGACAGCTTGCTAAATATTGGCAATGGTTACTCTTAAATTTATAGAAAATAAAATTAAAACTTAAAAAATCATTATCAATTATTTGTTGTCTCATTTCCTCAAATGCAAAACATGAATATTCCTTTGCCTGTAATAAACTATTCATTCAGTTTTTTTATATCTGCCATGAAACACAAAATGCAACTCATTTCATAAGGTGCAAGTCTGAACCAGTTTCTTAGCCATCTTTGTGGTAATTGTATCCCATTCTTTTTTAATGATGACCATAACAACAAAAAATCCAGTTGCTCAGTTAGAAGGGGGAGGGAGAGGAAGAAAAAGCCCATAAAATTAAATAAATGTTGTTGTTAGCCTTCCATTTCTATGTCAAAAGTCCGGAAGCAAACGTTAACATAGTTAGGCCCTTCCAGATTTCAGGCAAAACACAGAAAGGTGGGGTTATCTGAAAGATGGGCAACGGAGATAACCTATAATATACATCGCAAATAAGAACTATAACAATGGTCTAAGAGTTATGTGTTTTGAATCCCTTCTTTATGGAAAATCAGATTTGTAGGATATAAAATATGATTTAGGAAATGCAAATGGTAATCAACTAATTTCCTCTTATTTGCACGGGACTGATTCACTGAGTTAAATGTCCTTCCTGTCCAAACGGGGGGAAAAACAATACAAAAACAATAGAGCAACAAATACTTTAATGACCTTCATACACACGGAAGTTAGAAATCCCATGGGATTCCAAGAAAGTCCCCAAACAAAGACGGGCAAGGCTCAGTGCGATCTAAGGTTACTATTGCAGCTCAAATGTTTTATAAAGTCTCTTTTGAGCAGAACTCGGCTCCATTGTGAATCTGGTCTTGGAGGCAGCAAAAGGGAAGTAAGTTTACCACTCTCCCTTTCCAAGGAATCGTTTGAATTTCTCCGTCGAGTCTCCAGCCCTGACTCAGCCCCACTTCCGAGCCCACGTAACTTCAGTCGGGGATTGTCACCTGAGACTGAGACCCCGCGTGGAAAAAAAAAATCGCTCTAAGACAGGGGTCTCTCACCTTGGCAACTTTAAGACTTGCGGACTTCAACCCCCAGAATTCCTCAGCCAGCTTTGCTGAGAATTCTGGGTGTTGAAGTCCGCAAGCCTTAAAGTTGCCAAAGTGGGAGACCTCTGCTCTAAGATCAGCTCGTTTAGTGCTTAACGATGTTTTTCTTAGACTGATTTGTATTTTGATCCCTCGAGGCTGACGTCATCATGTTTGTGAAATCACGGTACGTGCTGACGTTACGCCACGGCGTCGGCGTGCTTTGCGTGCTGTTCGCTCACTCGCTCGTTCTCCCTCCCCCCCCTCCCCCCATGCAGCTTTGAGCAGGCGGCAGCGGCGGCTCACGGGCAGCCCGGGGCCTAGTGGAAGGGGCCGGGCTGGCGCGGGAAGAAGAGGTCGCGCCGCCATGGAGGGGATGGACGTGGATCTGGACGCCGAGCTGATGCAGAAGTTCAGCTGTCTGGGAACCACCGACAAGGACGTGCTCATTGGCGAATTTCAGCGGCTCCTTGGCTTTCAACTCAGCCCGGCTGGCTGCGCCTTCTTCCTGGACATGACGAACTGGTACACCGCTGGGAGGAGTGGGACGGGATGGGACCACGGCGACGGGTAGTTGGAGAAGTGGGGAGGGCCGAGTTGGAGAGGTGGGGAAACTCACTTTGCCAGGCCCAGCTTGTTCTCCCGAGACCCTCAAACTCCCGACTAGGGAAGTTACCCCGCGAAATGGAGCTCAGTCGAGAATTTGTCCGTAGGTGAGGAGTAAATGTCAGGTGGAGCAGCTCCGTCAGATGTAAACAACCCTGATGTGACGCTTCTTCCCTTGCAGGACAAGTCATACAGGTGCAGTCCCCTTATCTGTCCAAGGCGTCGTGTGAGGCCTTCTTCCTATATAGTGGTCAGGCTTCCTATACTAGGGTTCAAATCTCGGTTTTTGCTCGACCTGGCTTGTTCTTTGTAAGTGGTTCCATCACATTGGGGGTTGTTATTTTTATAGCTTGTGTTACTTAACCCGAAAAGACAACCATCTTCAGCGTTTTGAATTTTTTTAAAAAAAATCTGTTCAGGCTTTAAAGGCATTTTGAAGCTATACAAAGCTGAATGTGATATAATAATATATAACAAGCCGTTCTGTGTGCCCCTTCCTCAAATGCATCCTGCTTCTTTTCCTTTAAATTTGAAGGTAGTCATATTTTGATTTCTTCTGCTTATGGAAGTTTTGTGTATGTTTTTGCTTTCCCTTTTTTGCCCCCAGCAGTATGGTGAGTCATTGAAGAAGGGAAGCTTGCGCCCTGAATCAAGCCTTTTTTTTTGTGTTAGTGAAATTGAAACAGAATTGTCTACAATTTTGCCTGATTGGCCACATTCTCAAAACTTTTATTCAGTTTTAATCACCACCTGCTTATTACAGAAGTTTTAGTTTACAGGCTTGTAAACAGAAATGAAACAGAAAGCTGTGCATGCTGTCTGTGAATACAGGTGGTGTAAAGTCAGGGCATGTTTTCAGCCTATGAACTTTCTCTTTCTGATCAAATTTCTCTTGTCTCATAATGTTTTTTGACTTTTATGCAAATCACATATCTACAAACTATACCAATCATTGATTGATTATGTGC